>NC_072411.2:118485000-119735000 GCF_028858775.2 Pan troglodytes
CCTGTGTGCCCTATGGAGAAGGAAAACAAAGTAAGCGCTGTCTTCCCAGGGCTGCAGGCATGCTGGCCCCCACCTTCATGCACTCAAGGAGCACTGACTGAGCATCCTGCAATTCTGTCCTGTCCCCAGAAGCCATGCTTTGTGAGAAGTGGGGTAAGCATCACAGAAGCTGGCCACTGGCAGGCACATGCAGGGCTTCAGACCTGCTCCTGGTGTAATCTTTGCTGCACATTCACCTCACCTGAGGACCTGTGGAAACTAGCACCCAGGTCACAGGCCCTGCTAATTAAATCAGAATGTAGGAGCCAGGCAACAATAAATAGCGTTGAAATATCCCCAGCTGATTCCAGTGTACAGCCAAGTTTAGGAACCGTGTCCTGGTGTTTCCCTCCTACTCTTGCTAATATGTAGCTCTACATATCTGTGTGGAGTGAGACTGGCAGAAAGGCTGTCTGGATGCTCCTTCCTGTATAGCTTGGAGGCAAATGGACTCTATACAGCTCAGGGCTCGAGGGGACAAGTCAGAAGTTCTTCCTTTAGTCTTCCTTGAACTTGACCTCTTTAGTCATCTCTTGGTGTGAGTCAGTGTCCTACAGGGATGGCCCCAATGTCCTGCCTGGCCTCTCCTCTCTTAGCTATACTTGTGCCATACTCCTGCAGCCGGACTCCTCCTCTTTTGCCTCTGAGTCATTTCCTCTTTCCTTCATGGTACCAAAAAGCACAATCATCTATCAGAAGCACAAAAGCCTAACTAGAATATGCACATGAGTTAATTCAAGGTCCTACTTAATCCAAGACATCTCCATCTTTATTCCTATGATTATGAGTCTCATGTGACAAGCCCAGCCAGATGAGGAATGCACCTCACTTTCTTCCTGGTGATAACATGGTGAAATCATGCTAACTTCAATAAGGGGTAATATTAGGGATACAGAAAAAGAGGACTGGCTAACATGATAGTATAAAAGGTCATTTCTAGGAGGTCCCAAAGACTGCAAAGCTCCCTTCCTTCACTCATTGTTCTAAAAATGCACCTACCTCATTCCCATAGCTCAAGGCTTTGATCCTTGTTAAAATGGAGATGCTCCTTGGCCACGTTTGGGGGCTAATGCCCGTAATCCCAGCCCTTTGGGAGGCCAAGGCAGGCAGATTACTTGAGCCCAGAAGTTTGAGACCAGCCTTGGCAACACAGCAAAACCCGTCTCTACAAAAAATAGAAAAATTAACCAGGCATGTGGGGTGTGCATCTGTAGTCCCAGCTACTCAGGAGGCTGAGGTGGGAGCATCATCACTTGAGCCCTGGAGGTCAAGGCTGCTATGAGCTGAGACTGCACCACTGCACTCCAGCCTGGTCAACAGGGGGAGATGCTGTCTTAGAAAAGGAGAAGATGCGATGCTCCTAATAAGAGTAATAGTTTAACTGTAATCAGCTATTTATATCTTGGGGTGAATGATGGATCCGGATTAAGTTTTGTTTCAAGAGTAGTAGAAGAGCATGGGGACTGAGACAGGCAGAAGAGGTGATATAGAAACAGACACAGAATTTGTTTAGACCAAAGGCAAACCTGACAGCTTTTCTGGGTTGTGAGGGCACAAAAAAGTACCTAATCATTTCCTGTGACTTCATTCCAGTGAGACATCCACGTTGGAACTCACTGTGATGTGCCAGGAGCTGTGGGCTGCACAAAAAAGAAGTGTGGTGCCTCTCCTGTGTGTTTCCAGAGGTGGCAGGGTTTATTCCCAGAGTCTGAGTCCTTCTTTCCCCTCTGTGTTCTCACTACAGAGATAAGCAAACCATGATCATAGCCAGTTGGGGACCAAAACCACAACCTTATTTATGGCCAGAAAATCCCCTAGCTTTTCCCCAAATACAGGGCTTCTGGTTCTATGGGCTGAAGATCTCTGCTTGGGCCTGAGGCCTTACCTAGCAGCTTTGCAGCTCATTAGCAGAACACAGAGAGTGATGGGAACATCGCTATATTAAGACTGTGATGGTTAATTATATATCCATAATTATTGACTGGGTTAAGTGATGTCCAGATAGCTATGAAACCTTCTCAGAGTAACTGTGAGGGTGTGTCTGGAAGAGATGAGCATTTGTATCAGTAGTAATGAAGATTTACCCTCACCCATGTGGGTGGCCATCATCCAATCTGTTGAGAGCCTGGATAGAACAAAAGGCAGAGGAAGGATGAATTTGTTCTCCCTCTTGTTGGAGCTGAGACATCCATCTTCTGCCCTCAGACATTGGCACTCCTGGTTCTCAGGCTTTCAGATAATTACACCACTGGCTTTCCTGGTTCTCCAACTTGCAGATAGCATATCATGGGTCTTCTCAGCCTCCATAATCATGTGAGCCAGTTCCATATATATATATATATATATGTCCTATTTCTGGGGAAACCTGACAAATACAAGGATGTAAAATGATGAGTTTGCTGTGCTTGAGCACAAGAGTCAAGAAAGGAGAGTGAAACCCTCTTTTGAATCCCAATACTCCCCACTCCTGGGAGGAGTAGAAAGCCCTAAGAGGATGATCCTCCTGCTCCACTTAGAGGATTTGAGGATCCGATTCCCACCAATCTGTCTCTGCTTCATTAGGGTGGGCTTGCCTGGGGAAGAGACTGCAAGAAATATAAAGGAGAGTAAGGAGGCCAGGTATGGTGGTGATTTGGGCTCTTCTTTGGTTCCATATTAATTTTAGAGATGGTTTTTCTATTTCTGTGAAAAATGGCATCCCTATAATCCCAGCACTTTGGGAAGCCAAGGTAGGCGGATTGCTTGAGCCCAGGAGTTGGAGACCAGCCTGGACAACATGGCGAGATCCTGTCTCTACAATAATAATAATAATACGAAAATGAGCTGCACAATGGTGGCGCAGAGTTGTAGTCCCAACTACCCAGGAGGCTGAGTTGGGAGGATTGATTGAGCCCAGGAGGTCGAGACTGCAGTGAGCTGTGACCATTCCACTGCACTCCAGCCTGGGCAACAGAGTGAGGCTCTGTCTTAAAAACAAACAAGCAAACAAAAAAAGGAGAGTAAGGCAATGAGACTGAGACTGACTCACATAGACCTTGCTCTCTGGCATTGGTCATTCTAGAATCCAACAGAAATAATGGCCTGGATGATGCTCCAATTAATTGCTTTCTGACCCTGAGATGGCACTCCCATCGCCAGTCAAAGTTTTAATTAATCATGCCAGCAGATGGGCTGTCATGGGCCCCAGCAGCCTGATAATGAACTCATTTATTATCAGGCTCTGTCAGTGGGAGGTTGTCCAGGCTTCTGGGAAAAGAAGAGACTCCTGATGCCAGAGCCCAGGATATGTGCAGTTTGGGAAAATCTCTGGAAATACCTTGACTTTATACCTTTCATTGGTCCTTAAGAAAGGAGGGAAGGTGTGGAAAAAGATTGTGGCTCAGGCTGGAAGAAGAGGTCTTGATATCACAGTTTCTTAGATGGTGCTAGAGATAGCCTGGCTCTCTGGTACCCCTGGCACCCACCTGACTCATGAAGTTAGGGTAACACATGGCATGTATTCTTTTTTTTTTTTTTTTTTTGAGATGGAGTCTCGCTCTGTCCCCCAGGCTGGAGTGTAATGGTGCAGTCTCGGCTCACTGCAACCTCCGCCTCCTGGGTTCAAGCAGTTCTCTGCCCTAGCCTCCTGAGTAGCTGGGATTACAGGTGCTCGCCACCATACCCGGCTAATTTTTTTGTATTTTTAGTAGAGATGGGGTTTCACCACCTTGGCCAGGCTGGTCTCGAACTCCTGACCTCGTGATCCACCCACCTAGGCCTCCCAAAGTGCTAGGATTACAAGCGTGAGCCACCGTGCCCAGCCCATGGCATGTGTTCTTAAAGCAGATGCATGGCAAGATGCTTGGACTCATCAGTTCACAGAGGTGATGTGTCATGCCCTATGCAAAGTTGTTGGTTTTTAAAATTGATATGATATTTTATGTATTTATGGGGTACACTTGTTTTGTTACATGCATAGAGTGTAGAATGATCAAGTCAGGATATTTAGGGTATCCATCACCTTGAGTATTTATCAAGTCATCTCTTCACTCTGTTGTTTCCTTTGCTATGCAGAAGCTTTTTTCTTTCTTTCTTTCTTTCTTTCTTTCTTTCTTTCTTTCTTTCTTTCTAACCACTAGATGATATGGAATGCAGAAGATAGCTTTTTAATTTGTTGAGCCCAATTTGTGTATTTTTCTTGTCTGCTTTTGAGGTCTTAGTCATAAATTCTTTGCCTAGACCAGTGTCCTGCAGTGTTTTCCCTATGTTTTCTTCTAGTAGTTTTATAGTTTGGGGTCTTACATTTACGTCTTTAATTCATCTCGAGTTTTGTATGTGGGAAGAGATTGGGATCCATTTTCATTTTTCTGCACTGTTTCATGTTTCTGCACTGAGAAAATATCCAATTTTCTCAGCACTGTTTATTGAAGAGAGTATTCTTTCCACAATGTATGTTCTTGATGCCATTGTCAAAAATCATTTAGCTGTAAATATGTGGATTTATTTCTGGATTCTCTACTCTGTTGCTTTGGTCTATGTGTCTGTTTCTATACCAATACCATGCTGGTTTGGTTACAATAGCCTTATAATATATTTTGAAGTGAGATAGTGTGGTGCCTTCAGCTTTGTTCTTTTTATTCAGGATTGCTTTGGTTATTTGGGCTCTTTTTTGGTTCCATATTAATTTTAGAGATGGTTTTTCTATTTATTTGAAAAATAGTATTAATATTTTGTTAAGGATTGCATTGAATCTACATTGTTTTGGGTAGGATGGTCATTTAAATAATATTCTTCTGATCCATAAGCATGGGATATCTTTCCATTTGTTTGTGTCCTCTTCAATTTATTTCATCAGTGTTTTTATGATTTTTCCATGTAGAGATCTTTCACCTCCTTGGTTAAATTTATTCTTATATATTTTTTGGTAGCTACTTAAATGGAATTGCCTTCTTGATATCTTTCTCAGCTAGCTCATTATTGGCATATTGAAGTGATAATACTTTTTGTAAGTTTATTTTGCATCCTGCAACTTTACTGAATTTATTTATCAGATCTATAAGAGTGTGTGTGTGTGTGTGTGTGTGTGTGTGTGTGTGTGTGTGTGTGTGTGGAGCCTTTAGGTGTTTCTAGATATAAGATAATACCGTAAGTAAAAAGGGACAATTTTTTTCCTTTTCTTTTTTATTTTTTAAATTTAGATTCCTTTTATTTCCTTCTCTTGCCTGGCTCCTCTGGCTAGGAACGGGAGTGGTGAAAGCAGGCATCCTTGTTCGAATTCTTAGAGGCTTTCAGCATTTCCTCATTCAGCGTAATGCTAACTGTGGGTTTGTCATATAGAGCCTTTATTATGTTGAGGTATGTTCCTTTTATACCTAGTTTGTTGAGACTTTTTATCAGGAAGGGATGTTGGAGTTTATCAAATGCTTTTTCTGTGTCTATCGAGATGATATGGTTTTTTCCTTTCATTCTGTCAATATGATATATTATGTTTATTGTGTTGTGTATCTCTTGCATCCCTGAGATAAATCCTGCTTGGTCATGATGGGTTTTTTTTTTTTTTTTTTTTTTTTTGCTGTTGGATTTGGTTTGCTAATATTTTGTTGAGGACTTCTGCATCTATGTTTATCGAGACAATTAGCCTGTCATTTTCTTTTTTGTTGTTGTGTCCTCATCTGGTTTTGAAAGCAGGGTAATGTTGGCCTCATGGAATGAGTTAGGAAGAATTTCCTCCTCCTCCTCAGTTTTTGGAATAATTTCAGGAGAATTGGTGTTAGTTCTTCTTTGAAAGTTTGGTAGAATTTGGCAGAAAAGCCATCTAGTCCTGCACTTTTCTTTGTTGGGAGACTTTATTACTGATTCAATTTCTTGACTTGTTATTGGTCTATTCAGGCCTTCTGTTTCTTCTTGAGTCAATCTTAGTGGTTCTATGTGTCCAGGAATGTATCTGTTTCCTCTAGGTTTTCCAGTTTGTTTCTAGCACACTATGAACAACTGTATATAATAGTTGCTGGTGATCTTTTATATTTCTATGATGTCAGTCATAATGTCTTATTTTTCATTTCTGATTTTATTTATTTGGGTTTTTCTCTTTTTTTCTGGGTTAGTAAGTGGTTTATCAATTTTATCTATCTTTAAAAAAAACTTTTCATTTCATTGATCTTTGTATTTTTTTAGTCTCTATTTCATTTAGTTCTGCTATTATCTTATATGTTTCTTTCCTTCAACAAATTTTGTTTGGTTTATTCTTGCTTTTTCAGTTCCTTGAGATGCATTGTTAGATTGTTTACTTGAAATCTTTCTACTTTATTGATGTAAACATTTATTGCTATAAACTTCCCTCTTAGCACTGCTTTTTCTGTATCCCATAGGTTTTGGTATATCATGTCCCCATTTTCATTTGTTTCAAGAAATGTTTTTAATTTCCTCCTTAAATTTCTTTCTTAACCCAGTGGTCATTCAAAAGAAGGTATTTTAATTTCCATGTATTTGTATAGTTTCCAAAGTTTTATTCCACTGTGGTCTGAGAAGATACTTGATATGACTTCAATTTTTTTTTTTTAATTGAGACTTGTTTTGTGTCCTAACATGTGGTCTATCCTAGAGAATGTTCTATGTGCTGATGAAAAAAATATGTATTCTGCAGCTGTTGGATAAAATGGTCTGTAAATTTCTATTAGGTTCATTTGGTCTAATGTATAGTTTAAATTCAACATTTCTTTGTTAATTTTCTGCCTAGATGATCTGTCTAATGCTGAGAGATGAAGTCCCCAATTATTATTGTATTGGAATCTATGTCTCCCTTTAGATCTAATAATATTTGCTTTATATATCTGGATACTCCAGTGTTGAGTGCATATATATTTAGTATTGTTATATCCTCTTGCTGAATTGATTCCTTTATCATTATAGAATGACCTTCTTTTCTTTTTACTATTTTTGACTTAAAATCTGTTTACCTGATATAAAGGTAGCTACTCCTGATTGCTTTTGGTTTTTGTTTGCATGGAATATCTTTTGCTATCCCTTTACTTTCAGTCTATATAGTGTCTTTACAGGTGAGACAAGTTTCTTGTAAGTGGCATATATATGGGCCACGTCTTATGTGTTTTTTTATTTTTTTGTATATATTCAGCCAGTCTATATCTTTTAAGTGGAAAGTTTAATCCATTTACATTCAAGGTTTTTATTGATATGTGAGGCTTATTCCTCTCATTTCATTAATTGATTTCTGATTGCTTTGCATGTCTTTTATTCTTTCTATTATTATTATTATTATTATTATTATTATTTTGAGACAGGGTCACACTCTGTCACTTAGGCTGGAGTGCAGTGGCGTCATCTTGGCTCACTGCAATCTCCGCCTCCCAGGTTGGAGCAATTCTCCTGCCTCAGCCTCCCTAGTAGCTGGGACTATAGGTGCCTGCCATCACACCCAGCTAATTTTTGTATTTTGAGTAGAGACAGGGTTTCACCATGTTGGCTAGGCTGGTCTCAAGCTCCTGACCTTAGGTGATCCACCCACCTTGGCCTCCTAAAGTGGTAGGATTACAGGTGTAAGCCACTGTGTCTGGCCTGTTCTTTATTTCTCTTATTGTTTAATGAGAGAAAGAAAGTGGTTTGGTGGTTTTCTGTAGTGGTAACATTTGAGTCTGGTCTTTTCCTTGTTTGTGTGTTTCCTCTACCAGTGGCTTTTATATTTTTGTGTATTTTCATAATGGTAGATATTGTTCTTTTACTTCTGGGTATAAGACTCCCTTAAGCATTTCTTTTAGGGCCAATTTAGTGGTGATGAATTCTCTCAGCTTTTGCTTGTCTGTGAAATACTTACTCTTTTGTTTCTGAAGGATAACTTTGCTGGGTATAGTATTCTTGGATAACAGGGTTTTTTTTTTTTTTCTTTGTTTGTTTATTTTTCTTTCAGCACTTTGAATATAGTATTTCATTCTCTCCTGGCCTATAAGGTTTCTGCTGAGAAATCCACTGTAGTCCAATGGGGGTTTCCTGTATAAGTGACTAGGTTACTTGCTGTTTTTAGAATTCTGTCTTTGCCTTTGATGTTTTACATTTTAACTATAATGTGCTGTGGAGAAGACCTTTTTGAATTGTCTCTATTTGGGAATCTCTAGGCCTCCAGTATCTGGATGTCTAAATTTCCTGCTATACTTGGGACGTTTTTTTGTTTTGTTTTGCTGTGTTTTTTTTTTTTTTTTTTTTTTTGAGATGGAGTCTCGCACTGTCACCCAGGCTGGAGTGCAGTGGCGCGATCTCCGCTCACTGCAACCTCTGCCTCCTGGGTTCAAGCGATTCTTCTGCCTCAGCCTCCCAAGTAGCTGGGATTACAGGCACCTGCCACCACACCTGGCTAATTCTTTGTAATTTTAGTACAGATGGGGTTTCATTATGTTGGCCAGGCTGGTCTTCAACTCCTGACCTCGTGATCCTCCCACCTTGGCCTCCCAAAGTGCTGGGATTACAGGCGTGAGCCACCGTGCCTGGCCTACTTGGGAAGTTTTTATCTATTATTTCATTAAATAGGTTTTCCAGCCCTTTCATTCTCTCTTTGCCCTCTGGGACATCAAAAATTCAAAAATTTGGTTGCTTTATCGTGTTTCATATGTCATTGTAGGCTTTGTTTATTCTTTTTTTGTTCTTTTTATTTTTGTCTGCATTTTCCAGAAGACCTGTCTTCAAGTTCTGAGATCCTTTCTTCTGCTTGATCTAGTCTGTTGTTGGAGCTTTCAAATGCATTTTGTATTTCATTCAGTAAGTTCTTCAGTTTAGAATTTCTGTTTAGTTCTTTATTATGATATCTATCTTTGATAAACTTCTCATTCATATCCTGAATTGTTTTTCTGATGTCTTTGTATTATTTTTCAGTATTCTTTTGTATTTTCCTGAACTTCTTTAATCAGTATTTTTAAAATTCTTTTTCTGGGCTTTCACAAATTTCTTTTTGATTGGGATCTGTTACTGAAGACTTATTGTGTTACTTTGGAGGTATTTTTATTTCCTTGCTTTTTCATATTTCCTGTGTCCTTACATTGATATCTGCATGTAACAGTCACTCTTCCCATTTTTTGAATTTGCTATTGTAGGGGAAGACTTTTTCTTGAAGATGTAACTATGGTATTGACTGGGAAGGGCACTTTGCCTTTGCTTTTGGGTACATGCAGTAGTATAGTCTTTTATGTTTTCTTTAGCTATAAATAGCATTAGTGGTGCTGTGATTTCCTTGGTGGCTTAGGGTGTGGTTTTTAGTAGACACTGTGGTGAAATTTTGCTGGGGATTGGGATGCCTGGTAGGCTAGTCTTCAGGACCCAGTGGTGCCCACAGTGGGATGCACACAGCTGTCCTTGAGTCCCAGAGTGTCATACACTGGCACCAGTGTGAGCAGGTTCAGGCAGGTCAATTCTTGGGCCTTGAGGTGGCTTGCTCAGGTCTCAGGAATGGCAGCAGTGGGCTAGGTGGGTTGGCAGTTCTTGATCCCCTGAGAAGCAGTTATGGTATGGATGATGGCAATAGCAGTGGTGGGACAGCCCTTTGAGACCCAAGCAGTCCAAACTGATGTTGTCATTGGCTGTGACAGGCTGGGCTGGCCAGGCCCCAGGCCTGCATTACAGGTGGTGCATGGGGGTGGGTTTCAACTGTGGTGGTAGTGGCAGGTCGGGTGGGCCTAACCTCAGACCCTGGAAGGAATGCTCAGGTACTAACAACAGTGGACTAGGCTGAGTGATTCCCAGCCTCCTAGGCTCGTGCTCAGGTACTGGGGGAGGGCAAAGCTGGGCTAGGTGGTCTTGCTCTCAGGACCCCAGTGGTGCATGCAGGCACTGGCTGTGGTAGGCGGGGGCAGGGTGATCTCCAGGCCACCAGGGAAATGCTTAGGCTGTGGAGCAGTGGCCTTGCTACTGGAGAGTATGGGGTTGCTTTCAGTGGGAGTAGCCATAGGTAGGTGTCTGGGGGGCATGCACTTTGCTCATGCCTTGGCCCCACAGCAACTCAAAGTGGTGGTTGTGGGCAATGGAATTTGTCCTCAGCACCCCCCTCTATTGCGGGGATAGTCATTGCTAGTGGTTCCTGCGTTGGCCCTGGAGGCTGCCACTACCGGCAGGGAATGTCAGTGGGGCTCCAGAGAGGATGTGGAGATGCAGGGACTTTGGGCCCCAGGGCAGGATGCAGCCTGTTGAAGGGTAGGCTCTCAAAATGGTGCCAGGCTGTAGCTGCTTAGGACTTGGAGGGTTGTGGGATTCAATGTGAGCTCCCTCCATGGAGTAATGCCATTGCAGGGTCTCCAGGCAGCTCCCTATGTTAGTCACAGGGCCTGTGAGGGTTGAGGGGCTTTCCAGTGGCTAGGATTGTAGAAGCCCATGACGAGAATGTGGACCACTGAAGGTGTCTTGTCTACTCTTTCCCTGCATTAAGGAGCCTCCAGCCTCCCTACCAGTCCTGGCTGAGCAGGCTGCCTTGCTTCTCTCTCTTTCTTTGCTTTTGGTGCCTCCCATCACTTCGCTGCTGAATTCCAGTGTTCTCTCTTAGATGATCTATTCAAAGTGTGATTTTCTACGCACTATTTTGGTTCCTCTGTGGAAGAGGCAAGTACCAGATGCATCTAGTCAGCCATCTTGAAGCCCCTCTCCAGAGCCAAGTTGCTGGATTTTATGTTCCTGGGTTGTCTCATTCATTCTTCCCAGAGCCAACACCATGTTCTGTTTGATAAGTGTTTCATAAATGTTGCTCAGTGATTGAAAGAATGGATGAATGAATGCATAAGTATGAATGCCCAGCATGGAAGCCATCACTGTGAATCAAAAAGCTTTTATTGAGCCCAATTTGGGACGGAGATTCTAAGCAGCATCTGATACAGGAACCTAGATCTTGTTATAGACAAAATCCTTGCTTTGGAGGATGCAATATGCCTCTGACAGCACTGAGTTCTTCCTTTGGAGGATTGCAGTATGTCTCTTAACAGCACTGGAACAAACAGAACCAATCACAAGCATGGTCACTCAAGTATGAGGCAGGCAATGGCCAAAGGGCATCACAGCTAGAAGAGACGGTGGAGGATATCTGATCCTGTCCCCTCCTTGAGGATTCTGAGGATCAGCAGAGTGAAGGCCTTGCCTAAGGCTACTCAGCTGGTCAGCAGCACAGGTGGACCTGGGGCCAAGGCCTCCTGTTCATTCCATGTCTCCAGGCTGCCTAAAACCCTGTCTACATCCTGCTCACCCAGGTCCCTGAAAGCAGCCTCCACTGTGTCCAGTTGGCCTTGCTTCCCTGCTGTACCAATCCCATCCTTTGGGTTGGCATTTGCATTTTCTTCTACAGAGCAGAATCCCTCTTTTTTCCTTCTATAGATGTGGGGAGGATGGAGAGAATATCTTTGCCCAGACCCCGATCTCCTGCTGTGTAGCATGAGCCACAGGCTATAATTGGGCCTGGAGCCAGGCTGCCCACTTGAAGTGTGTTCACACAACGGAGGAGGCTTTGGCCTCCTCACGTGTGAAAAGTTCTAGATGGCTGCTCTACTCTGTGGGACACATCTCCCTCTTTGTTGAAGAGCAGGCAGAGTAAACAGGGGCTGTTTTGTTGGGCCTAATTTCCTGGTAGCACATCATCATGAATATTTACTGGTGTAGAAAAGTGGTGAGGATCCCTTAGTCCCTACTATGAAATCAGAAACTCTTTAAGACAAGAAGTAAGTATATTTCATAGTTGACACTTTGTACCAATAGCACTAAGAGAGAAAATAGACAATTTTTCTGTCTACTATGGGCCAGTGAGATGACCTGCTGAAAACTTGGTTTGTCTTTTCATAAGAATAATAGCCATCACTTAAATAGCACTAACTGTGCCAGACACTGACATAAGCACTTTATACAGCTGTCTCTTGGTATGTGCAGGGGATTGGTTCTCGGACCTCTGTGTATTGCCACATACTCAAGTCCCACAGTAGGCCATGTGGAACCTGCAGAAATGGAACCTGTGGATTCAAAAAGTAGCCTCTATATATGCAGGTTTCACATCCAGTGAATACTGTGTTTGGTTGAAAAAAATCTGCATAGAAGTGGACCCACACAGTTCAAACTCATGTTGTTCAAGGGTCAACTCTATAGATTAGCATTCCCATTTGGGAAAATGAAGCACACAGGGAGACCAAGTAACTTTTCCAAGTTCACACAAGTAGTGGGTGATAGAAGCCAGATTTATATGCTTAGATAGTCTGGCTTCTAAATCTATACACTTAGCCACTTCACTTCATGGTCTGCTTAGAAAGAGAGCTTGTCAGTGAGGTGTGGTTGATGTTTCCCCAAGCCTTAGCAAAGGTAAAATGGACCCCCAGCATTTTTAAGGTTTGCCTCCTTAAAAGCACATTCACACACTCAAACTGTGTTGTTGGAAAACAGAATGAATACTTAAGGTTTCAAAGGCTCTCCAGAACTGAAAAGAGGCACAGAGGCTGCAGGATCAGCAGGATGGGTGCCAAAACCTGCTGTGGCACCATGCCTTTGCAAAGGTGGATCTTCAGAGGAGAAGGACTGTGTGTATGGCTGAAGGAGTGGACCCTGAGCACTGGGCAGGCCTTTCAAGGTGCCAGGTAAGTAGAGTAAAGCTGCTGGCCTCAAGGAAATACACAGCCTGACTGTGTGTGGTCTGACTTCAGGAGACGTGAACACAGAGAGATAGGTCTCTACAATGAAAAGCAATGGCACACATGTGATGATAGACAGAAACTGTATTATTTATTTATTTATTTTGAGATGGAGTCTCGCTCTGTCACCCAGGCTGGACTGCAGTGGCCCAATTTCGGCTCACTGCAACTTCCGCCTCCACGGTTCAAGCGATTCTTGTGCCTCGGCCTCCCAAGTAGCCGGGACTACAGGCATGCGCCACCATGCCCAGCTAATTTTTGTATTTTTAGTAGAGACAGGGTTTTACCATGTTAGGCTCGTCTTGAACTCCTGACCTCAAATGATCCACCCACCTTGGCCTCCCGAAGTGCTGGGATTACAGGCGTGAGCCACTGCACCCAGCCAGAAACTGTAATCTTCTTTAGTGCCCAGGGTGCAGTGGAGTGTGGTGAGGACTGTGGCCAGCTTTAGTTTGTGCCCTCTCTAGAAGAGACAACTGCTGTTCAGTGCCAGCTTTTGGTAGCCATGTGGGAATAATGCATTTAATATCATCAGATAAAAATTTTTTTTGTAGGCCACACACGGTGGTTCATGCCTGTAGTTCCAGCACTTTGGAAGTCCAAGGTGGTGGATCAGTTGAGCCCAGGAGTTTGAGACCAGCCTGAGCAACATGGCAAAACCCTGTCTCTACAAAAAATATTAATTAAAAAAAATTAGCCGGTGTGGTGGTGTGTGCCTGTAGTCTCACCTACGTGGGAGCCTGAGGTGGGAGGATCACTTAAGCCTGAGAGGTTGAGGCTGCAGTGAGTCATGATCATACCACTGCACTCCAGCCTGGTTGACAGAATGAGACCGTGTCTCAAAAAAATTTTTCTTTAGGGAAGCCATATATCCAGATTTTATGTGAAATGTCCCTTTTTTAAAAATGTGGGCTCAATAGCTCAATATTTTAGATTAGATTTGGGGTGGCTTGAAGAACCCACTGTGGGAGGATGAACCCACTGTGGGAGGATGGTGTCCTGTGGTTTTACTTCCAGTCAACTTCAGTGTAAACCAACAGCTCTAGCTGGGAGAGGCCCAGTGCCCCACATGGCCCTGCATGGCACACAGGAACAGTGGCAATTGGTCATGGAGCCAGGTAGATATGTGTGTGTGTGTGTGTGTGTGTGTGTGTGTGTTTTGAGACAGAGTCTCACCCCGTCGCCCATGCTGGAGTGCAGTGGTGTGATCTGCAACCTCCGCCTCCCAGGTTCAAGTGATTCTCCTGCCTCAGCCTCTCAAGTAGCTGGGATTATAGGCACGCACCACCACTCTTGGCTAATTTTTCGTATCTTTAGTAGAGATGGGATTTCACCATGTTGGTCAGGCTGGTCTTGAACTTCTGATCTTGTGATCTGCCCGCCTCAGCCTCCCAAAGTGCTGGGACTACAGTCATGAGCCACTGCGCCTGGCCAGGCAGATGTTTTTTTTAAGACCCTGTAAGTCTCAAGGACAAGGACCACAAAAATGTGACATTGAACTTCCTGCCGATTTGCTTATGGGTAGCTTTAACCTAAATAGGAAGAAATAAAGGGATGTGACCATTCCTGGCTTTCTAGGTGAGGTAGGTAAAGAATTCATTCCATTTACAAGTTTCGTTTTATCCCTCGCTACAGTCTTGCGAGCTAAAAGCAACCACATGCTGTTAACAGATTCAGATGGGCTGACTTGCCCAAAGGGGCACCGTAAACGGGATGATAAATACATCCCCAAGTGCATGGAATCAGGCAAACCGGGTTCCTTGGCTCACCAACTCAGCCGCCATATGGTCTGGAGCAGCTTAGAGTTTCTAGGCCTCTGTTTCCTCATCTCATAAAATAAGTGTAAAAGCAACGCCTATTAGATGTGTTGTAGGTTAAAATTAGTTAATGTCTGAAAAGTGCTTAGAGTAATGCCTCTCTCCTAATGAACACTCTCATAAATGTTAGCCATAACAACTGTTATCCAAGTCCCTGCTTAAGCCTAGGTAGCTATTATTTGAGCGCTGTGCCTTCACTGCTCCTCACTCTTACCATTAACATTCGGCCTTTCAAACAGCCTCACTCATCAACACCATTCCCACTAGGAAATGTTCAGGAGTGGTGTTGTCCAATACAATCGCCACTAGCTGCTGCGACTACCGAGCGCTCAGTGTGGGGCTGGAATTGAGATGTGCTGTGAGTTGTATTACTGAAATACACACTGGATTTCAAAGTCTTGGTATAAACAAGGGAGCATATCATATCTTATTGGTACTTTATATATTGATTACACAATGAAATGATAATATTTTGGATATATTGGATTAAATAAAGTATCATTAAAATTAATTTCACCTGTTTTACTTTTTAAATGTGGCTACTAGAAAGTTTAAAATTACAGCTTGGCACTATGGCTCACACCTGCAATTCAGGCATTTTGAGAAGCCATGGTGGGAGGATTGCTTGAGCCTGGGGGTTCGAGACCAACCTAGGCAATATAGGTACTCAGGAGACTGAGGCAGGAGGATATCTTGAGCCCAGGAGGTCAATGCTGCAGTAAGCCATGATTGTACCACTGCACTCCAGCCTGGGTGACAGAGCAAGACTCTGCCTCAAAAAAAAAAAAAAAAAAAAAAAGAAAGAAAAAAGAAAGAAAGAAAGAAAGTAAGTTTAAAAGTACTTATGTGGCTTGCATTAAATTTCAATTGGACAGCACTTATCTAGAATCTAGAGCATTGCCTGACACAGAGTAGGCCTTTCAGAAACATATGTTGAATAAGTGAATGAACAGCTAGAAGGATATTTAATGTTCCCAACACAAAGAAATAATAAATGTTTGAGAGGATGGATATGCTAATTAGCCTGTTCTGATCACTATGCATTACATGTATGGTATATTAGTCTGTTTTCACGCTGCTGAAAAAGGCATACCTGAGACTGGGCAATTTACAAAAGAAAGAGGTTTATTGGACTTATGGTTCCACATGGCTGGGAAGGCCTCACAATCATGGCAGAAGGTGAAAGGCACGTCTCACATGGCAGCAGACAAGAGAAGAGAGCTTGTGCAAGGAAACTCCCCTTTTTAAAACCATCAGATCTCGTGAGACTTATTCACCATAGTGAGAACAGCACAGGAAAGACCCAACCCCATAATTCAATCACCTCCCACTGGGTTCCTTTCACAACACTTGGGAATTCAAGATGAGATTTGGGTGGGGACACGGCCAAACCATATCATATGGCAACATTACTACGTACCTCACTAATATGTACAATTAGTATGTGTCAATTTAAAAATATTTTAACATAAATAAATAAGTACATTAATTAATAAAGACTTCCATGGAGTTCTCAGGCCTTTGTCTTCTCACTTGAGCTACATGCCCTCCCTCTGGCTCTCCAACCCCTGCAATGAATGACCATCACAGAATCTCAGTTGTCATTCACCACTAGACAACTTCTCGGTCCCACAGTCCACAGAATAGGGAATGGAGCCTCGAGAGATGGAGGGCCTTGAGAAGATCACACATCCATAAATGACAGAGCAGAGGGTAGAACCAGAATGCCTTTTCCAAAGCCTATGCACTTAAACACTACATTGTTTTGCCAATGTGGTCCTAGATTTCTATAAACATGTCTTCATAAAGGCAGATGGAAACTCTCAGAGTAAGGCTGAACAAGTGGTCACAAGGGTAGCAGTCACAAAATGAGCTCCTAGGAGATCCTGCCATCCCTCCTTGTGAAACCTTGACCTCAAAATTAAGATTAAGCCTAACCCCAACCACCCATCTTGTAGGAGCCATTGAAGTTGTAGCTCTTGAAGGCAGAAACCAATAGTACTCTCATTTGGGTCACTCTGTCATGTATTTAAGTAAAAGGGCCTTGGGGTGCCCTTGTAATAGTGATAATAGTATTGAAAAAAACCAAAAGAGTTGGCAATAGCTCCTTGGAAGTCTCTGAAATAGTTAATATTATTGATCCAGAGAGGCTGCCAGTTGGCACTTGCTGAGTTGCTTTCTTTCTCTCAGTTACACACACACACACACACACACACACACACACAATCACCGCTACCACACAAGTGCAGAGTCAGTGCCCAGGGAGCCATGTGCTAGTCAGTAAAAGATTTTGGAACAATACACTTAGAGTCAATTAAATACAAATGTGAGGCAGTTACACAACATCATAAAAACATTCAAGGAGGAGGAGCAAGAAAGGCACATGGCAGAGCCAAATAAGAAGGACCAAGGTCCATAAGAATGCTGATAATACGTTTTTAAAATGTTAGGCTATCGATATTGTTTAAAATGATAAAGTATTGATCACTTTCTAAAGCAGCCATTAGTCTCTTTGTCCTATCTGTTTGTAAAATCTCAGACTTTCTAGGTCACACTCATTGCACCCAAACCCAGATAATGCAGTAGGTGAGCAGAAGCTGGTCTTTCCATTGAGTAGACAGGGACAAGTGGTGGCCTGAAACTCACAGCATAGCTAAGATGGAACTAGAAGCCAAGCCTTGCAAGTCAGAGACACACATCACTCAAGTGCACAATGGTGACAGGCCATTCCCCTAGAGACTTGGAGGCCTGAAAAGAGGGAGGAGGCTTCATTCCCATTCTTTTTATTTTTATTTTTAAAAATTTGTTTGCTTTTTCAAATGGCTCATCTGTCAACTTGATTCATTCTCATTCTTGAGGGTCTGACAGTCTAGTGAGGAAGATAGAACAAAACACCTAATTTTCAAAAGAACTCAGACCAAAACAAAGTCAACAATTAGCCACAACCAGATGGGACTGTAGATATAAGTAACAGAGAATGCTGGAAACACTCATCCTAGCAGGAAGTAGAACTGAATTTTAAAGGTGAAAGGGGGCCCCGGGCGCAGTGGCTCACGTCTGTAGTCCCAGCACTTTGGGAGGCCGAGGTGGGTGGATCACGAGGTCAGGAGATCAAGACCATCCTAGCTAACACGGCACGGTGAAACCCCGTCTCTACTAAAAATACAAAAAATTAGCCAGGCATGGCGGCGGGCGCCTGTAGTCCCAGCTACTTGGGAGACTGAGGCAGGAGAATGGCGTGAACCCAGGAGGCGGAGCTTGCAGTGAGCCAAGATGGCGCCACTGCACTCCAGCCTGGGCGACAGAGCGAGACTCCAACTCAAAAAAAAAAAAAAAGAAAGAAAAAAAGGTGGAAGGGGATATCATTTGACTAGAAAGGATGGAGCTTTTGATTTGGGGGTAAGCATCTGAGGACTGGAGGCATGGTGTGAGCAGATGAATAAGCTGATTGTCCTTGCTGGTGACCCAACAAGGATGCTGCAGTATCAGAGAGCACCTGGATGGTGAGCATCCCTGAAACTGCTGTTTAGACTTAGTCTTTATGCAAGATGGTAACAGAAAGGCCAGAAAAAGGAAGTAGTTTGGACCAGGAATCATCCTTTCAGTCATGGCTGTTACTGGTGGCTCTGCCATCTTGCTCAATCAACAGTGTTTTTCAATGAAACTGTATTTACTGTTTTTTCTCAGAGCTCCCTCCGCACAGTGTTTTCCCAGAGCCAGGGCGCTGAGCTGTGGGAACTAGGTTTGGCCAGCTCCCTGAAAACTTCCACCTGCTGAGAGCTCCAGTTGTCTCCCTGCCATCGTGATGAACGTGCTGCAGAGCGCAAAACTGGGGCAAGTGAAAAAATGAATTGAAATAAGGAAGTGAAGCAACCTGTAAAAAACCAGCAAACAAGACTAAATCAGCAATGAAAATCAATGAGGCAAACACCATCTGGCCCTGAAAATGAATGGAGCACAAAAGGAGGCCTTGCCTCCTGGGGATTCCTGCTCCAACCGGGCAGAGTTACATTCATGCCTGCCTGAGATAAGCCTGGGTTGGCAGCAAGTGCTGATGTGTTTTTGCAGAGCAGGATGTTTGGGACAGGTGCTTTTTTCCCTTGACAATATATCGGGGTATATTTTTTACCTAATGAAACTCTAACAGGAATGAGTTATGAGTTTCATCAACACACAGAGCAGAATTCAGAGATTTGAATACAATGGAACTGTCCCTGAGAGAGGTACAGCTGGTTTGCATCTGACCGCTTGCATTTACTCATTCATTCCTTCACTTATCCATCCTTCCATTCATCCATCCCTCTCTTCCTCTCCGTTTCCACCACCACTGATCTAGTCCACTCCACAGCACATCACTCCAAATGCTTGCTGGGTCCTCCTCTCCGGGCTGCCTTCCTCTGAGCCCTCCTCCACATGCCTCCAGAGCCTATTTTCCAAGCCCAAACCTGCTACACTTTCCTGATGTTAGCCCTTTAATGTCCCTCCACTGCTCACACGCAATGCCCACCATAGCCAAGCTTCTGCCAACCGGCCACAACCTGCTGCATTGTCCCCCCATCACTCCATTCATGCAGAATTACTTCCAGGTCCATTAAGGAGCTACATGGACTCATGCTTTGGTGTGTTTTCTAATGCAGGTCCCTCATCCTGGAATGTTTCCTTTTTGTCTTCTCCCACATTTTCTCACCTATATGCCCGCTGATATATATTTAAATATAAAGACCAAGTGTAGTGGCTATGAAAGTGTGCCACTCAGACCACTTGCTGCAGAAAGCATAACTGTCAGTGCCTCCAGCTGTTGCCCTTCTGGTTTTGCTGCCATGTTTACATGAAGGCCATGGTGCCAGTGGGCTGCTCCCAGCCAATGACTGAGTACAACGGGGTACTAAGGCAGCCCCATCCAACAAGACATGAGATTCCTCCAGGAGGAGACTTTGGCTCAAGAGTTCTCCATTGGTCTAGCCAAATCTTACCTGGAACTGCTCCTCTGCAAACTGAGACTTCGCCAACCCTATCCTCCTTTACCCCTCTCTTCCTTGATAGGAATCAGGCCTGCATTATGGTCTGAAGGCTCTTCCTGCCTTCTGCTCCCTCCCTCAATGAATCTCTTGTATGTAACCCTCTGTCTTAGTCCATTTTGTGCTGCTATAACAAAATACCACAGGCTGGGTAATTTATAAAGAACAGAAATTTATTTTCTTACAGTTCTGGAGGATGGGAAGTCCAAGATCAAGGTACCAACATCTGGTAAGGGCCTTCTTGTCACACCATAACATGGCAGAAAGCATCACATGGGTGAGAGATGGGAGGGTGAAGTCATCTTTTTAATAAGGAACACACTCCTGAGATAACAAGCCCAAGATAATGGCATTAATCCAGTCATGAGGGCAGTTCCCCAATGACCCAAACCCTTCCCTTTAGGTCCCACATCCCAACACCACTTTGGCATTGAGATCAAGTTTGCAACACATGAACTTTGGAGGACGCATTCAAACCATAGCACCTTCTCTTTGCATCTGCTTTTCTGTGAACCTGAACTAATGTACAAAGTTAACATCACTTATTTCTTAAAAACCTTCTTAACCTCCCTCAAGTAGAATTGAACTCTCTTTCACACTGTCCCCTCTACCTTCATGTACTTTCATGATTATACCAATGGTTCTTTACGGTAATTATCTGCTTATATGGCTGTCCCTGTCACCCAGACTGCAGACTCCATGAGGCCAAGGAGTTTACTGTCTTATTTGTCTTACTAACATCACTGCCTAGTACAATGCCTGTTATATTCAGATGCACCATAAATGTTTATGAAATGGATGAATAATTGATCTATTTATTCATTTATCAGTTCTCATCACCCTGGACTATGTGTCAGGTACTGAGAATAGGGAGATTAATGAACCAGAATCCCTGACTTTAATATACTCTTAGGCTGATCAGTGGGATTAGCATGCAGATAATGACATTAAAAGTGAGAATGGAATCGCTTCTTTCAAAATGGTATAAGCAAAATGAAATAAGAAACCAGAGGAAGGTATAATTGCTCTCAATGGGAATGGAGGATGGAGGAGGAATCAGCGAAGGCTTCCTAGAGACAGCATTTGGATTGGGCCATGTGGGATCTGTAAGATTTATACAAGGGGTGTAGGACACGAAGGGCCTTCCAGGCCAGAGAAACTACGTAAACAAGGGCACCAAAGTGTGTTGTGACGAGGGCCATTTTGTTAATTTCTGTCATGAAAATTTTCAAATACACACACAAAAAAGAAGGTAATGCGTTTGTTTTATCTTCTTGTTTTGTTGTTTTAGCTAAATAAGGCTTTATTTATTTATTTATTTATTTTTGAGACAGAGTCTCGCTCTGTTGCCCAGGCTGCAGTGCACTGGCTCAATCTCGGCTCACTGTGACCTCCACCTCCCAGGTTCAAGTGATTCTCCTGCCTCAGCCTCCCGAGTAGCTGGGATTATAGGCACCTACCACCACACCTGGTTAATTTTTGTATTTTTAGTAGAGGCAGGTTTCACTATGTTGGTCAGGCTGGTCTTGAACTCCTGACCTCAAGCAATCCACCAGCCTCAGCCTCCCAAAGTGCTGGGATTACAGGGGCTTTATTTATTTGATGTTTGTTTACTCTGTCTGATTCTCTAGGGTCTCCATCTGCCTTGGAACTCAGAAAGCAGCCTTCACCTTGTTTGTTTCAGTAGCTCCATACTGTCAATCTCCTTGACTGACCTTCCCAAGTCACATCTGGCAGGCTCTGTGACCAGGACTGATGTCTGTGAGGCTTCAGGCATTTGGCTGGACAAGCAGAAACCTTCAGCGAATATCCTCAGTCAGTCCCTGGGCAGAGGACTGACTGGCCCCTGAGGACTGGAACCTGGAGTGGGCACGGGGCATCATACACTTTGTCTGCCATCATCTACTGTTGGAAGGAAAACCCTGGCCTAGGAAGGATTTGGAAGGTGGGAGAAAGACTTAGGGGAGAGAAGGAAAAGAACCAACTGCCTGCAGTCTGGATGATCCTGCTTCTGTGCTTGCCAGCCTTGCTTGCAGCTTCTATTGGGCACAGAGGGAGCTGGGCTAGCAGGCAGCCACTGTCAAAGATGGCTGGCTGCATCTGTGTGCGGTGCCTTTCAGCCAAGCGGACTCCTCTCAACTGCGTGCTGGCAGCAAAAACTCCAGATCTCTGGTCGCTCCAAAGGCTGTTCTAGAAAAACCTCTGGTCTGGAGGACCAAGGCCTAACTAAAGGTAGGGGAGGCCACTCCTGCTGTCCAACCCAAGGTCTCTTCCCTGCCCCTGCCCTTCATTAAATTACCAAATAAAGTCTGAAGTGCAGATTTCCTTGCTCTCAAACTTTCCTTATCACAGAACCATAGAAACACAGGCAGTGGGAAGCCTCAGGAGTCCTCTACCCCAAACCCTTTAGGGCCCACTCTGCTGCAAGTTCTCAGGAAAGATGACCCAGGACTTTATCCAAGTACAAGGTACCTATTTTCTAAAAATGATTTTACTCGTTGTTGTTGTTGTTTGAGACAGAGTCTTGCTCTGTCGCCCAGGCTGGAGAGCAGTGGCACAATCTCAGCTCACTTCAGCCTCCGCCTTCCAGGTTCAAGCAATTCTTGTGCCTCAGCCTCCTGAGTAGCTGGGATTACAGGTGTGCGTCACCACACCTGGCTACTGTTTGTATTTTCAGTAGAGATGGGGTTCCTCCAAGTTGGCCAGGCTGGTCTTGAACTCCTGACCTCAGATGATCCACCTGCCTTGGCCTCCCAAAGTGCTGGGATTACAGGCGTGAGCCACCACACCCGGCCTACTCATTGTTTTTAATAGTTACTTAATATTCTACTGTATATATGCACCATAATTTAAAACATTACACAAATATCACATGAATTCATTTTTATAATTAAAATGCAAACAATATAAGCAGAGAGAAAGTTCCCCCTTCATATTCCTCAACCACATCCTCTCCCCGCAAAAATCGCTCTAATCAGTTTGGTGGTATCACTCCATATTCTTTTGGATGTGGCATCTTAAAATATGAGATGAAGGTGTGGTTTTGTTGTGGTGGTTTTTCTCCAAGTATGTGATCATTATGCATCTTGTCCTGCAGATTTCAGTTTTCAATTAATGATATGATTTTGAGAACTTTCCCTGTCAGTCCTTCCATGCCTATGACATTCTCTGATGCTGATGGTATTGCATGGTTTCGATATCTCATACTCCATCACTCCCATGTGACAGACATTTAGGTTCTTTCCAATTTGTCTCATTATTACACTCATATTGCTCTCATTTCCCAAGCTCTTTGCAAATGCAACATCTGCTACTCTCGCTCTAGGAGAGTTCCAAAGAAATGGAATCCCTGGGTTGAAGGGCACGTATATTTAAAATTCAGTAGAATACTACCAAATAGCCCTCGAAAACAGCCTACTAATTTATCCTCCTACCCTCAGGGTGGGGCAGATGCCCCCAGCTGGCCTACCCAGCATCCAGTCCCATCTCCTTTTCCCTTGGTGCATTCCATAGTAGTAGCTGGTAAATAAATAAAAAAGGGTAAATAATCACTTTCCTAGCCCACCCCTCCAGCAGCTAAGTGTGGCTATAAGACACATTTTTGGCCACAATGCTACACATGGAAGCATCTAGGAGCAGAAACATAGTTCTTTACCTTTTCAGTTTGTTTGTTTGTTTGTTTTTTGAGACAGAGTTTTGCTCATGTTGCCCAGGCTGGAGTGCAATGGCGTGATTTTGGCTCACTGCAACCTCCACCTCCCGGGTTCAGGTGATTCTTCTGCCTCAGCCTCCTGAGTAGTTGGGATTACAGGAGCATGCCACCATGCCTGGCTAATTTTTTTTTTTTTGTAATTTTAGTAGAGACAGGGTTTCACCATATTGGCCAGGCTGGTCTTGAACTCCTGACCTCCAGTGATACACCTGCCTCAGGCTCCCAAAGTGCTGGGATTACAGGCCTGAGCCACTGTGCCAGGCCAACTTTTCTTGACATAAAGGAGAGATGTGACTGGGTCCCCCCTTCTCTTATCTCATCTCAAGATGAGCTATCATATTGAGACTATGAGGTTAGAGTCACAGGTGACAAATCAACATTTTAAGGGTGCCAGAGAAGATGACAGAAAGAACCTGAGTTGCTAGTGGCATCACCAAGCAACTGGACTGATGCCAGCAGCCATGTACACTGGACATCTTATTACAAAAGGAAAACACACCCTTAATTGTTTAAACTCCTGCTAGTTGGGTATGTTACTTGTAACTGAAGAAAAACTTAAATGGGACAGAGTACTGATTCCAGGTACCCATTTTGCTTTGATTCAACCTTGCTTTTTAAAAAAAATATTGTGGGTACATAATAGGCATATATATTTATGGGGTACATGAGATATTTTGATACAGTCATACAATACATAATAATCACATCAGGGTAAATGTGGTATCCATTGCCTCAAGAATTTATCCTTTTTTATGTTACAAACCATCTAATTATATACCCTTTTGGTTATTTTTAAATGTACAATAAGTTATTGTTGACTCTAGTCACCTGTTCTGTTATCAAATACTAGACTTTATTCATTCTATCTAACTACATTTTTGTACTCATTAATCATCCCCACTTTCCCCGTCTCCCACTACCCTTTCCAGGCTTACCATCCTTCTACTCTCTATCTCCATGAGTTCAATTTTTTAAATTTTTAGCTCCCACAAATAAATGAGAACATGAGAAGTTTGTCTTTCTTTGCCTGGCTTATTTCACTTCATGTCCTCCAGTTCCATCCATGTTGTTGCAATGACAGGATCTCATTCTTTTTTATGGCTGAATAGTACTCCATTGTGTATGATGTACCACATTTTCTTTATCCGTTCATCTGTTGATGGACACTTAGGTTGCTTCCAAATCTTTGCTATTGTGAATATTACTGAAATAAACATGAGAGTGCAGATATCTCTTCAATATACTGATTTCCTTTCTTTAGGGTATATGCCTAGCGGTGATTGAAGAGGATACAAAAAAAATGGAAAGATACTCCATGTTCATGAATAGGAAAAGTCAATATTATTAAAATGTCCATACTACTCAAAGCAACCTACAGATTCAGTGCAATCCCTATCAAAATACCAGTGATATTTTTCACAGAAATAGAAAAAAAAATAATAAAATGTATATGAAACCACAAAAGGCCCAGAATAGCCAAAGCTATTCTGACCAAAAAGAACTAAACTGGAAGAATAACATTATCTAACTTCAAATTATACTACAGAGCTATAATAAAAAAACAACATGGTATAGGCATAAAAACTGACACATAGACTAATGAAACAGAACAGAGAACACAGAAATAAGTCTGTCCATCTACAGTGAACTCATTTTTGACAAAGGTGCCAAGAACATACATTGGGGAAAGGACAGTATCTTCAATAAATGGCACTGGGAAAAACTGGATATCCATATACAGAAGAATGAAACTAGACCCCAATTTCTCACCATATACAAAAATCCAATCAAAATGGGTTAAAGACTTAAATCTAAGAACCCAGACTTTGAAACTACTATGTATTAGTCAGTTTTCACACTGCTATAAAGAAATAGCTGGGACTCGGTAATTTATAAAGGAAAGAAGTTTAATTGACTTACAGTTCTGCATGGCTGGGAAGGCCTCAGGAAACTTACAATCATGACAGAAGGGGAAGCAGGCACATCTTACATGGTGGTAGGTGAGAGACAGTGTAAAGGAGGAACCATCAAACACTTATAAACCCCTCAAGTCTCACTCACTCAGTATCACAAAAGCAGCATGGGGGAAACTGCTGCCATGATCCAATCACCTCCCACCAGGTCCCTGCCTTGACAAATGGGAATTGTAGGGATTCCGATTCGAGATGAGATTTGGGTGGGGACACAGAGCCAAACCCTATCACACTACAAGAAAGCATTGGAGAAACGCTCCAGGACATTGGTCTGGGCAAAGATTTCTTGACTAATACCCCCACATGCACAGGCAACCAAAGAAAAAATGGACAAATGGGATTACATCAAGTTAAAAAGCTTCTGCACAGCAAAGGAAACAATAAACAAAGTAAAGAGACAGCCCACAGAATGGGAGAAAATATTTGCAAACTATCCATCTGACAGGGAACTAATAACCAGAATATATAAGGAGCTCAAACAATTCAATAGGAAAATATCTAATAATTTCATCAAAATGGGCAAAAGATCTGAATAGAGATTTTTCAAAAGAAGACATACAAATGCCAAACATGTATATGAAAAGGTGCTCAACACCATTGATTATCAGAGAAATGCAAACCAAAACTATAAGGAGCTATCATCTCACTGGTTAAAATGACTTTTATCCAAAAGACAGGCAATAACAAAGGCAGGCAAGGATGCAGAGAAAAGGAAACCATTGTACACTGTTGGTGAGAATGTAAATTAGTACAAATCACTATGGAGAACAGTTTGGAGGTTCCTTGAAAAACTAAAAATAGAACTAACCCCATAAGATTCATCAATCTCACTGCCAGGTATATACCCAAAAGAAAGGTAACCTTGCTTTTTATATGCTATGGTAATGATACAACTTTCCTATTACTCTGTTGAACAATAAAAATGATAATAGCAATTATTTATTTACTGCCTACTTTATATGCATTATCTCTGATATTACAAAGGTCTTCAGAGGCCAATTATCTTTATTTTAAAGATGAGGAAACCACAGACCAAAAAACTAAGATACTTGCCCATGTTCACAAAGGATTCTGACCTGGTTCTGACTGCTTCCATAGGTCCCCATTTTTAAAGTCAGACACCCATGGTAGCTTATTTAATCCAGGAAAAACAATAATAGTAGCAGTAAGGTGGCACATGTTGGGGGGCCGTGTCATGGGCAATACCAGGGGTAATGGAGAACCCCTTTGACTGTGGCCAGTGGATCAAGGTCTTGCACTGTGCTTTGCCTCATATCTTCCATTCTGAATCCTGGTGTCCTGAAGCCCTCATAATTGGATCCTGCCCCTTCCTAAGCCCTTAGATCAGAGTTCTGATCAGAGATCTACCTACTTTTCACTTTAGGTCCCTTCTTTGTCTCCCCAGTGTAATCTAAAGAAATGTTTTAAGAGAACACTCTCTGCATGTGTGTCTGTGCATATTGTCTTTCTATTTTATCATTTGATAACTGAACAGATTCACAAAGAGAATTAAGGGAGGCAAGGTGTGTAGTGGATTATGCCTGTAATCCCAGCACTTTGGGAGGCCGAAGCGGGTGGATCACCTGAGATCAGGAGTTCCAGACCAGCCTGGGCAACATGGACAAACCCCATCTCTACTAAAAATACAAAAATTAGCCAGGTGTGATGTCGCGTGCCTGTTGTCCCAGCTACTTGGGAGGCTGAGGCACAAGAATCACTTGAACCCGGGAGGTGGAGGTTGCAGTTAGTTGAGATCACACCACTGCACTCCAGCCTGGGCAACAGAGCAAGACTTTCACAAAAAAGAAAGAAAGAAAGAAGAAAGAAAGAAAGAAAGAAGGAAAGAATTAAAGGAGAATAACAGTTGTGAATGCTGCCAGGAAGCCACCTTGAGCCCTACTCAATACGAAAGGGAGGCAACCTGTTACAGTCTTTGGTCTCCCAACCAATGCACCATGGATTTAACACAAAGTTTTGTCATGGGGATATAAGGAAAGCTTTGTATTCATAATTTTAAAAAATTTTGGTTACAAGTGATATGCATGCAGCTCAGACTAATATAAGCAAAATGAAATTGATTGCCTAATGTCCTGGGAAATCTAGTGGAGAAGCTGGCTCAGTCATGAGTGGGTCCAGGAGAGGCAGGACCATCTCTCTCTTGCTCTTTGCTTTGTCTCCATGTCTTGACCACATTCAGAAGGTAGATGCTTTCTTAGTGGCAGAAGATGGGATCTTTTATTTTCTCTGACACACAGATGTGCAGCTAGCAACCCTAGTGGAGGGAAACTATGTCTCCCACTAGCCCTGATGGATAAGTCCCAGGGAGGACAATGTCTTTTTTTTTTTTTTTTTTTTGAGGCGGAGTCTCGCTCTGTCACCCAGGCTGAAGTGCAGTGGTGCAATCTCGGTTCACTGCAAGCTCCACCTCCCTGGTTCACGCTATTCTTCCGCCTCAGCCTCCCCAGTAGCTGGGGCTACAGGTGCCCGCCAGGCTATTTTTTTTTTTTTTTTTTTTTTGAGTAGAGACGAGCTTTCACCTTGTTAGCCAAGATGGTCTCCATCTCTTGACCTCATGATCTGCCTGCCTCAGCCTCCCAAAGTGCTGGGATTACAGGCGAGAGCCACCGCGCCCGGCCTCACATACCAATTTCTGAATCAACCCCTGTGGACACAGAAATAAGAGACTTTTGACTATCCAGCCTGGATCACAGTCTCATTTCTATGGCTACAGTGGTTTTAGTGGTTCAGCCCTACCAAAACCATATGGCATGAGTTTCCCATAGGAAAGAGGGTGGGTCACTGTGTGCTGAATAGACAAAAGCAACAGGTGTCCACTGAAATGATTTGAGGAGTGATGGACAACGTGAGCTAATGTCTCAGCCTTGAGGCTTTTGAGGCTGGGACTAGGACTTACAATAAAGTCACCATAATTCAGCAGACAGGTGTATCCTCTCAGCATGCTCAGGGCAGTGGCAGCTCTACGATTTCTGCATTTCTTCTTGGAAAAGGGATAGCAGCCTGTTTTGGAGGGTGCAGAGGGCTCCCCTCTCAACAAGTCACCCTTTGGAAGGATCACTGCCTGGGACATAAGAGCTGGTATCCCAACTCTAACCTGTGGAAAAAGGGGCTGCTCCAGCCACGTGACATTACCAAGCTTAGAGGGCCTGATACAGACAGGCCCCTTCCTGCCCCTCTCCATCTATTGCCTGGGAGTCTTGATCCTCTGGGAGAAAACCAACAGGCCGCTCAGTCAACAGGCCTTGACTCCATGTCACCTTTTGGAGAATGCATTTGTTACTCTCTGTGCTTATGTCTTTCTGTGTGTGTACCCGCGTGTCAAATGCAGATACATGGCTGTTGTCCTCCTGGCTAAAAGAACACCATACAATTGTCCACCTGCCCGCTGATGATTGAAATTCCACCACTTATGGGATTACTCCCCTTGCTTAAGAATTACCTCCTCTTAAAAACGCAAATTTCCCAGAAGAGAAAATACTGTTCGCTTGCTTATTTATGGTTAATAAGCATAAGCTTGCCAAGCTCTTTCATGAGAAATACTTTTTATGAAAAATGCTGAGCTTCTTAACAGAGTCTAATAAATAGGCAATGGGGTTTTTGAAGGTGGTTTTATCTAATTTACATTTGAGGTACCCACCTGGCAAGGACTTCCATATTGCAGTTTCTCACCACAGGTTCTTATATGAATAAACTTCTAGTTACCTCTGACTTCCTGATAAAACTAAATTATACACAACTGTAAGTGATACTATTTAAGATGGAATGGAAAATCAAGGAGGAGGAATCATGTCCAACATTTGGGTTTAACACAGGGTTGAAATAAAGAAATAGCTCTAAGACAGAAAACGGAAACCCGGAGTTCAGGAGTCTGGATTTCGGAGTAGGAGGCAACCAGGAAAAATTTTAGGGTCTGAATTATTAGAAAAACTGCTGAAGGTATCAATCTTCCCACAGAAGGAGGGATGGAGAGGTTGGAGCTGACCTTAGCGGACATTGAAGGACATGTGACATACAGACATCTCCGTTACATCTGGCTGATGGGGGCCTCATTCTCTTCCTTCTTTGCCTCTTGAATCAGATAAACCTTTTAAATGCATTTCCACTTTGCTGAGAGGCAGTATAACGCAGAGGTTAGCAGCCCAATGTATGGCCTCAGACAGCTGAGGTATAGATTCCCGTGCCACCGTCTATAGCTGTATGACCTTGGGCATCGTGCTTAACCTTTCAGGCCTCAGTTTCCTCCCCTGAAAAATGGGAATAACAGTAGTTTCCAACTTATGGGGTTGGAAAAACCCAACCACCTTGGAGAAATAATTAATAAATAATAAAATAAAATAAATCCACCTCTGTATTATTAGATGCAGAGCCCAAGCATTCTACTTTTTCATTTAGTGGATTGTCCCCTCTCTGTGGGAGAGGGCCCCTCAGACCCATGGGCACCTTGGAGGTGTTCTATGCCAAGGTGGCAACTGCATCTGGCACGGTGCTTTCCTTGCTGGGCTGGGCTTCAGAAAATGGCAGAGCGCCAGACTTTGGCCAATGCCAAGGGCACTGAGGTTGCTGTGTTTAGGACTTTTCCTTCTCGAAAGTTATGACGGCATGGGCACCGGGTGAGCCTGCTTCTCTTTTCATCCATAACCCTAAACCCTCCTGAGCCACGGCTCCTCCTCCTCCCTAAACATCTACTGAGCCCGTGGGCTGGACCTGAGCACTATGGGGAGATGTTTTGGTACATGTTATGGGTAACACACTTAAAGAAGAGGGACTCACCTCAACCAACTGTGGTTGGGAGCCAGGAGGATATTGAATGCTGCAGTCCTCAACTGGTTGGCTTGGGCAGGAAGAAAGCCAGTGGATTCTTGGTGCTGTGATGGGCTGTGTGAGGAGTAGATGTGGGAGGAGGGAGGACCCATGATGGGGGCCCATGGTGGGATGAGTAGGTACTGAGCTAGCCCACTGGCCACCAGCCAAGGCAGCCCAGACCCTGGACGAGGCCAGTTTCTCACACTTGGAGTCATTCCGGAGTTTCACTCTACTGTCCACAGCACCCCAAGGATTGCCTAGTTCCCATATTCTATTCTACCAATAAGGGGGGTGAGAAAGTGTGGGGAGAAGGTTTTGGGACTACTGCATCAATGCTGTGGCAGGATAATTTGAGGAAAGGTAGTGAGGAACAATACAATATGCGTTTTTCCTTCCACCCCCGCTGCCCTCTCACCTCCACAATACAAGAAATTCTGCTTATGAACACACAATTATCCTTAGAAATTGGTTATGGTCCTATCAAACCATGCCCCTACCCTCTGCCATACATCCGGATCTCACAGGCAAAACAAAGAAATAACAGTTATCTCATAGAGACTAAAACAATTCTATGATTTTGGAGCTTCTATGTTCTAAGATGGTGACACCTGATTTTCCTGAGAGGTAGGGACAAGACCTCATATTCGTGGGGTTCTCCTAAATGCTGTGGACTGTGACTAGAACCCCCAACCTGCCACTCTGCACCACTCATTTGGAACCAGTGCCAAAAGTCTAATATCCAAAGAGGATAATTTTTTATTTTTATTTTTTAATTGGGAGGAGAGGCCTCTGTGAACCTATATGAATCTTGGCTCTTTCCCCATAAAAATATGATTGAACTATTCCTATTGCCCTTTCAGAATTCCATTGTTCTCAAATATCACCAACCCGCTATTATATAGGCTTCATTCAACCATGATATTATCTGGATAACAGCAAGAATTGTCATGTAAACTCACCTTTTTTTTTTTCTGTAGGGGACGTAAATCATTTATTTGTATTTACCCCAATCTCCAAAGCTTTCCTGTAGATCTCTCACATTCTAACCTCCCTGGTTGACCTGATCCAGATTTTCCTTAAATTGGCTGGTTGTCTTGAGGAAATGTGACAGAGTGGTTATGCTGAAAGCCAGATTGCTGGCCAGGCGCGGTGGCTCACGCCTGTAATCTCAGCACTTTGGGAGGCCGAGGTGGGCATATCACCTGAGGTCAGGAGTTCGAGACTAGCCTGGCCAACATGGCGAAACCCCGTTTGTACTAAAAATACAAAAATTAGTCGGGCATGGTGGTGGGTGCCTGTAATCCCAGCTACTTGGGAGGCTGAGACTGGAGAATCACTTGAACCCAAGAGGCAGAGGTTGCAGTGAGCCAAGATTGTGCCATTGCACTCCAGCCTGGGCAACAAGAGTGAAACTCTGTCTCAAAAATAAATAAATAAATAAATAAGCAAGCCAGATTGCTGGGGATGGGATACTGGCTGGTGACTATAGGCAAGTTACTTAACCTCTTGGCCTCAGTGTCCGCATCTGCAAAATGAAGATAAGAATGGTATCTGTTTCATCAGGTTGTTGGACTGTTAAGTGAATTAATACATATAAAGCATTCCATTTGGTGCCTTGCACATAGTAAGACTTCAGATGTTAGCTAGTATATTGCCCCATACATGGGTCATACTTGCAGATGATGTGCAAGTGAACTCTGCGCTACTTTTCATTACTCTGCATTAAATAACTCCACAGGAAATATAGACATTTGCCTCATGGTATGAAAGATGATCTGCACATCTGAAAGAGGGCAGTGATCTCTGGTCATCAGTGTGTACTTTTACCTTGCTTCCCAGAGATGCATATAAAATATAAAACCCCAATTCATTCATTTCTGTACCCATAAATTCAACTCCCCAAGGCACTGGGAAATTACCATCCTGTTGGGTGGAGAAGTCAGAACTTGACCTTTCTTTTCTACTCTGTGATTGACCTTGTGTGTTAGAGCATAAGTTGAAAGAAGAGGAGGCGTGTCTCCCAGATGCTGAAGGTACTCTTGCACTCTTCCAAGAGTGTCTTACTCATTCAAAAATATTCATTGAGAACCTACTGTGTGCCAGGTACTGCTGTGGGTCCTGAAAATACAGCAGTAAACAAGGCAGATGAGGTCTTTGTTCTCTTGGAGCTTGCATTATCAAGATCCAATAAACTCCAGCATCCTACAAGAGTTTATTATTAATTGCCTCTTCTTCTTCAGTGCAACATATTCAAATGATGACCTTCAATGGCTGCAAGAGTCTAAAGAGCCCTGTGAACCACCAAAGAAAAACAACATCATGGCCACTATAGTTTTGATGATATGCATATTTTGTTGTATTATAATACCTTTTTTTCTTTTCTTTTTTTTTGAGACCGAATCTTGTTCTGTCACCCAGGCTGGAGTGCAGTGGTGCAATCTCTGTTCACTGTAACCTCCACTTCCTGGGTTCAAGTGATTCTTCTGCCTTGGCCTCCCAAGTAGCTGGGATTACAGGTGTGTGCCACCATGCCTGGCTAACTTTGTATTTTCAGTAGAGATGGCGTTTCACCACATTGGCCAGGCTGGTCTCGAACTCCTCGCCTCAAGCAAGCCACCTGCCTTGGCCTCCCAAAGTGCTGGGATTACGGGCGTGAGCCACTGTGCCCAGCCTTTTTTTCTTTTTAGAATTGGGGTCTTGCTATGTTGCCCAGGCTGGCCTCAAACTCCTGGGCTCAAGTGATTTTCCTGCCTCAGCCTCCCAAGTAGCTAGGACTAAAGCATGTGCCACTGCAACCCACTCTGTAATACTTTTTTGAAAACAGATAGTCCATATAACACATCTATAGCCTCCATAAATGTTTATTTAAACTGAAAGGCCGTTCCTAGACCATATTGAAAAATAAACATGCTTCCTCTACATGGTTTATTTGCACAGTGTGATTGGTTTTCATTTGTTTGTATGTTTTCCTTGTATGTGTCCTTCAGTCTCTCTCCAAGTGTGTCTTTCTTAACTCTCTGGATTTTGAGCTTCATCAGGGAGGAACCTTTCTAAGCCTATGCACACCCCACTGATGTCATTGCCTGACCCACAGCGAGCCCCAGTGTGGGAGGGCCAGATTAAGTTGAAGGGAAAAAAAGATCTTGTCTGCTGCCTCATAATATGTCCAAGCCCTCTCATGAGGTCTTAACGTGGGTGCTGTCCTCTGATAGTCAAAGGACACTGTCAGGGCAATGAGGTCCTAACACTCCTCTCCTGTGTGTGGCTTTCCCAGCCTCTGTGAAATGACCAGATGAAGTGGAGCTCTCCAAACTGCCCCCAGCACCCATGGTCTCTGCTTCTAAGATGCCTGGGCAGAATCCTTGGGAGAGCCTGGGGTCTGAAGGACTCTGTCTGCTAGGATGCCAAGAAGAGGCCAGGAGTTTACTGCAGATTCACACACAGGCACACAGAAGGGAACATCCCTGCCTGCCCTGCCCCGTCCGTGCCCTCAGAGGAGAAATGAAAACGTGCCTGATTTCTTGTGATAGGGGAGAATCTATCCCTTGGAGAAAGAAGGCCGTTTACACCACAGAGGGAGGATAGGGAAGAGGAAGAAAAACTCGCATATGGAAAGGGACACTAATGGTAGGGAAAGAAGTTTTATTTTCAAGCTTTTAAGAGAATATTACAAACAACAGAGAGTTTTAAAAAACCCTAAAAACTAGTTTAAAAAAGTACTTGACAGTGTCCTTTTAATACCCATGGATGACGCGACCATTGTGCAGTGACAACCAGAAACTTTGCAGGTGAACACCCAGTGGCCTTCCCTGGCAGGGTCCCCAGAGCGAGCAGGAGGGGTCCAGGGGTAGTGCTCCCTGCCAGGCACCCTTGGGCCCACCTGGCTGCACTGGAAGGAGCAGGGAGCACAAAGCACTGAGCATCAGCCTGACTGCCTCTTTGGGGAGGGTTCCAAACAGGGAGGGTTCCAAGCAGCAAGGAATACTTGGATTGGGCTCTACTCCACTCCTTGGGGCACACTGGTCAAGCTCCTCCCAACCACTGCAGCTGCTCTCTTGCAAGCCCCTAGGTCAGGGGTGCCCTACCGTGAGGGGACTGGGTCTGTGCATGTGCCAAGACAAGAAGGGGCTGGCATTGCACATGTCCTGGCCATGGTGGGGTTGGGTAGTTGGGAAAGTTGCTCCGGGATTGACAGCTTCCAAAGCTGAAGCCACAGCAGCAGAACTGTGCTTGAAATATCCACTGGAAATCTGTACTTTTCTCTAGGGGTGTGTGTGTGTGTGTGTGTGTGTGTGTGTGTGTGTCCTGTAAACATCTTTGAACCAAATCACTATAAAATAAATTAACAAGGGCACAGAAGGACACCCTTTTCCAAACCTAAGCCCTCTTTTAGCCCACCTGAAATTGGGAGTTCCATTTGGAAGTTCCTTCAGGAAGGAGACACACCTCTCCCTCTGGCTGCTCACACCAGCATATCCCTCCCTGAGCATCCCTCCCTGACCATCCACCCCACCATCCCCACAGCCATTTGTCAGTGAATCTTGCCCATCCAAATGAGCCCAGGAGCCCCAAAGGCAGTGTGTCCCTGCCAGCTCACCCGTGCCTCCCCCTTTCCTGGCTGCCTGCAGAACACAGCCCCAGGAGAAACAAAACCAAGCAGGGCGAGAGCAGAGCAGACCACAGATGCTTTTCCTCTTGGCCCCCTTGGCCTCCGGCACTGCCACAGTCACACAGGCTTTGCCTGCCCTCAGCCTCTGCTTCTTCGGGTACCTTGCCTGCAGGTGCATTGGGGCAGGGTTTTTCTGTTGGGCCAGGTTCAGCCTGTATTGCACTTTGTTGTTGAGTTGGTGTTGGTTTTCATTGTTGTTGTGGAGAGTGGCATTGACTGATTGGAAATAGCAGAACTGCTCCTGCACCAGCCTCACTCCCGCTCTGACCCTACCCCAGGGCTCCCGCCAGGCCCCCCACCCTCTGCCTGCTCCCTCTGTTGGCTCCGGGGGTGCCACTGCACCTCCCCACCCTGCTCTGGGCCCTCAGTGGTGGTCATGGCCTTCCTCCCGGGCCTCTGCTCTCACACTGTCGTGACTCTCATGACCAGCTCTCGGCTGCTGCCTGGGGGACTTCGCTGTTCATGAGGTCTCAAGTGACTCAGGATGTGCAGGATGGTATAAGCACAGTGGTGATGGGACAGAGGGCCTGAGGGGTGGCCGGCAGCCTGGGCAGGGCCCTGCTCAGGGGCAGGGGTGCCTGCGGTCTCCTCTTCCGAGGAGGGGATATTGGCCTGGGTGGATGAGGAGGTCCGGGGGTTGGTCCTGCCTCCTGCCTTTTGATCCTCCAGGTCTTTTGTCTTGTCATAGTTCAGCACTTTCCACTGCTGGTTGACAGCCTGCCACCGTTTAAAGATGCGGTACACCGAGGGTCCTTCATGGATGATGAGACCTGAGGCAGCAGGGAGAGGAGAAACAGAGGCCAAATGAGAGGAAGTGGGTCACGGCCAGGAGACCACAGTCTCTCTGAATCTATGCAAGGTATGGGCAATGGCTCCAGTGCTGAGCCATGAGAGGACCATCCCTAGATTCCCAGGCTCAGCGAGTTCCAGTAGGCAGAAGGTGGAGGGGCCACCAGGCCGAGTCCATGAAATAGTTGAGCACCTTCAGGCAGTGCCTTCGCCCACTTCTACTCCACCCCACCCCCTTCCTGCCTTGACAAAATCCAAATTCATCCACTAAGGCATAATATAAATATCTTTTCCTCCCTCTATTATGTATCCATGGCACCCAGTCCTTAGCAGATGTTGAATGAATTGTGTGCTTTTAAAGCACCACAAAAGAAAACCCATGGTTTCTCCACACCTGCTAAAGGTTGCTAGAAATCCCACTGGTTAACTCTTTGCATGGATACCCCAGTACTACTGAGATACAAACAGCCCTTTGATGCAGTTATATCTGCCAGAGGCAGTGATAGAGTTGGAAACAAGTTACACCAGGCAGCAAGGCAAATAAATAATCATTGTGTGCCTATTGTGTGCCAAGCACTGGGGATACTGCATTCGGCAGGACACCCTCTGAGAGCTTACATCTTCATGGAGACACACAATAGACAAACAAACCAAAGTGACAATTTCAGGTGCTGACAATTGCCTTAAGGAAGATAACTGGGGTTAAATATCCACTGGCTGCAGGCATTGAGATCCTGTTTTAGCAAGGGTGGTGGGAAAGGCCTTTTGGAGGAGATCATATCTGAGTTGAGACTTAAGTGATGAACAGGAGAGATCCATGCAAAGATCTGGAGAGAGAGCACTTCGGTGGAAGGAACTCCAAGTGCAAAGGCCAGGAGCTGGGAATGGAATGAACAAGGTCAGAGAGAAGGTCAGTGTGACCAATACAGTGCAGCAGTGAGGAAGTGGAGGGAGGTAAGTTGAGCAGAGGCCAATGGATGGTAGGGTCTTATAGGCCATGGCTAGGGATTTGCATTCTATCCTGAGTATAATGGGAAGCCATTGACGGTTTCAGTAGGGGGAATGATGTGATCTGATTCACCCTTCATAAAGCCACCTGTGGCACCTGTGAAGAGGGCCAAGAGAATGAGTGGAAAGCCAAGCAGGAAGCAGTGATGTCATGTGGGTTGGAAATGGTGATAGCATTGACTAGGGTCATGGTGGTGGAGCAGTGAGAAACTGCTGGAGTCAGGCTGTGTGCTGGAAGTAGAGCTGAAGACTTGCTGATTCGCAGGGTGGGAGTGAAGAGAAAGATCTGGTCAACTTCGAAGCTCTTGGCCTCAGCAGCTGCATGAATGGGAAGCCATTTCCTGAGAAGTGGAGGGCACCAGAGGCAGGCTATGGATTTGTGTGGTGGCTGCGGTGACTGGATTCATTTCCTATTGCTGCAGTGACAAAATACCACACATCTGGTAGCTTAAAATGGGATGCATGTTTCTCTTACAGTTCTGGAGATCAGAAGTCTAAAATCAGTCCCACTGGGCTGACGTGAAAGTGTCAGCAGGGCACCTTCTGGTTCTTTCTGGAGGCTTTGAGGGGGAAGAATCTGTCTCCTTGCCTTTTTTCAGCTTCTAGAAATTGCAATTTCTGCCTCGTTCTTGCATCACTCCAGCCTCTTTCTTCTGTTCTCACCTCTCCTACTACTCTTCTGTCATCAGATCTCCCTCTCCTTCTTGTAAGAACACTTGTGGCTACATTTAGGGCCCACCTGAATAATCCAGGATACTGTCCCCATTTCAAGATCCTTAAATTAATCACATTGGCAAAGTCCTTTTCCATATAAGGTAACATTGACAGGTTCAGGGATTAGGACCTGGATGTCTTTGGGGCCCATGATTCAAGCCTATCAGAGAGATTACTAGCTACATTTTGGTCATGGTTAGTTTAAGGTGTCTGATAGGAATCTAACTAGAAGGGTCAGATGGGCAACTGGACATATGAGTCTGAAGCTTAGGGAGAGGTCTGGCCTGGAGATAGAAGCCATCATTGTAGAGGTAGAACTTGAAGACTTGGAAATGGCTGAGACCTCTTAGGGGAGAGAAGAAGGCCAAAGACAGAGCCCTGGACTTCAGGTGTTTAGAGGCTTGGTGGAGGCTTTGGTGGAGATAGGGCCAATGAATGAGGCTCAAAAGAAGCAACCAATGGGGTAGAAGCAAGACCAGCAAGTGTGGAGACCCAAAAGCCTAGGGAAAGATTCAGAAAGAGTGCAGTGACTCTTTACAATGTTATCAAGAGGTCAGCTTGAGTAAAATGGGAAATGACCACCAGTTCCTTGGGCACAGAAGGAGGGAGAATGATAGAAATGACAGCAAGAAAATCAGGTAGTTCTCATCCAAGTACACATATATTTTTTTTCCCATGAAGTCATCAGCTAAGATAGAAGAGATAAGAGAGGAAGTGTTAAAGATTTGTGGAGAGAGGAGAAGGTGGGAAATAATTATCTCGGAAAGTAGGAGTGTGAATTTACAAGGGAGATGTGGTAGAATTAGCTCACTGTGTTAAGTATCCACTTGAGATTGGTAGCCATAAATCTGAAGTGAATCTAGTTACTGGTTGTGTGATTTTTCTCCACCCCTTCAAACTGCTTGCTCAGGTGCACATGTGGAAGAAGAAGAAACCTGGGCTTAATCAGGGTAAACGGTTTCCCTGGGCAAACAGACATGAGAATTATACGTACTTGCAAGAGAGTGATTATCATGCTGGACCATGGAGCCCAGGCTGGGGATGAGAATACGAAAGGTATAAGGAATAATGAAAAGTGGAAAGTGAGAGATTCAAGGCCAAGTCTTTATGAGGTTAGAGGATTATTGGAGTCAGTGAATGGGGGGTGATGGTTGGAGAGTGGGATGTTTAAATCCAGATTTTGGAGGTGGTGTGGTTACTAGCAATTATGAATCTAGGATGTGACTATTTGATTGGGGCTGGAGTGTGCTGGAGGCAAAGATCTTTGGAGCAGGGAATTGGAAAGACTATCTGCATCAGCCATCCTCAATGCTACCAAATATCCCCTTTTTATAACAAATATATTTTAACATCATCATTCCCATCCTGAAATGAAATTCATAGCTACTCTGTCTTTTAAATTAATATAATGCCCTAACAGAGAATATAAAATAAAAATAATAAAGGGAAATCTTTTATAACAAAACAATATACATTTCAGTGAAAATGCTACGGTACAACTACATTAGGAAACAGACAAACAAATGAACAAACCCCAGATATTTCCAAATGCCTCCGGGGGACAGGCCCATCTCTGCCAAGCACTGATCTATGTAGTGCTGAGGACAGGAGTGGGGGGAGTGTATGAGCAGGTGTGTGAGGGTATCTGAGGACTGAGTAGGCGGCCAGCATCCAACAGCATCCAGAAGGGAAAATGGGTGGTAAAGAAAGATGCACTTTGGCTAGGCGCAGTGGCTCATGCCTGAAATCCCAGCACTTTGGGAGGCCGCGGCAGGTGGATCACCTGTCAGGAATTCAAGACCAGCCAGGCCAACATGGTGAAACCCCATCTGTACTAAAAATTCAAAAATTAGTCAGCTATGGTGACACGCGCCTGTAATCCCAACTATTCAGGAGGCTGAGACAGGAAAATTGCTTGAACCCAGGAGGTGAAGGTTGCAGTGAGCTGAGATCATGCCACTGCACTCCAGCCTGGGTGACAAAATCAGGACTCTGCCTGAAAGAGAAAGAAAGAGAGAGAGAGAGAGAGAGAGAAAGAAAGAGAAAGAAAGAGAGAAAGAGAGAGAAAGAAAGAGAGAGAGAGAGAAAGAGAAAGAGAGAGAGAAGAAAGAAAGAAAGAAAGAAAGAAAGAAAGAAAGAAAGAAAGAAAGAAAGAAAGAGAAGGAAAGACTTCGAAGAGGCTGAGACTTCTGAAGCATGAAGGAAGACAAGTAGTTGCGAGTGGTAATGGAAATCAAGAAGGACATGGGCCCCACCTCCAGACCCCACAAGACACAGTGTATGGGGGAAAGAACAGCTGCCACCAGTGTGAGGGAAACGGTGTTCTCAGGACACAGCCATGCTTCAGGTAGGAAAGACGGAGGGAACACACAGAGAGGAGATTGCTAATGATGGACCATGAAGTGCAGGGGGGCACAGTGAAGGGCTGGGAAGATGGGCTCAGATGTAGGGATGAGCTGAGCAGGAAAGGGATGCTGGTGCAGAGAGTAAGGCTGCCAGGAGCTGGGCCCTGTGATGGTGGATGAGATGATCACACAGTGGGCTTCATCCCACAGCTACTGAGGATCCAGGGGAGCAGCCGGCTTGGAGCAAACAGTAATGAGTCACCCCAGCCTCCTGGTGCAAAACCTCAGAGCCTCTTCAGTCTCCAACAGGTTGCAATTCTCGGAGACCAGAGCCACCCACAAGGCCACTTTCTCCTCCAGTGTTCAAACTGTGTCTGAAATCATGCCTCGCTCAACGAGTCTTCAAGGTTCATCGAAAAAGAGGTAGTCTCAGGGGTTTCTAGCCCTTTGTTTGGATCACACCCCTTTGAGGATCTAATGAAGGGAAGGACCATCTCTCTGGAGGGGAAAGAAAACAGACACTCAAATTGTCCTTGTACTAAATCTCCTGAAGATCACTGGTGGACCCTCTGCTCTGGCCTGACAGATGCTGAACAAAGAGACTTCTTTTCTGTCCCACTCTCTCACCCTCTCCCAGTTGTACCAACTCCCATCATCTCTGCCAATCTTTTGAATGTGTACCTATGCACCCTTGGCACTGAAGCCATTCATCTGTCCATTTATCCCACAAACCTTGTTTGAACATTGGTATGTTCTTTTCTCCAGACTGTAAGCCCCTCGAGGACAGAGCCAGGTCTGGTTAATCTCCGGCAGCTAACACAGCACAAGGAGTGTAATGGTACAGTGGAAGAGATGGGGTGTGGAGAGAGAGAAGTGGGATCTTCTGAAGCCCCAAATTCACTCTTTCCAGTAAGGGACATTACATTTGATTCTCAATTAGCTTCTTGATCAGACAATTTCGTCCTGATTGAAGAGTGTGACTTAAATTCCTGGTGTGAATGCTGCCTTCCAATTATCTAACTGTCTAGTGTTCAGGAAGTAGTTAAACCATTTTAATGGATAGTTGGCTGAAGGTGAAGAAGGTGGACCTGTTTTTCTAGATAATGCTTGTTTGGGAAAAGAGGGAAAAGCACAAACTACCTCATTCAAATCCACTCTTCACAGCCCTTCCTCTGCTCCCTGCTCTACAAATTTCTTATTGATTTCTTGGGTGGCAGCATACCGAAGAAACAGGGGAAGATGACTGGGGCTCATCTGATAGGAGCAGGTGACGCGGCCAAGGTTGAAGAGGTGGGAAAAAGGGAAGGGGGATGAGAAGTGGCAGTGGATAGAGAAATAAACTGGATTCGATTGGGAAGAAAGGCTGCTGGTGAACAGAGGCAGAAAAGTCACAAGAGGAGAAAATGGGAAATGAGGGGGCATAGTAACATCAGAAACCCAACAAGTTTTGATTAAGTCCTTTCTGGTTTTTAAATACTTAATTTAATGGTGTTCTAGTGGTCACATACAATGTACCCAACCCTGGGCTGTATTTGTGGGAAATCCAGTTCTAGAAGAATTGTCTCCTTTGTCTTTCCAATGTCTCTCCACCTTCCGGGGCTCCTCTTCCTCATAAAGCTGCAAGCTCCACGGGTCATCAGAATCCCACCCCCACTCCATGTCCTGCTAATGGCCTGGGTTAAGTGATATAAAAGTTACTGACACTCTAGAACAGTGCTTTTCACACTTTTTCTTTTTGACAGGGTCTCTCTCTGTTGCCCAGGCTGGAGTGCAGTGGTGCGATCATGGCTCACTACAGCCTCGACCTCCTGGTTCAAGCGATTCTCCCGCCTCAGCCTCCCAAGTAGCTGGGACTTCAGGCACACACCACCATGCCCGGCTAATTTCTGCATTTTTTATAGACACAGGGTTTTGCCATGTTGCAGACTGATCTCAACTCCTGAACTCAAGCGATCCTCTTGCCTCAGCCTCCCAAACCCCTGGGATTACAGGCATGAGCCCCTGAGCCCAGCTGCCTTTCACACTCTACTGTGCATCAGAATCACCCAAAGAGCTTGTTAAGACAGATTCCCAGGCTGCAATCTTGGAGGCCTACTGGCTTAGTAGCTCTGGGCTGAGGCCTGAGAATATGCATTCCTAAGAAACCTCAGGTGAGGCTGATGCTGCCTGTGTGTGGACTGCTAGGCTAGGACATGGTTTTTATTCCTCACAGAAGGTTCTAAATTTTGATCACAAAACTTATTATTTAAAAAGTAATCTACTTCCAGATGTCATAGACATGGAAATGGGAAGAAACGGAAGAAATAAATACTTCCTCTCCTAGACCCAAAGGCCTTTGTGCCCCACAACTAAGAGTTAACTTACCAGTGAGTATGTATTAATATTAAGCTTTCAGAGTGTTTGCCACTTACTCACCTTGCGGCTTTAGGTAAGGGACTTCCTCTCTCTGAGACTCAGTTTTCTCATCAGTAAACCCTTCCTCATAGGGTTGTTTTGAGATTAAATAAAGTAATGAGTCCTGCGTGCCAATACTTGGTACCGTGCCTGGGACACATGTAACACTCAATGCCACATGATATTGATTATCGTAGGGGAGATTACAGGACACAAGAAAAGCCCACTCATCTCTCTTCCTCCTTCTTCATTGGCAACCTTGTCCCCAACACAAGTACCTGCTCTTTCATCTCCTGACTCCCCAGCCCTCAGTCAAGTCATTGTTTATAGATGAATGACATACCAGAGGTAAAAAGCACTCTAGAGACCAAATGATTCTCATACTGGTGCCTCCTCTCCAACCACAGAGAGGCACTCTCCTTCCCTGCAGAATTCCCCACTGTCAGACAGCTATGGGGTGAGGCTTAGTAGTGTCTCACTCTGAAGCCCTACCATTGCCAACCACCCATCTTCCAGATTCCACTCCTCCAGCGCCCAGCCCTGTTAAGAACCTGGACCAAAGCATATATCAGGCAACGGTTGAAAGAAATGAATATAACCAGCTATTTTGGGTGAGTTCAGGGGGTACTGCTGGGAAAGGCCAGGTTGACAACATCACTGCCTGCCCAGTATTCTCCAGGGTGCAGCTTTATACTGGACACAGGTATGGCCAGGCTACACGTCACATGAGCTATTATAAAATTACAAAGCTTATTATAAAGTTACCATAAAGTTACAAAAGTAGTTTATTTAAGTAAACATGCCAACACCTTTCTATATCGAATCAGAGTTTTGTCTTTTAAAATCCCAAGGATTGCCCTTTGGAAATAGGGTATTTACTCCTATTGGGCTATCCCAGTTCAGAACATTTCTGGAAATTGCTCAATGGGGTTGGCCTTCTGTGACAGAGATGGCTAACGGTCCACTAAAATCCACACTCCCTTTCCTTGGTATAAAGTTGCCACTGAGAAGTTACATTTTCTAGCTTTTTGCACCAAGGTGAGACCAGGTGACTAGTACTGAATGTGACCACAAGCCAGGCCAGCATTTAAGAAATGGGTCTAGGGAACACTCATTCCATTTGATTTTATAGAATGAGGTTTGCCCAATAAAAATAAAAACAAAGAAAAAGGAAATGGGTATTGAGAGAAAATGTGTGCAAGGCTGGCGCAGAAGACGACTTATTCATGCTGTCTTTAATTTTCTATTAGCTGGAGGCAAAAGACTCAGCAGCCCAAGGGGCCTGTGGAGCCCAGAGATGGAAGGAGTTTGGGACTCCAAATTGTTGTGTGGAAGAGAATCTCCTACAGCTCAGGAACTTCTATTGGGTTAAACCACTGACACATAGGGGCTTATTTTTTTCTATCTGCTGAAGTTACCCTAACTAACATACCTACAGCTCTAGGTTAGGGACCACACAAGAAGTTTGTGGCTTGATGGCGTGTTTCATATTGTCCCCAAAATGTATTAGCTGGCTTGAGCTTCCACCTTATTTATCAAATTGGGGCTATTTCTAGTCACAAACCCACTGCCAACAGACAGGCCACTCCTGAATCTGTTCTGTGCCAAAGAGAGTTCCCAAGAAATATTCCTAAAATACGTTGAGCTTTGTCAGAACAACTGGGATAAATGAAATGCCTCTCGAGGGGTCTCTTTGGAAAAGGACTGTGCATCTGCTTCTAAATCAGTCATCTTCATCTCTAAGCAACTAGCCACTTGGCTGTGGAGATTGGTGGCCGTCACAGGAGGCCCCGGGTGGGTGGGAAGGAGTTAACACGGAATCTAGAAAACCAGATAAGCTACATGCAAGTAACAGAACGTGGATGGGCATCATCTCGCCAGTTTCTACAGCTGCTGCTTCTCATGTCAGTTTTGTGGCCCAGCCCAATATTGCTGGGGATGCCCCACGGCCACAAGTGTCAGCCTTTGCAAGCCCTGGCATCTCAGTGTGGAGGTGACATCAAAATCCTGGGATGTCAGACCTGGAAGGAACCTGGAGGTTGTTGGTTTCACCCCTCTCATTTATAGATGAGGAACTAATTGTAGAGAGAGGGAGTAACTTGTCCAAGGCCATAGAGGTGATTAGTAGCCGATATGGTTTGGCTGTGTGTTCCCACCCAAGTCTCATCTTGAATTGTAATCCCCGTGTATCAAGAAAGGGACCTATAATCCCTACATGTCAAGGGAGGGAGGTGATTAGATCATGGAGGCGGTTTCCCCCATGCTGTTCTTGTGATAGTGAGTGAATTCTCACAAGATCTGTGTTTGGAAGTTCCTCCTTCATTCTTCTCTCTCCTGCTGCCTTGTGAAGAAGGTGCCTCCTTCCACTTCTGCCATGATTGTAAGTTTCCTGGGGCCTCCCAAGCCATGTGGAACTGAGTCAATTAAATCTCTTTCCTTTATAAATTACCTAGTATCAGGGAAGTCCTTTATAGCAGTGTGAAAATGGACTAATATAGTAGCTATTCTGGTCTTCAGACCTAGATCTGCTTCCTAGTTTCTTGTACTGCACTAGGCTGCCTCCAACAAATGTTCCAAGTTTCCTAATCAGGAAATTAAAAGGTTTTACAGGTAGAGTCATTTCTAGCTAGGAGGAGAGGAAGGAATTTTTGTGGCATATGTATGTTTTGTAGTTAACGTGGGTTAAAATTAGGTTTGAAAGAAAAATGTTTGTACAATCCTTCTGCCCCCATCCTCTGCCTATTTGCTATAAAATGAGATTTAAATTCCTTCATCTCAGAGGACAGGGGCCAGGCATCTTTAAATCACTGAAAAGAACCTCAGGGGACCACACACAGAGGAAGCTTAAAAAAAAACAAAACTTTCTATAATTTTGCTGATTACCATATTCTACTGTTTTAAAGCTTTGGAAATAATCTCAGGAACATTCCTTTCCTTCCTTCCCCTGACCCCATATCAATCACAAGTTAAAAACAAACATGATGAAGAAGAGAGCCTCATTTTTGCAGAGTTGACTATTTGATGTCCAATCTCTTACATCTGTGGAGTTAAAAGAATGTTTTTTTGGTGCCAAAGCCCTTAATTAATTTGCTCTTGTTAAATCCTAATAACTTGACCCACTGGAGCAGAGAATACCCCATTTGTTTGCTGGGAGGCTCTGTCAGCTTCTCTGCAGCAGAGGACAGCGTCATTAGAGATGACAGAAGAGGAGGCAGGTGGAACGAGGACATTAGATATAATCAGATCTTCTCATTGAGGCGACATGGGTGAGGGAACCAAGAACCTTCAAGAAAAAGCACTACTCCAAATAAGAGCAGACTTTTAATGACGTGAGGACACAGGTTCAGGCAATCTCTATATCTAGGCTGCGGCTGCATTCTGATTATAACAGTTTCGGCAAACCTTTCTTGAGTGTTCCCTCTGAGGGGAATCCACCCTGATCAAGCGCTTCCTACCTGGTCCCTGATGATTACAAGGACACACTCCTTTACATTTGCCACAGTGCTCAAACCTCTGAACCACCCTCTGATGATGGTGTTATTATCCTATTTCGTAGACAAGGAAAGGGAAGCAGAGAGAAGTGCCAGTTCCTCAAGGTCACAAGGTTAGTAAGAAGCTGAGCCCTGGGCCATTCTGTAGTACAGCTGCCACTTGGGAAACCCACCACTCTGGCCTTTGTGACTCAGTCCTTCCTATTGTTTTCTCATTCTCTATCTTCAACTCTCCCTTACTTGGTTAGTGTCCCCTAGTCCTCTGTCCTCAGCCACATACTCTCTGAGCACTGCATTTTCTCATCAAAACCCACAGCTTCAAACACCTTTTACTGTTCACTTCCAAATCTGTCTTCAAGCCTCATTATCCAATTGCCTACAGAAACCTAGGCATCCACCAGAATTTTTTTTTTTTTTTTGAGACAGGTTTCACTTTGTCACCCAGGCTGGAGTGCAGTGGCATAATCATAGCTCACTATAACCTCAAACTCCTGAGCTGAAGTGATCCTCCTGTCTCAGCCTCCTGAGTAACTGGGACTGCAGGTGTGCACCACCATGACTGGCTAATTTTTTAAATTTTTGTAGAGATGAGGACTCACTATGTTGCCTAGGCTGGTCTTGAACTCCTTGTTTCAAGTGATCCTCCTGCCTTAGCCTCCCAAAATGCTGGGATTATAGGCATTAGCCACCATGTCTGGCCTACCAGAGATTTTTAACCCTCTTTTATCACCAGCCCCAACCCCATCAGTCACCAACCCTTGTCAGAACAGGACCAATGCCCTCAACATCTTCCTCTATGTCACAGGAGGGGACCACCTGTGTGCTATAAAAGGCCTCTCCCTCTTTCTACCCTGACAAAGAAACCTCTTCTTAGTATTGCCTTCTCCTCCTTGTATTCCATAATGTACTCCATGTGTCTTGTTTATCTTCTACCACAAACTCTTGGCTTAGAGAGGCTCTTGCCTCTCTGCCTGCATTTTAGGCTTAAGGTAGTCCTTTTGTTCTGATGCCTTTGCCAAGGGCATACCCTTTTGTTGTCCTTTGTTCTATCCATTGCCCATCCCATTCTCAGGCTCCACAATGGTGCCCATTCCCCACTCAAGCCACACTCTGGGACTCTCACTCTCCTGAGAGGGACCCAAACAACCCTATCAAATCTACATCCTAAGTACCTCTCAAGGTCATCCCTACACTTCTTCCCTACTGCCACTGTGTTGCATCTCTATTTCTTGCTTAGCCTATTACAAGCATTTTCCAATGAAGTCCTTCCCTTCCCTATTCTGTCCACCTCTGACCCATTCTCTCCATAGTTGCTAGAGTTCAATTTAAAATGCACATCTGTTCACATTTCCCCATTTGAACTAGAGTTCAATTTAAAATGCAAATCTGATCATATTTCCCCATTCGAAATTTTATCAATGCCTCCCCACCACCAGTGGGGTCAAATCTGAGTGGCTTAGCATATGACCCATGACTCTGTGGGATTTGGCATGGCCAACTGCTCCAAGCCCCTTGCCCATCACCCACCTCCCAGCCTGACTATTTGCATTGAGCCATACAGACTCACCAATATTTCCTAAGCATACCTGGCTCACTCATGTCTCTGCACCTCCATACAATGCTAGTTCCTTTGCCTGAAATACTCTTTCCCCCTCTTCTGGATGAACTTTGATTTGTCTTTGGAAACTAGCTCAAGGATAGGGTTTCTTCCTTCAATAAGCCTTCCTGGACTCCCCCAAGAGAGTCAATTGCTCTCTGCTCTGCTCTACCTTCCTCTGTACCATGTACAGCCCATCCTGGATTGTGACTTATCTGTAGACTATGAGCTCCTTGAGGGCAAGGAATTGTGTCTTATTCATCTTTTTGTGAATGTTCTCTAGTTTTGGGAACAAAACAAGGCAGCCAACAAAAGCTACTGAAGGAATGGATATGACCCGCTCTGACTCAAGTTCCTCTTTCCTGGGCTCACACTCATTCTTATGTTCAGATCTCAGTCCCAGCTCTTATTATATGGGGTTCAGTGATTACCTTGTCTCCCTCCCCAACAAGAAGAAAGATTCTTGAAAGCAGGTGACTCTCTCATTTGAGTGTATATACCCAGGTTCCTCTGAATATTTCTTTCTTTTTTTTTTTGAGACATGGTCTTACTGTGTCACCCAGACTGGAGTACAGTGGCACCATCATAACTCACTGCAGCCTTGGCCTCCTGTGCTCAAGCGATCCTCCTATCTAAGCCTCCCAAGTAGCTGGGACTACAGGTGCACACCACCACACCTGGCTAATTTTTTTTTTTTTTTTTTTTTTTTTTTTTTTTTAGAGATCTCTGGTAGGCCAGACATGGTGGCTAATGCCTGTAATCCCAGCATTTTGGGAGGCTTAGAGATCTCTAAAAAAACACCCTATGTTGCCTAGGCTGTATCAAGCAATCCTCCCAGTTTGGCCTCCCAAAGTGCCAAGATTACAGGTATGAGCTACTGTGTCTGGCCTGAATAAATATTTTTAAATTAATGAATAAATGGATTCCCCAAGTTCATGTTAACTAGATTTAGCTTCTCTCACCTGAAGAACCTTTCACCAGAGTGTCTTATAGGGAGATAAACCATAAAATTTCATCTCAATTTCTCAGGCTTCTCTCTCAATTGATGTCAAAATAGCACAATCAAAAAGGAGATGCAATAATGGCTAACCTCCCAAACCCTGAATATAGGACAGGAGCAGCTGGGGCTCACTGAATTTCTGATTGTTACCAGCAGTTATTATGAGGGTCAAAATATTACTGGACTAATTTCCCCCCAACCTGCCTCCCCAACCAAGCTCTGCATTTGCAATTTTACAGAGCAATCAGAGAAGAAATAGATAGTAGAAAGAGCCCTGGAATTACAGCCAGAAGTTCTTGGTCCAATCCTCTGCTCCACCATTTTCTTAGCTGTGTGACTTGGAGCACAGTTGCTTTAAGCCTTTCCTCACCTGTTAAATATGCATCCTAATGCTTATCCTGCTTATCTTTTGGGGCTAATCGGTTTCTCTCTGTTCTTGCAGGGATGTCACAGTTTGTTCCATCCAAAGCAACATATGTTTGGCTTTCACAGTGGCATGCATTAGTCTAGAAAGTTAGGACCCTAAGCTAAGAGATGCTTTGTCTGTCGAGGCAGCTTGTGTCAGTAATTGTACAACCCTCTGGTATAACCAAGTCTAAAGACATCATCCTCAACTCTGGAGCTGTGCTGTATCAAATAGGGAGCTCAGGCTTTCCTGGCAGTCATTTCAGGCAAAATCCTTTGGTAAGCACTGAGCCATTCTCTGAGAGTCACTGTTCTGGAGTCTTCTCATTGACTGCTAAGAGCCAGTTGGATGGATACAGCTGTGGATGGGGTTGAAGCAGCTCCATGGGCAGCAAGCAGGCAGTGTCCTGCACAACATCCTCCTGGGTTCCTGGCAGGGCATATCTGCAGAGCTGCAGTTGGCTTTCGTGAAGTTTCTCCTTGGAGTCCCTCCCACTTTCATGAGCTGTCCCTCAGCACACCGCTCCAAAAGGAAAGGTAAACACATTGTTAACGATTTGTTAAAACTATCCATTTTATGTTTACTCGTATTCTTTACTATCTGTGGCCATTTAACAGTCTTAGGGAATAAACAAATTGTCCTTGGTATCTGAAATATAAAGAAAGTCTAGAGACTCATCGCAGCAGATGGTTTTGTTCCTCTTCTCTTACTCGGCTTTTTGAGCCAACACAGGGCTAGACTCATTTTCTTTTCTCCTGATGATAACATTTTTATCTCAGGTGCTGAATTGCTCCACCCATCCGAGGAGCTTGGGCTTATGGATATTGATGCTTTTTTGTCAATGTTTTCCTCAACCAGCATTTCTTGAGAAGATGCCCCTCTGCTGAAATCCCTTCCACTCACTCTCTGCCAGGGAGCCTTTTCTTCCTCTTCCCATTCACATTATCTTCTTCCACTCTCTCAGGACTTCTGGAAGGGAACCTTCCCCCTTTTTCATGGAAGCAAACTAACCTATCAGGTTTTGAAACTGTAGAATGCCTCAGATGTAAGATAGATGCCTCCCGTGGCTCCTGCCTTTGTTTCTGCCTTCGTGCAGCAAGAAGACCACGCTGAGCCTCCTTCTGGCAGTCCCAGCCAGGTCTCTGTTCCCTGTTCTAGCTTCTCTGTCTCTCATTGGTTCAGTAAATCCGGTTTGGGTGGCCAGAGGTCCAGGTTCATGGGTGGAGGCAGGAGGTGGTGGGAGAGGGGTGATGGGGACATTTTCTCCTTCTCTCAAAGCAAACTGCACCCTGGGTTGGCATTCTGGAAATTTGATGAAGTTGGAGTGTCGGTGGTGTTACAGCATCACTTGAGTTGGGGGCAACCCCTGGTTGATGGGTGCTTTATTGGGGATGCCTGCTGGGAGCCTGTGGCTTTGGGCTTCCCCGAGCACAGTGACCTGAACAGAATATGACTTCTGCGGGAATCCTGGAAATGATGCTCAGGTGGACCCTATACCCATGGTTGTGGGTCTCATCTTCTTGCTCCTGAGGTACTGTTTGGGAGCCAAGAGAATAGCCGGGGACTAGGATGTGGAGTGCGGTGAGGACTCCCTGCAGAGGTAAGCCCGACTTGCCATCCCAGAGGCTGTGGTTCCTGTCCTACATTGCCCTGAGTGAATCTAATGCCAAGTGTGCTCTCTGGAAGTCCCCATGAGTCAGAATGTCTAGTTGAGCCTAAAAATAAAGATATCCCTGGCAGGCATTGCAGGCTCTACCCGATTCTCCCTCCAGAGAGCCCTTAAAAAGCGGATATTTTTGCACCAAATTGTGCAGTGTGATGCGTTTTCCCTCTACTGGACAGAATACTGCACAGAAGGAGAAGTTGAATTTCACCCTCAAACCACTGTCATCACTACTGGTTATCATCATTTTACCATCAGTAAAATCCCCATCATTGCAACCCCAAGAACCTGTTTGTGGATTCCCACCATTGCCTTGCACCTCCCACTCTCTTGCAAGATCACATATTACTCCTTTTTATTTCTTCTCCTAGCATTTTCCCCTGTGGACAGCCTCTCCTACGAAAACCCTGAACTGAGAGTTCTACTCTGCTGTGGGAGTCAGCCTAAGACAAATGCTTCTGTTTCAGAATTTCACAATCTGAAAAATGGGAAGACGAATCCTTGGCCCCACAGTCATGCTCTGAAATGGTATAGGTTCTTATTATAATCAATACAATGATAGAGCTGTCTGAACTCCTTAAAGGTGAGATGGTCTAAATGTCAATAGATCTCACCACTTTTGGATGACACTGAAAGCAAGTAGGGTCCCTCTGCATTCCCTCTCCCATCCCATAGCTGTCTCCAAGCAGTCACTGGCTTGTCAGCACAGAATGGATAAATTATGGTGTGCTTTTGCATCTTGGGCTATTATGTTTTCCGAAGAAAGGAAAACAATGAAAACTCTCAATATTCAGCCCACTCTGCTTCTCCCAATAAATTGAAGGACTGAGTGCCACATGCGTATAAGAAAAAGAATTAGAGAGATAGAAGTGTGCCAGGGAAAAGGCAGGGAGCTAGAAAAAAGCCAAGAAACAGGAGGAGGAGGAGAGATGGCACAGAGCCCTACTCAGAGAGAAACACCATGAGAAGGAGAGACCAGAGCACCAGGCCAGGCTGAGTGGGAGGGCTGGGAGGCTCAGAGCCATGAGGAACAGACCTATGCATGACAGCCCCCTTGTGAGTGGGCCCAGGTGCACTCAAAGTCACAGGTGGCATCTGTAGGTTTTCCATAGGTCACACCATGGGACTCCTGCTATCTGGTGCAAGACGGCTAATGGAATGAGCACTGGGTTGTGAGTCAGGAGACCTCGCTTTTAATCCCAGATAAGAACCTTGAGCAGATTATTTCCTCTCTCTGAGCCTCAGTTCTCTCAGCTGCAAAGCAAGCAAGCCAGACTGGTCGATGACATGGTGGTCTCTTCTATATTCAATACCGTCTTCAAATCTGTAGAGCCATTGGTGGTAGCGGGCATTTATGCTCCTCTCTTTTGTCCGTGCTCCCTCCAGGGAAGGAACTTATTTCCCTGCCCTGTTACCCTATTGATGTTGGGCTTACTGACTACTTGTGTTAGCCAATAGGCTGTGGGCAGAAGGGAGAGTGCACTAGTTCTGAGCAGGCGTTTTGAGATGCATTGCAAGTTTCCACCAAGCCCCCTTGTTCTCCTGCATTCATCTAGGAAAATAGCACACCCAGTAGTCCCTGCTCCATTAGCCTGGGTCCCAGCATGAGGAGACACTCAGAGCAGGCCTGAACCCAATGCACAACCAGAAGTTAAGCCCAGCCAACCTCAGCAGAACCAAAGCCATCTCCCAAACCTCTGAATGGGAAATCAATGTTTGTTGTAAGGCACTGCGATTTGTGGAATTGTTTGTTACTGTAGCCAATGCTGACTAGCTGACTAATACATCATGTGACAGGAAAGCATGTCTTATAGGATACATCAGAGACTGATCTAAAGCCTGCCTGAAGGAGAATGAAGGGCAGCTAGAGGGGCCCCTCCACTGTTTCCCCCTTCCATGCCAGAGCTGCTGTAAACCTCCATATGGAGACACACCTGGCTTTTGGCATCAATAATCCAGGGCTCAGCAGGAGTAGGAAGGGAGTTTGGTGGGAGGGGGAAAGAAATGAGAATGCATCAATGTCAAATTGTTCCCTGTTCATAGTCCTCCAAACCTGGGCTATCTGCTTCTCTCACTGACTAGGTGCTGTAACTAAAAGACTCTTGAACTTGGAGTTGAAATATTGGTTTAGCTAACGTGGAGAGACAGCAAGATGGCTTAGAGAAGTTTACAAGTTCCAGCATCCCTGGTCTCTGGCTGCTGCAACCAGTATGTAAGTCTCCAGGCTTTTCTGATCCCTAATATTAAAGAACTCCAAAGAAATTCACACAAACATCATCCCAGCCAAATTCTAGCTAATAGATATTTTTCTGCCAAACAGAGAAGTGTAGCATACAATATACATACTAATAACACCTGGAGAGGATAACTGTGGAACTCTAATGCTCCCAGGACTGTGACTTAGGGGATAACCTGAGAGTTCTAGGGTGGGATGTCTGACCAGCGCTTCCCCACCTCCTTAGCTGCTTGGACCATATCTTCAGAGTCAGCAGCCACAATCATCTGTTGGGGGAGGGAGGGGAAAGACCCAGCCCTCAACCACCCAAACTACATGGTGGAAGAAAGGAAGAATATAAACTTGGGGATGGGGTCAGGGAAGGAGCAGGATCTAAAGCAGTAGGTTCCAATTTTTTTTTTCTAAAACACTGAAACCTTTTAAACGAAACCTTATCTGGAACAGAAACACATGTAAATAGATAAAAGAACAGAAGCCATGATGAAACAGGAGTGAGGATTTGAAGCCTCTCTGTGTGGCATTCCTTTTCCATTCCCTGGTGGGATGGGAGAGCCTGGAGCTGTGTGTGAGGCCCCAGTACTACACAAAGCTGGAAAACCACTGGACTAGAGAAACTCAGAGCATTGAAACAGGCTTAGAGAAAGCTGGAATAAGGCAGGGAGTGGGGGCAGATTCAACCATGGCTGTCTCTAGGCAGTTTGCTGTGAAGAGAATGGAATGAAATGGGCAGGCATCCCTTGTCATGCTTGGCAGTATAGGGTGCACAGTGGAGAGGAGGCCATGCACATCCTGCTTGAAGTACATAGACTAACAATTTTTCCCAAATCCTCCTAGAGGCAGGCCTCATCTTTATCTTCAACTGTGCAAGACAGGTTTGTTTGGGAAAGATCTAGATCTTTCTTCTTTTCCCTGCCTCCTCCCCCTTCCCATCCACCCCTTGAATCCAAGCCTCTGGCCTCTCCTGAGCTCCCAGTTCTCAAGCCTGGGGCCATATCTGCTTCAGCCTCCCACAGTGGGGGATCCTGAGGGATCTGTCCATCCCACGAGCACATGGTTCCCCACTTCCCATGGAGACAAACCCCCAGACCCACCTATGCACACCACGTCCATGAAGCCATACATCCCGTAGCAGATCTGGAAGAGAAGGTCTTGGCGCTGCCATCTTGCCGAGGGGCTGAAAGTTGACCAGATGAGCCAAGAAATACTGGCGATGAGGAAGAGGGAGCCCAGGATGGCGGCTGCAACCTGAACCTTCTCAATGACCGTCAGAGAGATGGCCTGCCACTGCAGGGGAGAGAGTGGCCAGTTAGCAGTTGCTTGGATGCCCTTATCCCATTCCCACCCCTCTTCTGTCTGCTGCTCCAACAGCTCACCTCTGATTTAGGATTTAAGCCAGGGCTTTCCAACCTGTGGTACAATGAGCATTTTGCAGGTTTCTGAATTTCACATTGAACTTTTGATGCAGAGGAAATCTCTGTCACACCAAATGATCACAGTTCATTGTAAGGAGGGGGCTCTAGGTGGGCATGGCTGGAAAGGAAGACCCTTAGACTTGATTATGATATACACAGAGAAATGGAGGGAACAATGAAAATGCAGAGCTAGTGAGGGTGATGTTCTAGGCCCCCAGATGATTCTTTTATTTATTTATTTATTTATTTATTTATTTATTTATTTATTTATTTTGAGATGGAGTCTTTGCTCTGTCGCCGGCTGGAGTGCAGTGGCACGATCTCGGCTCATTGCAAGCTCCACCTCCCGGGTTCACACCATTCTCTTGCCTCAGCCTCCCAAGTAGCTGGGACTACAGGCACCCAACACCATGCGTGGCTAATTTTTTTGTATTTTTTAGTAGAGACAGGGTTTCACTGTGTTAGCCAGGATGGTCTCGATCTCCTGACCTCGTGATCCGCCCACCTCGGCCTCCCAAAGTGCTGGGATTACAAGTGGGAGCCACCATGCCCAGCCTGCCCCCAGATCATTCTTTTCAGAGAAACACAGTCTATTTTCTCACTAACAGGTGCTGAGAGTGCACAGGCTTTTTTGTTTTTGATTTTTTTTTCTTGCTTTCTACAACATCACCTTGCATGCCCCTTAATTTATATGCTAGAGATTACCAGTTCAGTAGACAAGAGAATGAGATGTGGGGAGAGAGAAGAAAGGCAGCTTATAATTTACTGAATGTATATCAACGCTATTATTTCATTTTTTAACAGAAAAAGCCCTGTGCTTATACCAGTATTGACAGATGGGTTAAAGGCTAGGGTGTGGGTGAGTTTCAACTCTGAAAGTCTATGATTCTATGGCTGATCCAGGCAGTACAGGTCTGAAGGAGCCAGGAGTTAGATTTTTAACTTGGGGTTTATTCATGCACTTACTCAAGGAATATATATTGAGTATTTTCTATGTGCTGGCCACTATGCTAGGTGTTGGCAATGAAGCCCTAGGTGAAAACAGACAAGGTGCCTGCCCCTGTGGAGCTTATAGTCTAGGGAACTTAGACAACAATATAATTATTTGAACCTGCAATTTATCAAGGGTAAATCAGGGAGGAACATGGCACAGTGAGAGCTGGTGATAGGGGGATTCGACTTCCCAGAGGAAGCAATGCTTGAGCTGACTAAGTGGTTACTAGGCAAAGAAAGGAGGGAAGACTGCTCCCGGCAGAGGGAAGAGCATGTAGAGAGGCCTGTGCCAGAAGAAAGCATGGGAAGGATAAAAGCCTGGGAGAAGATACAAGTGGGTGGAGTGGAGACAGCAAAAGAGCTTGTGGGGTGAGACAACTGGAAAAGGAAGAATGAGAGATCACACAGGCAGAGACTTTGTGCTTTGTCCTAAGTGTAGATGTGATGATATGAATGGTTTTAAGCAGAGGACTGACAGGATCAAATTTGGGAAGGTAGGGGGAGGACATCTTTTGACTGGACAGATTTGCATAGCACTCTGCAAAGAACACCCCCAGAAAGCATCTCACTGAACTCTGAGGAAAGGCAGACTACTTTCCCTCTGCCAACAGGGAGACCCGGATGGAAGCATTTGATTCATTCTGGCTGCAGCTGGGATTGGCCTGGCCAGTGGCCTCCAGGGAATTTTAACTGTTGGGAAACATTTCACTTGCTGGTCCAGACATAGGACATCAGCCTCTACATTTAATTAAACAGATAGCCTCCATTACAGGTAATTGGGCCTTTACATTTTCCACTGTTTCCCCCCGCCTAGGGTTACACATAATGAAAGGATTTTCCAGAAGATGACTTTATCATACAGACTTCTTTCATGCACAACAAATGCTTTTTCCAGGACCTGCCCTCCTGCCTGGAAAGAGGGCTTCTGGCTGAGTTTTTGTTTCTACCATTGAGGCATCCATCATCCTCACTTTCTCCTGCTCCTCTAGACTTCAAAAATGCCAAATATAGAGGCCCAGAAAGCTTCTCTTCATCCCTAAAACCCCTTCTACCACCTCTGAAGCCAACTGTGGAACCTAAATGGGGCTCCTGACTGCAGTGTGAAGCGTGACGAAGGAGCAGGGTGGGGTTCTATGGACAAGGCACTCTCCTCCTGTCTGTCCCATATGAGGCTCCACAGAGATGAGGGAGAAAGCAGAGAGTGAGCGAGCTCTGAAAACTCACAGGAGGGCTGGGAGGGGGAGATGGACACCCAGGGTACCAGGCTGCCACCAGATCCCCACTCTGATCTCAGTATCATGAGGTTTCTCCATACCGTGAACTCCCATCCTGCAGCACCAATGAATGGAGAGACAAGGGGAAGAGCACAGAGACTGAATGCTGTGTGTCTTAGAACAGGAAGGGGCACCGACTGAGGGATCAGATGACCCGATCCTGATTGGGTTCCACTCCTACGCACTGAGTGTGACCTAGGAGAAGTCAATCAATCATGAGGACCCTCAACTTTCCTTTCTGTAAAATAGAAATAATTGGTCTTTCCTGCTTCCTAGAGTGTTATGTTAAATGAAATCACTCTTAAACCAGTGCTTTGAAGGGCATTCTTAATGATGTTTCAGCAAAAATACAGATCAGCCTGTCAAGGCGGGGATATTCCCAAACGTGCCTGTGCAGAAGTTAAGACCTGGACCCGGGAGTCAGACCCCCACATCTACGCCACCACTCGGTAGCTGTGTCACCCTGGGCATGTTGGTGAACCCTTCTGTGCCTCCATTGTCTCATCTGTAGTTTAGGAAAAATAATAGTGCCCACTTCACTGGGTTGTTTCCAGGACTAAATTATACAATATATGTGAATATTTAGAACACTGACTGGCCCCTAATAAGCACTAACTAAATGTTCATTAATAATTGCAATTCACATGTAACAAAGAGACAGTAGGAAGCAGCCATGAAAACTTTAGACTCTCAGGGCCATGCTGTGCCTCCTTTCTCAGTGGTTCTTCTGGCTGGAAATATTGCTTCTGGAGGGTCACTGAGATGATGCCCCATGTGACACAGGAAACAGTGTATTATTTCTCACAACTTTTTTGTTTTTTTTTTGAGACAGGATCTCGCTCTGCCACCCAGGCTGGAGTGGTGCACTGGCATAATCATAGCTCAATACAACCTAGACCTCTTGTGCTCAAATAATCCTCCCACCTCAGCCTCCCAAGTAGCTGGGACTACAGTCATGGGCTACTACTCCCAGCTAATTTCTTTTGTAGAGACAGGGTCTCATTATGTTGCCCAGGCTGGTGTTGAACTCCTGGCCTCAAGTGATCCTCCAGCCTCAGCCTCCCATCAGTGCTGGGATCACAAGTGTGAGCCACCATGCCTGGCCTATTTCTCATGACTCTGTCTGGGGCATGAACCAGGAGGTAAGAGAACCAGGAGACCTGGAAGGAGCTTCCCCTCTCTGATAGCAGAGGCAGGCCTGGGATTCCCATCCATTGCTCCGCCCACTTGTGGTGGGGCCTGCCAGCTCCATCCTACACTGCAAATGATCCAGCTGGGCTGGGGCACAGTAGCCCAGAAGTTGCCCACTGTACTGAGCAGGCAGCTGTCTCACATGTTGCTGGGCCTGAGGAGCACAGGACATACAATTGGGACAATTTGGACCACAACCACACAAAATTGCTTCTAATCCAAACTACTTCCTTCTTCCAGTGCTATCCAGAAGTGAGATGGCATTTACTGAGCACACACAATTGCATTTCCAGGAGCAACAGAATCAGAGGGAGCCCCCAGCAGTGAGTGTCAAGAACCTCACAGTGGAAGACAGGGTAGGGACTCAGGAATATATCCATATGGATCCTTATAGATCCATATTGCTAACACTGCCACTTGCTTACCTGACTTGGGAGATTAGAATAACCTTTTCATTTTTTACCCCCAGGAAAAAGTTATCCCTAAATGCATTTTCACTTTATGAGCCAAGGGTGGAGCCAAGGAAGGGTGCTTTGGGGTGGGCTCATGAGTTTGGAATCTGATCCTTTCTTGAGGCTTGAGCCGGCTGAAAAGGAAGGGGAGGGTTAATGCATTCAGACCCCTGCTGGAACCCAGAGGATGTGGAGTCAGCTGTCTCGTGACACTGCTATTTTAAGACACTTTGAGATTTTGAAATGAATTGAAGATGGAACCAGCAGCAGGGAAAGGCACCTCTTTATGACCCCTTGGTATACTACTAAGAAGGCTAAGGTGCCTGGGGCTTTTAGTGCCACCTTCCAGAAATGCCCTGCAACCCCAGCACACTTGTGTGTGTGCAACACACACACACACACACACACACACTCATTCCTGGGATTGCCCCATGTAAAACTCTATGGGGTGTAAAATAAAACACCCTGGACACCATAGCTGTGGATGCTTCCAGCTGCTCCTCCATGCAAAGACCCCACCGCCACCATCCCTCCCAACCCCCATTACCCCTCCTGGGCTTTCAGGACTCCCCCCTCCACCACCACCCCAGAGAGGAGGAGTGAGACTGTGCCAGGAGCTGAAGTCCCCATCCTCACTCTCGTGCTCACTAATTGATTATGTGGCAGCTTAATTGGCTGATCATGGATATGTGGAGGTATTTTCAGAAGCAAAATGCTCTTTGTATGTGTGTGCTCCTCAAAGGAGAGCTGCTTGATTTGGGGCATTTGTGAGGGTGGCACAGGCCTGCCAGCTCCCCTGGGGACAATGGATGTGTCAGGGCAGGGATAGAGGGGTGGGGGCAGGCAGCGGATCCCTAAGTTCTGTCTGAATCTGTGTGGCAGGCCCTCATTCCACCCTGGCCCTGCCTGCCTTTCCACAGTAGCTTTTTAATATTCTCTCCCCTTCTTCTATTTCTTATTGTTCTTATTCCCATTTTTCTCTGCCTCCCTCTCCTGTTTCTTCTGTTTTTCCCTCTGTCCCTTGCCATTGGAAGTGTGGTCTCTGAACCAGAAGCATCAACAGATGCTCCAGACCTACCGAATACAACATCCCTGCTCCAGACCTATAGAATAGCCTGCATTTTGAGAAGACTGCAGATCAATTACATGCACATTGATGTATGAGAAGTGCCATTGAGTCTATTCTTCTTATTTCTTCTTTACCAGCCCATAGCTTGATCTCAGTCCTTCTCCTCGCCCCTCCCACCTTCTGTCTTTTTGTTTCCTGTTCTCTTCTGCCCTCTGGCCTTTCTCTCTTTTTCTTCTTCTCCCCTGTCTCCTTCGTTTCTTCCTTTCCTTTCCTTCTTTCTTCCTCTCCTTTCTGCATTCATTTATTCATCCTTTCACTTACTTATTCTCCCTTTTCCCTCTGATTCTCCACACTTCTTTCCTTCTGTATCTATTTCCCTCTCTTTGCCCCATCTCTTCCTCTTCTTGCTGAAGCTTAAGAGAAAACACAAATGTCCTTTCATCCCCTCCTGCCCCACGCCACCCACCGTGCTTGCCCACCCAGCCCATCTTCTTCCTTTTCCTCAAACTGCCCTGAATCTAAGGTGAAGTAAGCCTCCTGCTAAAGCAGGTGGTGTGGAAGCCCCAGGCCCAGCAACCCCACCAGGCAGCCCTGGGTTGTACCTGCAGAGGATTTTTTGTGCTTATGGCGATGACGTGGTACTTGTAGTAGCACAGCTCGCAGCTCCAGCAGCCCCGCTCGCTGATCCACTTGATGAGGCAAGGCTGGTGTGTGCACTTGACCGAGCCATCACAGCGGCATGGGCTCAGCAGCTCCCCCTGCAGGGAGAGAGCACAGGGTGATGAGGCTGAGACCTACAGTGGCTGGTGGGTGAGTGATGGGCGGGAGGGTGGCAGCTGCAGCCTGGTTTGGGCCACCCAAGTAGGCCACAGGCTTTGTTTGGGGGCACCAGACTCCATGGAGGAGGCCTGGGCTCCTGCACCCCCACCATGAGAGCCAAACCATGTTGGTCAGCACAACAAACGGCTCTGAGCCCCTGCTACTGCTCGATACAGCACAGTACTATTAATTACTAGGGTTCTACGAACATGAGCGGGCTGGTTTCTGCGGAAGCCTCTGCTGTTCACAGTGGGGTGTCAGGCTGCAGAAGTGTCTCCGTAAAGGCTCAGCCAAGGGTTGCAAACTCAAATGCCCTCAAGGACAGACAGGCGACAGAGATAACAAAAGCTAGCTAGTGGAGACTGAATTGGAAGGATCAGACCCAAGCTAAAGGGAAAGCCACCATCAGCTCTAGCCAGTGTAGATGTGGGGATCTAGGAAGTTGGACAAATGCCCTCACTGAAGGCCTGGGTCCCTCCAGCCACCCTTGGGTCTGGCTGGCGGTAGCTAGGAAGCCCAGTTTGGAGGAGTTGGAATCAGAGAGGCAGAGGACTGAACTGAGCAAGATGGTGTGAGGATTTGAAACTTCCTTTGAGTGGACGGCAGCATTGGGCTCACTCTCCAGAACTTCCCATGACCATATGTCAGATGGCCATGGCTGAAACCTGTGTTTTTTGTTTATTTGTTGTTTTTGGAACAGGATCTCACTCTGCTGCCCAGTCTGGAGTGCAGTGGCACGATTGCGGCTAACCGCAACCTTGATCTTCTGAGCTCAAGTGATCCTCTGGCCTCGGCCTCCCAAGTAGCTGAAACTACAGGCATGCACCACCATGCCCGGCTAATTTTTTATTTTTTTTGTGAGATGGGGTCTCTTCATGTTGCCCAGGCTGGTCTTGAAATTACGGATTTCCATCTGCCTCTGTAATCATGCACTTGGCTGCAGACTATAGAAGCAGCTCGTCCTTCTAAGATTCCTGGAATCATATTTCTTTTCCATTTCAACTCCTATCATTCAAGGATCTCACTGTGGCCTGGCTGAGGTTTGGAATGTCCTTTAACACCTGGTCTACCTGTCAGCTGTTACTGTCTTCAAGATGATTCGAATGCCGCCTCCTACTGGGAGTGGTCCCTGACTTCTCCAGGTTGAGCACAGTGCTTTGAGCTCTGAGTGCCTTATGCTGAGTGACTTGGGCTCATCCCTGTTAGCACACTTGGCACATCATTATGAGGGTCTATGCATATCCCTGTCTACCCACGAGAGGAGCCCCAGAAGGCAGGGTGAGGTATTCATCTTTGCACCCCTTTCCTCCAGTGCCAAGCCCTAAATAAGTTTTCATGTTTGAATAAGTACATGAAAAAATAAATCAAGTGTCTTCTCAGGTTGCCTGCACTGCCTTGAGGAACAGGAATGAGAATGCCCACTCTGTGAGAATGGGAACCACATCCATTTTGTTAACTCTGGGAACAAACATCTTGCTCAGTGCCTGGCACTCTGTATTTGCGCAATGAATGAACTTGGCAGAAATGCTCAGGTGCTCATCCCCATGAAACCCTCCTTGGTTCCCCACTCTGCTCCTCCAATATCAACAGGCCCTCTTTGCTGTGGCTCCAGGCCCTTCCCATACCCTCTGTTATAGCACGCCCCCATTTGCTCCTCACAGGGACAATATCTTATCCATCTTTGCAGCCCTAACATCTAGTAAAGGGCCTGGTAAAGTTTGATACTCAATCCAATTTTGAGAGCTGAATGCACGCATATCTGTTTTATGAATGAGAAGTTTTGCTTCTCTAGGACATGGCCAGCCTTTGACTACAGGTAGGCAGCCACCTCCTGGAGAGGAGAAGAAGAGGCTGGAGATGCCCACGTTGCTGGGCATTTGGCACACCCATCACGGCCTAAGGGCCCTTGTACTGAGGAGCTGCTATATGACTCTGAAAAGGAAACAGGAGGGGATGAGTGGAGAGACATGCTGGGGGAGGGGTGGAATTCCTCATTATTCGTGGCAGCATTTCCTAGGCTCATTAATTCTAACAGGATGAGCTGGGTTTGATTAATCGGATTGCTAAGCAGCCACGTCAAATTGCCCATCAGGTAAGAGACATTACTTCTGGTCCCTGGCAACGGTGCTGAATGACAGTGAAGTCTCCACGCCTTGCTTCCCAAGCAGCAGCCAAGAGACAAGGCAGGAAGAGCTGCTGCCTGGGGCACAGCTGATAACAAGACCCAGGCTCTGGTTGTGGGACCACTGGGGCTCATGGGAGCCCCCCGAGCCTCAGCATGCTAATCTGGGTGGAGAAAGGAGGAGCGTGACCTGGCCTAATCCCAGTGCCTGGCTAAGGGACAAGAGGCCAGGACTATGCTGCTTCCCCTCCAGCGAACCATTCATTTTCCTTTAGGGAGAAGAAAATCCCAAAAGACAGCATAGGGACTTGCTTCTGGCATTACAAATATTAGAAAGCAAGGATGGTCCAGGTGCAGTGGCTCACGCCTGTAATGCCACACTTTGGGAGGCCGAGGCAGGTGAATCACTTGAGGTCAGGGGTTCAAGACCAGCCTGGCCAACATGGCGAAACCCCATCTCTACAAAAAATATAAAAATTAGCTGGCCATGGTGGCATGCTCCTAAAACGCCAGCTACTTGGGAGGCTGAGGCAGGAGAATTACTTGAACCCAGGAGGCAGAGGCAGAGGTTGCAGTGCCAGCCTGGGCGACAGAGTGCAACTCCATCTAAAAAAAAAAAAAAGAAGAAGAAGAAAATAAAGCAAGGACAACAAACTGTTAGAAAAGTTTAACTTTGGTAAAGGAAAAAGGAAGTGATGATTGGGTATTTGCTGTGGAGGTTGGGTGGAATCCAGAGAAACGAGCTATTTTAACTCTTGCATTCAGGCAAATTTTGTAGGTTATGATTTAGTGTATTTCTATATACATTTCGGGGAAAGCCCATCATCTTTTTAGTGTTTAGGGCTTCTAAAAAGCTTTCACAGGGACTCTTTGCCAACTACTGGTCAGACCTGTATGTCTCCAAGAACAACAGAAGTGGAAATGAGCCAGATGGATTCAAGCTAAACTTAGGAAGACGCTCTTTGCAGTAAGCTCTGTTAAAAGCTAAATGGACACTGAGATGAATTCTCGCCCCCTCTACCCTAGTAAAATTCTCTCAATATAAGAGATATCTCTGATTGAGGAGAAAGGTTAAATGACTCACTCAAGGTCACACGGGCGTCAGACGCTGAGCTTCACCACCCGCTGTGCTCATCCACCTTCCATCCTCTGGATCCTGCTGCCCCACCTGCACCTGTGCCTGTAAGTCTCCCCTTCTCCAGGTCCCACCCCAATTCCTGGCCCAGCTCAGACCCTCAGCCAAGTCTCCCACCATCATCCACAGTTTGGTACTTCACCATTTTCAAATGCTCTGGGATTAGAGCTGCTCCTACATACCCCCTAGAACTGAGCACATCAGCGATGTACAATTAAGGCGTGCTTACTAATTGAACAGGCCCCAGGGTATGGGAAAGGAAAAGCCCCTCTGGTCCAGCTACTGCGGCTCCAGCATTTGGGCTGGGAGGATTACTGTGATCTTGTTTGCAGAGCTCAGCAAACTCCACAGATCAAAGGGACTCATTAAATGCAAAGGGCACCAGACACTTCCTCAATGATCTGCTCAGAGTGCTGGGGCCAGAGACTGCCCTGGGAATGACTAAAACAAGAAAAATGGGATCTTCTCTAATCATCTGGCCCCCAAGGGACACACTGTGGGGGAGTGGTGAAGAACATGGTTTCATTGTTCAATTCCCAATGAGAACACGTGGACACAGGAAGGGGAACATCACACACCCGGGACTGTTGTGGGGTGGGGGGAGGGGGGAGGGATAGCATTAGGAGATATACCTAATGCTAAACGACGAGTTAATGGGTGCAGTACACCAACATGGCACACGTATACATATGTAACAAACCTGCAGGTTGTGCACATGTACCCTAAAACTTAAAGTATAATAATAATAAAATTTTAAAAAAAAGAACATGGTTTTGGGAAACAGCCGCTTTGTTTTTGAGTGTCTGTTCACCAGCTGTGCAAATTTAGCCAAGTCTCTTAACCTCTCTGAGGCTCCATTTCTTCATCTTTCCATTGCAAGTAACTCTTACCTCCTCAAGGGTAATTGTAAGGATTTTTTTTTTCCTTTGAGACACGATTTCACTCTGTTGCCCAGGCTGGGGTGCAGAGTGGCATGATCATGGCTCACTGCAGCCTTGAGCTCCCCAGGCTCAAGTGATCCTCCCACCTCAGCCTCTTGAGTAGCTGGGACTACAGGCACATGCCACCATGCCCAGCAACATGTATTGTACTTTTTGTAGAGGTGAGATTTCACCATGTAGCCCAGGCTGATCTCAAACTCCTAGGCTTAAATGATCCTCCGGCCTCAGCCTCCCAAAGTGTAGGGATTACAGGCGTGAGCCATTGTGCCTGGCCTGTAAGGATTAAATGAGATCATATATGCAAGAGTTTGACACAGTGCACGGCACAAGTAAGTCCTCCTGTTAAACTATTACAATTCTAACTCACATTTCTGTAAGAACTTTAATTTCATAGTTTTTTCTTCTGCAACTCTATTTCCTACTGTCACTCTAAGACAGGTGAAATAGATAAGGAAGGGAACGACTGCCTAAAGAAAAGAGTCAATTGAGTCACCAAGAGCAGTAAAGATTAAAGAATTTTCTAAGAGACTCTGCCCTCCTGGGATGGATAAGGGACCCTGACTTCTAGCCCAAGATTGTTCCTTATGTCACCTTGGGGACACTGGGAGCATCTGGGGAAGCTTCTTTTCAGGGGATGCCAAACAGAAGAAGAGTGCAGGCCTCTTGCATGGGTTAAGTGGGGTCGTGCTAGAGGCAGGAGGCAGGAGGTGACCCTTTTAGCCTTGGTTGTGATGGAGGTGGTGGGAGGGAGAACAGATGTATTCCGCTCACCGCAGTGGGAGACAATAATATCCCTCCCCAAAATACGAAGGCGTGTTGAGCTAAGACAATTAAGAAGCAGCAGATTTAGGAGAGCTCTCTGCTCTTTCTCTATTTGCATAAAAGCAGGACATAGATTTACAAAGACAAAAGTTATCCTGCCTCCCCCTCTCCATCAGGAGAACAAAGATAAACACTGAAGACAGCTTTAGACCCTCATCAGCCTCCAGATGACACCAGAGGAATTTATATATATCTATATATGAATATATATAAAAATTTATATATATATAAACATATATATTTATTTTTTATTTATTTATTTTTTTTGGAGACAGAGTCTCGCTCTGTCACCCAGGCTGGAGTGCAGTGGCACGATCTCAGCTCACTGCAAGGCTTACTGCAATAGAGGAATTTATATTAACAAGCTTTACTCACTGAAGTTCTTTTGCCCTTTGTTTTCTTCCCCACCCGAGTTGCTGCCCATAGAGACTCAAAGTCCTTTTCCTTTGTCTTGCCACTTCTCTAAAAATATATTGTTTTCGTTGAAGATGCTATATTAGCCAGAGTTCTAAGCCAGTGAATTGCCTTTCATTGAAATTTCTCCCACATGATACACACTGCATACCCTAATAAACTTGCTCGTTTTTCTCTTGTTTATCTGTCTTTTGTTACAAGGGTCTGTCCCAACTAGAAACTTGTGATGGTTGAGGAGAAATTGTTTCCCTCCCAACACTGCCAATAACACAGCAAGCTGCAGACGCCAGTCTCCAGTTGTTTCTCCATTTATAGATTTCTTTCTGTTTATTTTGAGCTTGTTTCATTTTTCACATCTTTCAGTCTGAAGGTCTTGCTTCTGGAGTCCCTAGCTTACCTGGTTGCCATGGTAGTGACAGGTAAACCAAAGACTTCCTTTTCTGCCCATACAGGTGTCAGGCATCCCTGCCACTAAGTAGAAAGAAATAAATACAGTCTAGTGTAGCAAAGGCAGTCCTGTACCATGCTGTAGTTTGGAAATCAGAGAGAACAGAACAAGGAGACAATAGGAACACCAGCCTTGGGGTGCAGTTTAGGGGCATATTCCTTTAATAAGACTAATATGGTGGTGAAAAGCTTGGGCTCTAATCTCAGGAAGACTTGGGTATATCCAAGCTGTTACAATCTGTGTGACCCTGGGCAAGTTGCTTAACGTCTCTGGGCCTTGCTCAATTATCATTTATTCATTAAATATTTATCTACTATGTTCCAGGTTTTGTTTTAGGTGATAAGGATACTGCAGTGAATGGAACTGACTAAAATTCTCTAGTCAAGACAGACAATAAATATGATTAAAAAGTAAACCATATATACCTAAGAGACTGTTATGTGCTATGGAGAAAAATAAGCAGGGAAAAGGGAAATGGAATAGAAAGGAGGGGGTGAGTTGAAATCCTACATAGGGTGACTGTGTATGAAGGCTTCACTCAATGGAGGTATTTGAGTGAAGAGCTGAGGAAAGTAAGGGAGCAAGCCATACAGTTATTTGGGGGCTGAGCATTCCAGACAGAGGGAATATCAAGTGCAAAGGCCCTGAGGCAGAAACATGCCTGGTATGTTCTAGGGGAACCAAAAAGGCTGGTGTCTCGGGGGTAGAGTAGTTTAGAGGAAGAGGAGCCGAAAATGAAGTTAGAGATATAACAGGGATCAAGAGTCAGGGGACAGATCAGGCCAGGCTTGTGAATCATTTTAAGGACTTGGCATTTGTGAGTGAGATGGGCAATCATGAGTGTTTTGAGCAGAGGAGAGTGGCATGATCTGATCATATTTGACAGGATCACTGGCTGCTCTATTGTAAACAGACTGGAGGGAAATAAGGGCTGGTGTTGTGTTCATCCAGGTGAGTCACGATGGTGTTTTGGACCACTAACGTAGCAGAGGAAGTCCTGAGAAATGGTCAGTTTCAGGATACATTGTGAGGATGTAGATGTTAAGATTTGCTGATGGATTGGATGTGGTAAGGAGAGAAGCAGAAAAGTCAAGAATGATGCTAATTTTTACCTGCACAATGAGAAGGATAGGGAGTTACCTTTAATTGAGATGAGAAAGACTGAAGGAGTTGCAGGTTTGGAGGAAAGATTGGGAGCTCAGTTTCAAAGTGTCAACTTTGAGATGCCTGTTAGATATCCAGGAGGCGATGTCACGTAAGTACTGAAAGACATGTTAGTCTGGAGTTTAGGGGAAGGTCCAGGCTCAAGATATAAATTTGAGAGTCATTTGGTGTACAGATGGTGTTAAAAGCTGAGTCTGAATGAGACAACCAAAGCAGTGAGTATAGGTAGGAAAAGGAAGGGGTGCCAGAGGTGATCGCTAGAGGATGTCAATATTTAGAGGTCAGGAGATGTAGAAGAACCAGCAGAAGAGACTGAGAAGGGAAGCTCAATGAGATGGCAAGAGGACATTTTTCCAAAAGCCAAGAAGACGACACTGTTTCAAGAAAACAGGGAGTAATGGACCTTGTCAAGTGCTGCTGATGGGAACCAAGCATTAACCATGGACTTCGCAAGTTTTCTTTCTGGTTTCTTCTATTTTCTTAGTGCAATATGAAGAAAAGGCATAGGCTGAGAGTGAAGATTGGCAGGGGGAGGTCCTGGATGTCTGAGGACTGGTATAAAATAGTCATCCAGGAGAGTTCTAGGGCGATTAGTCTAGAGAAATAAAGTATGCTTATGGGCAGCATGAAGTGTCCTTTCTATTAAAATAAAATGGCTCATCTGTGAAACTGAGGGAGGAGGGTAGTAAGAGACTCTGTTTAGCTCCATGCCTGGCACACAGTAAGCTCTCAGTAAATGCTGGCTAATAGGTAAGAGTTTATAGCAGATCTCCTCACTTCTAAGCCTACCTTCTCACCTACTTCAAATGTTGATCAATTTTCTGGCTTCCTTTCTTTCTCCTCTCTGTAACATTTTCTTATTAATAATTCTATTGTTATAAATATTTCACAGTTCTACATACAAACACTTTCACAGACATTATACCATCTACTACCTCAAAAGCTAAATGAAGCTAATAACAATTTCCTTCACTTTATAGATGAAGATAGAGAGGTTGTTACTTGCTCAAGAAAATGGAAAAGGAGGGCTCTGGAACCCGTCTGTCCATCAAATTTACCCACATCCTCTCTGCCCATTGCAGTGACTCTTGCCTTCTGTCTCTTCTCCCACCCACAGCAGCCTGTCCATCAGACCCTTACCTTCTTTGTCCCTATGTAAGAGATGCCCTTGCTGGCTCCCCTGTTATCATATTAACACCAAGACAGAAACCATATTGTGCTTTCCTCTGAGTCCCTTTCCTCTAAACCAGTTCCTGGTTGGTGGTATTTATTGGGGATTATTTGATGTGTGTTTATGTTAGGGGGTGGGACAACATGGGGTTTTACTTCCCCTTCACACTTTATTTACAACCCCACCCTTGGTGAGGGGGAGATATCTGTTAAGAGAAAGTTAAGGGACAGAGGTTTTTGGAAGCATAGCAACCCATTAAAATATGCTCTGAGATGGAGTCCACATTAGCAGGAAATGTCCAGTTGCCTTGTAGTTGTTCCACTGTGAAGACTCAGAGAATCTAAAGCCTTAAAATCAGAATTTCCCCTCCAGGGTGGAGGTGGAGCCCATGTGTATTAGTGTGGGGAGGAATGGGTATAGGAGCAGAAAAATTCACTGGACTTGTGGAGAAGAATAAGGAGAGATGACAGAGAAAGTAGGAATTCTCCAGTGTCCGTATTAGATCATCTCTATGATGATAGACTTGAGACAGAAAGTACTGTTTTGTAACACTTCCTGGACTCTATATTTGAGGAACCAGCTAACAATAAGGCTTGTCAGTAACACACACACAACCAACTTTATTGGCACAACCAAACTGTGTGTGATATTGACCAACTATTTGTGTCTGTGATCCGGGTTGGTGGAAAGGGTTTGGCAGGGGAGGAGACAAAAGAGGATCACCAATGGGGCCAGCGAATAGAAATAAGCTAGGAGAAACCAGAAGATTCCAGTGTCTTCTTCCTTCAGGACACCAGGCAGTAATTTCTTCACTCTACAGACCTGTGGGAGGTCAATGTATCCTGGTGTCAGGATCAAGAAAAATGACCTATCATGAAGACCTTCTTTCCAACAAAGATTGTGGAGGAGAGATGAATGGAGAAGGGTTTGACTCCTGCTGCCCTAGAGAATGATTGAGTTTCCCCCTTATGTGTGGGAGACAGGCCGATTGGCAAGATGACCTTCAAAGATCCTCTATGGCCCTAGAATCCATTGCTGTTCACAGACCAGCCAATCTGAATTCTCCTCATGTGGTGTCTGATAGTGTGTAAGCAGCTCTTTGTTTTCTGGCTGGAGTCCGTCCCAGCCAATCCTTTAGCTGCACCACCCGTCCATGGCATTTCACGTGCTCCCTTCCCAGCCAGCTCATGCTGGGCTTCTCGCTTCCCTCCTGATGGCACCAAGGCCAAGTCTTGGCTTCAGGAGACTAACAGTGTGTTGACACTGGCAAGAGGAAATAAGGCATTGTTGCAAGATAATTTGATTAAAAAAAGAAAGAACTCTATTACTAGGGAAAAAAGATTTAAGGCCTTAATGAGCTGTAGTTATCTACACTAAATCCAATTAACCACATAATTATTTCTAGTTCTACTCTCCTACCAGCAGCTTACTTTCACACAAACACACATACACACGTTTAATCTGCTTCCGTCTTCATGGAATATTTTCCAGCCTTTCTGCTCATCATTTCAATGTAAAAAAAAAAAAAACAATGTAAAAAGAGACAAGGAAAACAAACAGATCCAAGCCAAAACTTCCAAACTATGTTTTTCATTTTCACAATAATTATTTTGTTCCTACAGTGCTTTTCTCCCTATAATTTTACTGGTATAAGACAAATGTACCTATTTCCTCTAACTGCCTCTAAATTTACTCAACCAGTACTAGAAAGAAGAACTTAGCCTCACAATAATTGAATTTAAATAACATCCAATTCTATGAAGTCAAACATGATCTGCATAATAAACAAACCAAGCTATATGGGGTCTGGCGGAAAAAAAGGTCACGTTTAATGTGTACATTTATAATCATATCTGTATTTCTAATGACCTAAATGTGTAATATACTGTCCGTTTGTCTTTCTGCATAACTCATCATTACCATCACCATTGTTACCAAACAGCTACAGTTAAAGACTGACCTGCTCTCAGTTCTCCCCCTGGCTAAATAGAAAAGCATAATTTAGATAAATCTTGCATGACCAGAATTGCGCTATTTGCATATGTTGGGCTGGGCCTGTTTTCAAGGTCCAGGCCACTACCCTGAAATTTCAGGGATGCCAGGTCACCATGTTCTCTTTCTTTCCCAGAAATCAAGCCAAGGCAAAGGCACAGGCCCCCTGGCAAGTTAAGTGGCAAATACTCTTGCCTCTTACGAGCGGCCTTCCGTACACAGGCAGAGGGATCCCAGCCTCAGCTGTGCAAAACCCTCATGGTGTTCTTTGTAGGAGCTATGGTGAAATTCTTCAAAAATTAATTTTCAGTCACTGTAATTAATATTCAGTGTATTCAGGGGAAACAGCAGATGTTGCAAGTGCAAATGAGCTGTGATGACAAGTTACACTTCACTAATGTTCCGGATCATGGCCCCAGGCACTTAGAAACACTTCTGTGTATCACTGACTCTTACAAAGCAAGAAAAGCAAGATCTTTCCTAAGAATCAATTCCAGCTCTGCCACCCTCTCAGGCTGGCAGCCATGGGCTTAAGCAATCTAAGCCTTGATTTCTTGGTTCTCAGAGTTTAGCATGTGTAAGAATCACCTGGGAGGCTTGTTACGCATTCAGAAGCTCAGGCTTCACTCCAGAGATTCTGATTCCATGAAGACCCTCTCTTCTTCTCTTGAAGTAAGGTTGGCTGAGACTCATTTTGTGAAGCGCTGGACCAGATACTCTTCAGCAAACCTTGTCTCCTACATTAAGACTCTTATGTATACAAAGATAAAAATAAATACTAATAGCTGAAACTTACTGAGCACTTATCAGGTGCCCAACCCTGTATGCAAGCATTGACTGCTGGGTTCAAATCCCAGTTTTTCCACTTGCTTGGTGAGGGATGTTGTGCAAGGTACTTATCCACTCCAAACCCCATCCACACCATCTGCAGCTATACTGCTTTGCCAGTGCTTCTGCTATTGTTGCAGCCTCTCTTGGTAGCTCACGCCTTTGAACATGTACTAGAGGCTAGGTATTGTCCTGAGCACCTGATATGCATGGGGTGATACAGCATGGTTAGCGGGGCCTGCAGACCGAGGCTGGATGGGTTGAATCCTTGCTGACCTGTAGTGAGTTTTCTCAGGGGTAAAGTAGGATCAAAGATACTTCCTGCCTCCCAGGTGCTCATGAGGATTCAATGGGATAACACAAGGTGAGGGTTTTTGTTTTTTGTTTTGTTTTGTTTTTTGAGACAGGGTCTTGCCCTGTCACCCAGGCTGGAGTGTAGTGGCGTGATCTCAACTTACTTCAGCCCTCAACTTTCTGGGCTTAAGCTATCCTCCCACCTCAGCCTCCTGAGTTGCTGGGATTACAGGCCTGCACCACCGTGCCCTAATTCTGTTTATTTTTTGTAGAGATGGGGTCTCGCCATGTTGCCATGTTGGGATTACAGGCGTGAGCCACTGCACCCGGCTGTGAGATGTTCTTAGGACCCTGTCTGAAACCTAGGGAGTGTTTATTGTGGTGTCATTGTTGGCTTTCATGTACCCACCTATCCATACTTCATCTCTTCACATGCTAACAAAAAGAGGTAGGGAGAGGACACTGCTCTCTTTGCTTGTGGACAAGGGGTGCCTTCTGTGTGTGGCCTTCCCAGGCACCTCACTTTACTGCCTTGTAAATGAAGTTCATCAGTCTGAAACCTGAGAGTGTGTATTTGCCTGGGAGCCTAGATCATGTGTGTGGGTAATAACTATGCTGAAAGCCAGCTGTCTCCAGGTGTGGCTAACAGCCCTGTTGTGTCAAGGGGAGGAAAGAACAAAACAGATACCCCATGGCTGGGCGCGGTGGCTCACGCCTGTAATTCCAGCACTGTGGGAGGCCGAGGCAGGTGGATCACGTGGTCAGGAGTTCGAGACCAGCCTGGCCAATATGGCGAAACCCTGTTTCTACTAAAAATAGAAAAATTAGCCGGGCATGGTGGCGAATGCCTGTAATCCCAGCTACTAGGGGGGTTGAGGCAGGAGGATCGATTGAACCTGGGAGGCGGAGGTTGCAGTGAGCCAAGATCGTGCCACTGCACTCCAGCCTGGGCAACAGAGCAAGACTCCATCTCAATAAATAAACAAACAAACAAAAATAAATAAAAATAAAAGTACAAAAAAAATTACTCGAGCCTGGTGGCATGTGCCTGTAGTCCCAGCTACTTGGGAGGCTGAGGCAGGAGAATCGCTTGCACCTGGGAGGCAGAGGTTGCAGTGGGCTAAGATCGTGCCACTGCACTCCAGTCTGGGCGACAGAGCGAGACTCCATCTCAAACCAAACAAAACAAAACAAAAAAATCAGATACCCCGGCCCTTTCTGCACCTGCCGGCCTCCATGTCTCTTCCTAAGGACTCACCCCTCCCCGAGCCTTCTTCCTGCACATGTGTGTGTTTCTACCTCCTGTGACCGGAGGAAACAAACAGCATCTCCTCTCCTTACTTCCTGGCTTTCAGGTAGGGCTGTGAGCTTGTGTGTTTCTAGGAGCAACTGGGCGTTTTGTTTTGCCTGCAGAAAGTGAAAGCAGGGTCCAGAGGGTAAAATGATCTGCATTTTAAGAGCTTAGCAAGGAAAGGGGAATGGGAGAAAGAAAAAGAAACCTCTGCCCTATCATTTTCTCTGCCCACTTTATAAAGACATTGCAGTAAACATTTAAATTGTTTTTCAATTCTTTCTCTATGTGGGACTTGTATTTCTTCTTCATTATCAGCTTCATCATTATACTCAATTTAAACTGAAAAACCTGCCACCCAGAGAGGGCACTGGCCTTTCTGAGGGTGGCGTAATGGGGCAGCACTGAACTAGGAAAAAATTGAAGACCAAACCCTGCTCTGGGCTCAGAGCACCAAAGGGGGGGTCCTGCGCCCCTGGGAGATTGATGCCTCGTCGTTCTCACCAGGTGATAGCCGTGCCAGAGTCTGCTGGAAACCTGGCCCAGTTCTTTTCACACCTCTCAAGGAAACGTACTATTCCTGAAATCTTGGCTCCAGTTCCCTGTCAGGAATAAGCATGCTAAGTAGAATCTGAATTACTATGGCGTGTGAATAGACTTCGGTCTGTTGACTCCCAAGCTTCTGCTAAGCTGCTCCAAGTGGCTGTAGCTTCTGTCATCTTGGCAATTTTATTTTCTGTTTCAAAGAATTCTACATTCCTTACTTCTAGAGCTGGGAAGGGCCTGGTCATCAAAGGTCCTCCTCTCCTCCCCCAGCATCTGGTCAGACTGCCTACCCCCAGTCCTGGCAGATGGAAGGGAGCTCTGGGGTCTTCCTTGCTCACCAGTGCCTTCCAGTTTTCCCATTCCGATCCATATGTGAAAACCAACATGAGACAGGGCCAAAGCTCATAGAACAGCCCACACCTCTGCACTCAGGGATCAGGGGGATATTTATGGACCAGCACTGTTTCCGTCCAAAGGAGAGAGGCCATAGCCCATGGTCTTCTTCTTGGTTTTGTTTTGTTTTTTGAGATGGCGTTTCCCTCTTGTTGCCCAGGCTGGAGTGCAGTGGCACAATCTCAGCTCACCGCAACGTCCGCCTCCCCTGGGTTCAAGCAATTCTTTTGCCTCAGCCTCCCAAGTAGCTGGGATTACAGGCATATGCCACCACACCCGCCTAATGTTTTTGTATTTTTAGTAGAGACAGGGTTTCTCCATGTTGGTCAGGCTGATCTCGAACTCCCCACCTCAGGTGATCCACTCGGCTCGGCATCCCAAAGTGAGCCACCACACCCTTCCCCTATGGTCTTCTTTTAGGAGCCATTCAGCGGCATTGGTTGAGCACTGACTCTTAGCCCTGGTGTTGAGAACTCAAGAGGGCGCCTGCCCAAGAGACATTCACAAACGAGGACACACTCTCTCAAATCCAGATGGATTCTCAGCTTTTGCCATGCTTTTTAGGCCTGTATTTCACTTAATTAATAGCTGGTATATAACATATTACCTTTTTTATTTCAGATGACTAGATAGTTAAGCAATCAAGACCTGCTGTTCTCAGTTATTTTCTGGGATTTGGTGACCCAAGTTCATGTTCCCCATCCTCTTATGCTTCACAATTATTTAATCTTCATTCATCTTCTGCTCAACCATCGTCCATCCACCCTGAAAAGTTCTATTTTTAAATTCTATTCTTATGTCATTGATCATTTCAACAACCACTTTTTTTCCAGACTACTTTTACCAGTCTTTTAGTTTTTTTTTTTACAGGGTCTGACTCTGTTGTCCAGACTGGAGAGTACAGTGGCACAGTATGGCTCACTGCAGCCTTGACCTCTCAGGCTCAAGTGATTCTCCAACCTCAGCCTCCTGGGTAGCTGGGACTACAGGTGTGTGCCACCACGCTCAGCTAATTTTTGTATTTTTTGTAGAAATGGGGTTTCACCATGTTTCCCAGGCTGGTCTCAAACTCCTGGGCTCAAGAGATTCTCCTGCTTTGGCCTCCCAGAGTGCTGGGATTACAGGCGTGAGCCACTATGCACAGCCTCTGTTAGGTTTTTAAGGTATGTTTTCCTGCTACATTTGAGATAGCCATGGATGTATGTGCCCAGAGGCTGGGAAGGAAAAATTATTCCCATCTTAAAATATCTTAAAAATATGTACAGATTTATTGTAAATCAAAATTTTCCTCATAACTACAGCCCCTTCCCACACATAAAATTCCCCCTAAATCAGGAACATAATGTACAGCCTGTTTTTAACTTGTATTTTTCCATTCACACTATGTCACAAAAAAATTCTCATGGTGATCCATGATTTCACAGGTCCTGTCCATGAGTTTCCTGAGAAGACAGTCCTGGAATGGAATTACTAATTCAAACGGCATTTTTAAGGCTGTTACACATACTGCCAAATCAGCCTTCAGGCGGATGACACAAATTTCCACCTATGTCATCTGAGCGTGCCACTATCTGCTGCTATTGCCCCATGTTTGAGGTTTTGTCCTTTCTCCTCATTCTCATGGGCAACTGTCAACATCACCACCACTGTGATCCTGAAAAGAAAGGCTCAGAAGACATAGACAGTCTGGGATTTTTTTTTTTTTTTCCCCTACCTTTCTTTGCACTGTAGGGAAGGAGTGGGATGTGGCTGCAGGATTGGGGAATAGCTAAGTCAGAAATGAGCAGCAGTGCAACTGTGGCAATCTTGGAGGGGGGTCTCAGCCATGAAAGAGAACCAGGGGGTGCCTTGCCAGCTGGAGGCTGCAGAATCTTAGCTTGGGTATTTTGCCTTCTCCGTGGAACTGACAGATGACAGGAATGACGTGGAGTATTCTTATCAAGCGTCTCAGCATAGTCAGTCTCTGAGATGGCAAACTTTAGGGCAAAGACACCTGGGCTGAAAGGTCCCACATTTAAAACTTGTCAGTCAGATAACTGCCCACCACCACCCTCTGTAAGATACCTAGATATGGGAACCCCACACTCTTCCCCAATAAGGCTCTTGTGTGACTAAAAGACTTTGTGGTTAAAAACATATCTTAATCTAACCTGTATTTTCCCTGCTGCAATTTCAGCCTTTTCCTATCTTTTCATGGTGAATGAACACCACACAGGCTTTCAGATCAGACAACTTCTGGCTCCGTCATTTACTAGCTGTATCAGTTAACACCAGCTGCTGACTTCACTTCTGCATATGCATTCCAAAATTAGTGTCTTAAAATAACAACTACTTATTACTTTTCACAAGCCTAAAAGTTGACTGAATGGTTCTGCTGATCTGACTTGGTTGATCTTGGCTGGACACTGTCTGATTCAGCATAGGTTGACTGTCCTCTGCCTCATGTCTCTTATCATCCAGTAGAATTGCCCAGGCTTGCTTGCCTGAAGGCAGAAGAGTTCCCACCAGCAGGAGAGGGCAAGCACTTTTCAATGCACAAGCACCTTTCAAGCCTCTATTTGCATCAAGTTTGCTAATGTCCCGCTGACCAAAGCAAATCATGTGGCTTACTTCGGAGTCAGTGTGGGTAGGCATTACCCAAAGAAAGTGGCTATAGGGAAGCATGAAGATCTAGAGCCGTTAGTACAATCAATCTACCACATTAACTTTGTGACCTTGGGCAATTCCCTTAGCCTCTCTGAGCTTTAACTCTATAATCTATAAAAGTGCAGAATTTTTTTGGGATTCTTTGCTATAATGTATGTAAAATGTCTGCTACACGATAAACATGCCATATTTATTAATTTTCTTTTCTCCTCCTTTTCATCATTTGAATTTTTTCTTAAATGCATATATATGTGCATATATATATGTCCATCTCAAGATATATATATATACATATATATGTATATATACACATATATATGTATATATATACATATATATGTGTATATATACACATATATATGTGTGTGTATATATATATATGACTTACTCTGTCATCCAGGTGAGAGTGCAGTGGCATGATCACAGCTCACTGCAGCCTCGACCTCCCAGGCTCGAGTGATCATCCCACCTCAGCCTCCCAGGTAGCTGGAACTACAGATGTGTGCCACCACACCCAGCTAAATTTTTTTGTATATTTTATAGAGAAGGGTTTCATTATGTTGCTGAGGCTGGTCTTTAACTCCTGGGTTCAAGCAATCCACCCACCTTGACCTCCCAAAGTATTGGGGTTACAGGCATGAGCCACCATGCCTGGCCCTTAAATGCATCATTCTTATACATTACTTTATACATACAAAGCTCGAAGATAATAATAATAAACATTATTCCCATGGCTTCTGTTGAATCCCCAACTCCTAGCCTGTGCCTAATCAAGTGTGCCCTCAATTCATTCCAATGGTCTGGAATTTGAAGACTAAGGGAATCAAAGAGTATCTCTTCCCTTTGTTCCTGGGACCATCAAGTTGTGAAATGACCTCTTGGCTTTCTGATCTGGGTCCACTACCACAAATGAAATAGAAAGGAGTTAACACATTTGCATTAACTGATGATTCTTAATAGAGGCAATAAAATGAGAAACCCCCATTTCCTAATTTAAATGTGGCTTTGGGGATAGGATAAGTATCCTGGCCGCTCCTTAGCTAATCAGGCTCCAGAAGGGACATTAATTGCAGCCAGCGCATCCTGCTGGGGAGACCCAAGGCTGCCAGCTCCCTTGCTGAGAATGGAATAGAATTTTAATTGGCTGTGAAAGCATCATGGTAGGAGGTACAGGGAAGAGTTGGTCTGCTCCCCCAAAGCAGGTTAGGGAAGCTCCAAGGGAAAGGACTCAAACAGGTGCATGGCAGCAAGAACGTCCCATGCTCAGGGGCCTTCCCGGCTGCAACACCACAGTTCCAATTCCAGGGCTGGACTCCAGCCTAGGTGAAGGACCTTCTCACACTTGGGCGATTAGTACCGGAGCACGGAGCCTGTGAATCTTCTCATCTCTGTGCTTCCCCCAACTTCCATGAGAGAAGCACCACATAGTTACCGTCACTTGTATTGTCAATCTTCGACTTCAGAGAGGTCTCCAAATATAAGCTCAACTCCCCAGTGTACTGTGTGTGTGCCATTTGTCCATTTGTATGGTTTGAAGCAATGGCACAGCATTCCTGTACTGTTGTTTCAGAGCAATGCGAATTTATTTCACTCAAATAAAGTAATCTAACTATGCTTAGGGAAAAGTTGTTCTCATGGCAATGAGTATGTCCTTTCTGCCATGGCAATTTCTGGAACACAAATATAGAAAAGAATGACATGTGAAGGTCAATAGATGAGACTATGAAAAACAAGACAATATAGCTTTTTAGCCTAAATGTACAATGATGCATGTGGTTTTTGGAGAATGTTGGACAAATTACTTAACCTCTTGGTGCCTTAGTTTTCTAATTATTAAAATGAGGGCAATAGTATTGCTGATCTAATAAGGCTTTTGGAAAGAATAATGAGATGTAAAGAGCTTAGAATAGTGCAGAGTCTTAATAAACATGTCTTCGTGATTCCTTCTAGTGAAGTGACATAGAGAAGTGGGACCAGTCATTGACCCACCCAAGCTCTGTCAACCTAGTGGTATAATAAATCTGTTGGCAAAAAGCAAAGCAGAACAACAAAAACACGCAAGCAAAATCATTGCTTTCAGGAAACTATTTTGTGAGACAGAAGCTTGATAAAAATTCAAAATTTGCAGTAAACTCTACTTCATTAATACTTTAAAACTCACAGCAATAAACCATCACTTAGAACAAGTAAGCAGTTTTCTTTTTATTGTGCATTTTGATATTTATTTTCAAAAAAATTTTTTTTCTTGAGACGGAGTCTCGCTCTGTCACCCAGGCTGGAGTGCAGTGGTGTGATCTCGGCTCACTGCAAGCTCCGCCTCCTGGGTTCACTCCATTCTCCTGCCTCAGCCTCCCAAGTAGCTGGGACTACAGGCGCCTGCCACCACGCCCATCTAATTTTTTTTTTTTTTTTTTTGTATTTTTAGTAGAGATGGGGTTTCACCATGTTAGCCAGGATGGTATTTATCTCCTGACCTCGTGATCCACCCGCCTCGGCCTCCCAAAGTCCTGGGATTACAGGCATGAGCCACTGCGCCCGGCTATTTTCAAATTTTTATTGAAAGTTCATCACAAACTCAGTAAGGAAGGTGAGCAATACATTGAAGAGGACCATTGAAAATGGAATTTTAGGCCGGGTGTGGTGGTTTATTCCTGTAATCTCAACACTTTGGGAGGCTGAGGTGGGCGGATCACTTGAGGTCAGGAGTTCAAGACCAGCCTGGCCAACACGGTGAAACCCCGTCTCCACTAAAAACACAAAAATTAACCAGGTGTGGTGGTGGGTGCCTGTAATCACAGTTACTTGAGAGGCTGTGGCAGGAGAATCGCTTGAACCTGGGAGGTGGAGGTTGCAGTGAGCCAAGATAGCACCACTGCACTCCAGCCTGGGTGACAGGGTGAGACTCTGTATCAAAAAAAAAAAAAAAAAAAAAAAAAAAGAAAATGGCATTTTGTAACTATAAAGATGTATTTATAAAGATATAAAGGATCCTAATTTGTAATCCCCCCAAAATCACACCTCAATTCCATTTCTTCTCTCACAGCTCCTTTCTCCATTCATACTTCCTGTCTCTTCATTGAGGAGTAAAACATCCTGGTTTAAGCTCAGAACATAGGAATGAAAATAGGGAAGAAAATATGTGAACAATGCACAGTGTTCTCTCCGAAATGGCAAGAACTTCATCTCCTAGAAAAGCACTCAGAAGTCCTTGGCCTTTGGGAAAAAAGAGCTCGCGGAAGATGACATTGGTTCATTGTCCTTAAAAGGCAGAACAGGCCTCCCACTATTGAAAACAGCTCATTCCCTTCCACACCTGGTCCTCAGATCATGCTTGGGTGCCCAGGCTCCTGTGCTTAATCTTTCTTAACTGGATCATCAGTGCTTGGGAAATGGGCAGGATAACCATTTAAAGAGATAATTGACTGCACAAATCAGCTCATCCCTTCAAGGGATAAATTTTCTCACACTTTCTGGTTCTGTAATAGGTCAGGGGGTTGTTGGAGACAGAGCTGGCTTTTTCCCTGATGTCCAGGGTCCTGAAATGAAGTATGGCTGGGCCACTTGACTGGGAGTGCAGTTACAGAAGCCAATGCTAGTGCTGCAGAGAGCGTGATGCCCAAAGTGGGTGCATCTCTGATGGTGTAAAGGATGAAGAACAAGCTCTGAGAAAGGTTAGGTAAGTTCCTGGCTTTCAGTCTGTCCCCTCCACCTGCCAAGTGAGCAAGTCTGTTCCTCTTGCCAAGTGAGCTGCTGTTTTTCTCATTGGTTAAATGGGATGTTGGATAAATCATCTCTACTAGTCTGACAGTTTTTTATATTTAAAGATTTTATAAATTATACAAAGGTTCTGTAGATGAAAAGCAACACCAGATTCCAGGAATTGCTTAAAGGTGAGGTAGGCCAAAGGCATAGAAGCAGGAGTTCTTTGTAAAGGAAGGGAGCAGCACACTTCATGGGCAGGTCAAGAGGTCACCTGGAAATGGCACCAACAGCTACTGGAAACCTCCTACCCACCCCAGGACCCTGAAACAGGGAACTTGGAAAGAGAAATTTAGGGTTGTGTGTCTGCAGCACAACAGAGGGTGAGACATGTCATGGGGGTACTCAGGTTACTGGAAAGATTTGCTGCCTAGAGTAGAAAAAGGTAGATTTCTATTGCTCACCCCAAATCATGTATAAAGAGCTTCTGATTCACTTTCTCATGCGTCTTAGCTTTTACTTGGCTTCTCATATATACATATAGATTCTAGAATGAGTTTCCTTGACATGGGGACATAAGTATTCTAGGTATTGAAAAGGAGCATCTTCAATTGTAGCTATAAATCATCTTTCTGGTCTCTATCTTGATTTCTTATTAGTTTTCTTGGCTTGAATTATGACTTTACAGGATATGAATACCCAGGGATAAAGGGCCACTAAATCAAGGTGCCAGACTTGCAAAACTGACACCTAGATCCCTCAGTAGAGGAAAGAGAAGCTGTTTGTAATGACCAAGGACAAATCGAATGGTTTCCCTCAGGCCAAAATTTCTCCTAAGGTTGATCACCTCTTCTCTTCTTGTCCTAATTCTCCTTGCACTCTCATCCAAATAGGAGACTCATCATTCCTAAAATGTATATAAGGCCAACATAATGTATTTTTGTTTTTATTCCATTTTTGTTTTTGCTCTATAAATCTCCATCAGTCAAGTCTGTCTGAGACCCTAGGGCAATGTAGAAAACATTCATAGGGAGGCTGACGTGGGCGGATCACCTGAGGTCCGGAGTTTGAGACCAGCCTGGCTAACATGGAGAAACCCCATCTCTACTGAAAATACAAAAATGATCCAGGCATGGTGGCATGTGCTTGTAGTCCCAACTACTCAGAAGGCTGAGGCAGGAGAATCGCTTGAACCCAGGAGGTGGAGGTTGCAGTGAGCCGAGATCACGCCATTGTACTCCAGTCTGGGCAACACAGTGAGACTCCGTCTCAAAAAAAAAAAAGAAAACATTCATAGACTGCATGGAAGTCATTCAATTCAGCATGCAAGCATCCCATGCATCCTATTCCTAATCATTCACTAGCCTCTCAGTGACAGGAAGCTTACTACCTCACAAGGGTACCCACTGCATTAAAAAAAAATTGTTCCAATCAACAAATGCTTGCTGGAGAAATGAATAAATATTAGATTACAAGCTGCAGGAGGGCAGGACTATGTGTAAGGCATGGCAAAGAGGCATTATTAAAGATGTGAAGATAATCAGGATATCTGGTGATGTGTGTCTGTATTGGTGAGTCCGGTATGCATGTGGAGCCAGGAAAGGAGATAGGTGGGTAAAAGTTCAAGGTTATAAGGTATAGTTCAAGGTTCAAGTGTACCAGGTCTGTCTGAATGTGCATGTGGTCATGGTCTATAGTTTGAATGCTCTTTTGCAGCAATTTCCTCCATCACCTGTCCCACCTCTGTCTTCTGGGATAAATCCTTATTCCTATTCACCTTAAGTATCACCTTTCTTGCTCTGGCTCTAACGCTAAGACAAAAATTTCAGAGGCAAGAAGAATGGAAGAGAGGAAGAGAAGAAGAGAACATGAGACAAAAGAGCCAGCCTGGGGTGCTAAGGAGCTGCCAAAAGACTCAAAGTAGCAGAATGGGTGGGCAGGCCCTCACTGCCTGAGCCAAGCCAGCACCTGTTCACACCCACAGACTCAGACTCTATGGCCCAGAGCACTGAATCCATGTTTTTGGCCTTCCACTAATCAGACTGGTTTTATCACAGGCCCATATGGAGATGGAGCAACTTGCATCATCCTGGTCATATAAAAGAAATCAAGGGCTGATTGTCCTTGCCAACCGTCTCCCTGTACTCAGCCTGTCGGAGGAATGACATTACATAAATCCTCAAACATAAAGAGGCATAAGGACGGCACACATCTTGCCTTGGCATCCCACATATCTAATCTAAACATTCTCTGTTCTCACCAGGACATCCCAACACATTACCTAACCACACCCCACCCCTCCTGCGCCAAAACATTTTTTTATAATAGTTGTCATTATCATTATTGTCATCATCATTACCATAATTATCATCATTGTAGAGATTGTCTGAGTTCACCATTTCAACTCCAAGAACATTTTGATTCTGTATTTATACATGCAAAGTTTTAATTGAAATTATACATGCAAAGTTTTAATTGAAATTTATCTGCATTGATAAACTCTCATTGACAATCTATTCTCCAAAGAGAATTCTCTTTAGCCAATTTAATTTTTGATCAATCTTTTAAAATATAGAGCAGTTAAATTGTTTCCATTTTTTCCCATTTCTAATTTAATGTTATTGCAACTTTCCTCAGGACAAATCATTTTATAAGTAAAATAGGTATTAACCACTTGATAAGTTGATCAGTTTTGGATCCACATCAAAATTTACTAATTATAGTTCTGTCAATGAAGACTTTATTGTGTGGCTTTATAATCTTTCCAAAACTATTTTTTTCTAGATCAAAGTTTGCAGATCTGAATTTTGTCAAGAAGTTGTAATCTTCTGCCAGATTTTAATAAACCATACATTTAACTGAGGGTGGTTTTGATCACTATCAGTTTTATCTTATATTGAATATTTCTAAATATCATCAGAGTGAAGGTGTCCTGCCATATTATAGCAAGGGTACGTTACTAACTGCTTAGTATATACGGGCATCAAGTAAACATTATCTCATTTAATTCTACAGCAGTGTTGAGGGGTGGATATTATTATCCCCATTTTATAGATAAGTGAACTGAGGCTAGAAATGAGATCACTTGCCCAATCTCATACAGAGACTCTGTGATACACCTGGGAATTAAAAACCAGGACTTTGGGTGTTAAAATCTCCTTTTTTTTCCCCTACTGTACTGTTTTTTCCAGTGTCTCTCAATTCATTCATAAGTATACTGTGTTCACTGGCTGTACGTGCATCTCATAACACATTTTACCTTGTTTTTGCCTACCTCTTGTCCTCTGACTCTCTCTCTCTCTCACACACACACACACACACACACACACACACACATCCCCTTTGTGCTCCCAATAAAGCACAACAGACTGCCACTGTGCTCCAGGCCTCACCCTGGGAGCAGCACGACTTCCTCTCTCCTCCCTCCCTGGTAGGTGAGTCCCACAGCGGCCCCAGGAACCACCTGGAAGGAGCTCCCATGGCCAGCACGTTAGGTGGGCCCTCACAGGTATGCCTCTGAGTTCCAACTGGGAAACCTGAAGGAGGCAGCCCTGCAGGGACTCACAGGGGCTCAACCGCTGGCTGAGGGAGTCCATCAGTGTTGTTTTATTTAGAAAGGAAGAGCATGGTTTCTCAGTGGAGCACATCCAGACAGTTTCCTTTTTTACAACAAATTACAAGGGGGTGGGAAGGAAAGGAAATGGAGGAATAGAGGGAGGGAGAGGGGTTTCTATTTTTAAACCCTTGCTAGGCATTAGTTCTGTGGAAGTTTCTGTGAGGAAGGAAGTAGGAAGAAAAGATGGGAGTGAGCAAGGGGTAACTGGTGGGAGGGGTAAGGTCTAGGGAAGCGATTTTCAAATCTACTTTTTTTTTTGGAACTGGAATCTTTTCTCCAAAGGTATCCTATGAATAAATGCCAATATGAAAAATAAATAAAAGGAGAGCTGTTTATCTCCATGGACATAGGCAGCTTCCTGAGCCCTGCCCGCTTGGCTTCTCCCGGAGCACATGGAGGCCCCCGTGACAGCTCGACTGAATACAGGTTGAAACCACTTGTTGAGCAGGGTAAGGGAAAAGGATCACATTTCCATGTATTCATTCATTCGTTCATGAAATACTTATTGATGCCTAGGTGCTGAGGTGGGAAGAGCGCTTGAGGCCAGGATTTTGAGACTAGCCTGGGCAACATGGCAAGACCCCTATCTCTACAAAAAAATTTAAAATTTGAAAAACTTAGCTAGGCATGGTGGCATGCATCTATAGTCCCAGCTGTCCAGAAGGCTGACATGGGAGGATTGCTTGAGCCCAGGAGTTCAAGGCTGCAGTGAGCTATTATTGAGCCACTGCACTCCAGCCTGAGTGACAAAGCGAGACCCTATCTCAAGAAAACAAAAACAAAGAAAACCCTCAAAGTTGGAGAAAATATGTGTTTAGACAAGACAAAAAGGCTGGGTGCGGTAGTTCATGCCTGTAATCCCAACACTTTGGGAGGCTGAGGCAGGCAGATCGCTTGAGCTCAGGAGTTTGAGAGCATCCTGGGTAACATGGTGAAAACCTGTCTCTAACCCTCAAAAATACAAAAATTAGCTGGGGTTGGTGGTATGTGACTGTAGTCCCAGCTAGCTGAGAAGCTGTTCAGAGGATGGCTTGAGCCAAGGAGGCAGAGTTTCCAGTGAGCTATGATGGTGCCACTGCACTCCAGCCTGGGCAACAGAGCCAGACCCTCTCTCAAAAAAAGAAAAGAAAAAAAGTCAGGCACATGGAGCTCTATCCTGAACTCCAGGCCTTACTCCCTAGAATCCGTTTCCTGTATCACCCACGCTGAATGCTGATGATAGGCCTGTGCAATCCATATAGGCAGATGGCACAGAAGAGCCCTACAGTGTGCCTGGTACTGCCTAAGGTGTGGCTTGTAAGCCAGGCCTGCACTCTGCTTCCGGAACTCTGAGTTGTGATCCTTCCACTAACTTGCTTGTGCTTCTCAGCATTTGCCCCTGAGAGTCCTCAGAAAGACATCTTGCAAACTGATACAGGAACCCAGACTATGACGTATGCGTGCTGCCCAGACAGTTATATATCATTCATAGCTCATTAACCTGAGCTAAAAATAGAAAGCCACTGCCATAGCCAGCTGTGAATCCTCCAGGGTCTGATCCTGGTTTGATTGTAATTATACAACCTGCTTAGCAACTCCTGGTCCCCTGTTCCCATTTTTTTCCTATTCTTTTCGAAGAAGGGTGTGGATATTCAAACCTATTCATGGTTTTCATGTTTGCTCCTTGTGAACGGCAGAAGCAAAGTACTTGGAGAGGGAAGAGAATGGTTATCATGGTCAAAATGAAGTCTTGGGACTAGCTATAGATTTCCATCTCCTTGCCTTTTGGTCAATCTTCACCCCAACCACCAATCCCCTATAAGCATAAAAACTGGAGAATTGATTCTAGTGGCAACATATCTTCACAAAGCATTTGGTTCTGAAGATCCCATGACACTTTAAAGATGGTTTCTGGAAAAACCTAATTAATCCTCACAGTGTGTCTTTCAGGGAAGAGGTTTTGATCTGCGTCTACACTGAAGCTGGAACAGAATAAGACAGGTGAAAATTATAGCAGGAGAAATTCAAGCTAGAAGAGAGGTAGAATTACCAGATGGTATGGACATGAAATAGATTACCATGGCAGCTGGTATAACTCTTTTTCCAAAATATTTTTAACACAGGCACGATCTCCCTATAGTGGACATAGGACACTTTCCTTTGCTTATCCTGTTCAACTCACGTGGTCCACGTGAAGCTAAATTGCACCTACCACATCCAAGTTCCTAGGGTGTACATATAACCCCAGCCTAACTAATCAGAAGACTCCTACCCTGGGACACAGTGATTGGTTTAGAAATGGGTTACATGACCCAAACCATCTGAGGAGGGCTTCCCAGGGATTTTACTTAAGCTTTATTGGAAAAAACTATTTTAGTCTGAGCTGAGTTTATGAGCTACAAGTACAAGATAAACTTGGAAACCATCTTGCTTCCACATGGAGAGACCTGAGCTAGACCCAGCTACACAGACCAAGGGATGAAAATAGAAAGAGAGGCCTCGGCTGTAACCACATGCAGCCATTCACTTCAGCTTCCCTGTTTTCGTATAATTCCTTTTTTTTAATTATTATTTTGCATGATATAGTTCCACTTGGCTTTCTGCCCCTTTCAACCAAAAGAGCTCTAACTGATATAGCTCCATTTCCCTGATTCCGAAGCCCAATCCCATCCTAGCTACAAACACACACCACCTATCTAGAATGGCTTTGGTGCCTTCTGGCTCAAAACTGAGGAGCTGGCAAGAAGAGGGGATGATGACAAACTAATAACTCTAGGATTATCCTTCCCATTTTATGATAGGCAAAGTATAGAACCACTGGGCCTAGATGAGACCCTGGAGGGCACCTACCCAGTGCAATCACTCAAGTGGTGGCAGGCGCCTCTCAACTTTGCTACCAAGTGGTCACCTAGCCTCGACTCCAGTGATGAGTCTCCATCCTTGCTGAGGCTGCTCTTTCACTTTGGGGCAGTACTAATCATTAGATAGTTCTTTCTTTTCTTTTCTTTTTTTGAGGTAGGGTCTCACTCTGTCACCCAGGCTGGAGTGCAGTGGCATGATCATAGCTCACCGCAGCCTCAACCTTCTGGGCTCAAGCAATCCTCCCCCCTCAGCCTCCCGAGTAGCTGGGACTACAGGTGCATGACACCAAGCCCAGCTAATTTTTCTAAATTATTTATATAGACATTCTCCTTATGTTGCCTGGACTGGCCTTGAGCTCCTGGGCTCAAGCGATCCTCCTGCCTCAGCCTCTGAAAGTGTTAAGATTACAGGTGTGAGCCATCATACCCAGCCAGTTCTTTCTTAAACTGAATCAAAATCTAGTTGTCTGTTATTTCTAGCCACTGGCCCTCTCTTCTGGGGTGATGCAGGGTAAGCTTGCTCTCTGCTGCATGATAACCTTCAAAGTACTGGTGGGTAGCCAGTCTGGCTTTCTGGTCCTGCCATGTATTCCAGCTACTCTTCATGTCACATGGTTTTAAGTCTCTTCTTACAGTCACCTTTTTATTAATCTACTTTTGGGGGCATGTGGCATTCAGGCCTTCATCCTGCACAAGAGAGGTGTTAGGCTGACAAAATAGGAGTATGGGAGGTCTGTTACTCCCCTTTCCTGGATTCCATACTTCAGTGAGGATAGACTAGGACCACATTAACATCACCAAGTGATGGGAAGGAGTGGGGGAAGGATTATTTTAAATTAAATAGTAATATATTGGATTATAAAGAAGTCAAATATATTAAGAAGGAAGCCAAATATTACCTACAATCCTACCATCTAGAGATAAGCACTGCTAGCACCTTATTATCTCTCCTCTAATCTTTTCTCTATACAAATATAAACATAATTTTCAAATAAACTTTAGAATCAAATTCTGAATACTTATTAGATTCAGGAGCATATCCCATGCCATTAAGTAATTCATGGAAATATTATTGGTGATGGCTCCATAATAGTCCATGTCTGAATTTTTAAATCATGTCTTTTTTTTTGGGTGGGGGGGATCTCACTTTGTCAGAGTCTCACTCTGTCATCCAGGCTGGAGTGCAGTGGCGCCATCTCGGCTCACTGCAACCTCCGCCTCCCAAGTTCAAGTGATTCTCCTGCCTCATCCTCCTGAGTAGCTGGGATTACAGGCATGCGTCACCACACCTGGCTAATTTTTGTGTTTTTAGTAGAGATGGGGTTTCACCATGTTGGGCAGGCTGGTCTCAAACTCATGGCCTCAAGTGACCCACCTGCCTTGGCCTCCCAAAGTGCTGGGATTACAGGTGTGAGCCACTGCACTCGGCCGTAAATCATGTCTTTATTGTTAAACACTTAGGTTTCCTCACATTTTTGCTTTAATAGACAACCACAGTTTGAACATTTTTAGTAAAAATTTATAGAAATAAGATTAGAAATCAGTAGGGTAAGAACCTTTTTTATTATTATTTTAAATTACCAGACCATGGGCTTGCATAAGAGTAAGGACTTCTGTAAGGTTCTTGCATCTTCTTAGCAAATTCTAGCCCAGAAACGACTTAGCCATTTAATCTCCCATCCATAGTGTATGAAGCACTTGTCTTATCACTTTCTGCTCAGGATTAGGTATTATAATTTTTATATTGTAATCAGTGTATTAGGAGCAAATGGTATCCAATTGCTGTTTTAAGTTGTATACATTGATTATAAGGTTGATTTGTTTTTAGGTTTGATGAAATAATTTTTTATTAAATTTTATTTTAACTTAGATTCAAGAATACATACGCATGTTTGTTACATGGGTATATTGTGTACTGGTGGGGATTGAGTTTCCAGCATATCTGTTTCTCAAATAGTGAACATTGTGTCCATCAGATAATTTTTCATCCCTTATCCACCTTCTGGAGTCCCCAGTGCTTATTATTTCCACCTTTATGTCCACTTGTGTCCATTGTTTAGCTCCCATTTATAATTGGGAACATGTAGTTTTCTGTGTCTGGGTTCCTTTACTTAGGATAATGGCTTCCGGCTTCATCCATGTTGCTACAAAGAACATGATTTCATTCTTTTTATGTCTATGTAGTATTCCAAGGTGTATATATACCACATTTTCTTTATCCAGTCAGCTGCTGATGGTCACTTAGGTTGGTTCTATGACTCTGACATTGTGAATAGTGCTGTGATGAACAAACAAGTACAGGTGTCTTTTTTAACATAATGATTTCTTTTCCTTTGGGTAGATACACAGTGTGGAGGTTGAACTAACTTCATTCTCACCAACAGTGTATAAGCATTCCCTTTTCTCCATATCCATGCCATCTGTTGTTTTCTGACTTTTTAATAATAGCCTTTCTGACTAGTATAATATGATATCTCATTGTGGTTTTAATTTGCATTCCTCTGATGGTTAATGATGTTGAGCATTTTTTCGTGTGTTTGTTAGCTGCTTGGATGTCTTCTTTCGAGAAATGTCTATTCATGCCCTTCGCCCAGTTTTTAATGGAGTTGTTTCTTGTTGAGTTATTTGAGTTCCCTGTAGGTTCTGGACATTAGTCATTTGTCAGAGGCATAATTTGCAATTATTTTCTCCCATTCTATAGATTGTCTGTTTGCTCTGTTGATTATTTTATTTTGCTGTGCAGAAGCTTTTTTGGTTTAACTAAGTCCCATTTGTCTGTTTTTGGTTTTGTTGCATTTGCTTTTGGGATCTTCATTGTAAATTCTCTGCCTAGACCAATGTCCAGGGAGTTTTTTCTTGGCTTTCTTCTAGGATTTTTATAGTTTCAAGTCTTACGTTTAGTCTTTAATCCACCTTGAGTTAATTTTTGTGTATGGTGAGAGAGAGGGGTCCAGTTTCATTCTTCTGCACCTTGTTAGCCAATTATCCCAGCACCATTAACTGAATAGGGTGTCCTTTCCCCATTGTTTATTTTTGTCAAGTTTGTGAAAGGTCAATTTGTTGTAGGTATGTGGCTTTTCTTCTGGGTTCTCTATTCTGTTCCATTGATCTATGTTGATAAAACAATTTTTAAATTGAATAAATTTGGTTCCTCTATGTGACTTCCATTGATTTTAGAGGCAAATGGCATCTAATTTCTCTTTTAAGTTGCATTCCTTTGATTATTAGTAAAGTTGAACATTTCTAGTTCATTAAAACAGGTTTTAAATGGAGTAAAATTGCTTCTTTTACTATTTTATTCCTAGTGTGCTACTTTCACAAATTAGAAAAAAATTACTGATATTAAATTCTAAAGACTAAACGTTATGGCTTCCCTAGGCCTGACTGTAAAGCTCCCATACCTACTTCACAGGTCAGTTTTGAAGGAGCAAATAGCATGTAACATGAGGTGGCACTTGAAACTTTACTATCACATGTAAGCAAGTGTCCCTATCTTCCTCTTTCTGTCTCTGACAGCTCTCCATCTCTTTCAACCTTGTTCACAACTATTAGACATGATCCCTAGAAAAGGAAAGGGTGTAGAGAGATCTGCTTTCTCAGGATTGTGAAAGGAGCATAGATTTTTTCAGGGCTTTCAAAGGCTGATGTGAATATTGTATGAAACACATCAAAGATATCTGATTCTCCTGCCATTTAAATGATTTGAGTCAGCCAGTAAATACCATTAATTAAGGATCCACTCTAGGCTAAGCCCTGAAATAAGCATTATGGGAAGCACTTAGGGCTAAGGCAATAATGGAGAAAGGGAAGTCACTGCAGAGAGAAGAGACAGGGGGCTGGAGAACAGCAATAAGAAGAGCCATTGATTCTATTTCCCTCTTGCATCCTAGGTCTAACTTCTTGGTGCCAGGTGAAAGGGGATTATAAGACAGCTAGTCTGCATTGTAGTTGTATGTTATAATCACAAGATACTGTTTGGAAAGACTTAAATTAGATCTCTAGTTTACCCCTATACCAGAATAAATTCTAGATGGATTTAGCATGCAATGACTTTTAACAAATGTCTTTTGTACATCTACTGTGTACCAGTTGCTAGGTTAGGTTCTTAAAATGCAAAACAGATATGGTTTCTGCCCTCCATGGAGTTTACAATCTAATTAGGGGTGCATATATTAAATAAGTAGACAAATGATATAACTACTTTTTTTTTTTTTTTTTGAAACAGTCTCACTCCACTGCCCAGGCTGGAGTGCAGTGGTGCAATCTCAGCTCACTGCACCCTCTGCCTCTAGGGTTCAAGCAATTCTCCCACTGCAGTCTCCTGAGTAGCTGGTATTACAGGCACACGCCACCACGCCCAGCTAATTTTTGTATTTTTGTAGAGATGGGTTTTCACCATGTTAGCCAGGCTGGTCCTGAACTCCTGGCCTTAAGTGATCCACCTGCCTCAGCCTCCCAAAGTGCTGGGGTTACAGGCAAGAGCCACCGTGCTCGGCCTGTAACTACAATTATTGATAAAAGTTAAAAAGGAAAATAATAGGATGCTAAAAGAAAGAAGACCAGGGTTAGGGAAACCTCCTTTAGGTTATGTAACCAGGAAAGACTTCTCTAAGCAGATGGTATTTAATTTGAGATTTGAGGAATAAGAAGGAGCCACTCGGTTGAAGAGTAAAGGAAGATCATTCCAGGCAGAGAGGGCAAGTGGTAAGAAGAGCATGAGAGGTGACAGAGCTAGAAAGAAAACACAGATAAATATTTTTACAACCATGGAACAGAGAAGCCCTTTCTAAATGTGACTCCAAAAAAAGCTGGAACCACAGTAGTCAGACGACATCAGAATTTTTAAATTCTTCATGGCAGAGACCACATAAAGCTAAAGACAAATGGTAAACTGGTAAAAATCATTATAACTTGAATGTCAATATATTATTGTCCTTACTAGATTGAAAGTACTTAAAACTAAATATCAGAAAATTTAATACTCCCAAAGAAGGGGAAAAAGGTCAAGCAAATTCACAAAACAAGAAACACAAATAATCAATAAATATTGGAAATCTTCTTTAGTAAATAGAGACATAAACCTTAAAACGATAATGACATGCTATTGTTTACTCCTGATAGTGGCAGAGATTTAAAAGAATGGTAATTCACAGAATCAAGGAGAGTATGGAGAAGCAAGTATTCTATTCTCTGCTAGTCGGTGGGAATGTGCATTGGTATAACCCTTTCTAGAAAACAGAGAGTAAAGGCTTTAAAAATACACATATTCTTCAACTCAGCAAGTCTGCTGCTAGGAATTTGTTGTAAGGAAGCACCCTCAGTTCTGCAGAAAAATTTAACTATCAGGATGTTCATTATACTATATTCTATTATGATTTAAAATCAGAGACAACCTCAGGAGACTATATTCATACAATGGAATACAGTGAAGTTGTTAAGAAGAATTTTGTTAAATTTATATTTTATTGACATGAAAATGCCTTCAAGATGTTGAGTAGAAAAGTGCAGCTTACAAAACAGCACTTTCAATAGGACTGTATTTTATTTTAAAATACCATATATATGCATAGAAATGTCCGTAAAATGTTAACAATGGATTTCTCTAAGCGATGAGATTACATGTAACTTTTACTTTTTATATCTTTATATTTTATATGACCTTTTTAGAATGAGTGTGCATTACTGTTTATACTAAGAAAAAATTAAGCTGTTTTCTTACTGAGATGGGTAAAAAGTGAGTCATCCCAGTCGCCTTAGGCCAGAAGGAACTGGAAGAGGATCCCATCTATTTCGCTTCCTGGGAGCAGGTCTGTTTGATCTGCATCACTGGAGCCCTCCAGAGCAGGGCTAATCCCTAAGGGAGGCGACATCCTCCATCAGGGTCTTTCTATCCCATCCACATTAGACACAGTCACCATCCACATAAGCCCTCTGCTCAATGTTTTCTCTTTTCCCGGGGAAACAAAGCCCTTTGCTGCTCTGATTCATCGCCTGGTTGGAGGCCGAGTCACCACAGCTCAGACGCAGGTGTCTGGGGGTGACACAGCGCGACACTGCGCCTCCGGAATAAGGGCAGTCCTTCCGCCTTCGAGGCTGTGAAATGTCAGGCATGATTAGAAAGGTCACTTGTCCTGATAGCTCTCTGTGCTTCCCGGAGAGCAGCCTTCCTGCTGAGAACATTCTTAATTGTGCTTCCTGCTGTGGGGTCCCTGCCTGCTCACGCCCCTTTCTAAAACGGAGGCCCTATCTTCCTCCTAGTCCCTCTTGAACATGTGGGAAAATTGCTGAGGACTGCAAAATCTTGCAAAAACAGGGCAGCTCTCTGATTCAAGGAAAGAGATGAAAGGCAAATTTCTAGAACGGGGTATTGCATAGTGGAAGAAGGAAACTTCATTCTTGAAGAAATGAAATAGGTCCACAGTCCTGGGAAATGGGGAGCAGGAGAGGGGTGTGGGGACAGGGTCAGAAGAACAGAGGCACAAAAAAATAGACACACCCCCAAATCCCAAAATTATACCAGTAGAGCCAGGAACTAAGAGTAGTGTCAAGGTACTAAGTAAAAACTGAACACTGAGACAGAAGTTCCTAAATTGCTATGTGCTTCTTGCCCTACCCCCAGAACTTCTGATTCTGCAGGTCCAAGGTGTTGTCCAGAAATCTGCATTTTGAAAAAGGTACCCCAGGTCATTGAGAAGCAGGTGATCTGTGCACTTTACTTTGAGAATCGTGGCATAAGGGATGAGGAGAGACTAGTCACTGGGCACATCAGAGGACTCCAAGGGGGAATTCCTTACATTTTGCTCAACAGGAGTGGCTAGGGACGTCTGAGTAATCTAAGCATGACCAGCATGGGATGAGGTGGGAGAGGGGGGACTGCCTGCAAGGGAGGGAAACGATGAGCACTCTCCAACCTTCTCCAACCTTCTAACCTCTTCAGCCCAAGCTGGTCTGGAAGGGGCTTCTGAACCTGTCAAGTCCAAGCCTGATATGAGTGCCCCCACCCCCCAAAGCCATACTCTTTCATTGGCGTCTTTATAGAGGACCTGCTCTCCAGTGATACATTGCTGGACAATTATCTTATGGCAGAGCCATTGGTTGGTAGTGTCATTTTCTTATCTCATAGAAGTTTCTGGGGTAATGGGAATATTTTTATGTGTATTTAGCTTTTATCATATCTTGTCAGGGAAATGCAGCAGGAAGGTTGGGCTCTAAAACATTAAATCCAACTAAACCCCCTCTCCTCCCATGAGGAGCCAATTTGGGTGCCCACGTGCAACATCAGCTTCCTAATCCTTTTTTGTTTTTTTAGAAACAGGATCTCACTCTATCGCCCAGGCTGGAGTGCAGTGGTGTGATCTTGGCTCACTGCAACCTTCCACCTCCTGGGTTCAAGTGATCTCATGTCTCAGCCTCTCAAGTAGCTGAGATTACAGGTACAAGCCACAACGCCTGGCTAATTTTTGTATTTTTAGTAGAGATGGGGTTTCGCCATGTTGGCCACACTGGTCTCGAACTCCTGACCTCAAGTGATCCACCCACCTTGGCCTCCCAAAGTGCTGGGATTACAGACATGAGCCACCATGCCCGGCCCCTAATCCTTTTAAAGCAAGCTTTTTTTCCACCTCTCTATAAGCGGGTAAAGTAGAGAAAGCATATGACCGGGTCGTGTGGTGATGGCGTGAAGGATATGAATGGAAGAGTAAACAGTGGACACATTGACTATCAGAGAATTCTGCAATTCCAGGACAGTTTGTGCTGATGGAGGACAATAGAAAGATCTCAGCCATTGTGCCAGCTGTCTGACACTGAGAAGGTAAAGGGAGTAGGTGTGAAGATTACTAGGAAAACAAGAGTTCTTCCAAGCAAATGCAACCAGCGCTTTCGAGGCTGATCTTAGATACAAGCTGTGGAAATGAAAGCGTGTTACTCATTGCAGAATCTTTCCTTCTTACAGCAGGAAGCTCGATTCAAGTCACCAGCAGAAAACAGAGTTGCCTTCATGTCTTTACTCTCAAGGTTCTGCAGGTTAGTGCCTCGATCTAAGTTTTCCTTACCTTGGCACAGGTCATCCTTAAATGAACGTTACAGCAAGGGAAGCAGGCAGTTCCTCACCACCTCTGTTGAGCAAAATATAAGGGAAAGGGAGCCGAAGCAGAAAGCATCCTTGAGCGGGCAAATGAACGCCCCTCCCAGGCCAGCCAACTGCTGTAGGGGACGGGGATGTAGCAGTGAACAAATCAAACAAAGCCCTTGCTCTCAGGGGACTCATTCCAGCAGGACAAGATAGACTTTAATAAACAGGTAATTTCAAAATATATATGGGAGTGGGTCATAAGTGCTATGAAGATAATTAAATCTCAATAAAGGGATGGAGAGCAATGGAAAGTACCAGAGGGGTTCAGGGAAAGCCTTAGGTGATGAAATTTGAGCAGAGACTGGAAGGAAGTGAGGGAGTGAACTGTGTGAATATCAGAGGGAAGACCAGACAGGGAGGAGGGCAAGTTCACAGGCCCTGAGGTAGGAGCAGGCTGATGTGAGAAAAGGGGCTGCCGTGAATGAGAATGGCAGGAAATGAAATCAGAGAGGTGCCAGGGGCTCCACTGCCCAGGGCCTTGCTGTCATGATGGGACTTTGGGTTAACACACAGAAAGCGCTTACAGCTAAAGAGATTTTCCTCACCCCCAAACTTTAATGATGTGACTAAGAAAAAATCATCAAAGCTACTTCTTTAGGGGATTTTAAAGACACAGATTTCAGAAAAGGGACACACAAAAATGAAAGCAGTCTATGTAGGGGAGGTAGGATTATGGATTTTCTTTTCTTTTTTCAAAAAAGAAAAGAATTTGTGATTGCTGAAATAATTCTGGAATATGAAATATATTTACCTTAAAACAAATCTACCTGCTGGGTGCGGTGGCTCACATCTGTAATGCCGGCACTTTGCGGGGCTGAGGCAGGCGGATCACTTGAGGTCAGGAGTTCAAAACCAGCCTGGCCAACACGGTGAAACCCTGTTTCTACTAAAAATACAAAAATTAGCCCAGTGTGGTGGCGGGTGCCTGTAATCCCAGCTATTTGGGAGGATGAGGCAGGAGAATCGCTTACACCCAAGAAGCAGAGATTGCAGTGAGCCGAAATCGTGCCACTGCATTCCAGCCTGGGCAACAGAGTGAGACTCCATCTAAAACAAAACAAAACAAAACAAAACAAACACAAATCTACCACCACAGGGGCAATGGATAGGGGGTGCTTCTGTATCCCCAGTGTTTGGAATTGTACCCAGTGCACGGCAGACACTCATAAATGCTCGTAGAATCAATGAAATGAACCTCTTGAGACAGGTTACATGTCCTGTCTAGAGCAAGAGAATAAGAAACTATCCAGGCCCTACCTGAAGCAAGTCAATATAATCCTAATTTCTTTACCTCATTCTTAGAGTTTTGCAATTTTCAAATTATTCATGCCCTATAGAGAGTTTGATAATTAAAGAAATACTATGATTTTGAGCACAGAAGCTATAGAACTTTTATTGGTCTCTTGGGAAACATAATAAGCCTCTTCTTTGACTTCAGGCTCTGGATTTTCTGCTGAAACTGGTAATGGGAGAAACAGGATTGAATAAGGAAATCTACACTAGATGCTGGGATTTACGTCCCCAGCCCGTCACTCAAACTGCCTCCTTCCACAAGGACTGAGATGCCAAACTTCCCAGGCTCACTACTCTCAGGATGATAGAACTAATACCCCCAACTGCTTGGCCTGCCCTCACAAACAGCACTTGCCATTGTCATCTAGAAAGCCACATTCCTCACCAGAGCCTTCACTTGCTGCCTGGCTGGTCCTTGACATGCTCCTCCAACCTGGATGCTTCTATGAGTTTAGAAGCTGAATCATTAGTCAATGCCTTGGTTGAGTTTTTCTACCTCTCCCCAGTGTGATGGGTGGTGTTAAAGGGAAAGTAAAAAATCTGCCACAGAACTAAGATTACTGTAAGACACAAAGATATATTTAGGGAACATAAGGGACTCATTATTAAGCAAACCCGTAAACTATATCAGCTGTTAAGGTATTACTCCTTCCATATTTTCTGAGAAGAAAATAAGAAAGAAGGATGCCATGTATTAACTCTTTTTGACCCAGTTCCTATGGGTGCTTTATTCCCTGCCTCTCTTATGAGGATCCAGTTTAGTGAATAATAAACACTTCCAGTGATTGAGTCCTTACTAAAGGCCAGGTTCTCTAATAAGCATTTCACATTGCTTAACTCATTCAGTCCTTTGGGGAAGATAATATTATCCCCATTTACAGATTGAAGCAACTGAGGCTTTGAGGCATGAAATCATTTACTTAAAATCACACAGCCAGCAAATGGGCAACCCAGGTTTAAAACCAAGGTCTACCCAATTCCAAGGCCCATGTTTTAAGCCACTACCCTATTATGCAGGCTCTCATAGCAGATAAGGATGTAGAGCTATAGCCTCTTTTTCTTTCTTTCTTTCTTTTTTTTTTTTTTTTGAGATGGAGTCCCACTCTGTCACCCAGGCTGGAGTGCAATGGCGCGATCTCGGCTCACTGCAACCTCTGCCTCCCAGGTTCAAATGATTCTCCTGCCTCAGCCTCCTGAGTAGCTGGGATTACAGGCATGCACTACCACGCCTGGCTTTTTTTTTTTTTTTTGTATTTTTAGTAGAGACGGGGTTTCACCATGTTGGTCAGGCTGGTCTCGAACTCCTGACCTCATGATACACCTGCCTCAGCCTCCCAAAGTGCTGGGATTACAGGTGTGAGCCACTGCACCCAGATGCCTCTTTTTCTTTAAGTAAGATTTTGCAAAATTTCTCTGAAGTTGAGTAAGAGTGAAGAATAATGATGTTGGAATGCCAGAGCTATAATACACAGTTCAAAACTAGAACTTTGGAGTGAGACAAGAAGTTCTTTTAGTCCAGAAAATAGGCTTCCTACTGTCTGTAGGAAACTCTTAACTCTTCAGTCAAGACTCCAGGGCTTCTCACAATCTGGACTAATTACCTCCCATCCATTCATTCAGTCAAACAAATATTAAATTAGATACCGACTATGTGCCAGGCAATAGGAATGCAATGGTAAATACAAATAGAATGGCCCCCATTCTCATGAAGCTCATCGTTTTGAGGTGTATGGATATATATACAATTAACATATGTATATCCATAATATCTAAAATAACATGAAATTGCAATGGTGGTTAAGTTCAATGCAAGACAGAAATGTGGTGCTGTAAGAGGGGATTGGTCTGTCCTTGAAGGAATGATGCTTGAGCCAAGATATGAATGATGGCTAGGAACTGAGTTGGCAAAGAGGGGAGGGAAAATGCTAATGGAATAATCCACCCATTCTGTCCTTTCTCCTTCTCAGCTTGCCATAGCGGAAACCTGAATCTTGTTAAATGGAGATGGGCAATACAGGCAATGGATCCTTCAGGTCTCCTTCTTCCAAGCAAATGTAGCCCTGGGAACACTTTCATTGAAAAGAAAGAAGAGACAAAGTGACTGGTGACTGGTGATACAAAATCAGAATAAGGATATTGGTATTTTATCCTCCAATATGTCAGTCTTCTGGACTTCTTGGTGATACTACTAATCAGGCGGGACTGCTGTTGTCCCATATACTGCATTTGTATGACTCAGAAAAAGATGCCCATTCCTCCAGGAAGAATCAGCCTTGGGCATCTTGCTTGAGGAGGAGAGCACGGGCTCAATTTCTATTGCAGTGACTAGCTTCTCCAACCCAAACCAGCTACTCTTCTCCAATGAACAACCTGAACATCCACACATGGTGGACCTGTGAATAGACCTTTGTTTTACAAGTCACTGTGACTGAAATGGCTGTGAAATGAGGACTAAACTGACCGCAAGCATTGTGCACAATGAGGTATACTTAAGGGTGTGTGTGTGTGTGTGTGTGTGTGTCCTGGTAAATAACTGAATTGCCAAAGATGTCTACAGAAGTCCAAGGTGGGTAACAAGAATGAGAACCAACAAAGGCAGCATCTCCTAAAATGTGTTTAGCAGGACCAACTTACCAGGAGATAATGAAAAAGCAAGAGGTGGACCTCAAGTCATTAGGAGAGAAGAAAATTAAAACCAGACGATTGGCCCACTGGTGATAAGTTGCCTGGAATAATCAGAGAATTTGAAGGCTGGCTTGGTTATCCCTGGAATCTGGCCCAATTCTGGTTTATAGCAAATGTTGTTAACTAGGGGGTCCATCAGTGACCTTCAGGGGACCTGTGAACCTCCTGAAATTACGGTATTATTTTGCATGTATGTGTGCATACACACTTTTGCTGTGGAGGGTCTTAGCAGTCATCAGATTATCGGATTAAGAACTGGTCTCGGCCAGGCACGGTGGCTCACGCCTGTAATCTCAACACTTTGGGAGGCCGAGGCAGGCGGATCACCTGAGGTCAGGAGTTCGAAACCAGCCTGGACAACATGGCGAAACCCTGTCTCTACTAAAAATACAAAAATTAGCCGGGTGTGGTGGTGGGTGCCTGTAGTCCCAGCTACTAGGGAGGCTGAGGTGGGAGAATCATTTGAACCCAGGAGGTGGAGGTTGCAGTGAGCCAAGATCCTGCCATTGCACTACTGTCACCTGGGCGACAGAGCGAGACTCCGTCTCAAAAAAAAGAACCGGTCTCAAGATACACAGATGACCCAGCTGGGTGGGTCAGAGTGCATTTTGTTGAAGATGGAAACATTATACCATAAGATGTCCTGTTAGAAAACAAAGCTATTTACTATTAAGGCCAAGAAAGTTGTAATTTTTCTTGGAAAGAAGCTACTAATGCCTCAGAAGAACCTTTTTCCTTTTGTATGGAGTTTGATCACCTTGCCCATAAGAATCCAATGGTAATTCTCTGAGAGGCTTGGGTTTTCTGAATGAGTGTACCTAATATTGAATAAGCAAAGTGTGTTCCTCATTAGATGTTCAAACTGATACCCTAGTAAGTTATATTTACATTCTCTCAACCCCCTTAAGCTTATAGTAATTAATTTTCTCCTTTTTTGCAATCATCCAAATGAGTGGGTAAGAATCTGGGCCCTGGAGTCCTTCAATCTGAAATGCAAGATATGGCTCTTCCAGATACCAGTTGGAGAGGTTTGTATGTAATTTTATCACCCTGAATTTCAGTTTCAGCACTTGGTAAAATGGAGATAATAATAGTATCTACCGCACCGTCAACATTAGACAGATCAACGAGACAGAAAGTCAACAAGGATACCCAGGAATTGAACTCAGCTCTGCACCAAGCGGACCTAATAGACATCTACAGAACTCTCCACCCCAAATCAACAGACTATACATTTTTTTCAGCACCACACACCTATTCCTAAATTGACCACATACTTGGAAGTAAAGCTCTCCTCAGCAAATGTAAAAGAACACAAATTATAACAAACTATCTCTCAGACCACAGTGCAATCAAACTAGAACTCAGGATTAAGAATCTCACTCAAAACCGCTCAACTACATGGAAACTGAACAACCTGCTCCTGAATGACTACTGGGTACATAACAAAATGAAGGCAGAAATAAAGATGTTCTTTGAAACCAACGAGAACAAAGACACAACATACCAGAAACTCTGGGACACATTCAAAGCAGTGTGTAGAGGGAAATTTATAGCACTAAATGCCCACAAGAGAAAGCAGGAAAGATCTAAAATTGACACCCTGACATCACAATGAAAAGAACTAGAAAAGCAAGAGCAAACACATTCAAAAGCTAGCAGAAGGCAAGAAATAACTAAAATCAGAGCAGAACTGAAGGAAATAGAGACACAAAAAACCCTTCAAAAAATTAATGAATCCAGGAGCTGGTTTTTTGAAAGGATCAACAAAATTGACAGACCGCTAGCAAGACTAATAAAGAAAAAAAGAGAGAAGAATCTAATAGACACAATAAAAAATGATAAAGGGGATATCACCACCAATCCCACAGAAATACAAACTACCATCAGAGAATACTACAAACACCTCTACGCAAATAAACTAGAAAATCTAGAAGAAATGGATAAATTCCTCGACACATACACTCTTCCAAGACTAAACCAGGAAGAAGTTGAATCTCTGAATAGACCAATAACAGGATCTGAAATTGTGGCAATAATCAATAGCTTACCAACCAAAAAGAGTCCAGGACCAGATGGATTCACAGCTGAATTCTACCAGAGGTACAAGGAGGAACTGGTACCATTCCTTCTGAAACTATTCCAATCAATAGAAAAAGAGGGAATCCTCCCTAACTCATTTTACGAGGCCAGCATCATCCTGATACCAACGCCTGGCAGAGACACAACCAAAAAAGAGAATTTTAGACCAATATCCTTGATGAACATCGATGCAAAAATCCTCAATAAAATACTGGCAAACCGAATCCAGCAGCACATCAAAAAGCTTATCCACCATGATCAAGTGGGCTTCATCCCTGGGATGCAAGGCTGGTTCAATATACGCAAATCAATAAATGTAATCCAGCATATAAACAGAACCAAAACCAAAAACCACATGATTATCTCAATAGATGCAGAAAAGGCCTTTGACAAAATTCAACAACGTTCATGCTAAAAACTCTCAATAAATTAGGTATTGATGGGACATATTTCAAAATAATAAGAGCTATCTATGACAAACCCACAGCCAATATCATACTGAATGGGCAAAAACTGGAAGCATTCCCTTTGAAAACTGGCACAAGACAGGGATGCCCTCTCTCACCACTCCTATTCAACATAGTGTTGGAAGTTCTGGCCAGGGCAATTAGGAAGGAGAAGGAAATAAAGGGTATTCAATTAGGAGAAGAGGAAGTCAAATTGTCCCTGTTTGCAGACGACATGATCGTATATCTAGAAAACCCCATTGTCTCAGCCCAAAATCTCCTTAAGCTGATAAGCAACTTCAGCAAAGTCTTAGGATACAAAATCAATGTACAAAAATCACAAGCATTCTTATACACCAACAACAGACAAACAGAGAGCCAAATCATGAGTGAACTCCCATTCACAATTGCTTCAAAGAGAATAAAATACCTAGGAATCCAACTTACAAGGGATGTGAAGGACCTCTTCAAGGAGAACTACAAACCACTGCTCAACAAAATAAAAGAGGATACAAACAAATGGAAGAATATTCCATGCTCATGGGTAGGAAGAATCAATATCGTGAAAATGGCCATACTGCCCAAGGTAATTTACAGATTCAATGCCATCCCCATCAAGCTACCAATGACTTTCTTCACAGAATTGGAAAAAACTACTTTAAAGTTCATATGGAACCAAAAAAGAGCCCACATCACCAAGTCAATCCTAAGCCAAAAGAACAAAGCCGGAGGCATCCCACTACCTGACTTCAAACTATACTACAAGGCTACAGTAACCAAAACAGCATGGTACTGGTACCAAAACAGAGATATAGATCAATGGAACAGAACAGAGCCCTCAGAAATAACGCCGCATATCTACAACTATCTGATCTTTGACAAACCTGAGAAAAACAAGCAATAGGGAAAGGATTCCCTATTTAATAAATGGTGCTGGGAAAACTGGCTAGCCATATGTAGAAAGCTGAAACTGGATCCCTTCCTTACACCTTATACAAAAATCAATTCAAGATGGATTAAAGACTTAAATGTTAGACCTAAAACCATAAAAACCCTAGAAGAAAACCTAGGCATTACCATTCAGGACACACGCATGGGCAAGGACTTCATGTCTAAAACACCAAAAGCAATGGCAACAAAAGCCAGAATTGACAAATGGGATCTAATTAAACTAAAGAGCTTCTGCACAGCAAAAGAAACTACCATCAGAGTGAACAGGCAACCTACAACATGGGAGAAAATTTTCGCAACCTACTCATCTGACAAAGGGCTAATATCCAGAATCTACAATGAACTGAAACAAATTTACAAGAAAAAAACAACCCCATCAAAAAGTGGGCAAAGGACGTGAACAGACACTTCTCAAAAGAAGATATTTATGCAGCCAAAAAACACATGAAAAATGCTCACCATCACTGGCCATCAGAGAAATGCAAATCAAAACCACAATGAGATACCATCTCACACCAGTTAGAATGGCGATCATTAAAAAGTCAGGAAACAACAAGTACTGGAGAGGATGTGGAGAAATACGAACAGTTTTACACTGTTGGTGAGACTGTAAACTAGTTCAACCATTGTGGAAGTCAGTGTGGCGATTCCTCAGGGATCTAGAACTAGAAATACCATTTGACCCAGCCATCCCATTACTGGGTATATACCCAAAGGACTATAAATCATGCTGCTTTAAAGACACATGCACACGTATGTTTATTGTGGCATTATTCACAATAGCAAAGACTTGGAACCAACCCAAATGTCCAACAATGATAGACTGGATTAAGAAAATATGGCACATATACACCATGGAATACTATGCTGCTGTAAAAAATGATAAGTTCACATCCTTTGTAGGGACATGGATGAAATTGGAAATCATCATTCTCAGTAAACTATCGCAAGAACAAAAAACCAAACACCGCATATTCTCACTCATAGGTGGGAATTGAACAATGAGAACATATGGACACAGGAAGGGGAACATCACACTCTGGGGACTGTTGTGGGGGAGGGGGAGGGGGGAGGGATAGCATTGGGAGATACACCTAATGCTAGATGATGAGTTAGTGGGTGCAGCACACCAGCATGGCACATGTATACATACGTAACTAACCTGCACATTGTGCACATGCACCCTAAAACTTAAAGTATAATAATAATAAATAAATAAGTAAATAAATAAATAAATAAATAACAAAAAATAATAGTATCTACCGTATAAGTTACTGTGAGGATAAAATAATCCAATTAATCCATGTTAGTCACAGTGTTTGGCATATACTAAGTGCCTGATACAGGTTAGAATGAGACTTTACTCCCTGCCTCCCTTTTTAAATTTTGTTTTTACTTTGTATTTTTTTTTAAATTGAGATATAATTTACACACAGTGAAATTCACAGATTTTAACTGGACAGTTCAATATGTTTTGACAAATCCATGCCTCTTTTTGATAAAAGCCCCATGCCCTTTCTATTCCCTATATTCTAAAGTTTTTTGTTTTCCAAATGCTGAATTATATTACAATATATAATCTATCTATGAAAAACTCCACCCCCCCCCACCACCAGCATACAGATTCTATTTTTTCCCCTCATCTTAAGGTCTGCTTCTATAGGTTCTAAAATAGCTCCTCCCCACCCCCAGCCAAATTTAAAACCTAGAAGGACCTTGGTACAGTCATTTTGCCACTTTCCTGCATCCTGGAAAGTCTATAGATAAAAACCAGTTGGTTTTATTTTTAGATCTCCAGGGAAAGCTTTTCTGCAACCTCTCTCAGTCACCTGTTTCAGCGCTTAGCAACACTTAACATTAGAAAGCTCTGTCTCTGTGTGTCCCTAGCTTTTAAATGGGTAATAACCACTAATGTTGATATAATGCTTTAGCAAGAGCCATGAAATGAGATAAGAAAGGAGGCAGAGTGGAGTAAACCTGGCCACATAAATGAGTGCACGTTTGTCCTTGTTGAAAATGGCAGGATTTGACCCAACTGAGATTGTGCCCAGGCAGAGGGTAAGCACTATTCAGCTCTACCTCATTGTTCTACAGGCGTGAAACCAGATCTACAGGTTTTCTACAGTCACCAGATCTTCAGATTTTCCTTCCAGGGAAAAAGGCAGAAATTTGTATTTTTATGTGAAATATATTTTTTTTAATATTAGCTTGCAAAAAAAAAAAAAAAAGAAAAGAAAAAGAAAGAGAAAAGCAAGAAAGCTCTCTGTAGGCCAAGAAAACATGTCTGCTGCCTGCACATAGCCCATAGATCAGTTTATAATCCCTGTTGTAGTTCATACAGTGCTTTTACATCTACTACCTCATTTAATCTTGAGTATACCTGCAAGACAGGAAAGGCAAGGGGGTGTACAATCCTGATTTGTTTTGTTTTGTTTTGTTTTGAGACGGAGTCTCGCTCTGACGCCAGGCTAGAGTGCAATGGCGCGATCTTGGCTCACTGCAACCTCCACCTCCTGGGTTCAAGTGATTCTCCTGCCTCAGCCTCCCAAGTAACTGAGATTACAAGTGTGCACCACCATGCCCGACTAATTTTTGTTTTAGTAGAGACGGGGTTTCACCATGTTGGCCAGAATGGTCTCGATCTCCTAACCTCGTATTCGCCCAACAATCCTGAGGCTTGTTAAGAGAAGAAACTGAGGCTTAGAAATATGAAATAAGTTGTTCAAACCACACATCTGGCAGAACCTAGGACTTATGGTTCTGTTTCACTGTGACTCCTGCTACATCCCAGCTTTGCCCTCCAGGGGCCGTTAGAGCCCTTGTTCACTTCTTAGTGAATGGAGACATCACCAAGAGTTTACTAGTTGTTTGTGGAAAATGCAGGAAAAAATGAAGGGCAACTCAAAGAGTAAATTTGGTATAAATGCAATAGAATATTGGTTGCAAAGAGCAATAACAATGACATCTTATGGGGGATTAAATATCTGTAGAATTAAAAGCTATGATAGGCCGGGTGCAGAGGCTCACACTTGTAATCCCAACACTTTGGGAGGCTGAGGCAGCTGGATCACCTGAGGTCAGGAGTTTGAGACCAGCCTGGCCAGCAAGGTGAAACCCTGTCTCTACTAAAAATACAAAAATTAGCCAGGCATGGTGGTGGGTGCCTGTAATTCCAGCTACTCCGGAGGCTGAGGCACAAGAATCACTTGAACCGGTGAGGTGGAGGTTGCAGTAAGCCGAGATTTTGCTTGAGCAACAAGAACGAAATTCCGTCTCAGAAAAACAACAAACAAGAAAACAAAACAAAGATAAACAAATAAATAAAAGCTATGATAAAAATAAAAACACCCGGCCGGGTGCGGTGGCTCACGCCTGTAATCCCAGCACTTTGGGAGGCCAAGGCGGGCGGATCACGAGGTCAGGAGATCGAGACCATCCTGGCTAACATGGTGAAACCCCGTCTCTACTAAAAATACAAAGAAATTAGCCAGGCTTGGTGGCGGGCACCTGTAGTACCACCTACTCGGGAGGCGGAGGCAGGAGAATGGCGTGAACCCGGGAGGCAGAGCTTGCAGTGAGCCGAGATGGGGCCACTGGACTCCAGCCTGGGTGACAGAGCGAGACTCAGTCTCAAAAAACAAACAAACAAACAAACAAAAAACACCCTGAGGCAGTTGACAGGTTTAAACTTTCTAAGGTCTTTGGATTATTTCAGAAATGGGAAAAATATCAACTTATATTGGACCATAGTAAGCAAGAGTGGCCACTATAAGAAGAATAGAAGAACGTATAACTAAGAAGCTAATACAGGGAAAAATACTGGATTAATATAAAAGAAGGCAAGAAAGGAGAGAAAATGACATAAAACAGGTAGGACAAATAAAAAAATCAGAAAACAAATAGAAAGATAGTAAATATAAACCTAACCATATCAGTAATTACATTAAATGTAAATGGACTACTTCAATGAAAATATGAATACGGTCATGCTAGATAAAAAATAAAAACCCAACTGTATGTCCCTTAAGTATAAGGACACAAAAGGTAGAAAGAAAAGGGCTGGGTCGAGTGGCTCACACCTGTAATCTCAGCACTTTGGGAGGCCAAGGTGGGAGGATTGCTTGGGGCCAGGAGTTTGAGACCAGCCTGGGTAGCATTGTGACACCCCTGTTTCTACAAAAATAAAACATTAGCTGGTGTGGTGATGCACACCTGTCGTCCTAGCTACTTGGGAGGCTGAGGCAAGAGGATTCCTTGCCTCAAATTCCTGCAGCCCAGGAGTTTGAGGCTGCAGTGAGCTCTGATCACTGTACTCTAGCCTGGGCAACAGAATGAGAATCTGCCTCATTAAAAAAAAAAAATGCCTAGTATACACCAATCAAAAGAAAACTGTGTAGCTATACTGATACCAGGCAAAGTAGATTTATAGCATGAAGCACTACCAGAGAGATTAATGCTGTGATGAATGAATATGGTCATCCGTTTTATAAAGATAGTGTGATAGTGTGGTCAATTTTTTCATTGATAATGATTTTATAATGACAGTATGGTCAATGTGTCAGGAAAATATAACAATTATTGGCTTATATATAACTTTCATATCACTAAAAGTATATAAAACAAAGATGAACAGAACTAAAGGAGAAACAGATAAAGCCACAGTCACAGAGGGAAACTTTACCACATCTCTCTTGATAACTGACAGAATGATCAGACAAAAAAATTAACGAGGATATGAAAGATCTGAAAAACAAAATTGACACAAACTTGACCTACAGATGCATACAAAACACTGTTCACAATGATGACAAAAGTATTAATACATTCTTTCCAAGTCTACATGAAATTTTTCTAAAATTTGAACATATATTGTGGCAAAAACCAAGTTCTAAGAAAATCCCAAGAACTGAAATCAGTCAGAATTTTCTGAGTATGTTAACTTAAACTAGAAATCAATAACAAAAAAACCCTAAAATATCACCAAATATTAATAAAATTCTAAGTAATCCATGGGTTAAAGAAGAAATCACAGTGGAAAAATTTCATCCTTAATAATAAAATATGACAAATCAAAAATGTGTGATGCAATTAAAGCTTTACTTATAGCTTTATACATTTATATTAGGAAAGAACAAGGCTGAAATTCAAGAATCTAAGTATTCATTGAATAATGTCTTAAAAGAACAGCAAATTAAACTCAAAGTGAGTAGAAGGAAGGGAATCATAAAAATAAGATCAGAAATTAATGAAATAGAAAACAAAACAAAACAACAAAAAAAGAAAGTAATGAAATAGAAAACAAATGCACCTTAGAGAAAGTCAACAACGCCAAATTTTGGTCTTTGAAAAGACTAATAAAAATGAATTGATCTCTAACAAGACTCGTCAAGACAAAAAGAGGAAAAGCACAAATTACCTATATCAGAAAATAAATTACCGAAAACCTTTCAGACACTAAGAAGTTAATAGACTATTACATATCCTTATGCCAAACATTTTAGAAAATTTAGGTAAATGGAAAAATTTCTAGAAAAGCACAATTTAAAAAAAACAATTAAAAAAATAAAAATCTGAATAGCTGTATATCTACTAAATCAATTAAATATATAATTAAAAATCTTCACACAAAGAAAACTCTAGGCACAAATGGCTTCACTGATGAATTATCCCAAATATTTCAGAAATAAATAATATCAATACTGTGCAAACTCAAAAAATAGAGAATATTACATTCTATGAAGCCAATATAATTTGGATATCAAAATCTGACATACACATGAAAAGGAGAGAAGATTTTGGCCAATCTCTTCCAAGAATGTAGCACAAAACTTACAAACAAAATATCAGCAAATTGAATCCAATGATACATAAAATAGACAATAGATCAGGACTAAGCGGATTTGTTCAAAAACACAAGAATTATCTAACAAATGAAAACCGATCAACGTAGTTCATGCCATAAACAAAATAACTGAGAAAAATCAATATGGTCATCTAAATAAATGAGAAAAAGGTTTAATATTTTAACACCCATGAATGAAAAAGTTATTAGTGAACTAAGACTAAAAGAGAATTTCTAGATCTTTTAGAGTATCCACAAAACTCTTAAGGTAAAAATAATACTTGAGAAATAGTGAAAATTTTCCCATGAAATCAGAAATGAAAAGATGCTCAGCACACATCACGATTTCTATTCGTATTATACTAGGAGTCTTAAGCCACTTCAATAAAACAATAAAAACAAATATGTAACTTGTTATAAGAATTGGAAAGAAAAGAATAAAATTTGCATTATTTGTAGTCAGTACATTATATACATAGAAAAAAATAATCTACAAATTGTGATCAAAAACTGAATTTGGGGCCCGGCACAGTGGCTCATGCCTGTAATCCCAGCACTTTGGGAGGCCAAGGCGAAAGGATCGCTTGAGCCCAGGAATTCGAGATCAGCCTGGGCAACATGGCAAAACCCTGTCTCTATTAAAAATACAAAGAATTAGCCAGGCATGGTGGCACACACCTGTAATCCCAGCTACCCAGGACGCTGAGGCACAAGAATCGCTTGAACCCGGGAGGTGGAAGTTGCAGTGCACCGAGATTGAGCCACTGCACTCCAGCCTGAGTGACAGAGCAAGACTCTGTCTAAAAAAAAAAAAAAAAAAAAGAAAGAAAAGAAAAAAGAAAAAAACTAAAAACCCGAAACCCCCCAAATTTGGCAAGATTTATCGATTTTAAGGCCAATATAAAAATCACTGCTCTGTATACGTGCCAGTGCAAAAAAAAAAAAAAAAAAAAAAGGTCAATTTATATTATCAGTGCAAACAGAAAGGAAAAAAATTTTAATTAATTTCATTTACAATAGCATCAAAACTTTAAAATACTTAAAACTAGGTGTTATAAAAGATGTGCAAGACCTTTATACTGAAAACTATAAAACTTTGCTGAGAGAAATTTAATAAAATATAAAGACGGTCGTCTCCCCAAATGCATCTATGGATTAACAAAGCTGTCTGAACTACCAGATATTAAGACTAATGATATAGCCATAGTAATTAATTCAGTGTGGTATTGAATTAAATTGAAGGAGATTAGTGGAATAGAGAAGGGTACAGACATAGATCCACATACACGGATACACGATTACTTGATTTATGACAAGTGTGAAATGGTAGGGTGGTGAGGGAAAGTTAGTCTTCTTAATAAATAGTTGCTGTGTAAATTGCATATCCATACCAAAAAAAAGTGCATCTTGAACCCACCCAATCCCATACACAAAAACCAGTTCTAGATGGATTAAATGTGAAAGGAAAATCCATAACTCTTCTAGAAGAAAACAAAGAAGAATGTTTTCATGATCTTTGGGACAGGCAAAATTTTCTTACATAACACACAAATACCATTAATTATATAAAGGGAAAAATTGGTAAAATTAAGAACATTAGCTCAGCCAAAGATTTAATTTAGAGAGTAAAGGGGCAAGCCCCAGAATAGAAGAAGATATTTGCAAAACGCATATATGCCAAAGAACTGAAATTCAAAACATATAAAGAACTCTTAAAAACCAAAAAGAGACAGCTAACCCTGTAGAAAAATGAGTAAAAGGCTTGAACAGGTACTTCACAAAAGAAGATGGCCATAGGGCGAATAAATTTATGAAAAAGTGTTCAGTTTCAGTGCTCGTAAAAAATGAATTTAAAACCAAAATGAGATGTCATATGACCGCACTGGATTGACTCACATTAAAATGATGGAAAATACCATTGTTGCAGAAGCTGTGGAGACTCTTCATTGCTAGTGGGAATGGAAATTGCACAACATATATGGAAATCTATGTGGTAGGTGCCATGAAAATCACACATGCATGCCCCACGTCCCAGCAGCTGCAGTATAGGAATCATAAAATCAGCTCCTCACTTGCTCCAGGTTTACTCATGTCTCCCTGCACTAAAATAATCTCTTTTGAGCCCATTTTCTCTTAAAATCTTCCAAGTTTCTTCTCACCTTTTCTCCCTCAGGAGCATGACGAGGGCTTCTATCCTCCTATATTTAGCAGCCCCTGGAAAGAGACCTGTCCCTAGGACACATCTCAACACCCTTAGGAACTGAACACAGCCTGGAGCCACTGTGGCGTAGAATGTGGGGGAAACTTTTGTGACATGGTGCCAAAGCAATCATTGGGCCTCCTATGTCACTGTCCTAAATCGAGGCCTGAAACAGCCTGGCTGAAGTAATTTTTTTTTTTTTTAAGAATAATACCTAATGTTGGCTTGATAGGCAGAATAGAACATGACCCCCCAAAGATGCCCGTATCCTAAACCATGGAACTTGTGAATATGTTACACTGCATGACAAAGGGGAACTAAGGTTGCTAATCAGCTGAGTGTAGGAAGATTGTCCTAGATCATCCAGGTGGATCTGATCTAATGACACAGGCCCTTGAAAGTGGAAGAAGGCAGGAGAGTGGATCAGAAAGATGTGATGTGAGGAGGACTGACTGCTGTTGCTGGATTTGAAGATGGAGGAAGAAGGCCTTGAGCCAAGGAATGTGGTAGCCGCTAGCCAGCAAGAAAACAGAGACTTCTTCCTTCAGTCACAGGGAATTGAGTTCTGCCAGCAACCCGAAAGAGCAAAAAATGAATTTTTCCCTAGGGCCTCCAGAAAGTAAGGTGATATGCTAACATCTTTTTTTTTTTTTGGTCTTGCTCTGTTGCCCAGGGTGGAGTGCAGTGATATAATCACAGCTCACTGTAGCCTCCAACTCCTGAACTCAAGTGATCCTCCTGCCTTAGCCTCCCATGTAGCTAAGACTACAGTTGTAGGCCACCATGCCCAGCTAGTTTTTAAATTTTTTGTAGAGATGAGGTCTTGCTCCCTTGCCCAGGCTGGTCTCAAACTCCTGGCCTCAAGCAGTCCTCCCACCTCAGCCTCCCAAAGCACTGGGATTTCAGGCATGAGCCACCAGTGCGCCTGGCCTAAAGCTGCCTAGTTTATAGCTATTTATAATAGTACAGCAGCAATGGAAAACTGAGATAGTTGTCAAGGAGGCAAGAAAATAGGACTTTCATAAGAAAGCAGGCTGTTTTATCAGAAAAGAATTCACTAAAACATGGATTCTCCAAATAGCCCGTTAGTGGAATAAGTCAATAAATGTACCAAATTTACTGATTTACGACAACACTGAAAGTAGCCTGTGGATTCTGGAGTACTGTGAGGGATGATGTAGGAAGGGAACCTTCAGAACTACTCCCACTGTTCAAATGGCTATGTGCTACTTCCAGTAATCATAGATGATTTATATGTTGTAAAAAAATAATAATATCAACTGGGTAGCAATTTTCAGAAAATCTATATAGCTCACAATCAAGACAAAACTGGTCAAAATATAAAAAAGAAGGTATCAGTGACAGACTAGAATCACCAAATCTGGATATAGATTCGCTATAAATATGAAATTAACTAAGAGAGTCAAACACTAATTGGCTCCAAATAGTAGCCCAGAAGATGCGCCAAGCAAGAAAAGGGCAGAAACCATCAGAAGGATTTAAAATAGAAACTGATATGCCATTGAGAAATTGACAAAAGAAAGCCCCAAATGACTAAAAATGGGAATGATAGAAAATGGCACGCAGGAGTCCAAAACAATCCTGTGAATTCTTTACAGGAGAAATGATAAAAATTTAACAATTTAATGGCTAGAAATGCATTGAGGTTAACACACAATCTGAGGAATTAGCAAATGAATGCTAAAAATGCATGTAATTGAATAAATGTAAGAGACATTCACCAGCACACTAAAGAGATCGGAGGAAACAATCCCATCTAATATGAAATTCTGACATTTTGATGTCTAGCAAGGAATACTTGGGATCTGAGGACTTAGTAGCAGTTTGCAGAAGAGTTGACAAAAAAGAGTAAACTGTTCCAGGCAGCCGAAAAAGAGTACAGAAATCTAGGAGAGATTATTTTAATGAGCAGTACAATGAGTGCCTTGAATATGACAGACATTAATGATCAATATACAATAGAAATATATAAAATACAAAAATATTAAGGAAGGCCAAGCACAGTGGCTCATGCCTGTAATCCCAGCACTTTGGGAAGCCGAGGCAGGTGGATCACTTGAGGTCAGGAGTTCAAGACCAGCCTGGCCAACATGTTGAAACCCCATCTCTACTAAAAATACAGAAATTAGCTGGGCATGGTGGCACACACCTGTAATTCCAGCTACTTAGGAGGCTGAGGCAGGAGAATCACTTGAACCAGTGAGGCGGAGGTTGCAGTGAGCCGAGATTGCACCACTGCACTCTAGCCTGAGTGACAGAGTGAGACTCTGTCTAAAAAAAAAAAAAAAAAAAGGTATCTAAGGAAAGGTAACAAGTCAATTGGTTATTAATCCAAAAAATGCTAGACAATTGCTAAGCTGAGAAACTATGGAGAAAGTAGCTGAACACTCATAAAAATTTTAAGTGTGGCAACAGAAAATGACATTAAAAAAGAATTCAAAACAAATCAGTAAAAACCGAAAGATTCCTGTTTAAAATGACAACATTCTGGTGTCTAATGAGGAAATACACTTTTTGAATATTAAAGATACCCACACACAAAGCCCCATCATTTCAACAAACTGAGTAATCCGTAATGCCTGCTTAAGAACAAAATGAAAACCCATCCACTCAGACTTGTTAGTGATCTCCAAAAACCACATGAAAACCTTCTTGCGCAGTAGAAATCTTTACAACTATGTTAATCAGTACATTTGTTAAATTATTTACTCTGTTAATTGGTAGTTTGAAGAATTGGCTTTGGCTTGTTCTGTCTGTTCTGTCTGTCTTTGGCTTGTTCTATCCGTCTGTCTGTCACTCTATCTTCCTAACTGGCTATTTTGTGAATTGGTTATTTGATGAATTGGTTTTTGGAAAAATGGCTTTAGATCGATTCAATGTTGGTAAATTCACCCAAAACCACTTCCTCCATGGCAAATGGGAAAGGCAAATAGATTTAAAAAAAAAAAAAAAAAAAGCTTTCTGGAAAGCAATTTGGCAACCCTTGTTAGAAACTGTAAAAATGTGAATGGGATTCATTGACCAACAATTCTGCTTCAAATAAATTATTTTTAAAACAGTCCAGGCACAGTGGCTCACACCTGTAATCCCAGCATTTTGGGAGGCTGAGGCAGGCAGATCACCTGAGGTCAAGAGTTTGAGACCAGCCTGGCCAACAAGGTGAAACCCCGTCTCTACTAAAAATACAAAAATTAGCCAGGTATGGTAGTGCATGCCTGTAGTCCCAGCTACTCAGGAGGCTGAGGCAGGAGAATCGCTGGAACCTGGGAGACGGAGGTTGCAGTGAGCTGAGATCATGCCACTGCACTCCAGCCTGGGTGACAGAGCAAGACTCCCTCTTGAAAAAAAAAAAAAGAAAGGTTAAAAAAGAATGAATGACAATGTGCAAAAAGATCAGGCTACATGGATTTTGTACCAGAATTATCTAATACAGTAAAATATTAAAGACAAGTAAAAATTTCAATAACAGGTGTTGGTTAAATGGATCAGCGGACTGTTATGAAGCTTTAAAATTTGTGCTGTGAAAGCATATTTGATGTCTTGAAAAGTTCTTCAAGCATTACTGTTTTTAAAAAGCTGTGAAACAGACTGATACTACTTTAGTAAACACACAAAAAAATGCCATATGCATGTAACTGAGTGGATAAACTCCAAAATATTTAGTTATTTTGGGGTTGGCATTATGGATAATTTTTATTTTCTTCTTTTTGTTTACCTGAATTTTCTAAAATGTCCACACTGAAAATGTGTTATTCTTTATAAAAAGAAAAAAGAGTTTTTAATCACTCATTAGCTTAGAAGCCAGGACACGCGTCCAAGGTATATGGCCTTAAGTAAGCCACTGTGCTTCTCTCCAAGTCTTCGTGTTTCTCATTTTCCTTGACCTTCACATCTCTTTCGTGGTCTTTCCCTTCCCTTCTTTAAATTTGGTTAGCGACCTACTACTTCTAGAAATTCATACCCCACGAACTACAGCATTGCTTGGAGACTGTTTTTTAACACTTACATGTTGTATGCTGACATACAGGGTTTGCATCCTCTAACTGTTGAGTGGCAGGCACTCAAGGAGCAAAGGACACCAAAAGGAGGAAGACACTCCTAGAAGTTCAGACTCTAGTGGAAGAGACAGATATTTGATCAGAAATGGCACTGCAATGTGGAAAAACACACTCATAAAAGTACGAGCAAAGTGGTCTAAGATCACAGAGGTCAGCAGTGACTTCTTGAAGAGGTAAGACTGGAGTTGGATCCTGGAGGAGGGAACATGATGAGCCCACAGTTATTGGCTATGACCAGGCCCTGTGGTATAGACTTTATGTGCCTTATGTCATATAATTCTCCCAGCAATCATACCAAGCATCCTCTCCCCTTCCCAACTTTTTCTTAAGCAGTTTAGAACACTGTAGTGTAAGAGGGTAAGTAACTTGCCCAGGTGCTGTGTGGTCACTCCTTGCCTTGTCCTCTTCTGCTGTCTCTCCCAGAGCACTGACCCCTGCAATCTACACTACCTAGACACCATTGCCAACTGGTTCAGCCAAGTGGGAGTCTGGATGATGGGAGTTAGGGAGAAACCACAGAAGTTTCTGCCGCCTTCCTCCCAGCTCCAGGTAGCAACTGCAGGTAGTAGCTTCAACAGTGGCTGTTTGCCTCCTTGGTTCCAGCCCCCATAAACCTTGACAGCCCTTCCTCAGTGATCGCAGTTCTCATCAACCCTGGATTCCCAGGTTCTAGTAACCTACCTCCTCCTTTTGTCCCTCCAGCTTAGGCACTGCCTTCCTACATTCCATCTCTGCTCTGCCTCAGCCTCTCCTGCGTGGACTTGCAGCTCCACTGCCACCTCTATAATTAGTTCCTGATGTTAAAATCCCCACATGAACCATCTAGCATGGCCTGTGTTCCTGAACAGATCCTGACCCATATAGTCACACAGCTAATCAGTGGCTGAACTAGGATACTCATGGCTCTTGAACTCCAAAGTCTTCAAAGATGGTAGCCCACAGTCATTGAATAGTTACTAAGTGTCAAGGTCTTCAAACGGATCATCTCATTTAATCCTCACCACAACCCTACCAAGTGAGTGCTCTTATTATCTCCCATTTACAAGAGAAAAAGCCAAAGCCAAGAAACTTTCCCAAAAGGCACAGCAAGCAAGTTGGAGAAGGAAGAGTGAGACCCAGGCTGTTTGAATCCAGGACCTGTGTTCCTACCTCTTGGCTGTCCCAGGGTGGACAGAAAGGAGCGGGGAGATGGGAGAGATTCCTAAGAGAGGTGAGAGTTAGAAAAAAGGCAAGGGGAGCCTTGGACCAGTCTTTGACCTCAGGATTGCAGTTCCTGATCTGTAGTTTGAGAGGACAGACCTAGTCACCAATCCCCCCTTTCCTGGTGCCCAACAGCAGTCTTGTCATTCTAGGCATCTATGGGAGAAGACAGTAAAGGAAATATGCCAAGAAATCCAAGGTGTAGTGTTCAATGGCCATGCCCTTCTCTGCACCTTCCTCTGCTCCTCATCTCCACCCTCCTACTTCCCATGGTCCTCTCTCCTCCATTGGGAAAAAGCCCATAATCCCCTTGGGAAATCCACCCATCCTTCAGGCTCCCGCTGCCTTGGCATTTGCACATCACAGGGAGTGCAGGTTGCTCTGACTCTAATTAGCAGGTGCTGAGCAGTTTCCACATTTTTTAGTAAATATGTCAAAACACAAAATCCATTCATTCTTTCCTCTCCTCTACCCTTCCCCTCCTCTTGTAAAACACGCTTTTCTCTCTTGGCTGCTCAGTGGAGAAGTGTTTTTCTTCAGCAAGAGTGAAAGTGGCATTAACACAGGGAGTCTGGCAGTTTTACAATCCTTTTCAAATCCTCATCTGCCCTCCTGGTCATTCATCCATCTGTTCATTCGTTCATTCATGTGCCTTCTATGGGACAGGCACTGACTTAGGGCTTTGGGTTTTATTGGGGCCTCTCAAGTATAAGGTTGGCATCAGCAAGGATCCCATAGAGACCCTCCAGGAGATCCCATTATCACCCAGGACCCAGCCAGGGCAATAAGGTACCATGGAGCCTCGGGGGACTTAAGCACTTAATTTCCACCATCTCTCTGGGCCTCCTGCTGGGGTGACTGGAAAACAACTCCTTAAATCAAGTAGCAGCTGGCTCCCTCCCTGCTGGGCTCTCCTCCCCAGCACCCACCCCCTTTCCCTCAAGTCCCTGGGTTGGAGAAGCTGAATTTCCAGCCGTTATCCGCCTCTCCCTTTCCCAAACCTCCCCTGCAGCCTTTCTTCCCAAGCCCTCGCCCCAAACAAAAGAAACAGGAAGTTGAGAGGGTGGGGCTGCTGTTCAGACCCATCCAATCCCTGGAGCTTTTCCACAAAGCCTGCTGCCAGATTCCTTTTACAGCCTGGGCACTTGGAACCAGGCTTAGCTCTCCTGGCCAGAATGAGGGACCTCGGAGTGGGCTGGGAGGGAGTGGGGGTGGAATTCCCCATCTGAGTGTTGTTTGTTGTTGAATTTAGGGTGACACAAGAATATAAACCCCATAATGATTTTGAAGGGCTGGCAGTTCGGTTTCACCAGGAATTCACACAGGCCTCCCTGGCTCTCCTCCTGCAGCCTTCTGAGGCTATCTTTAGAGAAGGGAGAGGAAGAGGCCTGGGGTGTTCCAGGCTTGAGTCAGCAAACCCCATCCAAATCCAGTCAAGCCAGCAATTTCACCTAATTCCACCAGCACCTACTCTTCCTTTGGCCTTTGTCAGTAGCCTCCCAGGGCTGCCACCTGCAACAGTCTTAGCCTACCCTTGGTCCAGCCTCCCAGGGTTGACTGAGCATCTCCCATGCCCCTAGGACCTCATGGACAAAAAGGGAAAGGAAGTGGTCCCTACCCTTGAGGAGGAGCTCCTGGCTGTAGGAGACAGAGCTGTCTATGAGCCAAGTATTTCAACAGAGAAAATACAGTGTTGGGGTAGGGACAAGGGAAGTATAGTATATAAAACAGTATGTGGGGGCCACAGAATAGAGGCTGGCAGGGCCTTGGATGCTGCACTACCCCAGTCTACTCAGTGATATGAAAACTGAGGCCCAGAGAAGTGAGGCGCCTTGTCCAAGGTCACACAGCCGGTCAGGGGCAGCACAAGACTCACACTGAAGCCCTCTGGCTTGGAAAGTTAAATGTCCAGGTTGTGAACTACGCCCAGTTGTCAGTCAGTCCCTCTTCCTCCTCCCCTCACTCTCCTCAGATCCTCCAGCGTTTACCCTCTCTGAGTGGCTGGGCCCCAGGAAAGCAGTCACTGGAACTATTCGGAGGAGGCAGTGAGCAGTGCCAGCAGAATCATTTCCATTAGTTTATACCATTTTGCAGCTCCTCCAATCTGCGTGCTGCCTGCTGGTCCTTCCATGTCCTGACTGAGATGGCTGTTCTGTTTGTTTCCATTGTCTGAGAAATAAAATGGTTTTGATTACACCCACAGTCTCTCGTGAATGACTGTACTTTGGCTACCCACAAGGCAAAAGGCACCAGCTGCATCCCTCAACCATGGCTCCTGGAAGAGGCCTGCTTGCCTATTCCACAGGGGCTTGAGCCTGAGCCAAGGGAGCCGCCCAGACCCCACCCACGTTCACTGCTGATGCAGACTGAGCCTGGGGAGAGGCAGAGCTGTGCAAAGGGTAGCATCTGGGAGGGCCGTCTTCTGTTAGCCTCAAAGGAAGGGGAGGGCAAGGCCAAGGAGAGGAAACTAATGGTTTTAAGGGCATAAGGCAAAACTCAGTCCACAAAGTCAAAGTCCTAGTAGGCTTAGTACCTACTGTGCACCAGATCCTGTTCTCAAAGCTGAGGACTGAAGCAGTGAATGGAGGACAGCAACACCGGTGCCTCCCGGTGGGAATGTTACTCTAAATCTTTAACAACTGGACCTGCATAGACACCAATCCATCGGCCACCAAGTAGCACAGTCCCAGGGGCTCCCCCGCTGGGCTGGGAATTAACCCTTTAGGTGCTGAATCCTAATTAGGTCTTGGGGGTCCCAGGGAGGGACTGGAGCAGCCAGGATGGTGGAATCCCAGATAGCAGCTGCTCACCAACCAGCACAGAAGGACTGCAATATTACGGCAATATTAAGTATCAGCCATATGCCCAGAGGGTCAGATAAGAAGGTTGGAGAGACTGTGGCAAACTCATCATTAGGGGCAACCACTATTCAGCAGTGGCCCATAATTGCCTCATGGGAGGAAGCAGCCCATTGATTCTGGATCTTCCCATTTTTCAAGAGGAGTCCGATCTGAAGTGTGTATGTGTGTGTAGAACTTTTTATTTTAAAACATTTGTTTACATAGCCAGACTAGGCCAAAGAAAATGTATCTTTGCCCATATGCCCTCTGAGAGCCCCCAGTTTGAGCCCTCTGGCCTTAGGGTACCAGGAACTGTGCTGAAATTTAACTGCAGTTAATTCCTCACAACGACCCACCAGGTTCTTGTTATTCTCTCCACTTGAAAGAGGAGAAAACTGAAAATCAGTTTTCTATGGGGTGATGGGAGCCAACAGGAGAACTCATCTGGAACAAGAGAAGGCAGCTGGTTGAACCCAAATCTGCCTGTCTCCAAGGAGGAGAGAAGACCCTCTTGGGTGCAAAAATGTTTCTGTGCTCCAGTCGGTGTGTGTCCTGTTGATGGTTGGGCTGGGGCTGAGGACAGGTCTGCAGAGGGACTGGCAAGGTTGCTAGGGGTGGCTGAGATGGGCCTAGGATGCCTGCAGGAACGGTGGGAAGGGGTGTGAACCTGCATGGAGAAGTGGGAATGGGGTAGGTATGTTAGAGAGATTCTGGAGTTCATTCTTGTGGGAGGAATGAGTGGACTTGGGTCTTAGTGAGGACTCAGAGACCCCCTAGGAGGGGCTGAGGTTTTGTTTTCTATGATCCTGCAGAAAGGCCCACATGCCACCTTCTCTGCACTGGCCCAGGGAACTGATTGCCAAGTGTGGCCGCACGGTACACCCTCCCTTCCAAGATGCCTGCTGCTCCTGGGTTCCAGTCCAGTTCCTTCCCAGGTCCTGGGTGGGGCCACCAGCTGGTAGGTGGGCTCTTGTGATCACCTTCAGCAAGACTGTGCTGTAGTGACCAGCATGAGAGCAAGGTGGGGCTGTGGGGAGGGTGGGGCAGGCAGAAAGGACTGACTGAGGAAGAAGCATGGGGACAGGAGCACACATGTCTGTAGGAAGAATGGTGAACTGTCCCCCTGTCCCAAAGGACTGGGACTGGTGGAAAGTGAAGGCTTAAATGGCAGGCTGTGACCAAGTTGAGGGATTCTTAAAGGACAAGGACCAGAGTTGAGATATTTCATTCAGCAGGCAATAGAGAGCCATGGAAGATTTGCTAGTGGGGTATCTGTCTTAGTTTGGGCTGCTATAACAAAATATCATAGACTGAGTGGCTTAAATAACAGATATTTATTTCTCCCAGTTCTGGAGGCTGGGAAATCTGAGATCAGGGTGCCAGCATGATTGGGTTCTGGTGAGACCTGTCTTTCTAGCTTGCAGACAGCTTCCCTCTTGCTGTATTCTTACATGGCCGAGAGAGCTTTAGTCTCTTGCTTTTCTCATAAGGACACTAATCCCATCATGGAGAATCTACTCACATGACCTCATCTAAACTCAATTACCTCCTAAAGTCCCCACCCTTCCTAATACCATCACATCGGAGGTTAGGATTTCAGCATATGATCCGGGTGCTGGGGGCGGTGCACAAACATTTAGTCCATAATAGCGTCAGACACATTGTGAGGCTGGAAGCTAATATCTGAGCTCCTAACTTGTGCTAGCCCCTTTGTGTATCCTTTATCCAGCTTTATATATGTACATATATATTTATCTCCATATTCCTCTGATTCTGAGAACAGCCCTGTGAGAAAAATATTAAATAGTTTCACTTTGCACATAGGGATATTGCAGCTCAGAAATGTCCAACAACATTCCTGAGGTCATATAGCAGCTGGTAAATGACAGATCAGGATTGTAACTGAAGTCAGGGGACTTTGTGAAACTAGAGGTCAGAAGAGTAGCTAGAAGTACTATCTGGATATGAATAGCAATATCTGTAACTGCAATTGAGGCAGGAGAATCACGAGAGGGAATGAATGCTGGAGATCTCAGAGTGAGACCTAGTGATAATTGATCCAGTATGGATGGAGCCAGAGGAAGAAGCCACAGAGGATGGGGCAGGGGAGAGGGGACTGATGGGAACCCTGGCAAAACCATTAGCAATGTAGAGAATTTGGGAGAGAGCTCAGTTTTCAGAAGATAGTCTTACTATGATTTTGGAAATGTTGTGTTAGTTATAGAGGAATGGGAAGTGGCATTTTTACTTCCCAGCTTGGCAGTACAGAAAGACAAACTAAAACAGAAACTTCCCAACTTTTTAACTCATCCACAGCAAAACAAAAACAGAAACAAACAAACAAACAAACAAAAAAACATGTGACAATACTTGCTCTTCCTCTACATAATGTACTCTGACTTTTCCTATCCTATTCTACTGAGTTTCATGGTGGGGGCGTGGGTGGAGAAGGAGAACGCCGGCTGCCTCTCATAGAATTGATTTCATGACTCACAAATGGGGAAGGGCCCAAAGTTTGGCTAAGACTTCACCAGAAGCAGGGTGGAGTGGAGCAGCCAGTTCTCATGGTCACCACACACAGACTTTATGAAAGACAGAACCAAGAGAGGAATTGATATTGGCAAGAATGGGAAATTGAGAATACTTAATGTGCAGGGGAATCAAGGAGGGCAGGGCTTCTAAAAGGCCCCTTATTTTTACAATGAGGGCATCAGGGACCTTCCAAGGAACTGTTTCAGTCAGTGCGGGAGGTGGAAACAAGACTGGAAAATAGGAGTAGGCATAAGGAGATGAAAGAGGGAGGGGTGTTAAAGGCTTGCCTGCATGCAGAGGGGAGGGAGCCAGCAAAGAGGAAGTGATTGAAGGTGTCCCACGGTGAGCTGTGTGGGTGCGAGCGGAGGTGGTAATGGATGGAGCCAAGTCCACGTGGAGATGGAAAATCCTGGAATGAGCTGGGACAAAGAGCACTCTGGGAAGGAGGCCGGGTGCTTCTTTCTCTCAGATAGGGAAGGGGAGAGTCTAGGTAAAAATAGATATTTACAGGAGTGAAGAGGCAGTGATGGCAAGCAGAAGGGGAAAGATGTTAGAATGTGAACGGCTGACCCCAATTTTCTCAGCAATGTAGAAGGCAAGGTCATCTGCTGAGAATGAGGATGGCAACTTCATGTGAATGAGAAAAGTTGGGAACAGCTGCTAGGAAACATCAACAAGTAAAGAAACAAAAGAAAGGCTGAATGGTGGGAGGTCCAGTGTAGATTCTTGGTCTGTGAAACCTGTGGTTTGCTGGTTTGGAGGGCCTCTGCTTTCTCCCCACGAATACTGTAAAAGCACGGCCCCTTCTTCTCCCCAAGGTTACACATCGAGCAAGGGTTCAGGGGATGTTGTTGGTTCCCTGCTAAAAGGCCAAAGAACACAAACTATAATACCCTGATTTTTTTTTTTAAGAATCTTGCCTCGAGGCTTTCCAAAATAAGCTACTTCTTTTAGATTTCTGATTCTACTTCCAATAAATCTCTTGACAGCACAGCCTAGCCCATCTGGACCAATCAATCAGCCTTTATCATCAAGCTATATTTTTCTCCACTTCCCCCTTCCTGGGATTTGCAACCCTGTCTGCACATTGGAATAACCTAGGGAAAGTTAAAAATACCAATGCCTGGTCCCACCCCTAGGGATTGACTTAATTGGTCTGGTTTTGTGGCTGGGCATTGGGAAAACCCTCCCAGATAATTCTAATATGCCAGCTAAGAATGAGAACCACTGACCCCTTTGCTGCTCAAAGTGTGATCTGTGAATTAGAAGTACCTGCATGAGCCTGGATTCCTGTTTGAAATGCAGGATTTCGGGCTCTACCCCAGATCTGAGAAATCAGAATCTGCAATTCAACAAGGACTCCAGCCTTGTTCTCCACTGAAGCCTGAGACGCTCTATGCTAGAGAACTAACCTCTTAAATCCACCCACCCCATGTAAAATCAAATAGGAGGGTCTCCGAGATCACACCTCCTTATCTCTGAGCAGCCTGGCAAAGAGCTGATGTCTGCTTTTCCCTAGAGTGTGAAAACAGGCACCTATCAACCAATCACGAACAAGTGCTTCCTGACATCTCAGCAAGCAGACACTCAGTATTTGAGCGTTGTCTCTCGGGCTTAACAGTCTACAGTGTAGTTAGCTAGAGCATTCTTGTAAGATGACCAACTGTCCTGGTTTGTTAGGGACTGTCCCAATTTTAGCATTGTAAGTCTCACATCTTGGGAAATCTGTCAGTTCTGGGCAAACTAGAATAGTTGGTCATTCTATGTCAAGCAACATTTTGAACCGATTTTAAGCCCTCCACCCCCACCCACCCACACACGCACAGACACCCCATCAAAGGCAAGCTCTGCTTCTTTGGTACCCACCACCCCCTCATGAACACACATAGCTAGGAACTTGGGTGTTTTTGTGCATATAGTTAATGCTTTAAAATGTTGGTTCATTCATTCAACACAAATTCATTGAGTGTCCTCAGTGTGCCAGCCTCTGCAAAATACCGAAGTAGACACAACACCTGCCCTTATGGGGATTACAGTTTAGAGGGGAATACAGAGTGATGATATGCAGTGGAGTGAGCGCTGTGATCACTGTCTGAGTGTAGGGATCTGCTGAAGCTTATAGGAGGAACACCACACATGTGTGCCAGAAAGGTCTGAAGGATGGGGGAAATTAACCAGGTGGGGGCAAAGGGCATAAGTAAGGAGATGAAAGCTTCTAAGCAGAGGGAATAGTGGTCCATAGGTTGGGGCAAAAGAGAGCATGGCTCCTTTGAACCTGAAAGAAGTTCAATATTCCTAAGGAAGATACAATGAGAGGTGGGAGGTAAGGGTAGGCCATGAGTTTAGAGAGGTAGGCAGAGGGCAGTTGATAGGGTTTGAGTCTGTGTCCCCACTCAAATCTCATGTCAAATTGTAATCCCCAGTGTTAGAGGTGGGGCCTGGAGGGAGGTGATTAGATCACGGAGGGGATTTCCCCTTTGGTGCTGCTCTCATGGTAGTGAGTGAGTTATTGCGGGGTCTGGTTGTTTAAAAGTGTACAGCAACCCCCCCTTTTCTCTCTTCCTCCTGTTCTGGCTATGTAAAGATGTGCCTGTTTCCCCTTCACCTTCTGCCATGATTGTAAGTTTCCTGAGGCCTCCTCAGCCACGTTTCCTGCACAGCCTGTGGAACCATGAGCCAACTAAACCTATTTTCTTTGTGAATTACCCAATCTCAGGTATTTCTTGATAGCAGTGTAAGAACGGTCTAATACAGCAGCCTATGAATGACCCTGTAAAACAAGTCAAAGAACTGTGGCATCATTCTAAGAGAAGGGGATCCACAGAAGAATTTAAAGCCAATTTTGAGAAGCAGACTTGGGTGAAAAATGATCAATCACTCTGCAATTCTGTAGAAAATAGAATGGAGAAAATAAAAATGAAAGCAGGAAGTCAAAACAAAGGCTTAGTAATCCAGGAGCAAGAGAGGAGGGTAGCTTGAACGAGATGGTGGCAGTATAAACATCTCTTGAATCCATCCGTTTCTCTTTCTCCAGAGAGTAGAAGCCATAGAAGAACACGGTGTTTGAAAAATGCCGACCAGCCTGGCAAAGATGATGAAACCCCATCTCTACTAAAAATACAAAAATTAGCCGGGTGTGGTGGTGGGCGCCTGTAATCCCAGCTACTCAGGAGGCTGAGGCAGGGAATTGCTTAAACCTGGGAGGCGGAAGTTTCAGTGAGCTGAGATGGCGCCACTGCACTCCAGCCTGGGCAACAGAGCGAGACTTCGTCTCAAAAATAAAGCAAAAAAAAAAAAAAAAAGAAAAATGCCCTTGATGGAGATAGGGTGACGGTAAAGACAGAGAAGAATTGGGGATTAGGCACAGGGTTCTTTTTTTTTTTTTTTTTAACTTTTTATTTTGAACTACTTCTAGACTTATCTAAAAGTTGCAAAAATACGGTTTTCATACATCCCTCATTGAGTCTTTTCTAATGTTAATGTCAGAGGCATTTTAACCAGAGCAACTCCATCTTGAATAGAGGCTGGGTAAAATGAGGCTGAGACTCACTGGGCTGCATTCTCAGGAGGTTAAGGCATTCTTTTTTTTTTTTAGACAGAGTTTTGCTTTTGTTGTCCAGGCTGGAGTGCAATGGCGTGATCTCAGCTCACTGAAACCTCCGCCTCCCCGGTTCAAGTGATTCTCCTGCCTCAGCCTCCCGAGTAGCTGGGATTACAAGCATGCATCACCACACCAGGCTAATTTTGTATTTTTAGTAGAAATGGGGTTTCTCCATGTTGGTCAGCCTGGTATCGAACTCCTGACATCAGGTGATCCACCCTTTGATCGGCCTCTTAAAGTGCTGGCATTACAGACGTGAGCCACCATGCCTGGCCGGTTAAGGGATTCTTAGTAACATAATGAGACAGGAAGTCAGCACAAGATACAGGTCATAAAGACCTTGCTGATAAAATAGGTTGCAGTAAAGAAGCTGGCCAAAACCCACCAAAACCAAGAAGGTGACGAGACTGACCTCTGGTTGTCCTTACTGCTACCCTCCTACCAGTGCCATGACAGTTTACAGATGCCATGTGATGTCAGGAAGTCCCCCTATGTGGTCTAAAAAGGGGAGGCATGAATAATCCACCCCCTGTTTAGTATATCATCAAGAAATAACCATAAAAATGGGCAACCAGCAGCCCTGGGGGCTGCTCTATGGAGTAGCCATTCTTTATTCTTTTACTTTCCTTATAAACTTGCTTTCACTTTACTCTATGGACTTGCCCTGAATTATTTCTTGCTAGAAATCCAAGAACCCTCTTTTGGGGTCTGGATCAGGACCCTTTTCCTGTAACATTAACATTAGACATATTCACTGCACAATGATCAGAATCAGGAAATTATGGTACACACTAAAGACTCCATTCAAACTTGATCAATTTTCCACTAACATCCTATTTTTTTGGTTTGGTTCCAGAATTCCACATTGCACTTCATTGTTGTTTATCCTTGGCCTGCTGCCATATATCACAGTCCTTCAGTCTTTCTTGTCTTTCAGGATTTTGATACCGAGAAGACATCAGTGATTTTGCCTACTATCGGTCAGTTTGGGCTGGTCTGGTGTCTTTGGGTTTCTGTATCTGAGAGCAAGAAGGTAAGCTCCTTGAGAGCAATTAGTCATTGTTCAGTGACTAATTCCCAGTGTGGGGAGCAGTAACAAATTCAGTGTACACGTGCAATGTGCTGAAGAAAGGGCTGAGAGAATGATGTACTAACCACAAGATGGTTAAAAACATAAGTTTCAGGGATCTCTCCTCTCCCGTCTTAGCAGAAAGGGGAGAATACTGGTTAGGAAAACAAAAACAAGTTTTTCTTCAGTGGATCCATCAAAGTATCTAAATGCCTAATTGGCTTCGATTGTGGTAATTACATTACCTTTCTGAGCCTCTGCGATTGCTAGGCACAAGGTTCTGTATAAAGGTGAACTAGACACATGGAACAAGCTCCCCTGAGCTCATCGTTCACCTGGGAGGAGGAAATGGAGGTTTCACAGGTACATAGTGATAACAGGGCAGGCGGCCTGCACTGTGTGCTGCAGAAGCACAGCTGGGGATGATGTGAAGTGCAGGAAGGAGAAGGTGACATGTGACAGGCTAGGGCTTGGAGGAGGCTGGGCTTGGACTGGTGATGGAAGAGAGGCCTCAGGGGGGAAGAATGCCTTTGAATGGAAACGAAAGGCAGAGAGCTATGGAGTCTATATGGAGATGCAGGCAGTGGGGATTAGCCAGAGTATCTGGTGGGAGGTTAAAGTGACGAGGCTGGAGGCTCAACCAAAAGGTTAGGGTCGGACCTCAGGAGTGCCTGGTTGTCACTGGGCATTTAACATTTTTCTCAACAGTGAGAAGCAGCAGAGTGAACTGCTCAAAATCTTTATTATGTAGGGTCACTGGGTCAGGTGGTGGCCTGATGCTTTCCTCCCAATCTCACTGCAAGGGACAGCCGGGTGGAGGCAAAAAACTAACATGCTCAGGGGCCTCTGGGCCTTGCCCTCCTGTCTTCTGACACTCATCAAGTGGATTTCTTTCACCTGCCACACCACCTTGCTTTGCCACACCATAATGTGATACAACATGACCTCACTATGCCACAACACAACCATGCTATGCCACACGATGCCACGCCATGCCACATCACCATGACCATGCTATGCCATGGCATTACACTGTGCCACAACACAACCATGCTACGCCACTGTCTCATCATGCCACACCCCCTCGCTATGCTACTCCCTCTCACTCTGCTACTCCCCCTCACTCTGCCATACCCCCTCACTGTGCTACACCCCCTCACTGTGCCACACCCCTCACCGTGCCACACCCCCTCACCATGCCACACTCCTTCATTATGCCACACTCCCTCACTATGCCACACCCCTCACCATGCCACACCCCCTCACTATGCCAGAACTGCACACTATGCCACACTACCTTGCTTACCCACACCATCATGTGAGCCACACAACCTCATCATGCCACACCATCACCACTGTGCCACACCACCACACTGTGCCACACCACCTCACGGTGCTACACCACCACAGTACAGCATATCGTGCCATACTACCTCACTGTGCCACACCCTCACACTGTGACACCAGACCACCTCCCTGTGCTACGCCACCACAGTACAGCATATCATACCATACTACCTCACTGTGCCACACCACCACACTGTGACACCAGACCACCTTGTTTGACAGGTGCCTGCGGGCCCCTTCTCCCCCACCTCTCTGGTCGGCTGTTGCACATGCTCCTACCACCAGCTAGAGGTTCTGTTTTCTAGGAAGCCACTGGCCTCTGACTCATGCAATCTAAGCATGCCCCTCCCTGTTTTCTGCCCCTGATGTTATTGGAACATCTCATCATCATGGTTTTTTATGACAATCATTTGCTCACACACTTATCTCTCTTGTTAAACCAAAAAGTTATTGAGACGGAACCATATTTATTTGTTGAGTTCCTAGGGCTAGCACCATGCTTGGCACATCACAGGTACTTGAAAAATAGCTGCTAATTTTAATTATGGTTAATTAAACAGTAGAACGAGCATTGAACTTGGAGCCAGGAGCCCAGAACCCAAACCCCAGTCTTACAACAAACAAACAAGTTACCCAACCCTCCAAGTCTGCCTCTAATCCATAGGAGGGGAAAGGGATAATAATCTCAATTTCATAGTTTTCTCCTGAAGGACCCTATTATATTTCTGGAGCATAATAGCTGTACTTCTGCCCATTGCACTTACCTCAACTGTAATTGTTTATTCAGAGTGAATAGTTTCTACAGTGGAAACATGCAAAGAACAGACATTACTGCCACTGGGAGTCCCACTGCATGCCAGGCATCACCACGCGCAAGGAAAAGAACATCTTGGATATTTGAAGCAGAAATGTAGTGGAGAAAGGACATGAAAGTTGATCAAGAAATTGTCAACCCTTTTCGAGAGGCTGAAGGCTTATCAGCAGAGGGAATGCAAGAGCTACAAGCAGAACTATGCCAAGAAGCTTGGCTGGTCCAAATGCAGTGGTATTTACAAATAACTGATCACTACCAGTTACAAATTTCTTTGTTCCTTTTCCACCCCCACTGCTTCACTTGACTAGCCTTTAAAAAATAAATAAATAAAATAAATTTTAAAATAATAAAAAGAAGAAGCTGGTGCAGTTCAGCCAAGGGGCCAAGGCCACCAGGACCACTATCATGAGCTGAGGACCCACAGTTCTGCTGGACTTCACTTCTAGGGTAAGCTCCATGAGAGTGGAGGCCTTGTCCGTTTTGTTTATGACAATATGGCTATGGCTATGGCTAGCACAGCATCTGTGCCTGACAGTAACACAAACACCTCACTTAACCTCTCTAGACCTTGACTGACTCATCTCAAAGATGAAGGAAGTTCCCTTTCTCAAAATGCATTATTCTGTAAATTACAGAACCTGTTAACCCTTTCCAACATGAGGGTAGGTAGTAAGAATGCTGATGGCACCTGGGGATTAATTTTAAAAGGACAAAAAAAGGCAAATTTAGTACCTTGGTTGTGTGTCTACCAGATCCCTACAGGTATGAGCAAATGCAGAATAATGGGAAGGACTAGATAATTCCAAGTGCTGAGAAAACTATGGGGTATGTGCTGCATTTCTGACCCTTTTTTTGGCTCTCTGTCCAGAAAATGGCCTCTAGGTAAAAGATCTGGAATAAAAGTATGCATGAGTCTTGAAAGAGATCCGATTTGCCAACCACATTGGAGGGACCTTGGCATGTCCAGGGGTTTGGGGCTTCTGTACTCCCCTTTGTCCACCTGTTTTTGTCCCCAGCAACCTGATGTGATTGTTACCATAGTGATCACCCCAAATGGAGGTACTCCTGTGTCCCCCTTCCTCAAGTGGGCTAAGTATGGCAGCCTCCTGGTGGAAGCCAGGCTGGGTTAGGCCAGGGCCTGCACAGATGGAGCTCCCAAGTCAAGGGAAACTCAGCTGCCCCAGCAGATGCTCCAGGGAGGTCGACACAACTCTACTGCCCAGGGTGAGTGTGCAGAGAAAGGAGGATGAGTGAGTGCTTGTGTATGGAAGCAAAGTGGGCCTTTCCCTTCCTCCCAGGGGTGACATTTCTTTCCTCTCTCTGAGCTTTTGCTTTTTTTGTTGTTGTTTTTTTAATAGAGACAGGGTCCCACTATGTTGCCCAGGCTGGTCCTGAACTCCTGGGCTCAAGCCAGCCTCCCACCTTGGCCTCCCCAAGTGCTAGGATTACAGACATAAACCTCCATGCCCAGCCCCTCTGTGCTTTTGGAAAAGCTCCTCCTTCAACCTGGAGCGTGTTCCACTCTCTTATCTTGGCTAAATTCAGGTCTACCATAGATATCTCATCTTGTGAGAAGCCATCCCTGACCCTCCTCAAGCCTGCCCTCCCACAGCACCTTGAGCAGTTCTCAGTCCTTACCATACTATATCTTAATTCCTGCCCTGCAGTCACAAGACTGGCAAAGCACCAAGAAGACAGGAGCTGTGTTCCAATTCACCATGGTACCCAGAATCCTCATGCGGTTCTGGCACAAAGCAGCTGCTCAATAAATATTTGCAGAATGGATGAACTAGAGATTTTATTCCCCTTGTGTGGGAGAAAGATAAAACAAGTTGATATCACAGTTTAAATAAAAGCCACCCACCAGCTTCTACAAGATATCCTGTGGTCTGTGAAGCTAGAACTTCATTTCCTGTGCCTTTTCTAACCACGGAGCCTAACTTCAAACGACAACACTTCAACATAAAAAAAAAATTGAGGCGATGTTCAAATGCACTGCCAAGTAGCCTCACATTTTATAAAGACTTTCAACAATAAAACTGAAATAAAACTTACAGGGGTTAGCCCCAAATTCACTAGAAAATCAAATTAACCATAAACTCCCACCCATTCTCTTTGATCTCTTCCATTCTCTAAACATTCTGGTAAATTAGTCCTTTACTGCAATATATTAATATGTAGGAAGTGAATAGATGAATAGCTCTGAGGCTGGGAAAGGGGGTGAAAAAAGGAAGAATTTATTTCTCCTGAAAGGTGCAGATGTATTCACTGATATTTTCTAGTCTAAGAATAGGAAATATCAGCTTAGGGATTTGCCTTCCACCTTGAACAGTCCCCTCACCTCTCTGGGTCCTTGTTTCTTCTTCTTCTTCTTCTTCTTTTCTGCGATGGAGTCTTAATCTGTTGTCCAGGCTGGAGTGCAGTGGCACGATCTCAGCTCACTGCAACCTCCACCTCCCAGGTTCAAATGATTCTCTTGCCTCAGCCTCCTGAGTAGCTGGGATTACAGGTGCCTGCCACCATGCCCAGCTAATTATTGTATTTTTAGTAGAGACAGGGTTTTGCCATGTTGGCCAGACAGGTCTCAAACTCCTGACCTCAAGTGATGTGCCCACCTCGGCCTCCCAAAGTGCTGGGATTACAGGCATGAGCGACTGTGCCTGGCCTCCAGTTTCTCACTTCTAAAGATCAGGAAAACAATGCCTACTCTTCCCTCCCACCATAGAAACATGAGCTAGTGGCTATGCATGTGTTGGAAGATAAGGAAGCTTCTGAACTCACAAGGTTTCTTCCAGACCCTCTGGTGGCTTCCAGAGAAAAACTCCATTCAATCAACCAAGATGGCTGTTGTGGAGTTACTGTTCCCAGGCAGGTGCCTCCAAACACATCCAGACTTCTAGGCTGCTATTACAGAAAGGTCATTAGGACCAACCACAGAAAGGCTGGGCTTAAGAGGACTAGTTGCTAAAGAGGAGTAAGCACATCTCTCCCATCTCTGCACCCTACCCCGCATTCTGGGTCTTAAAGCACAGAGGGCAATCTGAAATGCAGTGAGAGAGAGACAGGATTAGGCTGAGTAGGAAGGAACACATTTCTGATGAGGAGAATCAGGGTTAATCTCTTATTGCCATATTTTGGCATACATTTCCACATGGAGAATTCTCTTAACTGCCTTGACTCCACCTACTCATTCACTCAACCACTAAAAGGCAAGTCCACGTGGGGTCCTTCTCCAGCTTTCCCAGGCATCACTAGTCACCCCTCCTGTGTGGTTTTTTAGCACAACATATGCAACCCTGGTCCACGGCACTCATTATGTTTTGTGGTTGTTCTCAGCACACCAGTTTCTTGCACTAGACTCCAAGCTCTCCATCTTATCTCTGCACTCCTGGGGCCTGACACCCAGTGGTGTTCACTCAACCTGTACTGAGTGGTCACTGATCTTTTTGCTGCCACTAGACCAGGGGAACCAGAAAGGAAATGGACGACAGGACATTTTCATCTCTAAATCATGACCTTGGGGGATGGAGGATCCCTTAAGAGGTCATCAAGTTGATTCCCCTCATTGAGCAAGACTGGTGAATACCTGGTGGGACTCACTCAGGTCCTCTCTCTCTTTGACTCTGGTCCTCAGCATAATTGTGCCCAAAGCTGTCTTGTCTACTCTCAGTTAATTCCTGCCTGTTCATGAAACTTATTTAATAATTGTTTTTTTTCTTTCTTTCTTTTTTTTTTTTTTTTGAGACAGAGTCTAACTTTGTCACCCAGGCTAGAGTGCAGTGGTGCGATCTTGGCTCACTGCAACCTCCACCTCCCAGGTTCAAGTGATTCTCCTGCCTCAGACTCCTGAGTAGTTGGGATTACAGGCATGTGCCACCACACCTGGCTCATTTTTGTATTTTTAGTAGAGACGGGTTTTCACTATGTTGGTCAGGCTGGTCTTGAACTCCTGACCTCAAGTGATCCACTCGCCTCGGCCTCCCAAAGTGCTGGGATTACAGACGTGAGCCACTGTGCCCAGCCCTAATACTTGTATTTTTATAATCTTTTTATTAACCAAACAATATGGAAACTTTCAAGCACATATAAAAGTAGAGAGAAAATCAGAATAAACCCCCCAGGTACCCAGCACCCACCTTCAGCAATGACGTGCAAAATCAGTCTTGTTTTACTTATAGTCACTGGATTATTTTGCGGCAAATTCCAGCCTCATGTCAAAGACACACTTTTTTACTTGAATTGCATTTGTAGAAAGAATAAAAATTAATTTAAATTGGGAGGAACCTCTCTCTAGGGTCACTTCCCAATAAGTGGATTTTTTTTTGTTGTTTGGTCTTTGGTTGGGGGTGGAAAGTCCTTGAAATCACATCACGTACTCTTTCTGATACTCAAACTGATTTTTTATTTTTTTGCAGGCAAATGCGTAATGGATGCCAAAATCCAGAAATAAGGCAGCAAGTATTGCACAGAATGTCTGCATTGACTTTGCAAAGACCAGATCCTCTGGGTTCTCCCTGGAACAAAGATGCACAAAAGGCTGGAGCAGCCAAATGGGCCAACCCCTGGAGTGCCTTTTTTCTTTTGTGTTAAAAAGTTGCATTTCATGCAGACCCAGCCTATTCCCCCAACCCCTCAATCTTCTCCCTCCCTCCTACCCACAAGCACACATACAACAGAAGGGACACCTCTACACCCTCACCAGCTGCCTACACTCATTCACCTGCCGCTGGCTGGTTTTGGCACTTGTTTTCCAAATCAGTCGAAGAACTGACAGCCCCAGGACTCGAAAGCTCTTATTGCTCCATAGAGGCTTAAATCTGTGGCTCCTAGAGGGATCACCATGGGATAAATCAAAATATACAACCCACATTCCTTCAGTGTGCGAAGGCACTTTTTTGGCGGTGTCAGGTTAAGAAGTGTTCAAGAACACTGCATAATGGCCAATACTGTTTGTGCTGATGATCCTTAACTCTGTTTAGATGCTGAAGGGCCCATATTGGGGAAACTTTCCTGGCCCCTCAACACTGCACTGCTCAGGTGTCCCTCCTGTCAATCTCAAAGCGTGCAGTATACTTATACCTGAGGAACTGCGTGAAGCATGTTTATCATCCGCTTTGGACAGACGGGGAAGGAAAGACCAGAAAGGGAACTAATACTTCTCAAGAGCCCATTTCATGCATGGTGCTACGTATTGTCTTCTTAAATTCCACACAATTCTATGAGATATTTATTTTCATTAGCCCCCTGTGACAGATAGAGGACACTGAAGTTCGGAGGATTTAATTGATTTGCCTAAAGCCACACAGCTAGTAAATGCTAGAGCCTGGATTCTAATACAGGTTTTTCTAACCAGTAAATCTATGCCCTTTTTGCTATACTGGTAATTCACAATTATTCCAAGTCTGAAAAGCCTCTTCCCTTTTAAGTTATTTTTATTTTTTAACTTTTCATTTTGAAATAACATTAAACTTACTTTAAAAATTATAAAAATAGGCCGGGCATAGTGGCTCACGTCTGTAATCCCAGCACTTTGAGAGGCCGAGGTGGGTGGATCACTTGAGGTCAGGAGTTTGAGACCAGCCTGGCCAACATGGTGAAACCCCGTCTCTACTAAAAATATAAAAATTAGCTGGGCGTGGTGGCGGGCCCCTGTAATCCCAGCTACTAGGGAGGCTGACGCAGGAGAATTACTTAAACCTGGGAGGTGGAGGTTGCAGTGAGCTGAGATCGTGCCACTGTACTCCAGCCTGGGCAACAAAGCGAGACTCTGTCTCAAAAAAAAAAATTATAAAGATAGCACAAAGATTTCTTATATGACTTTCACCCAAGTTCCCCAAAGGTTAAATCTCATGTAACCATAGTACAACGACCCAAACTAGGAACTCAACACTGATACAAGACTATTAACTAATCTACAGATCTTATTTGAATTTCACCGAGGGTCCCACTAATGTCCTTTATGTGGTCCAGAATCCAATCCAGATTATACATTGTATTTAATTGTTACATCACCTTAGACTGTTCCAATCTGAGATAGTTCCCCATCATTCTGTATGTACACTTTTATACACACACACACACACACACTTTTTTGACATGGTCTTGCTCTGTCACCCAGGCTGGAGTGCAGTAGTGCATCATGGCTCCCCGCAGCCTCTGCCTCTGGGTTCAAGCAATCCTCCCACCTCAGTCCCCTGAGTAGCTGGGACCACAGGCTTGTACCACCATGCTTGGCTAATTTTTAAATTTTTTGTAGAAACAAAGTTTCACTATATTGCCTAGTCTGGTCACAAACTCCTGGGCTCAAGCAATCTTCCCGCCTTAGTCAGCCAAAGGGCTGGGATTAAAGGCATGAGCCACCATGTCCAGCCTTCATTCTATATCTTTCATGATGTTGAGACTTTGGAAAGTACTGGCCAGTTATTTTATAAAATCTCTCTAATTAGACTATTTTTAATATTCAAAAAGTATCACAAACCCTCAAATGACTGTAGTTATACTTCAAGTATCTCTTTGAGAATATATTTATTGACAAGCTACAGTAAATTGAAGGATGCTTTTGAGTTTGTTCCATATACCTTTGAAAAACAGTACGTATATCTGTGAGATCATTTTATTTAGCTACAGGCAATGGTTGGGTATATTTAGGTTCATCTACTCCTGACAGATGATATTATGGCAGCTCCTCCTGAGGTCAGCAGCCCACAATCATACACAGTCCAAGGCAGAAATTTTCAAAGTTTGAAGAAAACAATAGAGAGCTCGTGAGGTCAGACAAAAACACGAAGCACTAATGTTTAATGTATGTTTGTGATTTTATTGTATGTTTGTATTCTGCACTATGCTAAGATTTTTGCATTCATTGTATCAGTTAACCTCACAACAACCTCTGGGACAGGTACTATTATTATCATTGCCATTCTACAGTGGAGGAAATTAAGATTCTGAGTCTATAAGTGACTTGCCCAAGGACACACATCTACTGCACAGTAACAATGGGATCTGAAAGCAGTTCTGCCTGACTCTACAAGCCCGTGTTCTTATCAACCTTGCTAATTTTCTCCAAAAGCATCTCTGACTCCTTGCTTTCATTGTCCTTATGCCAGGAACAGTCTTCATTTTCTATTTCCCAAATTCTTTTCCCTTTTCAGCCTTTAATGTCCAGTTTTTAGAACATTCTTCTAGGGAGGCATCTGCTATAGATAGAAGGAGGAATTGGATTTATATCAGCCCCAGGTGTGACTGGGGCACGATAAGGCATAAACAAGGACAGCAGAACTAGAAGCAGCGTGGATATTCCAGAGCACAACCTCCTCTTTTTATAAAAGAGCAAATAAGAACAATAACTAGGAATACTTATTGCATGCTTAATGTGGGTCAAGTGGTGTTCTAAAAGCTTGCCATGTGTTTTCTCATTCATTCACTCCCTCTAACTTTATTGAGGTAGAGACTTCTAGAACTCACCCATCTCTGGAAAAAAAGCCTTCATCTTTTTGACGGTACCCAGAAGGATTATACTCCCCACCCCTATTGCTGTTAGGCAGAGCCATGTTCCTAGATGCAGCCAGGCAGTTGTAGGCAAAAGTGATACGTCATTCCTGAGCTGAAACACTTCATTGTTGGGACTTAGTGAGCTGTGAGGGATGGAGCTGTGTACCATCTGTTGCCCTGCTCTGGGACCTAGGGGGAAGGAAACCAAATGGGGAGAAATGGGAAGCAAGCCCCAGATTTGGCTTCACTCAAGAATACCCTCAGAATATAATTCAGGAGTGGGAATTTATGGTTGTATTAGTCAGGGAAATTAACATTAGCTGGGTAACAGACAAACCCCCAAGCTTCAGTGTCTTAACACAATCAAAGTTAGCATTTCCTTCATGTCAGAGCCCATGTTGGTCAGACTTTCCCATCTTGCAGCTATCCCATATAGGACTCATAGTTCTCAGATCCCTGAGGCAGGGGAGAAGAGAGATGTAAGAGGCATCCCTTCCTACCTCTGCCATGGGTGACACATGCCTCTTCTTTCCTAGTCACATGGTCCTGTTGTAGCCAAGCACCCCCATTTTTCTACAAAGAAGAGAATGAATTATTATTTTTATTATTTTTTCCTCTTCTTTTCTCTGTTTCCCCCTATTCGCCACTTCCTACTTAGTCCTGCAGAAAGGCAATTACAGCTTTTTACCTCTTCTTCATCAGGCTCTCCCTACAGGGCAAGTTCACCTAACTATGTGTTTAGAAGCTTGAGTGGAACTCACCCACCAGGAGGTTGCCTCAAGAGACAACAGTCAATCTACAACCCCAAGTATGCCCACTACAAAACTCTCTCCCACCTGGAAAGCTTCAGTCACATTTGCAGTCTAGTTCTGCTCATGAAGGTGCCAGCAGTCACCAGCTTGACTACCCAGTAGATAAGGCACTGAAATGAGTTATGCAGACCTCCACCTGCTTGCTTTCTCCACTGTGTGCCTCTCACGCTGAGACCCCTTCTAAAAGCACCTGCTTTCTGCTCTAAAAACGAAGTAGTACCCTTAAAGCAAGAAACCTGTACTTCTTCCCCTAAGCTAGCTTTGGAATAAAAAGTCACTTTCTTCATAGCAGATCTTGCTCTTATTAATTGAACTCTGCCAGCACTGAATGACTGAACTTGCACTTTTGATTATATCATACCCTCCCAATTAACTCTCCTCTCCTTCTCCAGGGCCCACACCTCTGTTCCTTGTTCCAGAACCTCAGGTCTGGTGTACACATTTCTTCTCCCCACTTGATTTCCTACTAATACACGGTATTCCTGAAGTAATCACCTACTTTTTCTCAAAGTCAGAGATTGAAAATGCAGATCCCAGGGCACTACCCTGGGATCACAGCCTGGGACTCCATGTATCATCCCCTTCCTGAGGCACTTCTTGATGTCCACAGATGTTTCAAAACTATTTTAAATTGTAGCCAGGTCAGAATAACTTCAGTCACTTATACTTTTTGATGTATTCATGTACCATTTATACTATTATTTTCTTCAAACTTAACATTTGCCTTTAAATGTCTCACATTTCTATTTCAATAAATTTATTTCTAAGGGAGACTTTTTGTCACTGCCATAAATGAAAAAACTGGTACCATTTGCCATAAAAAGAATAGACAAACTCTGGGACATCCATGTGATGGAATATTATTCAGCGCTAAGAAGAAATGTGCTATCAACCACAAAAAGACACCGAGACATGGAGGAAGTTTAAATGCATATTACTAAGTGAAAAAGCCAATCTGAAAAGGCTACACACTGTATAATTCCAACTATATGACATCCTGGAAAAGGCCAAATATTTTGCCGGGAGATTGGGAGTGGAAGCAGGGAGATGAATAGGTGGTGGGGCACAGTGGGTTTTTAGGGAAGTAAAACCATTCTGTATGATACCATAATGGTGGATACATGTCACTATATATTGGTCAAAACCCTTAGAATGTACGATATCAACAGTGAACCCTCATGTAATCTATGAACTTTGGGTGATAATGATGTGTCAGTGTAGGGTCAGTTGTAACAAATGTTCCACCCTGGTGGGATTTTTTTTGCTTTTGTTTTGTTTTGTAGAGATGGAGTCTTGCTATGTTGCCCAGGCTGGTCTCAAATTCCAGGGCTCGTCTCAAATTCCAGGGCTCAAACGATCCTCCCACTTCAGCCTCCCAAAGTGCTGGGATTACAGGCATGAGCCACTGTACCTGGCCAAAGTATGGGATGTTGATGGTGGGGTTGCAGGGAGTACATGGGAACTCTCTGTACTTTCTGTTCAATTTTGCTGTGAACCTAAAGCTGCTCTAAAAAAATGAAGCCCATTAAAAAAAAGAATAGACACATACAAATATAAACAAAACAAGGTGAGAAATTCTAGCTAAAATAGTGCGTGTCCAAAGACTCTGAGTCTAATGCCTTCTTTCTTTGTTTATAAAGCAGACTGACACCACTAGAAAGGTGTTAAAGACATATTATCACTATGGTGAGATTTTCTCCTAGATATAATCATGAAGCATAAGAGCCAACTGAAAAGGGAACAACATTCTTACCTGGGGATCAACGTTATTTAAAATCATGTCTGTCTGGGGCTGTCCATCCCATCCCAGGCTTTCAGAAACACTAGTCCAAGGAGGATCCTCAATGCAAATCCCTTGCTGTTACATATTGGGCAACTGTTTCCTCTGCAACTTCTTCTGCATGCTTGTCTGCATGCATGGTCTGCCCCTGACCTCTAGGGACTCAAAGTCCAGGAAAGTGTCTTTCTACATAGTTCCTGCCAAGCACAGAGTGCTGCTTAATAAAGATCTGTCAGGGACCTGGTGATGATGGAGATGAATAAAGACAACTATGTTGGGAGTGAGGGATCCAAGGAAGAGAGGACACAGTTCAGCTGAATCAGACAACACAGAGGCAGAAAATGTGCTAAACAGAGGCTGGTCCAAAACATGCATCTCTGATTGTCAGTCACAAAAACAGCTTGGGGTTTACTGTGATGGAAGCATAGCCTTAGACATCTGATTTTTTAAAGACTCCAGTGAGAGAGGGTAGTAGGAAAAGCAACAGTGTGATCTGAGGGCTCCATTCCAGGTCTCTGAGACACACTGGTGGGATGGGGTAAATATCATTCTCATTCAATTAGCAGCTGTTGTGTGCCTAGATCTTTAATGCATCATGTCAATTCCTTACAAATGTTCAAACTTGGTATTTTATCTCTGTTTTATAAACAATAAAATCTAGGTCCAGGGAGGTTAAATAAGTTGCCCAAGACCACTCAGCTGGGAAGGGCCCCAAATGGGAATGAAATTCATGTCTTTTGGACTTCAAAGCCCATGTTCTTCCCATCATTCTGCAATAGTATAAGGAAATGCATGCTGGCCAAATGGTCTCAGGCCAAGATAATGATCACTATGATTACCAGGACAAGAATCATTGCTATTTCTCATTATAGAAACAGAAAATGAGGTTGGATGAGATTGCAAGGGGCCATCCATACCCCCATTGCTTGGCCTTTTCGTTTATACACACACACAAATATGTCTTCTACCACACATATACTAGGGACCAAAGATAGCACTATTAATCTGGAATGAACATGTGCGAGTAGCGGGGGAAACGATTAGCAAATAATGAGTCCCTACTGTATGCAGAGCCCTATGCTAGCCACTGGGGTGGCTTCAAGAGGGTTCTTTCAGACATTGATGTTGATTCTATTCAATCACATCCAAAACAATCTTTCCATGAAGGAGAAAAATAATTTGATCTGTCCTTCTCAACCCCTCTATGGACAGGTCCTGCAAAAATCCTCATGAATATAATTCGCTGGGTTCAGGACTGGGGCCCTTGTGTCCCCCTCGTGGGGCATGAGGTCATTCCTGGATTACAGAGTTGGATAGAACCTATATTTGGAAACTCCCCCCTTTCTTTCCCTGACAATTTGCATCTACCTGGATTTCAAATTGTAACTTACTCGATTGTGCTATTTCGTCATGAGACAGTCAGCCCTGGGTACACCTCACCTTTGCTTTTACCATACACAGAAGGAGGTATCAAATGTGTACTATATGCACATGTAAACTCTGGCTTATATATGATGCATCTCAGGAGGGGGATGGTATGCAGCTTGGGCCATACAGTATTTTCTTGCCAGCTCCTTTACATCCAGGCTCACTTCCAACTTGGCTTCCTTCCCAGCAAACAAGCAGCAGCTCGCTTATTCCCACACTCCTTTAAGTGTCTCCTCTCCCTCCAACCTCCTCTCCCTCCCCCATCTCACAGGCCACAGCTGGGCTTTTCCAGCATACCAGCTGGAAAAGGGGGCAGAAAGAGAGGAGAAAGAGAGAGTCCCAGTATCTCTCCTTTTTCTCTCCCAGCCTCTTCTGAAATCCATATTTCATAACTTCCTGCCCTGCTAGCCTTAAGTAACTTTCTCAATGGGGGCCTCAGCTAGAAGCCACATCCAATAAATTGGTCAACTCACCCCAAGCTGATACTGGTAAGTGAAGGATTACTACAAACAACACTGTGTAGAGAACCTCACAAACAATTGATTAGAGAACTGCTTCACAACTGTCAAAACACAGGCATCTCCCCTCCTCTCATTCCCAGTTCTGCCCGTGAAAGTGAGACAGATGCATTCAATGTTGTATCCGTGCTTATGCGTGAGCAAGTTTGTACATGTAAGATAGCTATACCTGTGAAAGAGCCTGTAACCCTGTGGTGGGGTTTTAACATCCTTACCTTATCTCCCAATAGAGAATTAGAGCTTTGGTAAGAGCCTTGAGTGAAGAAAAGGTTCTTGGAGCTTCCAATTTAAGTAGGATCAGGACTGACAGAAGTAGGAACTGAAAGCTCAAAACTCTTGGAGGTAACTGGGCTCCCCCTTTCCCAGGATGGTTTTGTATCCTTGGGTCCATAATGGTGTCTGTTGCCTATTGGCCATGAAGGGCTTGCTCTCCCATCATAGTGTGTGCATGGTGAAAATTTACAATTGCAGCAACAATGTGGCTGGCAACACCTTAGGATTTCTATGAACACAGGACAGAGACTGTTCTCTCCAATCTTTGCTGAAGATATATTTGTATATGCCATGTAACATGTTTACTGGGCCTGGATGTCCTGAGATGAGATGACCCCTTGAATTGGAGAGGCTGAGGGGATCATCCCTTTTTGCTCAGATTAAAAATCTCCTGGATCCCAAAATGACCTTATTTATGAATTCCAACTCCCGAGCTCAGAAAGGATCTTGAGGATTATCTAGTCTGCAGTCCCCATAAGATCCTCCTTCTAAGGTAGCCTATAAGATCTTGGGACAGCTTTGATAGAAAGTTTGTATAATAGTGAAACCCAAGTTTACTTCCCTGGAAATTCTATCACTATTGAAGGTACTGCCCTGTGGACCCTTTCTTCTGCAGAGCACACCTTTGGCATTTGACACCGCTTTTTTCCTAAATGTTCTCTTTTCCCCAGTTCTCCTACCTATGAAGCTGCCCACTAGATGAGCTCCAGAGGTTGTCCTTTCAAGAAATACTCATAGAGCATGAAGCGGGTGCCAGGTACTGGGTTGAGAGCCAATGATCTAACAATGAATGAACACACACAGTTCACTTCTTCCAGGGATCTTATAGTCCCTTTGCAGTGCTCCCCTTAGACCCAGGCAAGAGAACCCCTAGCTCTAGAGGACCCCACTCTGCTCCCCCTTCAGCTGCACCTCTCCCCACAGTGTGAGGAGTCTGCAGGGTCAAGGAACCTCACCTCTCTTCTGGAATATGCTCCAGTTACCCAGAACCCTGGAATTCCTGTCCAGACAGCCATGAACTTGCTCCCAGGACCTGCAGGACTCTCTTCTTTGGATCCATAAACTGTTCCCTCCTTGGCCTAAGGGCAGGGATTGGGGCAAGGCACCACTGTTTTGGGGATGATATGGACAGAGCTTGGACAAGCCAGCAGGACTGTCCATACACGTGGGTCCAAGGCTCATTAGTACAGGCTAGAGTCAGCATTGGAAAGAGAATCAGAATGTCCTGTAGACCAAAGGACAGTTATCCCCATTTGGCTAGTACAGAATCCAGAGACATCAAAAGTTCTAAATTCAAACCTGTCTTCCAGGTTGCTTTGAAGGAGCATTTTTCAGGAAAGGAGGATAAAATATATTTTGTTTAACAGTTTGTTAGCTGGATTTACTACTTTCAAATATTTTGGAGCATGGTATGTGAGCTTCCATTTATACTCCTGCCATAGGGCCTGTAAATGTTAGGGATGGGTCTCTTCTTTGTGGAAGACAGATACTAAATAACCACACAAAGAAATGTAAAATCAAACCATAGCACTAAAACGAGTAAGTACACCATTTAAGTCTCTTCTAAAATGCTCTACTTGAGCTCCATTCCCAGGTTCTCATTGCATCTTAGGATCTCCAGATTCCCCAAGCCCTGAAAAGCCATATCTTATTCCCAACTAACCAAAACACTGACTAGACCACTCTATACAATTATTGCCCCTTCTGAATGCAGAACTCCAGGGAAGCCAACCCCAGAAAGAATAAAAAGGCAGATTAAGCCTGCTAAACTTTTCCAGATACACGTCCTACTTTCCATTAGGGCCAGAACAGGTGGCCTCCCACCCTAGCTTCTGACTGCCATGGTGGATTTCATCTTTGTACCCACTGCTAGGCACTCCACAGCTGCCTAGCTGGGAGGCGGATTCACCTCTTTTCAAGGTATCCATGTGTGGAGTGCCTGGAGGTTGCTCCACAAAGATAAAATGGCAGTCAGGTGTGGGGGTGGGGGACACATCTCTTCTGCTTCCATCTGTCTAACCTCAGTCTTGCAGCCTAAATCTATTTCTTCTCACTTGGTCTTCAGCAGCAATAGAGAAGCCTTCTCTAACTAACTGTAGATTAGTAGCAAGTAGCAAATTCCCCGACTTGTCTTTTTGAGTAGGCACCCCGCCCACTAGCTGCTTTTAAACACGCATCTCCTTCTTGTACCTGATATTACTGTAATTCACTCAGCCTCACTGTCTGTGTGTTCTTGATCTCTATCAGCCCCTGTGATGTCTGGGTTAGATTGTGACACTCCCAGAGGGCAGGACCACATCTACCCTATGTGTCTGGACCTTGTCCAGCAGAACAGCAGGCAAAAGGTAGGTGCTTAATAAAGACTTTGATGATGGAAACGGACAAGCTCTGCTCTGTGCCTAGAGCATTATAAATCTGCAAGAAACAGTCCACATCCATGCCACAATCATAGTGGCTTCCTGACAGCCTGTGGGCTGGGGCACACCTTTCCTTTTAAACAAGGCAGGAACAGCACTCTCTTGCATCTGAGATAGTAATAACAATAACAAAATGCTACGATGGCACTGCTCTTATAGTATTGACTGATTTGATGCTCAGAATAATCTTATGACATGGGGACTATTATTATTATTCCATCTTTACAAATGAGGAATCCAAGACACAGACAGGCTATATAACTTGTTCAGGCCTCCAACTGGGGCCATCTGGCTTCAGAGAGTTCAGATTACTCACAATGGTACATTGTCCTGCAAAGTGGGCTAGTGCAGCTTCAACCAAAAAGGGAGAGTGAGGAGGTTGTGAGCTGGACTCTGGTTCTACAGTCTCATGGGTCCTGACCCCTGCTCAACATGAATGAATGGTAGAGAGGAGAGAGGCTACTCAGTAGCTTTCTAGGATGGAGCCAAGTAGGTTCTCAAAGCAAGTGTTCACACCTCTCTCTCTCTCTCTCTTCCTTTCTTCTCTTCTGTTTTTCCAACATGCTAAGCTCGTTCACATTCACGCTTTTGAACTTGCTATTTCCTTCACCTGAAATTCTCTTCCCCTAGACCTATGCATTGCTGGGCCCTTCTCATCATTTAGGTGTCAGCTCAGATGACACATTCTTAGGAAGACTTTTCCTGATTACCCTATCTAATGTGGTGGTACCTTTTCCACTGCCTCCCTTTCATTCCTTTCTAACTCATTTTCCTTTTTAAATTTCATCACAGAGCTTAAATCACCTTATTTAATTACTAGTTTACTTGTCTATTTATGTGTCTCTACTAGAATGTCAGCTTCAGGAGAGCAGAAATCTCATCTGTTTTGTTCACTCCTGAATACTCATGCCTGGAACAGCAACGGGCACACTGCAGGTGCCCCGAAAAATTTGTTAAATAAATGCATGCACCAATGAATGGATGCAAAGTCCTTTGTAGATAGGTACAAAGGTGAAACTAGCTGGATTCTCTTGTTGTTCCTCACCACAAATATTGCAAGCTGTTGGCAGGAAAAGATCAAATACTCATTTTTTGGCAGTCGTTTAGCCCCTATAGCAGTAGTAAATGATTGGGGTGATGGGGAGCAGGGAGGTGGGGGTCTGCTTAATTCCTTTGTTTGGGCAGAGATAACACCAAGACATTCAGCTACTAAGATTGCAGCCCACATTTCCTCCAGGGCCATGTGTAGACAATTGCTGGACAGCTCTCTCCCTGAACAGAAACTAAAACACAGAAATTTTAGCGTGTCTCTCTCTCTTTCTCTCTCCCCCTCCCTCCTCCTCCTCCTTCTCTCTCTATCCCTCTCTTTCTCCCTCCCCTTCACTGCTGTTGCCCCCCTATCTCTCTCTTCCTTTTCTAGAGTTTCCCTTATCTCCCCTCCTTTGTCTCCTTCATAGAAATGCTGTGAAAAAAAAATGAGAAGAAACTGGGAAACTGTGTTCTCCACATCTAATGCAGTACTCACATTGCTGTTATTACTACTATAACACAATCCCATTAAAGCCTCTTGGCTCCTGCACAGATAAGGTAAACCCCCAAAACAAAATAATCCTATGCAGGAAGTGCTTAATTTGATCCAGTCTTAATGCAGACAGGGCCCCCTAATCCTCCCACATAATAGAGCCCATTCCTTTACTGGTGTTAGCTTTCTTATTCAATGCTTTATTTATGACACACCATCAAAACAATGAACAAGAAAGGAAAGCTTCTAACCTCTGACCAGATCTTGTATCACATGAGGGTATTTCACAATATTGCCAATGATTTTTTTCTTTTTCTTTTTTCAATAAAATACAGCTTTCTGTTATCAAAATACATGCTCATTATATATAAATTCCTTCCAAGATATTTTTACACTTCTTTTCTCCTGGATTCTCCCAACACACCTCTGAGGAAAGGAGGGGGGGGCATGAAAAGGTGTCTCCAAATCACGTAAGTTGGAAAAGCAGCCCAGAGGCATAAAGCTATTTGAAAAAGTTCACACAGTGGGGGAAATATTATCCCAGGGCACCTCCAAGTCCTGCTGTTTTCTAGAGACAAGAATGCTCTTGCCAGAAGCCACACTCTCAGAAGCCCCTGTGACATGCAGACCTGAGCCCATATGGGAGAAAAAAGAAATGCCTTAGGAATTTAGGAAGCCAAATAATTCTTTCTTTTGGAGAGTATGAAGTACTTGATGGTGGCAAGATCCTGATATCAAAGTGAGGCATCCTCTTGTTGTCAGCCGAGCCACTCTACCCCATAGCTCTGCCAGAGCCTGGTGCTGGAAGTAGAGAGAAAGACTGAAGGGAAGGCACTCTGGAGGATTTTTCCTAACAGGAGTTTTCAACTCTGGACAACACTTTATTGGATACTTAGGTAATCTTAAGATGGAAGAACCCAGCCCCCAGCCTCTCAGAGACATTTATTCACACTGAGATCTATATCACTTCCCCTCATAATTCCAAGCTGTAGCTCCAGGGATCACTGGTCCCCAGAGTTCTTTGTCCATTGAGAGCAAAGCAAGAAAATGAATGAAAATGCCAGCTAAGCCCGCATCTTACAGAGCACACCCTCAGCAAGAACCAGAGCCAGTCAAAGCCTGGCATGGCACCCTACTGCACTGCCACTTCCTCAAGGAGTATCCAGAAATCTTCCCTGCACTTCAGGAAACTATTGAAGAAGTGGCTGATAGGAACACATAACCTTGCCCACCTTGCAATTGAATACTCCTTCTCCAGCATCACTAACTGCGTGAGCCTTTCTATCTGGGATTCTTTGGAGAGTGTTGCCACATTCTATAGTTCCTGAAGAATGTACACATGCTATCCAGCATTGCTGATACTAGATTGTAGGTGAACTTGGGAGGGGTGTCTGTGAAAATCTGAATGAATAGGGTAGGGAAAACCTGCCAGACTTGGAAAAGCCCTGGTCCATATGAGAGTTGGCATCCCTATCCTGGATGGGGAGCATTTAAGGGATTTTCTAAGTCAATACACTTTCTAGGTCTGAAAAGGAAAATAGCAAGATAGCTTATTGCCTATGTCAGTCTCTTAAACTCACTCTCATTCCCATTTACCTGCCTGTTTTCAACATAGAAAAATTTGAGTCTGCCAAGAAGTGTCTCAGCAAATCATATAGTCTTGGACCTAGAATCCCTCTCCATTTCCTCCTCAGTTGCTAGAACATAATGCTGAGGATGTCAACGTGATATGAAAGGAAGTTGTCCAAAGTAAAAGAACAAGCTTACTGGATTTCAACCTATGAGAAAAGGAAAAGAGAACAAGATCTCAGCATACTCTCAGAGCAGGAAGAAGTTGGGATATGGGACTGAAGATGGGCTAGACGAAATGTTACTAACAACAAGTTAGATAAAAGGATATCTTGGCAACCAGTGTGAATGTACCACCAAGTTTCTTCACTCCGTTGTTTCTAGATCTTCTATTCTGAGGATGTTTGTGAAATTTGGAGTTGGAATTGGAGACACTAGCATTGGAAGGAAAATGCAAAACCTAGAACACAAACGAACCACCAAACAGGCTCCACCAGGAACCAGACACTCATTGGGCAAACTTAACCACAAGAAACATCAATGAGGGCTCTTGAACATAGAGTCCTCATACTAAAGACAACATAACCGTTCCCCAGGGCAAGCAGGCGAGTAGCAATCTGCAAGACCTGAAAATACCACAGGAAGCAGGAGAAGAGAAAAGGGGACTCACCTGTTCTGGCCCCTGGAAGCAGATGCGGCAGAGTGGGGTCCTCATACCACTGTCCAAGCTGCTGCCCAGTGAGTAGCGATCCTCGGTCTTCTCCTTACAGAAGTCATCTGAGGAGGCACTGCTGAGCAGCGAGGCAGGTGGCTCTGTGGCTGGGCCACCCCAGTCATCTTCCACAGAAGAAGGTGGCAAGGGGGGTGGAGGTGGCACAGGAGGGGGCTCCCTGCCCACCACTTCTCGGGGGCCCCTCCAGCCTGCCCACCCCCCGGCGCCCAGAGCCGGAAGGGTGTTGTTGTTGGCCGCCAAACCGGGGGGCTGGGGGTCGCCGTGCATGGGCAGGGGCGCTTGAGGAGGGCGCCGCAGTAAGAAAACCTTCAGGTCATTGAAGAGCATGCGGCAGCGGCACTTGAGGAGACCCTGGTGGCGCAACATCTGGGGGGCTGGGGCACACAATCCATAGCAGTACCAGCCGGAGCAGCAGCACCACCACCACCAGAGCAGCCCACACAGGGGCATCAGCATGTGCCCCGTGGAAGTAGAGAGCCCAAGAGGGGTGGCTGGAGTCTCAAAAGAGGGGGACAGGACAGGTTTTGGGGGTCCACAGTGGATCTGTGTTGTGGGGGGAGTCTGCTTTCTCACTGGCTTTTCTTACAACCCCTCCAAGTAGCAAATAAATTGCTCCCAGGACTGAGAAGTGTGAGTCACTGGTTCTGAACTCCACCTGGAAAGCCCAATAACAAAAAAGTTTTTCTTGCCCTCACACACCCACCCCAACCTCCAACTTTGTTCAGTGTGTCTCCTTTCTGCCTTTGACCTGAGGACACTGGTAGGAGCAGAGGGATTGAAGAAGCGTGGTGGAGGGGCCACTAGAGCCTTAAAATCAATGTCGAATTGTTTAAAAGTTCCCCAGGAAAGGATTATTGGGTTCTTCTCAAATTCCTACGCAGTGAGAAATCTTTCTTTTATATAAAAGGGTGGGGACAATTGTAAATCAAATCTGGAGTGGATTGAGCTGGGCTTAGAGAAAACTAGCTCAATGAAGAATTGAGGACTGCATGTGTGAGAGAGAAAAGATGGTTTTTCTCAGGTGGTAGGGGTTGGGGGAGTCAAGGTAGGGGAGGAGAGAAGATTGGGAGAAGTTTTAATTCTCCTGGGCAGAAAACTGGGGCAATTAGCCCCCAGAAGCACCAGAGTTGCTTTTAAGAGAGCAGTTGGGTGGGGGAGGGGTGTTGCAGGTGAAACTGGGCTAGGGGCTTGTGCTTTGCCTCCGCAGCCAAAGGGCTACACCGAAGAGGGGAAAGCCAATTAGGAGAAGGGAAGTAAAATAGAGGTTTGGGAAGGAAAAAGGATGGGAGAAAAAGAAAAGATCGTTTAACCCTTGCAGAGGCGCCTCCTTCCTGAGCATGAAGATCCTGGCTAGAGGAAGGGTGTGTGTACCGGGGTGAGAGGGCGGTGGAGCAGAGAATAGGGGTAGAGGAGAGGGGCGTGTGGGAGAGAACAGGAGAAAGGAGTGGTTACATTATCTCAGCCCCCAGCCCACCCCTGCTGCAGTCGGCAAATCCGTGGCCCCCTCCCCTCGGTTCCATCAAAGGTCCCTTCGGGCGAGGGGCAAGAGCCGAGAGAAGGGCAGGTCCGGGCGGGCGAGTGGCCTCGCCTTCTCCTCCTCTTCCTCCTCTGGGTCGCGGTCGCCCTCCTTCTCCGGCTCCGGGTCGGCCCGCGCCCGCAGCTGCTGCTGCGGCGGCGGAGGCGACTGCTGCTCGGCGTCCGGGTGTCTCCGGGGCGGGGGCTGCTCCGGCTCGTCCTCTGGCTGCTGCCCGCCGTCCGGCGCGGTCGCGACTCCGGCCTTCATGATCCTCCTCCTCCTCCCCCTTCCCTGGGGGCCAGCCCTGAGCCCCCGCGCCCGGGCAGCGCTGCCATGCAACCAGAGGCGAGGCCGGCGTGGGGGTGGGGGCGGCTGGGGAGTGAGGAGGGGGGGTAATAAAAAATGAAATAATACTAGTGGAATAATTCGGTTCTCAGTCAGGCAAGAGTGCTTCTGGAGGGTGGGGGCGGAGGAGGGCGGCTGCCGGGTCTGCTCGGCAGCTCTGCCCCCGCTACCCCCACCAAGGGCGGCCTCGGCCCGCTCTCTGCCCCCCCACCCCGCCCCTTCCTCCTCTCCACCGCCTCTGGCTGGCTAGGCTCGCTGTTGCTACCTCTCCTCGCAGATGCAACGAGGTAAGGCTTGTTTGCGGTGCCAGCTGAAGGTGGGGAGGGGGGAGCGAAGCAGTGTGGCCGAGGTGGGAGGCAGCCGGCACTTGGCTCCAGCTTGGTCCTCGCGACTCCCCAAAACCGTATATAAATATATCTCTTATAAAAGCCGAGAGGAAGCAAATCAGATTCCAGGCTGCTGCCAGGTGTTGTCTCGTCTTCCGCCGTTGCTCAGCACCCGCCGCTGCCCCCACTGGCTCGATTCCCAAAGGGGTGGTGCTGGAAGGGAGGTGGCGGGGCGGCGAGCTGACCGTCCGAGAACTGGAAACAAGGTTCTTGCAGCGAGGGAGGCTCTCGGCTATCTCCGCCGCCGGCGCCGCGGCCGCCGCTGCTGCATTCAGCACCCCGGGCGAGTGGACAGCTCCCACCCAGACCCCGCGCGTCACGCTCGTGGGGGCCTGACGCAGACGCCGCGGAGGGATGGAGGAGGGAAAGGGGATGAGAGGAAAAGAAGCTGGAGGGAGAGGGAGCAAGAGGAGGAGAGAACTGTGCGAGGGAAGGGGATGGGGAGGGACCAAGGGAAAGGGAGGTAACCAGGAGAGGGAGGGATTTAGGAAGGGAAGGAGGAGGGAGCGAAGTGAAGAGTAAAAGAAAGAAGGAGAAAGGCCACGGGGAGGGAGGGGAGCGATTCAGGCACTAACTCTTGCATTTCACCTCAGCAGGAACGTGTCAGTGTGGAAGGTCTGGTTGTAGACTCTCTGCCCGCTGTCCACTATCACAGCTCCTCTCATTGCACATACAAGACACAGACACCTGTCAACCAGAGACCGTTTCTCTGTTCACATAAACATTTAAAGTAGATCTCAGTCTGCAAGCTTTCGAGGAGATAAAGTTTTGTGACTTCCACAATGAAGCTGGGACTTGATGGAGATTAAATTCCTCATGACTAAGGAAATGCTTGAGACATGAGACATGAGAAGGAAATGTTTCATTGAGGCTTGAGACATGAGAAGGAAATGCTTCAAATTTTCAAACAGGGAGGAGGTTGCTAGTACCATTTTTTTGTCAGCTTCTTCGCCTAGAATTTAAGCTCCAATTGACAGAGATAATTTTTTTAATCCATTTGATCCCGTGTGCCTAAGTCAGTGATGGCATGTAGCAAATGTTCAATGCATATTTGTTGAATGGCTTGTGGCCACCATCACCACAGTCATCATTACTATAAGTCACAGTCCTCTTTCAATTGTGAATCATAAGAATCCAGAGCAATATTTCAGCTTCGTCTTCACCAACCTCCTCCCTATTCAAGCCTTTCACTGAGCCGCTGACAAGAGGTAATTTGAAATGGATTTTAATTTCCTCTCCTATTTCTGCTACTGACTCATGTCACCCTACCCTATTTTTCTCAAGGAGTTTCTTGAGCAGCAAAGTGCCCCTAAATGTGAAGAGCAAGAAAAAGAAGGAAACTTAAAGTGGTCTATATAAAACCTCAGTGTTTGCAGCTGTAGACTTTGGTCATTGAAAACTTAGGATTGCTTTTTTTGCCTTTCCTTATAAACCTCTCTCTCTCTCTCTCTCTGTCTCTCTCTGTCTCTCTCTCTCTCTCTCTCACACACACACACACACACCCCTCTAGGGCCATAGAGAAGATATGCCAGTGATTCATCCAAACAGCCATGGTAATGCCTTTACAAATATTGGAGCCATAGACAGAGTAGCATGCAAAATTTCTGCAGCAAAATATCATTGGAATGAAGTTCAGTCCAATGAGTCATAAGAAAACTACCCCTTTGCTGCCATCTCTATGAAATGATTCATTCCTACAAGCTCTAAGGAGAAAGGACCTACATCTCAGTCTTGGTTAACCCAGCATGGCTACTTGTCTGAATCATGCCCCAGGACTCACCATGGATGCTGAGACCCAGCCCAAGGTGCTCGTTTAAAGATGATACTAATATTTTTAATAACTACAAAATAATATTTATTGATTAATATCAGCACAAATACTGTGCAGCAACAGAAAACCTCTTTATTTCAAAAATTCTATTAGTTCTTCAAGAAAATATTTTGTGTTCCACATCACTCTGTATCTGTTTCTGGTATTGCAGAAATCATAGTCTATATAATAATGATCTCACCATACATTCATCTCCCTTTGTCTGACTCCGAGCTTCTTTAAGGCGGGGATCAGTATCTATATTTGTATCACCAGCACATAATGCAGCACCTGAAGTTTAGTAGGTGTTCAAGAAAATGGACTCTGAATAAATAAAAGGCTTTTTTATTTCAGTGAAGCTACCATATTTCTCCCCTTCAGCCTGGACACATACATGTGAGTGCTCCCACATATGATTGAATATCTGCTTTACCTAAAATTGAGTTTTAGGGTTTTGTGCTCATTAAATTCTAGCTCCAAGTGTGTTGTGCAAGTAAATTAGGGCAGGAGATAGAAATGCCATATGAGACCTATATCCAGAGTCATAGAAATGGATGATGTCCGGCCAGGCATGGTGGCTCATGCCTGTAATCCCAACACTTTGGGAGGCTGAGGCGGGTGGATCATCTGAGGTTGGGAGTTCAAGACCACCCTGACTAACATGCAGAAACCCCGTCTCTACTAAAAATACAAAATTAGCCAGGTGTGGTGGCACATGCCTGTAATCCCAGCTACTCAGGAGGCTGAGGTAGAAGAATCGCTTGAACCTGGGAGGCGGAGGTTGCCGTGAGCCAACATTGCACCATTGCACTCCAGCCTGGGCAACAAGAGCGAAACTCTGTCAAAAAAAAAAAAAAAAAAGAAAGAGAGAAAGAAAGAAAAAGAAAGAAAGAAAGAAAGAAAGAAAGAAAGAAAGAAAGAAAGGGATGATGTCCATAACAAGACTGCCTTTCCCAAACCTTCCACTGAAAGTGAAAAGATTTCTAGAAACAGAAAACTGCTAAGGACAGACAGCAACAACAGGACTGCCTTTAGAAAGATTGAGAAGTGGCCGGGCGTGGTGACTCACACCTGTAATCCCAGCACTTTGGGAGGCCTAGGCAGGTGGATTGCCAGACAGAGGTCAGGAGTTCGAGACTGGCCTGGCCAACATGGTGAAACCCTGTCTCTACTAAAAATATTAATAATTAGCCAGGCATGGTGGTGTGCACCTGTAATCCCAGCTATTCAGGAGGCTGAGGCAGGGAATTGCTTGAACCAGGGAGGTGCAGGTTGCAATGAGCTGAGATTGCACCACTGTACTCCAGCCTGGGTGACAGAGTGAGACTCCATCTCAAAAAAAAAAAAAAAAAAAAAGATTGAGAAGCCTAAGAGGCCGGTTTTGAATATAATGTAAATCTTGTAAAACACTTCACTGAGTTAGATTCTTCTTACATAATTGCCTAATCATGAGCCCAAAAGTAAAAACCCCATTATTGTCTAATGAGCTCCAGAGTAAAAACAACCATAAAGACCATATTAAATCAATGGGTTCCTATTTAGACATTCAAAAAATATTTACTGAACACCCATCATCGGTAAGGCATTGAATTGTGTTGAAAGATGTGGGGAGCACAAACTGGTTGGAATTGCATCCTCAAGGGTCTAGTACTATAAATATGTAATCATAATATAAAGCATAAAATAGTAAGTGTTACAAAAGCATACAAAGTTTGGGGAGTGTTCAAAATAGGGAGATAATGCTTACAGCTTGGCAGCAATTAGGAGAGGTGGGAAGAGGGGGGAGGTAGAGATAGTTGCCACAGCTCTGGAAAAGCTTTGAAAGCCTTTTTCAAGAAGTGACATTTGAACTGAGTTAAAATATGTGGAATTTAGAGGAGGGAGGCATATTCCTGGCAGTGGGAGCACTGAATACTGTAGCTTTTCCATTAGGCTGTGGTGGAAGGTACTCAAAGGTAAGTAGCTAGAGGAAATGTCAGAAAGGTAGGCTGGAGCCAGATTCCAGAAGACCCTGAATGCTGCTTTGGGAGAAGATTTATTCATTGACCAGGTACTTGTTTTAATGGTTTTAAAGATTTGGAGCTGAAAGTGAAGGGCAAAAATAAACTTTATCTCTGAGCAGGTTAATTAACTGGATGGGATTTCATTGCTAACAGGTGGGAAGCAATCAATATTTTTCATTTCACGCCAGAAAGTTCTCAGCTCCTTAATAGATTTATTCTTTTAAACGAGGTTGTTTTCAGATATATTTCATTACATACAGGGATGCTGAGGTCATAAGAATTAGAAGAGGAATAGAGGAATGAAAGGCACCAAAAAATAGTCTTCAGGGAGAAATATTAGAAGACCCAGAGATTCAGAAGAGATGCATTATGGAGACCACTGTACTTGTTTCTCCAACAGAGAGCTCTAAAGGGACTCCATGTTAGTTGTTATTATTTCTTCTTTACCTAGACAGACAGTAACCCAGGCTAGAGGAGATTTTACGACCCTTTAAAAAAAGAGGTTTAGAAAAATTGGATAGCTCTATGACTAAGATCTCATTGCAAAGTAAGTGTCAGATAGAGGCCAGAACTCACATACCTCCTCTTCTAATCCTCAATACAATTTGCTTTCTACTATATCACATTTGACTTTCTTCAAACATATAGCTCCTCAAGAATAGGTGTAGAATTATGGTTAATAGGCAAATTAACAGCTACCATGTACTTTTCATATGTACTTAGAAGCACCTGGACACTTATTAAAAATATAAATTCTTAGGTGCCACTGCAAGTCTACTGAGTAAGAATTTCTTGGGAAACAACCTGGAAATTCACTTTTTGACAAGTGCCTTACCCAAGTGATTTTTTTAAACCTCAAAATGCCTTAGATGATAGGTGTTATTTTTCACATTTTTGAGGTAAGAAAACTGAGTCTTGGGGAAACTAAGTCTAAGGTCATGCAGTTGGTAAATACTAAAGCTGAGATTCTAACAGAGGCCTCTCTGAACCTGAAGTCTATGCTCTTCTTACCATGAAATACTGCCTTTTTAATTAGATCTCCAGGTGCCACATGGAATCCCCACATAGTTATCTGTCTGCCATACATGTCCCATGTCAAAAGATAGTTCAAATTCAAGGTAAAGTGTGGTAGGGAGCTTCTTAAATGGCCCCAGTGATCCCTGTCCCCTGACATCCATGCCTTATTTGATTCTAATAATTAGAATACAGTGAAAGTGATGGGATATCACTTCAGAGATCAGGATACAAAAGACTGTGATTTGGCTGGGTGCGGTGGCTTACACTTGTAATCCCAGCACTTTGGGAGGCCAAAGAAGACAGATCACTTGAAGTCAGGAGTTCAAGACCAGCCTTGCCAACATGGTGAAAATACAAAATACAACTAAAAATACAAAAATTAGCGAGGTATTGTGGTGTGCACCTGTAGTCCCAGCTACTTAGGAGGCTGAGGCTTGAGAATCACTTGAATCCAGGAGGTGGAGGTTACAGTGAGCTGAGATTGTGCCACAGCACTGTAGCCTGGGTGACAGAGTGAGATCCTGTCTCAAAAATATAGAAGAAGAAGAGGAAGAAGAAGAAGAAGAAGAAGAAGAAGGAGAAGGAGAAGGAGAAGGAGAAGAAGAAGAGGAAGAAGAGGAGGAGGAGGAGGAGAAGGAGGAGGAGGAGGAAGAAGAAGAAGAGGAGGAGGAGGGGGAGGGGGAGAGCTGTGACTTGCACCCTGCTTGCCCTTGCTCTCTCTGGCTCTTCTCACTTGTTCACTGTGATGGAGACCAGGTGCCATAGTGTGAGCTGTCCTATGGAGGCTCTCCCATGTGGTGAGGAACTGAGAACAGACTCCAGCCAACAGCCAGCAAGGAACCAAGGCCCTTAGTTCAACAGCCCATGAGGAACTAAATCTTGCCAACAGCCCTGTGAGTGAGCTTGGAAGTGGATCCTTCCCCAGTTGAGCCTTGAGATGACTGCAGTATTGGCTGACACCTCGATTGCAGCCTTATGAAAGTCCTGAGCCAGGGGTCCCAGAAAAGCTGTGCCTGAATTCCTAACTGTCAGAAACTATTAGATAGATGTGGTTGTCTTAAGCCCTCTATATGTGATCACAGCTGCCACCTCCAAAACACATACACAGAGATAACTGCCTGTCAACAAGAGTCTGCTTCCCTGCATAAAAACATTTTGGACAGATATCAATCTGCAAGCCTTGGAAGAGATAAAGTTTTCAGAATCCCTCATTGAGCTTCGGAACACAGTGTAGATATCAAGTGACCATGGCATGTGGTGGGATGGGAACTAGAGACTTATTTACTTGGTGTAGACCAAGTCTCTAATGACTAAGAACTCAAGAATGAAATGTTCCAAACATGGAAGGGGAATCCCAGCACCATCTTCTGTTTCCTTTTCTGAAATTTAGACTCCATGGGGCAAGTATTCTAGAGGGGATCCATTTTGATCCCATGTGCCTAGATCAGTGACGAGACATAGCAGGCGCTCAGTAAAAATGTGTTGAATTGGTTGTGTCCATCATCACTGTAGTCAGCATAATTCTAAGCCTAGTTCTCTTTGACTTATAGATCATAAGAATCCAGGGCAATATTGCAGCATCGTCTTCACCAATATCCCCAGCCTCTTCTCCAAGCCTTTAACTAAACCATTGACAAGGGGGTAATTTGAAATGGATTTTAATTTCCTCTCCTATTTCTACTCCTGACCTATGTTACCCTGCTCCATACTTCTCAAGGAGTTTCTGGTGAGCTGAGAGGTGCACACTACGTTTTGGGGTAATTTGTTACACAGCAATTGATAACCCATACATAAGGGCACTTAGAACACCAACCATTATGCCCATACTTCCTCTATCTCAAGGTATGCTACCCTAACCTCAGACAGAGTTTGATCATTCATAAGGCATTGAAAGTATAAATGTGAGAGCTCATGGGGGTGGGGAGGGGGAAGTATTTTGATATGCTTAATTGGTGAGCATGAATTCATGCCCTAAGATTATCTTAAGGATCACCTGTGGTGCTCATTAAAGGGGCAGATTCCTTGGTAGACTCTCGCCTCCAGAGATTCCAATTTAGTACAGTGTAGGATTTAGGTTATGCACTTTGGATTAGTTCCTTGGGCAATTCTGAGACAGGTGATCCTTGAGCTCCCTTGTGAAGAACACTGACTTAAAAGGTAAAGCCCAGAGCCAGGACCCCACCCTTCAGTTATCAGCTACTGTGAGAGCAGAGCTAGCCACTGCATGCCATGAGTTAATATTACTCTGTAGACATGAGTGAGTAAAGAGCAATTTCTGGATCAATGTCAAAAAGAAGCAACATAATGAAACAGAAAAGATGCTGAACAGAGATTTGATCATTTGGCACTGGAGCCCTAGACCCTCCCAGTGATAGGTGTACAGTAGGGAGCAAGACAGATCATGTCCATGCCCTCACAAAGTTAGCCTAATGCGAAAGACAGAAAAGTAAGCAAATAAAATAAGTTAATTTCCTGTGTTGATAAGTGCTATAAGTAGACTAAACACAGTAATGTGATAGAGAATGACCCACTAGAATGTGTGTTGATGAGAGGAAAATAGATGGTAAGGGCTGCGATGGCTTCCCTGAATTTAGACCTCAAAGAGAAGGAACTAATGATGTGAAGATCTGAGGCTGTTTTCAATCAGAGAAGTCAGCAAGCACAGAGCCTGAGGTGAGACTGATGTGGCACATTAGGGGAACAGAAAAAAAGGCCAGTTGGAGGCAAGGGAACGAGAGGCGGGGTAATGGAAGATGAAATGAGAGAGGAGGGCAGGAATCATGTTATGTAGGCTCCTGTAACAATGGGAAAAGAGATTGCATTTAATTCTAACTGAGCTGGAAAGCCATTGAAAGATTTTAAGTAATGGATTTTTATTTTGTAAAACATCCCTTTGGTTGCTGAGTAGGGAGTGGACTGGAAGTAGGCAAGAGTGGAAACAGCTTGGCCACTAATCAGCTGTATGACTCCAGAGATTGAGTACACTTGGGGCCTCAGTTTCCCAATCAGTAAAATGTTTGCTTGGCACCAAGGGAGCAGTATGGTTCCTTCTAGCTTCACTATTCCATGAATACACCGTGGTAGCCTGAATTTGAGCCAAGCTCTTATATGTGAGTGGAAAATAAGTCTCTGATTTCCATCTCACTGCATGGCATGGTCACTTGATATCAGCTCAGCACTTCCTCTTCCTCTCCAAGGCTCCTGACTAGTGCCTGAAACCACACAGATGGCATCCTTACCTGTCGCATCCCAGCCCAGAGCCATCTGCCAGGGTTTCCAGTTTGGGGATGCTCCTGGGGGGAAATAACTGGCCAGCCTGCTCTGTAGCATCACCGGCCCTGCTACCCACCCCCAGCACCACCCTGCTGCCTACTGCCAGCCTGTGCAGGCTTCTTTGAGCTCTTTTTCTGGGAAGGCAAATGGCATTATTAAATATTCAATACGCCTGCAAAGAGGCAGTGGACATGATAGACGGAACCTGCTTTTCAATTGTGCTGAGAGGGCAGCTGCCTACTCAGAGTGAGGCTGGGACAAAGGAGGTGTGGTCTCAGCCCATGCTTCCCAGGGCTTCTCTGATGTGTCCACCCTACATGTGGTCCCAGACATGAGGGCTTTTACCCTTCATGGGGACAAGTCCCTCCACAGACCATTCCTCATTGGTGACATATCATCTTGTTCAAGTGACATGTGACAATATATGGAATTATAGGTGTCTGAGATGTATGTGTATACATACATAGTTCTAAACAGAAATGTAATCTGTATTTACCTCAAATTCCCCCAGCTCATATGTGTACAGTGATACCCACATTCTGCAAACGTTAGCCATGTACACGTAACCCATTTTAACACAGGGCCCACTTAAAACAATGTGGCTTTAAAAACAGCCTGTTTTAAATGGCTGCCCAATGGGCACATGTAGCTTGATAGTCAGACAAATAGAAATATTGATTTTTAGATACAGACATAGCAACAATAAAACCTTTAATTTATACACGTCCTTCTCCTGGGGAATCTGCAGGATGTGTCACTTCTCCCCTATGTGGAGAGTCTAAAAGTTTATCTCTGCATGAGATGTGAAGCAGAATTAATATAAACACAGAGAAAGTCCTATGACATTCTAGTTAATGCTACCTATGCACCACATGCACCCTAAGCATCTGAATTCACACACCATCCAAAATATAAATTATAACAAGAATTTGTATGTAATACCATACACATGCATGCTATGTGACTATGTCCTAAGTAACATTACCTGGAGATTAAAAAAAACTTTGTAAGTGCATTTTCATTTCTGCTTTTTCAGATTAGGTATAGTTATTGAAATAGAACACTATTACATGATTAGATAATTGGGTAAAAATCCATTAAGTGATTCACTTAAGATTCGTGCAATTTGCTATATATAGGTAAATACCTCAATATTAAAAAGTGAGAAAAAACAAAGTTGCCTCTTGAAATCCAGGATGCTGTCTCATAACCTGGGGCCAGGGTAATAAAGAGTATAGGCATACCTCGTTTTATTACATGTCACTGTATTGCACTTCACAGATCTTGCATTTCTTACAAATTGAAGGTCTGTGGCAACCCTACATGGAGCAAGTCTATCGGTGACATTTTCACAATAACCTGTGCTCATTTCATGTCTCTATGTCCCATTCTGGTAATTCTCACAATACTTCAAACTTTTTCATTATTATTATATCTGTTATGGGGATCTGTAATGAGTGGTCTTAGATGTTACTATAGTAATTGTTTTGAGGTGTCATAAGCCATGCCCATATAAAACAATACATTTAATTGATAAATATTGTGTATGTCTTGATTGCTCCACTGACCGGCCATTCCCACATCTCTTTCCTGCTTCTCAGGCCTTCCTATTCCCTGAGACCAAACCATACTGTAATTAGGTCAATTAATAACACTACAATGACCTCTAAGGGTGCAAGTGAAAAGCAGAGTTGCATGTCTCTTATGTTAAATTGGAAACTAGAAATGATTATGCTTAGTGAGGAAGCCATTTTGCAAGTAGAGATAGGCCAAAAGCTAGACCTCTTGAGCCAAACAGCAAAGTTATGAATACAGAGAAAAAGTTCTTGAAGGAATTTAAAAGTACTACAGTGAACACATGAATGATAAGAAAGCAAAACTGCCTCATTGCTGATATGGAGAAAGTTTTAGTGGTCTGAATGGAAGGTCAAACCAGACACAACAGTCTTTTAAGCCAAAGACTAATCCAGAGCAAGGACCTAACTCTCTTCAATTCTATGAAGGCTGAGAGAGGTGAGGAAGCTGCACAAGAAAAGCTGGAAGCTAGCAAAGGTTGGTTCATGATCCTGTCTTCATAACATGAAAATACAAGGCGAAGCAGCAAGTGCTGGTGGAGAAGGGGCAGCAAGTTACCCAGAAGATCTAGCTAAGACAATAAATGAAGGTGGCCACACTAAATAACACATTTTCAGTGTAGACAAAACAGACTTATATTGGAAGAAGATGCTATCTAGGACTTTCACAGCTAGAGAAGTAATTGCCCGGCTTTGATGCTTTAAAGGACAGGCTGACTGTCTTGTCAGAAGCTAATGCAGCTGATGACTTTAAGTTGAGACTAATACTCATTGACCATTCCAAAAATCCTGGGGCCCTTAAGAATTATGCTAAATCTACTCTGTCTGTGCACTATAAATGTAACAACAAAGCCTGGATGCAAGACATTTGTTTATAGCAAGGTTTACTGAATATTTGATGTATATATATACACACACACAAATATACATATATATGTGTGTATATGTATACATATATGTGTGTATATGTATACATATATGTGTGTATATGTATACATATATGTGTATATGTATACATATATGTGTGTATATGTATACATATATGTGTGTATATGTATACATATATGTGTGTATATGTATACATATATGTGTATATGTATACATATATGTGTATATGTATACATATATGTGTATATGTATACATATATGTGTATATGTATACATATATGTGTATATGTATACATATATGTGTATATGTATACATATATGTGTATATGTATACATATATGTGTATATGTATACATATGTGTATATGTATACATATATGTGTATATGTATACATATGTGTATATGTATACATATATGTGTATATGTATACATATGTGTATATGTATACATATATGTGTATATGTATACATATGTGTATATGTATACATATATGTGTATATGTATACATATGTGTATATGTATACATATATGTGTGTGTATACATATGTGTATGTATACATATATGTGTGTGTATACATATATGTGTATGTATACATATATGTGTATATGTATACATATATGTGTATGTATACATATATGTGTATATGTATACATATATGTGTATGTATACATATATGTGTATATGTATACATATATGTGTATGTATACATATATGTGTATATGTATATAATGTGTATATGTATACATATATGTGTATGTATACATATGTGTGTATATGTATACATATATGTGTATGTATACATATGTGTGTATGTATACATATATGTGTGTATGTATACATATATGTGTATGTATACATATATGTGTATATGTATACATATATGTGTGTATGTATACATATATGTGTATATGTATACATATATGTGTATGTATACATATATGTGTATATGTATACATATGTGTATGTATACATATATGTGTATATGTATACATATATGTGTGTATGTATACATATATGTGTATATGTATACATATATGTGTGTATGTATACATATATGTGTATGTATACATATATGTGTATGTATACATATATGTGTATATGTATACACTTGTGTACATATGTATACATAGGTGTGTATGTATACATATATGTGTACATATGTATACATAGGTGTGTGTATACATATATGTGTACATATGTATACATAGGTGTATACATATGTGTATGCATATGTATCCGTATGTGTATATGTATACATATGTGTGTGCATATGTATACGTGTGTATATGTATACATATGTGTGTGCATATTTATACGTGTGTGTATATGTATACATATGTGTGTGCATATGTATACGTGTGTGTATATGTATACATATGTGTGTGCATATGTATACGTGTGTATATGTATACATATGTGTGTATATGTATACGTGTGTGTATATGTATACATATATGTGTGCATATGTATACGTGTGTATATGTATACATATGTGTGTGCATATGTATACGTGTGTATATGTATACATATGTGTGTGCATATGTATACGTGTATATGTATACATATATGTGTGTACATATGTATACGTGTGTATATGTATACATATATGTGTGTACATATGTATACGTGTGTGTATATGTATACATATGTGTGTACATATGTATACGTGTGTGTATATGTATACATATGTGTGTACATATGTATACGTGTATATGTATACATATATGTGTGTACATATGTATACGTGTGTGTATATGTATACATATACGTGTGTACATATGTATACGTATGTGTATACATATACATATATGTGTGTACATAAGTATACGTATGTGTATATGTATACATATATGTATACATTATTTGTCATTGTCTTAGATACACACACATACATACATATATACATATGTATACATATATTTGTACATGTATATATACACATACATATATGTACATATATGTATGTGTATATATACACATACACACACACACACATATATATATATTTTTTGAGAAAGAGTCTTACTCTGTTGCCCAGGCTGGAGTGCAGTGGTGTGATCTCAGCTCACTGCAACCTCCGCCTCCTGGGGTCAAGTGATTCTCCTGCCTCAGCCTCCTGAGTAGCTGGGACTACAGGCGCCTACCATCACACCTGGCTAATTTTTTTTGTAAGTAGAGATGGGGTTTCACCATGTTGCCAGCCTAGTCTTGAACTCCTGACCTCAGGTGATCTGCCCACCTTGGCCTCCCAAAGTGCTGGATTACAGGCATGAGTCACCATACCTGGCTGGTTTACTGAATATTTTAAGCTCACTGTTGAGAACTACTGCAAAGAAAAAAAAGATTCCTTTCAAAATATTACTGCTCATTAACAATGCACCTGGCCACCCAAGAGCTCTGATAGAGATGCACCAGAAGATTAATGCTGTTTTCCTGCCCTGTTAACCCAACGTCCACTCCATAGCCCATGGATCAAGGAGTCATTTTAACTTTCCTGTCTTGTTGTTTAAGAAATACATTTTGTAAGGCTATAGCAGCCATACATAGTGATTCTTCTGATGGATCTGGGTAAAGTACATTGAAAACCTTCTGGAAAAGATTCATCATTCTAGATGTCATTCAGCACATTTGTGTTTCATGGGAGGAGGTCAAAATATCAACTTTAAACATGAGTTTGGAAGAAGTTGATTTCAACCCTCATGGATGACTTTAAGGGGTTCAAGACTTCAGGGGAGGAGGTCACTGCAGATGTGGTGGAAATAGCAAGATAATCATAATTAGAAATTACAGCCTAAAGATGCTGCTGAGTTGCTGTAATTTTATGATAAAACTTAAATGAATGAGGAGTTGCTTCTTATGGATGAGCAAAGAAAGTAATTTCTTGAGATGGAATCTACTCCTGGTGAAGATGCTGTGAACATTGTTGAAATGACAACAAAGGATTTAGAACATTCCATACACTTAGTTGATCAAGCAGCTGCAGGGCTTAAGAGGAGTGACTCCGTTTTGAAAGAAGTTCTACTGTGGGTGATATGCTATCAAACAGCATCACATGCTACAGAGAAATCTTTCTTAAAAGAGCCAGTTGGGCCAGGAACGGTGGCTTGTGCCTGTAATCCCAGCACTTTGGGAGGCCAAGGCAGGCAAATCCCTTGAGGTCAGGAGTTTGAGACCAGCCTGGCCAACATGGTAAAACGCCGTCTCTACTAAAAATATAAAAATTAGCCAGGCATGGTGGTGGGCATCTGCAATCCCAGCTACTCTGGAGGCTGAGGCAGGAGAATCAACCTGGGAGGCAGAGGCTGCAGTGAGCTGATATCATGCCACCACACTTCAGCCTGGCAACAGAGCAAAACTCTGTCTCAAAAAACAAACAAACACAAAAGAGTCAATCAATGCAGCCAACTTCTTTGTTGTCTTATTTTAATAAATAACCACATGCCAGGTGCGTGACTCATGCCTGTAATTCCAGCACTTTGGGAGGCTGAGGATTGCTTGAGCCCAGGAGTTCAAGACCAGCCTGGGCAACATAGCAAGATCCTGTCTCTACAAATAATATTTAAAAACTAGCCAGGTGTGGTGGCACATGCCTGGTGTCCCAGCTACTTGAAAGGCTGCAGTGAGCTGTGATTGCACCTCTGCACTACAACCTAGGTGTGACAGAGTAAGACCCTGTCTCAAGGAAAAAAAAAACAAAAACAAAACCCACTGCCACTCCAACCTTCAACAACCACCAGCCTGATCTGCCAGCCACTGTCAACATAGAGACAAGGCCCTCCACCAGCAATAAGATTATGACTAGCTGAAGGCTCAGATGATCACTTGCATTTCTGGCAATAAAGTATTTTTTAATTAAGATGTGTACATTGTTTTTTAGACACAATGTTATTGCACACTTAATAGACTACAAGATAATGTAAACATAACTTCTATTACATTGGGAAACCAAAAGTGTGTGTAACCTGCTTTGTTGCAATATTCATTTTACTATGGTGGCCTAAAACTGAATCCGCAACATCTCAGAGGGATGCTGGAACTTACTACATGGGGCACTTCTCAGAACTCTGTTAGTTCAGATAAGGTGGAGCATTGAGTCTGGATTCTGATAATTCATGGTCATGTCACCTTGGCCACTTTACTCCTTGTGCTTGCTTCCTCATCCACAAACAAAACAGATCAAACCTCATAGAGCTGCAGAAAAATCAAATGAAAAAAATTAACGTAAAGCACTTTGCATGGTGTCTGGCACATAGTAACTCTCAGCAACAGTGGGCTCTTTCCAAGATGATCATGACCACCCCTTACTCCTCACACTGACAGAGCCAGAAGACACTCAATGCATAGCACTATTTATGGGACACAACCTCTGCCCTGAAGAATCTGTGAAAGCAAAAAAGGATTACACATAATCAGAGACCTAATGATTCTTAATGTCCTGGTTGTCCAACTCCATCCACAACAGTTGATCTCCCAATTCCTTGATGAGTCATCATGTTTTCTAACTTCCTCAGCAAACAGCACAACCTTGTTCCATCACCAGCTTCCCCATCTTAACACGTTGCCACACCTCTGCTTGCCTTTCCTAACCTAGAGGCTCTACCTCCCCGTCCTGTCCTTCCCAGCAATTCCCCTTCTTATACACCCCTGCAGTTATATACCCCAGAAAAATTAGCCCAATCAGTGTTATCTTGTAATTCATTTACGTGGGGTACGAGAGCATGAGTGAGCAGAGTGTGTATGCATGTGCACGTGTGTGTGTGTGTGTGTAATAGATGCCAGATGCGTCCCTCAGTGCAAGTCTCCTGACCTCTCAGAGCCTTGGTTTCCTCATCTAGAAAATGAGGCTATTCACTTCCACATTGAAGGGTTGTTGTGAGGATGGAATGAAAACACACATATCAAGTAAGTGCCTAGCACAATGCCTGGCATTAACACTACTGAAGATAAACATGTTCATGCTAAATAAGAAGGAGCTTGCTGCAAATTCCTTACTTAGGAGAAGATTTGCAGTTCTATTGGGCAGGATAACTCCTTATTAGCTAAAATTAAATCCCCATACCTCCTTGAGAATTACCTCTCTGAGCATTTTCACTCTGAGTTGGTCCCAGCTAGAGCTGGCAGGATTTGTGCAATGTACATATACTTGTGAAATTCAAGCACACTATCTCTTGCTGACAGACTATAATGACTGTAATAAACAGGGAAACCTCTGTTCTAATAAACAAGTAATTACAGTTGACAATAAATGTGTAAACATGATGCTAATTAGCAAATTGTCTCATAGCTGCTTCCAGCTTGGGGACACGTGTATACATGCCCTGGAATATGGATAAGATGGGTCACCATTCTATGTTCTCATCCATAGATATATAAAGATGTGGGCAATAAGTACCACCTTCTTTGTCAAATCTTTTTTTTTTCCTTTCTATAGAAAGTATTATCTTTTTCACTCCAGAAAAAGAGGTCATTTTAGCATCTTGGTTTCCTATGTAATCCCTTTAAACTCAGGTTTTCTAGTAACCTTGGGGGACTGTGATTTATTATACAAAGTGCCTTTAGATCCATGAACACTGGCCTCATTACCTGGGTTCTTTCCAAACTTAGATACAAAGACACGGCCTGTCGATCCTTGGGATTTGAGAGCAGTAGGTGATGGAGGGCTGAAAGGAGGAGGTGGTTAAGATTAATAAACAGTGTTAAACCAGCAAATTGTCTTTATTGAACCAAAAAAAGAGATAAACCACACAGGGAGACAATGACCCGAATGGAGTTTCCGTCCTGCTTTCCGGCAAAGCGGCTGTTGCTTGAAGCTTCTCTTCTAAAGCAGACAGAATTTCCACTTCGACTTCCCTAGAGATGGGCTGCAAGTTATTTTCAGTTAGAAGCAGCCACAATTAATTCCCTGGCCAAGAGCAAAAATCCTGGAGGCCTTATGTATAAACATTTTTCTAAAGATTCCTCTCTTTTATTTTCTTTAATTTTTTTATTGACATGGGGAGTAAAGGAAAGACAAGCATGATTTTTTGCTAATCCCTTTTCTAACATTTTTATTCCTTCAATAATAGTCCTCATGAGTATCACTTTCTTTTCTTTTGTCCCCTTTCACTCATCCTTCCAAAACCATAACTTTCAAGAAATTTCCATGGATTAAGAGGCAGGGAGAAGAAGTATTATCCAGTGGTTAAAGACACTGACTTTTGATTTGATCCTGGCTCCTTCACTGTTTCAGTCAGGATAGGTTAGGTTATGCTGCAGTAACAAGCAGCACCAAATTTTCAGTTTCTGAACACAATAAAAGCTTATTTTACCTTTATACCAAGTCAGTGCAGGTCCAAGTGACTCTGTAGGGCAACTGCCTTCATGCAGTGGGTCAGCAATCCACATCTCTTCAATCTTTTGGCACCTCCATTTCAACAAATGCCTCCATGACTGCTGGAGTAGAGAAATAAAGCATTAAAGCCCACATGAGAGCTGTTACATGTGTCAGCCTAGAAGTACCTTATCACTCAAAGTCACAACACATTGGCAAAACTAGTCACAAGACCCTACCCAATTGCCAAGAAAGATGGAAAACAAAGTTTTCCACGTATCTAGGAAGAGGAAGAGAATTGAAAATATTGGTGACCACTGGTATTAGCTACCACAGCCACTTACCAGCTGTTTGATCTTGGGCAAGACTTAATTCTCTGAGCCTCAGTTCCCTGAACTGTAAAATGTGAAAAACAAGAGTATCTAACATATAAGTTGTTGTGAAGATTAAATGAAGTAAAGCATCTTAAGTGCTTACCATAGAGTCTGGCACATAATGTGTTCAAGAAATGGGAGGCACCTTCATCAAATGTATCATGGTTAGTATACTTTTTACTTGCTTAGAAAATAGGGAGAAGAGGTTGGCAGAGATTGGAAGGAGAGAGAGAGAATAACCTGCAAATCCATCATTTTAACTACTAGGCTTCTCAAGAAGGCTAGGTCCTAAAAACAGGTATGAGTAGATGTTCTTTAGGCTCACAGAGCACTGGGTGTGATCAAAGCATGTGGTACCCGGGCACAACAGTCTCGCACGAGAGGCTCTTGTGCCTCCCACCTGCCTGTTAGTCAGGATCCTTATAGGAACCAGACAACACACTCAGAGACTTTCTAATGAAGGTACTATTTACAGATGTATAGGTAGAATTAAGAAAACCAATACTGACTCATCTAGGAAGGTACCATCAGTAATGTAATGTCACCTTTAGACCTAAAGGAGCAAAGGGAGGAAGTGGTGTTATGGGGAACCACCCAACAGAAGCACTAGTCAAAGCTGGATGTAGCGACTGCCAGAACTGTGACAAGTAGGGGAGGAAACAAGAGGAACAAATATCCCAATCTCTCATTCCTCTTCCCTTTCATCCCCTGATAATGCCACCCATTGACCAAACCCAACTGAAAGCCACAAGACAGGGAAGCCTGGGTTTCTGGGTCATAGAAATGGCCCCCAGCCCAGAGAAGTCATCTGGGGTTGGGGACAAACAGTATACCTGTGCTCCAACTCTCCCTCTCTCTGCACTCTTCTTAGCTGCTGCCTCCTCCTCTCCTTCTTCCTTCTCTGCTCCTCCCACTTTCACTTTGCTAGGTTGACTGAGCATCTCCTCAGGTGAAAAGTACTTCCTGGATGGTGATAATTAAAGTCAGTACTTCTATCTACCATGCGGAGTGAGAAATCCATGGAGTCAGCCCAGAGAGTTCCTGGACAGTCCCATTAGCCTGCTGTTGCTGCTGATGCTGCTGCTATCCAAGTCAAAGCACATGCACAATTTTTGTCCACAATTTCTCAGTAAGAGGACTGGGGTAGTGGACATCTGGGGTTTTGTTTGTTTGTTTGTGTTTGCTTGTTTATTGGTGCTCATCATATATTTATCTTATCTTGATAACATTCTTGCTTCTCTCTAGGGTATCATCCTTTCCTCTCCAAGTCTCAGCTCATGTGTTTCAGGTAGAGTTGACTTGAGCCTGGCTCAGAGGTGGAACATGTGACCTAGGCTTAATCCAATAATTGCGTCCCATTTTCCTATACACAGAAATTGTTTCAGGGGTGGATATGTGATGCAGTCAGAGCCAATAAAATGTAGTGAAATTTTGCTAGAAATTCTGGAACAAAGACTTTTCCTAGAGCAGACACTGCAGAAGACATTACGGCTGGTTGACTTTCCACCAGCCATTCCACCCTAGGTGATCGTCTAAGCCAGGATTCTCAACATTACACTATTGACACTTTGGACAAGAGAATTTTTTGTTGTAGAAGAATTGTCTTGTGCAATCTGGAATGTTTAGCAGCATTTCTGTCATCTACCTACTAGACTGCGGGAGCACCCCACCCCACCCCACTCAGTGACAACCCAAAATGACTCCAGACTTTGTCAAATGGCCCCAATGGGGCAACATCTCCCCTGATTGAGAACCACTAGTCTAAGCTAACTGTGAACATTTTATCCTACTTATCAGTGGCTGGGTGAGGAATGGGCATGTGATGCAATTCTGTCCCATAAGATGTAAAAAGCCTTCTAGGAGATTCTGGGAAACATTTCCTTTTTCTGACAAAAGAGCAGAAGGGAGAGGTAGTTTCACTTCTTTTTCTGCACATTGCAGTGTCTGAATATGACACTTAAAAATTTAACAGCCATTGTGTAACCATGAGGGAAGCCATCTGAGAGAATTGACACTGAAAATGAAGGGGTGGGAAAAACCTGGCATCTCAGCTACATTGTTGAGGTGCTTAATCAACCATTCTGGATCTCACCACATCTTTATATTTCTTGTGCACAGAGAAAAATTTCTTGGCCGGGCGCAGTGGCTCACGCCTGTAATCCCAGCACTTTGGGAGGCTGAGGCGGGTGGATCACGAGGTCAGGAGATCGAGACCATCCTGGCTAACACAGTGAAACCCCATCTCTACTAAAAATACAAAAAAATTAGCCGGGCGTGGTGGCAGGCGCCTGTAGTCCCAGCTACTCTGGAGGCTGAGGCAGAATTGTGTGAACCCGGGAGGCGGAGCTTGCAGTGAGCCGAGATTGCGCCACTGGACTCCAGCCTGGGCAACAAAGCGAGACTCTGTCTCAAAAAAAAAAAAAAAAATTGCTTTATCATCTAAGCTACTTTGGGGTCAGATTTTCTCCTGTTTGCAGCTCAAATTATCCTAACTGACATAGACTTCAATAAGGACATATGTGGCCCTGGGAGTTACTGGAAGTTCTCTCTCTTTTTTTTTTTTTCTTTTTGAGAAGGAGTCTTGCTCTGCAGCCCAGGCTGGAGTGCAGTGGCACCATCTTGGCTCACTGCAACCTCCGCCTCCTGTGTCTCGGTTCAAGCAATTCTCCTGCCTCAGCCTCCCGAGTAGCTGGGATTACAGGCTCGTGCCACCAGGCCCAGCAACTTTTTGTATTTTTAGTAGAGATGGGTTTCACCACGTTGGCCAGGCTGGTCTTGAACTCCTGACCTGGTGATCTGCCCACCTCAGCCTCCCAAAGTGCTGGGATTACAGGCATGAGCCACCGTGCCCAGCCTGGAAGTTTTCTTCTAATCATGAAGAAAGGCCCTATCTAAGACTCGAGGATGCAGAGCTGAGGACAGGGAAGAAGTGGATCTTAGTGACAAATGGCTTAGATTTATGAGACAATACGTTTTCTTTGCTTGGCTTTAGTCCATTAGGGTTGGGGTTTCTGTTGCTTGCAACAGAGTGATTTAACTGATACAGATGGAATAGGAATAGAGTTTCCAGTACCCAAAAGTCACCCCAGTGCAGACAACAGGTATAAGTATTTTCAAATTAATCTGAACCCAACAAATAAATCTAATCTATACCAGCAAATAAAGTAGAATGAAGCACTACTCAGCCTCCTCCCACCCCGTACCTTTCCCAAATATAACAAAATACTTCTCCTTAAAATATTAATAAAATTAAGGAAAGTATAGGCCTCAAGTTTGGACACTTGTCACAATTTCAAATGCCGCTGAATCATTGCAGATATTGCCTGGATGCTTCATACAGATATTTGGTCATAAGAATCATATTAAATCCATAAAAAGGAAGCGTTAAAAGGAAATAGATACAACCTATCCAGCCTTCTCATTTTACAGAGGAGGAAATGGAGGCCTAGAGAAGGAAATAATCACTAAGGTCACTCAGTTACTGAGAGGCAGAGTCAGGACCAGAAGCCACGTCTCCTCATTATTCTACCCCAGCTCATTTTCCCTCACCAACTCTATCTGATATTAGGTCCCATTTTCTGAAATGATCCATGTAGAGATTGAGGATTTGGCCTGAAGTGCTAGAAGTCACTATCCCTGCAACCCAATCTCAGTCGGTGGCACCTATGAGAAAACATGCTTTCGAATCTCTCTTGGCCGGATATGGTGACTCACACCCATAATCCCAGCACTTTGGAAGGCAGAGGAGGGCAGATCACCTGAGGCCAGGAGTTTAAGACCAGCCTGGCCAACATGGCAAAACCCCGTTCTACTAAAAATACAAAAATTAGGCTGGGCATGGTGGTACACGCCTGTAGTCCCAGCTACACAGGAGGCTGGGGCACAAGAATCGCTTGAGCCCAGGAGGCAGAGGCTGCAGTGAGCCAGGAGTGGAAATCGCGCCGCTGCACTCCAGCCTGGGCAACAGAGCGAGACGCTGTCTTAAAATAAATAAATAAATAAATTAAAATAAAATAAAATCTTCTTCTTGGAGCAGTTGTATCAGCAGCCCTGGGAGGCCTTGGGATAGGTGGGACTGCCACCCTCCTCTGGGACAGATGGCCAGTCTAGCAAGGCTGGTCTGGCAGCCTGCTGTCCTTCAAGCTGAGTGGAGCCAGCTGGGTGCTGGGGTCAGCGGGGAGGAGAAGGATGGAACATCCAGAGAATGGCAGGGTGGGAGAATGGGCCCTCCCAGTGGCAGGAGGCATAGACTCTTTTGTGCCACCAAAAATACCATCCAAATTTAAAGCTGACAACACAGGTGGAGTGGGCGGGCCGCTGTGATTTGACGGGTTCTCAGAGGCTCTGCCTGCCTAAAAATATCTCCTCTACCCACCTGCCTGGGACACCGTCCCTTCTTATCAAGCCTGAAATTCCTACCATTAGAGTTGCTAAGGGTTTAGATGACAAAGAATGGGGCATGTTTCCCAGCAGGTCACCATTAAAGCAGGCTTCCTGGGAGTGGAAGGGAGGCCCTTGAGTCTGCTCCTTTTAGCACAAAGAGCTAATACGGCCAGAAGCTCAGAGGAGGCAGGAGTGGCCTACTTTACAATTTTGCCTCCTACTGAGATGCCAGTCACTTAATTCATTCATGCCCATATGACCAGGGCCCTGAAGAAATTAGGAAGCAGGCTGTAAAGAAAATAAGACAATGGGCCCACAAGTAAAGCATCATATTCTGCTTCTCCTTTGCAGTTCCATTTAGGTTTTGCATTTTCTCCTCACGGGAATCTGGGTCCAAGTTGGAGAACTTTTTTATGTGCTCGGGGCAGCCAGGCATTAGGGTGCACCCAAAGCCCCACAGGACCCCCCAGAGATTGTTGTTCTCCCTAAGTTCTTCCCCACTTCTTCTCATCACCACTTCCCCTTGGCTAATCCCAGGAAAAAATTAAAAATCCAAGTGTGGGCTGGGCGCAATGGCTAACTCCTTTAATCTCAGCACTTTGGGAGGCCAAGGTGGGCGGGTTGCTTAAGCCCCGGAGTTCCAGACAAGCCTGGACAACATGGCAAAACCCTGTTCCTACAAAAAGTACAAAAATTAGCTGGCTGTGGTGGAGCGCGCTTGTAGTCCCAGCTACTAAGGAGGCTAGGGTGGGAGGATCGCTTGAGCCAGGGAGGTCGAGGCTGCTGTGAGCTGAGATCGCACCGCCGCACTCCAGCCTAGGCAAAAGAGTGAGACCCCTTCTCAAAGGAAAAAAAAAAAATCTAAATGTGTCAGGTCATGGCGTGCTATTGAGAAGTAGAGGAATGAAAGGGTGGGAGGCAGGGTGGGCAGTAGGGGAGATTCACACCCCTGTTGATTGGTTTTGCCCATTCCATTCTGACATGTGTGAGCCTCAGCTCTGCTGTCAGAGGCTGAGGCAAGGGAGGGGGACTGACAGGACAGGTCAGAGGGGACCATGGCTGACAGAAAGGGCCTGGTGGTGGCAGAGTGATTAATGATCCTGGGCTTGGAGAACTGACGATGGCCAGAGGAGGGGAAGATAGTGTTGATCCGTGCTGGAGGTTGTACTGGGAATTTATAAGCTCTGGTGTGAAGAGGAAGCTGTCTGAATACTTAAGAAGATGCTTGGTGTAGGCCTTGTTGGTTGGAATTAGGGTGGGTACCTTGACTTAGGTCACATCATTCATTGCTTCATCAATAAGGTGCACAGGAATAAGACTAGCAAACCCAAGTGAAGAAATTCATTAATGTCAGGCCATTCTGTGGTTGTCTTATCTAGGCCAGACACACCCTGGTGGAGGAACGGGGAGGGCTTGCCCTTGAAGCTAATGGATACTCTCATTGTCCATCATCCTGGCAAGAATTTGATTTGATGCTGGCTATAAGGATATAAAGAGGAGAGACAGAGAGTGGAAAGAAAAAAAAGTGTTCGTTTTCCCCAGAGCAGAGTATGTCTTTATCTGGTGTCCCAAGAGAGGGGTGGGATATTCCCAGTGAGTGCATTTTGGGGCAGAAGGAAGGCTGCCCTTTGCCAAATGTAGGCAGCCCAGGAGCCAAACAAGGAAACAGATCCTAGGGAAGAACCTGATATTGGGCAAGAGTTTTGGTAATTTTCAGTTTTTATATTTCCTTCCATTAATCTCCGACTTACAGAAAAGTCTCTTTAAGATTTACTGCCTGGTCTCAGTGATGCTGTAGAGGCTGAGGGAAGAGTCTGGTACCCATTTGGGACCAAAGAGCAGAGCAGTGGGCAGTGTCCCCTCCCTTGAGACCAGAGAAGTCGAATTAGTGGTAGTAGCAGGGCAATCATATCCAGTCGAAACACGGTGAAGGTCAGTGAAGGAGGCAGTGGCTCAGGGATAAGACAAGAGTAATCATCTCCTGGATTTCTTTCTGGACACATGCAAGGCAGCACTCTGGGAAACTCTCAGAAACAGTTTGGGGGTCTCTGAGGACTGGGGCTTCAGCTCAGCCACTGGCATTTGAGGGGTTTTATCTTAGACATCAAACATGTCCTGCAAGACCCAGCATTGTGTTGGGCTCTAAGGATACAGGGATGAATTCAATATGATCTTCCCACTTATGTGACTTTACCCTGTCCCTCCAGGTGCCTGGAACCACAGGACCCTCTATAAGAAAAGGCACCCTGAGTCCTGGCTAAACAGGACCACTCGTTTTCCTGTACATTGCCCATATTGCCAGGCCAATGGCTCAGGTTTAGGGAACACAGGGTTTTAAGATCTCAAAGAGAGGTTTGAGATTATCTGGCCCAAGTCTCCATTTTGGCAGATGTTGAGACGTTTATATAATACAATCTGTTGGGGAAAAGGGCATCTAGACCTGTCCTTTTTGCAAGTTGATATCAGAGCATCACCCTCACTCAGAAACAGAGAAAAGGAGGTGAGTCCTGCAGCCATCGTAAGTTGGGGAGCGTTTGTGTTTCAGTGTGACCATCACGGGGTCTATGCTGAAGCCCTAACCCCCAATTCCAGAGAATGTGACTTCATTTGGAAATAAGGTCTTTGTGGATGATTAAGTTAAGAAGAGGTCATTAGGGTGCACCATAATCCAATATGACTAGTGTCCTTATAAAAAGGGGAAATTTCGAAACAAAGGGATAGACACAGGGGGCATGTCATGTGAAGATGAAGGCAGAGATCACATGATGCAGTGGAAGGCAGGAAGTGCTAATGATTTGCAGCAAACCACCAGAAGCTTGACAAGAGGCATGGAGCAGATGCTTCCTCACAGCCCTCAGAAGGAACCAACCCGCCAACCCCTTGATCTCAGATTTCTGGCCTCCAGAACCGCGAGACAGCAGATTTCCATGGCTTGAGCCGCCCGGTTTGTAGTACTTCATTATGGCAGCTCCAGCAAACAAATACAGATTTATGACCTCGTCTACCCGACGAGGATGCCTGGCCCAAGCTGGCATACTAAGAGTTTTCCTGGAACTTGGGAACTGGGACAAAGAGGGACTAAGCCAGCAAGACCGAAAAGCATGGTAGTCCCAGGACAGCCATGAAAACCATATGTGAATTAATGAGTGAGCAGATTGGAGCAGGTAAGGAGAGGAAGCAGAGATGCCACGGGAGGGAGGTCCTAAGGCCCCACAAGCCAGAGAGAGCAGCACGGTGGTTGGAGTTTTGGTTCTCTTAACCCCCAGAGGTGCCTTGTGCCTTGTCCATTTCCCTAGAGTCCTCTGCAGCCTTTAATTTGTCTGGGTTAGCCAGAGTGGATTTCCATTCCTTGCAAATCTAAGGGCATGAATGAGAGCAGCCAAGAAGAATATGTAGAAAAATGTTAGTATTGGATATTTCCAGATGGTGGTTCTTATTTCATTCCCAAGGGTTATCAAAGTTTCTAATTTTCCTACAGAGAACCCCTATAATGTGTTTAATATCTTAAGCTAACTAGATTAATTCATTTATTCATTCACTTAGCAAATAATTATTGGAGCTTCCTTCATGCAAAGCATTGTTTTGGACCCTAAGGACGTCATGTACAAAATGCACTTAAATCCTTGCCCTCCTGGAGCTGATGATAAAGAAGATGGACAAGTAAAACATATGGGATGTGAAATGGTGATAAGAGTGATGGAGAAAATAAAACAGGAGAGGAGGTTGGAATTGCCAGGTAAGGAGAAAGATTTTCGTTTTAAATATGTTGACCAGGGAAGGCATCACTGAGAAAGGGAGATTTAAACCAAGTGTTGAAGGAGGCAAGGGGAACGAGTCACTTAAGTATCTGGGAGAAGGGTGGTTTGGGCAGAGAGGCCCACAGATACAAAGTGTGTGAGGCAGATGTGTGCCAGGCAAGTTCCAAGAAAAGCAGGTGACCAGGGTATCTGAAGCAGAATGAGAGAGAGGGAAAGGACCAGAAGATAAGGCCAAAGATGTAGTTGGGGGAGGAAAAACCAAAAGAAGTTGAAAAGAAAACAAAAGAAAAAAATAAAGATGTAGCTGGGAAAGGCCAGGTGTGGTGGCTCATGCCTGTAATCCCAGTACTTTGGGAGCCCAAGGTGGGTGGATCACCTGAGGTCAGGAGTTCAAGACCAACCCAGGCAACATGGAGAAACCCCATCTCTACTAAAAATACAAAAATTAGCCAGGCATGATGGTGTGCATCTATAGTCCCATTTACTTGGGAGGCTGAGGCAGGAGAATCGCTTGAACCCAGGAGGCAGAGGTTGCAGTGAACGGAGATTACGTCACTGTACTCCAGCCTGGGCGGCAAAGTGAGACTTGGTCTCAAAAAAAAAAAAAAAAAAAAAAAAAATGCAGCTGGGAAAAGAAAGTGGGAAGGCCACCTACAGTTTGTGAGGAGTTTGATTTGATTTTTGGGCTAAGTATCTATTGGAATATAACAAAACTTAAAACACAGTGGCTTAAAACAACAGCAAACATTGATTCCCTCACAGTTTCAGTGGCTCAGGGACACTCATGAGATTGTAATCAAGATGGTCGCCACATACTGTATTCATCTAAAGCCTCTTAACCAGGGCTGGAGGACCCTCTTCCAAGGTGGCTCACATACTCACAAGGCTGGCAAGTGGGGGCTGGCTGCTGGCAGGACGCTGTGTTCCTCAACACATGGCTGTCTCCATGGGGTCTTCATGACATGGGGAATAGCTTCCTCCCTAGTGAGTGATCCAAGAGACAAAGCAGAAGCCTCCATTTTTTATGACTCCACACATAATATTTCATAGTATTTTATTGCTTGCATAGGTCAGCCTTATTCCGTGTGGGAGGGGACTAGACAAGAATCTGAATACCAAGCAGCAAACAATACTGGGGGCCCTTTTGGAAACTGGCTATCACAGCTATTCTATTTAAATGAGAATTTCCAATATATCAAAAGACAGACGATTTGCCAAGTTCAACTGCATCCCCCTTTGTAGTGTTTATCTAAAAAAACAAACAAATTCAGGAACATAACAATTCTCTAATTTTGACTTCCAAAGGACCTAGTCTTAAGTAATCCATCTTTTATCTGTAAATCATCTCCTGAAATATTATTTGCCTCCAGAATGAAATACTCCTGCTAAAATTATTTGGTAATAAACAGCAAGCACCAACTTTAGCTGTCTTGGACACAAATGAAGGGAATCTGGGGGAAAGATTCTGTGGTGTCTCACAGAAACCTTGGAAGGACCAGATTACTAAGCCTCAACAAGGACAGAGAACAGGGTGGTTTTGGAGACTTCAGTTCCTGCAGGACAAGGCTCTTCTCTAGGAGTTGCCACCACTGTGACTCAGCTCCCACACCCCAGGCCCTCTCTTTTCAGAATGGCCAGATTCCTGTGCAATTTGATGGGCTTCAATTGGGTCAGGGGTGCTCCAGCCCCACATAGACTCATCACCTACAGACAGGGGAGTAAGGGACACAAACTCCACTACTAAGGTCCCCTTGAGTATTGTATTAAAGAAGTTCCACAAGATGAGTGAGTCTTTGGGAGCTGAGTAGCCACCCCAAGATATACTTTCTATAAAATGCAAAGATATATTGTACTCAGATGGTCACTACTGAAATTTTATTGTGAGCCTGATTTTTTGATATGAGTATATGCATGTTTGAATGTGTTTTTATGTAAAACCATTTCATTATTGCTATGATTTGAATGTGTCCCCCAAAGTTGGTGTTTTGGAAACTTACTCACCAAGGCAAAAGTGTTGGGAGGCACGGCCTAATAAGAGGTGATTAGATCAGGAGGCTCTGCCCTCAAGAATGGATTAAAATCATTATTGCAGAAGTGGTTAGTTGTCTCCAGGGTGGGATAGTTATAAAAGCAATCCAGCCCCCTCTTGCTGTCTTGCTCTGGAGAGGTTTCTCACCATGTGATGCCCTCTGCCAGGTTATGACACAGCAAGAAGGCCCTCGCCAGATGCGTCTCCTCCATGTTGGACTTCCCAGCCTCCAGATCCCTGAGCCAGATAAATTTCTATGGTTTACAAATTACCTAGTCTGTGGTAGTCTGTTACAGCAATACAAATGGACTAAGACAATTATCATATCTAACAAAACAAAAATTCTTTCAAATATCATCATGTATCCATTCAAATTCAAAATTTCTTGATTGTGTCGAAGTAAGGTTTTTTTAAACGTTAATTTAGTTTGATTCACATTTCAATTTTTAGTCTAGCACAGGATCACCCACTAGGGAGCATTTTGAAAAAGTGTGGAGTGTTTTTGGTTGCCCCAATGATGGGTAAGGGGCTTACTTCTGGCAAGTAGAGGCTGGGACCCCAGGCAGCTCAATCTTTTACTGTCTGTGAGACAATCTCACCATCTCATATATACTTACCCTATGCTCCACACAATTTTCAAATGTTCTACTAGATATTTACAGAGTTGTTTATAACTTGCTTATAACTATCTGAGCTTTAAAAAGTAACAATTTTATATGTAAACAGACTTCTTAAAAATGATTTTTAATATGCACTAACTATATGCTAAGAATGAAACTACTCTGTAAATTAAGGGAAGATTAGAGTTTGTGTTGTTAATTTATTTACCAGATTTGCTCACTCTTTTGGAAAATCACATCATTGACTGCCACACCACTCATGGTAATTGAGTCTCCAATATGCCTGTATTAGTTTTCATTCATAGCTGTCATAACTGTGGTGTTTTGCTTTTAGGAAATAGTGCCTATCTTATCATGTATCCCGCATAGTCCTCTCTGAGTTGTTGGCTATTGAAATACACCCCTATGTGTGATTCCTTAGCTTCTTCCTACTCTAATTGTTTCTCAGTCCTTCTCATCATGCCTGAACCAGATACTGTGGTCTCCAGCTGTCTTTCTCTTAGAATAATGTCCCAGCATTTAGGTTTGGTTGGGGACGGGAGCAAGGGGTGGGCATGAATTTCCTGAGCTTCCCTGGCATTTGCAGGGAGACAGCAAGGGAATACCTCTGTGGGTCACAACAGAGGGAGAGCCAGCTGAGCTTGCAGGATGGAAACATTTAGTAGGCTCCCTCCAGCCATCACTGTCTCCACTACTGCTGACGCCACCATCCATAACAAAGCTTCCAATTTGCAGGCTTCAGATTCAGCTTCTGTTTCCTGAGTGCCTCCACTATACCAGCCATTGGGCCAGGCATCCAGAAGCCCTAAGGTAGACCTCATCATCCCTGTTCTACAGGAGAGGAAAACCAAGACTTGGCTACTACAGTATACAAAGGGTGTGGAAAAGTCCTCCTAGAACCCTTACCCTGCTTCCAGGAGGAGCTGGACAGTCCTTTCCAAGTCCAGGCAGAAAGGAGTCTTCTCTTTTTCCATTCTCTTTGTTACTTTATATGCCTGTGCAGGCTTGGTTGAGGAAGAAGGGGGGCCAGAAGGAAGTCTGGCCAGATGGCAGGGTAATAAATGACTCTGATTTAATAATTTGTTGCTCTCCTCTTAATTAAAAGGCTTTTCCCTAAATGATTTGCTGATCACACAAACAGCACACACTAGTTGGGCGAGGACTGGGGGCCCAGGGAAATCTAGACTGAGAGGAGAAGGCATTGGAATAAAGAGGTGGCAGATGGCAGAAGAAGCCCACCCTCCATGTGCCAGGGTGGGCCCAGCTTCAGGAGCTCCCTCCTCCTCAGGTCTGAAACAATTCAATCCAATGATAGAGCTTTGGGGGACTGGTTCTTCTTTCAGGCCTCAGCTTTTCTGGAAGCTGACTTTGCCAGGAGGCTTTTTAATTTCTGGGATGAAGATGTAAGCTTTATTTTATCTAACATGTGGCTTTGCATTCAGTTTCCTCAAAGCCCCATGTGGCCTTGCAGGGTGATCAGGTAGCCTTTGGACCATTTTGCATATAAACTGTCACTTATACACTTGATCTACTGGGGTGGTGGTCATAGAGGGGGACAGGGCACCCATTGTTCCAAGCAGCGTCCTGTCAATATCTGCAGTTGCAATCAAATGACACTAAATAGTGTCAATGGATAAGCTCTCTATTGCTTCTTTACAACTGCAATTTATAAGTTCCTGGGATTAAAATCTGCTTTCCAGCAATTATCACACAGAGGTATATTTTCAAAGCCTCACATGTAATTAGAACATGTTATTGATAAAGTGCTAGCTGAAGGTTTAGACTTTGAGTCTGTTCATGAGGGATCAGTTTTGTTAATATTGATAATGTTTTCCCCCTTTAATGCAGTTAGGAGTTAGATTGAGATGCCAAATTCAATCAAAATGCACATCTTATCCCCCGCCAAGGGACTTCTGGCTCTCTTTTACTTGTTCAGACTTGTAGAAAGGACCCCAGAGATCATGTCATATAGGAAAACATCCTGCCAATCTATAACTCTATGTTAAAGAATAAACTCTTTTACACATTATTTTGGTTAACTAGATTTTTCTCAGCATTTGTGCTTCCATCAGATTGGATCATCCTTGCCATAACCACCATCTTCCTATTATTGCTGGATTCCAAATTTCTACTTAGCCAGTTCAGACACCACTTCATCCGCTTAACCTTCCTGATTCTGTATTCCCTGTGTCTCCATCATCAGAGCTCCTCACTAAACCCCCAAGGCCATTTATCTGTGATTGATTGATTGATTTCTTTTTAGAGACGGAGTCTCACTATGTTTCCCAGGCTAGAGCACAGTGTCTATTCACAGGCATAATCATAGCCCACTAAGGCCTTGAATTCCTGGGCTCAAGCAACCCTCTTGACTCAGCCTCCTAAGCAGCTGGGACTACAGGCACACACCACTGCACTGATCTTATCCACAATTCTTTTTGTATTATATTTTCCACACAGGTATTCTCTCTTCTCCTAGTCTTTAAGTTCCTTGAGACAAACTTTCTTTTTAGTGTTTGTATTTCATCTGTTGGCAACAGTATCTTGCACACAAATCATAAAGACCAAGTTGAAGAGGCTTCTTACTTTGTTTCATCAGTCTGCTAATATGTTATCAATACCACATTAGTTTTATTATTGTAGCTTTGTAGTATATTTTAAACATTAATAGAATAATAACTTACATTTATTGATTACTTAATGTATTCCAGGCAATGAGCTAAGTGCTTTACATGATCTCAGGTAATCCTAACAGGAAGTCTATGGGATAGGTACAATTATTTCCATATTACAGATGGAAAAAACAAAATTTAAGGAGATGAATTTACTCCAAGACAAATGCAAAAAGTGCAGAACAGTGTATATAGCACACTGCCATCTGTATGAAAGGGAAGGGAAGATAAATAAATGTTTTTACTTAAATGTGCATAGAATATATCCAGAAAAATATGCAAGAAATTGATTATGTAATTGAAATATAATAATTATATCCATGATTATTATAAGTCAATTAAAAATAAACAATTTTTTAAAAAAAGAAATGGATGACATTGGCTGCCTGCTGGGAAGGGAATGGGATGCGGGAGTTAAGAATGGAAGAAGAGCAGAATCAAGTTTTGGGTGTGCTGAAGCTCATACAATTTGGGGGGAGCACTTTTACCAAAAAAATACAAAATTAGATACAGAGCCTTAGAAGGGATATATGCCAATGAGGATCCCTGATGCCATAGGTTACTTTTTAAATCTGCCCTCAGCAGAAAGGAGACATTCCACTATATATACTTTTGTATATATTAAATATATGGAGCTTTAATCATGTAAATGCATTGTCTATTCAAAAAGATACAGTTTTTTAAAAATTTGTATTTTTTGTTTTGCCAGGCACAGTGGCTCATGCCTATAATCCCAGCACTTTAGGAGGCTGAGGCCGGCAGATAACTTGAAGTCAGCAGTTCAAGACCAGCTTGGCCAACATGGTGAAAGCTTGTCTCTACTAAAAACACAAAAAATAGCTGGGCATGGTGGCACATGCCTTAAGCCCAGCTACTCAGGAAGCTGAGGCAGAAGAATCGCTTGAACCCGGGGGGCAGAGGTTGCAGTGAGCCAAGATCATGCCATTGCACTCCAGCCTGGGCGACACAGTGAGACTCTGTCTCAAAAATAATAATAATAATATTTTTAAAAGCCAGTTCTCCAACTGACTGCATAAAGCAGGACTTTTACATTTTTCAAAAAGTAAATAACTAAGTTTTCATTTTTTCCAGAAGCGGAGGTGTCTGTGCCTATAGCAAGCTGGAGGGGGTGCTGAGGAGGAATTCCAGAGTTGCCTGTTTTACGGAGGCAGGGTAGAGGGATGTGGGGATTTACCTTCGTAATTCAGAGTAGAGATTTGTGTCAAATGTAAAAGGCATATACTGTCGTAACATGGAAAAATGAAAAAAATTAAAAATAAAAGGCATATACTGCACATGTATACATGTAGGGATAAGAAAAAGAGACCCTGCTTTTTCAGAAACGTACAAGAGAAAATTAAGGTAAAAACTCAAATAATATTGCACTGATTGTTAAAAGGGAGCTAATTTCCTGGAAACCAGTGCTGAGGACCAAGGATGTGAACAGACGGGATGCTAATGCTCTTTCCCAAATGGCTCTGATGGCCCGTGGTTTTCTATTATTGCATCTAGGAGTAGCAGGTCCCTTACTGTAAAGTATCTAGAAATCAGTCAGGCTCTTAACCACTCAATTAGGGTAATTTATCCTTGCGATGAATGGGACCGTTCCTTCTCCCTGATTTAGTCTGGGCTGTGCCTCCATCGAATGCAGATATAAATAGGTCTGTTTGGGGCAGAAAGCCAGCCTTGTATCCTCCCCACCCTGAGGTCTGAACCCGCAGCTTGTAGCCTGGCTCTGTGCAAGGGGCTGATTGTAAGTCCTCCAAGTCAACAGGAACACAAAATAGCTAGCAGCCCCTCCATCTATCTTTCCCCCACGGACAGAACAAATTTGCAGAGAATTTGGACAGAATTTGCAGATAATTTGGAGCAAACACTAAAGAGAATAATCTGACAATAAGAAATGTGAAATGCTGGAGAAAGGGAAGGAAGGAATTGCCTTTTGCCCAGATCCACAGGAATCCCACACTTTGGATGGTTATTTTGGTGCCATCTTAGTTACAGTAGAGACAGGATGCAGGCCTCAAAGCCTTCCTTTCCCCTACTCAGGAAATTCCTTAAGAACTGATTGGCCTTTTGTTTGTGTGTGCTGTTTTATTTCAGTCAGGGGTAGACCCCTCTTTCTTTTTCTATTGAAGACCACTCAGCTAGAAAAGAGGAAGGCAATTGGTGGCCATATAAGAAAACATCAAATCAGCGTGAGGAAAGGCTAGAGGAGGGAAATATGAAATGTTTCACTTGTACCCTTTGAGAACTGAAAACCAGGAGCAATTTAACACATACGGCAAACTGGGCGAAATAAGCTTTAGCTCCATGCTATGGGCAGCTGGATGGGGGGTTAGAGGAGCACAGAAAAAAAAAAAGAGAGAGAGAGAGAGAAAGAGAAAGATAAAAAGTAAATAGATATAATTTACTATAATAAAATGAAAAAGAATGACACAAAGAGACAAAGCATACACATGTAGAATTAAGGAGTAGGCCAGGTGCGGTGGCTCATGCCTATAATCCTAGCACTTTCAGAGGCCGAGGCAGGTGGATCATCTGAGGTCAGGAGTTCGAGACCAGCCTGGCCAACGTGGCGAAACCCTATCTCTACTAAAAATACAAAAATTAGCCGGGTGTGGTGGCGAGTGCCTGTAATCCCAGCTACTTGGGAGGCTGAGGCAGGAGAATCGTTTGAACCCGAGAGGCAGAGGTTGCAGTGAGCCGAGATTGTACCACTGGACTCCAGCCTGGGCGACAGAGCGAGACTCCCTCTCAAAAAAATAAATAAATAAATAAAATTAAGGAGTACAGAGGGGCAGGTGAGACAGAGGGACAGAGGGACACAGGCAGCCTATCTATTCGCCCCCTTGTGGTCCTCAGGGACATTGCAGACAGCCAATTCTAATCCAACCTTAACATTTCACATCTGTAGACAAAAATGCACTTTGAACACTTAGGCAATTTCCAGTGTGGTGGATACAATTATATATATTAAGAGTAGACTATTGATCAAAGGCTTATGGTTCTCCACTTGCTGGAGCTACAGAGTGGCCTGCTGGATGAGTAGAAGCAACTAGGATGCCTGAGATCAAGTTTGGGCTCCAGCGTTCTCTATATCCTTGCACAAGCTACTTGGCTTCCCTTTGCCTTCATTCTCCCTTAATAATCATGAAAGAACATAATTTTTCCAATCTATGTCTCTGTAAAGAAGCTGCCTCATATGCAGGAATAAATGGTCCATAAGAAAGCTCAGCCCAATGTGATGGCTCACACCTGAAATCCCAGCAATTTGAGAGGCCAAGGCAGGAGGATCACTTGAGCTCAGGAGTTCAAGACCAGCCTGGGCAACATAGTGAGACCCCATCTCTACAAAAAATAATTTTAAAAGTTAGTCGGGCTTGGTGGCGTGTGCCTGTAATTTCAGATACTCAACAGGCTGACGTGAGAGGATCCCTTGAGCTGAGAAGTTCAAGGTTGCAGTGAGCTACGATCATGTCACTGCATTCCAGCCTGGGGTGATAGAGCAAGACCGTGTCTCAAAAAAATAAAAAAGAAAAAGAAAGTTTAGTGTATGACCTTGAATTTCTTTTTCTTTTCTTTTCTTTCTTTTTTTGGGGGGGGTTGGGGGGAATCTCACTCTGTCACCCAGGCTGGAGTGCAGTGGCACGATCTCGGCTCACTGCAACCTCCACTTCCCGAGTTCAAGCGATCCTCCTGCCTCGGCCTCCTGAGTAGCTGGGATTACAGGCATGTGCCACCACACCCAGCTAATTTTTTTTGTATTTTTAGTAGAGATAGGGTTTCACCATGTTGGCCAGGCTGGTCTCAAACTCCTGACCTCAAGTGATCTGCCCGCCTCACCTCCTAAAGTGCTGGGATTACAGGCATGAGCCACCACGCCTAGCCGAACTTGAATTTCTAAGCCAACTTCATGTCTATTGTGGCCAACAGGGGGTGAGCAGTAGAGCCCTGCACGTGCATGTGCATCACTTTATGTGCCACATCACTTTATGTGCATGTGCTAGACTCAGACATTCAGGCTTTCTGAGATAGAGAGATGGTGCTGGAGCTACCTCCAAATAGCTTTCTGACCTGTCCATCCAGTTCCATCACCATCATCTCTTCCCTAGACTCCTGCAACGGCTTCCTAAGAGGTCCTCCTATCCCCACTCTGCCCTTCTGTGGGGCTTTCTGCACACAACAGCAAGTAGCTTCCTGAGACACACAAGTTACTCCACTCTGGTTTGCATCTCATTAGGGGCCTCCTGCTGCTCTCAGAACAAATTCCCAATGTCTTTGCGTGGTACTGAAGAACCTGGACGTTATCTGTCCTATTTCTCTCCCCGGCCCCATCTTGTGTCCTTTTCATCCTCTCGCACCTCCTCCAGCCAAGCCGGCCTCGCTTCCACTTCTCAAACATGCCCAGCTCAGCTCTTCCTTGCCTGGGCTCGATGTTGCTTGCCCCTGCAGCTCATTCAGAACCCGCTTCCCTCTGAGCTCCGCATGGCTGCCTCCTCTCCTCCTTCAGGTCTCCCCTGGGGACACCTTTCCTGACCACTCTGAAATAGTTCCCTCTTAAGTGTCCTCTTGGGCTCTCCGTTTAGGTCCCTCACAGCACTTATCATTTAGCTGATTTGTTTCTTTTTGTTTCTTTTGTGTGGGGGGATCTGCCTCCCTAACTAAACTGTAAGCTTTATTTAAAAAGTGTGACATCAGCAATGCAGCCCTGGTGCTTCTGCACACCGTGCAGCCCATAGTAGGTCCTTGAATTTTTGTTAAGTGAATATAAGAATCAATGGATGAAGGCCGGGCGTGGTGGCTCACACATGTAATCCCTTTGGGGGATCACTTTGGGAGGCTGAGCGGGTGGATCGCTTAAGGCCAGGAGTTCGAGACGAGCCTGGGCAACATGGCAAAAGCCTGTCTCTACTAAAAATACAAAAAGTAACCGGGCATACTGGTGCACAACTGTAGTCCCAGCACTTGGGAGGCTGAGGTGGGAGGATCATATGAGCCAGGGAGGTAGAGTTTGCAGTGAGACAAGGTCACACCACTGCACTCCAAACTGAGTGACAGACTCAGACCCTGTCTAAAAAAAAAAAAAAAGAATGAATGGTTGAAAAAAGAATGAATGGATGAATATGAACAAAGTGGAATTTGCAATATTGAAGAAACAGAAAAAAGTAAAATTTCCTAAGTCTAAAAACACTGGAGCAGGGTGTCTAGGTGGGTGCTTTTAGCAAAGGACAGACAAAGCCATCCCAGCAGAAAATGTGCCAGGTTTGAGAGAGAGGCTTGTGAACTAATCACAGCCACCAAGACCAGTTAGAGAAATTCAGACACTAGGAGAACCCTCATACCAAGCCATGGAATGCGTGGTGTAAAGAAATTACACGAAGATTCTGTCTCATAAGACATTTAGAGTCGAAGGAGAAGGAGGGCTAGAGGAAGGCAGACAAGAGGAGGAAGAAAAACGGAACTGTCAGACTCCAAGCAATTAAGTCCATCAGAACGGAACAACCGCTAAGGAAGGTGAATTTCTTGGCTTATAAACCTTTACATTACTCCTCTGTGCTTTGGATATGCAAATGTCTTTGCCAACTGGCAGCATCTGAGAGGGAATAGCCTCCTTTTCCACCCAAAGTATTGCATCTGCTCCTGAATCTCATCACAGCACTCCAGGTGTAATTAACCTGAGCGATGACATGCCCTAGGGGTGGCTGTCAAAAAAGCTCTCCCCAAAGGGCTGTCAAGCGCTCTCTAGGGAATCCTTGCTGAGGGAAGAGGGAAGCCCTGTACTTACATCACTATCAGGTAAGCTCCAGAGAGAGGGACTTGAAACTACTTTAGGGTGCCCAGACATACACTGTCAGGCAAGGGCAAGCATGCAATCACTATCTGTACATTTAATTAGTATCTAGAAAGAGCCCTACTAGGGGACTGAGGTGCCTCATTCCAGCCTGGCCTGTGCCAGGTCTATGACATCAGGCATAGCTAACTTCTCTATGCTTCCATTTCTTTAGTTCTAAAGAGAGATTAATGCTCTCTAAGGTCCTTTCTAAATCTCAATTTATGGGTTAAGAAAAGAAAATGAGACAGATTCTCTTGAAATGTATTCGTAGCGCTGCTATTACACTTTGAGGACCCTAGAGTACACAAGGTGGATAATTAAGAGTTATAGACTGGAAAGAATATGTCTTAGATGCAACTCTTGTCCTCAAGGGACCAAAAATCAAAGATAACCTAGAGATGATGTTGTGGAATCCTAAGGGACTTTGGTTGAACCTGAGAATGACAAATTCACATAATTTGGATCCTTTTGTAAATGTTGCCTTTTTGCACCTGTATTTTACAGTAAATTTTCAGCTTATTGAGAGTTCAGCATATTTCAGGGGAGGATGAAAAGAAGGAAGGAAAATGGAGGGAGGGATGATAAAACTCCTTTGATTTGAGAGTTAGAAGTCAGGGTTCTTGGCCAGGCACAGTGGCTCAGTCCTGTAATCCTAGCAGTTTGGGAGGCTGAGGCAGGTGGATCACTTGAGCCCAGGAGTTCAAGACCAGCCTGTCCAACATGGTGACACCCTGTCTCTACTAAAAATACAAAATTTAGCTGGGCATGGTGGTTTGCATCTGTAATCCCAGCTACTCAGGAGGCTGAGGCAGGAGAATTGCTTGAATCCAGGAGGCGGAGGTTGCAGTGAACCAAGATTGTACCACTGCACTCCAGCCTGGGTGACAGAGTGAGACCTCGTCTCAAAAAAAAAAAAAAAAAAAAAGAAGTCGGGGTTCTTTGGATGCAAGCAACAAAGACTGACTTTGGTTAATTAGAGTCTCCCCACTCCAAAAATAAAAATAAAGAGTTCACTGGAAGGCTAAGGGCAGTTCACAGAATAGCAAAATCAAAATCAAGGCTCAGGAATAACAGGGTCAGGGTGACTCTCGAAGCTGGGTGACAGGAACTAAGGAACAGGCTCCATTCAAAGCCACTGCTGGGCTATATCAGTTCAGTTGTCTTTTTCTCATTGTATCATATCCTTGTAGATTAAGTTCCCAGAAGGAGGGGGTCTGGTGTTTTCCCTCGTATCTTACATCCACTGACTTCCCCGAGAATGAGGCCCCTTGATTAACACTCTTCCAAGTCTGCATGAATTGGGGAGGGATGATTACTCCAGAGAGATGGGAAATCAATGTTCTTCCACCTGAGGAAGTAGCTTTGGCAAAATCGAGGTATTCTTCTGGGGAAGCAGCAAGACTGCCACTTGGTTGGGGCACCCCACTGGGGGCTGGCAATGCTCTGCTTGCAGTGGGTCCTGGAGCCAGGCTGCTTTCCTGGGAGAAAGGGGTGTGTTTTTACAACACATAAAGGTGCTGCTATGGACTGAACTGTGTCCCCCCGAGATTCACATACTGAAGGCCTAACCCCTACTGTGACCATATCTGGTGACAAGACCTGCAAGGAGGGAATGATGGTTCAGTGAGGTCCTAAGGGCAAGACTCCGATATGACAGGATCAGCGTCCTAAGAAGGGACACAAGAGGGGGCTGTGCTCTCTCCCTCTCCACTGCGTGAGGACATAGAGAGGAAGAGAGTCCTCACCAGAAATCAATGGCTGGCAACTCGATCTTGGACTTTGCAGCCTCCAGAATTGTGAGAAGATAAATTTCTGTTGTTTAAGCCACCCGGTCTATGGTGGTGTTTTTTTTTGTTTTTTTTTGTTTTTGTTTTTTGTAGCCTGAGCAGACTAACATAGGTGCCATATGGACTGGCAGCCGATCTGGCCTCTATTCCCTCACCTATGAAACCAGATGGTCTCTAAAGCTCCTTCTAGCTTTAAAATGCAATGTGTCAATACATCCATGAATCATCTATCAATGCATATTTGCTTGCTGCTCAACTAAGTCCTGAGCTACTAATAATAGGAGGCTGTCGAGTAAAATACAGTATGCCCAGTTACATTTGAATTTCAGATATGTTTAAATCCATTTTTAGTGTAAGTATGTCCCACACAATATTTGGGACAAATATTTGAGATATTTGTTAAATCTGGCTGTTCTAGTTATTTGTCTTCTGTTCTCCAAATACTGTAACCTTTTGGAGGGAGAAAAACTGGACCTTACTCATCTTTGGATTCCCTTATGGTGGTGTCTGCCAGCTTTTTGGATTTCACTGACTAAACATTATTGGATTAAGTTTTGGAAGAAAAAAACAAATTTTTATTTTGCCCAATAAAGGTATTTATAATAATCATCACTTTACTAAAGAAAAACCAGTTAAACTTTAAAACCTATTAAATAGACTCTCAGGATTTTATAATTGTAAAAATTTAGTTTTACAACATATTCATTACATTATCCTTTTGTTTGCTTGTTTCTGAGGCAACCAGGTGATGCTTTGAACCATTTTGGCACTGCTCAGGTGACCAGTGTTTGGGAGCTGCAGCTGTGCTGTGTTTGGTTGAATGTCTTATATGACTTCTGGACATTTTTGCTTATCTGCTAGGAAGCTCAAAGTCAAATTGGAGCTTGACTGCTACAGCTGTCTTCACCTCTCCTTTCACTCCTTGTTTCCTGTGTTTTCTTCCAGGCCTTTAATCTTTTTTTACTAAATGAATTTTCATTATAATCTACCTTAAGAACTGGTGAAATACAGTTTTTTAAAAAGCCTTGCATACAGTAAGACCTCGGGAAACGATGCTACTGACAAAGCAAAGATGCAACTATTGAGTGGGATCTAATTAGTTTACTTTCTGAAGATGATTATTCCCCCCAAATGCATTTTTTGTTGTTGTTGAGATGGAGTTTCACTCTTGTTGCCCAGGCTGAAGTGCAATGGCATGATCTCAGCTCACTGCAACCTCCACCTCCAGGGTTCAAGCGATTCTCCTGCCTCAGCCTCCTGAGTAGCTGGAATTACAGGCATGCACCACCATGCCCAGCTACTTTTTGTATTAGATGGGGTTTTGTAGAGATGGGGTTTCACCATATTGGCTAGGCTAGTCTCGAACTCCTGACCTCAGGTGATCTGCCCGCCTTGGCCTCCCAAAGTGCTGGGATTATAGACATGAGCCACCACACCCAGCCTCAAAGGCATATTTTAATTTCCTATTCTTAGAATTTTAGAATGTGAGAGCTAGAAAGGTAATCACATCTTCTAACTCAATTCCAGACTTACTGAATTGGAATTTCTGGGGTAAGATCTGTGAATCTATAAGAATTCTAGGATCTAACATGAGGATCCACTGGTCCACAGGCCCTCTTAGCATATGTCAAAGCAGGATATCATTTTACAGGTGAGACGACTGAGGCCCAGGAAAGCGAAGTGATGGTCATATGAATCGGTGACAGGCATGAGTCAAGTGCACGGCACCCAGCTTTCTTAGCAAATTAACTGACTCTGTTGGGAGACAGGAAGGGCAGGGACAGGTGTTCATTAACTAGTTTCTGTTCACACTATACAGTAGGAAATGAGCACTAGGTATAGAGAAATGGACGATATAAGAGATTTACCTCAAATAATAACAACATCCCTCTCTTACCTGTTCTGGGATTTCACAGTTCACTAAGCACTTCCCCTCATAATACCTTGCTTTGATTCTAACAAGGAGATTTACCAAGGTAATTGTTTTCTACATTTACTTTACAGATGAGAAAATGGAGGCACAATCACTGGGTATGTCGGGTCAATAAAAGGGGTAGAGCTGAGATTTGAATACTTTCTACTACTAAACCTCACACAGATCCCCTAAGACAGGCAATGTCTTTGTCATTTAAGACAAATGGGCCGGGCGCAGTGGCTCACACCTGTAATCCCAGCACTTTGGGAGGCTGAGGCAGGTGGATCACTTGAGGTCAGGAGTTCGAGACCAGCCTGGCCAACATGGTAAAACTCTGTCTCTACTAAAATTACAAAAATCAGCCAGGCATGGCGGCATGCACCCATAATCCCAGCTATTTGGGAGGCTGAGGCAGGGGAATCATTTGAACCCAGGAGTCGGAGGCTGAAGTGAGCCAAGACTACACCACTACACTCAGTCTAGGCAGCAGAGTGAGACTCTGTCTCAAAAAAAAAAAAAAAAAAAAAAAAAAGCAAGGAAGGAAGAAGGGAGATTATTTATTGTTTCAAAAGTCACATAAATTCTACATTATTATTTTAGAAAATTCAAATCATTCTGAAAAATAGAGATTAAAAAGCTGAAAAGTGTATTTCATGCCACTCTGCTCCTGAACAGTTTGGTGACTTTTTAAGTTTCCTTCCCAGACCTTTATGAGTTTACATACATGTACAGGTAAGGATTAAAAAAAAAAAAAATCAAACTACACACATTGCTGTACTTCCTTTTTCTTAGCATGTCTGGTCCATTTTTTCAAATCCTTTAGTAGACTTGTTTGTTTTTAAATGAGTCATGTTTGAAAATAGAACAATAGCAACATTCATATGCACACTGATAGAGAAATGTTATATTTATCACCAATGGTGCTCAGGATGGCTCAGGATGTTGGTGCTCAGGATGGGGTAAAGTGACTCTTTAAGTCTCATGACTAATCTTCTCTCAAGAGGAGGGGCTATGGAATCAGAATCACAAGCTAGCTTAATAAAGCCTTGAGAAATATTATCAAATAGCTGTCTTAGTTTTTCCCTCTGTAAAAGGGGGACAAGAATGTGTTCCATAGGTTGTAGTGCGGTTAAATGAGGTAACTCATATTTATGCTAAACACAATGACTGATGACTACAATGATGACGATGATGGCAGCCGGGCGCAGCGGGTGGGGCTTAAATGGCAAGTATAGCAATACCAGGAATGGATGCCCCGGGGAGATACTTTTTATTAAGAGCTGCCAAGTTAGTATGGCTGTCTGGGATGCCCTCTGGAGACAGCAGACTCCGGGTTTGGAAACCTCAACGTCCTAGGCTTTCAGGACCTAGTGTTTGGCTAAACCTCTGGAGAACTACAACTTCCAGGGTGCACCACTTTCGCCCCGTCCATGACGTTGCAGCTCCCGTTACTCGCCAGGCTCCCGGCCCGAACTACAAATCCCAGAAGACACTGCAGCCCCGCTCGCATTCTCGTCTCATCATTCTTACTTTTGGAAGCGAAACTGCGGCCGCGTTGCCTGCTGGGAAATGTAGTTCAGCGGTGGCCGAGCCCTTCAGGCCTGGCCGCTACAATAAGGCTGGCGAACTCGCAGCGCTTGAATACCCGTGGCCTAACCGTCCACTCGGAAGACCGGTCCTGCTCGGGAGGCTCTGCAGTCGCGCCTGGGGTCAGGGCCGGGGGCGAATGCGGCTCGCGTTCTAGGCCTCCCTGGGTGAGAAAGTGGTAGACTGGCAGGAAGGCGGCGGAGGCGGACGAGACCAATGCCAGCCTGGAGGAGGAAGTGGGCCAATGGGAAGGGTGAATCCAAGTGGAGATCGTAGGGGTGGGAGTGGGGCGTGGCGCCCGCTTACCTTGAGGCTGGGTGAGGCTCGCCCCGAAATGCGGGGCGTGGGGGGCGGGGGGCAGAGGTCGCTGCCTAGAGGGGAAGAGGGGCGTCCATGTGGCGGAATGGATTTATGGTTTGGGGCTGATCAGTGGGTCTTATGGCCGAGTCTCTCTGGTTAGTGGAGACAGCTTACCAGGCCTGGGATCTGGGGAGTTTGGAGGTGCAGGAGATCCCTGGTTGGAAACTTAGGCAGGAGTGTGTTACCCAGAGAGACTGAGGGCTTCTGCTGTGCACCTGCAAAACCTTTTCCTAACCTCTTCACCCCTTCCTAACTGCTAATGGTTGGAGAAGGTGGAAGTTCTCCGGGGATAGATACTTCGTGGTGGGGGAGGGGGGAGGGGGGTTGGGTTCTGGCCAAAGGGAGCCCCAGCAGGGAAGGAAGCCTTTGAACCCTATAGCTGCCCAGAGGCCTAAGCAATGCTACTGGAGTACCCCTACATCATCATTCTAACCGTTACATAGCATTACATTAGATGCAGCCTATTTAGTCTGAACCAAGCCAGACAAATTGGTGTGTCCTGCCCCCTACTTCTAAAATATTGTAAACATGTCTCAGCTCATAGGAAAATAAATGTTCCGGGTAAATTCATGGAAAAAAATAATCAGGGTGCAATATGGAATGTTTACAATGATCCTACTTTATAATAAATTCTTATATCTCCTAAATATGTGCCATTTTGTTATGGATGAAAAAAATCCGAACTATATACTCTAAATTATTAATTTCAACTGTGGTTATTGATGGCTGGTAAGATTACAGAGTAATTTTATTCTTTTTTGTTTACATCTTTATGTAGCATCTTAATTTGCACAGTGAACACATAATTTTTTTTTTTCTGCTCCTTATTTTCCCAGGAGAGTCAGTCAGTTGCTCCGTGTGTTGTGTTTTGGAAGTCAGGTCCTAAGGCCAGCTGCTCTGGCTTGCACTGAGCCACAGGCAGACTGATTTGCCAGGAATGATAAAAAGGGGTGAATGTGAGGGGAGAATTCAGTGTGCAGTCTATGGGAGGCTAATGCTTTTTTCCTTCTTCTAGGTTGGAAAAAGACTATTTTAGCAAGTGTCACGCCATGGTATGTGGTTGTTTGGTCTATTTCAGTCTAATCTATTATGCTTTCTGGTTAAAAATGTCACCTTTCTCATTATCTGATGGATTTACGTTGCAATGCATAACTTTCTTAGGTTCTGATAACTCACCTTGGCTGGGCCATGTGAGTTATCAGAAGAGTTACTCACCATTTTGGCAGTGCTTCGAACCATTGAGTTACCATGTGAGTTACCATGTGAGAAGGAGAGAAATATTGCCTCTGAAATGCCTTTTTAGCTTTGGATTTGCTTTTTGCTTTTTTTTTTTTCTTTGAGAGTTTTGTTCTTGTTGCCCAGGCTGGAGTGCGGTGGCACGATCTTGGCTTACTGCAACCTCTGCCTCCCAGGTTCAAGCAATTCTCCTGCCTCAGCCTCCCAAGTAGCTGGGATTACAGGCGTGCACCACCACGCCTGGCTAATTTTGTATTTTTAGTAGAGATGGGGTTTCACCATGTTGGCCAGGCTGGTCTCAAACTCCTGACCTCAAGTGATCCACCTGCCTCAGCTTCCCAAAGTGCTGGGATTACACCCGACCTGCTTTTTGCTTTTTGATCAGGGTCTTTATTTCAGCATATGCTGCCTACTGTTTCAGTGTGTGTGCAATTATAAAAGAAACTTTAATACATCCTTTAGTTGTGTTCATTATGCATTTTCTGGGACAAAAGCTTGTTAAAATCATGGTTGGAGTATGGCAATTAATACATGTAATGTTCATTTCATTCTTCTTACTTTCTTCCACAGCTTTTGCCAACTTTCCAATTAAAGGTTGACATTCCTGCATAAGCATTTCTCTGTGAAAATGTCCTTGCCTCTTACAGAGGAGCAGAGGAAAAAGATTGAAGAGAATCGACAAAAGGCTCTGGCCCGCAGAGCTGAGAAGTTATTGGCAGAACAGCATCAGAGGACTAGCTCGGGCATCTCCATTGCTGGCAACCCATTCCAGGCCAAGCAAGGCCCATCCCAAAATTTCCCAAGGGAGTCTTGTAAGCCAGTGAGCCATGGTGTCATTTTCAAGCAACAGAATCTCAGTAGCTCATCTAATGCTGACCAAAGACCTCATGATTCCCACAGTTTTCAGGCAAAGGGAATATGGAAAAAGCCAGAAGAAATGCCCACAGCCTGCCCAGGCCACAGTCCACGTAGTCAAATGGCTCTCACTGGAATCTCTCCTCCCTTGGCACAAAGTCCTCCAGAGGTCCCTAAACAACAGCTCTTGAGTTATGAGTTAGGTCAAGGTCATGCTCAGGCTTCACCTGAGATCAGGTTCACACCCTTTGCTAACCCAACTCATAAGCCTCTGGCCAAACCAAAGAGTTCCCAAGAGACACCAGCTCATTCCTCTGGACAGCCTCCCAGGGATGCTAAGTTAGAGGCCAAGACAGCAAAAGCCTCCCCTTCGGGGCAGAACATTTCTTACATCCATTCTAGCTCAGAGAGTGTAACGCCCAGGACAGAAGGAAGACTCCAACAGAAGTCAGGGTCCTCAGTCCAAAAAGGAGTGAACTCTCAGAAGGGAAAGTGCGTAAGGAACGGCGATCGTTTCCAGGTGTTGATTGGGTACAATGCGGAACTCATTGCAGTGTTTAAGACCCTGCCCAGCAAGAATTATGGTAATGTCTTCGTTCTTCAGCTGTTTTTTTTTTTTTTTTCTTATTTTTGGAGTCTCTTTTAATCTAACAGTTTCTCATAAATATTAAGAGAGTGCATTGGCACATGCTGTCCATCCAGTTGTTAAAAATTTTTCAATTTTAGCTTGTTTCCCTTCATAATAGTCATTCCCTCAAACAGCTGCTAAACTTGATGGTTGTCACATGGCCATCTGGAGAACAGTTGAATGTTACTGAGAAGACGCTTCCTCTGCCAGGTGCTTTATATGCATTGTAGCACTTAAGCTGAACAGCAGTTTTTTTGAAATAAGTAGATGTTATTTTAGTTTTTAAGGCGATGGAACTGGCTCAGCAAGATTAAGTGACAGGCCCAGTTTCATTGGTCTGGAAAGGCAGCGTCAGGATGTGACTAACTCAATTACAGGCCAGAGCCATTACTCCTCATACTGCTTTGCCTGACCACACTATGACCTGGAGAACTTGGATTCTAGTCCTTACTCTGCCCCCAGTCCTCTTAGGTGAAGTTCATAACTTCCCAGGGCCTGAGTTGGTTTCCACTACATGGAATAAAAGAATTATCTATATTTACTCTTTGTCCTCTACAGAGATTTTTATAGATCAGTGGGGGCTTGCTGGTCAGCTGTTTTGAACTTGGCATCCTTCATTCATTCATTTAGAAGACAAGCTTGTGTTGAGTGCCTAAGTACAAATTGTCAACAGTCATCAGCCCTCTGTTTTGTTTCAGATCCTGACACCAAGACGTGGAACTTCAGCATGAATGACTATAGTGCCTTGAGTAAGTAGACACATGGTTGTCTCTCATGGAGGGTGACACTGGCGCTGAAAATCTTTAGAGTATCACATGTAGTCTAGCTTATGGTGTGCATGGCTTTACAGGTGGTGAAAACCCTTTCAGGGCACCCCCCCACACTCCTTCCCACTCTGTCTAGCCTAATGAGGCAGCTCTGTGGGTGAAGGCCGTTGGTAGTATTAACAAAAGCTAGCACTAAATGATGCTTGCTATGCATTAGGCTATTCTAAGCCCCTTATGCTGACTTTTATTCCTTAATAATGACTTTTTTACAGATGGGGAAACTGAGGCCCAGGGAGGATGAGTCAGTAACACAGGGTCACATAGCCAATAAGTTGTACAACTGGGATTCAAACCCTGACAGTCTGACTTCAGACTACACATTCCCACCAGACTATGCTGGCCCCGGCGGTGACAGGCAGCTCAGGCAGCCTGCCAGCCCCTGCTCCCAGGAAGGTAACAGTTCAGCAAACAGCACAGATCCTCAGAGTACTCTCTGTGCAGCTAACTACTCAAAAATGCAAGGAGGGGGCATTGGCCAGGCAAGTTCCAGCTAATGCAGTGTCTGGTCATAGTCAGCACCTGGTTACGTCCCTCTGTCTTCTGAGAAAACTGTCATACACTAAAGTTTTTGTCACTTGATCCTGGTACATGGAGCTTGCACACCTGTGTCAAAGCGTCAGCTTTGTGTTTTCATCTTCCATTTATTTTACTCTTCTCCCCCAGCTGCCATTTCTACACCCTCTCTTCCTCCCCCCAGCTTAAGAAGGGAAAAGATAAGGATGTATGCTTAGGTCACTTTGCAGATTTGGGGTATGAGGTAGGATTATCTGGAGGCACCAGTACAGTCTCTGGGAAAGGTGGTTTGGGCCAGTGATGGGACAGCTCCCTGCAGAATTTCCTGGTTTTCTCCTTGGCCTCCAGTTCTTGAAATGTGTACATTAGGCGATATCTTTCTTTGGTAGCTGCTAGTGTTGTTAGTTTGCGAGGGCTGCCGTGACGAAGTACCACTGACTGGGTGGCTTAAACAATACAAATTTATTTTTTACAGTCCTGGAGGCTGGAAGCCTGAGATAGGTAGGGTTGGTTTCTTCAGAGGCCTCTCTCCATGCCCTGCAGGTGGCTGTCTTCTCTCTGTGTCCTTGTGTGGATTTTCCTTTGTGTGTGCAAATCCCTAGGGTCTCTCCCTTTTCTTAGAAGAACACCAGTCATTGGATTATCGCCCACCTTGGTGACCTCATTCAACTTATTAACCTCTTTAAAGGCCTTATCTCCATATACAATCACATTCTGAGGTCCTGTGCTGTGTGTTTAACATGAATTTTGGAGGGACACAATTCAACCCATAACGCTGCTGCTGCTAGCTCCGTCTAGCGAGGGCTCATTTTTTAATCGATTTATTTGGTGTTGGAACGGGGAGACCCAAGGCTCTGGATAAAGATTGCAGATTTTGACACCTGGTATTCTCATTGCTGGTGATTTTAAACCAGTGGTTTCCCCTGTTGCGGTTGTTTTGTCTTTTTACTCTTGTTCTGACCACGGTGCATGGTGACTTAGATGACTCCTGCTTTTGCAGATTCATTTAGGTTTTTTGTGTGATATCGTTACTTTTTTTTTTGAGACAGAATCTCACTCTGTCGCCCAGGCTGGAGTGCGGTGGTGCGATCTTGGCTCCCTGCAACCTCTGGCTTCCGGGTTCAAGTGATTCTCCTGCCTCAGCCTCCTGAGTAGCTGGGATTTCAGGCGTGTACCACCATGCCTGGCTAATTTTTATATTTTTAGTAGAGATGGGGCTTCCTCCATGTTGGCCAGGCTAGTCTTGAACCCCTGACCTCAGGTGATCTACCTGCCTCAGCCTCTAAAACTGTTGGGATTATAGATGTGAGACACTGTGCCCGACTATCATTGCTTTGTGTAATGCTCCACATGTTTTGAAAACCATGTTTATTGGATACAAAATTCTCCATATATACTTCTCAATGAAGCTCATAGAAGAGAAAAAAAATTCTCCATATAGCTTTTAGATGAATTTTTCTAATTGTTTGGCTCCTCTGCATCTTTACCAATGTGTTACACACTTGAGCTTTTGCCTGCTGAGATAAACCTTGAAATTCCTTGCCATAATTATGGATTTGTGAATTTCTCCTTGTATTTCTAAGTTTCAGATAGGTTCATGATTGTGTGTCATGATTGGCTTTTTATTGGTATAACATATAAAATTGTCTCTGTGTCAGTCTTTCTGTCATTTTGCTTTAGGTATATCTCTGGATTTGGCTTCATTAACCCTACCACATACTCACTGTAGAACATATTTTGACGTGTGAAGAAGAAAAACTATCCCCCGTAATCTCCCCACTCAACTAACCATTATTAACATTTTGGTTTCATTCCCTCCAGCCTTTTTTCTATGCGTTAAAATATAAAGTTTTATATATGCATATAATTTGTACTTTGCCCTTTTAATTTAATACTCCAGCATAAAGCATATTTACTTTACTGAATGTTAACAGTTAATTCTAAGTGATGAAAATGTGTCCATTATCATAATGGGCCATTTTGACCTTCAAGAAATGGTTTCGTGTTGTTGAACTACTTTTGTCTTTTCCAGAATTTTTAATACAAAATAAATTTTGATAGCTGTATAACATTCTGTCTTATGAATGTGTCATACATTGCTTAAATTGCTGTTGTTTATTTTTTCCTGCTTGATTTTAATTGGCTGCCAGTTTTTCCAGTTTTAAAGCTGTAGAGGAACACCTTCGTACCTAAGTTTTTGTCTGTATTTTCAACTGGTAGTTGGGATAGATTCCCAGAAGTTGAATCATTATTCTTAGAGCTCTTGCTATAATTGCCAAATTGTTTTCCAGCAGGTTTTATTCCCAACTAGCAATATGGATGTCTAATTGTTTCTCATCCTGCAAGTTTGAGAAGTAAAAAAGTATCTTATTTTTCTGATTATTTGTGAAGGTGAACATTTCTTCAAATGTTTCTTAGTCTTTTTCCTCCTGTTTTGAATTGGCTACATCTCTACCCTCTTCTTTTGTGGTCTTAGTACTTTTTTAAAGCATGGGTTCTTTTTATATTTCTTTACTCAGGGTTTTTTTCCTTTCACTCCAGTGTGTGTCTGTTGACAGCTTAGTGTTACACAGCTGAATTTGTTCATTATAAAATGCATCTGTAGTAGATGAAATAATGTTCAGAACTGTGTGTTTGTGACCTGGTGATCCTGGTCCTCACTCCTTTGTTCTCTGAGCAGTAGACAGAGTAGCGACCTAGGAGTGGGCTTAACTGGGTGATTTGTGGTGTGCTGACTTCAGTGGCTTCTCCAACACCGTGCCAGAAATTATCTAATAAGTTTATTCATCCTGGCGAGCTTCCTCTTCCCCTTGTTAATTTCTGAATTTTAAATGTTTTGATGTGAAAAATGTAGGGAGGCCAGGTATGGTGCCTCATGCCTGTAATACCAGCACTTCGGGAGGCTAAGGTGGGTAGATGGTTTGAGCTTAGGGATTTGATACCAGCCTGGGCAACATAGCAAAACCCTGTCTCTACAAAAAATACGAAAACTAACCGCATGTGGTGGTGCACACCTGTAGTCCCAGCTACTGGGGAGTCTGAGGTGGAGGATAGCTTGAGCCAGGGAGGTTGAGGCTGCAGTGAGCCATGATCATGGCACTGCACTCCAGCCTAGGTGACAGAGCAAGACCCCGTCTCAAAAAAAAAAAAAAAAAAAAGAAAAACTTAAGGAGATGGAAAGTTACATTCAGCAAATATTGAAATTCCCAAAGCCCCAACTAAAAAACACTTTCAAGTCTTCCTAATCTAACAGTGCCTTTTCTTGCCTTCCTGCCAAACCTAGTGCCTCTTGACCATGTCCCTTCCCCACTTTCTCCCTCTTCCCTTGCCTGTATTTCAAAGCCACATCATAGTCCCCTGCTTTATCACTTCTGTTCGATTCTTCTTCTTTGGCAGTGAAAGCAGCCCAGAGCCTCCCCACGGTCAACCTGCAGCCTCTGGAATGGGCCTATGGCAGCAGCGAGTCACCCTCCACCAGCAGTGAGGGACAGGCCGGCCTTCCATCAGCTCCATCCCTTTCGTTTGTCAAAGGGCGATGCATGCTCATCTCCAGGGCCTACTTCGAGGCAGACATCAGTTATTCACAGGACCTTATTGCGCTTTTTAAACAGATGGATTCCAGAAGATATGGCAAGTAATTTGTCTTTGTCTGATTCCCAGAATGTGTAGTGGTCTGTGATCTCAACATAAGGTGTTTTTCTCTACCTTGAATATTCAAAAATTACTTTCTTGGGAAAGACTTCCTGTTCTGCTCCTCTTCCTATAGAAAGATGACACGTTAATTGTTCCAGATAGTAAACATACAGTGGTGGCTGTTTTGTCATAAGGCCTCCCAAAGAGAAGACCTCATAATTTCCCCCTGGTCAATATCTTCTTGGTAGAAGCAGGTAAATTCCTGCTTCAGCCATTTAAAACCCATCTGTTTTTATTTTGGCCTTTGCAGAGCAGAAAAACAGGTGGTTGCCATAAAAATAAATGCTTTTCCATATGCAAACTTAGTGGTTTTCAAACTTGAGCATGCAGGGAACTGCCTGCAGGGGTTGTTAAAACGCAGCTAGCTGGGCCCCACTACTGGAGTTTCTGATTCTGGAACTTGAGCATGGAGCCAAAATTTTGCATTTCTCACAAGTTCCCTGAGCTGGTGCTGCTGCTGGTGATGGTGCCACAGTTTGAAAATGCTGGTAGTTCTGCTCTCGGCCTGCCCATCAGCATCACGGGGCCACTTCGAAAGCACCGATGCCTGGTTCTTACCCAGAGATGTTGTTTATTTTGTCAGAGGTGGGGCTTGGACATTGTCGGGGTGTTTTTTGTTTGTTTTGGTTTTTTTAATCTTCAGATAAGCCTAATTATAAGCCAGTCTTGAAATCTACTGGCCACAACAGAATAGTTTTGCTGTATTTTATTTTATTTTATTTATTTTTGAGATGGAGTTTCACTCTGTTGCCCAGGCTGGAGTGCAGTGGCGCAATCTTGGCTCACCACAACCTCTGCCTCCTGGGTTCAAGTGATTTTCCTGCCTCAGCCTCCCGAGTAGCAGGGACTACAGGCACCTGCCACCACACTGGGCTAATTTTTGTATTTTTAGTAGAAGTAAGGTTTCATCATGTTGGCCAGGCTGGTCTCGAACTTCTTCACCCACCTTGGCCTCCCAAAATGCTGGGATTAATTACAGGCATGAGCCACCGTGCCTGGCCATTTTGCTTTATTTTTTCATGAGGTTCTTCAAAAGCTCCCCCTTCAGAATAGGGGAGAAGCAGCTATAGATTCTAGACTCCTGGGTGTCATTCTCAGCTTGGGCCACATTGTTTTTTAAAAACTATGTAGTTTTTATGGATCAGTGTTTCCCCATTCTTGAATTGGTTTAATCTTGTTCTTAATCAAGTAGAACTCAAATACTTAAAACCTCATGCCTTTGAGACCTCACATTCAAGCATCGTCCTGGAAGAAGCCTCTAGAATTGCTTGCTTAACAAGAGCTTTCATCAGGGTTTGGGTTCCGGAGGAGGCTGATGCTGGTTGCTACGTCATCATCCTTAGATGGATGCAGTTTGGACTGATGAGGGCAGACGGGTGAGCAGGGCACAGGGGAGTTGTGCGAGGCCCAGGCAGGTCGTGAGATGAGCTGCTCCACGACAGTCTAGATCCTTTGCCTTTCCTGCCCCCTCAGGTGTTTGGCTTCAGCTTGGGGTGGCCCTTAAAAGGCAACTACGGGCCGGATGTGGTGGCCTGTAATCCCAGCAGTTTGGGAGGCCAAGGTGAGTAGATCACCTGAGGTCACAGGAGTTCGAGACCAGCCTGGCCAACATGGTGAAACCCTGTCTACTAAAAATACAAAAACTAGCCAGGCATGGTGGTGCCATCCTGTAATCCCAACTACTCAGGAGGCTGAGGCAGGAGAATCGCTTGAGCCTGGGATGCAGAGGTTGCAGTGAGCCTAGATCGCACCACTGCACTCCAGCCTGGGTGACAATCTCAAAAATAAAAAATGCAAATACAGTGATATGTGTCTATCACCAGCCTGTGAGATCACACTCCTGACATGGTCTGCATTCTGGGAGTGGGTACCATGAAGGTATGGATACTGATCCTGCTCACACCCAGGTGTCCAAAAACCGTGATTGGTTCCTTTGCCTTAGCTGTTGTTCACATCTTTTCCTGTTTGCTGCTGTGCCACTGTGAGAATCAAGTTGTCAGAAAGGGCCTTCCCCTTCTAGTTCTGCATTTACAATTAGTCTGTCTGCTTTGTTCCTTCCATCAGGTTGTACCTGGACGACCTCGCTTTTTCCTGAAACTGACTCTGTGTCCATGATGCCTTTTTCTGACCACCTTGCTTTTGAAGGAATCATACAGTGAAGAATGAACTTTTGCTGCCCAGATAGCATTTACTGAGACCAAGCTTTCTTGATTTTTCAAAAGATAGATTAGTAGAGAAATTCCTCTATTTAAAGAATCAGCCACCATTGGGTAGAAAGATGCTCACCTTTCTTAGTTGATGTTGTGTGTAATTTATACTACACTATGCTGATTAGCAGATGATGTAATAATCCCACTAACAATAATTCATAATAACTGGCTTTTGGGGTGCTCATTGTTTTCCAGTCATACTTTTATAAGCATTTTCCTTTAATTTCATGTAATCCTCACAGTAACCCGTGAGGTAGGGGTTGTAGTATCTGTATTTTTCAGATGTGGAAACTGAGGGAGAGGTGTTACAGTGACTTGCCCAAGGTGACATAGCTAGCAAGAGGCAGAGCCAAAATTGAAACTTTGGCAGTTTGACCACTGACCACATGCAACTTGTTTCCCATGTGTAAAATGGAGTTAACAACAGCCCACCTTACAGACTTGGGAGGGGCAGATGAGAGGGTGCCACTGAGTGTTGGCACAGTGCCGGGCTGAATGCGAATGCTGCTTAGGTGTGAGCTACAGTTACCACCCCTGTCACTCAGGGCATTTCTGACCTGCTAGACCCTCCCCAGCCATGTATCCTGTGGCACCTTTTATCACAACCCTTACAACCCAGTGTTGTCAGCATCTCTGCCTCTTTTTCCTCCCAGTATACTGGGGAAGCCTCCAGGGAAAGTACTCTCCTAATTTCTGTATCCGCAGTGCTAGGTGCAGGACCAGCTGCCACATTGTCTAAGCTTAATGGAAGTTTATGAAATCAAGGAATAAATGAGTAAGTGTGATCACGTAGCAGAAGGGCAGGGTGTCCTATTTGCTTATTTATTTCTTGTCATTGCAGATGTCAAGACCAGGAAGTGGAGCTTTCTCTTAGAAGAGCACAGTAAACTAAGTGAGAAGCCTTCCTTACTTGTTTTATATCATGCTATTGTTAAGCTTTAATAATTCACCTTAAATTTGATGTATTTTTGAAGAATCTTCTCCCTTTGCTGTGGTGGGATGCTTGAGTACAGGGTAAGTAAAGGTGAGGATGCAGCCTTGTCCACATCCACTGAGATGTTGGCTTTATGACAGCCCAGACAAATGCCGGGCCTCTTCTGTCATAAGGGTGAGGTGGCAGTAGTGAAATTTCCCAGGCCTGTGAAACCTTCCTGCTGTCATAGAAGTGCTAGAAGCGTGGGTACATAGACTTTAGGAATCAGAAGTGAGCTAGGATTGCTTAGCTTAGGTGGAAGTGACCATAGATTACTTCTAAGAATAGGCTCTCAGTGTACTTCTAGAACTGGGATGATCAAGAAAGATAGGAGAGTATCACTGGGAATGGACTTCATAATAGAGTTCTGTTTGAGGCAGAAGTCAAGGCCAGGGACTTAGGCATTTTAACAAGCGCTTTACAGACTGACCAAGGAAAAGGGATATGTGTACAAATAGCATAAGTGCAAGAAGAGGAAGCCAGTTTGGGTTTATCATTTTTCTTCTCTGTGTTTTGCTTAGATGGGGCAATAAATTCTAATATGCCTGGAAAAAGGAAATATGGTCATATCTCAGACTGTACCAGAATACCAGTCCCTTATCTATCTGGCTGTAACAATTCTGCATTGGGTTTGCAGCTAGCATGGCTTATGTTCCTCTGCTTTTCTCCTAATCCTGACGGCCTGTTGGGCCTCCCAAACCAAGGAAGGAGTCATTTGTGGGTACCAATCAGGCCAGGACAGACACGAGCCAACCCTGGGAGCTCTGAGTCATTGGCCATCTTCCCTGGCAGGCTAGGGCTTCAATGTGAGGGAAAAACTGGGTTCCTTCCTTTTGTCTCCTTCTTATGTGACTTATGATGTGACATTGGGTAAATAATTAAACATTCTGGGTCCCATTGTCCCTTTAGTAAAAAAAGCGGTGGTCTTTAATCTCTATCTGCTCTCCTGACATAGGAATTAAATATAAAGGAAGAGCCTTTGGTTCCTTGAGCAAAACTTGCTGTGAACTACATGATTAGGTTTGAATATGAGATGGTAACTTAATAAATGCTGGCTGAAGCAGAAAGAATGGCTCACGGTGATCTTGAGACTCTCTGGCTGCTACTATTTGGAACTTGTGATTTAGAGGGAATTATTTGGCAAAATCTGAATTTTTTTTTCTTTTTGAGACAGGGTCTCACTGTCACCCAGGCTGGAGTGCAGTGGCATGATCTCAGCTCACTGCAACCTCTGCCTCCCAGGCTCAAGCGATTGTCCTGTCTCAGCCTCCCAAGTAGCTATACACAGAATCCTTTTGGTGCCACTTTGCCAGCTGGGCTCGCCACTGGGCTTGCTCTGCCCACTCGACCTGGCAGGCTGCGCTCGGCTCATGCTACCAGTCCAGATTCCACACCCACTGAGGGTGAGCTAGGCATGGAGCAGCAGAGGGTTTGTGAGCAAGTGAGTGTAGAGTCTGGCGCAGCAGAGCGGGCAGCTCCAGACTGTGGCACAGGCACCAGCTCTGTATGAGGCTGCAGCTGGACTAGGCATACCACAAGCAGCTTCTGCCTTGGGCACCAGCATCTGGATGATGGGAATGTGCTGGTGCCTGAAAACTTGAAGACACCAGCAACCATGGAGCCCCAAGGGGGTGTTACAGCATGTTACAGCTCTGGCTGAGGGAGTCCCAAGGTCTGGGCTCCCAGAAAGGTTGCCACTCTTCACTCCTGTGGTTCGGCAAACAGGAGCATGTCACTGCCTGCAGCTTGGCGAGCAGACCAGGAATGTGTTATAGCCCTTTTCTCACCTGCCATTCAGCGGGTCCCAGATTCTTGTCCTGCGTCCAAGAAGAATGAGGTTACATGAACAACTGGAGAGTGAGCAAGGCAGAGAAGGGTTTTATTGAGCAACAGAACAGCTCTTAGTGGAGAGGGGACCCAAAGTGGGTAGTCCCAACGTGTGGCTGAGTCCAGGGTTTTTATGGGCTCAGAATGGGGGTGTGTGTGCTGATTGGTCCATAGGCAGGCCTGGAAAAAGCACCATTCAATTGGCTAAAAGGCATTGAGGCAGTTCTTATTCTGGGTTGTGGACTCCACCTGGAACTGACAGCCTGGTTTTCAGGTTTCAGTCTGTCTTTGGCTTAAAGGTTGGGTTTCACTGTGGGCCCACCCCTGTCTGCCTAGGAAGTTGTCTGCCTCCTGCTGTTATCAGCTGGAATTATAGGCGCATATCCCCATGGCCGGCTAATTTTTGTATTTTTAGTAGAGATGGGGTTTTGCCATGTTGGCCAGGCTGGTCTTAAACTCCTGGCCTCAAGTGATCCTCCCACCTTGGCCTCCCAAAGTGCTGGGATTACAGGCGTGAGCCACCGTGCCCAGCCACAAAAGCTGAATTTTTTAAGAAAAATAGAAGTGAGTTCTTTCCTTCTCGCTTTTGTCTTTCAACCAGGAAACACACACATGTTAGCTATAAAGTCTTTGACTTTTATGGAACGACAAAAAGGACATTTACAGCATTAGTAGATAAATGTAGTGTTGAAAAACCATGACTTGTGACTCACATAGCATTGTAGAGTGGTTCCTGATTTTTTGCAGACAACAGACTCCTTGAAATATCTGATGAAAAGAATGGATTCTTCACCCAGAAAAAAAATGCATATAATGGCCACAAATAAGATTTTGCACTTGATAAAGATGATTCCATGGATCCTGAGTGAAGATTCTAGATTTAGAGTTTTTACCTGCTATCTCATCATGACAGTGTCTCACGGAAGATAAGACTGAGAAAAGGTTGGGCCCAGAGAAGGGAAACAGTGGCTTTCCTTACTGGGAGCATTGCAAGGTTACAGTAAAGTCAGTGACAGAAATAAGAGTAAAATTGCCATCTGCCTTTGTAAAATGACCCATTATGGAATTTAGAAGCCAGCTAAACTAAGAAGCTGGGAGGGGAAGCAGTGAGAATAGAGCCCAGTTCCAATTTAGTTCTGATTTCTCCGCCAGTACTGTGAACCTGGGGAATGCGCACCTCCTTCCTCACCCCATGCTCTCCTTCCTCATGAGTGAAATTAGATCGATGACCCTGAGTTAGTGAACGTGTGCATAGGAAACTGATGAAGAAATGAAAATAAGACCTGAGTCCATGAATGCTCATTGGTGAAGCAGTGGGAGTTATTTTCTCTAGTAAGGAGAATCTAAGCTTTCCTCCTCTCTCTTTTCTAAGTGACTCAGGCCTTTTGCCCCCAGTGAAATTGGCATAAGTCCTTTTGTTTTCCCCTTGCTGTCAGTCCAGAAGGGTTCTCAACAATCTTGTCTTGTCAGCTGCTATTTGAAAACATTAGCATCTCTGCTATGTGGCTAGTAGCATTCTGGCAAAGAGCTATTTTACAGAAATGACTTCTAGATGACTCACGAAGCCAGACAACACGTCTGTCATCTCCTAGTACCAGGGAAAGGACAGTAGAGACAGTCGTTGTCAGGGAATGGTGGCTTTCTCAGGAACACTGAGATGGCTGAACTAGCAGCATAGGATTTTGGAGACAGTAGTTGGTAGGAGACAGAGTAGATGTTGGTTTTATTCCTCTTAAATGGCCGAAGGAACATAATGCTTACAAAGCCCTGCATTTTCTACCAGCCAGTTCATCAGCCCTTTCTTAGCTTTCATCAGGTATTTGAGTTCTGAAGATCACTAGAATTAAAATGAAAATGGTTTCTGAAAGCACAAGGAGTGCTCAGCCTCCTGAAGTGTGTAGAAATCAACATGCTCCGATTTAATTTGGAGGTATAAAATGTATTTCTGCATCAATATGGACAGTCTGTTTTGTATTAAAGCCATCAACCTTCCCTAATTTCTTCTCATGGTGATTATTTTTGTGGAAACTGTTTCCAGAAATAACTGGTACTTATATTTAGTGGAGGAGAGAAATGGACTTAAATATATTGAAAATACAAAGCAATTGGAGGTAGCAGTAGATGGCTCAGCCCTGCATGTTCACGTCAGTATTTACAGTGGTAACCAGTTGATGGTTGTGGCAAAAGACTTTTGGAATCACTTGTGAGGGTATTAAGAAAACATATGATCACACATGTTTTATGTACGTGTATGAAATAGAGAACCAGCCTTAGGATTTCAAATAATATTGGATAGAAGTAAAATAATACCCAGTTTCTCTTTGTAGTTTCCTTTACTGGATACCGGAGGACGATTAGCCTCTTGGTGGGTTACTCTGACTCCCAGAGTGCCCTTGAAAAGGTAAAGGATAAAGAGCAATTGATGATCTGTAAATAATGGCTACTCTTCTAATAAGATTTTTCAAAGGAAAATTATAAAAGGGAAGAACATCCTGAAAGTGACAGCCTGCAGGACAGCAGGCTATGGTTAGTGATTTAACGGTAGTTCCACTGCCAGGGGTCTCTAGGTCTGTCATTTTTTCTCTGCATTTTTAATTTGTAATTCAGCCTCCTTCTCCCAAGAATTATGTGTTTTATTTATCTCTCCGGTTTATTCTTTTTCTGTTTCTCTATTGAATAAAGGGTTTTTTTTCCCTCTTTTTTGAAGTTTAAAATCAGGTGAGACTACATTCTTTCAAAAAGCAAGGTCAGTGCAATTCATTTGCTTTCATTTCCATGTAGATCCCAAGTAATTTATTTTTCCCATTTGGGTTAATGGTCCTGACTGGAAGAGATTTCTCCACCCATTATAGAGGGACCTAGGACCAGCATCACTGGAAGGAAATATATATATCCCAAAGCTCCTCTTTCTCCAAATCTTTTGGGCATGAACACTCCAGCTCATATGCTTCTGTTCTTCTTTTCAGTTGCAAAGGTGCGCTGCCTCCCACAAGTTCAGCTGGACCCTCTGCCCATGACTCTCACCCTGGCGTTTGCTTCTCAGCTCAAGAAGACATCTCTCAGTCTCACGCCAGATGTCCCAGAGGCAGACCTTTCTGAAGTGGACCCCAAGCTCGTGTCTAATCTGATGCCCTTTCAGAGAGCTGGAGTCAAGTAGGTTCTTGATCTTCCTCTCTCTTCCTCTCTTGCTCAAATTTCATTACTCACCACAGACTGCATTCAGATGCTTCCTGTTGTATGAACTTTTATTTACCATGGATAGATGAAAATTTAGAAGAGTCTAGGCATTAAACAGCCAGGTGTGCTGTTACCAAAGCTTTATTGTAACCATTGATTTCAAATTCCATGAGTTAATCAAGACTCTGAATTGCAGCTATGCAGAAACCCAATTCAAATTAGCTTAAGGAAAGAGATTTCTCAGTGCCTGTAAGAGAAAATCCAGCATCTCTAAAGATCTCATCAGGCTGCTCTCCTCTCTCAGATCTGCTTTCTGTTTGTTTGCTCTGTTCCCAAGCAGGTGTTACTCAAGTGTGGCAGCTCGGGCCGCCAGGGGCTTCCAGCTTGCATTCTCAGCTTAGCAACACACAGAAGCACCTTTTTTCTAATGGGGCTAACACTGCAATGGCTTAAGTCTGGTACCAGTGTTGGAGCCAGTCATTGTGGCCTCGGAGGCTTGAGGTCTTGTTGATTAGACTTGGTGATAGGCCTGTCCCTAGAACCAGAGGGTAAGGCCTGCCCACCTAAATTACTGGGATTGAAAGTGGGAGGTGGCAGTTCTCCAAAAGAAAGTCAAGGTGCTCTTATTAGAGGAAGAAAAAAGATAAACCTACATCCTGATCTTTCCTTTTTTTCCAGAATTTCTTGGGAGAAGCAAAATGCCGTATTTGAACTAGTCTTCTCTTAAAAATATGGGAGTTCAAGGAGAAGAAAGAGGAAGTCTTGATAGTCTGTCTAGAAATAAGAAGCTGTTATTAGACAGTGTAGTTGGACATAGAGCCCTGTGCAAGGGAAGGAACCTAAATTAACAATGGCACTGACAAACCACAACAGCCTGCCTGCTCGAAGCCTGATTGTGGTATTTTGGTGAAAGCTTGGCTACCGTCTCTCGCAGGATTTGGGTCTCGGTGTGCCGTTTGGGCACAATGCACTTTATTATGTTACCTGGCCCCAGCCCTTCCCCCTAATTCTTTTCTTCATTTCCTTCCATCTCTCTTAAATAGCACACTCTGCAAAACCTCCTCTGGCATTGCCATTCCAATCCTCCAGCTGGTGAGATGTCCTTTGGGCCTTGTTTTAACCAGGCTCAGGGTGGTTTTTTCCTTTCATCTTTCTTTCTCTGGGCCTCTTTATTAAAGCTGCAGTAGAGGTTGCCCAGCCCCACCCCCTGGGCAGCCCCTGCCTTCAGCATCCAAGTTCTTCGTGGCACTGTTAGCCATCCCTGGGCCCACGTGGTGGGTGCTGGTTTTACCAGTTACTCCATTACCCCTGAGAGAGGCTCTGTGTGTGAGGCGCCCCAGGGCAGATCTGTTTCTCTCTCTGTGGCTCTAAAGTACTTGTAATCTTTCTTCAGAATTTTCTAAATAAACTCAGATTTTAACTTTCATAGTCTGAAGAGGTGGGGGTTTGGCATTGGGGGTGGAGGGCTGTCAATTCTATGTTTTGTTTTGTTTTCTTTAATGCAAGAACTACAATTGAACACACCCTTTAATTTATAAAGCAAAATCTCTTAGAAATATCAGCATCTTCTAATATCCAAGTCACCCTCTTCAGCAGGTGAATGAATTGAGGCTTAGAAAGACAGTCAGTTGCCTAAAGTTATTCAGCGGCCAGAAGTGGAGTTGGGGCTTAAATCTGTGTTTTCTGATTGATTAATTTCTGAGTATGGCATTTTTTTCTATTATATTCAACTACCCTGTGGAGGATGACATTTACTTATGTTATTGTTCCTCTGTTATCCAGGCTTTTTCTGTCTTTGTTGTCATTTTTTGGCCACTTTGTTCCTTAGTTGGGCTCCCTCTAGGCAGGGGAAAAAGGAGAGAATGTGAAATTCAGGGGGTCCATTCTGCTCTAAGGATGCGGATAGACCAAACTTCTGGAAATTATAGATGGTAAAGCTGAGAAGGCTGAAACAAAAGACGCTCAAAGGGCGTGGGGCTCTCCATGGATTCCGTTGCTTAGGTACTGCCTGTCCTCGCTGGCCACCAATTTTGTAAATCAGAAAGTGAGGTAAAAAATACATCTTTTCACACCTGCCCTCCCCCCCATCTGTCTGTGTTGTGGGTTGATCCCAGAAATGGTCCAGAAGATTTCATAGAGGTGGGTGTACAGGGAGGAGGCTGCGCCTGTTCTGGAGAGGTGAGGCAGCCCACTGCTCGGCTCCGTTCCTCCCCAGTGGAGGGTGAGGCCGCCAAAGCTGGGCTTTGGGAAGGGCTGCCCCCTCTCCTAGGCAGGCCCCCGCCCAGGCTGCAGGGAGAACAGAAGGGTGCCACGCCATGATGCCTGTTGTCCCCACACTCTACTGGCTTCGGGCTGCCTGGGGATTTGCTGCCCAGTTTTCCATCTTTGGAAACGGTGTTTCCAGGCAATTCAGAAAGGGCAAGTGCAGCCTAGACTTCTTGTCCGCCCTGCTAGCTGCTGATTAGAAGAGGTGACATTCTCTGTTTTCACTGTGTGAGAAGGAAAGAGAAAGAACTATCCCAGCGGCTTATTATCAGGATTCTGAGCAAATGATCTATTTTTCAGAGATTAGATGAAAGAAGACTAGAATTTGGCACAGAGGACCAGACATCTGGCACTTGGGATCCTTTTAGCTTTTCACTGTTTCATCATGCGACACGAGCAAGTCATTTTTACTGTTTGTGTTTTGATTCTTTTTCTTTTTGTGGAATAGTAGTTATGATAGAAGCACTTCCTTAGCACTTATGATGTTGCCAACCACTGTTTTCAGTATTAGCTTTATTAACCCTCCCACAGCTCCGTGAGATAGGCACTGTTATTACTCCCTTCTTACTGCTGAGGGGGCTGAGGCATAGGGAGGTTAAATCATGTGCATGAAGGTGTACAGCTGCTGAGTGATGGAATCGGGACTCCAACCCCAGCCAATCTGGCTCTGAAATAGTGGAATACACCTTTATTCATGAACTATTAGCAAGGGATGCTGCACTTAAGGGCTTTAGGGTCCTGGAGGCTGCCATAGTGAAAAACTCAATGCTGAGGTTGGTGCTCCCTGTTGGACAAGCACCCTTCCTCCCATCCTTTTCTCCGCCTCTCTCCTCATTAGCAGCATCTTCTGTCTTTGCCAGCCCCTTTCTCTGCCTTTATGCATACTGAGTGCTCTCCAATCTTCAGAAAGCCTTCTTTTCACCCTACCAGCTCTTCTTTCCTTCCTTCCTTTCTTTTTTTCTTTTTTTTCAGATGGAGTTTCGCTTTTGTTGCCCAGGCTGGAGTGCAATGGTGTGATCTCGGCTCACTGCAACCTCTGCCTCCCGGGTTCAAGCGATTCTCCTGCCTCAGCCGCCCAAGTAGCTGGGACTACGGGCATGTGCCTGTAGAGATGGGGTTTCACCACGTTGGTCAGGCTGGTGTCAAACTCCTGACCTCAGGTGATCCGCCCCACTCAGCCTCTCAAAGTGCTGGGATTACAGGCATGAGCCACCGCGCCCAACCCTTTCCTTCCTTTCAAGGCAGACTCTGGAGTGAGTAAGCATGCCCTCCTCAGTGCTAGTCCTGGACTCCCACCACCCTCCTCCATGTACGTCCCCTGTGCCCTGCCTACAGTGGGCCGAGGCAACTCCTCTCACTGGAAACTTCCTTCTTTGGCCTCCACGACCTAATCATCTTCCAGATCTTCTCCCTACCTTTTGACCACATTCTACATTTTTCCTTTTTGGGCTTTCTCTCTCTCTCTCTCTCTTTTTTATTCTGCTCCCTATTTGGCCCATGCACCTTTCCTTCTGGGGAGCAAGTCTGGTGGTGGGCTGGGCCCGGGCTGGCCAGTGCAGTGGCCTTCACCCAGCAGTGCTGACCCACCGGACGCGAGGGCAGATGAACTCATGCCCCGGGAAATGTGCCGTCCTCACCTTGTCTGCCTTCAGTTTTGCCATAGCCAAAGGAGGCCGCCTGCTGCTCGCTGACGACATGGGCCTGGGGAAGACCATCCAAGCCATCTGCATCGCAGCCTTTTACCGGAAGGAGTGGCCGCTCCTGGTGGTGGTGCCATCCTCCGTGCGCTTCACCTGGGAGCAGGTTAATGCTCTTCAAATTGCAGTTTTCACAGAGAAGGTTTTCTTCAGTGTTAGAGTCATAAAATAATGGTTTGCAGACAGGGCCTAGGGATCTTTAAGGATCCTGTCTCAAGTAAAGGCAAAGGCAGGAAGAGAGATGAGATGCCACCTGAGGGCAGGCTGGGAGTTTTCTGGATTAGAATCAGGTTACACCTTGAGGGAAGAAAGCCAAGGAGAAACCGGCTTAGAGACTTGTGTTCCTCTGTCAGCAGGCACTTCTGGGACCTCTGTGCCCTGCTAATAATACTTTTCATCTGTACCACACTTAATTTTTTTTTATTTTTCTTTTTTATTGTTTTTTGAAAATTTTTATTTATTTTGAAACTGGATTATGAGACTGGCTAGTTTTTGTACTTTTTGTAAAGATGAGGTTTTGCCATGTTGCCTAGGCTGGTCCCAAACTCCTGGGTTCAAGTGATCCACCTGTCTTGGCCTCCCAAAGTGCTGGGATTACAGGAGCCACTGTGCCTGGCCCACACTTAATTTTTAAAATATTTTTACCTCCTGTATTTTCCTCAATCCCATGACAGTCCTGTGCGGTAGGTACAATAGATAGTAACCCCATTTATAGATGAGAAAATGGAATCTCAGAGGTTAAGCTCCATGCTTCCTCTTAATGAGGAGCCCTGGCAGATCTTGATGTGGCATCTCCTGACTTCCCAACTCAGGGGTTTTGCACTCTGTAGAGGGGGCAGTGAGTGGGATGTTCACTGTCTGCCAGGTAGCTTTATGGATGCAGAGCCTGACAAGAAAACTGTATCACTCACCCTTGAGCTTTTTTTGCTGTAAATCCAGGAATCAGAGTGCTTTTGTGAAATGAATAAAAAGCCCATGAACAAACTCAGTGAAGAAGGAAGACCTGGTCCATCGTCCACAGCTTTGTCTAGCTTTATGCCACTGACGTCAGCCTGGGGCTTCTTCCTGAGGCCTCCATGAGCCATTCATGCAGAGGAGGCAGCTCCTCCTGCTGCCGGTCAGTCCAAGGCCCAGACGTGCTGTTCCGACCGAAGAGATGGCAAAAAAAAAAAACACTAAAAAATGTGCACCTCGTTTTTTTTCTGTCCTGGTGATCTGAGTTCTTTTTTTTTTATTTTAATTTTTTATTTTGTTTTTTAATGAGACAGGATCTCATTATGTTGCCCAGGCTGGTCTTGAACTCCTGAGGTCAAGTGATCCTTCTGCCTTGGCCTCCCAAGTCTTGTGAATTCTGCCAGTGCCTGTAGAAAGTAATCTTCAGTATATATTTTGTGTGCGTTAGGTTCCCACAGCACCCTCAGAAATTCTAGGAAGAGTCAGCCAGACGGTGACCAGCCTGAGGTTAGAGAAAAGGCCAGCTCTCCCTGTATTGAACAGTGTCACCCCATGTGAGGCAGGTGAGCACCCAGATGCCTGGGTGGGTTTGGCTAGAGATGCTCAGATTGCCAGAGAGGGAAGGTAGACTTGTAGAAATATTGACATAAATAGTCTCGTCATCATCAATAAATGTTTATGATTTGCCTTCAGTGTACCAGGCTCTGCTACGTCGTTCATAAAATTCCTCTTATAAAGAGTCACATTCTGGCCGGGCGCATTGGCTCACGCCTGTAATCCCAGCACTTTGGGAGGCCGAGGCGGGCGGATCACGAGGTCAGGAGATCGAGACCATCCTGGCTAACACGATGAAACCCCGTCTCTACTAAAAATACAAAAAATTAGCCGGGCGTGGTAGCGGGCGCCTGTAGTCCCAGCTACTCGGGAGGCTGAGGCAGGAGAATGGCGTGAACCCGGGAGGCGGAGCTTGCAGTGAGCCGAGATCGCGCCACTGCACTCCAGCCTGGGCAACAGAGCGAGACTCCGTCTCAAAAAAAAAAAAAAAAAAAGAGTCACATTCTTTCCCTGCAGAAACTTACCATCTAGTTAGAGATCACAGAGGTGAAACCCAGACACTGTGAAGTGACTGTTGACAAAGGCAGGGAGATAGCGAGGCATGGTGGTTCAGGCCTGTAGTCTCAGCAACTTGGGAAGCTGTGGCAAGAGGATTGCTTGAGGCCAGTAGTTCAAGACCAGTCTGAACAACATACTGAGACCCATCTCTTTGAAAAAAAAAAAGAAAGAAAGAAATTAGCCGAGTATGGTGGTGTGCACCTGTAGTCCCAGCAACTTGGGAGGCTGAGGCGGGAGGATCACTTGAGCCTAGGAGTTTGAGGCTGCAGTAAGCTGTGATGGTGCCACTGTACTCCAGCCTGGGCAACAAAGTGAGACCAACACAACTCTCTTTTTTTTTGTTTTTGTTTTTTCTGAGGCCCAAGGTTTCTCTCTTGTTGCCCAGGCCGGAGTGCAATGGTGCGATCTCAGCTCACCACAACCTCCACTTCCCGGGTTCAAGCGATTCTCCTGCCTCAGCCTTCCGAGTAGCTAGGATTACAGGCATGTGCCACCATGCCCAGCTAATTTTGTATTTTTAGTAGAGATGGGATTTCTCCGTGTTGGTCAGGCTGGTCTCAAACTCCCGATCTCAGGTGATCCGCCCTCCTCAGCCTCCCAAAGTGCTGGGATTACAGGTGTGAGCGACCGCACCCGGCTCCCCCAACTCTTAAAAAAAAAAAAAGGGAGTGTCCTGTTAGTGGCAAGTGAAGGGGCACAGGTAGGTGAGAGGAAGGTAGAGGTGATGGCTGTTCATGGGCATGAGACTGCTGCTGTCACAACCAATAGCTGCTGTGCTGGGTGGTCATTGTAGCTTTGTTCCCTCCTGTCGTCCACAGGCCTTCCTTCGGTGGCTGCCATCTCTGAGCCCAGATTGCATCAACGTCGTGGTGACTGGGAAGGACCGCCTGACAGCTGGCCTGATCAACATTGTCAGCTTTGACCTTCTTAGCAAGTTGGAAAAACAGCTAAAAACCCCTTTTAAAGTTGTCATCATTGTAAGAAACTTGGCAAAGTCTTTAAGTACTTTATCTCTCTGGAAACTTCCTTTGTAAAAGCTCTGAGAACTTTCATGTCTGTAATCTCCTTGAGCCCCATTTAGTTTCTAGAAGAATAGAAATCACTCTTTATTTTGTGGGGGACTGGAAATTCATTCCCCTCAAATAGCCATTCTCAACTCTGGCTACGTACTAGAATCTCCTAGGGAGCTTTTTTTGAAATTGTGATTTAATTAGTCTTTGCTGGGGATTTCTAGCTCATCTCTTTCCCAGCGTGACTCATGGATGGAGGCCAGCATGTGGACCCCAGGCCACCTGGGGCTCTGGGTACTACAACCTGGACGGCGAGGGGGTATGCCTTGTGCCTACATCTGGTGCCATCTTACTCAAACAATTGAGTTTTCTTCCAGCCAATGTGAAGATACACCCCCACCCCACAAAAGCACTTTTTACTCTAATTGTTTTTTGGAGGTTTTTCTGTGTTGTTTTTTTTGAGACAGAGTTTCACGCTTGTCACCCAGGCTGGAGTGCAGTGGCGTGATCTCGGCTCACTGCAACCTCCGCCTCCCGGGTTCAAGCAATTCTCCTGCCTCAGCTCCCCAAGTAGCTGGGATTACAGGCACTTGCCACTACACCCAGCTAAGTTTTGTATTTTTAGTAGAGACGGGGTTTCACCATGTTGGCCAAGCTATTCTCGAACTCCTGACCTCAGGTGATCCACCCACCTTGGCCTCCCAAAGTGCTGGGATTACAGGCATGAGCCACCTTGCCCGGCCTCTAATTGTTTTTTAAAGAAGGTCTGACTGGACCTGCTTCCAGATTTGACAACATATCTTTCAATTGCAGGCTTTCCTGCTTTTAACTCCTCACATACTTCCTAAGGAAAGTCTAGACAGACTTGGTACCCAGCCATCTCTGTCAGTACTGAGTATATTTACGTAACTCACACAAATATTGTGGGAGCTTAGAGAAAGGAAGGAGAAGATACCGTTACTGACCTCAGGGGATCTATTATTCTGTTTTGGACATGAGAACCACACTGTGTTCTTAGCATAAGCAAACTTGAGTGTTGATAGTTTTGCAAAGTGATATAGGTAATGAGTCTTTGGGGGAGTCATTTTTGGTTCGGCACAAATTCAAGTGTGGCTTTGAAAAGATGTCAGCATACATGCGAAATGAAAACAGTACAAGAAGTTTCCCAGGATGATGGGGATGGCTCTAGAGTGTGTGGGAAGAATAATGCTTTTAATTCTTGAGTGTTGCCTTGTGTTAGGTACTGACATATAATCATCTATTTTCCCAGTGGCCCCTGAGTAGGCTATATCTTTTATCCTTGTGAATTATCCATTTCACAGCTGATGAAACTGGCAGTGAGAGTGGGTATATAAATTTGCCCATAGGCACAAAGCTAGCAAGTTGGAGGTTATTGAATAAAGCTGGGTTGCGTCTGCCTTCAGAATTCATGTTCTTCTCTTTCTGGCCCATCACTTAACCTGCCGTATGATTTTTGGCAAGCCACTTACCACCATTGTTGGTTTGTTCTTCAGTTAAGTAAGAGCTCTGTCCTCTTTCTTTCAGAGAAATGTTGTAGGAAAGAATAGAGTGATGGCTCTGAAGTGTCACACTTTTCAGAAGAGGCTTCAGTTTAAACCATTCTTTGAGATTTGTTCCAGTATTGGCACATTTTTACCCATTGGTTGAAAGGGCCTATTCTCTTCCATATCCTCTGTACTTTCTGTGTTTTTTCTCCATAAATACCTTTTACTTGACTGTAATGAGGTCTCGTGATCAGAAAGGCATATGACCGTAACACTCCAGCTTTCTGGACAGGATACTTTCTTGATATTTTGAGGGTTATTTCACACTCCCCTCTGCTGTGCTTTTGTGGCCCTTTTTGCTCATGATAGCTGAAATGGAATAGGGGATTTCTTATAGATCACTTTAAGGACAGCGTTGGGATCTCACTGGTATCCCAGCTATAGGAAGGCTGATACCATTGAGTGCTTACTGAGTAACAGGGCTGTGCTAAGGACTTCACATGTGTTAGCTCATTTAAGACTCACAGCAACCTAATACATAAGGAATTATGATACCCATTTTACAGACAGCAAAACTGGCATTACAGAGAGGTGGTTGCTCAGAGTCACACAGCAAGGAATTTGACTCTGTACCAAACTAGAAAATTTCCACTTAAATACTCATGTATTAGTTACTCATTTGGCTTTAGAAAATATGATCAACTCTATATTTGCTTATGCAACAAAAAGAAAAAAAGAATAAAGAAAAACAAACTATATATATATATATATGTATGTATTTGCTTATGCACAGATACAGAGTGGTTAATCAGACTTCATGTTCTAAACATAGCAGTTCCTTGAGAATAGGAATCATATCGTCTTCTTTCCGTTTCTCAGTTTCCCCAGCACTTTGTTTACGCTCGCCTCAGTGACAGTACTGATAATACAGCCTGATTGGTTGTCAGTGTGTCTGGCATCCTTCCTGGACCCTGAGCCCCTGAGGGCAGGGGCTGGACACCCCAGAGCTTTGCACCAGTGCAGGGCCCATTATGGGGCACTTGGTCTAGTGCTCCACAGGTGGGAGGTGCCTCTTACAAAGCAGCAAACCACCTTCTAGTGGTTTCTTTGAGCAGCCTCTGAGGTGGGCGGAGCAGGGATTCATGAATCCCGCTTTATAGATGGAAAATTGTCCCCAGAGAGCTGAAGCAACTTGCTCAGAATGCAGTAGAGAAGCTGCCACCAGACCCCTGGGTCCTGACCTAGGCCCAGTGAGCCATCTCCTTGAATGAGAAAGTGCTAAGGGAGCATCCACCTTGCACTTGCCATGCCAGGGTCAAGCCTAAAGTGGCCCATATTTCTGTCCACTCAGGATTGGACCTTGTTCACTTATGTGGCTACTTCTTTTCAGGATGAATCTCACTTCCTCAAAAACAGTAGGACTGCCCGCTGTCGAGCAGCTATGCCGGTCCTAAAGGTGAGTACTTCTGAGAACTGAGCCCACTGAGCATTGGCATCCCATAATATTTTGCTCAGGCTTGCATGTCGTCCTAGTCCAGCAGGGGTTGCAAGTATAGACCTGTGGGCCATGGTCATGACTTGGCATTGACTTAGGGCATCTGTCTCTCTCCTTAGGGCTGTGGTACCAATTTCATCTTTCTTCCTAACATCCTGCTAAGGAACTAGTAGGCAGTACTAGTAGTCAGTAGTGCTGCCTTTGTCTCTCGAAGGTCAAGACTGTTGAGGCTGGGTGGGCATTGGACTCCAGAATCCTCCTCTGGCTTCCTACTTAGATAAGAGAGAGCCTCTAGCAGCTTGTCCACTAATTAGCTTAGAAAAAACTGCCTGTCTTCTAAGTCACTTGTAGTGGCAAAGCTGTCTAGATGCTGGAAATCAGGGAAGATGAGTTGTATTAATGAAAGTAATGGCAAAAAAACGCAATTACTTTTGCATCAACCTAATACAAACAGAACTGAGCAAGGGCTGGCGGGGTCAGCGAGATACACTGGCAAAGCCAAGATGGGCGTTAAAAGCTGATACTGTTTTCTGTGGCTACCCTGAGCCTCTTTGGTTGACAGAAGGGGCAGCCATCCCCCTTCCTCCCTGTGGTGGCCTAAACTCATTTCTGAGTGCTTTGGCGGGTGTGAGTTCTGGCTTCACAGCAAGCAGGCGTGGGTATGTGATGCAGATTCTAGTCTTTAAGCATGTTCTGATGTGCAATATAGGCTCTGTATTTCATCTGTCTCTCTCTTCTGTGTTTGGTTTCTTAGTCCCCCATCCCAACAGAGGTTAGGCCTCCAGATTTCCTTCCATTATGGGGTGGGATGATTTTTTTCCTATTATTGTAAGAGGGAAGGAGAAGTACAATTAGAAAAGTAGCCTTTTCTCTCGTAACAAGTTAGAAGTTTCTCACAGATGACTTTGGAGGTATCCACTTTGGTTTGTGTAGACTGAGCAAACCAAAGTGTGTGTTTTTCTTGTGCTCAAAGCAACCTTTGTGTTGTACCAGCATTTTAAAACTATGGCTTTTATTGATTAAAAGAAGCTTTAACTTTTACCTAAACTAGGGAAAACAAATACGCTGAATGTTAATGAAGCTTAGCATTTGAACATTAATCTTAACATTTCCTCACAAAACACACGTAAGTGTCCACTCATTTCAAGTTTTCATGTGTTTAGGAATAACGGAATATGATACATCTTCCAAGGCAGGATCATGTCATGTGCCAAACCAAAGAATAAAAGTCTTTTACTGCAAAAGCTTGGTTTTGCTGGGGTGGTGGCTCACGCCTGTAATCCCAGCACTTTGGGAGGCCCAGGCATGTGGGTCACTTGAGGCCAGGAGTTTGAGACCAGTCTGAGCAACATGATGAAATCTCGTCTGTACTAAAAATACAAAAATGAGCCAGGCATGGTGGTGCACACCAAGCTGAGGCAGGAGAATCGCTTGAACCTGGGAGGCGGAGATTGCAGTGAGCCGAGATTGTGCCACTGCACTCCAGCGTGGGTGCCAGAGTGAGACTCTGTCTCAAAAAAAGAAAAAAAAAAAAGCTTGATTCTCTGCCAGTATTACCTATAAATATTTATATGTCGATAGCCATTGATGGACACATTTAAATAAAATGTTTTTCCTAGGTTGATGACCCTTCTTTTGGGAGGCTTTAATATGCTTTCCATAGGAAAACAATAGGGTTTGGTATTTTGGTTTCAGTATTTCAGCCATAACTAAATTAAATCTTTACTCTTGATTGTTTAGACAAAAGAAAATGCACAATAGATAGATTCTATCATTAAAGATATAATGTGAAAGCTTCTAGCAACCACTTGTTAATGTAGTCATTGCCTGGCTGGGCAAGCTGAGCCAGATAGTGGTTTCTGAAATGTGTGCTTCTTAGCCAGACCTTTGGAAGCAGCATATACCTCTTTAATATCTTGAGTGTGTTTCAGAGTGACATGTTTAAAAGAAATCTTTAAACTGCTAACTAATATGTACTACTCTGCATTTGCTGTAGAACTTGGATGAATTAATATTTTAAAATAAGCCTCATGAACATGGCCTGTGTTTATGAAGGTGTCTTGAGGCCACGCTCTTCCGCAACGTTGACTTCATATAATGCTGGACTGTGGCAGGATGGGGGTGAAGGAGTGGGATGGAGTATTCTGTGCTATTCTGTTAACCGAACCTTTCATCTCTGTCTTATTGTATTTTCATCTAGATTGGAGTCTCTCAACCTTGGTACTGTTGACATTTTGGGCTGGATGACTCTGTTTTTGGAGGGCTGTTGTGTGCATTTTAGGATGTTTAGCAGCATCCGTGGCCTCTACCCACTAGATGCCAGCAGTTCCTCCCCAGTCATGACAACCAAAATTGTCTCCAGATGCCACCGAATGTCCTCTGAGGGAGGACAAATCACTCTCTACTCACCTTGCCCTTCCCCAACCCCATGGAGAACCACCAATCTAAATAAGGAAATGAATCTAAATGTTTTTGGAATAATAAGATAGTTGGGAAAAAGTAAAGTATGTCTTTGAAAAGCCATGTAAGGACCTAATTTAATACCACTTGATTGTTCCTCTAATATGAACATCTCTTAGAACTATATTCTGATAATTAATATTACAAGCATATTTTCAGCAAATAGGCATAATGAGGTATTTAGATTAAATCATACAGTTCGTTGGATAGCAGGGCCAGATCGTGTCCAGAAAAATGTGGATTTTGTAAATAGCAATAGCAGTCAGCAGAGAGAAGATGTGTTAGATTGTAAGAAATTGGTGTCACTGTCCCCTGGGAAATGTGACATTTTTCTTCCCCCACAGCACTATTTGCTGGGGCTACTAATCCTAAATGAGGTAGATCTATTTTTATATATAAATATATGAAAGTAGACCAGATAGAAACTAAAAAGAACAAAGTTAAAATTACCTTTAATCCCTCCAACAGAAAAAGCCACTGTTAACAGCTTATTTTTCCAGCATGTCAATTATTGAGCAAGATCATCATTTTTCAATAACTATGGAGCATTTACATAGTGGAGACACATCCCATAATTTAATCCTCAGTATCAGACATGTGATTGTTTTCCATTTTTGCTATTATAAATCTGCAAGTGAACATCATCTGTATGTACCTTGCATATTTATCTTATTAGGACAAATTCCTACAATCAGAATTGCCAGGTCGGTTTTCATTTGACCTTTTTGGGGGAGGCCTCTGAAGTCCAGTCTGGCCAGGCATAACAATCTTCACTCCCATTCAGTCTTCAATCAGAGGCTTTTTTTTTCCCACATGACTCCGCCCTCAGGATTACTGGCACTCTTTTAAACAGTGAGATGTGTGTTTGGGGTTTTTTGGTTTAGTTTAGTTGTCTTTTGACTACACTGGCTTTTATTGTTAAACTAGTGTAATAACAAAATTAAAATTTTTTAAAGGGAAAGGCCCCTAGAGTCCTACCATTCTTTCCTAAGAAGCAGCTGTTTCTCTTTTTCTGTAAGTAGAGAGTACTTTTTATATCTCTGTTGATTGGCTGGATGAGATAGTAGCTAAAAGGTATAAGGTTTTTTTCTTTTTCCTTTGTTATTAAAGTAGTTTAAATAGATGATAAATTCAAATGGGGCCGGGCGCAGTGGCTCATGCCTGTAATCCTAACACTTTGGGAGGCCTGAAGCAGGAGGATCACCTGAGGTCAGGAGTTTGAGACCAGCCTGGCCAAAATGGCGATACCCCATCTCTACTAAAAATACAAAAATTAGCCAGGCATGGTGGCACACACCTGTAATCCCAGCTACTTGGGAGGCTGAGGTGGGAGAATCACTTGAACCTGAGAGGCGGAGGTTGCCCTGAGAAGAGATCTCACCACTGCACTCCAGCCTGAGCAACAGAGCTAGACTCTGTCTCAAAAAAAAAAAAAAAAATTCAAATGATACAAAAGGATGGACAGTGAAAAATAAGTCTTTCAACCCCTCTAGGTTCCCTAGTCCCCAGTCTCTTTCCTCAAAGGCAGCTATAGTTACCAGTTTTCAGGTTTACTTCCATAAAATAGCCTGCACCTATGGAAGTACGAGTGTGTGTGTTTCCTTTCCGCCTCCTTAGAGTGTTTTACAACCATTGTTTTACACTTGCCTTTATCCCCTTAATAATGTATCTTGAAAATCATTCCATATTGTTCCAAATGACTTCTACCGCATTCTTGCAAATAGCATTCTATTGGATAAATTTATCATAATATGTATTATCTGTTCTCTTTTGATGGATTTGTAACCAAATTGCAGCTATTACATGCAACACTGCAATGACCATTTTTTCATATGTTAGAGAAGTGGGGAGTAGAAAATGCAATCCCTGTGTGTCTGAGATGGCTTTTTGCCTATCAGGCCAGAGGGGAGAGCAGTGTCAGCTGGCAGATTCTGTTTTCTTCCCTAGTGTGATGAGGCTATAGAAGTCCCCTGGGGTCCGGCCATTCTCATTTATTTCCTCACTTTCGTTACATAATCAGACTTAAAAAGGAAATTATTAGAGTTTGAAACCTATGGTAAAATAGATTGTCTTTTCCAAAGTAAAAAAATCTACCTTAGGCCGGGCGCAGTGGCTTATGTCTGTAATTCCACCACTTTGGGAAGCTGAGGTGGGCAGATCACTTGAGGTCAAGAGTTGGAGACTGGCTAGCCAACATGGTGAAACCCACCTCTACAAAATTAACTGGGAATGGTGGCATGCGCCTATAATCCCAGCTATATGGGAGACTGAGGGAGGAGGGTCACTTGAACCTGGGAGGTGGAGGTTGCAGTGAGCCGAGATCATGTCACTGCACTCCAACCTGGGTGACAGAGGGACACTCTTTCTCAAAAAATAAAAATAAAAAAAACTTGGAATGGCATAGCTTTAATCAGCTATAATTATACCATTTGATGTATTCTTATTATAATATTTTGGTATTTTTGGACCAATATACATGCAGTCACTGTCTTCATTCTGTCTGTTCTTACCCAAGAACTGCCTTATATGTGGCATGATAATTTCATTTATGTTACAGCAGCAATACTCACTTAGCTTGAAGGCATTATGGTTATCATAGCAAATCAGTTTAGTTAAGGTTAGTACTATTCAGATTTGTGACTGGAACTTTGTTTTTTTTTGGAACATAGGCTAGAACCTAGAGGGAACCATTTATATGAAATAAGCTGACCTAACCAGAGATTCAGAGGCCATGGATAAAGTATCACTGAGTGGTAGGTGGCCTTCTGCCAATACTTAGGGCAGCCTGTGGTCAGCAGTGGCCATAATTATGCTGCTTTCTTGGTTTGGCCTGGTTTGCTTTGGGGGGCACCACTCAGGAGCAGAGTAAAGAATACACCCGTGGTCTCCCTCCCCGACTCCAAGCACTGGCTTTCTTCTGAATGTCGAGCTTTTCTTTTTGCCCTTAGGCTTTCGATTTAACTGCAGGTGTCTCTTTTGTAGCTCCTTGTATAGTGACTGTGATCCCACATTTATTCTTGATCTGTGTACTTTTGGTCACTTGTCCTCAAGCTATGCTTGCCACTATCCTTATTTCTGAAGATTGTATCATGACCTCTGAACTAATTAAAACACAGCTTCAATGTCCCTGCCACATCAGGGTTACTGAGTATGGAGACTTTCCAGCAGTGTGGACTTGACCTTCTCTTTGATATTACCTGCCTTCTTCATGTCTTATTTCTAAATTGAATATATGGTATTGTGTAAATTTATTTAGAGTACCGTTAGGAATAATTCTGGGTATAAGACTGGACTGAGCTTTGGAGAACATGATTTTTTTCCTAGTCTGGGGTTTTGGCAAAATATGTTACAGGCCATCAGAATAATTCAGTAAAGCAAGTTACTGGCTCAGTTGGAAAAAAAAAGAGATAACATAAAGTGATGAAGAATTTCTGGACTGCTTCTTATATAAACTTAAGACTTTAGCTCTTTTTTCTACAGTAGAACATTCTCTTGGCTCTTAATTTTATTTTTTATTTAATTTTATTTTTTTGAGACAGAGTTTCACTCTTGTCACCCAGGCTGGAGTGCAATGGCATGATCTCAGCTCACTGCAACCTCTGCCTCCCCTGTTCAAGCGATTCTCCTGCGTCAGCCTCCTGAGTAGTGGGATTACAGGTGTGCAGCACTGCACCCGGCTAATTTTGTATTTTTAGTAGAGGCAGGGTTTCACCATGTTGGCCAGGCTGGTCTCGAACTCCTGACCTCAGGTGATCCGCCTGCCTCAGCCTCCCAAAGTGCTGAGATTACAGGCATGAGCCATCATGCCCGGTCAACTCTTAATTTTAAAACTATGTATAGATTATCCACTTTCAATTATGACATTGAATTCTCTGTGGTGAATTATGTATACACGAACTCAACCTATTCTGCAGGGTTTTCCCACCCCCAAGCCATGAAGAAACTAAGCCTATCTTTGAGGGTCATCTGATCCCAACAGTGTCTGCACATGTGAATCATGTTATCTTTCTAACACCACACAGAAAGTATTTTTTTACATTGTTCTATCGTCGATTTCTTGGGTGTTGCTTTTCTTCCTTAGGTGGGGGAGTTCACTGTAAACTGTTCAATTTGGTGTTGATTTATGGAGTTTTATAGATTTATGTTTTCCTAGATTTGGAAGTTTTCAGAAGTGGAGGGTGACATATGACACCTTTGCAGCTGGGCATGTGTTAAAAGCCCTTGTGGGTGATAGTGATGACATACACACATGTTGGGGCTGAGCTGGGAGCAGGCCAAATCACCCCATTACAGACGAGATGCCATTCTGGTTTCTTTTCAAAGCTGGTCTTTTTCTTTTTTTGTAATGCTGCCTCTGCCTTTTTGATGCCCACAAACACCCATTGGCAACGCTCCCATCACTCTCTAGTCTAGGGAGTGTATGGGAGAAGCGATTTAATACTAACTACATCCTATAAGTATCTGACAGAAGACCCTGGAGTTAATTTCCATCATCTGATTCATGAAATGTTTTTGCCCTGGCTCCATCCCCAGGCCAGCACAGTGACATGAAGAATAGGTTTGGGGTGATGGGGAGATTTTCTCTTTTTGATAAAACTTTTCATTTTCCATTTTTCATTGAAATGATCTTAAAGCCAAGGCAAGAGATGCTACCAACGTCAGCTCATTGTTATTTTAATGAGTCTGCATTAAACCGTGCAGGAAATTAGAAGGCCTAGGTAATTGAACTGTGGAAAATCATAGCTGGAGACATTCATAGCTCTCCCGTCATAATGGAATTAGATATTGGCGATTGCTGTGAGGGCACAAATGCGTTTAGATAATTGTGTATATTGTATATTTATAAAGAATGATTTTTCTTTTCACTGTTGCACCTTTATTTATTTTTATGAGGCAGTGTATCCATCTGTAAACCTAATTTATTCTCCTAGGTGATTTATTACATGCAATTGCCTTGTATTACTGTCATTAACTCAAGGTTACAGTGGTTAACAAGCTGTTTCTAGACAACTGAGCTCCATGGTAGGGTCCGTTCCCAGAGCTGAAGTGAATTTTACCTCCAGTAATTTGTAGTGATTCTGTGTTCTAATACAGTAGGAAGTGTCTCCTTTTTTTTTTTTCTCACCCTCTTTCCCATCTTAATAATAGGAGGTGGGATCTTTGGGTCTGATGCCCATGGGTCAGGTTGGTGTCTGGGTAGTGAGGAACTTGGAATCTGTCATTGCTGTTGACCAACTATTTTTTCCCATCTTGCCCATGCTAAGCAGGCTGCTGCAGATCTGGGCTGAGTTTAGGGAAAATGGAACCAGGTATCACCTATTAAGGTTCTTATTGTTAATAACTGCAAAATGAGCCTGAGTCAGGATCTGTAGGCTTGAAGCATTGTGAAGCTGAGTTAGTAAAGGCCTTATTTTCCTTTAAAGAAAGTCACATGGAGACATATACATTGGCAACCCCTGACACTTCCTCTTGGGAATGGGAGAGGGCTGATTGTAATTGTCATTATCTGAGTTCAACTTGCATGTCACAGATCCACTCTGGAGGAAGTTCAGACCTGCCACTGTCTTCTCCCACTTCCTGTCCAATGCTGGATTCTTTGAGTTTACTCTGTGTTCTCCAGGATACTAATTAGCTTCCTTGTGAATTTTTTGCAGCACACGGTGAACATTTATTGGTTACTTGGCGTCAGGCATATGCTACAGAAAATAAAGGTGAATACAGCCCAGTCCTTGATCTCAAGAGGCTTGCAGTCTAACAAGGGAGACAGAAAAGTTATAATTCAATGTAATATGTTAAGTACTAGGATAGAGCTCAGCAGAGGGCAGGCAGGGAGGATTTAAAGAAAAGGAGATGCCATCTAACTGCTTGCATTGGCAATGCCATTAGGTTCTCGCGACACGCACGCGGTCTTTTTCTGGGGGCATCCAGCTCCTCCCTCACTGGGGCATTTTGAACATTTCCTGTGTGCTTCTCCCTGTGTTCAGAGCACCTTTGGCTGTTTGTCTTTTAGGTTGCCAAGAGGGTGATCCTGTTGTCGGGCACACCAGCCATGTCCCGGCCCGCAGAGCTCTACACGCAGATCATCGCAGTCAAGCCAACTTTCTTCCCCCAGTTTCATGCCTTTGGACTTCGCTACTGTGATGCCAAACGGGTATGTATTATCTCTTCCCTCCCAGCCCACCCATTTCTCACCCTGATTTTGACACTTATCTTTCTCTTCCTTCTCTCTGGCCATGATATGGTCAGAAGAGCACTGGCCAGGGGAATGGATTTTAGTCTTTCTGTTTCTTACTATGGCCTTGGAATGACCTCAGGGGTAAGATGAAAATGGTCATCTTACCCTTTAAATCTAGTTTTAATGGTTATGGTTATCCGAAGTCATCGTTTTCCAGTAAAGGGACTAGTGGCTGATGTGTAGGTATGTGGAGCTCTTCCCCAGGGTCACAGCTCTGCATGAGGCACAGTGCTGGAGCTATAAAAGGAAAGTCCATGTCAAGTGCTGGCCCTAGAGAAGATGCTGGCACTGAGGTGAGCTAAGAGTGAGGCTGAGGCCCCAGGCAGAGGGAAGAAGTAGGTGAGGGGGTAAGGGCTTCCTCCTGGCATGGGAGGAGTATGAAGTAAAGGTGGGAAATTCCTCCCTGTGCAAAAAAAAAGAAAAAAAAAAGATAAAGGTAGATTGAGGAGCCTGATCCCAAACTGCCTCTGTGAGTGCAGTGCCAATGGCGCAGGCACCTCAGGACCTACAGTCGGCACTCCAGAAATGCTCTCCCAAAATGGCAGGGAAGCCCTGTAAACACCAATGCATTGCCATGGAACCCTTGTTTTTAAAACCACATTAATTCAGACCTTAGGGATTCTTGTTTTGTGATCAAGTCACAAAGGTACTGGCACTTTGGAGAAATAGCTGCAACTTACCCTACAAGCCATCTATGAGGGAAAAGCCTTGCTGTGCAAGTACATGATATAAATAAGAGTGTCTGCCTTATTTTTTAAATTTTTAAAAGAAGAAAAAAAAGTTTTCAAGTACTTTAAAAATATCCACTTACATTCAAATGAAGTACTTATAATGGAAATTGTAGTGCTTAGCATAGTTAATTGCAAACCATTTTTAGCTGGTTATTGAGGCAGGAAATTTCCCAATTATTAAATGTATTTAAAAGCCGTACACTTCTTTAATCATATATTTAGTTCATTTTCCCTGTAGATCAATCCAGATTAGATTGATGCTGTATAGTTTTCATGGTCCCTCAAAACTCTTCATGTATGATTTGGATTTCTGTCCTATTCACAAACAGTCCACTTTCTAAAAAGGATCTTCTCTTTCTTGACTATATGGGCCCATGGCATAATAATGTTCAGCTAGTGATGAAAGGGGCTAAAGATAAAATTCATTGCCTTTCCTCCCCAAACTGTCCCTTCCTATGTTCCCCATCTTAGGCCAGCATCTCAGTAGTTTCTCCTACCAGAAACTAAGGCATTATCTTTGAATTCTCCTTTTCCTGCCTTCTTGATACACCTCCCCAATACAACAAAGAATGCCTTCCTCATCTTCACATCTTTCTTTCCACCTAACCCAGTGCCTGATATGTGGTAATTTTTCAATTAAAGCTTGTTGGATTGTGACTATCCCAAGGTCAGGTTTAAAATTTTTGCCACGTGCAGCGGTACACACTTGTAGTCCCAGCTACTCTGCAGGCTGAGGCACGAGAATCGCTTCAACCCAGGAGGCAGAGGTTGTAGTGAGCCAAGATCATGCCACTGCACTCCAGCCTGGGCGACAGAGTAAGACTCTGTCTCAAAAAAAAAAAAAAAAAAAAAAGTAACAAATTACTTGGTATTTTGGTATTACTAAGTTTTAACCTACAAGGTTAAGAGCTAACAATATTAGAACCTAGGAGCATGCTATCTGTCTTAGTCTGTTTTCTGTTGCTGTAACTAAATACCACAGACTAAGTAACTTACAAAGAATAGAGGTTTATTTAGCTCATGGTTCTGGAGACTGGGAAGTTCAAGAGCATGGCACTGGCATCTAGTGAGGGCCTTCTTGCTGCTTCATAACATGGCAGAAGGCATCATATGGAGAAGAGGGCAAGAGCATATGTGTCAGCTCAGGTCTCTGGTCCTTTTCTTATAAAGCTACCAGTCCCAACATGGGGGACCCACCATGATGACCTTATCTACCTCCCAAAGGCCCCACCTTCAATCAACATAATGAATTTGGGGATTACTTTTCTAACGTGTGAAATTTGGGGGACACATTTAAGCCATAGCAATATCCAAATTAATTATGATATCCACTTGTTCTCAGCATGGTTTTTATTTAATACAATCCATAAGCCAGGGCTGCCTTTTTTTTTCTTTTTCTTTTTTTTTGCCAGCTTCATGCATTAAGAAACCACTGAAAAGAGAACCTCATGCTGAGCTCATTTGCAAACCACTAACTATCTGAAGGCGTTTGCTGAGAACTTCCAGTTGATTTCAGAGTATTTTTTAAAAAGAAGAAACAGCTTTACAACATTTTATTCCTCCACCTTTGACCATCTCTTCCTTCTCTCAATTTAGCAAAGGTTTATGAGACACCTATTCTGTCTCCACTATTATGCTAGGCTCTCTAGCCCTCTATAATGGGAAAACCTAGCCCCTACCCTCAGGTAGCTAGCTCATCAGCCAGGAGGGGAGATGAGCTCCTTAAAAGACAAAGTAGCAGGCACACTGGCTCCCTGATTTTCTACTAGACTGTAGAAATCAGTTCCATTTCCAGTAAGATTGTTGGTGAGGGATAGGGTTTTTAATGGTACTGGCTTCTTTTTTGTTGTTGTTGTTTTTGAGAAGAGTCTTGCTCTGTTGCCCAGGTTGGAGTGCAGTGACACCATCTCGGCTCACTGCAACCTCTGCCTCCCAGGTTCAAGCAATTGTCCTGCCTCAGCCTCCCTAGTAGCTGGGATTACAGGTGCATGCTACCACGCCGGCTAATTTTTGTATGTTTAGTAGAGATAGGGTTTTGCCATGCTGGCAAAACTCCTGACCTCAACTGGTCTCTAACTCCTGACCTCAAGTGATCCTCCTGCCTCTGCCTCCCAAAGTGCTGGGATTACAGGCGTGAGCCACTGCGTCTGGCCGGTAACGGCTTCTCTAGCCGTGTGATGGGGAATGAACATTTGAGATCACTGCCTCCCGTGAGCTACTCAACGAGGGAGCCATGTTTATGAAGGACTGCCTAGGCCCTTAGCCAGACTGCCAGAAGCCTATGTGGTGGGCTCCTCCTGCCAACCCCAGCTGCCATCTACAACAACACTGCAGTTACTTTTATTATATTGTACTTGTTTGTGCTGGTGTAATCCATACTGCGGAACAACAGTTTTTAAAATCCCTGTAAGTCTCATCAAATAAAGATGTTACTAACATTATTTTATTACATTGTGCAACGGACTCTGTAGGATAAGCCATAGGGAAGATTTAGTATTTAGTGTACAGGAATAGTCTGACAAGCCAAGTTTTTTGTTTGTTTTTTAATAAAATGGACACCCAATTGCTTGACTTCTGGCATTTGCTGCTGGAAAAGAAAGCTCACTGCCAAATTGTAGAATGCCATGATAGGTGTTTTTTATTCATCTCATTCCTGACTTTTTTCTCTCTTTTCCTTTCCATTTCTCATTTGTTTTATTGGGGGTTTATTTGTCCCTGTAAGTCACTTGAAGTTTTCTGAGCTAAGCCAGGGGTGGTTGTGAGAAGAGGGACCTCCCAGGATCCCAAGTCCCTGTTGGACTGGGCCTGAAAGGAGCCTCACGGGGCTGTCGCTGTCTTGTTCTCTGCAGATGCCTTGGGGGTGGGACTACTCAGGTTCCTCCAACCTGGGAGAGCTGAAGCTCCTGCTGGAGGAAGCAGTCATGCTGCGGCGCCTCAAGTCCGACGTCCTTTCCCAGCTGCCTGCCAAGCAGCGCAAGATAGTGGTGATTGCCCCAGGACGGATCAATGCCAGGACCAGAGCTGCCCTGGATGCTGCAGCCAAGGAAATGACCACCAAGGACAAAACTGTGAGTCCAGGGCTGGAGACAGATTTGGAAGCAGACATGTCTAGGTGTTCCTTTCCATGAGAGGCCCTTGAAAATGACCTGGCATTCTCTCAGCTTTCCTTTCTGTAACCTTTTCCCTCTTCCCTAGGCAAGAACAGCAAGTCCATTTCATTCCTCAGCCTACCTAGTCAGTTTTGAAAAATCTCATATTAAGTTGTGGTTTTATACTTGTATAGATCGCTGTTGATGGATGGCCATAAAGATAAGCACAGGCAACAGCAGGGTGGTGATCAATATTCTGAATCCCTCAAAGAATGTGGAAATTATGTCTTATGTCTACTATATTTTGAGAATGCATCAGTCTAGTAACAGTTGTTAGAAAATTAGTCCTAACATGTTTGATACATATGTTAATCCTTTAACCATACTGTGTCATTTGTGTTAGTCAAAATAACAAGTCGACATTCATATAACAAAATAGAGTTTTCAAACCCTCCTAACCTTTTAAATCCCTATTACAGGCATTTATGGTTGGCAGGAAGTTGGCATCCCCCTTTTTACAGAGAGGGAAACTGAGGCTCACAGAGATTGTAGTTTGCCCAGGGTCTCTTAGCTGCTCCACCACAGAGCTGAGGCTAGAACCAAGCCTCTTGCCCCTATATTTCAGGACTGTTTTCACTATGATGGTTTTATCTTTTCAAACACTTTTATTTTATTTCTGTCTTTAGTGTCATACTGTGCTAAGTGCTATAATCTACACCAGCTCTGTTTCTGTCCTCTTAGATAAAACCTTGTAATTCCCATTACTAAGAAAATAACAGTCATTGATATTTTTCAACATCATGAAGCATTATCTGGGCTTGATATTACCCTGTATAAAGATATTTAGATATAGATCTCAGCCTTCTGGGAGGTTACAAAATAAATAAGAATGACAAGAGACAGAATGCATGTTTTTCATGTTATTTTACCATGTGATGAGCAAGATTCATTGATAACTTTTAAGAAATGACAGGATAGAGGATGCACTGGCAAATTTTCAAGCTGTATTGAATTTATGCTGTATTACATATAATAATCTGGATGGTCTGGAGTAAGTGAGCAGGCATCATCTCTTTATTGTGGAGTTTTCAAAGTTAAACAACGTTGATGTAGACATATAGACCAGTGTTCTCAGATTATATTTCAGTGGAATCATGAGTAAAACCAGGAAGCTTTGTCACTAAAATCAATCTTGGTGGTCTTTTGTTTATTTTTAGAGATAAAAATGCAATGAGTAGAATATTTTTTCTCAATTTGAAGTTTTTTCTTATAACTTTTTCTTAATAACTTTCGTCTACTGGTGAACTCTACCAGACAAGAAAACCAGTGAACTGGTATAGCAAATATAATATTAATGGAAAAATTCAGACATGCAATAATTTTAGATGCAAAGAGCTGAATATTTATAAAATGTTATTTTTTTTGCCAGCAAAGTTGTTCCTTGTGTGTGTGAGATGGAAGTAAGTCTGTTAGTGTTTCGTGAGATTCCCCAGAGAACACCTTCACCGATATCTGGTTCACCTCCTGAACCAGTTTCAGAACAGCCAAGGTAGACACCTGAAAAAGCAATTAGTGGGCATTTGAATTAAGGAGGAAAAGCACATTAACTTGTTGAAACACAACTGTGAATTGTGTAGTATGGCCAAAAAGAAAAAAAGAAAAGCAGTAGAAATTTTGTGCTTAGTGCAACAAGATCTGAAAGCATTTTGTAAACTTCTGCCAACTTGTATAGTTCTTCAAGTAAAGGGAGTGGCTCTTTTCAAAGATGATTTCAGATGTCACCTGAGAGTTTGATTTCTGAGCTTGTTGGTGATGCTATGGAATTAACTAGGAGGTACTATGGAATTTAGGAATGTTGGGTGTTTTATAACTTTAGGTAGCTGTACAAATCCAGTATTTTTGAGGATATTTTTATATTTTCTTGCTTAGAAATGGAGCCACAACTCCCTTTTGGTTGTGGAAAAGTACGTAAGGATAGTGCCAGTTGCCCAGAATCCTGCCTACTGGGTGATTATCCTCTTTGCTTTGTAAACACCACAGTGTTAACTCCATTTTGCAGATGATGAAAATGAAGCCTAAATTGCAGTGTCATTCTTCAAGAATCCAGCTGAGAAAGAGCCTGGAGCTCTTCTCAGTCCAGCACCTGAGAGTTGCTGTCTGCTTCCTTGGAGTCTTAGGAAAGTTAAACGTTTATCCCTGAAAGATAGAAATTGAGTTGATACAGATTACCATCAGTGTGATGGCTGAAGCCAGACACTAAATTCTTTCAGATAATAATTCCTTAAGAACTTGATGCCTTTTTGTGTCTTAATAGAAATCAATTTTTATAATGGAAAATCCAAGTAGAAAACAGATTTGTGTGTTTGTGCTTTGGGCCATCAGAACCTTTGGATTTCTAAAGCCATTGATTTAGTGCATTTCTAAACCATGGATCTGATCAGGATCATTGCTTTAACTTAATTCAGGAAGGGAGTCAGCATCAGCTGGAGGCTGGACTAGATGACCATAGGCATGTCTTCCAGACCCTGGCCAGCTATGAAATCCTGAGTTGGAAGGGTTAAAATGGGGACTTATTTTTTTTATGGTTTTAGTCGAATAAGGAGGCCCTGTGGATCTATAGAAAGTCCCCTCTCTCCACTGCCACCAGTTTTTTAAGTTACTTTTTAGTCCCAAGTTTCCTTGCAATTTTGCAAATCATGGTGACTCCAGCCAAGCACTGCTGACCTGCCTGTCAAGAATTGATTCTTTGTTCCTTCACACCTTTCCATCTGGAAGAATACATTTCTTAAAAAGCTTTATATCACAGGAGCCGAGGTGAAGGAGCCAATTTATAGAATATAATGTATAATCAAAGACTTTTCTCATTTTTTCAGCTGAAATAATGGATATCGCTTCACAGGCAAAGGAAAGCTGACTGTAATCATCTTTTGTCTAAAGCCATTTTTTCATCCTCAAGACCAGTAACAGAGAAATGGAACAAGTCCATACAGATTTCCTGGTAACAATATCAGTTCACTTGCCATTTGACAATCCACTCAAATTTCCAATGTAGAAAAATTTAAAAACTCCATTGGATCTAATTTAATTAAGGTCTAGCCAGGAACAAAGAATGCAGGTTATTTAAAATTTCCTGGCCAGTAGCTGGCAAAAGAAGTAAGATCATTAATAGAGAGTATTAGGTCTGCACAGTTTGGGGGAGTTTTTTTAAAGCTAAAACTATTGATTTCTCCCACATTAAAATAGATATCTATTGTATAAAATCTGCAAAATAAAGAAAAATACTTACAATCGGTAACATTTATTGAATACTTGCTCTGTGCTGGGCATGATGCTTTACGTGTATTGGGTCATTAAATTCTCACCATCAGCCCAGATATTTGAGCCTCAGAGCCTGCACTTTTAAGTGCTACAAATTCTGGTTCTACCGTTTAGTAGCAGTGTGACAAGTATACTCACTTGACTTTTTTTGCCTCGGTTTCCTAATCTGCGCAGTGGTAATAATAGTGCCTCCCTCATAGCAATGCTGATTATTAAATGAGTTAATGCATATTTAGTTCTTAGAACACTGCTTGGCCTGTAATAAGTGGTATATGAGAGTTAGTTGTTATTTTTATTACTATACTATAAAAAAGAATCATCTTGGGGCAGTTCCAAGATGGCCGAATAGGAACAGCTCCAGTCTACAGCTCCCAGCGTGAGCGACACAGAAGATGGGTGATTTCTGCATTTCCAACTGAGGTACCGGGTTCATCTCACTGGGGCTTGTTGGACAGTGTTTGCAGGACAGTGGGTGCAGCACACCAAGCGTGAGCGGAAGCAGGGCGAGGCATCGCCTCACCCGGGAAGCGCAAGGGGTCAGGGAATTCCCTTTGCTAGCCAAGCAAAGCTGTGACAGACGGCACCTGGAAAATCGGGTCACTCCCACCCTAATACTGCGCTTTTCCAATGGTCTTAGCAAACGGCACACCAGGAGATTGTATCCCGTGCCTGGCTCACATGGTCCCACGCCCACGGAGGCTCGCTCATTGCTAGCACAGCAGCCTGAGATGGAACTGCAAGGCAGCAGCGAGGCTGGGGGAGGGGCGCCCGCCATTGCTGAGGCTTGAGTAGGTAAACAAAGCAGCTGGGAAGCTCGAACTGGGTGGAGCCCACCGCAGCTCAAGGAGGCCTGCCTGCCTCTGTAGACTCCACCTCTGGGGGCAGGGCACAGCCAAACAAAAGGCAGCAGAAACCTCTGCAGACTTAAATGTCCCTGTCTGACAGCTTTGAAGAGAGTAGTGGTTCTTCCAGCATGGAGTTTGAGATCTGAGAACAGACAGACTGCCTCCTCAAGTGGGTCCCTGACCCCCGAGTTGCCTAACTGGGAGGCACCCCCGAGTAGGGGCAGACTGACACCTCACACGGCCAGGTACCCCTCTGAAATGAAACTTCCAGAAGAACGATCAGGCAGCAATATCTGCTGTTCAGCAATATTAGTTGTTCTGCAGCCTCCGCTGCTGATACCGAGCCAAACAGGGTCTGGAGTGGTCCTCCAGCAAACTCCAACAGACCTGCAGCTGAGAGTCCTGACTGTCAGAAGGAAAACTAACAAACAGAAAGGACATCCACATCAAAACCCCATCTGTACGTCACCATCATCAAAGAGCAAAGGTAGATAAAACCACAAAGATGGGGAAAAAACAGAGCAGAAAAACTGAAAATTCTAAAAATCAGAGTGCCTCTCCTCCTCCAAAGGAATGCAGCTCCTCACCAGCAATGGAACAAAGCTGGACGGAGAATGACTTTGACGAGTTGAGAGAAGAAGGCTTCAGATGATCAAATTTCTCTGAGCTAAAGGAGGAAGTTCGAACCCACCGCAAAGAAGTTAAAAACCTTGAAAAAAGATTAGATGAATGGCTAACTAGAATAACCAATGCAGAAAAGTCCTTAAAGGACCTGATGGAGCTGAAAACCATGGCACGAGACCTACGTGATGAATGCATAAGCTTCAGTAGCTGATTTGATCAACTGGAAGAAAGGGTATCAGTGATTGAAGATCAAATGAATGAAATGAAGCAAGAAGAGAAGTTTGGAGAAAAAAGAATAAAAAGAACAAAGCCTCCAAGAAATATGGGACTATGTGAAAAGACCAAATCTACATCTGATTGGTGTACCTGAAAGTGACGGGGAGAATGGAACCAAGTTGGAAAACACTCTGCAGGATATTATCCAGGAGAACTTCCACAACCTAGCAAGGCAGGCCAACATTCAAATTCAGTAAATACAGAGAACGCCACAAAGATACTCCTTGAGAAGAGCAACTCCAAGACACATAATTGTCAGATTCACCAAAGTTGAAATGAAGGAAAAAATGTTAAGGGCAGCCAGAGAGAAAGGTCGGGTTACCCACAAAGGGAAGCCCATCAGACTAACAGTTGATCTCTCGGCAGAAACTCTACAAGCCAGAAGAGAGTGGGGGCCAATATTCAACATTCTTAAAGAAAAGAATTTTCAACCCAGAATTTCATATCCAGCCAAACTAAGCTTCATAAGTGAAGGAGAAATAAAATCCTTTACAGACAAGCAAATGCTGAGAGATTTTGTCACCACCAGGCCTGCCCCACAAGAGCTCCTGAAGGAAGCACTAAACATGGAAAGGAACAACCAGTGTCAGCCACTGCAAAAACATGCCAAATTGTAAAGACCATCAATGCTAGGAAGGAACTGCATCAACTAAAGAGCAAAATAACCAGCTAACATCATAATGACAGGATCAAATTCATACATAACAATATTAACCTTAAATGTAGATGGGCTAAATGCTCCAATTTAAAGACACAGACTGGCAAATTGGATAGAGTCAAGACCCATCAGTGTGCTGTATTCAGGAAACCCATCTCATGTGCAGAGACACATAGGCTCAAAATAAAGGGATGGCGGAAGATCTACCAAGCAAATAGAAAACAAAAAAAAGGCAGGGGTTGCAATCCTAGTCTCTAATAAAACAGACTTTAAACCAACAAAGATCAAAAGAGACAAGGCCGTTACATAATGGTAAAGGGATCAATTCAACAAGAAGAGCTAACTATCCTAAATATATATGCATCCAATACAGGAGCACCCAGATTCATAAAGCAAGTCCTTAGAGACCTACAAAGAGACTTAGACTCCCACACAATAATAATGGGAGACTTTAACACCCCACTGTCAACATTAGACAGATCAACGAGACAGAAAGTTAACAAAGATATCCAGGAATTGAACTCAGCTCTGCACCAAGCGGACCTAATAGACATCTACAGAACTCTCCACCCCAAATCAACAGAATATACATTCTTCTCAGCACCACACCGTACTTATTCCAAAATTGACCACATAGTTGGAAGTAAAGCACTCCTCAGCAAATGTAAAAGAACAGAAATTATAACAAACTGTCTCTCAGACCACAGTGCAATCAGACTAGAACTCAGGATTAAGAAACTCACTCAAAACTGCTCAACTACATGGAAACTGAACAACCTGCTCCTCAATGACTACTGGGTACATAACGAAATGAAGGCAGAAATAAAGGTGTTCTTTGAAACCAATGAGAACAAAGACAGAACATACCAGAATCTCTGGGACACATTTAAAGCAGTGTGTACAGGGAAATTTATAGCACTAAATGCCCACAAGAGAAAGCAGGAAAGATCTAAAATTGACACCCTAACATCACAATTAAAAGAACTGGAGAAGCAAGAGCAAACACATTCAAAAGACAGCAGAAGGCAAGAAATAACTAAGATCAAAGAAGAACTGAGGAGATAGAGACACAAAAAACCCTTCAAAAAATCAATGAATCCAGGAGCTGGTTTTTTGAGAAGATCAACAAAATTGATAGACCGCTAGCAAGATTAATAAAGGAGAAAAGAGAGAAGAATCAAATAGACGCAACAAAAAATGATAAAGGGGTATCACCACTGATCCCACAGAAATACAAACTACCATCAGAGAATATTATAAACACCTCTACGCAAATAAACTAGAAAATCTAGAAGAAATGGATAAATTCCTCGACACATACACCCTCCCAAGACTAAACCAGGAAGAAGTTGAATCTCTGAATAGACCAAAAACAGGCTCTGAAATTGAGGCAATAATTAATAGCTTACCAACCAAAAAAAATCCAGGACCAGACGGATTCACAGCCTAATTCTACCAGAGGTACAAGGAGGAACTGGTACCATTCCTTCTGAAACTATTCCAATCAATAAAAAAAGAGGGAATCCTCCCTAACTCATTTTGTGAGGCCAGCATCATACTGATACCAAAGCCTGGCAGAGACACAACAAAAAAAGAGAAGTTTAGACCAATATCCCTGATGAACATCGATGCAAAAATCCTCAATAAAATACTGGCAAACTGAATCCAGCAGCACATCAAAAAGCTTATCCACCATAATCAAGTGGGCTTCATCCCTGGGATGCAAGGCTGGTTCAACATACGCAAATCAATAAACATAATCCAGCATATAAACAGAACCAAAGACAAAAACCACATGATTATCTCAATAGATGCGGAAAAGGCCTTTAACAAAATTTAACAGCCCTTCATGGTAAAAACTCTCAATAAATTAGGTATTGATAGGACGTATCTCAAAATAATAAGAGCTATTTATGACAAACCCACAGCCAATATCATACTGAATTGGCAAAAACTGGAAGCATTCCCTTTGAAAACTGGCACAAGACAGGGATGCCCTCTCTCACCACTCCTATTCAGCATAGTGTTGGAAGTTCTGGCCAGGGCAATCAGGCAGGAGAAAGAAATAAAGGGTATTCAATTAGGAAAAGAGGAAGTCAAATTGTCCCTGTTTGCAGGTGACATGATTGTATATCTAGAAAGCCCCATCATCTCAGCCCCAAATCTCCTTAAGCTGATAAGCAACTTCAGCAAAGTCTCAGGATACAAAATCAATGTGCAAAAATCGCAAGCATTCTTATACACCAATAACAGACAAACAGAGAGCCAAATCATGAGTGAACTCCCATTCACAATTGCTTCAAAGAGAATAAAATACCTAGGAATCCAACTTACAAGGGATGTGAAGGACCTCTTCAAGGAGAACTACAAACCACTGGCTCAACGAAATAAAAGAGGATACAAACGAATGGAAGAACATTCCATACTCCTGAATAGGAAGAATTGATATTGTGAAAATGGCCATACTGCCCAGGGTAATTTATAGATTCAATGCCATCCCCATCAAGCTACCAATGACTTTCTTCACAGAATTGGAAAAAATTACTTTAAAGTTCATTTGGAACCAAAAAAGAGCCCACATTGCCAAGTCAATCCTAAGCCAAAAGAACAAAGCTGGAGGCATCACACTACCTGACTTCAAACTATACTACAAGGCTACAGTAACCAAAACAGCATGGTACTGGTACCAAAACAGAGATATAGACCAATGGAGCAGAACAGAGCCCTCAGAAACAATACCACACATCTACAACTATCTGATCCTTGACAAACCTGACAAAAACAAGAAATGGGGAAAGGATTCCCTATTTAACAAATGGTGCTGGGAAAACTGGCTAGCCATATGTAGAAAGCTGAAACTGGATCCCTTCCTTACACCTTATACAAAAATTAATTCAAGATGGATTAAAGACTTAAATGTTAGACCTAAAACCATAAAAACCCTAGAAGAAAACCTAGGCAATACCATTCAGGACATAGGCATGGGCAAGGACTTCATGTCTAAAACACCAAAAGCAATGGCAACAAAAGCCAAAATTGACAAATGGGATCTAATTAAACTAAAGAGCTTCTGCACAGCAAAAGAAACTACCATCAGAGTGAACAGGCAACCTACAGAATGGGAGAAAAGTTTTGCAATCTACTCATCTGACAAAGGGCTAATATCCAGAATCTACAAAGAACTCAAACAAATTTACAAGAAAAAAATGAACAACCCCATCAACAAGCGGGCAAAGGATATGAACAGACACTTCTCAAAAGAAGACATTTATTCAGCCAACAGACACATGAAAAAATGCTCATCATCACTGGCCATCAGAGAAATGCAAATCAAAACCTCAATGAGATACCATCTCACACCAGTTAGAATGGCAATCATTAAAAAGTCAGGAAACAACAGGTGCTAGAGAGGATGTGGAGAAATAGGAACACTTTTACACTGTTGGTGGGACTGTAAATTAGTTCAACCATTGTGGAAGTCAGTGTGGCGATTCCTCAGGGATCTAGAACTAGAAATACCATTTGACCCAGCCATCCCATTACTGGGTATATACCCAAAGGATTATAAATCATGCTGCTATAAAGACACATGCATATGTATGTTTATTGCAGCACTATTCACAATAGCAAAGACTTGGAACCAACCCAAATGTCCAACAATGATAGACTGGATTAAGAAAATATGGCACATATACACCATGGAATACTATGCAGCCATGAGAAATGATGAGTTCATGTCCTTTGTAGGGACATGGATGAAGCTGGAAACCATCATTCTCAGCAAACTATCACAAGGACAAAAAACCAAACACCACATATTCTCACTCATAGGTGGGAATTGAACAATGAGAACACTTGGACACAGGAAGGGGAACATCACACACCAGGGCCTGTTGTGGGGTGGGGGGAGGGGGGAGGGATAGCATTAGGAGATATACCTAATGTAAATGATGAGTTAATGGGTGCAGCACACCAACATGGCACATGTATACATATGTAACAAACCTGCATGTTGTGCACATGTACCCTAGAACTTAAAGTGTAATAAAAAAATATTAAAAAAAAGAATCATCCTTACATTTGATATTTGAATGGACAAATGAATTGTATGTAATATTTTTGGGTCAACTAGGGGAATTTTGAACACAGTCTCAGCAGTAGATGAGATAAAATGTACTGAAAGAGAAAGTTACTAAAAAAACAAAACCAGATTGAGGAATGGTATGTACAATAAAATTTTATATTGATGTAAAACTAGAAAGAGGTGTGTGTGTGTGTGTGTGTGTGTGTGTATGTGTGTGTATGTGTATAAAGAACTGGAAAAGTAAACATTAAGGTAATGAGCATTGGTGGACACTGATGGTAATTAAATTGATTTAATTAAATTCAAAAATTTCCTATAGTGCACATGTGCTGCTTCTGTAACTATACTTTTTAAAAGTACAAACAAGATAATAAAAAGTTAACCAATTTAAAAAAAAGAATCATCTTTTATACAACCATAATTTTGGCATATATAATTGGAATATTTTTCTATAATTATGTGTGTATATGTTGCTTTAAGATATATTTTTATGTATCTGCATATAAATATATATAAAATATTATATATGCAATAAGCAATATGTATATTTTAAAAGCAGAACTGGAATCATACAAACACGTCAAGTGGGAAGGAAAACAGGTTACTGTCTTATGAAGACTTTTCCATGTTGTTAAATATTCTCTTAAAACATAATATTTAGCCAGGTGTGCTGGCTCACTCCTGTAATCCCAACATTTTGGGAGGCCAAGGCAGGAGGATCACTTGAGCCCAGAAGATTGATACCAGCCTGGACAACATGGCAAAACCCTGTCTCTACAAAAAATACAAAAAAATTAGCTGGGCATGGTACTGTGTACCTGTAGTCCCAGCTACTTGGGTAGGAGGCTGAGGTGGGAAGATCACCTGAGTCTGGGAGTTTGGGGCTGAGGTGAGCTGTGATTGTGCCACTGCATTCCAGTCTGACAGACAGAGACCTTGTCTCAAAAAAAAAAAAAACCATAATATTTAAAGACTGCATAGTGTTTTCTCACACGGCTGTAATTTTGCTAATCGTTTTTGTTGGGCCTTTAAGTTACTTTGAATGCTCACTATTCTGAGTAATACTGTACTGAAAAAGTAGCTTACATAGAAATTTGTGCACATGTGATTTTATAATGAGAATCAGTTTTAAGGAGTAAGTTGCTGGATGATAGGGTTTTGGCATATTTCAAAGGGGGTTGGTATGTTTTGCTGCATCATCCCCAAAAGGGCTAGCCCAGTGTACCATCCCACCAGTCATGTATAATAAAAGTGTTTGTTTCTTCACACTCTCATCAACTCTAGGTGCTAAATGTTAGGGTAAGATTCCTGAAAGTGCTTCTTAGCAGTTTTCCATCTGTTTGTTTTGCCCTCTTTCTTTCTTATTAGGGAGTAAGGCATGAGTGAGTGTAGGTGGGAGGGGTAGGCTGTCTCTGAAGGACACGAGTAAAACTGAAGATGGGGGCCAACTGGGGTGCAGTCTGATGGAGGCACACATGCTGCGAGTGAGGTCATCATATGTAAGCCTGCCCTGCCCCTTTGGCTACTAGAAACTGCATTGGGTTGGAGGGCCTAGCCTGCTCCTGGGGACCGTTAGACGTCCATGAATGGATTTCATGAAGTCTGAGCTCACTAGCCACAAGTGAAAAGTTGTGTGTGTTTCCAGAGCGTGATACAAAATAGGAGGGTAAGTGGCTGCCGCTGCCAAGACACATGTAGGATATGAAAGGGATTTACAGTCTAATCAGTGACCCCACAGCTTCCTGGGTTCCTCAGCATCTTTCTTTTTTCCCGTAAAGTCCTGGAGGAAAGATACCATTCAAAGCTAAGAAGCTGACCAGATGCAGTGGCTCATGCCTGTAATCCCAGCACTGTAGGAGGCCGAGATGGGAGGATTACTTGAGCCTAAGAGTTTGAGACGGACCTGGACAACATAGTGAGATCCTGTCTCTACAAAAAATAAAAAAAAAAAGCTGGTGTGGTGGTGCATACCTTTAGTCCCAGTTACTTGGGAGGCTGAGGTGGGAGGATTGCTTGAGCCCAAGACGCTGAGGCTGCAGTGAGCCATGATCGAGTCCAGCCTGGGTGGCAGAGCATGACCCTGTCTCAAAAACAATAAAAACAACCCCAAAGCCAAGAAGCTGTTTTAACCAGATAGCTTTTTCCTCCATCCATGGTTATTAGTTTTAGGTACAGTCTGGCTGTGGTTGCTTTCCTGAGTTATCAAGATCTCAAGAATGACAGGTTCAAGGCTATAGATGTTATTGCTGTTGAATCACGTCTTTGTTCCCTGGGGAAGCTGTCCTGTCAGTCACAGATCTTACAGAGGCCAGGCACAAGAAGGGGGGTGCACCTGTACTATGCTTGCTGGTGAAAGGAGATGGCCACCTGTCTTGGTCCATTTGTGCTGTAACAAAATACTTTAGACTGAGTCATCTATAAACAGAAATGTATTGCTCACGGTTTTAGGGGCTGGGAAGTTCAAGATCAAGTGGCCAGCAGATTCAGTGTCTAGTGAGGGCCCAGTTTCTGTTTCAAACAGGGCGGAAGGAACAAACAGGCTCTCTGTCCTTATGACCTAAGCATCTCCCAGATGCCCCACTTCCCACCACCACTGCACTGGAAATTAAGTTTCAGATTATGAATTTTGGGGGGACACTCTTACCAATGATGGTAAGAGTATGATCTCTGGGAGGCCAGAGTGACAGTAAATGTTATCTCACATTATTATGAAATGATTTGAGCATCTCCTGTGTTAGCATTCTTTATTAGGAGTCACTTAAATGTAAACCATAAAGAAAACACCGTTTCTTCTTCTGGGAAGTTAATTACCTTATGTGGGAGGTAGACCAAGAACACCTGAATAATGGTTTTAAAATGATACTAAAATGGGCCAGGTGCGGTGACTCATGCCTGTAATCCCAGCACTTTGGGAGGCTGAGGTGGGTGGAACACCAGAGGTCAGAAGTTCGAGACCAGCCTGGCCAACATGGTGAAACCCTGTCTCTACTAAAAATACAAAATTAGCTGGGCGTGGTGGCACACGCCTGTAGTCCCAGCTACTCGGAGGCTGAGACGGGAGAATCGCTTGAACCTGGGAGGCAGAGGCTGCAGTGAGCCGAGATCGCGCCACTGCACTCCAGCCTGGGCGAGACAGAGCGAGACTTTGTCTCAAAAAAAAAAAATAAGATAAAATAAAATGATAGTAAAATAGACTAGTCAGGGTCCATTGGAATTGATTCAGTAAATCTTGGACAGAGGTAAGCTCTGTAAGTCAGGTATAGTCACAGCTTGGCAGAAGAAAAGAGGGAAGCAAAAAGCAATTTGGGGAAATGTCACATGTAAGTTGTCACCAGGCTGTAGTAAATAGATATGCTTAGCCAAGGCCACATTTCAGTGGTTCACATGGGTCTGGTGTGTATGGTGAAGCCCTACCTGAAATGCGTCTCCAAAGAGCTTTTGTGTTCCTTGCCTCTTGGATTCTTGCAACGGTTCTTGGACAATGGCAGAGTAGCTCTAATGCCGTCTCTGAGGACAAAACCCAACCCAGGCAGTTCTTCTGACTTGGCCAAAGTGAAAGGGGAATCATTGTCAGCACCAGGGTCTCTTGACTCTGGTGACGGGTGGTTGAGATTTGTAAAGCGCATAGGAGCAATAATTAGATCCACTCATCCCAGAGTTCTCAGACTGGGGCACTTAACATTCTTAACTTATCTTTCAACAGAAACAGCAGCAGAAAGATGCCCTCATTCTCTTCTTCAACAGAACAGCTGAAGCTAAAATCCCGTCTGTCATGTAAGTGGTCACTAAGTGTCGACCTCTCTCTCTCTCATCTTAAAAAAAAAAAAAACAACTTATTACTTTATTCTGCCTGAATGATTTTACTGCTTCTAAGAAATGACCAGAAATTATTAAATGTGCCTTTTGTTGAGGAAGGAAAAAATAAAACAGATGATCAGTGAGTAGAATTATAGCTGCCTTGAAAATAAAGTTTAGGGGCCAGGCTCACGCCTGTAATCCCAGCACTTTGGGAGGCCAAGGTGGGAGGATTGCTTGCGTCCAGGAGTTTGAGACCACGCTGGACAGCATAGTGAGACCCCATTTATACAAAAAATGAACAGAATTAGCTGGGCATGGTGGCATGCACCTGTGGTCCCAACTACTCAGGAGGCTGAGGAGGGAGGATTGCTTGGGAGGGAGGACGGTCGAGGCTGCAGTGAGCTAAGGTGGTGCCACTGCACTCCAGCCTAAGCAAGAGACTAAAACCCTGTCTCAAGGGAAAAATGAAAAAAGTAAAAGTTTAGGGCGCCCTGCCGTTAATTACACACAAGGCATAAGTTGGCCGGTAACTGGAGCGACTACTAGGATGTACTTGGGTCTTTAAGAGATCCTGTCTTGAGCCAAGTAGGCTGGAGCTGCTGCTCCTTAAAAGGAGGGTGGGGTTGTCCCCAACACCAAAAGGGAGAGTTTTTCTAGAGTTTTTCTGTGATCATTTGCCTTTAGGAAAAAAAAAATTAGAAGGAAAAGCTGCCTTATGGGGATACTTGGGTCTTCCCCAAGCTCAGGAATTGTCATCCATTACTTACCTAAATAAAAAGACAAATGTCAAAGTTTGTTCAAAAGATATGGGCATATGGCCGTTGTCACGCCTAGTTCTATTTCCACCTTATAAATTAAAGCTAAAGTAATAATTTCTATTCTTACAATTATTCATGACAAAATCTCAATTGTATGCCTTTCTTAAAGAAAAACCCACTCCTATTTAAATATCACTGGGGTAGAAACCTGGCAATTCTAATGATGTGCAGTTTGCCTGATTTTTTTTTTTGTTTAACATTCATGTGGTGCTCTGGCAGGATAATGGTCCAACTGATGAAATTACAATGAGAATGGATTCCGTAGGGCTGAGTGGTGCCAGACTGGCTGTGGGGACTGAGATCTGGGGATAAATTAAGAAATATATCTGCCCCACCCTCGTACTTGGCCCACCTACCTCTCCACACCCTCCACTGTGGCAGGAGAGTTCCCCACACCACTCGATCTGCAATGCCCCCTGGAAAGACTGCCCAGTGCTGGCCTCTCCCCTTCACTTCCTGGGCACTGCCCTTTTCATTTATGACGCTGTTACAGAGCTAATGAACTCCAGATGTGGTTTTTATGGCCTGGAAAATTTTCTCCCAGAAACACATCTGAGTTGCCCCCGCTGACCCATTTCTCATGTGCTGTGGAATAACAGATGGCAAGGGTGTGCGTTTCTCCCTTGCTCCCTCAGCTCAGGACCTGCAAATTCAGAGTCCACCAGGTGCCTCTCTCTTCAGATGCTGCGCCCAGAGCCACCCATTTCCCTTAGAAATTTTAAGTCTTTCTACCACCTCATAAATAAACTTTGGTCATACCTTATACATACTTTCTCAAAATTCTATTATACAATAAATTGTATAGTGCTTTGTAGTTTCCAAACATTTTTTACACCTGTGAACTCATTTCACATTTACAGCATCTTTGTGAGATCATGTAAGTCACACTGGCTCCATTTTTAAAAATGCAAACACTGAGTAAATCTATGACTCTCTGGACCTCAGAGTCACACAGCTAGTAAGTGGAAATTAGATTGTACGTCTTCAAAACCCCAGTTTCCTCAGCTAGTTGTTTTTCTTTTCTTTTTTTGCTGTTGTTTGTTTTTTCATTTTAATGGGCATCTTTTAATATAAAAGCCAAGGTTATTGTGGCAGGCAGATATTTCCAGCCTAGGAACTTGTAGAAGGTTATAGAACAACAAAGCTGTGTATGAGATATAGAGGGGAAAGAGGCATTAGGAAAATTGGGGCCTGTGGTTTTTATGAGCTCACCAAGTGGATTTTGTGGCCTTGTGACTTTTTGATGCTGTAGCCGTAAACTTTTTTGCTTATATCATGGCAAATTTTATGTCTCTCAAAATAATTAAAGTAAATTCTATTAGTATCAACAATTCACAAATTGAACTCAAATCTGGTGCCCTGGTCAGTCATAGTGTTGTTTGAAATGACTCTTGGATGTTTACAGGGCAGTCCATGTACCTTTCCCTCACCTGAGACGTATCCTTCTTTAAGGAAGGCAGAGTCTGTTCCCTGTCCAGATGCACCCATGGCTGGCAATGGCCTCAGGAAAGGAGCTCACTTGCCTGTACTGGGCTTACCTCTTCTTTGGGATTGTGATCCCTCTTCAGGGAGCTACCAGGGGAGGGGGCACCTAGCCAGGGTCTGTTAACCTGGTGACTTCCCACCCCACTGCTCCCTGAGGGTAGCCACCTTAAGGCCAAGCGAAAGATAAGAGGTGGGAAGCTTGCCGGGTGCGGTGGCTCACGCCTGTAATCTCAGCACTTTGGGAGGCCAAGGTGGGCAAATCACTTGAGGTCAGGAGTTTGAGACCAGCCTGGCCAACATGGTGAAACCCCATCCCTACTAAAAATACAAAAATTAGCTGGGCGTGGTGGTACACACCTGTAATCCCAGCTACTCAGGAGGCTGAGGCAAGAGAATTGCTTGAACCCAGGAGGTGGAGGTTGCAGTGAGCTGAGATTTCAGCACTGCACTCCAGCCTGGGCGACAGAGCGAAACTCAGTCTCAAAAAAAAAAAAAAAAAAAAAAAAAAAAAAGGTGGGAAGCTAAGAAAAAACACAGTGGCTGGAAGAGAGATGTAAATTAAAGGGAGGCCAAACAAATGAGAACCTTCTCTCCATAGTCCTCTGCCTTGGAAGAGAATTAACTGACTTAACTACTGGCCCTGTCATTTGAGGTCTAAAGTGGGAGGAGCTGGAGATCCTTCCTGGAATGTCTCTTTAGTATTATGTATGTCTCAATATTTAGCTTCTAGAAATTTGTGTACTGTCATTAATTCCTTAGTCCCCTCCCTAAGTGCTTTCAGATCTACAGAGGACACTCTAATTTGTATTTAAAACACATTATAATGATAGTCGGAGGTAAAGTGAAAACTGTTGATCATCTTCTATGATCCCAGATAATAAGAATGTTTCAGTAACATACCAGAGACACATAAAACATAAGGAGTGTATGTTTAATCTGTTTTGTTGTCATTGTCAAATGCAGTGAATATATCTTGGACCTACTGGAAAGTGGAAGAGAGAAGTTTTTAGTATTTGCACACCATAAGGTGGTCCTGGACGCAATTACGCAAGAGCTTGAGAGAAAGGTGAGCTCCCTTTGAAATTCACCATGGGCTACTTTTGCCATGTCCCAAGTTGTTCTAAGCAGGCTTAGGTCAGATCCAAGCAAAGTGAGACCGATGGCTTCAGGAAGCATTGCTGAAGACTTTCTGAAGAAGAGTTCTTCTTGCTTGTAGAACCACAGTGGGGTCAAAATGTTTCCCCAGCCATGTCATTTTAACTTCCTCCATGCTCCAAATAGATATCCCAGGAGTCTTGCTTTAGGAACATCTCCCAGGGGCTGTTCCATTATTCTGCATAAATAATTACAAAGTTGGCAAGAGAGGAGATAGCAAAATTGTCCTTTTGTATGGAGACAAGTATTTATGTGAATGTTTTCCTCTTTTCCTTCCTTTCATTCCTCCTCAGCACTGTCAAAGCACTTTTATTAATTGCACATGGCAGTGTGCAGACATTAGTAGAGAGTTTTATGGCTCTCCTGAAATTGAACGAAAGGGATCTAGAAGGATTTCCAAGGATGTTTATGAAAACTGAACACATTTCATCCCCTTTTCATTTTTGGTTAAATTTAAGGCTGTAAATTGCTCTTTGTCTTCCCTCATCGTTTATATTTATATAACATTTGAATGTACTTTAAGAGTACAGAGAAATATACAGCAAATACCCATGTATCTCCCACCCAGATTTAATAAATGAATTTATTTCAAGGTTTTTTTAGATTTTTTATTTTGAGGCAGAGTCTTGCTGTGTTGCCCATGCTGAAGTGCAGTGGCAGGATCTCAGCTCACTATAGCCTCTGCTTCTCAGGTTCAAGTGATTCTCGTGCCTCAGCCTCCCAAGTAGCTGGGACTACACCACCTCAGCTGGCTAATTTTTGTAATTTTAGTAGATATGGGGTTTCACCATGTTGCCCAGGCTGGTCTTGAACTCCTGGCCTCAAGTGATCCACCTACCTCGGCCTCCCAGAGTGCTTGGATTACAGGCATGAGCCACCACACCCGGCCTGAAGGTTTATTTTTTTAATAATAAAATACTTAGGTCCCCTCAGTATTCTAACTTTATTCCCCTTCCATCTCTCCAGCAATAACATCACTATTATGAAGGCAATGGGTATCCTTGCCCTCCATGTTGTTATACTATATTCTAGGAGTATGTATCCATAAGCAATTTATCATCTCCTTTTTGCTTATTTTTAAAAATTTAAAATAAATGACAGCACGTTGTAATTATCCTGCAACTTACTTTTTTCTCAGCATTGTTTTAGAGATTTCTTTTTTTTTTTTTTTTTTCTGAGACAGTCTTGCTCTGTCACCCAGGCTGGAGTGCAGTAGCACGATCTTGGCTCACTGCAAGCTCCACCTCCCGGGTTCAAGCTATTCTCCTGTCTCAGCCTCCCGAGAAGCTGGGACTACAGGTGCCCGCCACCGTGCCTGGCTAATTTTTTTGTATTTTTAGTAGAGACAGGGTTTCACCATGTGTTAGCCAGGATGGTCTCGATCTCCTGACCTCATGATCCACCCGCCTCGGCCTCCCAATGGAGATTTCTTTATACTGCATTACACGTATAGTTCATTCACTGTAACTCTGGAATTGTATCTCATTGGATAGCTATACTGCAGTTTATCCATTCTCCTGCTGATGGTTGCTATCGTGTGAATATTATAGTAGGTGTATGTTTGTATCTATGCATTTCTTTATGGCTTGTGTATGTGCTTTGTGTAGGGGAGGCATATTCAGGCATGCTCTTGCATGGTTATTAAATAGGTTCATCTTCATACTAAGTGTTGTCAAATTGCTCTCCAAGGTGGTCATTCACATTTATAATCTCACTAACGACATATAAGGATTCCTGCTGTTCTGTGTGCCCATTAACACTGGTATTATCCGACTTTTTAATTTTACCAATCCAGAGAAATGAAATATCATCTCATTCTTGCTCTAATTTGCATTTCCCTGACTACCAGTAAAATGTGTATCATTTTATTTATTTATTTATTTATGGCCATTTTAGCTGTCTCCTGTGAATATTCTGTTTGTATCCTTTGCCTGTTTTTCTGTTGGATTGTTTTTTTTCTTACTGATTTAGGAAAATTCTTTATAAATTCTGGATATTAATGTTTTATCAGTTATCTTTTTATTTTTTAAATTTATTTTGTTGGGGAGGGGGGTCTCGCTCCATTGCGGGGGCTGGAGTGCAGTGGCTTCATCTTAGCTCACTATAGCCTCCGCCTCCTGGGTTCAAGAGATTCTCATGCCTCAGCCTCCTGAATAGCTGGGATTACTGGTGCGCACCACCACACCCAGCTAATTTTTTTGCATTTTTTTAGTAGAGACGGGGTTTCACCATGTTGGCCAGGTTAGTCTCAAACTCCTGGCCTCAAGTGATCCACCCGCTTTGGCCTCTCAAAATGCTGGGATTACAGACGTGAGCCACCAGGCCCAGCTGGTTTAATTGAATTCTAATAAAAACTCCAACTAGATCTTTTTTTTTTTTTTTTTTTTTTTTTGAGGCAGAGTCTCACTGTATCTCCCACACTGGAGTTCAGTGGCACGAATGCTGCTCACTGAAGCCTCAACCTCCTAGGCTCAAGTGATCACCTGCCTGAGCCTCCCTAGTAGCTGGGACCTCAGGAATGTACCACCACGCCTTGCAAATTTTTAAATTTTTCTGTAGAGACAGGGTCTTGCCATGTTGCCCAGGCTTGTCTAGAACTGGGCTCAAGCAATTCTTTTGCCTCAGCCTACCAAAGTGCTGGGATTACAGGCATTAGCCACTGCACCCAGCCTCCAGTTGGATTTTTTAAAGGGAACTTTATACTGTTACTCCCAAGAACATCTCAAAAAAAAAAAAAAAAAAAAGCAGGAGCGATATCTAAACAACTATGAAAAAGAAGAGCAATGTTGGAAGACTTGTCCCTTCAGATATTAAATATTAAAATCTGTTATAAAATACCAATAATTAAAATTCAGCCGTGCTGGCCCCAGAGAGATGGCCAGATGGTGGAATAGAATACATGGACCTTCACCATAAATGGAAAGCAAATACATGATCAAGGAATTGTCACAAATCCGTTTTCAATTTCTTCAACAAAGTTTGGGTAATTGCCTAAATAATTGGGGGGTGGGAGGGTAGATGAAACTTTACCTCACTGTTTACTATATTAAATTCCAGGTGAATCAAAGATCCTTGAAACCATAAAGTATTAGAAGAAAATACCGACGAACAATAGCTGATCACTGGGTGGAGAATGACTTTCTAAGCATAAAAACAAAGAAATTACAAAGGAAAAATTGATTTGAATTACCTAAACACATGTATTTTTTCTGTGACACATACACAGTGATTAAATTTTTTTTTTTTTTTTTTTTTTGAGGTGGAGTTTTTGCTCTGTCGCTCAGGCTGGAGTGCAATGGTGCAATCTCAGCTGACTGCAACCTTCGCCTCCTGGCTTCAAGCAATTCTCCTGCCTCAGCCTCCCAAGTAGCTGGGACTACAGGTGCCTGCTACCATGCCCAGCTAATCTTTGTATTTTTAGTAGAGACAAGCTTTCACTGTGTTGGCCAGGCTGGTCTCAAACTCTTGGCCTCTGGTGATCCACCCACCTCAGCCTCCCAAAGTGCTAAGATTACAGGCGTGAGCCACCATGCCCAGCCCACAGTGGCTATGATTCTCTTGTACATTTGTACATTTTCGGAGGGCAGTTTGACAGTAAATTAAGGCGTGCACTCAATTTTTCAAATTTTACTTCTAGGAATTTATCCTAAGGAAATCATCAGACTAGTCAGATTTATAAATGAGAATATTAGGCATGCTGTTTATAATATTCAATAATTAAAAATCTAAGTTTTTATCAACAGATATACTATTAAATAAATTATAGTCCATTCAGCCATAAAATATAATGTTGATCAGTGGTTCCTAACTTTGGAGATCATTGAACCCTATAAGAACCTGAAGAAACTCCAAAATTGAAGGTCTTGGTATCTGGTTAGTATATATTGCTATCGGAAGATGTCCATACTATGGACAAAAAGCTGTTGTATGTATAATAATTTTTAAAAATTGTCATGTTGTCCGGGCGCAGTGGCTCACGCCTGTAATCCCAGCACTTTGGGAGACTGAGGCGGGCAGATCACCCGAGGTTAGGAATTCTAGACCAGCCTGGACAACATGGCGGAACCCCATCTCTACTAAACATACAAAAATTAGCTGGGCATAGTGGTGCATGCTTGTAATCCCAGCTAGTCGGGAGGCTGAGACACGAGAATTGCTTGAACCTGGGAGGCAGCAGCTGCAGTGAGCCGAGATCCTGCCACTGTACTGCAGCCTGGGTGAGAGACAAGACTCTATCTCAAAAATAAGATAAATAAAATAAAATAAATAAAATAGTCATCCATAGAAAAAAGCCTGATTAATATATACCAGTACATTAATGATGATTATCTCTAAGTAGTCATCATTATCTTTTTAGTTTTTCTGTATTTTTGCAATGAGTGTGTATTATTTTTATAATAAGAAAAATTACATTTTTAAAAATAAAGGAGCATTTAGAAAACAATAGAAAAGTAATAGAAGGAAATAAGCTAGGGAAACTATTAGCCACCTCTGTGACATACAAATAATGGTTTTTACATGTAAAGGTATTTCCTAACTCCCAGTAGGAAAAAAAAAAGGGGGCAACCTGTATAAATAGATAGTTCATCAAAGAAATGACACCAGTAGCCAATTAAAAGATAATGAAAACACCCAATTTCACTAGTAATCAAGTTAGTGAAAAATAAAAAAATTTTTTTTTTACCCCATCAAGTCAGTAGAGGTTTTAAAAATGTGCGGTGCTCACTGTTGATGAAAGTGTACCAAGATGGACATGCTAATACATTAGTTATTGGAAAGCAATTTGGCAATAATATCAAGAGCCTTAAATTAAGTTTTTTCTTTTTGCTATCGTACTTTGGTTTGTAGTCCAATCTAAGAAAATCACCAAAAATTGGCATCCTCTTAAAAACTTTCCATTTTAATAGCATTATTGAGGTATAATTGACATGCAGTAAACTGCACATAATGTGTACAATTAATGAGAATCAAGATAGGAAACATATCTGCCACCCGCTGCCCCCGCCCCCAGAGTTTTCTCATGTCCCTTTGTAATGACGCCCTCCTGCCCCTTCCCTCACCCTCCTATCCTCAAGCAACCTCTGGTCTACTGTCTGTCACTAAGGATTAGTTTGCAGATTTTTAGAATTTTATATAAATATGGAATATAATGGAATATAAATGTGGAGAAAAGGACATTCAGGATGTACTTTTTTTTTTTTTTTTGAGATTTATCCATGTTGTGTGTCTCGTTCCTTTTTAGTGTTCACTCCTTTGTTTTCCTTTTTTTTTTTTTTTTTTAGGTTATCTAGACCTGCAGATGTTCACTCCCTTTTAGTGCTAAATAACATCCCATTGTACATCGTCTGTTCACTTGTTGATGGACATTTACCAACATATCCTTTTAGGAAAAATTTGAGACCCCTAAATCTGCAGAAATAGAATGGTTAAATTATGCTGTTGCTGCATAATGACAAAGGGCCATTAAAAATGATATTTTAGAACACTTAATAATACAGTTTTACTTATAATGTGTTTTATTGGGGGAAAACAGGATATAAAACTTTTTATTTAAAAGATGTATATACCATACACATCAAAAAAAGAGACAGGAAAAAGTAGATTGGTTAGATTACTAAATGTTTTTATTTTCCTTATCATGTTTATCACTAGCAAGAATAAATAAATGCCATTTAAAAGAAAATAACTAAACTAAACATGCAGTTACCATACAACACAACAATTGACTTTTGAGCATTTTTCTTTGGGAAATGAAAACTTAGGTTAACAGAAAAACTTGTACACACATGTTCATAGCAGCTTTATTTGTAGTAGCCCCAAATTGGAATCAACTCAGATGTCCTTCAACAGATGGATGGTGAAACTATGGTATATCCATACTGTGGGCTATTTCTCAACAATAAAAAGAAGAAAATTATTGATACAGGTAACAACTTGGATGAATCTCCAGAGAGTGCTGAATGCAAAGGCCCATTCCAAAAGGTTATATGCTGTGCAATTTATATAACATTTGTATAGCATTCTTTTTTTTTTTTTTTTTTTTTTTTTTTTGAGACAGAGTCTCGCTCTGTCACCCAGGCAGGAGTGCAGTGGTGCCATCTTGGCTCACTGCAACCCCTGCCTCCCAGATTCAAGTGATTCTCCTGCCTTGGCCTCCTGAGTAGCTGGGATTACAGGCGCACGCCACCACATCTGGCTAATTTTAGTATTTTTAGTAGAGGTGGGGTTCCGCCATGTTGGCCAGGCTGGTCTCAAACTCCTGACCTCAGGTGATCTACCTGCCTTGGCCTCCCAGAGTGTTGGGATTACAGGCGTGAGCCACTGTGCCTGGCCTATAGTACATTCTTGAAAAAAAAAAAAAATTGGCCAGGTGCAGTGGCTCACGCCTGTAATCCCAGCACTTTGGGAGGCCGAGGCAGGCGGATCACCTGAAATCAGGAGTTTGAGACCAGCCTGGCCAACATAGTGGAACCCCACCTCTACTAAAAATACAGAAATTAGCCAGATGTGGTGGTGTGCGCCTGTAATCCCACCTAGTTGGGAGGCTGAGGCAGGAGAATCGCTTGAACCCCAGGGGGCGGAGGTTGCCGTGAGCCAAGATCATGCCACTGCACTCCAGCCTGAGTGACAAGAGTGAAACTTCATCTTAAAAAAGAAAAAGAGAAAAAAATGTTTTTAGAAATTCAGGTCAGATTAGTGGCTATCAGGAGCTAAGGACCGTGGAAAGAGGAGGGAGGTAAAAGGATCCTTGCAATGCTGGAATTGTTGAGTATCTTAACATTGGAGGTGAATATATGAAAACCTACACAGGTGATAAAATTGTGTAGAACACACACATACAAGTAAAACAAGAAATCTGAAGATCAGTGGATTGTATAGAAGTCAGCATCCTGGCTGCGGTATTATACTATAGTTTTTATAGAATGTTACCACTGCAGGAATCTGGGCAAAGGCCTAAGAGGGATCTCTATTATTTCTTACAATGGCACCTGAGTATAAGCAGTCATCTCAATACCAGTGTCAATTTGAAAAGAAAAGCTCTGAAGGCAGGGGCCTCTGCTGAGCTGGAACCTGGTTCTGTGCTGGAGCTGTGGCTGGGTGTGGTTTGCTGAGAATCCCCCGGGGCTGTTGCCCACCTTGCTTCTGCCCCTTGTTCCTGCAGCACGTGCAGCACATCCGCATCGATGGCTCCACCTCATCAGCTGAGCGGGAGGACCTGTGCCAGCAGTTCCAACTGTCGGAGAGGCATGCCGTGGCCGTGCTGTCCATCACCGCTGCCAATATGGGCCTCACCTTCTCCTCGGCTGACCTGGTGGTGTTTGCTGAGCTGTTTTGGAACCCAGGGGTAAGAGACGCAGAAGACTCAGATACTCCCCAGGCATGCTCATGGCTGTGGGCAGGAAGCAGTGAGTGTCGGTCGGGGAAAGTGTGGTTTCCTTTTTATCCATTCATTATACTTCCCACAAGTCAGTTTTCACTTCCTTTACGCACTTCTATGTTGATTGACTAGTCTCTTTTTTTCTTTTTTTGAGACAGAGTCTCTTATCACCCAGGCTGGAGTGCAGTGGCATGATCTTGGCTCACTGCAACCTCCGCCTCCTGGGTTCAAGCGATTCCCCTGCCTCAGCCTCCCGAGTAGCTGGGATTACAGGCGTGAGCCACCGCGCCAGGCAATTGGCTGGTTTCTAGATTTTCACAGCAACCTGTAGGATTATCGACTCCATTTTATCAACGGGAAGGTTGAAGTCTTCCAGGGCTAGAAGGAATCTTGACTTCATGTCTCATAGAAGGAAGTTAGGGCACCGAGAGCTCAAGGGGTGAGGCAGGACTGCACTGCCATAACTGAAGAGGGCACTTGGTGGCACCAGGTTGCAGCCCAGGCCTCACGTTCCAGCCTGTGCCCCCTTTAGTAGCCATCATTGTGAGCTGCTTTAACAATGGACCTCACACAGAGTGACAGCAGTGAGGGTTTCCTGGACACCACCATTGGCCTCACCTGACCAACTGAGGACAGAGATAAGACATTTGTTTGAACTCTTAAATTTTTCTGGTAATCTCCAGAAAAGTTATATCCCCTTTAATATTTATATAATATTTAATAATATTGTGGTTTTTATTGGCTACACATAAGAGACTACATTAATAATGGGTAGACCTTGAGGGTGAAGCCATTTTATACAAGAAATAATGCTCATGATGTTAGGTGGTTTTTTTTTTCTTCTGCTTTTTTGAGACAGGGTCTTGCTCTGTCACCCAGGCTGGACTGCAGGGACTTACTGGCTCACTGCAGCCTTGATTTCCCGAGCTCAGGTGATCCTCCCACCTCAGCCTCCTGAGTAGCAGGGGACTACAGGTGCATGCCTCCATGCCTAATTTTTGTATTTTTTGTAGAGATGGGGTTTCACCATGTTGCTCAAGCTGTTCTGGAACTCCTGGGCTCAAGCAATCTGCCTGCCTCGGCCTCCCAAAGTGCTGGGATTACAGGCGTGAGCCACCACATCCAGCCCTTAAGTATTTATTATAAGGCTTACCACTATATTAAACCACCACCCTATGCCCAAATCATGGATAGCCTCTCCCTTGTGTGTGATGTTTTTATTTATTTAGAAGATAACTTTTTATTTCACACAGTGAAGAAATGGAAGCGTGCAGGCCTCCATCACCAGCCCCTCCCCATGCAGCCTGATGGCAGAGCCTGTGCCTCTTCATTTGCAGCACCTAGCTCAGTGCCCAGCACTGAACAGCCACCTGCAGATCTTCTGCTTCAGATTCCAGTTCCCCAGCCTGGGCTGTTTTGGGTTCTCTCTTTTGTTAAAGTGGCAGGTCATTTGTAGGTCTGAGATGGTAAAGTGCAGGTTATTTCTAGGTCTGAGACAGTGAAGTGCTTTGAGGAGGGAGGGTTGTGGTGGGACTGGAAATGGGGTGGAGAGGAACCATACCTGCTATGGTGGATGGAACTGCTTCAGGCCTTTACCTGCCTGTCTCAATTCCTGGACACACAGGTGCTGATCCAGGCTGAGGACCGCGTGCACCGCATTGGACAGACCAGCTCCGTGGGCATTCACTACCTCGTGGCAAAGGGCACAGCTGATGACTACCTTTGGTATGGCTTGGTTGGGTGGCCTGGCAGTTGGAGTCGAGCAAGGGTGGAAACTGATGATATGTTTACTTTGCTCCCAAAGTGCTTCTGCTTTTGCTAAGTAAGGTCTTTAAGGATCTATAGAAAATTGACTAGTAATGCCCTCCTGCTTTCATCATGACCATATTTGGCCTCCCTCACTAGCGTTCACTGGTGGCTTGCAGGGTGCATGCGGAATCTTATAGCAATAAGGGGTTGTGGCTCCTTTTGCTGCTGGTCTGAGGCAGGGAGAAGTGCTGATTATGACAAAATATAGATGGAATTTAGTTTGTAAAACACCCTGTTCCCAGCTGTGAAGGCATTTGTTAGGACAGGGTGACAGTCTTTTACCTTTTATGATGTGCATTTATCTGGTGGGCACATCTTACATTGCTGCTGCTGGACCACAGGGAGAAAGTGGCTTACCCTGGACCGTGTAGTGTACTTCGTTAGCAGAGCTGGAGTAAGATTTTCAACCCTGGGGTTTTCTGTCTGTTACCTAAGTGAAAAATCTCAAAAAGCTTCTTCCCCTTATCTCCCCCTTCCTGATACAAAATTTCTTGATTATCTCATTTGTTTCCACTGCTTGTCTCTGTTTCCAGCCTTATGACTAAGGCTTTGCAATGTGTGGGGGTCACTCCTACTTCCCTCTTTTTAGTGGATTTGTTAATTGGGCAGCTCATAATACCACCAGATTCAAAATTGTGTTGAAATGAGGCAGCATTTATTGCCTACACATCTTCCATTAGAAAGAATATTGAACCTGATGATATTCTTAGCCCTAAATTGGAGTTTTTACAAATGAGAGGGGGCAAATTTTTCAAGATGGGTGTTTGCACCTTGAGAGATGCAGAGATGTGAAACTGTAAACAAGCCGTTGTCCCATAAGAACAAGGAGGGTGGCCTCATTTTCATTAGTCTGGTGGTTCTGTGCAGGTTGTATTCACTGCAGCTCATTTCTCCCCAACAGGCCCCTGATTCAAGAGAAGATTAAAGTTCTGGCGGAAGCCGGGCTTTCTGAGACCAATTTTTCAGAAATGACAGAATCCACTGATTACCTCTACAAGGTAATGCCAGCACATGGCTCTTCACCCCTGGAGCAGAGGGAGGCATTAAGCTGTCTGCCAAGTCTTTGGGTCCTGAGTAGGAGGATGTGAATCACTCCTAGGGACCTCCCCCAGCCCCAGAGCTGAAAACAATGGCCTGCAGTCATTCTCAGTTGAACCATGCATGCATCGCTTTATGGGGAAATGATGGCATTAGCTCCTACAGCTGCTGACATTCCCGCACAGGCTCTGAATGCTGCCTCTTCCAGCAGGCCATTAGAAACTGACAAAACTCCCCATGGCAAATGTTGAATTGTTTCAAAAAGTACACAGCAACACCACACAGAGGGCTGCCACAGGAATGCATCCCCAGCACAGAATGGGGAGTGTTTAAAATAGGGTACTGGCTTCATAGAATATATTTTCCCTTCTGTCATTTTATTTATTCTCAGTGTCTCCCCACTTGATAGAGGGGTAAACTGAGACATGGCAGTATAGTAGGTTTGCACAAAGTCACAGGGCATGTGAAGCCAGCCCAAGGAAGAAGGCTTCCTGACTTGGCCCAGCATTCCTCCTTTGAGCTCAGCCCCTTGTTGTAAAGGAGTATAAGAGGCATCCCTCCATGACCAGGCAGGCCTTGTCAAAGGTGCTGAGGGGGAAGGCTGTTGCCTCTGAACAGGACAGCCCTGGGCCCATCATGCCTGCCTGGTCTCAGTGCTGCAGTCCAGTGGCTGCCACAGACTCTTCCTCCCCCATTTCAGTGAAACAGAGTGGAGGGAGCAAGAGACCCAGAGCCTTCCAAAAGCTTGTTTTCCTTCCCCAGCTTGGATTGTTGGCCAGAAGTTGAAAACTAGGAGTATGCCCTCCTCGAGCATAGCTCATGGTTGAATTGTTTCTGCCAGGAGAGTTTGAACCAGGTCTGAGCCTCATGCAGAAAGGGGCCTTACGGTAGCTTATCAGGAAAGTGAAGCACCTCCTCCTTCCTGTGAAATCACCATCAGAATATTGAGTTAGGCCACACGTGGTGGTGCACACCTGTAGTCCCAGCTACTCCAGAGGAAAAGGTGAGGATCACTTGAGCCTAGGAGGTCAAGGCTGTAGTTAGCCATGATGGTCACTGTACTCCAGACTGGGCAACAGAGCAAGAGCCTGCCTCAAAAAAAAAAAAAAAAGAGAAAGAAAAAAGTTTAAATAAATAAGAAGTTGAGTTAAATCTTATCGTTGACACCAAGACTTAAGACTCTGTGGATCTGCTCATTCACTTACATTTATTTAGCAAATAAATTCTTTCTTTGCAAGGATTTATTTGCTAAATATTGGGATAAATAAGACTCAGATCATATTTTTAAATGCAGACTGCAAATTATCCTTTCAGACATATATAGTTAATAAGCCAATTTTAAAACAACCTTATTTTTAAGCTTTTTAAAGAACTCTCCAGTTCAGCTGAATGGTAAATGGTAACAGAGCCTAGGTTATTATAAGCCTTTTGAAAAGAAATAGTCTGAGCAGGCATAGTGGCTCAAGCCTCTAATCCCATGCTGAGGCGGACAGATGACTTGAGCCCAGGAGTTTGAGACCAGCCTGGGCAACATGGTGAAACCCCCATCTCTACAAAAAATACAAAAATTAGCCAGGCATGATGGCACATGCCTGTATTCCCAGCTACTCAGGAGACTGAGGCAGGAGGATTCCCTGAACCTGGGAGGCAGAGGTTGCAGTGGGCCAAGATCACACCACTACATTTCAGCCTAGGCAACAGAGATAGACCTTGTCTCAAAAAAGAAAAAAAAGAAAGCCTATTTTTAAAGGATTCTCACTTGAACTCATTTATTCCTCCTTGCCTTTCTCTTACTCTAAATTGGTTAAGCATTTCTACCTAAAATATAAGTACAAGGTAATATAAATGAGTTTTATCAATATTTTGATCAATAACTATATCAATTTATTTTTTAATTAAGATGGGGCTGAAAATTTTATCAACTACTAGAAAAAGAAAATGTTGCTTCCAATATAGGAGACAAAAGCAGAAGAGGTTATATCTCACTGAGATAGCCTTCCTTCTGAGAGGGGAAATGAAATATTAATCTGATCTTGGAACTCGCTTCCAATTAATTATGCATGCCCCGAGTCAGCATACAGTGTTGCCATCATCATAATCAAATGCACATTAGCAGCTTTTTCTACTTGGAATAGGCTGCCTTGCAGGGTGGCGTTTCCTTGACATTGCAGTCATTCAGAAAGAGGCTGATGAGGGCATCCTGGAGGAGGACATGTGGGTTATTTGGGGGTCAGCCTTGATGATCTTTCATGTCATTTCCCTCTCTGCAAGGCTGGGATCCTGAAAGGCTAGGAGATTTCGGGTGCAGGTTAATTGAATAATCTGGAGTTCTTACATGACAGGCTGTCATGATCAATTTTCAAGGAACTCTACTTCACCAATGTGAAGGGATTTGGTTAAGGAATAGTGAGGAACAGTGGCCGGGTAGGTTGAGACCTAATTCTATAAAGGCCTGAAAAGCCAGGGGAGCAACTGTAGACTTGATGAGGTAGGGACAGCGGAGCCCAAAGACATGACCAAAAAAATCTTTAAAGGAGAGCCTGGGGGTAAAAATCAGCTGGCCAAGATCTGTAGGCTGTTTGAAATGGGAAGGAGCCTGAGGCAGGAAGCGCAGTTGAGCTGTTGCAAATCCATGCAGTACCAAGTGATGTGGCCCAAGTAAAGATGGTGCCTGAAGGAGAGAGGAGGGAACTAATGGGGGGAACAAACTTGCATGAGCCGAGGACTCTGTTTGCCTGGATGATTTCCACCTGGGAGACTACGAGAATGCAGGTAGACTATAAAAACTAGACTTATGGGAAGAGAAGCTGCTTTGAGAATATAGGAGATGAGAGACCATTTGATTTTTTATATTTATTTATTTATTTATTTAGAGACAGGGTCTCACTCTGTCACCCAGGCTGGAGTACAGTGGCACTATGCTGGCTCACTGCAACCTCCGCCTCCCAGGCTCAAGCGATTCCCCCCATCTTAGCCTCCCGAGTAGCTGGAACTACAGGCATACGCTGCCAACACCCGGCCAATTTTCTGTATTTTTGATAGAGATGGGGTTTTGCCATGTTGCCCAGGCTGGTCTCTAATTCCTGAGCTTAGATGATCCCCCCACCTCGGCCTCCCAAAGTGCTGGGATTACAGGCGTGAGCCCTCGCAGCAGCCTTATTTTTATGTATTTATTTTTTTTTTGAGACAGAGTCTCACTCTGTCACCCAGGCTGGAGTGCAGTGGCGTGATGATGGCTCACTGCAACCTCTGCCTTGTGGGTTCAAGTGATTCTTGTGCCTCAGCCTCCCAAATAGCTGGGACTACAGGCACGCACCACCATGTCTGGCTAATTTTTTGTATTTTTAGTAGAGATGGGGTTTCACCACGTTGGCCAGGCTGGTCTCGAACTCCTGACCTCAGGCGATCCATCCGCCTCGGCCTCCTAAAGTGCTGGGATTATAGGTGAGAGCCACTGAGCCCAGCCAAAAGATCATTTGATTTTAAACCAGTTTAGTTTTATGAAACTGTGGGATGTCAGTGGAGATATGGAAAATATACCTCTAAATTGAAAAATGGTCAAAGTTGGAAATTTAGATGTAGGAAAAATCGGCAGAGGGGTGATAGTGATCGTGTGTTGTGGTTGTATCCACTGGGCATGGTTTTAACACTACACCATTGTCATCAATGTATAGATGCAGTTGGTGGGTATTTTGATTATTTGTAATTTAAGGTAATCAGAATAGGTACACATATCTACTTATGAATATGTTAAATGTGTGTATGTTTTTTCAACTACTTTGAAAATTAGGTATAAGCCATGGCTGAACACAGAGATTTGGAAGTATGGGGGGCTGGGCACATGGTGGCTCACACCTGTAATCCCAACATTTTGGGTAGCTGAGGTGGGCAGATCATTTGAGCTCAGGAGTTCGAGACCAGCCTGGGCAACATTTAGTGAGATCCCATCTCTTAAAAAATTATAAAAATAAAAATAAATTTTAAAATAGAGATTTAGAAGTTGAATTACACCTTAACTGACCCTTAGTAGAGAAAGGCTTTGGAGGAAGTGAGATCTTGGGTGCTATTTCAGTATTGAAATAATGATTTGGAAAGTTCAAAGGGAGAAAACATTTCCAATGTAAATTATAGCGTGAGAGCAGCTTCTCTGTTGCACTCACAACCATTTCTTTTTCCTAACTCAATGAGCACAGAGAGGGTAAGATGTCAGACACTAAAACAGTGAGGCTGCTTTAGTGATGGTTTGCTAAGATGATGCACACTTGCCATCGTGTAGCTCCCTGACACCATAAAATGTGTGGTCTCTCATCTTTATATTCTCTCATCAGCCCTAGTGGAGGAGAGTCAGTGTTGGAGCCTGGGCTCTTCCTTTTATCTTTTGTTTTCTTTCTCTGATGAAGGACCCAAAGCAGCAGAAGATCTACGACCTATTCCAGAAGTCCTTTGAGAAAGAAGGAAGTGATATGGAGCTCCTGGAAGCAGCAGAGTCCTTTGACCCAGGAAGTGCTTCAGGAACATCTGGAAGTAGTTCCCAGAACATGGGAGACACCCTGGATGAAAGCTCATTGACAGCCAGTCCACAGAAGAAAAGGAGATTTGAATTTTTTGATAACTGGGACAGCTTTACGTCTCCCCTGTAAAAGGGGCAAAAAGAAAAAAATAAAAAGCATTTTAAAATCATGGAATTGAAATAAAATAATGTATTTTGTTTTAAAACTTTTTGCGCTTCTCTTGCCATTGCAGCAGTGCCTATGCCTGTGTCCAGGCTCAGCAGGAGACCAGGCCGAGCATCAGCTTTCCATTCCTGTGTCATTACGTGTGGGCTTGCTTGGGGTCTTAACCTCCGCTCTTCTGGCTTAGGGATGGACACAGCGAGTTGTAGTAGTGGGTAATTCATGTTCTCTAAAGAATGAGGTCCTTCCTACACAGTCCCCATAATCTAGAATTTTAAAATTTAGTGACTCAACAAATATTTATAGGGCACCTAATTTGTGCAGGCACTGTCCTAGGTGTTGGTAGTCATTCATCCAACAAAAGACAAAAGCATGAGCCTTTGCCGAACTTACGCAGTGGGAGAGGCAATGGTTGTAGGTTCTCTTTTCCAATATAACTCTTCATGGACACTGAAATTTGAATTTTATTAATGTTCATGTATCACAAATTATTTTTTTTCTGCCATTTAAAAATGTGAAAACCATTCCTTGTTTACCAGCTGTACAGAAACAGACAGTGGGCTGGAAGTTGTCCACTGCCCATAGTTTGCCAATCCCTGGTTTAGAGCAGCGTGGTCCATTAGCAATGTAATGCAAGCTGCATATGTGATTGTAACTTTTCTAATAGAACATTTAGACTTAAGATTAATAATATAGGGAGGCTGAGGTGGGAGGATCACCCGAGGTCGGGAGTTCAGGGCCAGCCTGACCAACATGGAAAAACCCCGTTTCTACTAAAATTACAAAATTAGTCTGGTATGGTGGTGCATGCCTGTAATCCCAGCTACTTGGGAGGCTGAGGCAGGAGAATCACTTGAACCCGGGAGGTGGAGGTTGTGGTGAGCCGAGATTACGACATTGCACCCCAGCCAAGAGCGAAACTCCGTCTCAAAAAAAAAAAAAAGATTAATAATGCATTTAACCCAATATATTAAATATATTATTTCAATTTACAAACAATATTTAAAAATTATTAATGGGAAATTTTACATTCTTGGACTGGGCACAGTGGCTCATGCCTGTAATCCCAGCACTTTGAGAGGCCAAGGTGAGTGGATCACTTGAGGTAAGGAGTTCGAGAGCAGCCTGACCAACATGGAGAAACCCCATTTCTACTAAAAATACAAAAATTAGCCAGGTGTGGTGGCACATGCCTATAATCCCAGTTACTCAGGAGGCTGAGGCATAAGAATCACTTGAACCTAGGAGGCGGAGGTTGCAGTGAGCCAAGATCGTGCCACTGCAATCCAGCCTGGGCAACAGAGGAAGATTGTCTCAAAAAAATAAAAAAGAAAATTTACATTCTCTTTTCTGAACTAAGTCTGAAACAATGTATTTCATACAGGCAGCATCTCAATTTGGACTAACCACAGGTTTCACCTGCTCAGTAGCCATATGAGACTGATGGCTCCTGTATTGGGCAGCTCTGGTTTAGAGAGTGATGAGGGAGTAGGATGTCATGTGGGGAAGAGCAATAGTTGATCATGTTGAGGAGAGGGACAGAATGATGCAGGGCTGATAGGCCACAGTAAGGAATCTGGGTTTAATTCTGAGTATGAATGGGAGCCACCAAATGGCTTTGAGCAGACATATGAGGCGATCTGATTGTATATAAATGAAAATATTTTTTAAACTTACATGTATCTTTTAAACAGAGACACAGCATCTCATTATGTTGCCCAGACTGGTCTCAAATTCCTGGCCTCAAGTGATCCTACTGCCTTGGCCTCCCAAAGTGCTGGGACTACAGGTGTGAGCCACTGCACCTGGCCCTTTTTTATTTTTTAAAAATATAATCATGCCCAACATAGCAACACCCTATCTCTATTTAATAAAATAAAATAAAAAATATTTCACGCCAATGCATGTGCAGAAAATAGAGCAAGAAAAGTGGGCAGGGGTAACGCTTAGGTAGGAAGCTATGGAGCTACTGTGATTATCCGTGGGGTTGGTGCTGGGGTGTGGCTGAGTATGGGTCGAACCATGGAGGAGATGAGAAGTGGTTGGGTTCTGGACGTATTCTGAAGGGAGCGATGGAAGGAAATGTGTAGATAGATTGACCAAGGGGCATTTGTGGAAGAGAGGCTTGGACTTTGGTTTTGGCCTGAGCAAAGTGGTAAGAGAAGAAAGAGTGGGAAGGGGACACTGGGGAGCCAGGTAAAATCAAGGGTTTGGTTATGGACTTGTTGAGTTTGAAATGGCTGGGAGATAATCTAGCAAACTTGGAGACACCCCACCCAGATCCCCTTCAAGGAGGGACTTGCTCAGCTGTGGGGAGTGAAGTTGGTAGATGGCTTCCACCTGGCCACAACTGGTCTGCAGAAAGCCACTTTGTCTGAGGTCACACCCTTCTTAAGGCAGCTTGCATCCATGACTGAGCAAGTCGGGGCACAAAGGCTGGGCCACTTTGGCCTGATGCGGGGCAGCTCTGATGAAATACTTAACATTGTGTTACAAGTGCCTGCATATTCAGTACAGTAACATGCTATACAGGTTTGTAGCCTAGGAGCAATAGGCTAGGCCATATAGCCCAGGAACTATGTATGTCCTGGGCAGTATTCGCTGCAGAGCTCCCTGCTCCCTTCCCCCTGCTCCCTGCTGGATTGTCTAAGGTTCCCACAGGCCTATATCACAGTTCACCTCTTCCCCCTGCCAAATAGGCCTCCAGCCCCTTCCTTTCACAGGTGTTAATCCCTAATAGATTATCTTGTGCCCCAAACTCTGTCTTGGTGTCTGTTTCTGGGAAACCCACACAATCTAGCAAGATCCAAGTGGAGATGTTCTGCAGGCAGTTGGATGTGTGAGTCTTCACACTGTGGAAACGTCAGAGAAAGAGCTGTGGATTCTGCCCTAGCATGAGCTGAATGAGGTCACTGAACGGCTAAGAGTGGCTTCTGAAGAAAAGCAGTTCTGACTGACCCCCACAAACTGCAACATAGAGACGACGATTGGGCAGGGAAGTAAATGAGGAAGAAAATCAGAATGGGTGCCCAGGAATGGGAGTTTTCGGGGTTTCTTGTTTGTTTGCTTTTTGAGACAGAGTCTCACTCTGTTGCACAGGCTGGAGTGCAGTGGCACGATCTCGGCTCACGGCATCCTCCGCCTCCAGGCGATTCTTCTGCCTCAGCCTCCAGAGTAGCTGGGATTACAGGTGTCTGCCACCACCCTCAGCTAATTTTGTATTTTTAGTAGAGATGGGGTTTCACCATGTTGGCCAGGCTAGTCTCGAACTCCTGACCTCAAGTGATTCACCCGCCTCAGCCTCCCAATCTACTGGGATTACAGGCATGAGCCCCCGTGCCCAGCCAGGAATGGGAGTTTTTTAAAGTATTTTACCAAGGAAGGAGCTGCTGCTCTGACTGGTCTTACAGAAAGACAGTGAGCCAGATGTACGTTAGAGTTTAGAGTTAGCGCAATTTTCACAGCAGCAATGAAAGATGCCTAATTTGTCTGACGTCATGGTGTGTGGATTTGTTAGACTTAAATTGTTTTCACTATTCAGTACTTACTAGGTGCCAGGCACTGGACTAAGTGCTTTACATAAATTGTCACACTTAATGCAATCTTGGAGGAAGGTAGTGATATTTTGATTGTGCAGGTGGAGAAACTGAGCCAAGAAATGTTACAAATTGCTCAAGTCCAGCTAAGAAGTGGCAGAGCAGAACCAGCAACCAGGCCACCCCACCCCTAGAGCCCAACCATAGGTGTGCTGTTCCCCAGCAGGAGACCCAGTGGTGCCCTGGTGGTCTGTTAGCTGAGTTTGGTAAATGACTCCCTTCCTGAAGGGCTTGGCCCTGGCTGGAAGTCTGTCTCTGCAGTCCACCAGCTGGCTCTCTGCAACAGAGAACAGGAAGACACTGGAATGCACCACTTTCTTATCCTTTTTAGTTCCCTTTCCTGAGTTTCTCAACAACTCCAGTTGACAGAGTAGATCTTTTGAGGCCACCTAACCCCCCTCACTGTTGTTCAGGGTGGGGTCAGGGGAGGCTTCCTGACACTTCAGCACAGCTGGGACTGGGGTATCCATGTCCTGCGTAAGGAAGGCTCTGGCCTCAGGAAATGAGTGAAGATGATCACCTTGTTTCATGGCGTGTGGCTGCTGTGCTTCCAATTGGTCACTGTGTCAAGCTGCCGGCTGCTCCTTGGGCCAGATCTCTCCCAGAAGGCCCGGTCTAAGCATCTAAGTGGCATCAGTTGCTTCTCCCAGCTTGCTGAGGAGGACTGTGGGGTTAACCGTTGAGTCTGCTTTCCACTGGCTTATCCTGCCATGAGGAGCTCTGCTGTGGCCCCAGATCTCCATAAATAACTAGGCCTTTGGTCTCCTCATTACCTGCTGAAATGAAAATCCAGGCCCAAAGTCCGGGAGAGAATGTCTTGTCTTGGCTTTCCTTTGGGCCACCTGAATTTTCTTAAATCTTCTCACTCCTAGCTGTCTGTTTTAATTTTGTTAGATATACCACTTTGACATTTGACTATTATAACGGTGACTTGTATCTTGTCAGAAGCTTCCAGAGGACAAATGTTGGCTCTATCTAAATTTTATTATGATTTTGTCCAAATCAGGTACTCAGTTTTCTAAGAGCAAAAAACAGAGCAGCGGCTGCAGTTTTGTCTAGTAAGCTATACTACACCCCCTTGTGAGTGGTTGCTCTGAAAAGCCAATTATAGTCATTCACCACATAACAACTTTTGGTCAACAATGGACTGCATGTACCATGGTGGTCCCTTAAGATTGTAATGGAGCTGGAAAATTCCTATTGCCTAGTGTCTGTCATAGCCATTGTAATGCTGTAGCACAATGCATTACCTCTCCTATGTTTAGATATGTTTAGATACAAAAACACTTACCATTGTGTTACAAGTGCCTACATATTCAGTACAGTAACATGCTATACAGGTTTGTAGCCTAGGAGCAATAGGCTAGACCATATAGCCCAGGTGTTTACTGGATGCTACTATCTAGGTTAGTGTAAGTACACTCTGTGAGGTTCGTGCAATGAAAAAATTGCCTAACGACAAATTTCTCAGAATGTATCCTGGTTATTAAGTGATGCTTGACTGTACATCACCTCATGGCTATTGCCCTTGGAGGTTTATAACTGGCAATGGACCCAGAGATCAATGCAGGTATGGAGAAGCACGAAGTCATTCACGTCGTGTGTGGCGTGATGGGAGGTGATCCAATGGGGACAGACCCTGTATGAAAAGAAATGCTAAAATTGTACATAAATTTTGCCCACATGTTGTTTGCATGGATTTTTGCAGTGTTAGGGGTCTTGTCAATCAAAACAACACAGTCACTTCATTAGGGAAAAATCTTTGGAATGAGTCAAGGCCCAGGAAGCAGAAAGGATTTTGGATCACAGGCAGATCTTGAGAGAACTTCAGGAAGGAATATTTCTTCCTCACCTGCCCCAGTGCCCATCCAAAGCCTCTGCTCTGTGTATCTGAATCACATGACTTGAGAAACATGAAGGAGCCCTCACCCGGGCCCTGTGGACATCTCCCAAGATGCTTCCACCTGTCTGCTATTCACTCAGCCCCCACCAGAGTTTTGGTGCAGCTTTTCTGTGGGCTCTATGGACTTGGATCTCTTAGGATCTCATTCTCTACTTCCATTAACAGTTTCTCCTCTAGGAAGGTGGTTAGGATACAATGAGTATATGGGGTGTAGTACAATGGTTATGCTTTGAAAATAAAAGTGAATGTACAGGTGATTTTAGAGACATTCATACCCAGTGTTGCTATGGAGAATCACTGATCATCATTAAATTACTAAATTCCTGTTGTATTCACCCCAGGACCTGCAGCACAGAATGGCCCTCATGATACTGCAAGAAGTCAGGTTAGTGGCTGCCAATGGGAGGCCTTGCTCTCGTTCCTTGCAATTTGGTGCTCTTATTTATTTATTTATTTATTGGAGGCAGAATCTCACCCTGTCACCCAGGCTGGAGTGCAGTGGGGCAATCTTGGCTCAGTGCAACCTCCACCCTCTGGGTTCAAGGAATTCTCCTGCCTCAGCCTCCCGAGTAGCTGGGATTACAGGCACCCGCCACCACGTCTGGCTAACTTTTGTATTTTTGGTAGAGATGGGGTTTCACCATGTTGGCCAGGGTGGTTTTGAAGTCCTAACCCTAGGTGATCCACCCACCTCGGCCTCCCAAAGTGCTGGGATTACAGGCGTGAGCCACCACACCCCGCCTGGTGCTCATATTTAAAACCATTATTTGTCTGTAGTCTTAGTAAATATGGCCTCCATCTGAGGCCTCTAGTTGAACCTCAGTTTTAGCTGTTCTGGAGAAAAACGAACTCTCTGAGATGTCCCTGAGGTCCTCCAAAGCAAATTTTATTTATACCATGTAGCCTATTTTAAGTTAGACCATCCCATATGTACTCTGAAATTTGTTAAGAGTCACCTAACCAGTTCTGTATAATTCAGCAAAAGACACTTGGACTTATTTATATAGAGAGTGAATACCACTGGGTTTAAAGTGGTATTAATATTTCCACACTAACTCCTTTTCCTCCTTCATTTCACAGCACAGTCCAGACCCCCAGAACTGTGTTTTCTGGAAGCGTCAACTGAAATGAAGAAAATCTAGGCCCATCTCCTCCCACTCTTGTCCCTGCCATCAATTGTACCCTTACAGGATTTTACTAGAAGTCCCCTCTGGCCCATGGAGCTGGTCTCTGCCTTCCCTCACCAGGGTCACTAAGTGGTATCTTGTTTTCTGAGTGATCCTGGTTGATTTCTGCCTCTAGGGCTGGCATCAAGGAAACCTCTAAGAGGCAGCAAAGAATCCTGTTAGTCTTGGTCCACTTGTGCTTGAATTAATCATGTCTTTTTCCTTCTTGGCTTCAGAGGAGCCTTTTTCTAGATCAGTGGGAGAGCTGAGAAATTGAGCAGGAGGTGTCATCCCCACACCACTGGCTCTGAGGTGTTGTCTTGTCTGTTCGTTCTCGTCTGTTAGAACCTCAACGCTTTTTGAAGTTCTATCCTCTTTTTTGCGAAGGGGAGAGAATGAAGTCCAACCTTATATTTACTCCATCCTCCCACTTCTCACCAAGTTCAGAATTATCAACATAAAAAGTGGCTTGGAAGTTTAAAGAGGGTTAATTGGAGAAGTCTCTTCTACCTGTGTTTTGTTTTGGTTTTGTGTTTTCCTGTGCAGTCTCAGTGAAGGAAATGAATTCCTGACCATAGCAGAAAGCATTAAGAAGCCTGTGAGTCACAGTCTTTTGGGCATTATGACAATCAACAGTTATCTGATTTTGCAAGATCCTCTGCACACATTTCTCTCCCACCCCCTATTCAACAGATTTTGAGGCTCTTTTTCTCTTTTTTAACTCCTTTTTTTGGGGGCAAAATACAATATACAGAACAGTTCATAAAACAATTTAGTTTAACAAAATATTTTAAAATACACATCCATGTAACCATGACCCCAAGGTTATGAAAATAGTATGTTGTGATGCCGGGTGTGGTGGCTCACGCCTATAATCCCAGCACTTTGGGAGGCCGAGGCAAGTGGATCAGCTGAGGTCGGGAGTTCAAGACCAATCTGACCAACACGGTGAAACCCCATCTCTACTAAAAAAAAAAAAATACAAAAATTAGCTGGGTGTGGTGGTGCATGCCTATAGTCCCGGCTACTTGGGAGGCTGAGGCAGAAGAATCACTTGAACCCGGGAGGCAGAGGTTGCAGTGAGCCGAGATCGTGCCACTGCACTCTAGCCTGGGCGACAGGGCGAGACTGCCTGGGCAACAGAGCAAGACTCCGTCTCAAAAAAAAAAAAAAAAAAAAAGAAAGAAAGAAAAAGAAAATAGTATGTTGCAGAAGCTTTTGTGTTTTGCCGTTAATGTTTAGATCTACAATCCACCTGCAGTTTATTTTTGTATATGGGGTGAGAGGTAAGGCCAAGGTTAATTTTTTCCATATGAATATGCAGTTAGCTCGGCACCACTTATGGAAAAGACGGTCGGTCCTTCCACCTACTGCTCTGCAGTGCCTTCTTTCCAATATTATGAACTTGATGTAAAAATACATCTAAGGCTGGGCGCAGTGGCTCACGCCTGTAATCCCAGCACTTTGGGAGGCCAAGGCGGCAGATGAACTGAGGTCAGGAGTTTGAGACCAGCCTGGCCAACATGGTGAAAACCCATCTCTACTAACATGCAAAAAAATTAGCTGGGCATGGTGACGGGCGCCTGTAATCCCAGCTACTCAGGAGGCTGAGGCAGGAGAATTGCTTGAACCCGGGAGGCGGAGGTTGCAGTGAGCCAAGATCGTGACACTGTACTCCAACCTGGGCAACAGACAGAGACTCTGTCTAAAAAAAAAAATTCATCTAGAAAAGTATAAGCTCAAAAATAAGAGTCCTGCATTCTCCTCCCTCCCTCCCTCAGCCCTACCTCCTAGAAGTAATAACTAAATAATTTGAGATAAAGCCATTTGTAATTTATCTCTATGCATACAAATATATGTAAAATACACATAGAATCTGTTTTTACAAAAACTGTATCAAATTCTTCATACTGAAAATGACTCACTTCACATGATGTACTTGGCCATTGTTTCATATTGATCTACCCATTAAATTATGATTTATTTATTTATTTATTTATTTATTGAGACAGAGTCAGTCTCTGTCGCCCAGGCTTGAGTGCAATGGTGCGATCTCAGCTCACTGCAACCTCCGCCTCCTGCTACTCGTTAAATTAAGCTTAACCCAGTGCTGCCTTGTTACATATTTTAAAGTCCGCCTAAAGGTTTCTCTGTGCAGAGTGAACTATAACCTAACTAGATTGGTAAACAGACTGGGACCCACTCTTGTAACAAGTAGCCAAGTCTCAGGCAATTACCGCAGCCATATGTCAGCCAATCACAGGTGGCCAACCGTTCACACTGTGTTCAAATAAGGCAAATATGCAACCAATCCAGCTCTTTCTGTCCTCACTTCCCTTTTCTGTATGTTACTTTCTTTGTTCTGTCCATAAATGTGAACCAACCATGTGGCAACCCTGGAGCTGCTCCGAACCTCTTCTGGTTGTGGGGGCTGTCCAATTCACAAATCATTCTTTGCTTAATTAAACTCTGTTAAATTTAATTTGTTGAAAGTTTTCCTTTTAACATACCTTATCCCACTTAAGAGTTGCCAAGTAACTACTCCAGTCTTTATGTGTGCACTTCCTGTGTAAATGCTCTCTGACGGGTCCATTAATAACTAGAACGAGTTTAAATGGAATTTGAGGGGAGAAGGAGGAAAGGAAAGAGGGGTTGCCTGAGTCCATTTCCCACACTCTTATTCTTTCGGGGCATCCAGGACTGCCTTGGAGGGCCTCACCTTTCCTGCTGGGTCAGCTCTTGCCTGTGGCTCTGGGCTCACGGGACTCTCAACAATGCTGTGCGGGCCCCACTCTTGTCTGTGGCCCCCAGGGGCTTTGTGGAGAGCAGGCTCTCTTGAGGCACGAAGTGAAGGAACAACGCCCCAATAAACCCTTTCTGTCTCCAGCACAAGATGAATTTGGAATGATGCTTGCACCTCAGATTTCTTTCAAGAATAAAATGTTCCATATGCCCCAAGAGAACTGGTTAACAGCTACAAGAACTCCTCTCTGGAGGTGACTTTTAACTTATTTATTTTTCTAAAGGCAAAGAGTGAATGTTGAGGGCTCCTTAAGAGCAGAGGTGAGTCAGCAGTGATTTTTACTGAGTCTTTTATGGGGACACATTATAGTTAACATTCTCCACACCGGATGGTCCTCTAATAGGGATGGAAATTTATGAGCCCACAGAAAAGACAAATTGAGACTTTAGGAGAGGGCCGATTCTCTGAAGTCACTCAGAGCTGATTTCATGAGTGCTATTTGTACATCCTCAAGCTTGCTATTTAAAGAGAATTGTTCAGTTTTGACAAAATTGCTCTGAACATGAACAATTTCCTCCTATTTTGGAGTGTCTCATTTTCAGCCGCTTACTGCATTCCTACTCATGCATTCCCTCTTCTCTTGCTCTCTCTCTCTCAGACCTCCCTGAAGGCCAGAGACGTAGGAGGCTCTGCAGCGGAGGGTGTGGGGGAGGCAGCACATTTGCTAAATGATGATCTGAATTAGGCTCTAGTGCCAGCCCAGGATGGCTCACCTCAGCTCTGCCTGGACCGCCCCAGCATGAAGCTGACTCACCCACTCCCCAGCTCAATTGAGCACCATCCTGTGTGGCCAAGAGGCACAGTCTGAAAAGGGAGGACCATGGTGAGCATTTGTTTAAGACTCCTTCCACTAGTCTCCTTTGTTTGTATCAACATGGATATATTTTTGTTTTAATTTATAGTTTTCTGGAGGCAGGCATTGCTTGGGTGGAGAGCTTTCCAGATAACATCCCTGAAATGCAGTGCATTTCCCTTCTGAGGGAAGAGGGACTTGTTCCCTTGGCCCCTTGCCATCTTCCACCCTAACCTATGGGGGCAGAGGGTGCATGAGGCCTGTGGTGGAAGAGAAACATCTTGGGCACATCTCACTCCCTTTGTGGGCCTCAAGCGGCATCAGTTACCATGACTGTAGTGGTTTCATTGTGTCCAAGCTAAACAAATTAAGGAGAAAAGAGATGGGCATATTTTTAAGGGAAAGAAGAAGGCAGATCTTCTGTACTTCCTTGAGTATGGCAGAAGAGGAGAGAGGATTGAAAAGGCAGAAAGAGACGTTGAAATCAGGTAGCAGCAGCAGCAGCAGCATCTCAACAAACATACTGGCCACTATTTTAAAATGTTCACTAGACACTTCATGGAAGTATTTTATCTTCCTGAGACCCTTTATTGTACAGTATACTCATTTTGCAGCTGCGGAAAGAGACTTAGAGACTTGAATCACGTGATACAGTGGAGCGAACACATGTTTCTGTGTCACTTAATGGCTATGTGACCTTGGGCAAGTCATTTGACCCCCCTGGGCCTCAGTTTCCAGTTTGGGCTACATTATCTCTAAAGCCTTTTTCAGTTCTGACATAACTGGACTGACTTTACAAAGCAGAGAAACCCAAACACATGAAACGCTTCATATACCCATCACCATTATACCATGCAAGGTAACAGTCCCCCATTCAACAGATATTACTGCTGACACGTCAGGCTCTTGTATAGGTCCTGGGATGCAGAGGTGAACAACACAAGCCCTGTCCTCATGGAATTGACTTGTGGTGACCTCCTTGGGTGGTGGTGGTGGTTGTTTTAAAATAGACTTTATTTTGTAGAACAGTTTTATAGTTATATAAAAAAATTGAGGAGACAGTATTTTTGTATACCCTTACCCAATTTTCTCTATTGTTAACTTTTTTTTTTTTTTTTTTGAGATGAAGTCTTGCTCTGTCGCCCAGGCTGGAGTGCAGTGGCACGATCTCAACTCACTCCACCTCCACCTCCCAGGTTCAAGCAATTCTCCTGCCTCAGCCTCCCGAGTAGCTGGGATTATAGGCATGTGCCACCATGCCTTGCTAATTTTTTGTATTTTTAGTAGAGATAGGGTTTCACTGTGTTAGCCAGGATGGTCTCAATCTCCTGACCTCGAGATCTGCCTGCCTCAGCTTCTCAAAGTGCTGGGATTACAGGCGTGACCCACCGCGCCCGGCAACATCTTAACATTAGTATGGTAAATTGGTTACAATTCATAAAGCAAGATTAATACATTATTATGACCTAAAGTCTGTAGTTTATTCGGATCTTCCTAGTTTTTAACGTATTGTCTTTTTTTTGTTCTAAGATTTCATGTTACATTTAGTCATCATGTCACCTTACGCTCCTCTTGGCTGTGACAGTTACTCAGGCTTTCCTGGTTTGACAGTTTTAAGGAGCCCCGGTCAGGTATATTGAAGGATGTCCCTCTTTTGGAATTTGTCTATTGTTCTCATGATTAGACTGAGGTTATGGGTTTTGGGAGAAAGATCACAGAGGCAAAGTGCCATTTTCATTCCACATCAAGGGGACATAGTAACAAGATTATCACTGTTGATGTTGACCTTCATCACCTTGGCTGAGGTCGTGTTGGCTATAAAGTTACTCTTTTTTCCCCTTTCTATACTGTGCTCTTTGGAAGGAAGTCATTCTGTGCAGCCCACACTTAGGGAGTGGGGAGTTATGCTCACCCTCCTTGAGAGCAGAATATCCACATAAATTATTTGAAATTCTTCTTGGCCGGGTGCAGTGGCTCACACCTGTAATCCCAGCACTTTGGGAGGTCGAGGAGGGTGGATCACGAGGTCAGGAGCTCAAGACCAGCCTGGCCGATATGGTGAAGCCCCGTCTCTACTAAAAATACAAAAATTAGCTGGGTGTGGTGGTGCATGCCTGTAGTCCCAGCTGCTCAGCAGGCTGAGGCAGGAGACTTGCTTGAACCCAGGAGGCAGAGGTTGCAGTGCGCCAAGATCATACCACTGCACTCCAGCCTGGGCGACAGAGCAAGACTCGGTCTCAAAAAAAGAAAAAAGAAATTCTTCTGCAAAAGAGAGTTGCCTCTTGCCTTTCATTTATTTAGTCTATCATTTATTTATATCCACATGGACCCATGGATATTTATTTTACACTTGGGTTATAAATCAATACTACCTTATTTATTGCTCAAAATTTTCTAGCTTTGGCCATTCGGAGTTCTTTCAGTTGACTCCTGTGTCTCTCTGACATATCCCCATCAGTGTAGGGTTTTCTGAACATTTCCTTACTTTCTGGTACAAGATACTGCAGGCTCGCCTTGTATATTTCCTGCTGCAGTCCTAGAATGAGTCACTTCTCTAAGGGGCCCTGGTTCCTTTTATTAAAGAATGATATTATAAACCAAGATCTGGGGTCTGGGCATGGTGGCTCATGCCTGAAATGCCAGCACTCTGGAAGACTGAGGCTGGAGGATTGCTTGAACCCAGGAGTTCCAGACCAGCCTGGGCAACATGGCAAGACTGTCTCTACAAAAATAAAAAAATTATTTGGGCACTACTCAGGAGACTGTGGTGAAAGGACTGCTTGAGCCTGGGGAGGTCAAGGCTATAGTGAGCTGTGATCACACCACTGCACACCAGCCTGGGGGACAGAGCAAGACCCTGTCTCAAAACAAAACAAAACAAATAAAAACAAACCCTGAGATCTGGGGCAGTAGGTATACTCGTCGTTACTGGAGATGTTTGGGGTTTTTTTTTTTAATGGTAGTTTTTTTAGATTATAAAAGAAACACATGCTCATTATAAAAGATAATTAGGAAATGCAAAAAATGTATGCAAAAATCAATTTAACTATTCCCACTATCCACTACTTTTTGCTTTTTCTCCTCCTTGAATTTACACAGCCAGAGCTGGAATAACAGATTGGGGAGGATAAAGAGACAACTACCTTTATTCCACAAAAATGTGCAAGATGTGCTGACATAAAGCACATGGTGGGTCACTGCCCCAGTGGCACTCAAAGTCTGGAAGCTCTTCCTGGAATCATAGGAGGGAAGAACTGGACAGGACCTTGAAGACCACCTGGTCCAGCTCCTTGTAAATAAAGATGGTGGCTGCTGGGAGGTGGGGAGGTGGTTCTCCATGTGGGGACTGGGGCTTACCTAAAGTCAAACCACAAGGTAGTTACAGATCCTGGCCCAGACTGAGTGCCAGGGACCTGATTTTAATTCAACTATGTTTTCTGATGTGCTTTTTCAGTGCACTAAATATTATGATTTGGCGTAGTACAAGCTAGCAATTAGGAGAACTAACTTTGGGATCAGACAGACCAGATTTGAGTTCTAATTGCTGTGTGACATTGAGCAAGATTCTTAACTTCCCTGAGAGGAGTTTCTTTTTTCTTTCTTTTTTTGTTTTTGTTTTGAGAAAGGATCTCACTCTGTTGTCCAGGTTGGAGTGAAATGGTGTGATCATAGCTCACTGTAACCTCTGAACTCCTGGGCTCAAGCAATCCTCACGTTTCAGCCTTTTGAGCAGCTAGAACCACAGATGTGTGTCACCATACCTGGCCTATTATTTTTTTGTGTGTGTGGAGATGGGGTCTCGCTATATTGTCCAGGCTGCCTAGAACTCCTGGCCTCAAAGAATCTTTTCCAAGAGAGACTCTGTCTCAAAAAAAAAAAAAAAAAAAAAGAAAGAAAGAAAAAGAAAAAAGAAAGAAAAGTATATAATAACTTGTCAGAGGTCCCACAGCTGGTAAATAGCAGAGTTCTGTTTTGAACCCAGACTGAATCCAGAGCCTCTAAGTTCCTAATCATTACATGAGACTTCCTCTCTTTTCCTTAGTAATGAAGATAATAATCATTTCTATCATAAAGGATAATGGAAAATTAAATGAGAACATCCATATAAAATACTCAGTGCCTACCATGTGTTACCCTCCAACAATTGTAACCATATGAAGTACATAGCTGTTTGCAAGTTGCTTTGATTTGATTTGATTCATATATATTTTTTGAGACAGAGTCTCACTCTGTTGTCCAGGCTGGACTGCAGTGGCGTGATGACAGCTTACTGAAGCCTCAACCTCCCAGGCTCAAGTGATCTTCCCACCTCAGCCCAGGTATGCAAGTTGACTTTAATACAATTGTGAGGAAAAGTGAACAGGTGCAAAATTATTTGAGACAGTTAATATTAAGCTTTGGGAACGGAAGCTACTTGTTACCGGACTTCTGATTGGAATCAGGGCCACACAATGCCTTTCAGCTCCCATGGTCTTTCTTGGCCCTCAAATCATGGATTCTCTCTTACACTCTTATTCAAGTACTTTTCTGAGCTTCTTATCCTCTGGATTAGCCATCCCCTGAAAAAAGGCAACCAAACTTCCTAGTGTGTGTGTTCTACGTCAAGAAAGATCATGTGTCTAGTCCCAGAACACACCCTCCCCACCGCCGGTCTCAACCAGAAATCCAATTCTTCCCTGCTGACCCCTTTGAGAGACCTGGAGGGACAGAGAATTGATGGTGGGTAAAGGGTAAGATGTTGGAGTTTAAGGGTTCAGGCCTGGACCAGGAAGCTGTCTAACAGCCTAGTGTGGGGCCATGGGAGTGGGTTCTGAAATGAAGTGGAAGGCAGGCCATCCGCACTGAGATGCAGCAGCTGGAACACAAAACTCCAAGGTGACTGTTAACTTTTCCCCAGCCTTCCAATCTCAGACTTTCCTCAGGAAACACCAGGCTCTTCTGAATTAGTCGCGAGCAGAACCATCGTCCTTTCCTTCAGAACTCTGACCAGTTTGAAACTGTCTAACTTCTTAATGTGGCTATATGATCGTTTGCAGCTGGCCTGCAACTTGTTCTGGGAGTGGAACCTTGGATTTTAGTCACCACTGTCGCTAGCATCCTGCACAGTCAGCCACTTTTAGAGAGCATAATGCAGAGGGGAAATAAATGAGATTTGGAATAGAGACGGGGTTTCACCCTGCTGGCCAGGCTGGTCTCGAACTCCTGACCCTTCCCGCCTCCCAAAGTGTTAGAATCACAAGCGTGAGCCACCGCGCCCGGCCCCACAAATGTAAGATTTATGCACTTCTCCAAGCCAAGTGCTGTGCATCGAATGGAGGAACTCGTACCTTTGCAGGATTTTGTGATATATGTGAAATAATCTGGACATGCTTCTGCTATGGTTGTTTGTCGCCATAGTTTGCGAATCTGGGTAAACCTGGGTGAGAGAGACGCCTTACAATCGCAAACATTTCTCAGGAGGCCGCCGGAAAACACCCAAACCATAGAGCTCAGTTCCTAGCTAGGCCTCTACCAGCCACTTCCGCTCGTCCGCCTAATACCGCGCCTGCGCACCGCCTGTCTTCCTTTCTGGGCTCGGACCTAGGTCGCGGCGACATGGTGAGTGTGGGTCTCTGTGCGGCCTAGATCTCTATCTACCTGCATCTGTCCTTGTTTTCTTCTCCCGCACCCGTCTCCTCTCCTGCCTTGCCCCGTGTTCTCTCCTGTCTCCATGCCTTTGCAGGAGACACCATTGTCGGAAGCTCCCCAAGGCAGAGGGGCGGGGGCGCCTTGGCTGGGCCTGGCGCGCTCCAGCCGGGTTAACGCCGGGCCTTCGGAGCGCGCGGCCAGCCCTGGGCACTGGTTTCGTTGGGTTGAATTTAGGGAAAACTAGGTCATATGTAATTCACATGTCGGTCACACGTCAGTGAGGTGGAGGAACGGTGTGTGGAGGCTCCGGGGCCTGCCTGGGTTCCAGGTCTAACTATCACTGGTTTCTCCCTTCACTCTAAACAGGCCAAACGTACCAAGAAAGTCGGGATCGTCGGTAAATACGGGACCCGCTATGGGGCCTCCCTCCGGAAAATGGTGAAGAAAATTGAAATCAGCCAGCACGCCAAGTACACTTGCTCTTTCTGTGGCAAAGTAAGTAAGGCAAAGTCTCTGGTGAGAGGAGAGGGAGGGCAGGTTTCTTACCCAAGTGAGGCCTGACTTCAAGGTATTTTATAAGCCGTGTGCTGGTGGGCAGTTGGAATTACTCATACCGTTGATTACGAGTTTTAAGATAAAAGTGTTGATGGTAACTTCAGATTTTGTGAGACGTTTTTCATTTAAAGAAAACCGCTTAAAAGTTAATGGGTAAAATAATCATTTGACAGAGTGCCCCCAGCCTAAGCCAAACCTGCTTTGTGGGAAATGATTCCATCAGTTTTGTCTACTGATGTTTCTGCACCAACTCCCAAGATGTCTGTGCATCTAATACCATTCTACTTGTTCTGCGAGGGATTTTTGTTTGATAAAGGTTTGAACGTTTATGTGCAAAATACTGCATTACAGCAATCCTTGTTTTGTTTTTGAGGGAGAAAGGGAGGCTTTCACATCCCTGACAATAAGGTGAATCCAAATTTAGACTTCTGGATGCTTGTAAGAGAAAATACTTACTTGGTTCATAGTGAAAATTGGTTCTCTTTTATAGACCAAGATGAAGAGACGAGCTGTGGGGATCTGGCACTGTGGTTCCTGCATGAAGACAGTGGCTGGCGGTGCCTGGACGTACAAGTGAGTCTATTTCCTTGTGGTATTTGGAAGTGTGTGGACCACATAGGCCCAAATTCCAGGTTGCTGCTGGATGGGCTAGTTTTAACACTTTCTCAGGACTGAGAGAATAAGGATGCCTTTGTATTTTCAGGATTCTTCCTTGGTGGTTTATTTTCAGTTATTGAAAGAGTAAACACAAAACTACCAAAATAGAAGTCGGAAATCTAATTCACAGACTACTTTAGAATTTGATGGTCACTGGGCACATTGTTGTGAACATTGTCATGATACTGTGCAGGTCCATTAGTGGGGCTGAATCTACTGAACGTTGATTTGCACTGCAAGTTTTGATAAAAATAGGTGAAGGGGTCAGTTAGTTCAAAACTGTATTTGGAACTTGAGGCCATCAGGACCACCACAGTTTCGTCTTTCTGAACAGTATTAGACTGCTGCAGGTTTGTGAATCTGCAACTCAGTATCACCTGACAGGGCGATACTACAAACACTATACTACAAACTAGCGTCTAGACCTGTGTTGTCCAATACACTAAGCACATATATGGCTAGTGTAATTAAAGAATTGGATTTTAAAGTTTCAGTCAATTTAAAGTTAAACCGAAGCAGTGGAAAATGTTGAAATATATATATATTCCTTGTGGGGGTTTTTATTAGGGCAGAATGGAAAATGGGAACTAGAGTGCTTTCTTGGTTCTGATAGGAAAGTGAATTATTTATATACTTACAATACAGGATGGTGATTTTCAGGTATAGTTCCTGAATTCTGTGGTAAAACTTTTGTAGTCATTTCAATAGCTGTCTTTCCCAAAGGCACTTTAGTGTCCGCTCTATTTCCTTAATCATCGTTCTCACTGTATCATCTTGTAATTTATTCATTTCTTGTAATCTGTCCATTCCCTTTTAATAAGTTTAGGTCAGCCTCTTAGAACCATTTCTTTTTCATGGGATGGGGTAGGGGGAGTTAAAGCTTGCTTGTCCACAACTGAGTTACTTTAAAAAAAAAAAAGCAACTCTGGTTGAGAAATCAGATGCATGAGATTGTATGTCTAATTCTGCAAGATCCTGAAGGCATGGCTCTTAAAGGATGCCATCATGTAGTTTAGAAGCCACTAATTTCCGAGGAGTAATCTAATGTTGGTTAGATCTTTGGATTGACTGCAGCAAAGTATTGGTAGAGCAGTCTATCTCAGTATAATTCTTTCTAGGAAAATTTGGGAAGCGACTTTAACACAAAAACGAGGCAGATTTACTTATTTGCCATTTTCTATGTTAACATGCTTAATTATGTTGGAAACTGAATCTTTCTTTCCAGTACCACTTCCGCTGTCACGGTAAAGTCCGCCATCAGAAGACTGAAGGAGTTGAAAGACCAGTAGACGCTCCTCTACTCTTTGAGACATCACTGGCCTATAATAAATGGGTTAATTTATGTAACAAAATTGCCTTGGCTTGTTAACTTTATTAGACATTCTGATGTTTGCATTGTGTAAATACTGTTGTATTGGAAAAGCATGCCAAGATGGATTATTGTAATTCAGTGTCTTTTTTAGTAGTCAAATGGTAAAATGCAGCATGAGAATATAAGTCTTCCAAGTTAGATATGTGTGTTAGCTTTTTATAAGTCTGCTCCTGCCAGTTTGACTTTGAGATACATTGGAGCCAACTGTAAACTTTAGTTTTTAAATTACAGTTAATTTTTTTTGTTTGTTTTTGAGGCGGAGTCTCTGTTACCCAGGCGGGAGTGCCGTATACCAGTCTTGGCCCACTGCAACCTCCACTTCTTAGGTTGAAGCGATTCTCCTGCCTCAGCCTCCTGAGTAGCTGGGATTACAGGCACGCACCACCATACCTGGCTAATTTTTGTATTTTGAGTAGAGATGGAGTTTTCACCACATTGGCCAGGCTGTTCTTGAACTGACCTCAAGCGATCCACCTGCCTTGGCCTCCCAGAGTGCTGGGATTACAGGTGTGAGCCACCACGCCCAGCCTTACATTTAATATTTTTATAATGTGTCTAGGCTGGGTGCGGTGACTCACGCCTGAAATCCCAGCACTTTGGGTGGCTGAGGCAGGTGGATTACTTGAGGCCAGGAGATTGAGACCAGTGTGGCCAACATAGCAAAAACCCGTCTCGACAAAAAATACAAAAAATAGCTTGGTATGGTGGCACATGCCTGTAATCCCAGCTACTTTGGAGGCTCAGGCACAAGAATCACTTGAACCTACGAGGCGGAGGTTGCAGTGAGCCAGGATCGTGCCACTGCACTTTATTTAGCCAGGACAACACTCTGTCTCCAAAAAAAAGTTTCTGAAGGTAAAAGATATACTAAAGGATATACATATACTGCCTCTTCTATGATGTTTCATTTGACCTACACCATCAGCATCTTCAGGAAACAGTATGAAACTAATTTCACATTAAATGTTGCAAACGTCTGCAATGCTCCAGTTTTTAGTTTGCACGTAAGGATTCGTAGGATTGATTTCAGATTGACAGATGGTTGTAGTAACAAAAAAATGAATTGCCTTGGAGAATTCGAGTTATTTTAGGCCTGCCTTTGACACTTTTATGCACTTAATTCACTGCCAATTTAGTCTAACTCCTCAACCATCTGTGGTATGGACTTCTCAGTCCTCCTAATTGGTATGTCTTTTATCTATCCCAGAGTCAGTAGTCCTTTAAGGATGCAAATTTAATTCGATAAGAATGTGGATTTACTTCATCTTTAGGACAGAGTAAAAACCTTTATTTCACTTGGTCTGACCCCTATCTTCTATAACTTGTTTTTTTGCTCATTACTGGCCTTTGCACGGATGTCTCCCTTCACCTGTACCTCCTGCATTGCCTCTGGCAGAAACATCGCTACCCCAGGAGAATACTTCACTGGGTCAGGCGTTTGCTAGATCCGTAGCAGTAACTCATCTGTGGATCTCATTTGTGTCACAAAATGGTACTCCTACTGATTTCGTAATGTGAAGCAAGTACTGTGGGTCAGTAGGGGTAGGACCAGGAGTGACAAGTCAGGATTTTCAGGCTTCATAGGAATGACACAGCTCTCCAGGTGAATCTCCTGGAGAATTCTCCATAGGATCTCCAGGTGAGTGACCAGGATTTCATGTAAGCATAGGGAATTGAATGAGCATTAGATGGTCTAATGCTGTGGTTAAGAACACCAACTTAGCCAAACTGCCTAGATAGTTGGGTGACTTGGGTTAAGTGACTTAACCTCTCTGCTTCAGTTTCCTTTATAATTCGTGGTAGTAGAATGGAGTATATGCTGGGTGTTTGGATTATTAATTTGGAGTCTTACAAAGCTGCTATGTTACATGATTAGACATGGAAAACTTCGGTTTTTATAATCAGTGAAGTACTGCTTTTTGTTTGTTTTCTGAGAGAGTGTCTGTCACCCAGGCTGAAGTGCAGTGGCATGATCTCAGCTCACTGCAGTCTCCACCTCCTGGGTTCAAGCAGTTCTCGTGCCTCAGCCTCCGAAGTAGCTGGGATTACAGGCTTATGCCACAAATCCCGGCTAGTTTTTGTATTTTTTATTTTTAGTAGAGATGGGCTTTCGCCATGTTGACCAGGCTGGTCTCAAACTCCCAGGCTCAACTGATAACGTCTGCCTTGGCCTCCCAAAGTGCTGGGATTCTGTAAGCCACCTCACCCAGCCATGTATTGCTTTTTTATGACAGTTTAAGAGGAAAGGGCGGGGGACAGTTTACAGACCAGTGAAAGTGCTGAGATAAATATTTTTATACCTAAGGAAATAGTGATTTTCCCAAGATGATAGGGAGGCAGGTGATGTAGATAGGGCTGAAGATTAGATTTCTGGCTCCTATCTGTGATTTTCTGCTGTACCAGTCTGCCTTCTATTTTATGGGCTCAGTATTCCTTACCTGCCTCTTCCCATGCTAAAGATGCCCACCTTCGTTTTGTTATTTAAGCAACTTCATCCCCTGGCTTGTTTTCACAGTGGTTTTCTGAGCCTTTGACTCTAAGTCATCTAATTGAACATTGTGTTGTGATATAAAAAGTAAGTTAGGCTTGTGTTTTTCACCAGGCCATTTCATTGTATCCTAACTAGGCGGGTGGCTGTGATAAATGTACAGATTAGCCAATACAGAATCACGTCTAATTCCAAGTTTTCTTTTGGGTATGAAGTTGAGACATGGGGAAGCTTGAGCTTTGTTTTGTCAGCAACAGGTGAGGTGGAGAACTGGGACTGAAGGGGTTTGGGGAGGATCTGTTTAAGATTGGAAAAAATACATCAACTTGGGAATGTAAGCAACTAGAACCAAGCAATCTGTACAACGTTTTTACTGTTGGCTGTCTTCCTCTGGGAAACTAAAAGCCATTTTGTTGATAGCGCTTCAGGTCAGAATTCATCAACAGGGAATGGAAACATTGTCTATATGCTTTGGGGTACATCAAGATAAGTTGAGGGTCAAGTTAATGTCATGCCACAATCAACCCTGTATGTCAGGGCCCTTGAGAGCAGAGTAGTGTCGGGAGAGTGGGTGGTATGGTTGACACAAAGACCCACAGGTATTTCTATGGGTTCACTTAATGAAGCAGGGGCTTAGTTGAGGGTAGAGACTGTTCATTAAACCAGCCTTTGTTGACCACTCCCTGCAGTATGGACAGGACATGATCACCATCCTTAAGTCCCACTATAGCAGGAGGGAAACAGTATGCTTAATTAAGCTTAATTATAAACTCTTTGAGTTAGAAAACTGGTGAAAGTGTTATTTCCTCCTAAAGTAATTATGTATATATACATGCCAATTCCAATCAGAATGCTAATTTTTCTTTTTAACCCCAGAGCTGTGCAAAATGTTTCTCAAATTTATTCAGGAACACAAACAGCAGTTGGAAAGGACAAGAACTGTCTCCAGCATAATGGTTAAGAATGTGGAGGCTGAGGCAGGAGAATGGTATGAGCTGAGACTGCACTGCAGCCTGGGCGACAGAGCAAGACTCCGTCTTAACCAAAAAAAAAAAAAAAAAAAGGGGATTCTAGAGTCAAGCAGGAGTTATTTGGTTGTTCTGCTATACTAGTTGTGTGACCTTGGAGGAATTATTTAATCCTCTCCTGAACTTCAATCTTTTTTTTTTTTTCCCCGAGATAGAGTCTTGCTCTGTCGCGAGGCTGGAGTGCACTGTCATGATCTTGGGCTCACTGCAACCTCTGCCTCCTGAATTCAAGCGATTCTCCTTCCTCAGCCTCCCAAGTAGCTGGGATTACAGGTGTATGCCACCACGCCCGGCTAATTTTTAGTAGAGATGGGGTTTCTCTGGCCATGTTGGCCAGTCTGGTCTTGAACCCCTGGCTTCAGGTGATCCACCCGCTTCGGCCTCCCAAAGTGTGGGGATTACAGGCATGAGCCACCGTGCCGCCTAATCTTTTCATCTGTAAGATGGATATAGTAGTTTTCCTCTCAAACAGAACAAATTAGTTAAATTTGGATCTAGAACACTCACAGGTTCAGGAACTGTAGATCTTGGAAAGACGAATAACACTTTGGACATAATGCTGTTTTTCAAAGATGGGGTGGTGGGTGGGTGTTAGAGGGTGCTATCAGGCCAAAGGAGAAGGAATCAGGAGGGAAACTGCCTATGGCAAAAGCATGAGTTATGATGTCAGGGGAAGGGAGACAACAGGGTTCAGGCCAAGGAAGCCTTTCTGTTTTTGGCCCAAGGAGCGTCAATAAGATCTTTGAAAATACTTTGAAGTCATTTTGTGTGTGTGTATGTGCATACACACCTGATTTGTTTTATTTTTTTTTATTTTTTGAGTTAGGGTCTGGCTCAGTCGTCCAGGCTAGAGTGCAGTGGTGTGGTCTCAGCTCACTGCAACCTCTGCCTCCCAGGCTCAAGCCGTCCTCCCACCTCATCCTCCCCAGTAGCTGGGACTACAGGTGTGCACCACCTCGCTTGGCTACCTTTTGTATTTTTCATAGAGACATGGTTTCACCATGTTACCCATGCTGGTCTCAGACTCCTGAGCTCAAGCAATCCACCTGCCGCAGCCTCCCATAGTACTGAGATTACTGGCATGAGCCACCGTGCCCAGAATAGGAAACACTTTTGAGGTTCAAATCTCTTTGGAATCTTAGGATATTCCTTGTAAGAGGAAGGCTTATTTTCCTCTTTTCCATAGGATCTGCCTTTCCTGTTTATATTGTCTATGGGAAGTTGTTTTATGGGCCTGTTTGTCATGGGTTAAATTGTAGCACATTTGTGCTAAGGATCAAATAATACCCTATTTTCTCAGGGGCTTCTCAAGTATTTTAGTGTAATTTTTGATTACTTAGTCTCTGGCTTACTTCAGGCTGTAGAGAAAATGAGATGTATTGGCTGCATTTGCACAGGAACCATAAAAGGATTGTTCCAAGCACTATGGGAAAAGGATGGTGTCATTTGCTTAGAGGGCATTGGCTGGAGATAGAAAAAGCCATTCTGAAAAAACGGAAACCACAAGAACTGAGGACAGGTTTAATTCCTGGTGGCTGAGAGCTGGTTCCTGTAGCTTCTCTGTTCTGCTTTCCCATTGAGTTGGCTGCACCCAGTCTTTCCAGATACAGAAGGTTGGGACCTGCAGTGACTGGGAGAATGCTGTAAGCAGCAACATGCCAACATCACTTCCGTCTTAGGCCCATTTACAAGAGCATTAGAAGAGCGAGTTTCTACCTCTGTGCCTCATGGTTCCAGGCAATAATCAGTGAAAAAAGTAGGAGACTGACCACATGGATCTACAGCTACATGGTTTATTGTCTACACCCACTAGACCAGAGTAAGCTGAAGTTTGGGGCATGCAAGTAAAAGGGTAACACTTTTTTTTTTTTTTTTTTGAGATGGAGTCTCACTCTTCCCCAGGCTGGAGTGCAGTGGTGTGATCTTAGCTCGTTATAACCTCTGCCTCCTGGGTTCAAGTGATCCTCCTCAGCCTCCTGAGTAGCTGGGATTACAAGCATGTGGCACCACGCCCAGCTAAGTTTTGTGCAGAGACTGGGTTTCACCATCTTGGCCAGGCTGGTCTCGAACGCCTGACATAAAGTGAGTGGCCTCACAGGGTGTTAAGATTACAGGCATGAGCTATCACAGCCAGCCAATACTTTTATACACAACCGTATTGGTCCATTCTTGAATTGCTATAAAGAAATACCTGAGACTGGATAATTTATAAAGAGATTTAATTGCTTACAGTTCCACAGACTACACAGGATCATGGCTGGGGAGGCCTCAGGGAGCTTTTACTGTGGTAGGCAAAGCCAGAGCAGGAATTCACATGGCTGGAGCCTAGAGCAGGAGGAAGAGTAGGGGTGGGGGAGTGGGTAGGAGGGGGTACCACACACTAAAAACAACCAGATCTTGTGAGAACTCCCACAAGAACAGCACTAGTGGGGTGGTGCTAAACCATGAGAAACTGTCCCCATGATCCATTTACCTTCCACCAGGCCCAACCTCCAACATTGGAGATTTCAATTGAACATCAGATTTGAGTGGGGACACAGATCCAAACCATATCAACTAAAGTTTCTTTTTATGATACTATTTTTGGCATACCCGAACTCCCAGACTCCCCAGCTATTTTCCTGGTTGGGTAATATGTCAGTCAGTGTCGTAGCAGGGAACAGATGACACATTCAAATTACAAAAATACAAGGTTTTTATAAAGACATTTACAAAAGTGTGTGCAGGATGTTGGAAAAACCATAGGAGATAGTAGAGTGGCCTGAAAGGGAGGAGAGTGAGTAGTTACTGGAAATTGTTAAGGAAAGTCCTGTGGAAAGGGTGACCTTAGAGTGATTCAACCAATGAAATATGGCCATGCAGAGAGTGACCCAAGGGGATGAATATCCCAGCCTCATTCTCCTTATCTGCTACTGTTCTCCAGTGACCAAGCCCAACCAGTAGGCAAAAGAACCCATTCACATAGTACATAGAGGTCAGCCTCCTGGAGCAGAGATCAAGATAGAGAAGAGAGGAGGATGGCACCAGAGAGACGTGAAAAATGTCAAGCCTACCCTCTGTTAGGGCTCTACATTCTATTAAGATCAGAGGTTGATCTGTTGAAGATTTTAAACTTCAATAGGTTGTCATTGTGCAGTCCTTGTGGGTAGGGACTAGGTTTAGTTCTTTATGTCCTCTTGTGTTAGCTACTGCTAAATCCAAACCACCTCAGAACTCAAGAACTGAAAGTAATAAGCATTAATATTACTCAAAAGTCATTCTGATAATCTGGGTCATTCTGGGCTTGGCTTGCTCTTGCATCTGTGGTCAGCTGTTAGGTCAGTGGGGAACTGATTGGTCTAGCATGGCCTCACTCATATTTGGCTGATAGTTGGGTGGCATTTGGAGCAGTAAGTGTGACTGGGTCATGTGTCTGTCATTCAGCAGCTATCCTGGGTTGGCTCACAGGGCAGTGGCAGGGTAATTGAAGCTCACACATCATTACTTGTGCAGTATAGTACAAAGAAGTCAGTCTCAAGGCGAATCCAGATTTAAGGAGTAAGAAGATATACTCTATTTCTTGATGCAACAAGCTACAAATTACAAAGCATGTAGATACAGAATTATGGCCATTTTTGCAATCTACTCCCCATAATAGGGTCTGGGATAAAATGGGTCCTCTGTTATTTTATGATTTAATAAATGATAGTACTAGAAAGGAGATTTTAAATGTCCTGAAAAGGTCTGACCATTTTGTGGTCCCCATATCCTATTACAATTTACTTTTTTGGTGATTAATTTAGATGGGGTCTCACTCACCCAGGTTGGAGTGCAGCGGCATGATCTGGGCTCACAGCAACCTCTGCCTCCTAGGCTCGAGCGATCCTCCCACCTCAGTCTCCTGAGTAACTGAGACTATAGGCAGGTGCCACCATGCCCGGCTAATTTTTTTGTATTTTTTGTAGAGATGGGGTTTTGCCAGGTTGCCCAGGCTGATCTTGAACTCCTGGGCTCAAGTGATAGACCTACCTTGGCCTCCTAAAGTACTGAGATTACAGGCATGAGCCACTGCCCCCAGCCTACTTATTTTTAAGTATTTGTAAAACTTTTATTATAATGTCTTAGGCATTCAGAGGAAGCACAATTGCTGGTACTACTGAAAGGGGTATGTTGAGCCATCTGTGTCATATTCCAACTTTTGTCTTGGCTCATTTCAATTTTATGGTCACAAGAATGTAAACTACTGTCTCTCCTCATTTTGCCTGTTACCTGGTAAGTGTTTAGTGACTTGTTCATGTTCTCCGTTTAGTAACATCATACATCCTATTTCTGTTAGCTAGTCTTGATACTTTTCTGATGATCAGATTATCTACTCCTTTTGATACATGAAGTTTTGCGTATCCTTGGGCCAATCAACTCTCCATATTTTGCAGAATTGTGAGGATAGTCATTACCAGTCTCTGATTGAGAAGCAGCTTACAAAGGTATCGCATCTTGGTATGGTAGCTAATTGGGAATTTGGGTTGATTAGTGAAGGGATGAATGCTTTTTTGGGTCCACATATGATACTTAGGGGCATCTTTGGAATTGCATGTAAGGAAAGAAGGGCATGTAGAATGCATTAGAGATTCCATCATAATCATGTCTGGGCGTGGTGGCTCACACCTGTAATCCCAGCACTTTGGGAGGCCAAGGCGGGTGGATCACCTGAGGTCAGGAGTTTGTGACCAGCCTGACCAACATGGTGAAATCCTGTCTCTACTAAAAAATGACAATATTTACCCGGGCGTGGTGGCACGTGCCTGTAATCCCAGCTGCTCAGGAGGCTGAGGCAGGAGGTGGAGGTTTCAGTGAGCTGAGATCGCTTCACTGCACTGCAGCCTGGGCGACGGAGTGAGACTCTGTCTTAAAAAAAAATAAAAACTACTGTCATCTACAGCCTTTGGTACTCTGTTTCTCATAACTGAACACTCTCAATATGCTCAGTTGATTGGACCCGGGATGGACAACTGATAGAGTAAATGGAACCAATCAATTATCTTTAGAGAATTTGGATCAAATGACACAGCAGCTGAGTTAAACTAAGGCAGAGCATTAAGCTTTGGGAAAAGCTCATGACTCCTGCTGCCAGGATCACAACACTGCCCCAATTCCCAGCCAGAGTGTTTGGTTGCATGCAATAAAGACTGACTGCAGGTAACTAAAGCAGAAAAAGTATTTATTGGAGGGTAATAGAGTGCTTCACAGGATTGAAAAAAACCTAAAGAATCAGGTTTATAAGGGGAATAAAATAGGACGTTCTCACAGATAGCAAAGGGAGGAGTGAAAGAAGAATCCCCAGTAGGGAGCTGAGCTTCTGGTCTGTTTTATGTCTTGACAGTATTCAGAAGTCAAAAACCTGAACAGAAGAGTCCAGTGGCCTAGTTGGGGGCCATACTTCTGGCCCTTGGCACTTAGTTGGCAGTCCCACCAAGACTACAGATGACATAGGAGAGATAAATCTCTAATAGGAAATTAGAGATTATCCATAATTTTAGGAGGGCAAATGTTCTTCACATCAAGCTTGAATTACCATTTAGGTTGTATTTGTACTACTTACTCTTTTATAAACCATGTAATTATAAGGTAATGCCCCTTGGATTTTGTCCCTCAACTGATGGAAGAACACTACAACAGAGCCACAAGTATACAAGTTGGGGGGCAAAGTCCCCCCAACTCTTCCCCATGAGGACCTGAGACCACTCACTGTGGTCAGAGTAGGAGCTTTTGGAGGTCAGATGGTAGATGATGTCTTGGATTGAATATCTTACAGTGGATAATGTGGAATGGTGGCTCCATCCTTTGTTTTTTACCCTAATTCCAGAATGGTGAAACTCCTTTATTTGACCCATGGCCCATGGAGGGAGGGCTATTAGGGTTGGAAAATCAAGTGCAAACCTCTAGGGTTGCCTCTCCTACACACAGTAAAACAAAAGGAATCCCTGGGTGAATCACAGATAAATGGCTTATCCAAACATCTGAAATTTTCATGAATAATGATCTTATGATCATAACTAACCTCAGCTATGATTCTGGGTATAAATCTATATTGGAGGAAATCAACATATCTTCTGGCCATGACATACTGCTCCTATTAACCTAACAAATGTATTTTTTCCTTTCATCCCTATCTGCAAAGTAGTCAAAACTAGTTTATCTTCACTTGCAGGGACAGCAGTATACTTTCACTGTTTTACTTCAGGGCTATCAACTCATATACTCATATACAACTCATATATGTTATTGATGTTAACGTAATGGTGTTACTGTTATTTTTAAATGAATTGGTAAACAAATGTTTTTTTTAAAAATTTCCAGTATTAATTCCTTTTTGTGTTTTTGAGACAGAGTTTCACTCTGTTGCCCAGGCTGGAGTGCAATGGTGTGATCTCGGCTCTGCAACCTCTGCCTCCTGGGTTCAAGCAATTCTCTTGCCTCGGCTTCCTGAGTAGCTGGGATTACAGGCATGCACCACCATGCCCGACTAATTTTTTTGTATTTTTAGTAGAGACAGGGTTTCACCATGTGGACCAGGCTGGTCTCAAACTCCTGACCTCAGGTGATCTGCCTGCCTCAGCCTCCCAAAGTGCTGGGATTACAGGCATGAGCCACTGTGCCCGGCATCATATACTATTATAATATAATCCAGAAAGATCTTGATCATTTTGGTGTCTTAGGGAAGATACTGATCCATTACACTGATGACATAACAAGTGGACCTAAAGAGATCAGGAAGTGTTGAGAATGATATACCCAGTATGATATGAATATGGTGTTTAGGTTATCTTGGGGATTTCCTACCTAAAGTGATAGACAAGTTGCTGCACTGTAGACTATTCCCAACGAAAAGACATAATCTTTACTGGGTCCGTTTGGGTTGAGGGGGATGGTTGCAAAGTAAGTCACATTGAGTGTGCTTCTGTGTCCCATTTACTGAGTAACCTGTAAGACTTGAGTGGAGTCTGTCAGAGTTTTCAGTAGAGCCTGGAGAAAAAACAGACTTGGCAGCAGATCCAAGTTGTAGTCCCAAGTTGTTCTGGCACTTGGTCTGTATGACCTAGCAAATCTAAGTAGATTCGAGGTGTTAGTGGCAGATAGAGATGTCCTATGATGCTGCAAAAGAAAAATTGTAGTGCACTAGGGATTTGAAATTAATGACCTCTTCTGCTGACATCTGTTATCTATTTAAAAATTAGGTCTGGTTTGCTGCTAGACCCTGGTAGAATACCTGAGCATGGAACATCACGTTTCTTTGCAACTGAATCTGTTTATTATAAACTTGATGTTATCTGATCTATAAAATTATAAAATTAGATGTGTGCAACAGCATTCCATTCCAAAATGGAAATGGTTTATACAAAATTGTACCAGAGAATATCCAGAAAATACAAGTATGCTGTTTTAAGCATGAAGCTTAGATTCCCATGGACTCTTAGATTCCCATGGAATATATTTAGGTGTATTCTCCTACTGCCTCACTGTTTCTCCTGGAATCAGTTGTCTTCTTGGGGAGTTTGTTATGTCAGCTAATGGAAGAGGGAAAAGTGCATCATGGATAGAACTACATCCTGTACTGGCATCAGCTGAAAGCGGACAGAGGTAGAGGGAGGACAGTGGTAAAGGGAAGTCCTCCCAGTGGGCAGAACTTAAGATAGTATCCCCTTTGCATGCAAGAAGAGATGGTCTGAAGTAGAGACTTATATTGATTGACGAGCAGGCAGAAAAGGGTGGTGTCTCCAGATACTCACATCACCTTGAAATGGCTAATGGGTTCGTACAAGCTGGCCAGAGATTTGGAAGGAACAAGAATGGAAGGCTGGATACTTCTTCAAGGTTGAACACAAGGATGTTTCAAGCATAGATATGTGGATAGAACTGCAACAAAAGAGGCCTATGCTGAGCAGCTAATGTGACACTATTCCCTAAGTGTACATTAGATGTCTCCCATCGTGCAAAGGGCAGCAGTTTGTCATCCCAGGGATAGACATGTATTATGGGTATGGAGTTGTCTCTTGCCTACAGTGTATCTGCCAGCATTACCATTCATGGGCTTGCAGAATGCCTTATCCATCAGTGTGATATCCCATACCATATAGTGGTTAAGGTACTGTCCTACAAGATGTAGTTTATACCTTAAATCTATCAGTATATAGTGCTACCTCTTCCATAGCCAGAATGGATAGGTCAAGAAATCAAGTGATGGAGGTGGAACTTACTACATTGAAAATTCTGCCAGTTAACCCACTGGAAGCATTTTTATTTCCCCTGCTTTTGACCTGCTTTTGAGTTTGGTGACTTTGAAGGTCCTAGTTCCTAAGGAAGTAATGTTTCTCTCAGGGAATTCAACCTTGGTTCCATTTAAATTGAAATCTTGAGTCAGTTCTCTGATCACTTTGAGCTCATTCTACTGCTGAACCAGCAGGCAGAAAAGGTGGTCTTTCCAGATTATCACCTTTACCATCCAATAATTTCAGCTCTGTGCTTCAGATACCTTGCCATATCAAAAGAAAATATCCAGAAAGAAGCACCAAAAAAGGAAAAGAACAAATATGTGTACAAGACATAGGAGCTAGTTAAGAGTTCTTTTCCTTTTAGAGACAGTCTCCTCTGTTGCCCAGGCAAGAGTACAGTGACACAATCATAGCTCAATGCAGCCTGGGACTCCTGGGCTCAAGTGGTCTTCTGGCCTCAGCCCCCCGAGTAGCTAGGCCAGAAGCTACTGTGTGTTATGCCCGGCTTATTGTTATTAGTAGTAGTAGTAATAGTAGTAGAGATTGGATCTTGCCATGTTGCCCGGGCTGGTTTCTTGCTATATTGCCCAGGCTGGTTTCAAATTCCTGGCCTAAAGCGATCCTCCTCAGCCTCCCAAAGTGCCGGGATTACAGGTGTGAGCCACCATGCCTGGCCTCAGTTATAGTATATAATTGGAGTCCCACAGGAGAAAGGAGAGATGATAATGGCTTTTTTCCCCCCAAAACCAATGAAAGATACCAAGCCACAGATTAAAGTATCCCTGTAAACTTACACAAAATAAAAATTTTAAAGTTACACCTAAGAATGTCATAGTATTACTGAATACCAAAGAAAAAGAGCATAATAAAAGCAGCTAGTAGCAAAAAAGGTGTAACACTAACAGTTAACTTCTTAACAACCATAGAATCTAGAAGACAATAGAGTTATACTTTGAAAGTGCTTCAAGTTCTGTACTCAGCAATTATAACATCAGAATATGAAGGTGAAACAAAGACAGTTACCTCTGCCACCACCACCAATAAAATACTGACGGAATTGATCACTAGCACACCCACACATCACACAGAAGGCAAATAATCCATGGATGAGACTTGAAGGAAGGAGTGGCAGTCAACAAACAGGAACTATGTCAGTAAATACAAGTGAATTTAGACCACATGAATAGTAGCAGCAACAACTTTGGGGAGTGAAACGAAAATGTATTACAGCAGCATATAAATTGGGAAAGGGTAAATAGTGTTAAAATATTCGAAGGTTCTTGCATTGTTCTGGAAGAAGTCAAACTACAAAGTTAGTATATGTTGCAATCTCTGATAATCATGAAAATAATAGAAAGTAATATATAACAATACAATGGAAATAGAATTGAAAAACAGAGGAGAGAGAAAAAGAATTTGTAAGACAAGTAGTACCTAGTAAGGTAGATTTAAACATACCTGTGCACACATGTATATACATACACACACACACATATATATATTATTGGCACATTTATATATATTTATATCTAAATTTATACATTTGTAATATATATAATATAGTACATATTACATATGTATTACAATATTACATATTGTATGTAACATATGCCTGTGTACACATGTATATATACACACGTATATACGTATTATATATAAATGTGCCAGTAATAACTTTGCATACAAATAGACTAAGTGTGTCAATTAAAGATATAGTCAAATTGGATTGCATACCCAAAGTATAAGGATTAAAGAAAAACCTAAAGCACAAGGAATCAGATATAAAAATAAAATATAAGGAAACAGACTCACCAAAGTTATAAAGATACCGAAAGAGTGAAAGTAAAAGGATGGAAAAAGATATAACAGGCATTTAAGAAATAATGATCCATGAAATGAAAGCTGTGTTAATATCTGACATTGTGGACTTAAAGGCAAAAAAGCATTACTAGAGACAAAGAAGGACATATATATTGTTAAACATATGGAAAACGTGCATGATTTTTCAGCAATTCTGGGGCATTGATATGAAACACTAGATAAGTAGGTGGCAATGGCTCTGAAAATATTCTTGAGGTGCAAATTGAACAATTAATTGAAGAACTTAGAGAAACACTGACTAGAGAAAATCAAGGGGCTGGCTATGGTGGCTCACACCTGTAATCCCAGCGCTTTGAGAGGCGGAGGTGGGCAGATTGCTTGAGCCCAGGAGTTCAAAACCAGCTTGGGCAACATGGCGAAACCCTGTCTGTACAAAAAACAGAAAAATTAACCAGGTGTGCTGGCATGCGCCTGTGGTCCCAGCTACTTGGGAGGCTGAGGTGGGAGAATGGCTTGAGCCCATGAGGCAAAGTTTGGAGTGAGCTGAGCCGAGATTGCACCACTGCACTCCAGCCTGGGCGACAGAGCCAGATCCTATCTGGAAAAAAAAAAAAAAAAAAAAAAAAAAAAAAAAAAAACAATGGCAATGAACAAGACAACCCAGCAAGTTGGAATCATCATAAGCTGGAAAACGTGAATTTGTTAATTTCTAAATAATAGAAATCTCTATCAAGCAAAACTTAAAATGTTAAGAAATGTTTCAGCACTCAAGAGGTAGCAGTAATAGATGCTAACCATCTTTTTTTTTTTTTTTTTTTTTTTGAGATGGAGTCTTGCTCTGTCGCCCAGGCTGGAGTGCAGTGGCGTGATCTCGGCTCACTATAATGTTTGCCTCCCGGGTTCAAGTGATTCTCCTGTCTCAGCCTCTCAATTACAGGAGATTACAGGCATGCACCACTATACCCAGCTAATTTTTTGTTGTTGTTGTATTTTTAGTAGAGATGAGGTTGGTCAGGCTGGTCTTGAACTCCTGACCTCAAGTGATCCACCTGCCTCGGCCTCCCAAAGTGCTGGTATTACAGGCATGAGCCACCACGCCTGTCCAATGCTCATCTTTTTTTTTTTTAAATTGACTTTTCACACTGTACAAGAACCAACACCTTTGTGATTTGTTTTCTGTTCCTGAAGCCTGCCTGTTCCATTTTGTTTCCTGAGCTGGCATTAAACATTGATGTATTCCTTAAAATGTCTCTTTTGTTTTTGAAACAGGGCTTTGCTCTGTTGCCCAGGCTGGAGTGCAGTGGCATGATCACGGCTTACTGCAGTCTCAAACTCCTGGTCTCAAGTGATCCTCCTGCCTTGGCTTTCTGAGTAACTGGGACTACAGGCATGCACCAACATACCTGGCTAATTTTTTTATTTTTAGTAGAGACGAAGTCTCACTATGTTTCCCAAGCTGGTCTCAAACTCCTGAGCTTAAGCGATCCTCCTTCCTCAGCCTTCCAAAGTGCTGGGATTACAGGCATGAGCTACTGTGCCTGGCTATTCATAACAATGTCAAGAGGGAAATACAATAGTTACTGTTGCATGTATATCACCATATTCACTATTTGTTTTGTGTACTGACCTAGGTGTCACAGTATAGTCAATAGGTCCTCTAGTTTTTGAAGATTTACATAGTGCACTTTAGCCTTGGAACTTAGTTCATTTTCATACATTTTTGGGGAACCTAATCTGTAAACCAAGAAAGTACTTATCTGCAGATACTCATTCCTTCAACAAAGTGGAGAAATTTGTCAACATGTATTGGCTGTAAGCATCATATATAACACTAGGGGGTGATAGAACATAGCCAGAGGAAGGAAAATAGCCTGGCAAGAATTAAATGTAAGGTTTGGAAGATCCATCTTGAGGGCATATATAAAATGGATACGAGCCTGTGTAAAATTACAGTTTAGTAAATACCAAGTTCTTTTTAAATTAATATAATATGACCAAGCTTTTAAAAAAAGACCAAAAGGAGTTAATAAGTATAGGTCTTCTGGGACAAACCACCCACAAATACATAATGAAGATGAACTTGGGTATATTTTCTATGATCTGCTCATTAGAAAAGTTGAATTTAGTGTTTTTATTTTGTTGATTATATTAAAAATTATCAGATACAAAAGCAAAACTTCAGTGATAATATATCATTAAAGTATATTTCATTGACTAAGACTTTATCAGGTGTTTCTTAAATTACAGTGTTTAGGTCTCTGGCCTCATTTTCAGGGTCTTCAAGAATTTTTTTCCTTTAAAAAGGAAAACTGGTATAGGAGGACAGTATTAAATACACCATCGTAAACACTGGACTTTGTAGTTGAGTAGACCAATGAAGACATGAACTGACGAGGGAAGCTAAGTGAGAGCCCAGACCCTGGCAAGTGGGTCAAAAGGTTACACTGATGGAGGGAGACACCCTGACAGCACTGCCACAGGGCAGAGCCAATGGGATGCTCAGTGGAAGCATAACTTGGAAACTTGGAGGGGAGCCAGGAGGAGAGGCATTCCTTTCTGTCAAGTGGGCACTCTTAAGATGCATGCCTCACCTTGACACCTTCACACATGAAATGATGTAATTTGTTAAGGTTGAAGACCAATATTATAGGGGTGATTGGCTCTTCTCTTTCCTGATGTTCTTCTGAAAGTCTTTTGCACACCTCTCCCCAAAATAACTATTCTTTCAACTCAAGGCTGTTCTGCTTATATGCTTCTCTTCTTTGGTCTCTAAGTCATGATTAGCATTGGGAGGGCTTTATCAGGAATACCTAACACATGCACCTTGCTGTGAGCCAGGCTGCATTCCAAGGACTTGAACTATATAAACTCATTTAATCCTCATGACAGCTCTGCCCTGGGTAACTGTGGGACCATATTTTACAAAGCTCTTAATGACTTGACCCCTGCTTGCCTTGCCAGCTGCATCTATTGTCAGGTCCTGTTACCACTCTAAGCACCAGCAGTACTGAACTTCTTTGAGTTACTTGAACAAACCATGCCTGAATACTGTAGCTAGTATTTATCGTACTCTTTCTGTTGGCAAGTGTGTCTCCCCCTGCACTGTCTCCCCTTCTCTTTTCCTCAAACTCATGGATTAATATTATTGTTTCCCCCATTTTACAGATGAGGAAAAGAAGCTTAGATAAGTTAAATGTCATGTCTAGATTATACACTTCAGAGAGGGATAATAATGTGGGAAAAGGATGAGCTTTGGACCTAGAAGTTATGTTATCCAACTTCAGATCTGCCATTTACTAGCTTAAACCTCAGAGAGGACAGGTGCGGTGGCTCACGCCTGTAATCCCAGCAATTTGGGAGGCTGAGGCAGGGGGATCACAAGGTCAGGAGTTCGAGACCAGCCTGATCAACATGGTGAAACCCCGTCTCTACTAAAAATACAAAAATTAGCTGGGCGTGGTGGTGCGTGCCTGTAATCCCAGCTACTCAGGAAGCTGAGGCAGGAGAATCGCTTGAACCCGGGAGGCGGAGTTTGCAGTGAGCCGATACCACACCATTGCACTCCAGCCTGGACAACAGAGCAAGACTCTGTCTCAAAAACAAACAAAAAACCTCAGAGAGTATAAGATACAGATGCAGAGTGGCATATTGCGACAGATTTTGGTGATTGGGAGGGCCAACCCAGGCATGAGACAAAGGGATAAAATTAAGGGAAGAACAACAGAATGGAACGGAAAGAATGTTTTCTCTTTTGTCTTTTACTTTATTTATTTATTTATTTATTTATTTATTTGAGACAGAGCCTTGCTCTGTTTCCCAGGCTGGAGTGAAGCAGTGTGATCATGGCTCACCACAGCCTCAACCTCCTGGGCTCAAACGATCCTCCTGCCTCAGCCCTCCTGAGTAGCTGAGACAATGGGCATATACCACCACACTCGGCTGTTTTATAATTTTTTATTTTTTAGTAGAGACAAGGTCTTACTCTTTCCCAGTCTGGTCTCCAATTCCTGATCTCAGGTGATCCTCCCACCTTGGCCCCTGAAAGTGTTGGGATTATGGGCATAAGCCACCTTGCCCAGCCTGGAAAGAATGTTTTTGAAAGATGATGTTAATAAAGAACAAACAGGATTCCACTGATTAAATTAGGACATGTGCACATTCTGTGCCCCAAACAGGAGTATGAGTGTGTCACTTTCTATATAGGAAAATGAGTGCAGAGAATGGACAGCAGAGGGAGCCCTTGATGAGTTTTGACCATCAAGGTAAGAAGATGGAGAGAGTGACATTTTCCCTGGTGCTCTCAGACCATGAGCTTATTTCTCCCCACTCTATCTTTACTTCTTTACAATAATGGTTGTATATTATTTCCTAACAGAAGTGGCCATGATGTGCTAGCAATTATGCCTGTCCTCACAATTCTCTGTGAGCGTGCTGCTCTATTCCTTCCTCTTTACAATATGAAGAAAGTAAGGCTCAGAGAACTGCCCCAAGTTGAGTTACACAACTGGTACATAATTGAGTCAGGATTCCAATTCTTAGGGCTCTGGGATTCTAAGTGAATCCTCATGCCAAAGTCACTGTTCTGTGCCCTCACATCTGTGGTCGTTTTTCCCCCTCTGCAAATGCAAAGGGGGTTAGAAAGACACTCTCAGAGTAACATAGTAGGTTCATTTTAGCAGGGACATTTCAGAAACACAATGTATTAACTCAAGGGAGGTACCCCACACCCAGCAGGCTTGTGGGAAAAGAAATGTGGAGGCTGGTGGCAATGGCAGTATCCAGGATGTGGATATGGGGGCTTTAAAATACCCCCATAATTTCCATTTACCACCACCCCTACCTGGTCTCTTATAAAAAACTGACATTATCTGAATCTTATGTCAAAAGCTTTGCAAATACAGCTTCAAAACCCTTCCTGGCTGCCACCTCCCAACCTTCCCTAAGCTCCACTGTGGCTGGCCTTTCCTGGCAGCACTCAGCCTCCCTCTGGTGAGTGATGGTGGGTTGGGCCAGGCTGTGTGTGCTTAGAGACCCTCAAATTGAAGGAGCTCCAATTCCACATCCATAGTTGCCACAAAATAAAGACTCCTGTCTTCTCTCCTTTTTCTGGGACCCCCACTGCGTAGCTCGGCATGGGTCCAAGTCTTCAGGGGGGGCTCAGCAAAGACTTGGTGACAGGCTGATTGATGGATTCTCGCCTTGCCTGCCCTCTCGCCCACTCCTGCAGGCTCTGGCCCTGGTCCACTGTCCAGCTGCCTAAGGGGTCTGCTTTTCTTTGTTGAGTCAGCACCAATGAGTCAGGGCCAAAATCAGCTGCAGGGAGTGGGGAGTACTGCAGGAAATTGTGGGGTTGGAGTAAGAATTTAGTGGCCCTAAAGGAAGGTATAGCCAGGAGCATCTGAAGGGATGGCACTGGGGGAGGTGGTCAGAGGAGGACCCTCTCTGACCTGCTGATGTTGTTGACCATTGGCTCTTGATGGAGCACTTTCCTGTAGTAAAACACAAGCGCTTACTCAAGTCATTGCCTAGGGCCCTAAAAAAAACCCCAGTCTTGTCTCTTTTGTGCTTCAACTCTACTCTTCTAGAGATGCCAAAATGGAACCAAATCTCCATGAACTCTGCTAATGGAAGACGAGGAAAAGGCAGGTAAGTGAAATTCTCAGATACATCCCAACAGCAGTTCAACACTGTCCTTTTGCTGGAGCTGCTGAGTTTTCATCCTCAGTGGTTGATGGCATCGGCTGCCCTCCTTCTGTATTTGCTTATCCACAGGTTGTACACACTAGTAGTGTGGACAGGAGGAGAGTTGTATATTGCTGGAAGGTAGGTAAAGCTGGGCTCATGATGTGGCTCTATACTCAGATTTGCAGGCCATGGTCCCAGGGAATTTTGTTCATTTTATCCTACTAAGCCTCACAACAGGAGCCCGTCAGCCCCCTAAGACAGGAGCAAGGAACAATAATGGTCCCAGGAATGGAAGTCCTATGCCTTTTATATAACAGCATTGGTGGAACACACCCAGACTTCCCATATCCTGTGCCCAGGTAGACCACGCAACAAAGACCATGCAGCAAACAGACCCTCGTGCGTCCTTCCATATTATTGCCCTTCTTTTGGTAGACAGAGGCCCAAAATATTTTCAAGGGGACATTCTCATTCTCCATGGCCCTCTCTTGATGATCTGTCTCTTGGGAATGAAGCTCAAGAGTCCAACTTAGCCAGGCACAGTAGCTCATACCTGTAGTCCCAGCTACTTGAGAGGCTGAGGAAGGAGTTGTCTTCACCCCTCAAGAGTAGGGCAGTGGTGAAAACAGGTCTTGGTTTAAAAATTGAAGACTAGAGCAATCGTTACCACATGGTGATATCACAGATTCTTGGTGTATCCCAGACAGATGAGGTCTTAGAGATGACCTGGTGCAACACGGAGATTAAGAGGCTGGGCTCTGGTGTCAGGCCATTTGCATTCTATCAGTAATTATTCTTAGTATCTAAGTACTCTTAGTACCCACTGGGTAAGTTTCCTAACCTCTCGAGGCCTCTGTTTCCTGGTCTATAAAATGAGGATAATAATGATACCAACCTCATAGGTTGTTATAAGGATAAAATGAGATAATTTTTCTAAAATGCTTAGCCAGACACATGATAAGCAATCAATTTATGTTTGATATTTTTTATCACTATGTTATCGTCTTCACTTCATAGACATTGAAACTAAGGCCCTAAGAGGTAATGTTTCTTAAAGTCACAAAGGCAAACTAATTGTATATGAACATTTCCACTGATTGGAAATAAGGGGACATAAGCCAGGAAAGGCCAGGTTATGTTTCAGTAATAACTCCCAAATGTCCACTTCCTGCCTACATTCCATGTCCACTGTGGGTCAGCTGTAGGCTCTACTAGGTCCTATTACTGTGCTTGTTTCAGGACCAAGGTAGATGAAGTACACGGCCAGCCCTTTGGAAGTGACTCAGATCACTTCTGCCTACATTTCATGAACAAAGCAAGCCACATGGCATATGGGAGTTCAACAGTATGGGTAAGCATAATCTTCTTACAGGGAGGTAATCAGATATTGGTGAAGAAGAATATAATTTATGACCATCTGCTATCTAAGCAAAGATGATCTTAGTGTGAGCTATCCCCTGGCATTAACCAGTTGAAACACCTGCCCCAAGATGTCAAAACTGGTATGCAAAACTAGAAGACCCTTCTGCAGCATTAACAGGAACATCTATTGATGCCCACTCCTTGAAAAAATTTCTCAAAATCCCCAAACCATGGACAAAATAAAAACTTCCACTTACTGAATGTTAATCACACTGTCATGTGGCTCACCCTAGGATGTCCTTATACCAGAACATCACAGAGGGTTCACCTCCCCTCTCACCTCTTAAAGTGTTTCCAACCTATCCCATCCTATTTCATTCCCTTTTGCATTTCATTCCATTAACATCTGATGGTTTGGTGCTAATTACTGGTCTAGATGGTAGAAACACAAGAGAAGGGGGCACTTATCTTTAAGGAAGGAGGAAAACTTCCCTCCAGTGGGGGGAGACTAATAGTAAAGTCAATACATAGAATATATTGTAAGTGCTGGTATGGGCTGAAGGCTGTGGAACCACAAAGGAGAGTCACTTAATCTAGCCTGGGAATGTCAGAAAAGTTTGGCATGGGAAAGCTGAGGTTGCTGGAATTTCATTCTTAAGAAGGTGTGAGAATTATGCAACTGGTCATCGTCATGATGATGTTGGAGACAAACGTACATCTTTTTAGAAGCAAGTATTTAGGGTTCCTAGTATTTCTTATTTATTATCGAGCATCTTTTCTGAGTGTTGGGCATTGGCAATGTGCTAGGCAGTTAAATGACACAGTCCATGCCTTTTGGGACTTAAGTAAGCAGAGGGTCTCAAAGAATAGGTCTTTCTTGAAGACCAGAATAAGTCTTAAAGAAAAGGTGAATCTCCCAGGGAGCTTGTTCATAATGCAGACTTGTGGGTTCTACCCTAGATTTTCTGGATGTGGGATCCAGAAATTTACATTTCAAACAAGTGCCTGTGATACTTTGATCATACTTGAAGTTTGAAGGTTACTGCTCAAAAGACAGCCATAATATTGATGCATGTAGAGAGGGCCCAGGGAAAAATGGGTTGAGCTTATTGAACAAAGAAATACATTGGAGTAAAAAATATTTGTGTTACCTGTGAATCAGAGGCCAATGCCCTTTGAAGTGTGGTGTAAAGGTTAGAGAACTTGGCATTTCTTTTGCAAGGCTGCTGTTGACTTCAGTTCAGGACCATCTCTTCAAAACTGCTTTCTTGTGCTAACATGTTTCTTTTTTTTTTTTTTTAATTATGTTGCCTTTTATCTCTTCCAATAAAACAATTTTATGGCAGAATCTGGTACCCACTTTGCATACAACAGCCAATTAGAGGTAAAGGTGATTAATGAATAAGGACTAATGACATCTCTCTGTTGGCTTACAGTTTACAAATAACTTAGATTGGTCTCCATCTTTTTTTTTTTTAAGAGGGTCTCCCTCTGTTGCTCAGGCTGGAGGGCAGTGGCACAATCATAGCTCACTGCATCCTCAAACTCCTGAGCTCAAGCAATCCTTCTACTCAGCCTCATGAGTAGCTAGGACTACTGATGCATAACACCATGCCTGGCTAGTATTTTAAATTTTTGTAGAGATGGGATCTTGCTATGTTGCCCAGGCTGGTCTTGAACTCTTGGCCTCAAGGAATCCTCCTGCCTTGGTCTCCCAAAATGCTGGGACTATAGTTGTGAGCCACAGCACCCAGCCTGTCTCATTTGATTTACCAATACCATGGGGATAGATGTTCTTATTAGCTTCATTTTTCAGTTGAGGAAACTGGATTTGGAGAGGATAGGCAACCTACCCGAGGTCACGTAAGGTGACTGATAGACTAGCCATGCTGAGATGGGCTTTGTTGAGAACTGTCTTTGGGACTATTCCATCATCTCTAATAACTCTGAATGAGCAATTGGCCTCATTTATACCCAGACTGCCTCTGGCAGAGAATTCACTCCTATGAAAAAGCTCCATGAATCCCACACCTATCACTTCATCCCCCGCCCTTGGATTCTGGCATCCCTTAACACTGTGGTGGTCCAGATGAGTGTGAGGGAGAGAATGCAGAAAAGACCAAACGAAGGGTCAGAAGATGGAGGCCTCCTCTCACTCCCTAAACCCAGCAGGCTGTCTATAGCCCATGAGATGAACTTTAGGAAAACCAAAAAGAAGTTTCATGTGGTTTGCAGTCCTCTTCATCTCCTCTCAACTGTCCTTCACCTCTGGCCCCTTGCCTAACTTTTAGCTTGGTGTTCTTTCTGTCCCAATGGGACTGTGAACTCTCTCAAAGTGAAAAAATTAGGGAGCGTATGTGTTACTCAGGGGCATATTTTTGCTTTGAACACAAGGCCAATTTTGGGAGCTGTATAACCCTAAGGAACAGATGATTAGGAGGAGAGTCTTGGCTGGGAAGGAATCTCTCTGTTGTCTGTCATTAGGGAGTGTCTTAGTCCATTCAGGCTGCCATAACAAAATATCATAAACTAGGTGCTCATAAACAACAGAAATGTATTTCTTACAGCTCTGGAGGCTGGGAAGTTCAAGAACAAGGCAGATTTGATGCCTAGTGAGGGCCTGTTTTCTGGCTCATAGATGGTGCCTTCTAGCTGTGTTCTCACATGATGGAAATGGTCAGCTAGCTCTCTAGGGCCTCTTTTTCTCTCTTTTTTTTTTTTTTTCTTTTTTTTGAGATGGAGTCTCACTCTGTTGCCAGGCTGGAGTGCAATGGCATGATCTTGGCTCACTGCAACCTTCATCTCCTGGATTCAAGCAATTCTCCTGCCTCAGCCTCCCGAGTAGCCGGGACTACAGGCATGCGCCACTCATGCCCAGCTAATTTTTGTATTTTTAGTAGAGACGGGGGTTTCACTATGTTGGACAGGATGGTCTCGATCTCTTGACCTCGTGATCCGCCCACCTCGGCCTCCCAAAGTGTTGGGATTACAGGCATGAGCCACCGTGCCTGGCTCTAGGGCCTCTTATAAGGGCACTAACTCCATTAATAATGGCTCCATTCTCATGACCTAATTCCCCTCCCGAAGTCCCTACCTCCAAATACCATCACCTTGCGGTTTAGGATTTCAACACAGAAATTTTGCAGGGCCACAAACATTCTGACCATAGCAGGGAGAATTCCAGAGAACTATTTTCAGACCTCTGGTGAAAGGAGGAAAAAAACCAAAGACCCTAGAGAGTCTCCTTCCTTTTCTTTGTTACGTACTTTCTGTGTTAGTTCTTTGTTGTGGTACCAGCAATAGAAGATGGCTTTGGCTTTAGAAAGCTGGGCTAGCATCCCAGCTCCACCAAACACGTGCAGTGACCTTGACAAGTCTCTTTACCCCTGTTAGGCCCATTTGTTCCCCCATTTGTTGAGTGGCTATACAAAGGCCCGCCCTGTCCACCTCTGAGGGTGTCTATGATACTCAAAGGAGAAGCTGTGCAGAGGTGAATTAGTGCCAGCTGCACAGCATGGAAGGTTCTTGGGGGACTTGTGCAGAGTCAGAATGGAGGTGTGCAGCCCCTGAGGACAGGTCTTTATGAGTGACAGCCCTGAGTCCAATGGAGGATTTCCACTGGATCATCCTGCCATGAACATGAGCAAGGGTCACCGGCTAAGCTGTCATAGCCATCAGAAGCTAATAAGGCAGTAGAGGGGACCGGTTCAGAGGGTGGGCTTGAGCCAGACTACCTCTGTCTTCTTGACTCCGGCTCTCCCTAGCTGTGTGACTCTGGGACGACATTTAACTTCTCCAAACCTCAGTTTCCCCATTTGTAAAATGGAGATAATAACAATCTCTATCTCAAGAAATTTCTCTGAAAATTAAATAAGACAAGAGTGGAGTGCTTCGCAAAATACGTGGCACAAGAAAGAAGTCCATGAGTGTTAGCTGCTGTTTTTGTTACTATATTTGACTGCATGGACTAAGCTGAGGTCAGTGCTTTTCTGGGTGGTCACAGGGCCTGTGCTGGAGGGGCCTGAAAGGCACAGGCTAGGCACTGAGCAAGTGGAAGAATTAATTAAGTTGATAAACCAATGGAATCAATGGATAATGCATTGACACTTGTACATACCATAGACAGGCAAATGCATGTCTGATTGGATTGTTCTGTTTCTGTGTGCTCTCTGTGATGTAGGGGTAGGGCCAGTCACACAAGAGTCCATGTGCTGCCATGTCCTGTAAAACAGAATTAGACCCTGTTTTGCCTCACAGTCCTCTCTCGGGTCCCTCAAGGGAAAGAGGAGTGACTCTGACTGTAAAGCTTTTCATACTGGCCATGTGGCCACTTCTAGTCCTGGAAGTGTATGTATATTCTCAGCACCAAACCCCTACTCCAATGTGCTCCTCCTCCCCCACCTTAATCTTCAATGAAAATGAGGCTGCAGGAAAGCTGCTGTGCTGTTTTATTGAAAACAGGTCCGGTTGGCAACAGCTTACAGTTCCTGGGCTCAAGTGATGCTCCCACCTCAGCCTCCAGAGTAGCTGGGACTGCAGGTGTGCACCACCATACCTGGCTACTTTTTAAATTTTTTTGTAGAGAAGTGGTCTCACTATGTTACCATGCTGGTCTTAAACTCCTAGACTCAAACAATCCTTCTGCCTTGGCCTCCCAAAGGGCCACTACTCCTGGTCCATGCAAATATTCTTATCTCCAGCTCCCACCTTTCTTTACACAAAAGTTTTGCAGGTTAAATAGATATGGACCTACTTGTTTTACTTAACCATATACCTTGGAGATATTTCCATAGTATTCCATACAGAGCATGTTCATTCTTGGTTTTTACTAGCTGCATAGAATTTTTTTCCTTTTGTTTCTTTGTTTTGTTCTCCCTCCCTCCCTCCCTCCCTCCCTTGGTCCCTCCCTCTCTCTCTCTTTCTTTCCTCTTGCCCCTTTCCTTTCCTCTCCTTTCCTTTCCTTTCCTTTCCTCTCTTTCTCTCTCTCTGTTTCTCTTTTTCTCTCTTTCTTTCCTCCTCACTTGGTCACCCAGGGTACAGTGCCATGGTGTGATCACAGCTCACTGCACTGCAGCCTCTACCTCCTACACTCAAGCCATCCTCCCACCTCAGCCCGGCCCCCGAGGAGCTGGGACTGTAGGATAGGTATGCGCCACCACACCTGGCTAATTTTTTCTTTTTTTTTTAGAGACAGGGTTTCACCACATTGCCCAGGCTGGTCTTGAACTCCTGGGTTCAAGCAAACCAATCCGCCTGCCTCAGCCTCCCAAAGTGCTGGTATTACAGGTGTAGCCACTGTACTCGGCCACAGTTTTCATTGTATGCATCTACCAGAATTTATTTAAACCAGACATTCTATTAATGAATATTTAGGTTTGTTCCTATTATTTTCTTGCACAGTGGGCAGATCTTAGGTAAATGTATTCCTAGAGGCTGAGGAAGCTGACAGACCAAAGAGGCTGATAAATCCAGTGTCTCACATTTAATAGGGATTTATGAACAGAAGCCATCGTCTCAGCAGGAGATAGTAGATCCTGGGCCATTACCCCCCAGACCCAGGGCTTCTATACCCTAGAGAAGGAATGTGTAGGATAATTGAAGTTGGCCCCTTAGGGAAAGGCAAGAATGCTATGTGAATCTGCCTAAGGGCAGGATTTATGGTCAAGGTTGTTTTGATCTAAGTGCAGAATTTATGGTAAGTACATGCTCTTACACAAGGAACAGTAGATAAAATAGAAATCTTAGAGGTATTCCCGGAACTGGGATTAATCAGAAGTCAACATGGTGGATTAGCATGTAAGATGGAGTTGCTTTAACCTGCACATCTTTGCTATTACAAATAGTGCTATTATATATATATATATAATATGATTTATATATGATATATATATAAAAGTGTGAATAATCTTGCTGTTTTCTTTTATGATTTTTCAGTCAATAAGATTGAACATATGTCATTTTGTTTATACATGTGTTATAGACTGAGTATTTGTGTTCCCCCATCAAATATGCTGAAGCCCTAACTCCCAGTATGACTCTATTGGGAGATAGGGCCCGTGAGGAGGTAATAAAGGTTAAATGAGGGCATAATGGTGGGGCCCTGACCCATTAGGCCTGGTACCCTTATAAGAAAAGCAAGAGACATCAGAGATCTTTCTCTGCCATGTGAGGACACAGTGAGAAAGTGGCTGTCTGTAAGCCAGGAAGACATCCTTTACCAGGAACCAAATCAGCCAGCACCTTCATCTTGAACTTTCTGGCATCCAGAACTATAATGAATAAATTTCTGTTGTTTAAGTCACCCAGTCTTTGGTATTTTGTTATGGCAGCCTGAGCTTACTAGTACAGTAAGCATATCTGAAGGCTAAAATTGCCAGAAATAGAAACATGTAATCACTAGGTCAAGAGGTGAATGCATTTACAAATTTGATAGGTGTTGCCGAATTACTGAATGAAAGGGATACCCACTTTAATTCCCTTCAGCAGTATACGGTAGTGCATGTTTACCCACAGCTTCACCATCAAGTTGTTTTCAAACTTAGTTTTTTCCCCTAAACTGAAAAGTGAAAGTGATTATTTTATATTCTTAACCTAGTTTATTTACCAAGGAAATAACTCTATTACTATTGTAAATTGAATGCTAGCATATTTTTCACATATAGAATGTAACTGTCAGAATAAAAACAAAAAATACTATTAAATTTGTGCTGAATGTTGTTGCCTATAGAAAGGTCTGAGTCTGAGATGTGTTCTTTCTTGTTAAAAAGAGAAATCAGGAAGTTTAAAGGGATGTTAATGACAGGTTGAAACTGAGGCTTCTTGTTGATGTAATCCAACAGTGGAAATCAGTCTGACTGTGGTCCCACACTCTCTTACCTTCTGCCATCCCGCCCAATCTGCTGTTGTGTAGCTGAGGCTATGTTGTGTTAGATAAGCCAAGGGAGCCATCAGCTAGGTGGTTCTACATGCATAACTGCAAAACCAGCCCAATCTGGTTCAACTTTGTGTTATAACATGGTTACATTTCAGTTACCTCCATGTTGCAGGTAACCTAAGCAAACCCAAATGGACCAAATGCAACGCTGATGTAATCTAAGTGCTCAGACCCAGGAATGGGGACTGAAATAAGAGTGCACACCACATGGCATGATCCAATCAGATTGAGCCCTGGAAAGATCATCCCATGGCAAGATCCAGTTAGATTACACTTCCTGGCATCACCTCATTGCAAGATCCAAGATCATGCCTCATTACCTTCTGCCTGTAAAACCTGCCCCAGCCCCCAGCTCCAGGAGACAGATTTGAGCCAGGCTCCTGTCTTTCTCTGCAGCCTTGCAATAAACTTTTCTTTCTACAAAAACCCAGTGCTTTGGTGTTTGGATTTTTTTTTTTTTTTTTTTTAAATACAGGGTCTTGCTCTGTAACCTAGGCAGTGGCACAATCACGGCTCACTGTAGTCTTGAACTCTGGGGCTCAAGCAATCCTCCTGCCTCAGCCTCCCAAGTAGCTGGGACTACAGGTGCATGCCACTGGGCCTGGCTAATTTTAAAAAATTCTTTTGGGAAAACAGAGTCTCACTGTGTTGCCCAGGCTGGTCTTGAACTCCACCTTGGTCATTTCTCCCACCTTGGCCTGCCAAAGTGCTGGGATTACAGGCGTGAGCTACTACGCCCAGCCATGTTTGGCTTTTCATTGCATGCAGTCAAACAGACCCAGTTCAGTTTGGTAACACGCATAGCTGTCTGGATGGGCACAAGGAAGGCTTGATCCTGCTTACAGGCTCACTGGGTAAAAGTGAGCAGGTCCCTGAAGCTCACCACGTGTTGGCCTTGTCCCAGTAAGGAGAAAAATGCCTGCCTCTTGCACTTTCCCAGGGAGGAAGGTTCTGGAGCAGGAGTTTTACCCTAGTTTCTGACCAAGTGCCTGCTAATGGTAGTTTCCTAAGTCACATTTTTTAGACTTTTTAAAAATTAGTAGACTTTATTTTTTAGAATAGTTTTAGATTTAAGGAAAATTTGAGCAGATAGCACAGAGAGTTCCCATGTGCCCTCCATATATACATAATGTTCTGTATTATTAACATTTTACATTCGTGTGCTCTATTTGTTATAATCAATGAACCAATATTGATACATTATTATGTACTAAAGTTGATAGTTTCTACCTGATGTCTATTTCTATTTGAGGATCTCATCCAGGGTACCACAGTACATTGACTTGTGGTGCCTCCTCAGATTCCTCTTGGCTGTGACAGTTTCTCAGACTTTTCTTGGTTTTAATGATCTTGACAGTTTGAGTAGCACTGGCTGGGTATTTTGTAGGAAGCCCCTTTATGGGAATTAGTCTGATGTTTTGTTTCATGATTAGCCTGGGGTTTTGGGTTTTTGGGAAGAGGACCTCAGAGGTAAAGTGCCATTCTAATGACATCATATCAAAGGCACATGTTACGAACATGATTTATCACTTTTACGTTGACCTTGATCACCTGGTTCAGCAGTGTTTATCTGGTTTCTCCACTGTTGAGGTACTCTTTCCCCACTTTCCTACTCTTTAGAAGGAAGTCACTCTGCCCAGCCCGCATGTAAGGAATGGAGAGTTATGTTCCCTCTTCTGGAGGGTACAATATCTACATCAATTATTTGGGATTCTCCTATAGGATTTTTTTTTCTCTTTCCATTTATTCAGTTACTTGTATCAGTATGGATATTTATTTTACATTATTTTTGGGTTACAAATCAACACTACTTCATTTTATTGCTTAATTTTTTCCAGCTTTGTTCATTGGTAGCTCTTTCAGTTGGCTCCTGCGTCCCTTTGACATATCCCCATTATGGTACGATTTTTTTTTTTTTTGAGACAGAGTCTCGCTCTGTCACCCAGGCTGGAGTGCAGTGGCGCGATCTTGGCTCACTGCAGGCTCCGCCTCCCGGGTTCATGCCATTCTCCTGCCTCAGCCTCCGGAATAGCTGGGACTACAGGCGCCTGCCACCATGCCTGGCTAATTTTTTGTGTTTTTAGTAGAGAAGGGGTTTCACCGTGTTAGCCAGGATGGTCTTGATCTCCTGACATCATGATCCGCCCGCCTCGGCCTCCCAAAGTGTTGGGATTATAGGCGTGAGCCACAGCGCCCGGCCCATTTTGTTTTGTTTTTTAAGACAGCATACATCTGTTGCCCAGGCTGAAATGCAGTGGCACAATCATAGCTCACTGCAACCTCAAAGTCCTGTGCTCAAGTGAACCCTCGTTCCTCAGCCTCCTGAGTAGCTGGGACTACAGGCATGCACCACCGCACCTGGCTAATTAAAAAAAAAATTGGGGGCCGGGCATGGTGGCTTATGCCTGTAATCCCAGCACTTTGGGAGGCCAAAGAAGATGGATCGCTTGAGACCAGGAATTTGAGACCAGCCTGGGCAACATGACAAAACCTTGTCTCTACCCAAAATACAAAAAAATTAGCTGGGCGTGGTGGCACATCCCTATAGTACCAGCTACTTGGGAGGCTGAGGTGGGAAGATTGCTTGAGCTTAGGAGGCAGATGTTGCAGTGAGCTGAGATTGAGCCACTGCTCTCCAGCCTGGGTAACAGAGTGAGACCCTGTCTCAAAAACAAAAACAAAGAAAAGAAAAAGAAAAAAGAAAATTGCAGGGGGAAAATTATACATAATTTAGTGTGGTCTTGCTTTGTTGCCCAGCAGATCTCAAACTCCTGGGCTCAAGTGGTCTTCCCACCTTGGCCTCCCAAAGTGCTGGGATTACAGGCATGTACCACCGTGCCCAGCTGTATTGTAGGTTTTTTAAAAAATTCATTTTTGATCACTTCTTTATTTTCTGGTATTTCAAGATATTCCAAACTCATTTTGTATATTTCTTGCTACAGTCCTACTAGAATCAGACATTTCTTCAAAGAACGCTAGTTCTTTTTATATTGGACAGTGTTACTAGAAACCAAGATCTGGATGCTAAGTGTACTTATAGCTACTGGGATGTTAAGTCACATTTTTAATTTGCTGAAAGCATTTAAGATTGCCTATATTTCTAGTCTCTCCTTAATTCCCTGATAATTCCTATTAAAACTAACTGGTCTCCTCACAGTTTCCCCAAAAGCCCTTGAGGTTTTACTCTTTTTGTTTGTTTGTTTTTTAAGATTTGTCCTCACTTTGTTTAAATCCTTCCTGTCCTTCAAGCTTTAGGCCTCCTTCTGCCACCACCTCCCACCCTACCACCCCAGTTTCCTTTTTGACATTGCTGCCTCTTATCTCCTGCTTCAGGAGGCTCCAGCAATGCAAATGCAACAGAAGCCTGATTTATTCTTGGAAACAGTTCCATGAAAACCAAGCAGGAAGGAATTTAGAAAGGAATATAGCAGCTATATAATATCTTTTGTCTCTATTTTTTTAAAATTGAGTTTTGTGGTTTGAACCCAGATAGCCAGACTATCAGTTTTATTAGGGCTTTTTTTTTTTTTTTTTTTTGTCTTTTCAAGATTCAGATGGAAGCACCTGGATTGAGTTTTGTGACTCACGGCCAGAGCTGAACTTTGAATCCTGTGCCCAAGCACTATATTTGTGAAGCAGCAGGAACAGAGAGAAGCAGTGAAGGTGGGCAATGCTTTGAGATCACTTTGTCCAGACTATCTACTTTAGTTTTACAGATGTGGAAACTAAGACCCAGGGAAGGGAAGAAATCATACCCAGAGACATATAACTCATATAACTCATTAAAGGAAGAGTTGGGTCTAGAAGAATTTTTTTTTTAACTATAGGATCGGCCAGGCTGTGTCTAGAATTTCTTTATTGGTGTTCCAGTGTGCTTTCTGCTGCTGTGTAAGGACTTAAGATTGTTTTCCCTAAGAAATTTGTCTTAAAATCCCCATCCTGTAACCCCGAGGCACCCAATGACATCCTGGTAGAGGGAGCAGCCCAGTTTTTCAAAGATGCATGCATTTTGGACCAGTGAGACCTGAATTGAAAGCCTAGCTCCATCCCTTAACAGCCATCTGATCTCCAGGCAATCTCTCAGATTCTCAGTTTTCTTATCTGTAAAATGGGCATAAGGATGCCTGGGCCACAGGTGTGTTTTATGGCTTAAGCAAAAGCATGGTTATGAAGGCACCTGGAGCATACCAAGCACATAACTGGTGCTCAGCATTTCTTCAAGGATCATTCTGTGGCTTCCCATGTGTATACCTGGTATCCTGAAACAAATAGAAACCTCCTGGGTTACTTTTACTTCCTTTGTGTCTCTACAAAACTGGACACACAACAGATGTTCAAAAGCCCTTGCTGGATGAAGGAATGCCACAAAGCTCACCCCATAGGGAGACAATGGAGGGGCAAAAGGTGTTTGTGCAGTGTGAAGGAGAAGGAAAACAGGTGAGTGAGGCAGATGGGCGATGGAACAGCTGGGCCAAGCGCTCATTCTACATTCAGACTGAGTACTCTTCAGGGAGAGGGATTGCCTGAGGCTTCCCAGGGAGAGATATGCTGAGCCAGGCCTCTGCCCAGTGGTCAGGGTGGAGACTGGATAAAGAATCGGGGAGCCTGAAGCCCCTGTGCTTTCATCATTTCCAGCCTCCTGCCCCTGCTTGGGGCCTGGGCACGTTCACAGCTGAACAAGATGCGGCAGGAAACCCTGAATCAAGGGGGTGAAGGCATTAATGAAGCTGAGCTGACTTCTGGCTCTAAATTCCTTTCCCTTTGCTTCCAGGCTTGCTGTGGCCTGTTGTCTCTGCCTGGCAGAGTCTGGTGGCTGCTCTCATTTCACATCACATTGCGAGCTGGATGAAAGCAAGAACCAAGGCGGCTCAGCACGCATAAAGGCAAGTCAGAATCTGGAGACCAAGATTTATTGCTGCAGAGATGGGTGCCCTTTTTGTAGCATGACTTTTATGGAAAGGGCAGTTTTCTTTGCATTAAGTTTGTCTGTAAGAGTCAGTATGACCTACGGCAGGGGCTGGCAAACTTTTTCTGAAAAAATTAGATAGGGAATATAGGCTTTAAGGGGCATGCAGTGTCTCCTGCAAATATTTCAACACTTCTGTTATAGCAGCCAATGTATAGTTGGCAGGACTATACATTATATAATGTATAGATGAACAGATGTGGCTGTGTTCCAGTAGAACTTTATTTATGGACACTAAAATTTAAATTCCATATAACTTTCATGTGTCACAAAATATTAATCTTTTCATTTTTTTCAACTATTTAGAAGTGTAAAAACCCACCTTGGCTTGATGGCCATACCAAAACAAGCCCTAGGTCAGATGGCAGAAGGCGGACTGCAGACCTGTTCAGGGTACAGCATGGCCTTGGGAGTCAGACAGGCTTGGATTCAAACCCGGCCTCAGCTCTATGCTTGCTATCCAACCTTGTTGGGTGACTTAATCTCTCTGAATCTATCCATATATAGGGACAATTTCCTATCCATATATAGGGATAATAACGTCTACCTTAGAGGTTGTTAGTAGGCAATAAGTGAAGTTACAAAGAACCTAACATGGACCATTTGAAGTCCTTGATAGGAGGATGTTATTATTATTGCTTCTCTCAACCTCATCCTTAAGAACACTAGTAATGACAGCTGAAAGCAATATTCTACTCTGCACATCTACCCAGAACCTCTGAAGTCTATTTATAAAGGCAGTCATCATAGGCTTTTTACAAAAACTATAACGCCCTGCTTTTTGCCACAATTAACTCATCTTTTTTGTTCCAATTCACTTCAACTTAACACATGCTCACAAAGCACAACTTTGCACAAGGCTCAGAGTGCAGCAGGATTGGAAAGTTGAACTTGACACAGTTCCTGCCAAAAGATAGGTATCTCTCTAGAAGGGGACATAAGATACAAATCCAAACAACCATAAATCAAAAAAGCATGTGGAATAAGACCTCCAAGAGTGGCAATCATGTCTCCCATTTACTAAGTACCCGGCACTGTACTAAATGCTTTCTTTATGTATGTTGATCTTATTATATAACCTCATGAGGAGGGGACTGTTATTATTCCCATTTGATAAGTGGGAGAATGGAGACAGGGAGATCATGAAGGTCCTTGCCAAAGGTCACACTTAAGTGAGCAGAGAACAGAGAATCAGAACAGAGATCCAGACCTGGCTGATGCAGGAGCCAGAACTTTCCTCACTGGCTTCAAGTGCCCCTGGAGCTCAGGAAGTCCATCCTGGCTCTGACGGCTGGGAAAGAGTCACAGAAGGGGTTTTCGAGCTGTCCCTGAAGCCTGGGGAGGGTTACTCCAGGCATGGATGGGAGTAGGGATGGGAGGATTCAGTCCCAGAACAGCGTGAGCAAATATGCTGTGGTGGGAATGTGGAATGCTCTCAGGCGTATTGGGGGAACAGCAAGCAGCGTGGGAGTGTAGGGTGCATTCCGTACCAGTGTCCTTTCCCTCCGTGGACCTCCGGATGCCTCAGGGAGGGGCGGGGGAGAGGCAAAAGGTCTGATGACTTCACCAGACTTACATAAACAGGAACTTCCTTGCAACAAAGTATGACTTTCTCATTTTAAAACAATTTGCCAGGCAGTGTATTCCACTCTTCAATCTTGCTTTTCTGTCCATAACTCCTCCCCCAACTTCCGGATTCTGCTTTCCTAGTGTGAAGGAGATGCCAAATTATGTCATAAAAACAGTGCTGGGCATAGAAGTGGCACGCGTCTGAACAGGCACTGTGTGACCCTAGGCTGGTCACTTTCCCTCTCTTGCCTCAGTTCCTGCAAACATAAAATTAGGAGTTAGGTGATAACCTGAGTGCTTTCCAGTGATAACCTTCCAAATTATGGCATACTAAGCCTGTCTCAGTAAGGGAAGCAGCCTTCACCTCTAGCTTAGAGTAGGTGATGCCACTTTGTAGCAACATTAAACAACTGCAGTTCCTGGACTTGATGGGGGCTGGGATTAGAATTTCGAGCCTTTAACTTGTCAATGTGCTGCTTAGATAACTTGCTCCTTACTGGAGTTCATGGGAATCCATGTTCTTTGCCCATCCATCCACCAACACATCAACTTTTAATTAATTCATTTATTTATCTACACCTAGTCCCTGGAGCCAGACTGCCTGAGTTTGAATCCTGGCTCTACTAGCTCTGTGACCATGGTCAAGTTACAGAACCTCTCTGTGCCTTAGTTTCTTCTTCTGTAAGACAGGGATAACAGTAGAATCTGCCTTACAGGGTTGTGAGGATTAAATTGGTTCATGTGTGCACACACACACATAAATAAAATATCAAGTGCTTAAAACCACTCATGGCATGTAGTAAGCATGATATAAGTGTGTACTATTATTGTTATATTTGAAGCATGTTTTAAGTAATAGTGTGTGCTGGATGCTCTGTTAGCATCTTTTTCTGTGAAACATAGCACTCTTCCCTACTGCCTTACAAGGTAGGTGTTATGAGCCTGCTTTTCGTATGAAGAAACGAAGGATTGAAGAGTTGACATGCCTTTTCTGAGATGTGCCATGGACTAGGCTGCAGAGGACAACCAGACACATCAGCAGGGCCCAGGAGGGAGAGGCTGGAAAGAGCGGGCAGGTCACTGCCTGCCCCTGTCACCTAATAGCCAGCTCACATGGCTTCCCTGCTCTGCTATCTGGTTCTTGCTGCAACCCAGACTCCTGCTGATGTCTTGTCTTGAACTGTGTAACCTGTCAACACATGAGAATCATTTGCAGCGACTGGGGAGTGACGTGATTTAGGAGTAGGGGAGGGGAGCTCGTGGAGAACAGAAAACTGCTGCTCCATTTTGGAGCTGCCTTTCAGCCTGGCCAAATGGGAAACTTCCTGCTTAGAAACAGTCAGGACATTAATACTCAGATGAGTGAAGACACACATGTCTCCACTAACATCCCAGGCGGATCAGACTGATTATGCCTCACTGTAGTGCAATTTCCTCTTGGTTTTTATTTCTTTGGCCCAACATTGTGCAGATGGTAAGCTCTGCTCACTGAAAATATGGAAATGATAAAATAGAAATATGAGACATTTGGATATCACTTGAGCTGAAACTTGACACTGCAGGTCTGATTGAAAATCCAGCAGGCCTCTTTCAAGACCCTTTACTGTGGCTCCTCGTTTGCTTCAGGAGGCCCCTGACAAACTTGCCCAGTTCTCCCTAAATCCTGCTATTGTTAGCTCTGGCCTGGGCCACCTGCTTTCTCCTCACCAGAGATATTCGGCCAGATGATCCTTACCATTAAAGTCCCAGGATGTGTGTGCATGAGCACACACACACACACCACATATGCACCACACACATGCGTGCACATAAGTGCACACACACCACACATCACATATGTGCGCACATACCACACACATGCACCACACGTGTGCACATATGCACATGCCACATCTGTACATGCACACACTGCACACACACATGCATACACATAAGCATATACCACATGCATACCATACATCACACACCACACACCATATACATGCATGCACATACAAAATTACATGCGTCACACACCACACACATGCATGCACACATACCACATATACCACACATACATACATCATACCTGCATGTATGCACACACACACACACCACACATACATCCCCACACACAAACACACATGCCTTTTAGGTGCTACCCAGGACTCCCCTTCTAGCTTTAAACTCTTCATGGAGAATTTTCTGCTGTCCCCTGAACCTTTAGAGTTTCTCTTTCTTTTCTTTCTTTTTTTTTTTGAGACTGAGTCTGGCTCTGCCACCCAGGCTGGAGCACAGTGGTGTTATCTTGGCTCACTGCAACCTCCGCCTCCCAGGTTCAAGCGATTCTTCTGCCTCAGCCTCCTGAGTAGCTGGGATTACAGGTGAGTGCCACCACGCCTGGCTAATTTTTGTGTATTTAGTAGAGATGGGTTTTCACCATGTTGGCCAGGCTGGTCTTGAACTCCTGACCTCAGGTGATCCACCCACCTCTGTCCCCCAAAGTGCTGGGATTACAAGCATGAGCCACTGCACCCAGCCACTGGAGTTTCTCTTTCATACTTTCCATGGGACAAAGCACCCTCCTCTGTCCTTTGAGCTCTATCTCCTTCCTCCTCCAGAGCCCAGTTTCCAGAGCACCTCCTCCAGAAAGTCCTCCTTATTTTCCCCATCTTTGGTCAGGCTTCTATTTGCCCTGGTGGCCTGTACCTGTTTTAAAGTCTGCTGTCAACACAGAGATGCAACTTTCTTAAAGTTTCAGGATGCCTTTCTCGTTCTCTAGGCCCTGCTGCACTGGAGCCCGGAGCCGTCACTCCTCTATCCTTCTGGTGATTTCCGCATTGATTGCAGATTCCAAGGCAACTTGGTTCTCTGCAGTATCATTGGGGGCTGATTGGAATTCTTGAAACTCTCTTCCCCACCCCACTCTCTGACTAGACCAATTTTAGTTTAATCAAACCTCAAGACTATATTTTCACCTGTTCCCTTTAATAATTAACTTGCTTCGAGGAATCCAAGAGAACCCAGACACAGTGACTGCTGACCTAGTTACTGACCCATCCTAATGACGCCTCTCCCAGAGGTTCATCCTCCGGGCTCTGGCCCATTTCGTGTGAGAAAGTGAACTCCTATTGGGCACTGGTTTTGCTTCTGAAGCCAGGTGGAAATATTGGCCTACCCCCTTGACCCTACTTCTCATAGTGGTTTGGTGGTTAAAGGTCTATAGAGTAGAAAGATTATGCTGGCTTTGCTTTGTTTTAGGTTTTGTGTTTTAATCTCTTTAAACCCCAGTTTTTAATCCTATTGCTTTCAAGTCCTGATCTTGTCAAGGAAGACACCATCAATTGCACTGTTGCTGTACAACTCCAAACCTTCTGGGGCTTATCGCTCTCAGAGCTGAGCTGAGGATGCTAAGGGGTCCTCAGGTGTCCTACAGCTGAGGGCAAGGCAAAGGCGTGCAGGCAGTCAGCTCCCCTGCATGGGTGCCATGTGGTCCCTGCAGCCTTGTTTCTCCTAGTTTCTCTAAGGCACTCCTGGGTCATTGCTCTCTCGATTTATTTGCAAGGGCTGCCATAATAAAGCACCATGGACTGGGGGCTGAACAACAGAAATTTATTTTCTCACAGTTCTGGAGGCTGGAAGTCCGAGATCAAGGTGTCAGCAGGGTTGGTTTCTTCTAAGGCCTCCCTCCCTGCCTTATAGATGGCTGTCTTCTCCCTGTGTCTTCACATGGTCTTTTCCTGTATACATGTCTGTGTCCAAATTCCCTCTTCTTACAAGGACACCAGTCATAGTGGGTTAAAAGCCACCCTAATGACCTCATTTTAACTTAATCACCTCTTTAAAGACCCTATCTCTAAATACATTCACATTCTGAAGTGCTGGAGGTTAGAACTTCAACATAAGAATTTTGGGGGGAAAATGCAGTTCAGCCCATAACATTTTCTGCTTTTTAAATACACACTGCCTGGTTTTAGGGCACCCTGAGCCTTAATATAGCCTTCCTAGGGGATATTTCCTCTTCAGTAACATGTGAGCAAGAATACTGATCTCTTCCGATTGTTATGAAGGTTAAGTGCATGTGAAGTTTAATATAGCCTGGCTCATAAGTGCTTAGTAAATGTTAGAACCACTTAAGTAAATAAAAATGGTGATGATAATGATGGTGATGATGATGAAAATGAGCACCATTATTATTTGCAGATGTCTTAGTCATAACGAATTTCTTTTAATAGCACCTGATGATCATTTTGCTTGTGTCACTTTCATTTTACTTCTTTCTTTCCAAAAGAGGCTTGAGTGCGGCTGCCCAGCTCCCCAAGACTCAAGCCAAAGCTACTCTCTGTGCCTGCTGTGAGGACTTGAAAGCGCTCTGGCAGGAGAGGCCCTGGGCCTGCCCACCACTCCCATCTCCTCTTGGTAACCAGGAAGCCCTGGGGCTCGCTTAGTCACAACTCACTCAGGCATCGTTTTTGACCTTGACACCTTCCCCTGCATTATGCCAGGTGTCTGGGGCACTGCCAGTTCTCCCAGCCTGCCAAGCTGATTCTCTTCCTTCACTCAAGTGACTGGGGAAACCCCATCTCCCCTCCAGCAGGGAGTCTCCCGGGACTGATCACAGGAAAGGTGCTGTGGGCACATAGCTATGTCACCCTCTCGCTATACACATCCGTGCTCGGCATGCACTCCAGGCACCTTCTGATAAAGGCATTCTGCCCAGTAATTTCCTTGCACCCACAAGCATCCATGTGTCCATCTAGTTTAACATTTTTAAAAAATCTTCAATTATAAGGCTGAGTCTAATTTCATTCTCCGTACATTACATGTACATAAACATGCCCAATGGAGAGGCTGGATCATTACCAAGTTTACCAAGCAGTCACACTTGTGCACTTTCTCTCCCTCCTTCATCCTGTTTCATGCTTCTGTGCCTTTGCATCTGCATTTCTCTGGAAGCACCTCTTCTGCCTTGTCCCTGTGTGAATGCCTGTCCTAAGGCCTAGATCAAGGCTCTAGGAGATGCATCATTGACCCCAGGCACAGCCAGGACCCTCTGCTTTGATGGCTCCCTTGTGCCTTCGGTGGCATCTTGTCTATGCTTACCATACTGTACTGTGATTGTCCGTTTGTATAGCTTTCTCAGCTGGCCTGGGAGCTCCTCAAGGGCAGGGATGATTCATTCAACTTTGCATCCCCAGTGCCTAGCACAGTGCCTGGCTATAGGTGAGTGAAGCCAGAGAGGAGGGCTCTGGGATCCGGCCATGCTGGGCAGTGCCTTTCATGGCATTTTCTGTTTGGCCTCACCTCTTCCTTTGTCCTGTTTTTAGCCTAATTCCTTTCAAGGCTCTGGCATGGGACTCTGAGCTCATTTTTATGATTGCTTTAAATATTGGGGCTGTTGGCATGCCAACACGGGGACCCACGCTAAGGAGGGAGAGGAATTCTCCAGCTCTCTGGGTCCTGCGGAAACACAAGGAATGTGCCAGAGGCAGGGGAGGTTTTGAGAAAGTGCCAGTGTAGGTCGAACTAAACCGCTTTTTTACCTGGCTTAGGGAGCTAGGAATTTGGGTAGAAGACAAGAAAGTGAGAGGACACAGACGCCTTGGGGGAATACGATGGGGGCAGGGAGGGATGGCATTCCCAGAAGTCCAGGAGGACCCCCAGATGAAAGGGAAAGGGCAGCAGCAGGACAGATGTGGAGATGCAGTGTCTATGCCTGAAAATGACCAGGAGTCCCCTGGAGTAAATGCCTGGACATGAACAGTTCCAGGAGCCACTTCTGCAAAGCAGATAGACAGGAGGAGACTCTGGAAGTCTTGTCATGGAAGAACTAGGACACCACAAACATGAGCTTGTTAGTATAGGGAGGGGCCTCAGAAACCACCTTATGCAGCCTTACCACTTTATAGACAAGAAAGCGGAATCTTAGAGGTGACCAAGACCACACAGCTCATGGTGGTAGCACCAGGACTGGAACCCAGGTCTCCTGTTCTCTTTCCAAGGCTCTCAGCCCCTCAAGGGCTCGAGAGGAGCTAGAATTAGGCCAATTTCATAACACCCAACAGGTGTTATAAATGTAATAGATTGCCTAACTTCTGCTTGGTGGGTTCTTGCTCTATGTCAGGCATAGCGTTAAGTAGTTTACATGGTTTATCTTATCTCAGAGCAGCTTTATGAAGTAGACATCCTTATCTCCACCTTAATGATGGGGAAACCGAGGTTCAGAGGCTAAATGATTTGCCTTGGATCAACCAGCCACTGAGCAGTGAGGCCCAGATTCTAATGCAGAGACTCATTCTGGAGCTCAAGCTTTTAACAATGATTTTCTGAAACCTGTCTTACCTGGCCTTTACAGATCTCAAGAGTCTATGTCAAAAGATAGATGGCCTTGGCCAGGCATGGTGGCTCACGCCTGTTATCCCAGCACTTTGGGAGGCCAAGGCAGGTGGATCACCTGAGGTCAGGAGTTCAAGATCAGCCTGGCAAACGTGGTGAAACCCTGTCTCTACCAAAAATACAAAAATGAGCCAGGTGTGGTGTCATATGCCTGTAATCCCAGCTACTCAGGAGGCTGAGGCAGGGAAATCGCTTGAACCTGGGAGGCGGAGGTTGCAGTGAGCTGATATCATGCCACTGCACTCCAGCCTGGGCAAGAGAGTGAGACTCTATCAAAAAAAAAAAAAAAGATAGATAGATAAATGGCCTTGAATTTCTAGATAAAAATGCAACATCCCAGCTCTCCTGACAGTGAGACTTGAGGCAGGTAGGTGTGGGCATCTCAAGGAAGTGAGGCATTTTTCTTCCCTGAAAATTCTTCAGTCCAAAAGAGGCCTGTGGTTACGGGGTGTGGTTACCGGGTGGACAGAGGACCTGTGGTGGGGCTACTAACCCAAGAGTAGGTTTGAGCTGCGGCAGCCCAAAAGAGCAGTCCAGAGGAAGGAGACGAAGATTCTTGACTCACTTTGCTGGTTGGCTGCTGGCTTTAGAGTTCACTTGCCTAAAAGTGGATTCCTAAAGGAGGAAAGCAGCCCTTAAAATCCATAGCATCTTCCATTTGCACAGCAACTTCCAGCTTGCAAGGTGCTGCCTCGTCTTCTCATTGGATTCTTACAATATGAAGGCAAAGTTATCATTCTCACTTTAGATGAAAACACTGACTCAGAGAAGTTAAGTGACTTGCTCAAAGTCACCCAGCTGGCTAGCAGCAGTGCCAAGGCCGGAACCTAGGTCTCTTGAGTCCTACATGGAAATCCTTTATCTTGACACAACTGTCCATGGACAAAGGAACCAGTAGAGATGCTGCTAGAAGTTGCCTCGTTGTCTCCAGGGATGTGACCCCATCACAACTCTAGGCTTGCCCTGACTGGACTATACAAAACTCTATTTACTTTGGCACTCATTTTAAGAAAGGCCACATGACACAGTTCTATCTGATAAGGTAAGAATGGGGTCTGCTGAAGAGCCTATGGGAAAGCCTCTCTCGCTCCTAAAGAGAGCCACAGGAAAGGGCAGTCTCTACTTCTCTGATTGTTGTGCCTAGAACATGAGGACTGGGACTGCTGTCACCAACTTGCCACTTGGAAGAAGCCAGCACACGGAAGAGGGATGCACAAGGAGATGAGCGTCCAGGTCTCTGACGGCATCACCCAGCCAACACTGAGGCCCCAGCTGCCCAGGCTGCACGGGCCAGGCAGCATGCTCAGACTTCCGACATGGCACGGTATGGAAAATAAAAGAGTCAGACAATCTCAAGTCTCCTCCTTAAGAGTTAAGACAATATCCTCAGAGGGTCCTCAGTGGACTCCCCTCATGGCTTTCTGGCCAGCTCTGGATCCCATGGCTACTCCAAACCAGGCAATAGCAAAGAGCATGGGAGTGCCATTATTGTTTTACCCCAGTCAGGGTAAAAACAGCAAGTGCTCTGTAAACACAACTGTTATTATGTGCCCGGGCACTGTTCTAAGTGCTTTACATGTATTATCTCACTTAACAACCTTAATGCTCTAGGAGTACTGCTAATATCCTCATTTTATACATGAGAAAATTGAAGCACAGTTTTTGTTTGTTTGAGATGGAGCCTCACTCTGTCACCCAGGCTGGAGTGCAGTGGCGTGATCTCGGCTCACTGCGACCACTTCCTCCTGGGTTCAAGTGATTCTTTTTTTTTTTTTTTTGGAGACGGAGTCTCACTCTGTGTCTTGGGCTGGAGCGCAGGGGCGCAATCTCGGCTCACTGCATGCTCTGCCTCCCAGGTTCATGCCATTCTCCTGCCTTAGCCTCCTGAGTAGTTGGGACCACAGGCACCCGCCACCACGCCCGGCTAATTTTTCTTTCTTTCTTTTTTTTTTTTTTCGTATTTTTAGTAGAGACGGGATTTCACCACGCTAGCCAGGATGGTCTCGATCTCCTGACCTCGTGATCCGCCCATCTCGGCCTCCCAAAGTGCTGGGATTACAGGCGTGAGCCACCGTGCCTGGCCTCAAGTGATTCTTGTGCCTCAGCTTCCTGAGTAGTTGCGATTACAGGAGTGCATCACCACACCTGGCTAATTTTTCTATTTTTAGTAGGGACGGAGTTTTACCACATTGCCCAGGCTGGTCTTGAACTGCAGAGCTTAAGTGATCCACCTACCTGGCCTCCCAAAGTGCTGGGATTACAGGTGTGAGCCATTGTGCCCAGCCGTTTGCTTGCTTTTTTAGAGAGACAAGGTCTCACTCTGTCACCCAGGCTGGAGTGCAGTGGTGCGATCATAGCTCACTGCAGCCTTGATCTCTCCAGCTCAAGCAATCCTCTCACCTCAGCCTCCAGAGTAGCTGGGGCTACCGGTGTGCACCGCTACACCTGACTAATTAAAAAAAATTTTTTAGCACAGATGAAGTTTCACTATGTTGCCCAGGCTGGTCTTGAACTCCTGAGCTCAAGTGACCTTCCTGCCTTGGCCTCCCAAAGTGCTGGGATGCACAGAGTTTAAATAATTTGCTCAGGGACCACACAGCTAGAAAGTGGCAGAACTAAGTTTTGAACTCAGGCTCCAGCACCCAAGCCCTTAAGTACTCACTAGAGCTAAGAATGAGGTCAGTCTCCCAGAAGCACGAGACTATGTAGACTTGAACAAAAAGAGGAGTGGGAGATTTGAGCAAAACTGAACTTCCGTTAGGAAAGAGGAAGGGGAAAATAAATGCTGTTGAGCAGCAGTGTTTGCTATAGCCTCGCCCTTCAGCTCTTCTGTGTGTAGATTTTCTGTGATGCGAGCTAACAAATATCCCTATGGTTGAGGCCAATTTGAGTGTTTCTCAAACTATTATTTGTAGCCCAACTGTCCTAAGTACAACTGGTTATTGTAAGTGGGAGTGGCCAGAAAAACCTTCTGGGAGGAGAATTATTTGGAGAATAGATAGGATTTAGAGCAAATGGACATTACAGGCTAAGAGAAATACAGGTCAGGTCCAGAAGATAGGGCTGGAAATATAGAATGGGGTCAGGTCTTTGAAGTTCTTGATGCCAGAGGGAGGAGTATGGGCTTTGTTCAGGTGATGAGGTCTGCAGAGGAGCCTTGAGTAGGGAAGTGGTGGGGCATTTATAGAGATCCATCTTCAAGCCCATCAAAGGAAGGAGTGTGCCAGGGAGAGCTGGTTGGCAAGAGGACTTACCTTATGATAAAAGTGTGAATAAGGGCGACAGTATTAGAAATGGAAAGGAAGAGACAGTCCAGGAGATACTGAGAAAAAAATAACATGTTGGATCTGATGACTGCTTAGATGTCAGAGTGTGGCATCCAAGGTGACTTTGAAGTTTCAAGCTTTGGTAATAGAAATACGGAAACTGGGAGCTTGCCTGTGAAGGTGGAGGGGAGGGAACCAGATGTGGTAGATTTGGTGTTGGATTGGGAGATTTGAAACCATGGGACAGTCACATGGAATTAATTAGTAATTGGAGACTAGGGTTGCAACACTTGTGATGAATGAGAACTAGAGGTGTTAGGAAGCTGAGGGGATGGCTGGAGTAGATAAGACCTCTGAGAAATGGGATGTAGAGAAAGGAGAGAAGACCGCTGCGGTCTGGACCTCAGGAAACATCCAGCATCTTGAGGTCTCAGGAAAGGGGAGGCAATGAAGTGGAGGGAAGATCAGAGATGTAAAAGGGGAACTCAGAAGGCAGGGGAAGAAAACTAGGGAGTCAAGAATTTCAAGAAAAAGGGATCAATAGTGCTAAATCCTACCACTACAGAGAAGTCCAGGTTGCTTACAGTAAATGTTTTGGGTATTTTAAAAGAAGAGGTTTAGAAGACTGTGAACAACCCGATGTGTTTATAGATTGCTTACAGGAATGTAAATTGGCCTAATCCAGTTGGGCAATATGTTTCAAAGGCCTTAAAATATGCAAATTTGCTGACCCAGAAATTATTCAAGGAATATAATCCAAAGATATCATAATTAAAGTTTACTGAGTACTTTCTCAACCATACACAGTGTTAAAAGTGGTATTGTTTTAAGCACTTATATTTATTAACATATTTAATCCCTAAGACAACCCTATAAAGTAAGTATTAATAGATACTTTTTACTATGAAGAAAATGAGGTATGTGGAGACCAAGTCATGTGAGCAAGGTCTAACAAGGAACAAGTCATGACACTGGGATTGAGATCGGGAAGAACAGCTGCAAGACCCTTGTTCTTAACCCCCAGCTAGCCTGCTTCTTGAAATGATTAGAAATTAACACAACGGTCACCCTGAGCATGTTCATCATAGTGTGATAATAACAGGAAACAATCTAAATGCTTAACAGCTGGAGATGGGCTAAATAAAATGACTTCCAAATGAGGGCATGCTATATAGATGTTAACAATCACATTGTAAAAGAACACGCAATGACATGGGAAAAAGTTGATGATACATTTTTAAGTGGGAAAAGCTGTTTTCCATATTTGGAAAAGCCCACATGTGAAAAAAAAGAGAGATTTGTTATTATTCATATGTGCATTCTGCACCGGACTGTCTGCACCCCCGCCAGGTACCCCCTCCCATTCTCACCCTGCCCAGTACTGGAGCCCATCCTCATACCCCAGTCAATTCAGGGCAGTTGTCCCTATGTCTCTGGATTGAAGTGCTGCATATTTTAACAAAGAAAAGATAACTAGGCTGCAGGGTGGAATTCTATGCCCAAAGTGTCATTGTGTTTCTCCTCAAGTCATTCCAGGAATACTTTCTGGATAAGACCGATTCTTAGGGAGTGTTAACTATTGGAAACAGTTGGGTAAAGCTCATAGGAAGAATATTCCGGATACTTGCTGCCACTTAAGAGTAGGTATGGTGGAGAGGATGGGTCCCCCAAATGTGTGGGATTCTGGAAAGTACCTGCAGGGAGGTTGTCCTGCTCCTTGGACATGGAAGGTAGGCCAGCACCCCTGCCCCCTGGGGTCACCAGTTTTACATTGCTAGCAGTTAAGCCCCAGGATGATTCAGAAGCCCCACTGAGATCTTCTTGGCTTTCTGTCCTATGCTTCACCCCAGCTCTCTATCCATGTTCAGGCAAAGCCCAGAGCTGACTGCTTAGAAAAATATTTAATTGAGATTCCTCCTACAGTGCCTATTTCTGTCTCGATAAGGCCTTGGCATGCCATGGGTGGCTAAATATATTGGCTGTTTCCTTTCCAATGCCAACCTAGTTTTTTAAATGTTCCCAAGTGCGTCTGCCCAGCTTTCCCCTGAGAGAGAATTTACAGCATTAGCCCTCTGTGACCTAGAAGAAAAAAACAAAACAAAACATAGAAGATGTTAACTTACTTACAGAAGAGAAACCAGGAATTATATATTTGTGCAGAAGTGTCTTCATTCATGCATTCATTCATTCATTCAGGTCTCTCAAACTCCTCCTGAGTTACTGGCACTGTGCTTAAACATGGGCCACATAGATTGATGGAATTAGACATGATTCCTGTCCTTAAGGTGTTTATAGTCTAGATCTACCTGCAGTACCAAGTGTTAAGTATGGAAGATGCACAAAACAGAGCTGCGAGAAGGGTCTGCAGTGGCCTAGAGGAGGATACTCAGGGAATATTTTCCTAAATAGCAGCATCTCTACCTGTTCTAGGAGTACTTAGGAATTGAGAGAATGGGGAAAGCTAAATAAACAAATAGCAAGAATATAAAGGCAGATGCCATTTATGAGCATGTTACATTAGTTTGGGGGCAACAGCTTGGGCATTTTTCCTAGTAGAATTCTTCTGTTGGATGTGATATATGATTCTAAAGTCTTAAGTGCAATTAGTTTTTCTTCTGTATGCTTTTTTTTTAAAATAAAATTTACTAGTGCAGACAAGTGTTTCATAAACATTTTTGGAGTCATAGAACTCTTTTTGCAAACAAAACATCCCAATATTTAAGACCAATAACATCAGAGATGCTGTGGTTGAGGCAGGGGTGGGAGATGCGGAACCAGTTCTGGCCTCCTCCAATCTCTGACCAAGACACCCCAGTGGGATTCCAGGACTCACTGAGGCTGCAGTTGAAACCTACATGTTGAGATGGTGCTTCACACTTCCCAGGCTTTAAGCTAGCGCCTCAGTGTTCTCTCTTCACCTCCCTTTGGGCCTGTGACTGTTTCCTGCCTCCAGGAGGAGTCAGCAGTTGCTGCTTGATAGCTCTGATGGAGGCTTGTAGCAGGTGGTCTTGGAATGCTTGGGATCACCAAGCCTTGGGAGTAGTCAAGTCGTGGTTCCTTTGATGGAAAAAAGTGGGCTATCATCTGAAAGCAGGAGTGTTGGCAGCCAAGAGGATGAGCACAGTCCAGTGGCACATTACAAATGACTCTGGCCCCATTACTCATTAGGTCCCTCTGGAAGATGTTCTAGGGTGAACAGTCCTCATTTTCCCATCTCCATGGCTGGATAACCTCTCAGTTCATAGATCCCTGCAGACACTTCCTTTCAACATGCCAAGGCCTTTAACATCTCAAATGGGCTTTACTCTTTGCAATGTCAAGTAAGGCAAAGCAGCGAATGGTCTTTCCATTTTATAGGTGGGGAAACTGAGGCCTAGTGTAGTTGGCTCTTTCACAAAAGAATACCGAGACTCACTGTTCAGACTGTGATTGTTCTCTCACACTTTCTCGACTCCTGAGAAGTTCTTTCTGTTCTCCAGCTTTTATCCATTTCATTGATGTAAACCATTTCCTCTGTGTTTGTTTCTTCAAATTGTCCAGAAAAATGTGAAGTTGGACTTCTTTCCCTTCTTAACATTGCATAGAAGGCAGTGGAAGGCAGGGGGTCTGAATGAATGACCCACGGGAGTTGTGGTGGATTACCATCTCTGTTAAAAACAATTCTGCTTTGGTAATCTTGGCAGATGGCTGAACAGTGGACATGATGTTCTTAGAGGGAGGGTGATTTCAGTCCTGGGGGTTCTGTAATTCCCCATATCTTAACATAGGGGTTGGACACAAGGCTTTCCTTTGGGTCTGGGCTCAGCCTTTTCTAGCAGCTTTGCCACTGGTCTGGAACCTTTTAGGGCATTCCAAACCCCCACACCTCTCCCCCTGCCATGGGGCTGGCCTGCAGTCAAGCATCTTCACACTCTGCCGCTTCCATCTGGAACTCCCTTTCTCGATTCCTGATGTTGGCTGCCTCGGGGCCTGCTTGCTATTCTGGTGCCCAGAAGCCAACACAACTTTGCCAGCCAAAGCCATGCTGAACTGCATCAGCAGAGAAGGGTGGGCTTCCTTGGAGGCAGAATGCATGTGCAGGAGGACCCATCCATGGTACCTATGACGATTTATCAAAGAATTCCTTAAAGAAAGTGAAGAGACGAATCACAGAAGATATTTGGAATATACATAATCCAGGAACAATATTCTTAAGAGCATCTAAAGAATATCTCCAAGTTACCTTTGGGCCCAATAATTTTAACATTCTCTAAGGTATTGACTCCATCTAAGACATGAGACTTTGCCTGGTTTGGAGTCAGATCCTTTCTAGAAACTCTTATTCTCCTTCAAAAAAGGTGGGAGAACCTGAACACAACATTCGGGAACCACTAACTGATGGCTTCAGGAATCCAACTAACACTCAGGAAACACAGGGGTCGAACACACCTCTGGCTTCCTCGGGACAGCTTGCATAACCTCCTCCCTCCAGGCACACCTAGCTATGAATTCAGCTGAGTTTTTAAGAAACATGAATCTGGAATACAGTGAGAGGAGTGGGTAGAATGGAATAGAAGGGGAAGCAGGCCCTCCCGCTAAGGGGTACACACTCTTCGGAGGACACACACACGCAGCGCTCTTGTTCAGGCATCTCAAATAAACTTGTCCAAAATGGACCAAATGGCTCTTTCTTCTTCAGGCAACTCCCTTTTCTAACTTTTGGGCCTCCAGTGTTGTTGGCATATTTTGCTTGCTTTCCTGACGAAAACCAAGAGGCATCTGTGATTCCTCTCCCCTTTTATCTGCTGCATCTGAGCAGTCGGTGGACTCCACCACCCTCCCTCTTTTGTGGATGCCCCTCCCACTGGCTCCTCCTTCTCCCACTGGTTGCCTCTTGTCTGGGGAGCGGGGAGGCCTTTAGCATTCCATTCCATAAAGCTCTGATCTTACGGTGTCAAAGCTGACAATGAATACCATTTCAGATGAAATCATGGCCACCTGCCTCTGCCTGGCTTTCCAGTGTCCCCACACCATGACGCTGCCCCTTCCCTGTCACATCATCCCCACCTTTTAGGGTCAGTCTTGTCTGATCTTCCTATGCTCCCACAAGCATGGGAATCTATTTCTCCCTCCACACCTGAGCCTGAAGTGCCAGCCTCCCCACCCTTCACGGCCATCTCTGTGCAGCCTTCCTGATAGGCTTCCCAGAAGCCCTGCTGATAGGGGCCATCTCCTTTATGCCCTGACTGTTTCTGTGTTGACTATTTCCAACCTAGCACCAATTCTGCAGTTTATTATATACTGCTAAATGTTATCTTTCCACAGGTTGTGATCTTTTTGATGGTAAGGGTCTGGTAATGCCTGTTTGTAGCCTCTCTTAACTGCACACAATGCAAGGAGGTGCGTATGGGAGAAATTAACATTTGTTGAGAGCTTTAAGACTTTATCTCATTGAATTCTTTCAACCCTAAGAGTTGGATATTTTTTGTCTCTATTTTATAGATGAGGAAACTGAAGCTTGGAGAAATAGTTTTGCATACACAGCCACTAAGTCGCTGAGTTAGGATTTGAAAGTAGGGCTGCTTATGGTGAAGCATCTTTCACTATTCCATGCCTCTATTCCAAAGTGGGGTGTAGGCTGCTCATAAATTGCATTGAATCAGAAAAAAAATTCGACACACAAAGCTGATATATGTTTAATATCATTGCTAGCATTGAACTCATACATGTTTTTTTTATATCACAACCTGAAAGCTTAAATCTCAGACCAATCTACTCTAACACTCTTTTTTCTTTTTTAAAGAAGCTAAGAGCAAGTTTTAAGATTGATGTCTCTTTGAAAATGTCTTATTTATTTTTCTGCAAGCGTGGTTCATCTAAAAATTTTGCTTGGTAGGAAGAGGCCTAGGGGTGTGTGTGTTGTCTTTGAACTGGGTGACCAGGGAGGAGGTTGTGATAGCTGGTAATATGTCTCTTTCAAGGCTGGTGCTGCAGCAGAAAATGTTCCTGCCCATACATAGGATTAGATTGTAATCAAAGGAACAGGGTCATGAAACAAGCTTTTGAAATGGAACTCAGATGTTGTAAATACATATACCTTGGCCAGGCTCCCAGACGTGAGAACCTCCCCCATGATCCCAAAGAAAAATATTCCATTGTATTAGATTACATTAGACGAGAGAGAAATAGAACACTCAAGCATGGATGAGGAGAATATATAAAGGAAAAAGGAAATAAAGAGGAATAGGCCAGGCACCGTGGCTCACACCTATAATCCCAGGACTTTGGGAGGCTGAGGTGGGAGAATCACATGAGCCCAGAAGTTCAAGACCAGCCTGGGCAACATGGTAAACCCCATCTCTACCAAAAATACAAAAAATTAGCCAGGCGTGGTGTGCAAAAACATAGCACATAAGTTTCACAGGGGCAGGGCTTTTGTTTGTTTTTGTCTTTATTGCAAGTGTCTATAACAGTCCTAGATACATAGTTGGTATTCTATAAATATTTGTTAAAAGATTGTAAACCAGGAACATTGGGAGGGTGAATTCTGCTTGCTGGTGGAGAAGGGTGAGGGACACAGGTCCTTGCTGCCTGCAGGGGCATGTTTGGGCCAGTCTGAGTAGTCTGTGGTTCCAGCAACTCGGGAAGCTGAGATGGAAGGATCACTTAAGCTTGGGAGGCGGAGGTTGCAGTGAGTTGAGATTGTGCCACTGCACTCCAGCCTGTGGGACACAATGAGACCCCATCTCAAAAAATAAAATAAAATAAAGAAAAATAGAGGAAGACTGGTAAAAGGTTTCCTCTAGTAAGTGGTTGGAAAATAATGGTTGGATACATCTTGAATCATCAGAACTGGAAGGGAAAGTGACTTTTGTCTTAAGCACTAACTCTCGCCCAAATCTTTTTTCATACCCTAGTGAGGTGAATACACAGCCTGGTGGTTTGGGATTTCAGCTGAATTAAAGCCGCTTGGCCTGTGCTTTCTGCTTACCATGGCGGAACTTGCTGACTAATAGTCCAAGGCCTGGACTCCTCCTGGCTGGTGCCTGTGTACTCTGGCTGATTCCTTGGTCCTTCCACTGCAGGAGGAAGAGAGACGATGTCGTTGACTAATCTCATCTCAGTCACTTCTGGTTCCCTGACTGTGATTCCCAAGAGTCCTTAGTCTAGAAAACAAAGATTTCTAGGCCACTAACCATGGAATTGACACAGAGCTCTCTGCAGTTCTAAAGATGGCACCATACGGCCGGATGCGGTGGCTCACACCTGTAATCCCAGCACTTTGGGAGGCCGAGGTGGGTGGATCACCTGAGGTCAGGAGTTCGAGACCAGCCTGGCCAACATAATGAAACCCCATCTCTACTAAAAATACAAAAAATTAGCCGGGTGTGTTGGTGCACGCCTGTAATCCCAGCTACTCGGGAGGCTGAGGCAGGAGAATTGCTTGAACCTGGTAGGTGGAGGTTGCAGTGAGCTGAGATCACACCATTGCACTCTAGCCTGGGTGACAAGAGCAAAACTCCATCCAAAAATAAAAAAAAAAAAGGTGGCACCATGCTTGCTGTGCTTTGGCTCAGCCCCTCTGTGTCTCTTCATGTGACTTTGCAGTTGGTCTTCCTTTGGTTCCAAGAAAGAGGGAACTCGAAGCCTGGGAATCTAGGTCTGTCTAGCAGTCCTGTTTCTCTCTGTTCTGGCCTCAGGATATCTCATGGGTACACAAACCATAGCCCTTTTGGGGCTTGGGAAGAGGGGCAGGTGGGGGATTGGGACATGGGTAAGAGTGAGTCTTTGTGGTCTGCCTTTGTTAAGGCTGATGGCCAAAAGGGCAGACACTTGTCGCAGTTTTCTCCTGGGCTCAGACAGTGGGTCAATGTGCCCCATACAGTGACTGCTTAGATAAAAGTGCCTCAGGACCCTGAAAGAAAGCCTGTCTCCAGGAGGCTACAGTGAAAACAGAACAGGCTGTGCAGTCACACATTCCTGGGTTCAAATTCCAAGTTAGTCACTCAGTATTGTGATCTGGTAGTTCCTCTGAGCCTATATATTCCCGCCTAGGGTGGTTTTAGCAATTGCATAAGAGAGGTGCCTGATGTATACTCAGCACTTAAACAAATGCTAGTTCTATCTTCCTGGTTTTAGGTTCCATGCAGTGCAGAGAGCAGGAGCCCCTGGTTCATTTCCTACTTCTCTTCCCTTGCTCACTTGTTCCAGTCTCAAATACAAATGCGCTCCCACTAGGGCACTGAGTCTTGATGTGCCCTTGGCTGGGATCTTACTGCCACCGCGTCTCCTCGGGTTCCTTTACCCCACTCAGGCCTCTGCGTAGACATCACCGCCTCAGAGACTCTTCCAGACCAGTGTGTCCAGGGCGGCCTCCCTGTCTTCCATCCCCTCCCCACTCTGTTTTTCTTGAGAGAATTTATTACCCCTGACATCATATTGCCTCTTCCATTAGCACATCAGTTTCACAGAGGCAGGGATTTTGTTTGTTTGTTTTTCTCTTTATTCCAAGTGTCTATAACAGTCTTAGGTACGTAGTTGGTATTCAATAAACATTTGTTAAAAGATCATACACCAGGAACACTGGGAGGGTGAATTCTGTTTGCTGGTGGAAAAGGATGAGGGGCACAGGTCCCTGCTGCCTGCAGGGACAAGTTTTGGCCAGTCGGCCCCAAGCAGAATTTCAGCCTTCACTTGTGCCTTCACCTGGGCACCCTGATGCTTGCCCATCTGTTTGGGGTGACCCGGGAAAGGCGTGCTCTATGGCTGTAGGAGAACCCTAATGCTCCAGGCTCTCCTGCCCAGATCCCTGGATTCAGGGGCCATCTGGTCTCAAAACTCAAATGCTATAGCAAAACCCCCACACTGGGCTGTGCTTTTTATCCTGGGCCTGGGGCATAGTGGGTGGTATGGGGCACAGGACACCGTGACTTCCCGGATCATCCTTTTTACTTAATGGTAATTCACTTGAAGCATCATTGTTACAGAAAATCAACCTCGAATATATCACACCATAGAAAGCATGGTTCCCATCCTTTACAGAAGGTGACACTGAGGACTTTGGAGAAGTTTCACCTTTGGTGGGGTGGGTGAGAGGTGTTGAGCTCTGGAACAGGACCCAGTGTACCTTGGCTTCGCAGATCTGCCCTGCTGAGCTGTGGCTTCTTTGCAGGAAATGTTTAGATGCCCTATTAGGGTTTTGTGGGTGGAGGTGTTGGACTGGAAACATTTTCTCATCACATATGAGCTCCCCTGTGTGTAAGAGCCTCGCTCACAGTAGAAGCTCCATGGCTAGTAGGGAAAGAATGCACCCTAGGAGATGGGCTGGTGGAGGGAACACCTGACTTCGAGTTGGGAGAACTGGGTTCTAGTCCCATCTTTTCTGAGTCAGCCACTTCCCTGCGCTGAGCCTCCTACCCCTCCATGGCTGGACTCCATCTGTGAGGTCCCCTCTCAGAAGTTTATGGGCATTAAAGTCCCAGGAGAAGACCAGTCCTGGCAGAGCTGCACACCGGCCAGACAAAGCATGACTAGCTCCCACCTCTGCTTCATCAGTCCCATGGAGAGACAGTGGCCAATTCTCTTGCCGAAAACACCTGAGTGCTCCCTGACATCATTTGGCGTTTATAGCTGGCTCTGAGGAGTGGCAGGATGTTCCATTTGCTCACAAAGGCCCTGGGGACCTGTGGGAACTGGAGGTTGTTCAGGGTTGTTAAGGACAGAAGAGGTGGAAGGAGAAGAGCCCAGAGGCTGAAGGAAGCCATGCTGTGGGGGCTGGCCAGGTGGGCCAGAGAGGAACTGGGCTTCTCCTCCCAGTCCCTGCCATAGCAGGCAGTTTTATATGGATGTGGTGCGATGTTGCTCACGCCTCAAACTTCTCATCCCATCTGTCCTTCCTGAGCACCGCAATGTTGTAAACGGTTTGGGCTGGAGCAGCCCCCCAAGAATTGATCTTGTGTGTCCCCCTCTGTGGCAGTTTTAAAATGTGGCCCCCAAATTCTGTGACCCTCCTTCCATCAAGAATTGGGATCTGTCTCCCCTTGCCCTGAATCTGGCCTTGTGACTACTTGACAAATGAATGCAGTGCTGTGCCAACTTCTGGGCCCAGGCCTTCAGACGCTGGCAGCTCTCACTTCCTGTCTCTTGGGACACTTACTCTTGGAACCCAGCCACTGTGCCCACAAGAAGCCAAAGCAGCCCTTGGGGAGGAGAGGCCCACGTGGAAAGGAGCCCACGGCCCTGGCTGTGCTCCCAGCTGATTAGCACCAGTGTGCCAGGCCTGGGGGCCGCTGTCCTGGGCACCCCCAGTCACGTCGTCCCATCTGACAGCACATGGAGCAGAGGTGAGCTGCCCCACCAAGCCCTCCCCAGGCTGCAGATGCATGAATGACCACTGCCCCATAAGCCACCATGTCTCAGGGTGGTTTGTTATTTGCAATAGAAAACGGGCCCACCTGGCTCTGGCGAGCAAGCCCTTCAGCCTCCAGATGGTTGCATATATTTTTCTTAAAATAGCACCTATCCCAGCCATCCTGTAGACTCTTCTTTCTTTGGCAAAAGACTCTCAGCCCATCTCTCTAAATGAAGATGGTGATTAGCAGGAATTTTATTCCTAGAAGCCCACTCGCCACTTTTCTCATTTCATTTCTCCTCACAATCCTCTCCTCCTATTTTCGTGTATTTTCTCTTCCAATGGACACCTTCATCTCAGCCTCAGCTCCTGCAACCCCACCAAGGTACTTCCCTGCGTGTCTTAGTGGAATCTCAGAGTGCGCATGTGCATGTGTGTGCATGTGCATAGGTGTGTACAGGGCATAGTGTTGCAAACATTGCAGCTGGTAGTCAAGCAGCTGAAGGTTTCGATTGCTGACATTTTTTTTTGTGGGTCAGTTGGAGACTAATCATTCCTCTTTTAAGATATTTTAAAACTAAAATCCACTTTTTCGTGTTATATCATTTTGTGTTTTTCAAATTTTCTACCGTGGACATGAATTACTTTTGTAATGAGGAAAATAAAACTCACTTTCAATGCCAACAGTGAGAGTTGACCAGAACTCACATCCTGGCAAATTTCTTTCCAGCCTTTTGTCTATACTCAGACATCTGTTGGGTGTTTGAGATCATCCCATAAATACAGTTCTGGGTCTTGACTTTTCACTGTGCTATGTATTTCAAGAATCTCTCTCAACAAATACTTTCTCAAACCTGATTTTTAATGGCTTTACAGTGCCCTGTCATACGTAGTGTTCTTTATAATGTTCTACCATAAATAAATAATTTTTTAATTCATTTAGCAAAATGTATGTGACATTTAGATTGTGATATATGTGTGGGTGTATATATATATATATTCACACACGTGTTAGTGTGCATATATATGTATGTGTGTCACAGCTTTGTATATAAACTTCTAAATCTTTGAACCTTGAAATTCTTGAATGTTTTCACCTTGATTCCTAGAAGTCAAAGTTCCAGGTTAAACCCTACGAACTTCTGGGAGGTTCTTGATATACAGTACAAGATGGTAGAAGCCATCCCTTCTGAAATATCTACCTGGCTGCAGGAACCATCTCCTTATTGCCTAGGTATCTCTCGCCCTTTTATTCCTAGGAAAGGGCCAAGGGTTGGGAAGGTCAAGGGAAGAAAAAACCAGGTGAAGATACGGGAGAAAGTACGTAGATGGAAGAAAAAAACTCCTAAACTTAGTTTATAACCTTTGAATGGCTCAGGAGACAGTTTTTGTTTCCTAACCTAATAAGATGAAGGAAGAGAACCAGCGATAGTCACATGGGTAGATGCCTTCCATATATGACTTCACTCAACAGGGCCCCTGAGTTATTATTATCCCTGTTCTATTGACAAGGAAACTTTGGGCTCTGAGAGGTTAAATAACCTGCCCAGGGTCTGATAGCTGGGAAGGGTGGAGCCTGGGTGTGGACCCAGGACTGTCCGGCTTCAGAGCCAGCAAAACACACTCCGGCCTGGCCCTGCATTTCCACTGCAGTGTAGGGGAAAGCGAGTGGGCCCTGTCTCGCCCTTATTCTTTCTGCCTCCTTGTTTGCTCTTTCTCCATTTGAATAGGGGGGATGATATGAAGACAAGGAGCCCTTTCCCAGCTGTCACACAATGTGGGACGTCATATCCCAGAAGTTATTGAACCTTTCTTTCTCTGCAAATGTCTGAATCTGAGTGAAGCCTCCTACATCCCTCAACCCTGCTTGGATGACCTTTGGCAACCCTGCTGGGCAGAGGCTTCGTGGGTTGCCAGGGAGTCCTTTGTGCTGCTCTGACCTGCATTCTTCCAGCACGTGCTGTCTAGGGCCATAAGCTCCCAGCCTGTGTGACGAGGGGAGGGAGTGCGGCAGATCAAGGAGTATTAATAATGTGGCCACTGGATGCTAGGCCTGTCCTCAGAGTCTATGACAGGAGTAGTGCGCAGAGGGCAGCCGAGGGCAGAGGGATGTGCATGCCACTCTGAACCCTGTGTTTAAACCCTAGCATGCCACAGGAGGATTGCTCCTTAATCAGAGCTTTGTCCAAACCCTCACTCTCCTAGCCACTAAATTGCATCTCTTACCCCATCAGATTTCCTTTGCAAAATTTGTCCTCTGGGGAGCCACCCCAGATGGACCCCATGTGGCTCTATTTAGATGTCTCATTCCGTTTGGGGAGCTTCATCTGGAGGTGACATTCAAGCTATTTAAAAACAGTAAGAATGAATCTAGTCCTAGACCAGTCTTAACAGACAGCTCTGAAGGCAGGAGCTGGCTCCCAGAGGCCCTCTGCTGGGGCAAGTGTTAACCCTTTCATTGCTGGACTCAGGGAGGTCTGAACATGCCAGGAGAGAAGGGCAGTAGTGGGGCTCATGGTAGTGGCTGTTTCCCAAGGGACACAGAAGTTTTTCAGTATTTTAATAATTGGTATGGCTGTACCAGTGCATACAGGTTTGGCTGAGGGAAGAAAATGGAGACTTGCCCATGGTTTCTTAGGGTCATTCCAAGTGTGTCTTTCCTGACCCCTCTGTAGACGTGGCAACAGGTCCTTCTTCCTCTGCATGTCCATTACAGAGCCTAACGTCGGTTTCTGGATTCAGGTAACTTCCACGTTCTAGCTCATCAGGGATGAGCCTTATGTGACCCAAAGCCCGTTCCCAATTCCACAAATGAGGGGTCCTCCATCTTCAGTTCCCCCCATGGCAATACGTACCTCCTGATGTTTCTCTTGTAGCAGGCAGCCAATCAAAGGTGGCTGAAAAAAAATGATTGGCTTTTTGTGTGGGCTAAATTTGCATAAAATTCCATTAGAGAATTGCCATTCTCATAGACAGTGTGGTCAACAACACAGTCTCTTTCTCCGGTGGTTTGACCATTCTTCTCCTTGACAGTGGCAAGACACTGGCCTGATAGACCAGGAGCTACTCCACCACCAGCAGCTACAAGGCCTTGGGTGGAATTTCCCTCTCTGAGCTTTGCTTTCCTTCTCTGCAAAACAAGGGCTTGAAAGAGCCAATCTCTCAACCCCTGTTCAATTTCTGAAATGATTTAATCCAGTGGTTCCCTTCCATTGCTGCAGTGATGTTAAGAAAGTTGGCTGGAGAGCCAGGTAGGCTGGCTTCCAATGCTAGTTCAGCCACTCTCTAGCTTTGGGCATAAGAATAGGATTCTAGTGAAGGTTAAATAAGTTCACACAGGTAAAGTGTTTAGAACACTTGGCCCTTAGTAAACCCTCAATGAATATTACCTATTGTTGCTGCCTCTGGTTATCCGTAGGTTTTGTGAAGGCTGGAATCTTACCTGTATTAAGTGATACCATATTCTAATCCTTAGCTGAGTAGCCCATGAGCAGGCTCCCATCAGGGTCTCTATCCTGTATTAGAAGGAACAGAACTGACGTGCACTGAGGTTTTGCTCTGGGTCAGACCTTGTACCAGACACTGAACATGTACCATCTCACCGAATCCTCCTAACAGTGGCAAAAGCCAACACCTATTCTTCTCTTGCTCTACTCCTACGGAAATGGATGGAGGCTCACTAAGATGAAAGCCACATGGCTAATAATTAGTGGATTACGGATTCAGACTAAGGTCTGTGGGGCCCCAAAGCCTATGCCAGGGTAAACAAAATGAATTCCTCTGGAATGACAATTCATTATCAGCCCAGGCTCTTCCCAGGATAGAAAGCTGATACCTGCATTTGTTGAAGGAAGCCATCCTGTGGGTCAGCGCGGGGAGCATTTCCCCTGAAGCCTTCTCCCTCTTCTTTCAAGGCAGGCTTAAGGATCCAAACAACTAAGGAAGATGAAAGAACCTTGTTGATGAAGTCCTCTATCCTGGGAAGAAGTTTCAAAAATAAAATAAAAAATGAAGAATGGGGTGGTGGGGGCCATTGCTGGGGGAGAGAACAATCCTTGACAAATACCTTCTGTTAATAAATTCCATTTTGCCTTTAAAATATTTGCCAACTATCTAAGCAGGAAAAAATTTTCACATACCAGGTCAAACCATTGCTGAAATGCCTCTGTAGTCTGCCTGCCCACAGCCCCTGTTTCCATAATCTCCCAGGAGGCAGCCTCTTGTGGACTCCCGTGGTCTTCCCCCAGGAAGACTGACCTTTTGCATGAAGGGGATTCAGGGGGATTTAGGCAAGCTCTCCTCCTAGGCCCAGGAGAAGGTGTTCTAGTGGCCCTGCAGGTCTTTCTGTGTACCCATCTTCCTCTTCCTTTCCCTTTCCCCTCCCCTCTCTTCCCCATCCCCTTCCCCTCCCCTCTCTTCCCCATCCCCTTCCCCTCCCCTCTCTTCCCCATCCTTTTCGCCTCCCTTCCCATTCCCCTTCCCCTTCCTTCTCCCTTCCCCCTCCCCTCCCCCTCCCCTCTCCTCCCCCTCCCCTCCCCCTCCCTCCCCCTCCCTCCCCCTCCCTCCCCCTCCCTCCCCCTCCCCTCTCCTCCGTTCTCTCCATCTCACTGAACCAGGGGGTAGGAAACGTTTCTCATCTCTCTTCTGCTTCCCTCCCACGTTCATCCACCTCTTCTCAGTCAAGAATAACTCTTTCCTTCTCTCAAACTTGCTTGGTTTTGTTGGCTTGGGAGAAAAGAGTTTCTCCAACCCTTAGTTTTCCTGCACTTCCAGCCCTCTGCCTTCATGGATGAATAAATTCAACATTTTCTGCAGCGGCTACTGGGGCAGCTTCCATTTTGAAAAAGTGTATCAGGCCTCAATATTAGATTTGGAGACAATTCCAGTTTGTCCCAAGGACTTGTTCAATTTGTTTTATTGAATTTGCTTAGGGATATGACCTTTTAAAGGTCCTGTGGGTAGATTTATGCCAAAACATACACCATTCAGGGACTCATGAAACCATCTGGGGAATATCTGGATGAAAAAGAAAGGCATTTGTTAACATTGTTCTGCCAAGCTGGAGAGCAAATGGAGATCTAGTTAAAACTAAAATAAGGCCAGAGAGTTGATTATCTTTTCCCCTAGATGGACCATCGTTCTATCTCCAGCTCAACTTTTCCCTTCCTGGAATAGAGAGAGGCTGACTTCCACTACATGGTCATCCAGCCCGCCTAGGAGAGTGCATCCAGTAAGGCTGCTTGTTTCAGAAAGAAGCACACTTGCTCTCCTATGCCTGGACCCTGGGCCAGAGTTACTCTTGTTTTCCCCCCGGTGTACTTTGGAGACATTTTGAGAGCCTGATGATTTTTAAATTTCTTTTAACTTTTCTTTTTTTCTTTTTTCTAATAGAAACAGGGTTTTGCTATGTTGCCTGGGCTGGTCTCCAACTCCTGGGCTCAAGCGAAACTCCCTCCTCTGTCTCACAAAGTGCTGGAATTCTAGGCATGAGCCACCGGGCCTGGACTAAGCCTGATGATTTCTTATTCTATGAGGTCATAGAATGGGAGCCTTTGGGTGAGCAAGACTTCTCTGGGGTCAGAATACCCAGAGCCCAGCCCCTATTCAAGTTAACCCTTCTTTCCTCTTTCTCTTCCTTCAACAACTGTTTTGTTGTTGTTGTTGTTGTTGTTGTTGTTGTTGTTTTTGAGATGGAGTCTCGCTCTATCGCCCAGGCTGGAGTGCAGTGGTGTGATCTCGGCTCACTGCAACCTCTGCCTCCTGGTTAAAGCAATTCTCCTGCCTCAGCCTCCCAAGTAGCTGGGACTACAGGAGCATGCCACCATGCCTGGCTAATTTTTTGTGTTTTTAGTAGAGATGGGGTTTCACCGTGTTAGCCAGGATGGTCTCAATCTCCTGACCTTGTGATCTGCCCACCTCGTCCTCCTAAAGTGCTGGGATTACAGGCGTGAGCCACTGCACCTGGCCTCAGCAACTGTTTTGATGCTATGTTCCCTGCATGGTGCTAGATGCCAAGGATGCAATGATAAATAAGAAAGTTAGATTCTTACCTCAATGGAACATGCTGTCTGGTGAAAGAGGTAGAAGCAAAGCACCAAGTTGGTGTAGTGTGGCAAGTGCAGCAAGAGCCATCTGAAAACTTTCTGATATCACATGTTTTGTCCTTTGCCATTAAAAGCTTCATTTTGCCCGGTGTGGTGGCTCACGCCTGTAATCCCAGCACTTTGGGAGGCCGAGGCGGGCGGATCACAAGGTCAGGAGATGGAGACCATCCTGGATAACACGGTGAAACCCCATCTCTACTAAAAATACAAAAAATTAGCTGGGCATGGTGGCAGGCGCCTGTAGTCCCAGCGACTCGGGAGGCTGTGGCAGGAGAACGGCATGAACCCGGGAGGTAGAGCTTGCAGTAAGCCGAGATGGCGCCACTGCACTCCAGCCTGGGTGACAGAGTAAGACTCCATCTCAAAAAAAAAAAAAAAAAAAACAAAAAAAAACTTCATTTTAGACTGGGCGTGGTGGCTTATGCCTGTAGTCCCAGCATTTTGGGAGGCTGAGGAGGGCGGATCGCCTGAGATCGGGAGTTCGAGACCAGCATGGAGAAACCCTGTCTCTACCAAAAATACAAAATTAGCCAGGCATGGTGGCACATGCCTGTAATCCCACCTACTTGGGAGGCTGAGGCAGGAGACTCCCTTGAACCCTGGAGGTGGAGGTTGCAGTGAGCCGAGATGGTGCCATTGCACTCCAGCCTGGGCAACAATAGTGAAACTCTGTCTCAAAAGAAAAAGAAGAAGAAGAAGAAAAAGGCTTCAATTCTGACACTTTCATTGGAATTGGAATGGGGCTGGGAGTGGGAACTGGGGCCATCTTGCTGCCCCCAGGGAGAACAGGTCTGAGGTGGAGCCAAGCAGAGTGAGCAGAACTGAGATGAGCAGAGAAAAGCAGGGCCTGGTGAAAGAATGTCGCTGCATCATGCCTCCACTCCATTCCTGAAGTTTTCTGTTTACACGCAAGCCAGTATGTTCCCTCTTGTCTTGGATAAATGCATGTAAACAAACAAATGGGTGAACACAAGTATTCATGGACACAACACAGGCACCTGCTAAGCAGGCCACCTCATGTCTGGTGTCCTGGTGTTCTAAGAAGCACCAGCTTCCTTAATCCCCTTGGAGACCCTGTGAGGGCGGGAGGTAACGTGATGGTTAACTGCTGAGAATTCTTAGCCTGCCTACAACGGCCCTGAATCAACAACACAAGAGGCTTCCAGACTAGTGAAAACTTAGACATATAGTGGAGTGTGAGCCAAAGGTAAAAGAAAAGGAGACAAAGAGGCTGCAGAGAGAGACAGGCAGGAATGAGACGGTGTGAGGGAGGTGGGAGGTGGGTGCTGTTTCTAGATTCCTGTGCGGGAAAACTCTGCTGGAAGGCCTGCGATTACATGGCACTCAAGCATGTGGGTTGCTGCTGGAACTGGGTGCCCCACATCACGTAGGCCCTGTGAGCATTAAAATACAATCTCCATCATGTGGCACCTGCAGAGAAACATCAAAGGGGTTGAAGCTGTTCAGGCACGAGAAGGTGAGGCCTCGCTGCGAGCCTGAAGCTGTTCCCTGAATGATGACCTGGCAAGTGAGTGTGAATGCCTGTCTTCCAGTCTAAACCGTCAGGGCGGGGCCCAAGTCCTACTCATCTCAGTAACCTTCAGAGGATCTGGCACATAGAAAGAGCCGGAATCAAACGTGTTTCATAAATAACAAACTGGAAGAGTGGGTAAACTTGGGACCCAGGAGCTGGTTCAAACCCTGGTTTGAAGAAGGGAGGTGGATCCTTGGAGAGATACCAGCCTGCTGGACTGTCCCTTCCACTGAGTAGTGTTGGCAGGGAATAGGGGTTGGCTTCCCTGTCATAGGGTCCTCTTGCCATGCTTCACTGTGCTGCAGGGATGGGGACACACCTGCAAGTTAAAGGGCCATGTTTGGAAAGGAAAGATTGTTAGGAGCCTAGTAGCATCTCTGTCCAGCTTCCCTGCCTTCAAGGACCAACAATGATGAACTCTGTCTTGGAGCTGCTGGGCCCTTTTCATTGCTGTCCAGACTACAACACTTCCAGATGATTCTCACATTACAGCTTCTCAATGTCTGCCCTCGCCCTACCCTCGCTCCCCCGCCTACTCACCCCCCACCCAGTTAGCTACTGGATAGCAATTCCAGTGTCTCAGTGGGATTCAGCGGGGTAAGAAGGAATGCATTGCTATCCCATAACTCGAACCTTCTATTGGCAAAAAGGAAATTCCATCTGCCCCCAAAAAAGTGGGAGAAAAATGACTGCTGGAATAGCAGAGTTGGAAGATTTAAAGGCTTCTTGGGATAAAGACTGAGGTTCTAGCCCTCACCACATCATTGATTAGTAGGGGGCTCTTGAGCAGTTCAAATCAATTTATTCATTCACATCATTGGTTAGTAGGGGGCTCTTAAGCAGTTCAAATAATTTATTCATTCATTCAACAAGCATTGAGTGATTACTGCATGTCAGGCCCCATGCTATGTATCAAGGATGTAAAGCTAGCCAAAGAGCATTTTCTACCTTCACAGACTATATGGGGAGATAGACAGCAGTCAAGACCATTACTTACAGCCTAGTGCAGTTAATGGCAGTATGGTAATGTAATTAGTAGTAGTGGTATGATGGGAGGAACCCAGGATCCATGGAACCCCAGCAGAAGGCCACATTCATGGGCTTGCTCCCTCATCTGTGCATAGAGTGTGTGGTGCCACATCATGAAAGGAAGGTAGGGAGGCTTTGGTGTGCCTGTTGTGGTCCCAGGTTGGGCTCCAAAGCAAACACTGAGCAGTGAGTGGTTCTCCAACCCCACTGCACATTCTAATTAGAGCCTGGTGGAGAGCTTATTTTAAAAGGTAGATTCCTGGACCTGACTTCAGGAATTTAGATTTATTAGGTTCGGGGTAATCTGCATTTTAAAGAAGTGCCTTGGGCTGATTCTGATGCAGATGGTCCATAGACCACACTTTGATAAGCACTGTCTGTAAAGTCCCTGACAACTCGAGGGTACTCCAATTTCTTCAGCTGTAAGTCATTTTCTTTGAGTTAGCAGAAGGAGCATTCATGATGGAGCCTGGATTTTTGGCTTCTTCCCCAAATTGCAGGCTTCAACTTTTTCTCTGTGTTACCAGCCAAAATAATTGTCAGGCTGTCAGTTTGACAGAAAGCCCACCTATTCATGCAGTTATTCTTGATTCAGATGTTTGGGGAGAAATAGAGTGAAACTACAATATGGAGTCTAAATTGTTTCCTGTTAGAAAAACACCTAAATATCCTAATAGTTAGGAGCAAATGCTTGTTCCTCGGTGCTGCAAAGAAATAGCACTTGAACATAAATTTAATTTTCTCAGTAAGGCAATTCTTTACTTCTATAGAAGGGTGCAACTCACAGATGGAGTAATGGTGAGAGCACACCTGCATGGGGAGGGGAAGGGGTTCTTATTCCTGATGCAGGTAGCCCGTACTGCTGCGTCGTTCCCCTATCGGCTAGGGTTGGACCATACAGTCTAAACTAATTTCGATTGGCTGTTTTTTTTTTTGTGGTTTTGTTTGTTTGTTTGTTTGTTTGTTTTTGAGGCGGAGTCTCGCTCTGTCGCCCAGGCTGGAGTGCAGTGGCGCGATCTCAGCTCACTGCAACCTCTGCCTCCTGGGTTCACGCCATTCTCCTGTCTCAGCCTCCCTAGTAGCTGGGACTACAGGCCACCATGCCCAGCTAATTTTTTGTTATTTTTTAGTAGAGAGAGTAGGAGTACGAGCCGGAGTGGCAGGGTAAGTAGTATGGCGGGAAGAGTGTTTAAAGAACAGGTGACTCAGGATGGCTCAGGTCAAAGCAGGTGACTGCGGGAACAGATGTGAACTACTAATTAGAACTGGTGAGAAAGTTGTTTACTGAAACTAGAGGCAAGGGGGCAAAGAGAACCAGAAAGTTAAACTTAAAAATGGAGAATCAAAGAATAAGAGAGCTGAACATACTGACATATTAATTCTTTGAAGAAAAACTTGGAGTTCACTATATCTAACATAATTAAGGCAGTAAAAAGTATGAGTTAAGAGCATGGGCTCTGAGGTCATTTGGCCTAAGCTTCCAATCTGAGCTTATTCCCTTAACAGCCTTAAGACCTTGGGCAGTTACTTTACCTATCTATGCCTCAATTTCCTTATATGAAAACAGGACTGATAGTAATGGCACTTACCTCAAGGGGTGCAACACGAGTTAAATGGCTTAAGGCATACAATAAGAACTTAGCATGGCGCCTGGTGCTTATAAACAAGAAATACTACCCGTTATTAACAAAGCTGAGTGCACAAAAATTCCCAGGAGCTAGAAATAAAGAGAGAACTGAAAACTAGAAAAGCGAGCACATTGGCTGTCTCTTACAGTTACCACAGATGAGAGTGGTATTGGTATTCGAGCTGGTCTTATTTGCACAGAGGCTTAGGCTTTAATACTGTTCAGGGACAGGAAACAAATTCTTGAGCCTGTGGGAGGTGGCGTGTTGGCACTGAGATGTCAACCTAAAGCCAGGACCCTGGAAGGACAACGTCCTTTTAAAAATTGCATAAAAAGTCAATCCCTAGCAGAAAGAAATGAGAGGAAAGTATGTTTATCTTGAACTGAGCTTTAGCTCAGGAGGGGGAAATGTCTCCCTTAAGAATTCAGAACCACTGGCATGAGCCTTTCATGCGTTTGGGGTTTAAATAAATAGTTCCTGCACAACCTAGAAACCCCTGGGCTAAGAAATAACATAAAATTTGGTATGGGCCAATTATACTCTGTTAGAAGCAAGTAGTTTGATTACACTGGTTTCTCCAGATTAAAGTCCTGCTGAAGATGAGCTCACAATCTGAAATCATACAACACTGAAGGAAAAAACATAAGCAAAAGTCTGCAGACCCGTCTGGGCGCGGTGGTTCACGCCTGTAATCCCAGCGCTTTGGGAGGCCGAGGCGGGCGGATCACGAGGCCAGGAGATCGAGACCATACTGGCTAACATGGTGAAACTCTGTCTCTACCAAAAATACAAAAGAAGAAATTAGCCAGGCGTGGTGGTGGGCGCCTGTAGTCCCAGCTACTCGGGAGGCTGAGGCAGGAGGATGGCGTGAATCGGGGAGGCGGAGCTTGCAGTGAGCTGAGATCGCGCCACTGCACTCCAGCCTGGGCGACAGAGCGAGACTCCGTCTCAAAAACAAAACAAAACAAAACAAAACAAAAAACAAAAAAGTCTGCAGACCCAACAAACAACAGGATTAGACTTTCAAGAGCCTTAGATTATACAACCATCAGAGGAGATAATTAAGTATGTTAAAATGATGAATAATATAAAATAAAGCTTGAAAAACATAAATGAATAAAATCAGGCAGGCTTTAAAAGTAAAACAAATACTACCATTTCTTGGAAATAAGAAAAATATTCATTAAACTTTAAAACTCAATGAACAGATTAAATAGTAGATTAGGCATAGTTGAGAAACAATTAGAAAACTTGGAGCTAAATGTGGGAAAGTATCTGGATGGAGACCGGAGATGAAAACTCTGAAAGAGATATTAGGAGACATGGAGAATAAAATGAGAAAGTCTAACAGATATTCAAGAGGACTTCCAGGAGAGAAAACTGAGAGAATGGGGTGAGGCAATGTTTGAAGTGAAGGTGGCTGAGAACCGATGAAAGATAAGAACATTTAGATTCAGGCTGGGTGTGGTGGCTCATGTCTGTAATCGCAGCACTATGGGTGGCTATGGTGGGAGGATCGCTTGAGTCTAGGAGCTCCAGACTGCCTGGGTAACAAAAAGAGACCCCATCTTTAAAAAAATTTTTAAAATTAGCTAGGCATGGTGGAGTGTGCCTGTAGTCCTAGCTACTTGGGATGCTGAGGTAGGAGGATCGCTTGAGCTCAGGAGCTGAGGTTGCAGTGAGCTATGATCATGCCACTGCACTCCAGCCTGTGTGATACAGCAAGACTCTGTCTCAAAAAAAAAAAAAAAAAAAAAAAAAAAATTTAGATTCAGGAGTCACAATGATGAACCCCAAAATAGATAAATAAAACCAAACGCTCTTTTAGATATACACTTTATAAAGATACACACTCTATATATTTTATAAAAGAAACCAGAGAGAAAAGACTGAGCTCTACTACAGTGGAGCATGCCAAGGGAGAAGCCATGGAGATCACATGAATGGGAGTGTTCCCAGGATCTGTGACCTAGGTGTGGAGCCTGCATAATGAGAAACCTGTGGCCGATTGAATGTGACACAGGTAGGGGCTCAGGCAGAGGCTGAGATCAAGGATGACTTTAAAAGCAGATGGAGGATTTGGACTTGGTACAGAAAACTTCAAGGACCTCTTGCATTGTTACAAGGATCCAATGAGACAAGATAAATAGGCTTGTTAACTAAAAAGCAATTTTCAAAGGATGATTTCACAGTGACTATGGTGTGGAAATGAAGCTATTCTGAGACTCTTTGTTTTCAACTTCAAACTGCTATTTTTTTGTGTGTTTTGTTTGTTCTTTCCTTTCTTAACCTCTCTTTAATAGCACAGAGAGGTTTTGCAACAATCTGAGGTGTTTGAGAAAAGTGTTAAATTAGTTTGTGCAAATGCTTGCTATTTCACTGCAGATTAACCAGCCTGTGTGCCATGTGGACATATATTCTGGAAATGGCATAAATTATCCCACTTCGTTTGCCCTCTCTGTTGCTTGGTCAGACTGACCCTACTTGGAAAAACTTCAGATTGGGCCAAAGAAGGGTATTCTTTGGGCTGAGAGAATGTCCCTGAAAACTCTGATTTTATATACAGGTTGGTATTTTTATGTATTCTCCATTTTCCTGAGCTGTTGTTGACAAATGGAAAGTTGAAAAACATTTGCCCAAGAAGTCCCAATAAAGCGTCATACACAGCCTGCCAAGAAATGTGAGTGAATTAGCAAAGGCTGGCCCAGGGAAATGAGGAGATGGGCTGGGTACCACCCAATTCACCCCACCGCCCACCAAGAAGCTTTGATCTCACTGGCCTGTGACATGAGGACACATCTGGCTCAGGGAGATTCAGAGAGAGCTTGTTCTTGCAATACATTTTTTATTGAGTGATGACGATGTGGCAGTCACTGTACTCAGTGCACTGGGGACACTACAGTAATCCTACTCTCTGGAGCTTAGAATCTAATGCAAGATGCAGATAAGTAATTATGATACAGCTCTGAAAGTATTATGTAATGGCACTTATAAACATAGCAATGGGGAGAAGTAATATCTGAGGCTTGTGAAGAATAAAGTAAGAGTTGCTGAGAAAAGGATATTCAAAGAAGTGTACATTGTTCAATTTTTATGGAGCACGAAAATGAGAGTGAACCATGAGAAATGTTGCTGGAAAGTCAGGCAGGAGCCAGACCAGAAGGAATCCTGTAAGCCATGCAGAATAAGCCTTGATCTCGAGGACTTTGGGGGCATTGAAAAGTTTTACACAGGAAAGTAACCTGATTAGATTTTCTTTTTAGAAAACTCACTCTGGCTGTTGTCTGGGGATTCCATTAGAGGAGAGAAACAGGAGGCAGGGAAATCCATCATATGGCTTTTGCAGCAGTTGCAGGCAGAACCAGGTGGCAGGGGTGAAGTGGAAAGTGGGAAAATTAAAGATGTGCTTCCGCAGGGGAATTGGTAGGAGTTGGTGATTGAATGTGGACTTTGAGAGAGAGTGAGGACTCAGGATCATGTTCAGGGTCCTGGTTTGACCATTAGGCAGATGATAGGAAGAAGTTCTCTCCTCCTATGTCAAGAGAGTGTTGTAACCTGCAGTGGAGCAGAACAGATAAAGTTTAAGGAAACTTAGGGCCAGCTTCACAGCTTTTCAACCTGTGCTGTCTAATGGGGACTGCGTTCAGAAGGGCCCAGTGCATGCTTTGCTGGCCATCTTGAAATCTGTAATACATTTATCTTTGAATGTGTGTTTTGTAAGTGAAGAGTGGTAGAACAATGGGGCATGGTCATGAGCAGAGGAGGCGTTTGCGATGTGTGTGTCCTCCATTCCTTGCTGCCCCATTCAGATAGAGCATTTGGGATGCCTCGTGAACACCCAATTCCAGTGGACATACCACGCATGGTGGCTCAGAGAGACTCAAGCAGGTATAAGATAAGCATGGTCTAGAAGCTGATGGCTTTGAGTCTCACTGAACAGAGAGATTTCCTACTCCTGTTCCCTATTAGCGTGACTATGACTGAGTAAGTGGGTGCTGACTGTGCTGCAAGGCTGTGCTTTCCATTCAAATAAGAGCTTGTTTCAAATGCAGAAAGAAGGCAATGGTGATCTTCTTAAGAACAGAATGACCAAGAAAGCTTCCTTACTCCTGTTACTTCCCTGTGTCAGCCAACCACTTTTGCTGAAACTGATGATATAGAAGGAAAGAAAAACACAGGGCAATGTGTAGTTTCTTGTCCTCTGAGTCCTTCCTTACTTCTCATTAAATTGAAGGTAGAATTTGAAATAAAATATGGAATTTTAAGAAACAGAAAAAATAAATAGAAAGTAGAGAACATTGGTAGAATGCACATTTATCAAAAACACTTAAGTCTGTGCAGTGTTTCTACTTTTCTGGCAAGAATGAAATACCTATGCATGTATAAGCTACAAAATACAAATTGTGTAATTTCAGTGATTCTTTTTTTTTTTTTTTTCAGAGACAGGGTCTTGCTTTGTTGTCCAGGCTGGAGTGCAGTGGTGCAGTCGTAGTTCACTGAAACCTTGAACTCCTGGGCTCAAGTGAACCTTCTGTCTTAGCCTCCCAAGTAGCTAGGACTATATCTGCATGCCACCATCACCTCCAGCTATTTTTTTTGAGGGGGGTAGAGATGGGGTCTTGCTATGTTGCCCAGGCTGGTCTCGAATTCCTGTACTCAAGCAATTCTCCTGCCTTGGCCCCCAAAGTGCTAGGATCATAGCACAGTATCCAGCCTTGAGTTAATGTTCTTATGTTTGTATTTCACAATATAAACAGCAAAATTCATGCTAATAATTTAGTTTTAATTTTTCTTTACTTAGAAGGCCACTTAATGACATTTTTAGCAAATAAAAACACTATGACAGGCCTGGTGTGGTGGCTCATGCCAGTAATCCCAGCACTTTGGGAGGCCGAGGCAGGTGGATCACTTGAGGCCAGGATTTCAAAACAAGCCTAGGAAACATGGTGAAATGCTATCTCTACTGAAAATATGAAAATTAGCCAGGTGTGGTGATGCACATCTGTAATCCCAGCTACTCAAGAGGCTGAGGCACAAGAATCGCTGAGCCCAGGAGGCAGAGGTTGCAGTGAGCCGAGATCACGGCACTGCACTGTTGCCTGGGCAATAGAGCAAGACTCTTGTTTTCAGACAGACAGATAGACAAACAAACAAACAAACCCACTATGACAGTGAGAATGCAAAATGGTACAACTACTTTGGAAGACAGTTTGGCAGTTTCTTACAAAGCTAAACATAGTCTTAACATATGATCCAGCAATCACACTCCTAAGTATTTACCTAAATTAGTAGAAAACTTATGTCCACACAAACATGTGGTATAAACATGAATGTTTATAGCAGCTTTATTCATCATTGCCAGAATTTAGAAGTAACCAAGATGACCTTCAGCATCTATTTGTGAATGAATAAACAAACTGTGGTATATCCATACAATGGAATATTATTCAGCGATAAAAAGTGAGCTATCAAAACAGTGAAAATATAGGGAGGAAACTTACATGCATATTGCTTAGTGAAAGAAGCCAATCTGAAATCTGTATGATTCCAATTTGATGACATTCTGCAAAAGGCAAAACCATAAAGTAAGTTATAAGATCAGTGGTTTCCAGGAACCTGGGAGTAGAGGAAGAAGAGAGAAATGGATAGGTGGAGCATGGGAGGTTTGTAGGGCAGTGAAATCATTCTGTAAAATGATGGGCACATGACATTATGTGTTTGTCAAAACCTGTACAATGTGCACCACAAAGAGTGAACCCTGACTCAGCGGACAAGGAACTCTGTATTTTCTGCTCAATGCCAAATGGTACAGCCACTTTGGAAGACAGTGCAAACAATGTAAATTGTGAACTTTGTTAAAAATAGTGCGTCAATATTGGCTCACTCATGGTAATGAATGTACCACACCAATGCAAAAAAGGAGGGAGGTATATGGGAGCTCTCTGTATTATCTGCTCAATTTTTCTGTAAAAAATAGTCTATTAATTTTTTTAAAAAAGGGAAAAGGAATCTTTGTCACATAGTGTATTGACTTTTGGGAGTGACTAAGAGGCTGATGGTGGTGAAAGTGACAGCCATTCTAGAAAGTCCTCAGAGTGACTCATGGGGCTTTTTCCTGGGCTTTAGCCCCCTTCTTTGTCAACAGGGAGTGGAGTTTCAAGGCCTCAGTTGCACGCTGGCTTCTCCTTTGAGCACTGCCTAAACTCCAGGTGGTCTTTGTCAGAACTGGTGCTCAGGTGTGCTTTGTCACGAGCAGGGGCTCAGCCCCTCCTCTCTCCCCTACCTTGCCCCATTTCAGAATTTAGGAATCATGATTTCCTTCCATATCTATAAGAGATGGGGATTGACGTTTTTCCCTGGACAATAAATAATTGTCAGCATTTTCACAAAGGAGACTTTAGTACCGTCTCTGCCACTCACTGGGTGACTTTGACCAAGTTGCTTCAGCTCTCTGGGACTCATTTGACCTATGTGTAAGTGTAAGTGATGTGGAGGGAGATAAATTAGGTGATTTTCCAAGAAAAGAACCTTAATATGTAAAAAGATATAGGTGGGACTGCTCTGGCTGAAGGCAGAGAAAGTAGAGAGAGAGGCAGCCTGGAGTCCCGACCCACCACTCACCTGTCCTCTTGACCCACTGATGCCCTTGAGCTCCAGAATTTCTAGAACCCCAGGGTAGCATGGAGCACAGTTTGAGAACTCCTGATCCACCCACCTCATTTTATAAACCGAAGGGCAAAGGACTTGCTCAAGGTTGTACGAGGAGATAGTGCTCAGGATGGAATTAAGACCCAGGTTTCTGGACATCTAGTTCTGTGCTCTTTCCCCTCACTGTTTTGCCCCAGTCCTGTTGTGGCCACTTTTTGTTTATTGAGTAGGAAACACCCTCCCAAGCCCAAACATGAGCTCTGCCCTCTGGGAATGGAAACAGCAGCCCACACACAAATCGTTGCCACTGCCCATGTACCCACCCAGGGTGCCAGCAATACAATCCTGACTCTTACAGATAATGTGCGTTTATAACCCGCTGTGAGATTCCTCAGGTTCCTAGGCCTCTGAGATCATTCTGTCAGGGATTTGGATGAACCATTGGCTTAGAGTTTTAAGCAGCTTTAGCAATTGTCCTCTGTGCCCACATAGCACTTAGTTATGCACAGTCCTGTATTCTTATAGCCTCATCCTTTTGGAGTATTGGTCTTAGCTCTTCAACTGGATGCTCTACTCTGTAAGAACACAGTTCCCCTATGCCTAATTTTGTGTTCTGTACACGGTGGGTGCTTAGTTAAAAGTGCTTAATCATGCTTCTTTTCAAGGTCATTCCACCCATTCCTGCTCATAAAATGGGTAGGGGAACCACATCAAAGAGAGTTCCAGAGGCAGGCCAGCTTTTGACCTATCAGAAAGGGCAGTGCACCACCTCGCCCAGCATGGAAAAAGTGAGAAGGAACTAGGCTGGCGGCCAATGAGGGTGTACTACAAATAGCCGCTACAAGTTTGGAACATTTCCTGTGCTGAACCCTGCAGATGTGTGATCTCCGGGAATGCTAAAAACAAACTTGGATGGACTTATTCCTACTCATGGTACAGATGAGGGAACTGAGATGTAGAGAAGGGAAGTAACTTGGAAAAGGCTTTAGAACTATGATTAGAACCCAGGTCTAGCTGATGCCAAAGCGCAAGTTAGTAATCTCCATATCAGGATGACCAAGGGCACTATAATTGGGTTTTTAAAAGTCCTAGGGTCACATAAAGAGCTTGCATATCACATTTTTTGATAGCCCTCTGCCCAGTCTTTAACCTTCAGCCCACCTTGCTTTCTCTCCCCCTCCTGCAGCCTCCTAAAGAGTTTAGGACACTGGGCCGGGTGCGGTGGCTCACGCCTACAATTCCAGCACTTTGGGAGGCCGAGGCGGGCGGATCATCTGAGGTCGGGAGTTCGAGACCTGACCAACATGGAGAAACCCCATCTCTACTAAAAATACAAAATTAGCTGGGCGTGGTGGTGCATCCCTGTAATCCCAGCTACTCAGGAGGTTGAGGCAGGAGAATCACTTGAACCCGGAGGCAGGGGTTGCAGTGAGCCAAGATCATGCCATTGCACTCCAGCCTGGGCAACAAGAGCAAAACTCTGTCTCAAAAAAAAAAAAAAAATTTAGGACAACGAATGAAAGGGCTAGAGAATGTAGAGCCAGTGAGTTTATAAACCAGGCATGTCAACATGGCTCAGAGACCTCCAGGGGTGGGGAAAGAGGGTGCTGGATGAGACATGAACACAGGCAGAGATAGGGTAATGAATACAGAAAATCTGCAGAGTTTATCCCCGGGGGCCTGTAAATCTGGAACACTGTGGTCTAACTGAGCAATCCTGCTAATGCAGGCATGATGAGTAAAAGCTTCTCTCAAAGTCCACTCGGGACTCTGAGAGTGTAGCAGGATGGTTACTCAGGCATCTCGGAGTAGGACAGACCTGGATTTCATTCTCAGATCCAGATCTGTCACTTATTAGCTGAGGGGCTTGGGGCAAATTACTTAAGCCTTTAAACTTTACTTTGCCATCTGTATTATGGAAATAATAATACCAACCTCAGAAGGTTGCAAATATTAAGTGAGATTCTTATTGGGTGCTTAGCATTATATCTGGTGTATTGTAAGCATTCAAGAAATAGTTGCTATTATTGTGATTATTATTAATGTTATTCAGGTTCAGTTTCTTATCAAGTAGGTATATATATTTTTGATGGCCAAAGGGTTTGATAGCTCCTGTTAGGGACCCAAGTCAGCCCTTACACTCAGACTCCAGTGCAGCAATTAACTCTTGCTCTCTGACCCACAGCCTCTGCAGTGTTTGTGTATCTGGAGGTTTACCTGGTGGAAAGAAAACTGTGTAGCTTCCGTCCAAAGATAGATAGGGTGGTAGCTCGGAAGAAAAATTACCCAGATCCCAGAACCTCTAACTTTCTTGAAAACTATTGAAACTTCCAGAATACCCAAAATCATGAAACCAGTTTTAAAGTTCTTGCTAGTCTGCAGGCAACCACAAACTCAAAATGTTTGGGCTAGACTCTTCTATGGAAACAGAAATCATCTGGCCTAATCTCTTCTTTTGACAGATCAAAGCACCAAGTCCTGGAGAGAGGGTGAAATTTTGACTAGACCTACAGATTATTAGAATTGCAAGGCAGCGAACAGCACCACAAAGGACTGAGAATGAGACTCAGCCAAAAGTTTCTGTGGATCTGGTGGCCTCCAATCCACACCATTTCCTGACAACTCCAGTGCACGATGGTTGTTCCCACTGCTGGGTGACTAGTGTGGCAGGCTTCTGCTGTGTTGCCCCATTGCTCCTATGACTGATTGGCTTGTAGCCTGCTGAACCCAGGGGTTAGTGAGTTCTTTGAGGGTAGGGGACACTTTAGCAATTAGAATCCTAAAATCACAAACATGTTTTAGCTGCAAGGAACCTTAGAAACGCCATTCTCCCATCCCTTTATTCTACAAATGGGAAGACATAGGCTCACATAGGGAAGGATCACATTTATGGTCACCAGTTTCATGGTGGCAGAACCAACTCCAGAGCCTCGAATCCTCTGACCACTTCACCAAGCTGTGTAGTTGCACTGCACACCCAGTAGAGCCTCAATATGCTGATGACTCATCCATTTTTACCCCTAGATCTGTCCTCTACCCAGAATTTCTGACTTGCAAATCCTACTTCCTATTCAACATCTCAACTTGGATAAGTAACAAACATCCCCACATGTCCAAAATGGGGCTCAGAGAAGATTGGGCATGTGTGAGTGTGCACATGTGGTGTCAGGAGGTGGGAATAAGCACTCATCACACATTAGGTTCTTGTTGGCTAGAAACACTGTCTAGCTAATACCGGTGGTGCTAATAGATTACATAGGGCAAAAGAAGGGTTGTGTGCTCCCTGTAGCAAATGCCAAAGAGTAGCGTTATCATACTGGGGAAGTTTCAGAGCCAGCCCTTCCTCTTGCCCACACATATAGCTGGCATACACTGGCATAAGGAGGAACACACCGGGATGTCAACAGAGTCACACACACACACACACACACACACACTCAATGTTGAAAACTGTTGTAACTCTTGTATTATTGGTAGATTGAAACTACCATGTTCAATTCCACATAATATTAAAAAACTACTTTAATCTGAAAATTTATTAGACCAGCTGTTATCTGTTATCACCTGTTCACTCCTGAAAACTTTTTTTTTTTTTTTGAGACAGAGTCTCACTCTGTCGCCCAGGCTGGAGTGCAGTGGTGCAATCTTGGCTCACTGCAACCTCCACCGCCTGGGTTCAAGCGATTCTCCTGCCTCAGCCTCCCAAGTAGCTGGGACTACAGGTGCATGCCACCATGCCCGGCTAAGTTTTGTATTTTTAGTAGAGACGGGGTTTCACCGTGTTAGCCAGGATGGTCTGGAACTCCTGACCTCGTGATCCGCCCGCCTCGGCCTCCCAGAGTGCTGGGATTAAAGGCATGAGCTACCGCGCCCAGCTGAGAAAAAATTTTATTATAGCTTCTATAGTGCTATTTCTTACAATTCTGATTTTCTTTTTTCAGGATTTACCCTGTTTGAATTGCCTTTATGACAAAAACTGCAAAATGCAGCCCCAAGGGAGAGAATAATATAACTCATTATATAAGATTGATCAGAGATTAAATGAATACCTACCAAATACCAATGTCTTCATTGATGCTAAGCTTCTCCCTCTTGCAAAGATAATCAACAAATTCAATTGCTTCCTAAGTTGATGGCAGTGGAACAGTGCGAGCCCTCCAATTTGCTGTGGCAGGAAATAATACATCTGGTGTCCTCAACCACCACTCTGATTTGTTCAGATGACAACTCAACAGGAAGGGCCTCTCAAGGTGCAGTCCTTTCATCTTTAAGACGAGAGATTGTGTTTCTCCTAAGATAATCTTGCTTTCTCTGATTTCCGCAGTAGAATGTTTTATGTGCTGTGGAAAAAGAATAATACAATCGGGAACATATCAAGGTCATATCAAGACATACCAAGGTCATCCACACAGGCCTTCTTACTTTCAGTGGACTGGAGATAGACTGTCAGTAGATGAACTCCTCAGACAGTCTTCATGGACTCTATTCTGTCCTTTTGTGGGTCCTTAGGAAATAGAGAGTGCTAGAATAACTACATTCTAAACGTCATAGAATAGAGATTAGGGAAAAAACAGAGAAGGAAAAGAAGGGAAGCAGAAAAAGACCAAGATACAATTGATATCTTAGCAACAGGCAGATCACACATGTCACTATTCAGTATCTACAATTTTCTTTCCTTCCTTTTTTCTTTTTCTTTCTTTCTTTCTCTTTCTTTCTTTCTTTCTTTCTTTCTTTCTTTCTCTCTCTCTTTCTCTCTCTCTCTCTTTCTTTCTTTCCTTCCTTCTTTCCTTCTTTCTTTCTTTCTTTCTTTCTTTCTTTCTTTCTTTCTTTCTTTCTTTCTTTCTTTCTCTCTTTCTGACACAATCTTACTCTATTGCTCGGGCTGGAGTGAAGTGGCACGACTATGGCTTACTGCAGCCTCAACCTCTGGGCTCAAGTGCACTCAAATGATATTTCCACTTCACCCTCCCAAATAGCTGGACTGCAGGAGTGACTCACCATGCCTGGTCATTTTCTTTTGTTGACCATGCGGTCAAGAAAGGCATCCTCCTTCTTGAAGATGTCTTCCTTAGCAGCCTGGACAAACTGAAATTTTTCCTGAGATGAAAGTTCTGTTTTTCTCAGGAGACACACCCCAACACACACACACTAGAGGCTGAAGGTGACTTTGCTCATGCCTTTATTGTATCCCCACAGGTCCCAGCCACAAGGATGGAAGAGAGCAAATGAATGTAGACATTTCCCCTTGGATAGAAAAAAAAAGAGAGAGAAAAAAGGCCGAAAGTTTGTTCTAGTTTGAGAGAAAAAGAGTTAACAGTAGGGGAAAGGAGGAGGTTTTGCTGGGGTGTGGTGAACATGCAGAAGGTTGTTTATAAGGTGTTTCTTAAAAACGATCTTTCAACAAGCTGCTCATCTATCTATTGCTGTGTAACAAGCCACTTCAAAACTTAGTGGCATCAAACAAGCACGATTTATTAGTTTTTCCAGTTCTGTGGGTTTACCGGGCAGGTCTTCTGTTGGCCTCACGGGGCTCCCTGTCCAGCTGCATGCAGCAGGCAGGTTTGTGCAGCTGGCTGGTCCTCTGTCTCCTTTATCCTGAAAGAGGCTAGACCTTGCCTCTAAACATGGCAATGACAGTGTCCCAAGAGAGTGAAAGTAACATCTACAATGGAAGATCCCTTAAAGATCAGCTCAGAGATTCACACTGGGACATTTCCGCCATATTCTATTGATCAAAGCCAGTCACAAGGGCAACCCATGTCCAAGGGATGGAAAAATGGATTCCATCTCTCAGTACATCTATAAACTGACAGAGTGAAGAGAGGAGGGCACAGGGGAAGCATGACTCATCAGTGGTTATTATCATAACAACATATCACATGAAGCAGTTGTCAGATATTAGAATGTTGGAACCAAAAGGGACCAACCAGGACAGGAACCCAAGACTCTTGACTTCCAGTCCAAGCCTCTTCCCACTAAGCCAGTTATTCCAAGCAATACTTAGCTCTCTCTCAACTGCCAGGAGATTCAAGCACATCATGCTGCTAGATGTGGCTTCCAGCACCAGCTCAGTCAAATGTGGAGAACCACCTTCTGCCCTAAGCAAGCCTGGCTTCTTCCCACCCTTCCCCTTGCTTCCCATACCATTTTTATACATTCCATAGACTCAAAACATTCTCCGTAAATTTTAACAAGTTGATGAGGAATTTCTACAGTGAAACTCTTTTTCCTTTTGCAGCAGAATGGAATAACAGCAAACAACATTGGAGGAGGACTTGTCTGGGAGAGCAGCCATTTTAAAGAAGAGCACATTAAGTCACAAACAGTCGCAGCTGATCTACTTTGCAGCATCGCCGTACATGCCTAACTAAATATTGAAATCCCAGGAAAAACTCACTGTGCATCATGTTCCAGAAACTAGCTTTGCAAACAGTCTTTTCAGATGTGTACATTTTGTGTATTTGAGGCATATAATATATATATTTTCCTCCATGTTCACCCAACCTTTACTCCTATACTTAATTCAGCTGCACTGCCATAAAAGCATTTCTATAAAGTACTTAATTTCAGGTGAGGCAGGGCAAAGAGAAGCCCCCAGGCCCAGGCTCTCCCTCTAGGAGAGTAGTTTTCTACTGGGGATGGTTTTGTCTCCCCACCCCCACCCCACATCTTTGGGGACATTTGTCAATGTCTGCAGCACTTTTTATTGTCATGGAGGAGAGGTAATACAGGCATCCGGTGGGTAGAGGTCAGTGATGCTGCCAAACATCCTACAATGCATGGGACAGCCCCCAAAATGAAGAATGATCTAGCCCAAAATGTCACTAGTGCCACTGTTGAGAAACTTGCTCTAGGAGCTTGTAATTATGACATCGGGGCTGGAATATTTTATGTTCAATGAAAATGTTGCAGATTTCTATTTAAATCGTCATTTGGGCTGGGTGCAGGGGCTCACGCCTGGAATCCCAACATTTTGGGAGGCTGGGGCGGGTGGATTCCCTGAGCTTAGGAGTCTGAGATCAGCCTTGGCAATATGGCGAAACCCCATTTCTACAAAAAATACAAAAATTATCCAGGCGTGGTGGTACATGCCTGTGGTCCCAGCTACTCAGGAGGCTGAGGTTGGAGGACAGCTTGAGTCCAGGAGGTTGATGTTGCAGTGAGCTGAGATTGTGCCACTGCACTCCAGCCTGAGCAACAGAGCGAGATCCTGTCTAAAAACACATTCTATTCAAGTGTGTTTTAAACTATAGAGAAGAAAAGGGACATGGGAGCACATTTTTGGCAGGGGTTAAGTCGTGAAATACACAGTTTAGAGAAGAGATTATTTTCCATAGCGATTAGGCATTCATCACAAAGGAGGGACAGCTGACTATGTTAAAATATAATTGCCAGGTAAATATTTTCTTGACTACAAAGTGATGTTATAGGGTATTACTCAGAGAAGGAGGCATTCCAATTAGCCGCTAATTTTTCTTCATTTTTCCAGTTCTGATCTGGAGACAGATGCAGCTGTCACTGATGTAGAGCCAAGGTTTTCAGGACCTTTCCTCGTCACTAATAGGAAACTACCCTCTTCCCCCAAAGGGCCGAGACTGGCAGGTACAGTGAGCCCAGACAAGATTGGAACTTGTCAATTTCTCATGTATGTAGTTCTGAAATCAAAACCTCTCTCCCAGAAGTCTCTCAGTGATGGAAAGCCTGGCCAGGTGGTGGGTAGATAGTCTTCTTGTGTTGCATGAGCAAAGGGACTCAGGCTCAGGGAATTTACATAACTTGCCTAAAAACACACAACTGGTAAGAATTGGAACCAGGCTCTGAAGTCCCATCTTCTCTCTTCTAGATTGGATTGCTTTCTTATTGACTTGGTATGTTGAAAAGGGCACTTGATTGGGAAACAAAAATAGCATCAAGTTTTCTTTTCTTTTCTCCCTTCCCTTCCCTTTCCTTTCCTTCCCTTCTCTTTCCCTTTTCTTTCCTTCCTTCCTTCCTTCCTTCCTTCCTTCCTTCCTTCCTTCCTTCCTTCCTTCCTCCCTTCCTTCCTCCTGCCCTTCCTTCCTCCCTTCCTTCCTCCCACATTGACTATATCAGCCCTTAGTTTATTCTGGAGAAGTAAAAAATAGTTTGTTACATTTTTTCCCAGATTCTAGTTATTATACTAACTTTACATTCTTTTAAAAATGTTTTTAACATCAAGTTCTCTGTGGCTTTAACATCTCTAGACCTAAGTCTAGAGATGTTAAAGGAGGACCTAAGTCCTCTTCTGTAAACTGGGATAGCAATAATGTCTGGCGTATCCACAGCCCCTCACAATTTCCATAATCTCATTGGATGTAGACTTCCCTCACTAGGCTCCTAAGAATTCTAGTCTCTTCCATTCACAAGGAGCTATGAGGCCATTGGTGAGTGGATGGAGGGTGAGGGTGTGCAGGTGCTGCTGCTCAACTCAGACTCTCCCTGCCCCAGAGTAGAAGAGGCAGAGAACAAAGAGGGTGTGGTGTGGGTATGGGCCATGCATGACGGTGGATAGATCGGGACTGTCATGGTAGCAATAGCAGCAGAGTCAAGCTAAAGAGAAGCTGGACAGAGCAGAGCGCTGAAGAGCATTTTCTTGACTTTCCTTTGGTCTATGCAAAGTGCCATTTACTCATTCATCCATCCGTCCATCCATTAAGCCTTCACTGAGTCCAAACTGTGCTCCAAGCACACAGTGGAGAGTTAAAGTTAACTAAGATAAGGTGGATCCCTCCCCTCCTAAGGTGTCAGAGTGGGTAAGGGTGTATGTTTGGGCATCAAAAACCTGAGTTTGTCTTCCAGGTCTGTCACTTCTTTGGGCAAACTCTTTAACCTCTGTGTGACTCAATTTCCCTATGTGTAAAATTGGAATAATAGTAGTCCATATTAAAGGGATGCTCAGAGGAAGGTAAAGCACTTAGCATAAGGCATGGCACAGAATCAGTATTCCATAAGTGTCAGCTATTGTGTTACTATTAAGTGATGAGGCAGATATGTCAATAATTCACTGTTAGCTGACCTGGAGCCCTGGTAGATGGAGCCCATTGAAGGAAGCTGGAACATTCAGGCAGGAAACAGGCACGAAAAAAGAAAGGAGAGAAGATGACCCAAAATGCCACCATGGCATGTGTGTCTTGCTTTTATTTTTTATTTTTATTTTTTGGCTTCTACTTGGGCAGAAAAATAAACATATAGAAAAATCCCCATGAGAGGAGAATTCAGATGCCATGAAAATGTAGAGGGTACTCACACAAAGCTAAGCAGGTCTACCTGTGACCTCCCTCCATCTTTCAAAGAAGCCTGTGAGGTAGGTACTATCTACCACCTGTACTAGCTTCCTGGGGCTGCTGCAACAAATACCACAAACTGGGGGGCTTCAAACAACAGAGATATATTTTCTTGCAGTTCTAAAGCCCAGAGGTCTGAAATCAGTATTGCTGGGCTGAAATCAAGGTGTTGGCAGGTGTATCTGTTTGTTAAGGTTGCTATAACAAAGAACCACAGACTGGGCAGCTTAAAAGACAGAAATTTACGTTCTCACAGTTCCTGAGGCTGGAAGTCCAAGATCAAGGTGTTGGCTGGACTTTTCTCCTGAGGCTTGTCTCCTGGGCTTGCAGGGGGCTCTTGCTCACTTCTGTGTCCTCACATGGTCTTTCGTCTGTGTATACACATCCCTGCTGTCTCTTCCTTTTCTTTCTTTCTTTTTTTTTTTTTTCTTGAGATGGAATCTTGCTCTGTCACTCAGGCTGGAGTGCAGTGGTGCTATCTCGGCTCACTGCAACCTCAGCCTCCCGGGTTCAACCAATTCTCCTGCCTCAGCCTCCAGTCCCTTCCTCTTCTTATAAGGACATCAGTCCTATTGTATCATGACCCCACCCTAGCAGCCTCATTTTAACTCACACACCTCTTTAAAGACCTTATCTCCAAATATACCTACATTCTGAGGCACTGGGGGTTGGGACTTCAACATATTACTTTCGGGGTGGTGACAGAATTCAGCACATAACAGCAGGACCATGTTCCCTTGGGAGGCCCTGAGGGAAAATCAGTCCTGCTTCTTCCATACTCTGGTGACTGCTGGCATTCTTTGACTTGTGGCCACATCACTCCAATCTCTGTCTCAAGGGCCATTTTGACTCCCTCTTCTGTCTATGTAATCTCATTCTACCTCCCTCTTACAAGGACATTTGTGATGGCATTTGGGGTTCACCAGGATAATCTTTTTTATCTCAAGATCCTTAACTTAGTTATACCCTCAGAGACCTTTTTTCCAAATCAGGTAACATTTGCATGCTCCAGAAATTTGGATTTGGATATCCTTTGGGGGGGCCATTTTTCAGCCCCCCAAAACTGAGGCTCTGCAGGATGAAACAACCTGCCCAATGTTATGGAGAGAACAGAGGCAGAGGCAGGTTTCCAAACACAGGGGACGGAGCTCAGTCCAAGGTTCCTTCCAGTCCATGTATTAATAGCTGCACACCTTTGAAAGCAGGATGAGAGACATACCCTGCTAAGAAGGACGCCCTCACCCAGAGTTTTTCCTGCAGAGAGGAGGAGCACAGAAGCTCAGCAGAGACCGTGGGACCAGAGAATCATATTTGTGGTCAAGCAAGTTCCTAGAAGCAAGGAATGTGACGTGAGCCTCAGATCCAGAGAAACGTAATTTATCTTGGAGAATGACTCAGGTGCAAAGGGCCAAGGCTGCTGGAAGAGCACTAGGGTGGTGACTCTGGGCAGGCCGCAGCTGAGTCGATGTTTACTGTCTTCAGAAATGAAGCAGTGGGCAGGGAAAAACTCACTGTGTCTCAAGCACAGAGACACTGGGAGGTAACCAGGCTCGATGAAGGTGGCCACCTGCACAGTGGTTTGGACCCTGGTATATATGTGTGTGTGTGTGTGTTTGTGTGTCGGGGAGGGAGGGGACAGGGACAGGGCCAGGGATGCCGACAGGTGCTTTTCTGTTTGAGAAACATGCTTGCTACAAAGCACAAGGAGCAGGTAGGATCACCAACCCACTGTAGTTTGCCGGGGACTTTCCCTGTGTAAGCACTGAAACTTCTATGTCCCAGGAAACCCCTTTTTCCTTGACAAACAGACACAGCTGGTCACTGTAGCTCCAGTACTCATTTGAATATAATGAATGCCTCAAGTCTATTTCACATGGCAAGGCCATGGCCACAGCTCTGTCGCCAAGCTGAATGGGAAGGAAAGGCAATTTGTCTTTGCAAATTGCCCCAAAACAAGCAATATAAAAAATGATGCAGCTGGGCGTGGTGGCTCACGTCTGTAATCCCAGCACTTTTGGGAGGCTGAGGCTGGCAGATCACTTGAGCTCAAGAGTTTGAGACCAGCTAGGCCAACATGGTGAAATCCCACATCTATTAAAAACACAAAAAATTAGCCCGGCATGTGCTTGTAATCCCAGCTAGCTGGGGGACTGAGGCAGGAGAATCGCTTGAACCCGGGGGGCGAAGTTTGCAGTGAGCTGAGATCGTGCCACTGCACTCCAGCCTGGCCAACAGTGAGATTCTGTCTCAAAAAAAAAAAAGACGCATTCATTATGTATGAGCTTGGCTGCCCTAACAGAGACTGCAAGTAACAGTGACTTAGATGTAGTAGAAGGTCATTGTTCTTCCACTTAACAGCCGGGGCTTACACAAGTCAGAGTCAGCGTGGCAGCTCCATGAACAGGGTTCCCTCTGTCTGGTTGCTGAACCTTCTCTAGGGTGCTGCCCTGGTGCGCATGACCTACCACCTTCATGCTCCTCACCGTCCTCCGCCCTCTCAGCTCTCCCTCTCCATGTAAAGAGTTCCCTATGTTACAGTTCCCCTGTGTAAGTGTCTAGAGAGCTTTCTGCTTTCCTAATTGGATGCTGACTGACACAACCTGTGACTTCAAAATGATAAGAGGTACAGAGAGAACATGGGCAGAGGAATGCCACAGACATACCCGTGGCAGACATATCTCAAGAAGTGAGACCAGAGAGAGGAGAAAGGGCATTGATGGCTTGATCTGAGACGGGAGAAACATCTTCGGGTTGTTGTTCATGAGCAGGTAGTTTGAGCTGCATGGAGCTGTAGAGTGGAGCTTGGGTGGAAGCTGATTCATGGGCTCCTGAGTGGAGGCTCCACAGATGGGAGTGGACTCGGGCAGCAGTCAGGGCTGAGCTGGGTGAGGAGGGAGGTCCTCAGCAGATTGGCTAGAGGAAGCAGGAGTGAAGCCAGGAAGGGTCAGCAAGCAGCAGGCAGTGGAGCAGTCAGAAGATCCTGCCTGGATGTTGGAAAGAGGAGGGAAGAGCAGCAGAGTCAGTAAGGAGAGGTGAGAGGCTCCTGGATGAAGAGGGAAGTCAGCAGGGGGTACCAGTGAAAGTCCTGGTTATGGGCTGACTTGTTTCCCCCCGAAATTCATATGCTAAAGACCTAACCCAGTACCTTAGAATGTCACTGTACTTAGAGACAAAAACCTTTAAAGAGGTGATTAAGGTGAGCCCTAATCCAATTTGACTGGTTTCTTTATAAGAAGAAGAAATGAGGAGCCTGGCCAACATGGTGAAACCCCGTGTCTACTAAAAATACAAAAGTTAGCTGGGTGTGGTGGTGTGCTCCTCTAATCCCAGTTACTCATGAGTCCGAGGCAGGAGAATTGCTTGAACCCGGGAGGTGGAGGTTGCAGTGAGATGAGATTGCACCGTTGTGCTCCAGCCTGGTAACAGAGTGAGACTCTATCTCAGAAAAAAAAGAGAAGAGAAAATGGGGACACAGAAATGTACAGAGGGAAGAAGCTGTGAGGACACAGGAAGAAGATGGTATCTACAAGCCAAGGACCATCTACAAGCCAAGGAGAGAGACCTCGGAAGACAACAACTCCACTGATACCTTGACCTTGGACTTTCAGCTTCCAGAACTGTAAAAATAAATTTCTGTTGTTTATAGAACAGTCTCCTGACCTTGGTCTGTGCTGTTTGTTACAGCAGCCCAAGCTGACTGATACAGTCCCTTACTTATCAGCATATGTTGAATTCTTCCCAGCAACTATTTCTGGGAGCATTTTGCCTGATCAAACTTTTTTTCTTCTTTCTCTTTATTTTCTTTTACATATTAAAATTTATTCTTTTAAAAGAAAATTTAAATTTTATTTTCTTTTAAAAATGCATATAAAGATTATTAAAGATAGATGTCCTTGTTATGCAGAATAAACAACTGTAAAAAATTTTTTTCATTTGTTTCAAACTTTCTTGATAAAATAATTAAACATTTCGATGATAGTTAAAATTTGACACAACCCTCAGCCCTTTCCTCTTCTCTCTTTCTTCAGAGGCAGTCACTATCAAGGAACTGATGTGAATTCTTTCAATCCATGTGTCCATGAATAGCATGTAGTATTAGTTTGTGTGGGTTTTATTTTTTTGCATTCACGATACATGTGTTGTGAATTTTGACTCTATCACTTCCAAACTTCATGTTTGCTACTTCCCAAAGTCTAGCAGGCAAATCATGGTATGAGAGATGTTAACTGGTACACGACTAGTAAGGCATTAAAGAACATTGAATGGGTCAGGCGCGGTGGCTTACGCCTGTAATCCCAGCACTTTGAGAGACCGAGGTGGGAAGATCACTTGAGGCTAGGAGTCCAAGACCAGCCTAGGCAACAAAGGGAGACTACACCTCTACAAAAAACACAAAAATTAGCCGGGTATGGTGGCATGTGCCTGTAGTCTCAACTACTCAGGAGGCTGAGGTGGGAGGATTGCTGGAGCCTAGGAGCTGGAGGTTATAGTCAGCCATGATCACCCTCTGCACTCCAGCCTGGGTGACGGGGTGAGACCCTGTCTCCAAACAAACAAACAGACAAAAAAACATTGAATTGAATAAGGACATATTATTCCCTGCAGACTAAGTCTCAGGGGGACTAAGTATTAAACACTTGCTAATTTCCTTCCTTAACAAAGAGGAAGTACAGACTCTAAGCTAGCCAAGTTATCTGGCTAGATTTTCATACCATTGTCATTTTCCATGTGTTTATGTATTTGTTTACTTATTTTTTGAGACAGAGTCTTGCTCTGTTGCCCAGGCTGGAGTGCAGTGGTGCTATCTTGGCTCACTGTAACATCCACCTCCCAATTCAAATAATTCTCTTGCCTCAGCCTTCCGAGTCACTGGGGCTACATGTACCTGCCACCACACCTGGCTACTTTTTATATTTTTAGTAGTTGGCCAGGTTTGTCTTGATCTCCTGGCCTAAATTATTGATCCACCCACCTTTCTTTTTCTTTTCTTTTTTTTTTTTTTAAGATGGAGTTTTGCTCTTGTTGCCCAGGCTAGTGTGCAATGGGGCGATCTCAGCTCACCATAACCTCCGCCTCCCAGGTTCAAGCGATTCCCTTGCCTCAGCCTCCTGAGTAGCTAGGATTACAGGCATGTGCCACCACACCCAGCTAATTTCGTATTTTTAGTACAGACGGGGTTTCTCCATGTTGGTCAGGCTGGTCTCAAACTCCTGACCTCAGATGATCTACCTGCCTTGGCCTCCCAAAGTGCTGGGATTACAGGTGTGAACCACTACACCCGGTACCGCCTTGGTCTTTCAAAGTGCTAGGATTATAGGCGTGAGCCACTGTGCCTGGCCCATGCACTTATTTTTATGATTAATTTATACTTAAGATGAATAATATTTGTCTTTCATTTTTGACAGTAGAATAAAGCTACCCTATAAAGTAAATTTATTAAAGTGTAAAAATTAAGGTAGATTTAAATTTAAAATATTAAGCCAATAATGGTACACATGGCATATGAATACTGAAAATTAGTGAAGGGCATTCATGAATAGGATTTTGGGAAAAGCTGATACCTACATTTATTGAGCACTCTGACTGCCACTGGCACTATAGAAGGCATTCTATATGCAATTTGTTGTAATCACACAACAACCCTGAAGAAGGGATGATTAGTCCCCTTTGGCAAATTAGGAAACTGAGGCCCAGGGGGGCAATGTGAGTGGCTGAGCCCACGTTTGAACTCTCTGATCCGAGACTCCTGTGCCTAGGCTATGTGTAATGTCTGAAGTCTTGTCTGTAAGATGAGTCTTAAGGCACACCTGATCTAATGACTTCAAAGAGCTGCCTAGGTGGGCACATAAGGCAAGGATGCTGTCGTGCTTTGAAACATGTCAGAGTGGCTTCATGGCACATGCTAGTGCAGAAGGATCGGTGCTTGGGTTTGATGCTCTGCTATTGCCTTCTTGAGAATCTTAATACTTTTTCTTTAGCTGTGTTTGTATTTCAAGTCTGGTGGGATAATGCACAGGAGGCTTGACACCTCGTCTCACCTGCAGCCCACCCCCGACTGTCTCCCTGGGTTGGGTTCTCTACAGCCCAATCTGGCCTCCCCCTCCCCACCCCCAACTCCATAGTGGTGGCTACCTTCTGCCCAGTGTGTTGATGGGCCACGTTCCACTATTAGTCGTCCTGGCCTGGATGCAGCCACAGACAGGGCTGGAGTTGGGCACGTTCCGCAGTATCTCACATGGGGTGAGGTTATGTCCCTCCTCAGGGTTGCAGTGCTGTGGCTTTTGCAGTGGACAACTGAGTATGAGCCTCTCATTCACCCTCATTCCAGGGACCCTGGCACCCAGGCACCCTGGCACCCTGGCATCAAGTTTGCAACTCCTGGGGAGATAGCCTGGCCTCTACAGGCTGAGGCAGTGGCTCATCTACAGGAAGGGGAGATCCACTTCCCTGCCCCCTGCCAGGCTCCACGTCCCATTTTGCTTTTGGCCTCACAAATGATGTAGTCGGCCCTGAATGCAGTACAAGTATAAGGAAGTGCCTAACGTGTGTGTCCCTGTGTGCGTTGTGTGTGTCCATGTGGAAAAGCAAGAAGACAAAGAGAAAAGCTCAGGAGGAAGGAAAAGCCTTCTCTTCCCTTGGGAAACCTCCAGGGCAGGGGAATCCACAGAGATATAGCCGAGCACACAGGACAGATGTCCCAAACGGCAGCTCTCCTCTCCAATCCAGCAACTTGCTATGGGCCTCTGTTTATGCATCTGCAAAATGAAGGGTCTGGGAATGGGATGGAAATGGGAATCTATGGATTCTCTCCCCAGAAAAATGGGGATGTTACATGGGACTTCAAACCATCATAGCTGCCCCACTATGTGCCTGTGAAACTCACTGATGGGCCCCAGGGGCTCCAGGTTAGGAATCCCGGGACTGGAGAGTCTCTGATGTTCCTCCTGACATCCAACCGGGCAGGAAGAAGCAAGCAACCTAAGAAGGCTGAGTGGGTGGGAGGCGGGCTGAAGTGTAAAGGCAGCAACTGCAACAGAAGAGAAAGGCTTAGTGAGACCCGTGAAAAGAGCAGAGTAATGAAGATGGCGCAGTGTGACGGTTATAAAATCCCCCTGGGAAATGAGGCAGTCAATTAAAAAGAAAGAAAATGAGGACAGACAAAGAAAAAGTCCATCTCCATAGAGTAGAAAGTGACAGGTTAACAAAGCTGTCTCATGAGATGTGTGCACTAACAGTCCCTGGGGACCTTACCTGAATTCCATGGCGGGAGTGACAGCTCTGCCAGCTTGCTCTCTGATGGGCCACTGGAAGATTTCTGGGGCTAGCTGGCCAAAGCTCTGGAGAGAAAGAGTGAGTGGACACCAGCTTCAAAGAAAGTCACTCCAGGGCCCTGGGGTAAAGTAGTGTAGAATAGAGATTTGAAGTGAGTGCAGCAACAAATGGCATAACAAAATGTTTAAATTCAAAAAAGGAAGCCCAGTGTCTGGGGAAATGAGCAAGTAAATGACCAGACACAACATGAGAAGGCCCAAAGGGAAAATCGGGGGAATTTCTGATATTCACAGAGATGTGATAAGTGGATGTTTTTTTTGTGGGAGAAGACACGAAGGCTTGTGTTACATGTTTTGTAATTTAATTGCATAATTTGTGCAAAATTTAAAACTCACACAAAACAGGACCAAATGTTATTCCCGGATACCTAGATTGAAAAAGAAGATTCTGCGAGGAGTGGACCAGGCTGAACACAGGAGTGGAATTATTTTTTCCAGAGCGTAGGCCCCCGTGAGAGCCAGAACCACAGGTCGGGAAGAGTGTTTGGACTCAGCCCTGGGTTTAAATCTGTCCTCTGCCACCCTGAGCACTGTGATTGTAGGTATTTAAGTTATTTAAATTGCAGTTTCATTGTTCTTCAAAAGGGGAAAGTAATATTTGTCATGCCTGTGCCACAGGGTGGTTTACAGGCTCTTATGGAAAAAATGTGTGTGTAATAGCTTTGTAAGCTGTAAATAACTTCAAATGTAAGACATTATTGCTTTGCTCATTTATTTGTTTATTACCAGTCCAAGTACTCCCATTATCCTAGCTAAACATAGTGTTTTCACAAAGTTAAACAAAGTTAAAGTACCGTAATAATTCAGTCCAGTCTGTCCTTCATTTTATTACTGTTATCAGGGAAACATGGGCTGGAATGGGGCTTTATCCAGTCATTCTTTTCACTTCTTTTTTCTTCTATTGGATCCATCATTCATTCAACACACAGTAACTGAGACCCTGCTGAGGGACAGACATCCCACAACTCACCAGGGCAATGAAGGCATGTGGCATTGTCTTTCCTGGGGGAGCTTGTTGGCTAGTGAGGGTTTTACATCCCATCAACAGAAAGGAAGGAACTCTCCCCACCTCCATTCACACTGAAGCTCATCTAAGTTCTATTTTAATTTTTGCCAAGCCAAAGCAGATTGTCCTCTGTTTCTAGAGATTAATTTGACGTCTGCCTGGGCCTCTGCTGGCTTTCCTCATTTTAGTTTTCCTGAGACCCGTCAGTTTTCTGCGTGGTGTGTAAATTGGCTTTCGAGACTCACAGGCTTTAGGCTTATTCTCAGAAGTATAGTCTCCATCTTCAGTATGTCTAACCAAACAAATTCCTCACTCCTTAGGGCTAAACTACTGAAACCGTCCTTGGAAAGACTACTTTTAATTTTTTGATTTGTCACAGCTATGGAATATGATATCCTCTCCTTAAGCTGTAAACGCCTTAAAGACAAAAGCCTTTTTTCTCCCAAATTGTCCTAGATTCTAATTCCCACAGCTCAAAATATGTTGAAGTGCTGGCCATGGGGTCTGTCATCTCTCTGGGGGAACCAACACTCAGGAAGGATGCGTCCACATTTCTCCTTAATCTGCTGCTTCCTTGGGGTGACTCCCTAAGCCAGAGCTGGGAACATGAAAAGCTGAGTCTCAGCCACGGTCATGCCCTCTGGAGGTCGATCACAGCCAGCTGGAGAAGTTCACCCAGAGGCTGTAGGAAGTACTGCCAAGAAGTGGAGGAGTGAAGCATCTGTCCGTGTGGGACGTGGGTACAGTTCCAGGGGAGGGTGTCACGGGTTTCTTATGGCCACGTACTGCGGAGCACAGCAGAGACGATACTTAAAATGAGAATTAGGTCTCAATGCCTTCTCTAAACTATTTGCTTAAAAAATAATAATCTCCTGGCAAGGCATAGTGGCTCACTCCCGTAATCCCAGCACTTTGGGAGGCTGAGGCGGGCAGATCACTTGCGGTCAGGAGTTCAAGACTGGCTTGGCCAACGTGGTGAAACCCTGTCTCTACTAAAAATACAAAAATTAGCCAGGCGTGGTGGCACGCGCCTGTAATCCCAGCTACTTGGGAGGCTGAGAGAGGAGAGTCGTTTGAGCCTGGGAGGCAGAGGTTGCAGTGAGCCGAGATTGCGCCACTGCATTCCAGCCTGGGTGACAGAGTGAGGCTCTATCTCAAATAAATAAATAAATAAATAAATAAATAAATAAATAAATAAATAAATAAATAAACTCACTCTCCTGGTAACATCCCCCATGCCAGCTCCACCCCAATGCATATCTCGTCCAACTGAGCCCCTTCCCACTGCTCCCTCCCATGGTTTTCCCCCCTTCTCTCTAATCCCTTCCATTGATGACATCTTGAGGTTTCATTTGTTTCTTTTTTTTCTAAGCAAAGACTCTCCTGCAGCTGGTTCCTTTCCCATGCACGCTCAGGCCCATCTAGCCTTCCGCTTACCCCGAACACCTGTGCACCAGGAGCTGTTCTTCCTTGGAAAACTTCACCTCCCCGTCCCCTGAGACAGGAGGGCAGCCAGCTTATGGCTCCTCTGTGGTCCCAATTCTGTATTATTGTTCGGCTACCATCAACTAAATGCCTTTTCTTGGTTGTTGTTTATTTTGGTAAAGATACGCATACCATAAAAATAAGTTGCAATAGCCATTAACTTGGGTTAATGGCATGCTCACTCCACAAATATCACAGAGGCTATAGGCAGGAGACCAACAGAGCCTCAGTCCTGGTTGTAGAGGACTGGTTCATAGAGACAACATTGAATTGATATACCATTTCTGAGCATGATCCCACATGGGCAATGCCTCACTCTACCCCATCCCTAAACTCTGCCCCAGCCCCAGGCAAGTGACAAATCATCAGAGAGTGAGCGTCTACCCCTCATGATGTCTTACCAATGTGGGAAATGGTGAAAAGGGGCACATGGGGTTCTGGGGTTCAGTGAAGCTCAGAAGATTGGCTTTCGAGACTCACAGGCTTTAGGCTTATTCTCAGAAGTATAGCTTTTATCTTCAGTATGTCTAACCAAACAAATTCCTCACTCCTTAGGGCTAAACTACTGAAACCAAACATTTCCTCTACACGCTATTCTTCTGGACATCTGTATCAGTGATCCGTCTATTGTTTGGATCCCTGAAAGCACCACAAAGGGATGTTTGTTGCAATTCAGGAGTGGGCTGTAGCTCGCTCCCTATAATCTCCATCAATACCTTCCCTAAGTGAATTCTCCCAAAATCTAAGATAAGACAATTGTCTTCTTAGCAAACATAGCTTCGAGATACATCCACAGGATGATCTTCCCACCAGACTGCCCCCTCTCCTCTCTGAGTACTGGATGCACTGCTACCCTAAAGGCGCAGCCATACCATCAACTGCTACTTAAGGCTGTAACTTTGCATCAGTGCCCACCAGGCAGCTGTGTCAGCTTCAGTCATGCTCTGATTGCACCCTCTTTACCCTCTTTACCTGCTTCCCTCCCTTGAGTCAACCTTTCATGATCCCTGGGATGTGCCCCAAGATAAAGCAGCCCAAGGCAATGGTGGGGCACATGGAGTATAAATACTGGAACTGAAATTCACTAGCCATGCCACATTGTCCAAGTCACTTTCCCTCTCTGTTCCTCTCAGCTCTTTCATAGTTGAATGAGGCCACTGGAACCAATAATCTTCCAATTCCAGGTCTATAGGTCCATGGTGGTGTTGCTTTGATACCTCCATAATGTGTCCAAATGCCACAACAACCAGCCCATTGTTGGGTCTCCAGCCATTGGAATGTTTTCATCCCCTGACTTCCTGCTTTGCTCTTTTTTGCCCATGCTTAATCATAGCTCATCTTGATCATCTGCACATGGAATCTGCCATTCCCTGGACTCGTCTCTCAGATGGCAAAGTGTTTCTGGAATCTGATTGGGTCCTAAGTTTTGCTCTGTTTTGTTGTTACAAATCATGCCCTTTAATCTAAGCTGACTCTCACTGTTGCTAAGGACCCCTTTTATGTATCCCTGAAGAACCATTATTACACACCTCAGCTTGTCTATTGCGAACATTTTTTTAACCCAACTTCCCATCTCTAGCAGATGCTCTCAAGCTGGATCCATACCTTCTCAGCTTGTGCTCTGTCCAGGCATGCTTCCAACCACCTGTGCCTGGCTGCCAGAGCGGCTGTGTCCATGGCACTGCCCCCTAATGTGACCCTTAGAAGCACCCCCAAACCAAACACTGGTGGGAGCTGGCGGATCAATGAGCCGGCTTCCTCACCTTTCTAGAATGATACTTTTGAGAGGTGTGTTCTGTGCTGGTTTCTGGAGTTCTCCACTGGACAAAGCTGCAGACACCATGGCAGACACTGGCCTGAGAGGGCATTCTTTGCTGAGCACCTTCCCTTCCATCTCATCTCTCCACTCCCTTACGGTTGCTTCTGGAATCAATTCCCATGTAAACTAATTGTCCCAAATCCTCATCCTGGAGTCTGTTTTGGGCTACCCAAACCAAAACACCATCTCTCTTCCATCTATATCTCTCATAGCCAATAACCTCATATCCTATTTTGTGGGGACATAAGGCTGGTTGAGTTTATGGGGAGAGCTGTATAGCCTTACTCATGTGCCTCTGTATCCAAACCTTAAAACTTTGTAGGGTCTTGCTTAACCACTCTCCCCACCACTCAGCTTTTTTTTTTTTTTTTTTTAATCGCCTTTATTTATTTTCTCTACTGGCATGTTTCTTTCTGTCTTTAACCTGTTGGGAAGGAAAATACACCTTTCCTTGAACCTGTTCCATAACCTACCGACCTTCCCTCCCCTCAGAAGCATCTCCCTGGAATTGTGAAGGCTCTTCACCTTGGCATGACCTACCCATTCCTCCTTCCTTTGTGACCTGGTTTCCATCCAGGTCACTCTGGTAGTGCCATGGCAAGATCATCACTGCCACCTCATTTTCCAAATCCACTAGCCTTTTCTTATCCTCATCATATTTTCCTTGACTGTTTGTCTTTTGCCTCACTTTAACCTGTTTGTTATACTTGGCGTTGGGTAATATTGTGAAACCCCATTGCAATCACATCACTCTCCTGGTTACAAGTTTTTCAGGGTGCCTACTGGTAAAGGGATTAAAGCTGTTTTCTTAATTCACACATTTCATCTTCCATGGATGAACTCTAGCTTTTCAGCTCATCTTGCAAGCCCTCCACTACAGGTAATTGGTCTACTAATGAGCCTCCAACTATCCAATATCCATTTTTGCCTCCCAGAGATACCTTAAGCCAAAATACCCTCATTTCTCCTTCTTACTTTTTTTCATGTCCCCACCCAGGGCAATTTTATCCTGATTTACAAAGTCTTTCCCATTTTCTCCCAGCCCTGCTTCCTTATCTAAGCCCTCATGGGCATTCATTGCCTTGGCCTATTCTTTCGTACTTTCCTATTTCCTTCTTCAAGTGTGTGCCCTTTCTCTTCAATAAGACAGGGACTGTTTATAACCCTAGAGCCTGATCCATGGCATTCCATGTATGTTTGCTGATGATGACAAAGATAAAATAGAATGTCTAAGTCAGTGTCAAAGAACTCACATACTGCCGGGTGCGGTGGCTCACACCTGTAATCCCAGCACTTTGGGAGGCCGAGGCGGGTGGATCATGAGGTCAGGAGTTTGAGACCAGCCTGACCAATATGGTGAAACCCCGACTCCACTAAAAATACAAAAATTAGCCAGGTGTGGTGGTGGGTGCCTGTAATCCCAGCTATTTGGGAGGCTGAGGTAGGAGAATCGCTTGAACCCAGGAGGTGGAGGTTGCAGTGAGTTGAGATCATGCCACTGCACTCCAGCCTGGGTGACAGAGTGAGACTCCCACTCAAAAAAAAAAAAAAAAAAAAGAAAAGAAAGAAAGAAAGAAAAAAAAAGTCATATACTTGCCCTCCTGCAGCTTAGCCTCTGGCAGATGGAAGACTGAAGAGCTTCTCCCATCAGAGGTGGCTGGAACACAGTTGTGAGGGTGTTATCTTTGGAGCCTCCTCCATTTTCCCTCCTTGGGCATCACCCCAGGCTCCCCCCTAGGTTTACTCCAGCAGAGCCTGGTCTCAGCCTATTGTTTATGACATCTCTTTGGGGACTTTTGGGAAGGGTGACACCCAAATTATCTTATTAAAAACTTTATTTTTATTTTTATTTTTTGAGGCCGAGTCTCACTCTGTTGCCCAGGCTGGAATGCAGTGATGCGATCTCGGCTCACTGCAGCCTCTGCCTCCCAGGTTCAAGCAATTCTCGTGCCTCAACCTCCTGAGTAGCTGGGATTACAGGGGCCCACCTCCATCCCCATCTAATTTTTTTATGTTTTTAGTAGAGATAAGGTTTCACCATGTTGGCCAGGCTGGTCTCGAACTCCTGGCCTCAAGTGATTCACCCACCTCGACCTCTCAAAATGCTGGAATTACAGGTGTAAGCCACCATGTCTAGCCCCAAATTATCTTTGGATAGATATACCCCAACACCCCGAAAGGGAAAGAAATTTGTCCAAGGCCAAGCGCTAATAAGTGGCAGAGTCAAGACTGGAATTCTCCTCTCCTCTATCCCAATCCAGGGGGCTTTTTCCCAGGCCTGGGTGAAAATTCAACTTCACCCTGTGCAGGAGGAAACAGGAGTCTTCGCATCATCTAGGCAAAGACTACAGCTTTGGAGGCAGCTGGGCCTGTCACTTACTAACTCTTTGACCTTGGGGTAATAATTTAATTTTTCAAATCCCAGTTTCCTCAGGCATAAAAGTGGGCATAATAACATCTATCTCAAAGAGTTGTTGTGAGAATTAAATTAGATGGCATATAGAATTTTACATTGGGAGGAGGTATGGCATTTTGTTGAGAAGACGGGCTTGGGTTTGAACCTTGGCTTTGTAATTTCTTGGTGGTATAACCTAGGGGGAATTATTTGACTTCTGAGAGAAAGACCTCAGTTTCCTTATACGTAAAATGAGGATAATAATAACTGTACTTCATTTATAGGAATAAAGGAGATAATGTGTAGCCAGTGCTCAGCAGGGTGCCTGGCACATGGGGAACCTTCTGCTCTTATGGATGATCACACTATGTCAGGCGCATGGCAGACTTCCAGAGAATGTTAGTTTCCGCTTTCCTTTGCGAGCAAATACTATAAACAGGATAATGGGAAACACATTTTAACAACGAGAGACAGACAGAGAGAGAGAAACGTTTTCTGGGACTTTAGGGCAACTTAGGCAACCACTGTTCCTAATTACCAGCCCTGTCGTGTTATTTGTGTTTGTGCTTCTCTCCTGCACTAACCTACGAGCACCCTCAGGGTGGAGTCATGGCTATTTATCTTTGCTTTCCCAGCAAGCAAAACAGTATCAGGTACATAGTGGGCGATCAAAAATGTTTGCTGAATCATTGTCATAATTGGCTTTTTAGGAAAAATAATGGAAGCAGTACATGAAAAAGGAAATGCAAAGTAGCATGAATATATATTTGGTGGAATGTAAATATAAGATAGTAACATCCTAGAGAGCTTTCTGTTTGTCAGGGACTGTGAGTGTGTAACGATGTGTTCAGTTCTGGCCACAAATCCTACAAGGTGTGTACTATTATTATCCCCATTTTATGGATAAAGAAATTGGGGCACAGAGAGGTTAAGAAACTTGTTGGAGGTTATATAACTAGTGAGCAGTAGAACTGCAATGGAATCCAGGTGGCTTGGCTGCAGAGCCTGGTCTTCTAACCAGTATTCTGTACTCCCCTCCTTCTTACGACTAAGCACTAAATTAGCCTCAGGCAATTGTGAGGATTAAATGAATGTAAACCACAATGCCCATCACATAGTGGATGCCCAGTAACCATTAGCTCCTTACCAAAAAAGTCCCACCTACCCACATAGCTCAGGCCACCAGAGATCTGGCAAGCTTGTAAGGCCAGAGGGATTAATTCTGCACAAGTGTTTGCAATAGTAACAGGGATTCCTTTAAAAAGCAGTTTTGCTGACTAATTAATTAACTGAACTCCCCTTGCACCTTCTACTTCCGTCTCTGCGCCTGTAATCCACACCATCTGGCAGTACAGTTCTTTGTGTGGATATCTGTCTCTCCAACAGGACAGAAGAGATCTGATCATGTCTTATTAATTTTTCCATTTCCTGCCGTGCCTAGGACAGTGCTTGGCACAAAATAAGCATTCCATAAATAGTTGTGGAATTTTTGAGCTAAATTAAATATTCACAGTGGAAAAACAGGAATGAAATAGTCCATGAAAAGGCAGAAAGTAATCTGTAGCATCACAGTGCCAATGATTTATAAGATTTGATGCCTCCTTTTCATTAGGCAAATAATATATGTCCATGGTAGAAAAATGAGAAAATATAGATAAGCAGAGAAGAAAATGTCGAAATTGCCAATGATTCCATTGTTAACACCTTAGTTTATTTCTTTCTACTTCTCTTTAATGATAGGCAAACTCTTACAGGCTCGAGATTCAAAGAACGATTCCCTTATAAGCAAATGCTTTTTCTTTTTAGAATAACTTTATGGAGGTGGACTTACATACCATTACATTCACCCTTAGGGAGTATCCAGTTTGATGACTTTGATTATTTATTTATTTATTTTTGAGACAGCGTCTCACTCTGTCGCCCAGGCTGGAGTGCAGTGATGCAATCATAGCTCACTGCAGCATCAAACTCCTGGACTCCAGTGATCCTTCCATCTCAGCCTCCTGAGTAGCTGGGACTATAGGCTCATACCTCCATGCCTGGCTAATTTTTAATTTTTTTTTTGTAGACAGCATCTCACTATGTTGCCAAGGCTGGTCTCAAACTCCTGGCCTCAAGTGACCCCAAAGTGCTGGGATTGGCTGGGCGCCAGGGCTCACGCCTGCAATTCCAGAGCTTTGGGAGGCCAAGGCGGGCGGATCATGAAGTCAGGAGTTTGAGACCAGCCTGGCCAACATGACAAAACCCTGTCTCTACTAAAAATACAAAAATTAGCTGGGGGTGGTGGCACGTGCCTGCAGTCCCAGCTACTCAGGAGGCTGAGGAAGGAGAATGGCTTGCCCCAGGAGGTGGAGGTTGCAGTGAGCTGAGATTATGCCACTGCACTCTAGCCTGGGCAGCAGAATGAGACTCCATTTCAAACAAACAAACAAACGAACAAAAAACAAAGTGCTAGGATTACAGACATGAGCCCTTGTGCCTGGCTGACTTTTCGTATAATAAATTGATACATTTGTGCAACCATCACCACAATTTAGTTTTCAAATATTTCCATGCCTCCTAATGGGAAAATTTTAAAATTTAAGCATTTTAGATAAGCTTAATAGAAGAGCGCCCTGTGAGCTGAAACCATCTTTCTGCAGATTCATACCTGAATTCCCCAGCAAGGTGGAGCACTGTGTGCCAAGACTGGGAGCCAGGAAACCTGGGCGGCCTGGGTGTTCTGAATTTCTCCGTGTCCTTAGAAAGTGGCTTTACTTCTCTTCCTACATCTTCCTGGGTCCCCATTAGGGAGGCAGAACTTCCCATGTCCTGACTTATCAGGTAATTTTAATTTTTGCATTACGTATTCACTTCTTTTCTCTCTACTCATTTTTTTTTTTTGTCCTTTCTCCACTTTCCTCTCCCATCCCCCATGGCTGAGACAGGTTGCAGCAGCTCATCCATTGGGCATCTTTGGGCATCTCTGGGCATGTCTTCACTGAGACACCAGCTCCATTTTCTTCCACTCTGATCTTCCTCGATTCTGGTCTCTACCCTGCAACCAGAAGGAGCCTAGTCCAAACCTAATCAGAGCCTGTCGCTCCCCTGCTCAAAGCCCTCCCATGGCTTCCCATCCCACCTAGCATAAAATGCAGACTCATTGGCATGACCTTCAAGATACCTGCCCAGTTCTCCAACCTCATCTGCTAGCACTCTCTTCTCTGTTCACTTTCCCTGTCACGAGGGTCTACTTGCAGGTCCTAGAACATGCCACATTTGTTTTCACCCCACGGCATTTGCACTTGCTGCTCTCCCTCATTTACTTACTTTCTCATTTCACTGGTCTCTGCTCAAATGTCACCTCCTTGGGGAGGCCTTCCTTGGCTACTGATGGAGTGCAGGACATGCTACCCTTGTGGGAAATACGGGGTAGCTACAAATGCTACACCTTGTACACCTTCACCCCCATGCTACAAATGTAGCACCTTGGAAGTCACTCTCTGACCTTCTCCCACTCCCTTTTTTTTTTTTGGAGATGGAGTTTCACTCTGTCACCCAAGTTGGAGCGCAGTGGCGCGATCTCGGCTCACTGCAACCTCCGCCTCCCAGGTCCAAGCGATTATCCTGCCTCAGCCTTCCAAGTAGCTGGGACTAGAGGTGCCCACGACCACGCCTGACTAATTTTTGTATTTTTAGTAGAGATGGGATTTCACCATGTTGGCCAGGATGGTCTCGAACTTCTGACCTCATGATCTGCCCGCCTTGGCTTCACAAAGTGCTGGGATTACAGGAATGAGCCACCGTGCGCAGCCTCTGCCATCTTTCTGTGTGAGAGCTGGCCTTTAAATAGTTCCCTGACTTACCACCCCTGAAAGTAGGTCATAAGACCCTCATGTGATAGGTATCCTGCCCTATACCCAGAGAAAAGGAATGAAGACAGAGAGATGCCAAGAAGAATCTGAACAAACAGGCCTTGCTAAGTTTCCCCCACTTTCTCACCATTAGACCACACTACCTTTGTCCAATCATAATTTACATAACTGTCCATTCTGCATCAAACCTAAACATAAAAATACACAGTTTTTTCTCTCTTTGGGTCTTCACTTCTGAAGACTCCTGTATCACATAAACTTATATTAAATCGGTACAGTTTTTCCCTTGTTAATCGTTCTTTGTTATAGGGGAGTCAGCCATGAACCTTGGAGCAGGTAAGGAAAAGCTATTACTTTTTCTCCCCACACTACTCTGTCTTAGCATGGCCTAGCCCTCCTCTACCATCACTCCCCACCCATTTGCCTTGCTTGCTATGTTCCTTTTTGTAGCAGGATCTGCAGTTATATCATAAGCTCAACATTCATTGAGTGAATGAATAATTGGTTAACACACAATTTGCTTTGACTTATGAAGATACACCCATTAAAAAGCGTGACCCAGCTGGGTGAGGTGGCTCATGCCTGTAATCCTAGTACTTTGGGAGGCCAAGGTGGGTGGATCACCTGAGGTCAAGAGTTCGAGACCAGCCTGGCCAACATGGTGAGCCCTCATCTCTACCAAAAATACAAAAATTAGCCTGGCATGGTGGTGGGTACCTGTAATCCCATCCCAGGTACTCAGGAGGTAGAGGCAGGAGAATTTCTTGAACCAAGAAGGCAGAGGTTGCAGTGAGCCAAGATCACGCTATTGCACTCCAGCCTGGGCAATAGAGCAAAAAAACTCCATCTCAAAAAAAAAAAAAAAAAAAAAAAAAAAAAGTGTGACCTGAAGGATCTGAATATGTGACAGTGCTATGCTTAGGATGTTCGTGTCGATGTTCGTGTCCCCTCCAACACTCATGTTAAAACTTCATCCCCAATGCAACAATATTAAGAGGTGAGGACTTTTGGAGATGGTTAGGCCATGAGGGCTCTGCCATTTGTACCTTGTAAAAGGGCTTGAGGGGGTAAGTTTGTCCCTTTCACCATGTGAGGACATCACGTTTGTCCCCTTGGAGGATGCAGCAACAAGGTACCATCTTGGAAGCACAAACATGGCCCTCACCAGGCACTGAATCTGCCAGCACCTTGATCTTGGACTTCCCAGCTTCCAAAACTGCAAGAAATAGGTTTCTATTCGGTAAAAGTTGCCCATCCTCAGATATTTTGTTGAAGTAGCACAAATGGACTAAGACAGATATAGGGTGTAAGAAGAAGGCTTGCACAGGGGAGGTGGTTTCTGGGGTCTGTCTACTCGGCTTCAGATCCACCACATAATAGCTATTTTCATCTAAAATAAGGTGCTATTTATAGTGCCTACTTCATTCATTTATTGTCACCATCATCATCACTCTTTCAAATCATTTATTGTCATCATCATCATCACTCTTTCAAAATAGGGGCCTAGAATCTCAATAATGCCTCATGAGAAGTGGCTTTGGCAGCATGTAAGGAATAACATGGCGGTGGTGTTGGTATTCCTATAGTACAAGGCAGTGGTTCTGAAAGTATGTTTCCTAGGTCAGCTCCATCAGAAGCTGAAACTCCATCAAGCAGAAACTCTGGGTGGGCCCAGCAATCTGGTTTTGTTTGTTTGTTTGTCTTTTTGTTTGTTTTTTTGTTTTTAGACAGAGTTTCACTCTGTCACCCAGGCTGGAGTGCAATGGTGTGATCTTGGCTCACTGCAACCTCTGCCTCCAGGGTTCAAGCGATTCTCCTGTCTCAGCCTCTCAAGTAGCTGGGATAACAGGCACATGCTACCACGTCTGGCTAATTTTGTATTTTTAGTAGAGACAGGGTTTCACCATGTTGGCCAAGCTAGTCACGAACTCCTGACCTCAAGTGATCCATCTGCCTCGGCCTCCCAAAGTGCTGAGATTACAGGCATGAGACATGGCGCCCGGCCACCAGAAATCTGTTTTAACAAGCTCTTTTGGCTGGTTCTGATGCACACTCACGTTTGAGAACCACTTGGATAAGGTAGAAAACTGGTACCTACAGGTTGAGTCAGACTCACAGACATTTTTGCTTGTCCTGCATGATGGTTGGACATTTTGAAATTACCTGTCCACATTTACAATTTTGGAGATTTCACATAAAATCACAGATTTTCAGCTTCTTTGGCTGGAATGGAGTAGTAGCTGCCCCTTGAGACACAGCAAGGATTCTCCAGTTTGCCGTATCCCTACTACGGCCTGTTGTTATACCTAGCAAGGTTTATTTGTTCCCTTTACCTGTCTGGCCCCTGCGACACCTGTTATGGAACTGTTTATCATCAAAGTCAATGCCATTCCATAGAAACCCTTCATTGCACAGACGAGGAAGCAAAATCCCCACTAGGGAGGTGGCTTTGTTGCCCGTCATGGCCAATTCCAGACAGAACTCAGAGCCAAGTGACACCCAGATCTGCTCTCTCGAGGGAACTGAGGCCAAGATGGGCAGAGGCATTAGAGCCTCTCAGGGACCCGGTCCTGCCAACCCTGCCCTGGACTCCAGTGTGAAGACACTGAGATACTTTCAAGGATAAGACTCTGGAGGATGCAGAAAATTTCCCTTTTGTCATGGAGTTTGGGTGTGAGGAGAGGGCCAGTGAGCTGGTGGAGAGGTCTGTTCATTTTCTCAGCTCGCAACCTGACAGAAGGGCAGAGGGGGTGCTCTGTACAGAGGGTCCTGGCTGTCTGCAAGGCCCCACTCAGACACTGGGCTTTCTCCTGCAAAGCAAGCATCCCCCAGACACTGCCAGGGCAGAAGCTGCAAAGTACGAAGCCAAGGGGTCCCCTGGCTACAGTGATGGTGGCCATAGCTAGGTTGGCTTAATCCTGAGCAAGCCGTTCCTGACTTTGCGAGGTTCCAGAGAGTTCCCTCAGTGAGGAGGAGGAGGGCCTTGCCGGGCAAAACAGCCCTCCAGGAAAACATCTTCCGCAGACTGAGCCAGTGGTGTTGCTGGGCTGAGCCCCTGCTTGCCCCAGACATCACTTCCAGCCTTCCCCAGCCTTTCCTTCACCTGCACCCAGGCTGCTTCTCTTCCCCAGCTGGCTCCTGAAGAACATTCCTTGCCTCCTGTTTCAGGGACTCCTCTCCAGGTAGCCTTTCAGTTCTTTCTCTCCTCTTCATCCTCCCTCCAGCTTAATCCCTCTCTCCCCTCAGAAACGTCTTTCCCTCACAATTGACCCCAGGCCTCTGACTTTGCTTTGTACCTAACCTGGAGCATGCTCTGATGATAAAATGCCAAACCGCATCCCTTGGTCGCTGGCTCTTTTCCTGCCAACCCCAGCACCACCAGCATCTGCGGCAGCTCCCGGGCTCCCACCTTGTCTGGCACCCAGAGCACCTTTCTGGCACCCTACAGTGGGAGGGTGGGGGAGGAGGAGCTGGGCTTCCAGAGAGAGAAAGGCTGGGCAGTTTTGATTCTCAGAGGCAGAGAGGATGAAGGAAGGGGTGAATACAGTGCGAGGAAGGGGAGGGGAGGAAGGGGAGGGGAGGAAGGGGAGGAGAGGAAGGGGAGGGGAGGAAGGGGAGGGGAGGAAGGGGAGGGGAGGAGGAGGTGGAGGAGGGGGAAGTGGTGTTTGCTTGAAGGTCAGAGGGGAACTGGAGTGTTGAAAAGCATGAAGGGCAGAATTATGGGGAATGGTGATTTAACCTAAAGCAGTGGTTTCAAATTTCTTGGACTATGACACCCGGTAAGAAACACATTTTACATCACAACCCAGCAAACTACACTATGTGTGTGCACACGTGTCCACACATACACCATACATCCTGAAAAATTGAGTTTCACATGAGGATACTTACACTTACTACATGCGATACACTAATATTTCTATTATATTCTTTTTTCCATATGCTTATCTTTTGTATATAATTATAATAAGTAGTCATTAAACAAGGATAGTATTATACCTATTAAAGTGATTTCATAATCCACTAGTGATTCATAAACCACAGATTGAAAAACGATAAATATAGGGAGTGAGAGTGAATTTGTTACTGGCTCCTAAATCTATGAAGGGTGATTAATAAATAATGATATTTATAAATAATGATAGCAAATAGACATAGTTCTCAGCAGTTTTACATGCATGCTTTTATTTGGTCTTATAAATCTATTAGGTACTATTATTATTCCCATTTTACAAATGAAGGAACAGGCACGCCCGAGAGTTCAAATAACTTTGCTCAAGATGGTAAGTGGCAGAACCAGGATTCAACCCTTCCAGCCTGACACAACAGCCATAGTCCAATATTCGGACATTCCTGCTGTTAAAGACATTATTCAATGACATTTGCTAAACCAGAGTAAGGAAGACTTTACTCAGGACTATCCCTATACGTTTAGGGACCACTGCAATGAGGTCTCACAGCAGGGGAGAGAGACTGGGCTCACCTGGGCAAGTGGGGATTTGTAGCCAAGGAGCAGGGTGGGGGTCAGTGGATGGAAAATTACTGAGAGTAAACATTAGAGGTAAGGGGGATTCTGGCCAAACAGAGCTAACAGGATTCTTGCTGAAGACAGGCCAGGGTGATCAGACAGCACCTGGGGGATGGTAGAGGATGAGGAACCTGATCAGCTAGAAACAGTGTCCAGATCTCAAGGATGAGGGAGCTTCTTGCTAAACTGATTTAGCAGGGCTCTTTGCTAAAACTGGATTTTACAAGAAAGAATCTCAGAGGAGATTCAGAAGCCTAACTGAAGTTTGTCCAAGCAAAGAATCTTTGTCACTGCACAAGGTGACCTGTACACATGCATCCAGTCATTCATTCGGAGCTTTGAGCTTGGTGCTCCAGAGTGACAAATGACTGACTAGCTCCTGCCACTTGGATAGCTGTCAGCAGTAAGAGGGAAGCAGATCTGGAACACAGAAGTACTGACATCACAGAACCTGAGGAATCACAGAGTGGGGGCAGAGATCATCAAGGCCACCCCTCACTTCACAGATGGGAAACTGAGGCCCCAGGACCCCCAGAGCTAGAGGCTGAGCCTGGCATGAACCCAAGAGCTCTAGGCAACCAAATCTGTTCTCTTCCCTTCAGGGGCTTCCCTGCAGGGTTATGAGAAGCCAAGATGGTAAAGAGATATTTGTAGTTGCCATCTGGAGATTCTTGTGGGCAACATCATGAGCTCCTGGAAAGAGAGGTGAGCAAATGCCCAGTTCTGCCCTGCTGTTCCCCAGCACCTGGCACCATGCCGGACACTAGCTACCTTCTGTGAGCATCACTTATACTGTCCATTTTCTTTTGGTCGTGTGCACCCTCATCATTGCTCTGCTAGACTCTTCTTGCATTTACCATTTCATCTTATATTTTAGTTAATTCTCATTGCATTTGAAATCTTCCCAACAGACTAGATCCATAAGTACCTTGAGAATGTGGAATGTGTCTGCCTTCTATACTACCATCTACTCAATTGCCGTGGACCATGCCTATCTCATAAGCAGATGCTGAATAAATGAATGAATGAATGGGCATTGGGGAACCATAACCTGAACTTCCCAACTGAAGCACTTCTCCTGGATTCCTAGTGGGCAGCTTTGTACATAGAAGCTGCTCCACACATGAGTTCATGTCCTTCGTCCTTGGCAGCAAGCAGTAACTACTTATCCATGGATCAGGGTAGGGACAGCAAGAACCTCAGGGATAACACCACTGAACCTGCAGCTTCATTTCAGCCTGCAGAGAAAATACAACTGTGGCTATTGGGCCAGGCAGGTCCAGCCTTCCTGGGTCATCTAAAATGACTGCATGCTTGCTCTTCAGTCCTTTCCTTGCACCTGCATTTCTGAGGTGCCTTTGCCCTCTGGCTTCCAGGTAGCCGTGGCTGATTGGAGGAACTGGTAGATCACTGGAGGGCCACCAGAAGGAGGGGAGAAGCTGGCCATTCCTCCTTCTCCAGTCCCTCTACTTCCTGCCTTCTTGGGCAGCAGTTGACTCCTCTGTGGCCCCAGCTCCCTTGGGGGCAGCCCCCACCATCATTCTAGTACCTGCTAGATGTACAGTACTAAATTTTTAAAATAAAATACAGGCCACCAGTTAAATGTGAATTGCAGATAAACTGGATACTTTTTTTTTTGGAGATGGAGTCTCACTCTGTCGCCCAGGCTGGAGTGCAGTAGAGCGATCTCGGCTCACTGCAACCTCTGCTTCCCAGATTCAAGCGATTCTCCTGTCTCAGCCTCCCTAGTAGCTGGGACAACAGGCGTGTGCCATCACACCTGGCTAATTTTTTGTATTTTTAGTAGAGACAGGGTTTCACAATGTTGGCCAGGCTAGTCTCGAACTCCTAACCTCTGGAGATCCACCCGCCTCGGCCTCCCAAAGTGCTGGGATTACAGGCGTGAGTCACCGTGCCCGGTCCAACTGGATACATTTTTATATTACATTTTTGATTATGATAAAGTACACATAACATAAATCTTACCATTTTAACCTTTTTAAAGTATACAATTCTGTGGCATTTAATGCACTCTATACTGACTTAAAATACTAGCAATTATTTGTTATTTATTTGAAATTCAGATTTAACTAGTGTTAAATACAATAACTGTTATTGTTAATACAATTGTAGTAGGGTATTGTATTGTAATAGGGTGACCTGTATTGTAATAGGGTGACCGTTGCTCCTGGGCTCTGAAAAAGCACCTCTTGTTGTCACTCCTCCAGTCCAAGGAGGTTTTTCTAGCACCTCTGTAACCAATTACCTTCATTAAAGTCTCTGAATAAGACTTAGCGAACTCCCTCCCTCCTGCTTCCCTGGCTGGACCTTGACTGTACAAACAATGAGAAGTACCCACCCTCCAATCACCAAGAGTCCAGATATCACAATAAGGTCCCGGAGTGAGCTCCCATGTGCTTCCCTCCCGCCCAGCCTGCTCCATCATCAACCCCCTTCCTCATCAGCTCTCAATCCTCCCCTACTCCAGAAAGCAGGCCAGGTGTCTCTGTAATTCTCAGGTGCACCCCCACCCCCTGCCTGGGGTGATTGGTTCCATGTGTCTGTCTTCGGGGCCACCCGGCCCCCTCCTGGCCCCCCTTACCCGCCTTCCGCCCACCTGCCTTCCTTCCTCACAGCTTCGCTCTCGCCTCGCTGAGCCCTTCCTGTCGCACGTCTGACACGTCCCCTGCGTCTGCGGGCTCTCCTGCTCCCTCCCTGCCCTCTTTCAGACAAGACAAAGAAAAGAAAAGGGTGGCTCTTGTTGCATTCACTACTTTTATTAATGAATGCAAGAACAAAAACAGCTGGCCCTGCAGACGTCCTGCTGAACTGGGGTGCTGTAAAAGGAGATGGAATCCTAGCATTTTGGTTTTGAAAGGGACTTGAGGGGCGAATTAATCTCATTCCTGTACAATACGGGGTGCCTCTCCCAAAATCACAAAAACCAGAAACGCGGCACGAGAGTCATGAACCCATGGAGGTGAACAGTTCAGCTGCTGGAATATAGACAAGTGGTTCCCAAAAGTACTTTACATCCTGAGAGCCTGAGTGTGTAGTGAGATGGATTGGCACAGCGCTACCCCAGGTGCGTGTGGCCTGTGCTGCTGGGGCAGTGTGTGTTGCTGCACCACAACGTGATAGCGATAGAGACAGAGAACACTCAGAAACTTCGGGAACTATTTGATATTGCTGCACCTTCCAATGCCTAATCGTTTTGCTATTCATTCACTTTATGATTGTATTAAGTGTCAGTCTGTGATGAACTAAGGTGCAAAAACGGGTGCTTTGCCAGAGGTGATTTGAAAAGCACTCTTTCGGAGCCACACTCAGGAGTTGGGTCCAGTTTTGGAAAGAGGATAAATGTCTGGAGGCAAGTGACTTAACCTCTATGGATCTGAGTTTCTCCTCTGTAATATGGGCACAATCTTGACTCCTACCTCATGGGACTGTTGCAAGAATTCTACAAGTACATGACATAAGCACCGTGGGGCACCAGGCACACAGTGGGGGCTGTGTGTGATTATTTGTAGATGCTTCTTGACTTGAGTTGACCAAACCACCAAGATCATTGTCCACTGACTCTCTTTCTGCGAATCTCTGAGGACGTAGCTTCTATTCCCACTCTTTGATGGCTGTTATAATAATTACTGATCTTAAAGTTCGCTTCTTTCCATGGTGACATTTCCATCCCATCCTCTGTCTTGACTCACGGGACCTACAAGATGAAACCTGGGATCTCTGCATTGGACCCGAGCACTGGGTCCACCCTGAGGCCAGCTTGGAGCTGATGAGGGAAGCCAAGGGCAGTTATGGGGGTCTGAAGAGAAGGTATTAAGCCATGAGAGGGAAAGGCCACAAAACCAGAGTCACAAAATAGGCACTAAAATCGGGACTCCACAAGGGCAGCAGAAGGCAGACCATGAGAAAGAAATGTGGGACAGTGGGGCGTCATTGTGTTACTATAAAGGAGTCCCAATCCAGACCTCAAGAGAGGGTTCTTGGATCTCATGCAAGAAAGAATTCAGGGTGAGTCCATAGAGTAAAATGAAAGCAAGTTTATTAGAGAAGTAAAGAAACAAAAGAATGGCTACTCCATAGGCAGAGTAGCCTCAAGGGCTGCTGGTTGGCTATTTTTATGATTATTTCTTGATCATATGCTAAACAAGGGGTGGATTGTTCATGAGTTTTCTGGGAAAGGTGGGCAAATCCTGAAACTGAGGATTCCTCCCCTTTTTAGACCAAATAGAGTAACTTCCACATATAATGAGCAATGAGGACAACCATAGGTCACTTTCCTTGCCATCTTGGATTCAGTGGGTTTTGGCTGGCTTCTTTACGGCATCCTGTTTCATCAGTGGGGTCTTTATAACCTGTATCTTGTGATACCAGTCCTGTCAACCTCCTATCTCATCCTGTGACTAAGAATGCCTAACCTCTTGGGAATGCAGCTCAGTAGGTCTCAGCCTTATTTTACCCAGCCCCCACTCAAGATGGAGTCACTCTTGTTCGAATGCCTTTGACAATCGCAGCGAGCTGTTGGCTTATTCATAGCATCCTTTTTAAAAATAAAATGTTTATTTATTGATTTTTTTGAGATGGAATCTTGCTCTGTCACCCAGGCTGGAGCACAATGGCGCAATCTCGGCTCACTGCAACCTCCACCTCCCGGGTTCAAACGATTCTCCTGCCTCAGCCTCCCGAGTAGCTGGGATTATAGGCATGTGCCACCTCACCCTGCTAATTTTTGTATTTTTAGTAGAGATGGGGTTTCGCCATGTTGGCCAGGCTGGTTTCAAACTCCTGACCTTGGGTCATCTGCCTGCCTCGGCCTCCCAAAGTGCTAGTATTACAGGCATGAGCCACCACACCTGGGCTACAGCATCCTTTAAAGTGTAGGACATGCTCCTTCCTGATATGCTTCTGGAAAGCTGAAGATGTTCTCTGATGTCTGATAACCACTATTCACACCTTAACACATCTCCCTCACTCTAGGAGGGGATGTTGTTGCAGACCCTGTCACGTGGTGGACAGCAGACAACACCACACTTTGTCAGCCGGTAGGCAGCTGTGGTTCTGGTTGCACTGGTGTGCCCTGCCTGTGTCTCCCTTTCCTTCGTATACCTCTACTGTTAAAAAAAGGTCTATGCCAGAGGACTCAGTACCAATCCTATATTCACATCTAGCTTATCAGCATTCTGGGTGTGCTTTGTACTATGTTTTTCTTTTCTTTTTTGAATTTTGAATTACTTGCCAAGACTTTCAAATTGAGAGAATTCATGGAAAAGTCTGAGAACTAATTTTGCTTTGAAATGAGCCCCTTTAGCTACCTTGGACCTTCATTCCTGCCAGGCCACAATCAGCTGGAGCTGAGTGGCAGCTGACCCCTTCAGATGCACATGAGCTCTCCCCTTGGCACAGTCCCCACCATTCCTGATGGTCAAGAAGCATCTATGTACAAATCCTCACAGCTCTCTGCTTATCTAACTGATTAATGTTCCCTTTCTGGTACATATAGACATCTGAGTTTGCAAACCCTTGTCTAAATTTTGGACTCTTAAGAAGTCCCTAGAGCCAGGCGCAGTGGCTCACGCCTGTAATCCCAACACTTTGGGAAGCCAAGGCAGGTGGATCACCTGAGGTCAGGAGTTCAAGACCAGCTGGCCAACATGGTGAAACACCATCTCTACTAAAAATACAAAAATTAGCCGGGTGTGGTGGCGGGCACCTGTAATCCCAGCTACTCAGGAGGCTGAGGCAGGAATATCGCTTGACCCCAGGAGGCAGAGATTGCAGTAAGCTGAGATCGTGCCATTGCACTCCAGCCTGGGTGACAATAGTGAAACTCCATCTCAAAAAAAAAAAAAAAGTCCCTAACACAATTCTTCTCTTAACTGGCTGTTGGGATATGCTTTTTTTCATTTCCATCCTCTACTTCAGCCCCTACTGCATTCCTCTGCCCCAATCTCAGCTCAGCTGGCATTAGCATCTGCCCAACATTTTTCTTTTCTTTTCTTTCTTTCTTTTTTTTTTTTTTGAAAGAAAGGCAATTTTATTTCAAAAAAAAAAAAAAAAAGGGTGCTCTGGGAACAGGGTTAGTCCATTTGGGCCTTCAGTGTCCTGGTGGTGATTTTGTTCTTCTCAGTGATGTGGATGATGACTCCCATGCCTGACCCTGCACCCCAGTCCATAGCATTGAGCATGGCTTGGGAGATGGTTTCAAACAGGTGTTCTGGATCCATGTTGGGTTCCCAGAGGGACTCACACATTCCGTACATTTGTTCGGCATAGCTGCCATTGACCACAAAGTCATCAGTCACCATGGGGCAGCCGATGAGGTCTAGAGAGCAACGGAAGGGCTTAAAGGTCTTCAGGTCCAAACCAGCAATGACTGGCTCAGTGTAGTAGGGGCCAAAATGTTTCTCATACAAGAGGTTGGCCACCATGCTCGTGAAGGTATAAGGTTTGATCTGCTGACCTTCCTTCAACTCATATAGGTTCAGCCGGAACTTGAGGCACTGGGCAACTGTCTGGATGTCAGTGGCAAGCCCGGCCAGACCGATGTACAACCAACCACCCATGGGAAAGATCTCCTGGAAGTCCGTGGTCACCATCTGGGCCTGGATCCTGAAGTGCCTGTCTGCAGCGATGGCCACACAGTTCTTCCCCTTCATGGCCATGATGGCTCCTCCGTTATAGGACATAATAGACATGATTGTGTGGGGTACGAGGACCCCTCCATTGCCAGAGCAATTCCAGTAAACCGGGTCTAGCCTTCACTCCTGCCCATCATTTCTGACATTTAGACTCTACATAGAGGGTCTTGAGATTCCAGGCCTTTACTCATCCTGCATCCCCTACCTACTTGGATGAATATTAATATTTACAATAACAGAGAAAAGTTCTCCAGAATGTCTGGGAGGTGACAGAAGTTAAATAAATGGAAAGTGTTGTTATTGTTTGCACCATACTCTAGTTCTTCCAAGGGCCGGCTTCTAAATCTTTCCTGAACATCTCTTTTCTGATGATGTCTCCTCTACAACTCGAGATCGTGTTCTTGTCACTTTTCCATGGACATGGCCACCGCTTTCTAACTGGCTTCTCTGACCCTCCTTGGTCTCCTTTAGATCCTTTCTGCCAGCATGGTGATCTCCCTGAAATGCAATTTTGTCCATGTTACTCTTTTGCTGAAAACCTCCGATGCTGCTCTATTGTTTCAACATGAGAGAGTTTGAGATTCTCAGTAGGACTTAAGATTTCTCTGTGACCCACCCCCTCCCTACTGCTCCAGCTCCATTGCCTGCCATTCCCAGTTTTACCCTGGAGTTTTCCAGGAACACAAACTACTAGTGGTTGCCACAGCACCCTGAGCTCTGTTGCCTCCATGCCCTTGGCTGTGCCATTCTGATGGCCTGGAAAGCCCTTCCCAGCCTGTGCAATGTCTTGCTCTAAACTCAGTTCCTGAGTCTCTACCACGTCCCATGCTGAGTAGGTGCCCTGCCACACTGCCCTGGGCATCCTTAGCACTGCCCATGCCCTCTAATCCTGCATGGCCTGCCTGCTTTGTTGGAGTGTCAGACTTTTGAAGACAAGAACTGCATCAATCTAGCTCACTTTTACATCCTCAAAACTCAGCCCACAGTAGGAGCTTAATCAATGCTGATGAATAAATAAATCACATCTCCAATTAGAAAGTAACTTTCCTGGTCCAGTACTATACCCTTCTAAAAAAGAGATGAGTAGGTGAAATTGAACAGAGCTCTTAGCTGTGCAACTCCAAGCTTTGTGAAGCTGGAGGGCTTCTGCCCACTGTTTTCCTAGGGATAGGCTTGGCTAGAAACTCATTTTGTCCCATTACTTCTCCAGCATTTCACACTGAAGTGGCTTCTATTTTTCTTTCTTTTCTTTTTTTTTTGGAGATGGAGTTTCACTCTTGTCATCCGGGTTTGAGTGCAACGGCGCAATCTTGGCTCACTGCAACCTCTGCCTCCCAGGTTCAAGTGATTCTCCTGCCTCAGCCTCCCGAGTAGCTGGGATTACAGGCATGTGCCACCACACCTGGCTAATTTTTGTATTATTAGTAGAGACGGGGTTTCACCATGTTTGACAGGCTGGCATTGAGCTCCTGACCTCAGGTAATCTACCCACCTTGGCCTCCCAGAGTGCTGGGATTATAGGCGTGATCCACAGTGCCTGGCCTGGGTTCTATTTCTCATCACAGTTGCAGTAACCATATGACCTGGACTGTCTGAGGTCAACCATTCTGTCTTTGGCCCTGTTATATGCACCCGCATTGTGAGACCACAGTCCTGATTGAAGGTTTAGGTGCTGTGGCTACCCTGCCCACAGCTCTGGATTCCCGGCTCTTTTGATTCTTTGGAAAAAGGAGATTTGCACAGATCAGATGAGAAGACTATGGGCAGTATGGGGTGGAGAGAATGATGGCGTGTCAGGCATTTATTCAGCACATTGTGTTGTACCAGGCCCTGGTGAGGTTCTGGACACACGGTGGGGAGTGCAGCAGACTCATTCCTTATGTGCAAGGAGCTTACAGTTCAGTACAGAAGACACACATTCATCAGAAACTCGCCCAAATCAATGTGAAGCTGTAACCATGAGAAGTGTGACAGATCCATGGAGTTGGTAGGGAGAGTTTGATGCAGGGAGGACAGGTCCTCCATGGGAAGACAGTTGAAGGAGGAGTTGAATAGTAAAAGGGGAGGGGCTGGAAGAGCTTATGATGGGGGAACTGGCTGTGGAATGAGGCTTGCCGGGAGCAGAGATCCTATGCAAGACCTTGAAGGCAGGTCTAAGGTGTGGGGGCTTTATCTTAAGAGCCATGAGAAGCCACTGAGAGTTTTAAGCAGGGGTATGAGTTGATCACATTTATGTTTGGAAACGAATCTTCTCTGGTTACTATGTGGAAAGCAGATTGGGGAAAAGTCTTGCTTTCTTAATAAGAAGGCAGTGAGCAGAAACCTCTTAGAGTGTTCGCCAGTCATTTCTGCTGCTCCCCTCCCCCTGTAAGCTACACCAGAGCATGAGGAATTGTCCGTTTAGTTCACTGATGTATCCCAAGCAACTAAAATTGTGCCTGGCATGTAGCAATTGCTTCCAAAATGCATGCATGCTTCAAAAATTCCCAAGAGCTTCAGGGCAGGTTTATGTCAATCTCAGATCCTTGATTGACTAAGTAAGGCATCAGTCATCTTGATTCATTTGACTAACTTGTACCGGGACCTAGCATGTGTCAAGTGGAGGATACAAAGGATCTTATTGCCTCAAAGGGAAGAGACAACAATCACGGAAGTGGCAAGTGCAGGATAACAATAAGGGCTCAACTGTCCACAGCGCACAATAATGAGTTCATAAAAAATGGATTTGCTGGACGTTTCTTGATCAAGGTCAGGAAAATCTCACTCAGTATCTGTATTACTTCGTTTTCATGCTGCTGTTAAAGACATACCCGAGACTGGGAAGAAAAAGAGGTTTAATTGGACTTACAGTTCCACATGGCTGGGGAAGCCTCAGAATAATGGCGGGAGGCAAAAGGTACTCCTTTTTATTTATTTATTTATTTTGAGACGGAATCTCACTTTGTCGCCCAGGCTGGAGTGCGGTGGCGCGATCTCGGCTCCCTGCAAGCTCCGCCTCCCGGGTTCACGCCATTCTCCTGCCTCAGCCTCCTGAGTAGCTGGGACTACAGGCGCCCGCCACCATGCCTGGCTAATTTTTTGTATTTTTTTTTTAAGTAGAGACGGGGTTTCACCGTGTTAGCCAGGATGGTCTTGATCTCCTGACCTTGTGATCCGCCCACCTCAGCCTCCCAAAGTGCTGGGGCAAAAGGTACTTCTAACATGGCGGCAGCAAGAGACAATGAGGAAGACCCAAAAGCGGAAACCCCTGATAAACCCCTCAGATTTCGTGAGACTTATTCACTATCACGAGAATAGCACGGGAAAGATGAGGCCTATGATTCAATTACCTGCCCCTGAGTTCCTCCCACAACACGTGGGAATTCTGGGAGATACAATTGAAGTTGAGATTTGAATGGGGACACAGCTAAACCGTATCAGCATCTGCTTTTGGTAAGCTGCATGACCTTTGGCAAGTAGCTTTAACTTCTCAGAGCATCACTTTCCTCACCTGAAAAGTGGAGATGATAAGAGCTGATTTGCAGGGGTTTTTTGAAGATTAAATGAGATCACTCTTGGATATCACTTTGCTAAGGGGCTGGCACATAGTGGACTACCCAGCCATGCCACTGTTCCGTTCCTCCTTCTTCTTTCTCCTCCTTCCTATTCCTCCTCCACTTCCTCTCTTGTTGTTGCTATTATTATTATTATTATTATTAGCTAGCCAGGCTGCCTGTATTTCTCCAGAAAACCATTACCCATGGTTTAAAAAATCCACCCTTGGCCAGGTGCGGTGGCTCACGCCTGTAATCCCAGCACTTTGGGAGGTCGAGGCGGGCGGATCACAAGGTCAGGAGATCGAGACCATCCTGGCTAACACAGTGAAATCCCGTCTCTACTAAAAATACAAAAAAAATTAGCCGGGCGTGGTGCTGCGCGCCTGTAGTCCCAACTACTTGGGAGGCTGAGGCAGGAGAATGGCGTGAACCTGGGAGGCAGAGCTTGCAGTGAGCCGAGATCGCCCCACTGCACTCCAGCCTGGGTGACAGAGTGAGACTCTGTCTCAAAAAAAAAAAAAAAAAAAAAGAGAAAAGAAAAAATATCCATCCTTGCTTCTACTCTCTTAGAGGTATATAGAGTTGCCCACATGAGAAGCAGCTCAATTACGATTGTTGAATGCACGGCCTCCTCACTTTTGGTTTGGAGCTCACAGTTGAAACCATGTTTGTCTCCTCTGTCCTCCGTGGATTAATATGTGCAGCCTGTCTCTCCTAATCAGATGTCACTGTGGCCTCTCATGGTATCCCCTGAGTAGTCACTCTCTCCAGAGAATGGCCACCCCTCCAGCCCTTGGGGTACTCTCCTATGGGCCACTTCAAAGGGAGTTTTGCCCACTCCTCATAGCCTATATTTTAAGTCAAATCATTTGAAATAAGCCCTCCAAACTGGGTGGAAAATCTCCCTAGGCATTTTTATGTGAAGTGGAAACAGAAAATCTTATTTTTATAGAAAGACTCCTCTGGGATCTCACTATCTAGTAGAGAAGACTGGGGCAGCCCTGAGGTTTGTGTTACAAGAAAGGCTTAGGAGGGAAAGGCATCTAGGCCAGCTTCCTGGGAAGGTCACATAAATTCCTGCTTAGCAATCAGCGTAGGCTGAGGGCACACCTTCAGGAGACAGGAGCAAACAGACTCCAGCTCCTCTTCCATATTCTTCCAAAGCAGTTTTGGTGAGTACCAGGACCAACTGCTGTTGAAATGCACACCCACTCACCTCACAATGTGGCCCAGAAGGAACCAGAACCCAATAGGAGAGGGGCAGAGTTATAAACAACTCCACTGGCTACATCACACTGTGCTTATCGCTGCAAATATTGACTCTGGAGGATCAAACAAGTGGCCAAAAAAAACAATAATATTTTCCCCAGAGAGAAGGTCTTGTTCCAGACAGCCAGGATCAAGTCGGATGGGCAGGCAGTGACAGATGGCACAATGCAAGGTGAAGGTCTCCATGCAAGGGTGCTGCTCTCACGTGGTAGGTCCCCTTGGAACTGCTATGCCCAGGGAAGGAGAGACCAGACTCAGGGTGCCATCAGGTGGTCTTAAAGAACACAGGGCATCCCATATCGTGGATCAGAGTTTTCAAAGTCAAGAGATTGCTCCAAGAGGCAAATGTCCACAGCAAAGATCCGACTCCAGGTTTGGCAAACATTGACCTGAATCCCTTCTTTGGGTCAGACATCCTCCCAGAAACCTCCAAGAACGATTCCACACAATCCTTACAAAAGCCTCATGAACTAGGTGTTCTTACTCCATTTTGCAGATGCAAAAACTGAGGCTCCTAACAGTTTGATGACTTGCAAAATAGGTCACATTGTAGGTTATCTGGCAGAGCTGGGATAAGGACTCCCCAGTAAGTGCCTTTAAAGTGTGCTGTGCTTGTTCTGGTTGTTTCGAGCTCTGAGTTCTTCTGTGTTACAACTCAAATGCCCCTTACACAGTGAAAGTCCAGAGAGCAGGATTCTGGACAAAGAGCAGGAACTGAGGTCATTGATTGGCTAAGCCTCAGGGTTGTTTACTATTTTGTAAAGATGTGGATAGAAATAATTATTGATTCTGCATTCTGGCTCTTGGGCAGAAGGCACAGTTTTGAAAGTATCGGCAAGATGCCCAATGCTGCACCCTAGCCATGCAGTGTGTGTTTGTGTGTGGGTGGGTGGGTGTGTAGGTGTGTGTGTGTCTAGTGCAATTGTGGTAGAGGTTTCATTGTGACCCTCTAAAACCTCCCTTCTGCCCAACCCCCAGACAATGATACCTTACAGCAAGAGCAAGCTTGTCCAACCTGCGGCCCAGGATGACTTTGAATGCAGTCCAACATAAATTCGTAAATTTTCTTAAAACGTTATGATATTTGTTTGCAATTTTTTTTTTTTTAGTTCACCAGCTATCATTAGTGTTAGTGTATTTTATGTGTGGCTAAAGACAATTCTTCTTCCAATGTGGCCTAGGGAAGCCAAAAGATTGGACACTCCTGCCTTAGAGTCCCTTGGCCACTGATTATTATTATATTATAGCAGAGTCACCTCGGACTCTGCTCTATAGAAGGAAAGAGCTGGGTCATAGAAGGAGGCCTTTAGTGGATCAGGCCTTCAGGGGATCAGGAGGTGGTGGGAGGATGAAGATAATAACAATGGAGGAAAAGGAGTCATAGAACACAGAGAAAGAGAGAGAGAGAGACTAACCCCAAGATAAGCTACAATGTGACAGAGAGAAACAGCAATGTAAGAGATAGAAATAGTTGCACTGTGACAAGTTGCTGAGAGGAGAGGGAGAAACACTTTACAGAAAGTGAGCAAGAGAAGTTTCACTGGAGGCGGCAGTGGGAAAGATTTCAAGTGGGAAGTTGGTGCACATGGAGAGCTGTGGATGAGAGGGGGTGATGGACGGCCGTAGAGAGGACTCGGAGAGATGGTGGGTGCTGGGCACTGTGGGACACCACAGAGACACGGTGCTGCTGCTACCCGTGGTCCCGAGGCCCTGCCAACCACCAGCAGCCTCCAGAAAAGTCATTTCCAGCAGGCACCTGTTGTCCACGGCTGAAGCCCAAGGGGAATGTGGAGTTCAGATGTGGCAGAGAGAAAAAGGATCCCACAAACACCTTCACGACTGAGGAGACAGAGCTCTGATTTCTAACACCACCTCCAGGAAGTCCTCCCAGCCCACAATTTAGGCTGCAGAACTGCAGAGTTCCCCATGATTCATCTACAGGCTCATCGTCCCTTTGCGTTGCCTTCATAGCTCTGTAGAATTATAATTAGGGTTATAATTCTCTATAGGCCTTTTTTATTTGTGTTTTTCCTGTGGGCGTGTATTGTTTCTTTTAATAGTCTGTACATTTCTCTACTATTTCTATCTCCTTTGCAGTATCTGGTGCAGGGCTTCTGTTCTTTTGGGTATGTATAACACTTTACTTCTTCCCCTTTAGCAATTTATTCTTTTACGAAATTCCTAGCTTATTACATCTTATGCCATTCTCCTGGCCATGTCCTTTGTTAAAAATCCCCTTCCTACTTGATAGCTCTTTATACTGTCCGTTGCCCTCCATGAGGTGTTTATTATCTCATGAAGGCAGAGCAGAAGTTATTATTCCTGTTTTAAAGATGAACGGACTGAGTCTCAGAGACATGTCTATTACTTAACTTGGCCAAAAGATTAAAATATCTTCTACATTGTGTAGCAATATACAGCATACAAGCTGATTTTAGGTGGTATTAGAAGGAAGATCTCTTATTTATGTATTTTGTCATTATGTGTACTAGGAAAATAATATATTAAAGCTGTGTTTTGGGGCATATTATTCCTTGCAGTGTTTTTATTTCAATAAAATAAGTGTGACCTGGTGTGGTGGCTCACACCTGTAATCCCAACACTTTGGGAGTCCGAGGTGGGCAGATCACTTGAGGTCAGAAGTTCGAGACCAGCCTGGCTAACATGGTGAAACCCTGTCTCTACTAAAAATACAAAAAATTAGTCGGGCGTGGTGGCAGGCGCCTGTAATCCTAGCTACTTGGTAGGTTGAGGCAGGAGAATCACTTGAATCTGGGAGGTGGAGATTGCAGAGAGCCGAGATCGTGCCACTGTACTCCAGCCCGGGTGACAGTGCGAGACTCAGTCTCAGGAAAAAAAAAAAAACAATTAGCCAGGCGTGGTGGCAGGCGCCTGTAATCTCATTTACTTGGGAGGCTGAGACAGGAGAATCGCTTGAACACTGGAGGCAGAGGTTGCAGTGAGCCACGATCACGCCACTACACTCCAGCTTGGGTGACAGAGCAAGACTTTGTCTCTAAATAAATAAATTAAATGAGTTGATTTAAACATAAATATTAGAGAAATAATAATCGACATGGTTCAAAGATAACGCACAGAGTAGGAAGAAGTTCTTGAATGGCTGATGTTTGGGAAATACTGCTTGATGTGAGCTCTGAACCCAGTGGTGCTGAATAAGTTGTGTTTTCCTGCCTGGCCACAGTCAGGATGAAAAGGCAGGAATGCCAAGTAGAACGGCTGTTGCTTTGGGAGTTACAGGATCATCCAATTGCCCTGAGGGGTGAGCTTCTTTTCCTCAGGCTGCGATTCTTCCACCTATGCAAAAGAGAATCACCGAGGCTGCTCACTTGAAGGCATAGCAGGAGAATGAGAATGGAGTAACCTCTCTACCACAGGCAAAGCCAGGCAGGAGGGTTGTGGGGAGACGGGTGGGGGGACGGGGGCACAGGAATCAGAGAATACCAGTCTCTGCCCTCACTGAGCTTTCAATGTCATCAGGGAGATGGAGGTAGGGCACAAAAAGAAACACAAAGCCACCTAAACTCAGATCTTAGGACAGCTTTGAGGGGGGCTCCACGCCTGGTGTTAGGAGGGAGGAACAGGCTAGATGAAGTTTGCCTCACCTTCAGGAAGATGCTCTGCAAGGACTGAATCAGGAATCATTTTAGAAGAGAGTCTTCCTCCTACAAAGAACGTTTCCAATCCCCAAACTGCCCTGTAAAGAGTCTCCAAATTGAGGGTTCTACTTTTCCCCTGGGGAGTGATTCTTTGCTACCTCCACCCCGCAATGGCTGTTTCCAAATTGGATTATTTCATCATTTCCTCCTATTCCTCCCCCCATTCCCCCTCTGTCTTGGTAGAGCAGTAACAGGCTCACCACCTGGCTTCTGATTAGAAAAGCGAGGCAGCGGTTTAATCACAGAGCAACAGAGAAACAAGGCCTGTCTGTGAAATTGCAGCATGTGGTCTATACATCCCTCTCCCAGGCCGGAAAGAGTTGGGGAGGTGGAAGGGTGCAGTTCAAACTCATTTCTCACCACCACCCAGCAGCAATTTCATCAGAAATCAAATGTGCCTACAGCAACTTCTTGCTTTCCATGTCATGACTCTCTGCTGAGGCAAGAGATTTCCTGGAAAGGGGAGTTAGGGCAATGAGTGTCTGCTGCATTGAGGGAAGGGAGTGAGGAGACGGGGGAAGGGGAGAGGGCTGTGTGCGCAGCTGGGCACACAGGGTCTGTAGCCCGCATTTCAGTACGCCTCTGCGGGGGGTGTGTGTGTGTGCGTGTGTGCGTGTGTGTGTGTGTGTGTGTGTAGTGTGTCTGTGGGGCAGGCTGGTGTCTGTGGGGTGTAAAGACAAGCTGATCAGTGAGCTTGTAATTTCCCATTGCCAGGCCCTTGGAAATGCTGGCTGGGTCGCTTTCCATCCTTTATTTGTTTAGCTTTGCCTGCTTCTCAGTGGCCTCAGGAGGGTGAGGGTGGGGGTAACAGGGAGATGAGATAATTGTGGGGGCCTAGACAAGTTTGCTCAGACAGTATTGTGTGGCTAAGACTATTGAGCTACTGAAAGAGAGAGAGAAACCAAGTACAATAATACTAAAAGTAAACATGAAGGCCGGGCACAGTGGCTCATGCCTGTAATCCCAGCACTTTGAGAGGCCGAGGTGGGTGGATCACCTGAGGTCAGGAGTTCGAGACCAGCCTGGCCAACACGGTGAAACCCTGTCTCTACTAAAAATACAAACATTAGCCGGGCATGGTGGCATGTGCCTGTAATCCCAGCTATTAGGGGGGCTGAGGTAGGAGGATTGCTTGAACCTGGGAGGCGGAGGGTGCAGTGAGCTGAGATTGTGCCACTGCACTCCAGCCTGGGCAACAGAGTGACACTCCATCTCAAAAAAAAAAAAAAAAAAGTAAACATGAAGACTCCAAAACAAGGATCTGTTAGTGTTGAGAGGAGCCGAAGGTGGCAAGTATGCTGTCTTTCTCCAAGTAGCTGGCTAGGGAATGGGGCGAGCAGGGATTTGCTTGGAGGGGAGGGGGGAGCCAGCAGACAGATTTAGGATTAAGAAATCTGCTGCGTTTCAGGAGCTCCCCCATTGGAATAAGATGGGCTGTTGTTTGCCAGGCCTGAAAGTTTTATTTAATGATTCCAAATAGAATATCGCCAAACAGATGTAGTCTTGTTCCTCGAAAGAAAAGCTGCAGCAGGAAGCAGGGGGTGGGCCGTCCAGTGGAGGCCGCAGTGCAGCTCACATTGTCCACAGATGCCGCACTCTGCTTGAAACCTTTCCCAGGCCCGTTCTCGCGGCATCTGCTTTGCTTCCTTCTGTCGCCTGTCTCTCTTCCTTTCTCCAAGACGTCTCAGGGTGCACGTCTGAATCTTGTCCTGACTGAACAGAGAGGGGCTGTCAGGGCCCGGCCACAGCTGGGTTGAAATTCTCCTCTGGGGACACTGGGGACTGGGAACACCTCACCCTGGAATCCTGGGAGGGAGTGGGGACCCTCATAAAGAACTTGACATTTGTGGAGCTGGCCTTTCTCACAGGCATTCTAGGGCTTTCTTGGGGTTACATGGATGGCTGCTCTAATGGGGGGTTGGTTGGATGCAGGCTGGGAAGTGATACTTCAGGCCCTATGTTATCTCCTGGGCATGGAAGCCTTTGAAAATCTGCTCTCTAAAACTGAGGAAGCCCTTGAGCAGGGGTGGACCAGCTACAGCCTGTAAGCCAATTCTGGCCGCCATCTGTTCTTGTAAATAAAATTTTATTGGAACACAGCCTGCTCATTTGTTTAAATATTGCCCTTGGCTGCTTTTGGGATATAATGGCAGAGCTGAGTCCTTGCAACCCCATGAAGCCTGCAAAGCTTAAAATATTTACCACAGCGCCCTTTACAGCAAAAGTTTGCCAACTTCTAATCTAGAAAATTCTGGCTGAGGGATGCTTTGCTCAATACCCCTTTCCGTCAGATGCAAAAGGCCCCTGTCCTGAGCCATCAAGGATTTCCACAACTCCTTTACCCCAACACAACCTTCCAAGAGGGGAGGGAAAAAACTTCTATTTGTTTGTAATGTGTTTAATGGGAAGCGCCTCTACCCAAGGCTTGGAGCTCTGTCTATAGTGCTCTTTGTAAAACTGTAAGCCCCAGAAGCTGGGCAGGACTCCTGGCCTGGTAGAGGGTTGACTCATTTATCCAAATTGGCCTGCCTCTGGAGAGCAGCAGTTGTCCCTTGCTTCGCAGGGAATGACCAGCAGTCGGAGGAGACAAGGGTGAGTGGGGTTGCCCCTCAACTCCTTGGAACAAGGCTCGGCCTCTACGCAGATGTCCCATCAGTGAGGAGGTGTGGATGCTGTGCCAATTACGCTTTCCATAGCTGGTCTCCACAATATCTCTTTCCCGCTCGTTATTTCTCCACCCCCTTGAACATGGGCTGACCTTCCTTGTGTCTAATAGGATGTTGGGGAAATGATGCTGCGGGACTTCTCAATGCCAAAAAGACTTGCAACTTCTGGGCCCAAGCGCGGTGGCTCACGCCTGTAATCCCAACAACTTGGGAGGCCGAGGCGGGTGGATCACCTGAGGTCAGGTGTTCAAGGCCAGCCTGGTCAATGTGGCGAAAACCTGTCTCTACTAAAAATACAAAAATTAGCTGGGCATGATGGCGCATACCTGTAATCCCAGCTACTCAGGAGGCTGAGGCAGGAGAATCGCTTGAACCCAGGAGGCAGAGGTTGCAGTGAGCCGAGATTATGCCACTCCACTCCAGCCTGGGTGAGACTCCGTCTGAAAAAAAAAAAAAAAAAAGACTTGCAACTTCCATCTGGTCTCTTGGAGCACTCACTCTTGGGACACTCCCTCTCAAAACCCAGACCCAGCCACCATGCTCTGAGCCACCTGAGCCACAGGAGAAGCCAGACGCAGGTGCTGTTGTTGACCAGCCAGCTCAGCTGACAGCCAGCAGCCGGCACCCACTGCCCCCAGGGGAGTGTGCAGCCCTCTTGGGTGTCAGTTGAGCTGGGCTTTCAGATGATGACTCCAGTCCCAGACACCGTCTGCTATAACTATATGAAACAGCCCACATGAGAACTGCCCAGCTGAATCCAGTCAACCCACAGAACCACAAGAAGTAAGATAAATGGCTGTTTCAAGACTTAAACTTTGGGATGGTTTGTTATACGGGAAAGGTCATGAGAACAAGGCAATGGCAGTGTGGGCTGTGAGGGGAATAGGGGATGAGGGTGGCCATCTGGTTAGTCCCAGGTGGGGTTCCATTGCTTTGGTCTGGAAAGCTTCCTCTAGTAGTAGAAGATTTGGACTTTTCCCTTCTGTGCCTTGATATCTCTTTTTTAGAGGAGAATCACCAAACTCCCTACCTACAAAATATAAATCAAGAAGGGATTTTTTTTTTTTTGAGACAGAGTCTTGCTCTGTCGCCCAGGCTGGAGTGTAGTGGCAAATCTCGGCTCACTGCAATCTCCGCCTCCCGGGTTCATGCCATTCTCCTGCCTCAGCCTCCCAAGTAGCTGAGACTACAGGCATCCACCACCAAGCCTGGCTAATTTTTTGTATTTTTTTTAGTAGAGATGGAGTTTCACCGTGTTAGCCAGGATGGTCTTGATCTCCTGACCTCAGCCTCCCAAAGTTCTGAGATTACAGGCGTGAGCCACCGCGCCCGGCCGGAATTTTTTTTTTTTTTTTTTTGAGCCTACAACATGCCAGGTGCTGAGCTCACAGGATCCTCACAACTACCCTTTGAAGTAGACATTATTGTTCGCATTAAAGATAAGGAAACAGAGGCTCAGAAAAGTCAGATGACTGGCTCGAAGTCATCCAACAAGCAAGTGGCAATGTCAGGATGCAAACTCGGATCTATTGTTGCATGTTTGAATATTAATTGAAACTGACAATTTCTATTGCTCCTGGAAAAACATCCTACAAAATAAATGTGATAAATAATACTTACATAGTACTTAAATGTTTTAGCTGTTGTTTTTAAGTCTTAAGTGCCTAAAATATTGTTATTCATATGCTCACAACAACCCTATGAGGTAGGTATTATCAGTGTCTCCATTTTATAGATGAGGAAACTGACACACAGAGAGGTTAAGAATCTTGGCCGGGTAGGCCGGGCGGGGTGGCTCACGCCTATAATCCCAGCACTTTGGGAGGCCAAGGCAGGCAGATCACCTTAGGTCAGGAGTTCAAGACCAGCCTGGCCAACATGGTGAAACCCCGTCTCTACTAGAAATACAAAAATTAGTCAGGCGTGGTGGTGCACGCCTGTAGTCCCAGCTACTTGGGAGGCTGAGGCAGGAGAATCACTTGAACCCAGGCGGTGAAGGTTGCAGTGAGTCGAGATCATACCACTGCACTCCAGCCTGGGTGACAGAGCAGGACTCCATCTCTAAAAAGAAAAAAAAAATAGAAAAGAAACTTGCCCGAGTTTACACAGCTAGTAAATGGTTGCATTAGTCAGGATAGCTAGCCTATATTACAATAACAACCCTCTCAAATCCTAATGGCTTAAAACAACAGAGGTTTAATTTATACTCATTAGCTGTTCAAGGCAGGAGGCTCTATTCTCTAATCCATACAGTCACTCAGGATCCAGGCTGGTGGAGACCCTGCCATATTGTAGCCTCACCATTTAAAACATGAAGAAGATAGAAAGTGAGGAGTCATGTAGGTTTTGTTCCGTTGCCTCAGGCTAGGAGTGACAGTCACTTCATCTCACTCACAGCTCACTGCCCACAACTAGTCACTTGTGACTGTGCGAGTTAAGCTTCTGTGTGTGAAGGAAGGAAAAGAGAATGGGATAAAGGTGAACATCAGCAGGCTCTACCACAGTAGTTTGAACCAAGACTTGAGCCTAGGTCATGTGGCTTCAGAATCCTTGCTCTTAATCACACTAAACAGCCTCTGTAAGTCATCTTTCCTTCATCCAGTGCCTAAGAACATGCAGTCCAATGCCCTCATCCTTCAGAAGAACTTGAGTAAACTCAGAGAAATTGAGTAGAGTGCCACAGCATGCCCAAGGCCACACACCCTGAGGTTGGTAGTAGGTCCTGAGTTAGAGTTGTCATTTCTTGGCTCCCCTGGAAGTAGTGGAAAGGTAAGGTTTTGACATACTAGTTGGATGACCACGGGCAGGTCACTTAAATTGTCTAAGCATCGTTTGACACTTGTAAGAATTAAATGAAATAGCACCTGTAAAAGTGTCTGCACGGACTTACTGCTGTTAGTTTTGTTTCTTTCTTCCTGTTGTCACTGCACTTCCCTGCCTGTTACCCAAGGCCATGCAGACCAGCCAGGCCTTCGACTTACAGTGCGGATAAGATTCCAAATCTCCACGGCTGGTTTCCGTGCTTTCTTCCAGGCTTCTGAGGACCCTGTGCTCTGGTTTCTTCTATTTCTTTTCTATTACTTTTCTGTTACTCTTGAGCACACTTGCTGGAAGCAATATGCATGCAGTTCTCCCTCTCTTGCCTCACTACACTTTGGAGAACAACTCCAATCCCTTCCAACCAAGTAGTCCCTTTGAATTTCTCCTTCCTCTGCAAACGTCTTCCCAGCTTTACAGAGAGGGGGATGTGGTGCTTTCTGACCTCACACTGAGGAACTCTAAACATCATACCTACTCCTGCACCATGCCAAAAGACATGGGTGCCTCCCACGTGCCTAATGCAATCATAATGGCAGGACTATCTTTGGCTGAGGGTTGCATACCAGGCAGTAGGTTAAGGATTTCACCTTGTTTTATTTACTCTTATTTAAAATTTTTGTTATTTTTTAAAATTAGAGACAGGGTCTCACTCTGTTACCCAGGATGGAGTGCAGTGCTGCGATCCTAGCTCACTGTAACCTTGAATCCCTGGGCTCAAGCATCCTCCTACTTCAGCCTCCTGAGTGGCTAGGACTACAGGCACCCCCTGCCATCCCTGGAAAATTTTTTAATTTGAATTTTTTGTAGAGATGGGGTCTTGCTGTGTTGCCCAGGCTGGTCTCGAACTCCTGGCCTCAAGCAATTCTGCCTTGGCCTCCCGGAGTGTTGAGATTATTGGCATGAGCCACTGTGCCCAGCCTAATTTACTCTGTTTTGTTGTTGTTTTGAGACGGAGTTTCACTCTTATTTACCAGGCTGGAGTGTAGTGGCACGATCTTGGCTCACTGCAACCTCTGCCTCCAGGGTTCAAGTGATTGTCCTGCCTCGGCCTCCCCAGTAGCTGGGATTACAGGCGTGCACCACCACTCCCCGCTAATTTTGTATTTTTAGTAGAGATGGGGTTTTACGATGTTGGTCAGGCTGCTCTTGAACTCATGACCTCAAGTGATCCACCTGCCTCAGCCTCCCAAAGTGCTGGGATTACAGGCATGAACCACACAGTGCCCAGCCTAATTTACTCTTTGCAACAAGTCTCTGGAACAGGTACTATTATCATCCCCTTATTACAGATGAGGAAACTGAGGCTGAGAGAGGTTAAAAAACTGGCCCCAAATTACATAGCCAGTAAGCAGAGGAGGTGGACATGAATCCAGGCAGCTTGGTCCCAAGGCCCTTTTTTGCTTAACTCCTACCTGCCTCCAGGGCCCACATTCTGATTCTGATTCTTTTCTTTTGTGTCCTTTCCATTTGGTCACTGTGGAGTCATCCAACCTGATCAGCAACTTCTAGATGGCACAGCTATACAAAGCCTAATCTATCATCTGGGAGGAGGCGCTTGGTTAAGATTTTCTGAAGACAAAGATGATGACAGCGATCGATCGAGTTGTTGACCTGGCACTCGATGCTTGTTCAGGAAATCACCACGGAGCATGCAGCCCCAGCCTTAGTTTCACCACAGCACATTTTTCCATTCTTCATCTTTTCCATAATGATGTTCCCCAGATTTCCATTAGGGAGTTTCTTACCAAGGAGCTGGGTCAGTAAAGCCAGAGGTCCTCACCCCTGTTCATTCTGTTTCAGGGTTCACCAAGGAGGAGGCTGTGCTGGTCTTTGGCAAATCCCAGGGGAATGTATAAAAACTAGAGGACATTTCCTCCGCTCAAGCAATGCTCTTATCCTTTTGTGCTTCTTCCCTTCCTCTCGAAACAACAACTAAAACTCAAACTCAAAACTCCTCCATGAAAAAAAAGTATATGAGCCATCCATGGTGGCATGTGCCTGTCATCCTAGCTACTTGGGAGGCTGAGGCAGGGGGATCACTTGAGCCTAGGAGGTTGAGGCTACAAAGTGCTATGACTGTGCCTGTGAAGAACCACTGCACTCCAGCCAGGGTGACACATAGTGACCCCATCTTTAAAAAAAAACTATGATGGCTGGGCATGGTGGCTCATACCTGTAATCATACCTAGACCTGGAATTTCTGGGTCATAGGGTACACATTTGTTCAGCTTCAGCAGACAGAGCCAAAAAGTTTTGCCAAGTAAATGTATGAACGTATACTCCTATCAGCAGTACATGGAGGTTCCACTTGCTTCCTATCCTTGCCAACAATTGGCAATTTCCATCTTTTCTCAGTTTACCAGTTCTGGTTGAACACCTTCTTTATTCACCGTGGGCTATTCACAGTGGGGTTAATATATGTATGATAAAATAGGAGGAATTTTTAAAATATGATTTCAACTTTTATTTTAGATTCAGGGGGTGCATGTGCAGGTTTATTATATGGGTTTGTGGCGTGATGCTGAGGCTTGAGGTATGAACGATCCCATCACCCAGGTAGTGAGCCTAGTAGCCAACAGTTAGTTTTTCAACCCTTGCCCCCTCTGTCCCTCTCCATCTAGTAGCCCTCATTGTCTGTTGTTGCCATCTTTACATCTATGAGTACCCAGTGTTTAGCTCCCACTTATAAGTGAGAACATGTGGTATTTGGTTTTTTCTTCCTGTGTTAATTCGCTTGGGATAATGGCCTCCAGCCACATCCATGTTGCTGCAAAGGACATCATTTCATCCTTTATTTTATGGCTGTGTAGTATTCCATGGTGTATATATACCACATTTTATTTATTCAGTCCACCATTGATAGGCACCTAGGTTGACTCCATGTCTTTGCTATGGTGAATAGTGCTGCAGTGAACATATGAGCACACGTGTCTTTTTTGGTAAGATAATTTATTTTCTTTTAGCTATATACCGAGTAATGTGATAGTTCTGAGTACCTTGTGAAATCTCCAAACTGCTTTCTACAGTAGCTGAACTAATTTACATTCCCACCAACAGTGTATAAGCGTTCCCTTTCCTCTGCAGCCTTGCCAACATCTGTTGTTTTTTGACTTTTTAATAATAGCTATTCTGACTAGTGTGAGATGGTGTCTCATTATGGTTTTGATTTGCATTTCTCTGATGATTAGTGTTGTTAAGCATTTTTTCATATGTTTATTGGCCACTTGTCTGTCTTCTTTTGAGAAGTGGCTTTGCCCACTTTTTAATGGGGTTATTTGTTTTTTTCCTTGTTGAATTGTTTCTGGATATTAAACTTTTATCAGATGCATAGTTTGCAAATATTTTCTCCCATTCTGTAGGTTGTCTGTTACTCTGCTGATAGATTATTTTGCTGTGCACAAGCTTTTTAGTTTAATTAGGTCCCACTTGTCAATTTTTGTTTTTGTTGCTATTGCTTTTGAGGCCTTAGTCATAAATTCTTTCCCAAGGATGATGTCCAGAATGGTGTTTCCTAGGTTTTCTTCTATAATTCTTATAGTTTGAGGTCTTACACTTAAATCTTTAATCCATCTTGAGTTCAGTTTTGTATATGGTGAGAGGTAGGGGTCCAGTTTCTTTCTTCTGCATATGGCTAGCAAGCTATCCCAGCACTATTTATTGACTAGGTACTTTCCCCATTGCTTATTTTCTCAACTTTGTAACATTATGTCTGGGTTCTCTATTCTGTTCCATTGGTCTATGTGTCTGTTTTTGTACCAATGTCATGCTGTTTTTGTTCCTGTAGCCTTATAGTATAGTTTGAAGTCAGGTAATGTGATGCCTCTGACTCTGTTCTTTTTGCTTAGGATTGCTTTGTCTATTTGCACTCTTTTTTGGTTCCATACGAAAAATACAACAATTAGCCAGGCATGATGGTGGACACTTATAATCCTAGCTACTCTGGAAGCTCAGGCAGGAGAATCGCTTGAGCCTGGGAGGTGGAGGTTACAGGGAGTTGAGATCACACCATTGCACTACAGCCTGGGCAACAGAGCGAGACTCTGTCTCCAAAAAACAAAAACACAAAAACAACTGCTTATTGTAAGTTTTCATTTATGTGAAAACTCATCCACGCCAGCAGAAGTCAGGACAATGTTTACCCTTGCAGGGCATGGGGATAATAACCAGTAGGGGCATGAAAGGTTTTCCATATGCTGTCAACGTTCTTTTCTTTATTATTTATTTATTTACACAGCATCTCACTCTGTCATCCAGGCTGGAGTGCAGTGGCATAATTACAGCTCACTGCAGCCTCTACCTCCTGGGCTCAAATGATTTTCCCACCTCAGCCTCCTGAGTAGCTGCAACTACAGGCATGCGACTACAGGCATGCGCAACACCTGGCTTATTTTTTTATTTTTTGTAGAGACGGGGTTTCACCATATTGCCTAGGCTGGTCTTGAACTCCTGGGCTCCAGTGATCTTCCTGCATCAGCCACCCAAAGTGTTGAGATTACAGGCGTAAGCCACTGTGCCTGGCCAATGTTCTTCTTGATCTGGGAGCTGGTTATATGGTGGGGTCAATTTGTGGATATTTATCTAGTTTATCTACTTTTTTTTGCATGTATATTTCAATAAAATATTTTTAAAAAACATTCCTCTCCTGATGACTTAGTGGAGAAAATCTCAGCTTGGGTTTGACTTAACTTGAATGCTTCTTCTAAATTGTCTCATCTTTCTTAACTTGGGAAGAGTGTGCCAGCTTCAGAAGCTTCAGCAGGCAACAGTATCCAGCTCGAATCAAATAACATTGTCTTGTTTTCATTGTGTTTTATGGTTACCATCTATAGATGGCCATCAATACTACATTTCCATTTATGGTAGTGATATACAATTTCTTTTAAAAATGATTGTAAGCAAAAAAAAAAAAAAAAAGAGTGAATTGCCTTACTTTAAAAAAATTATGTAAATAATAGTACAGGTGGTACCCAGTTACGGTAAACCATGTAAGGGTGGGGTTTATAAAACGCGGTTGAGATGGAAAAAGGCAGGGATTAAGGGGAAGGGAGAAAACCAGTCTTAGCCTGTCCCCATCTCTCAACCAATCCTCACTGCTGGGCACAGACAGGCTCTCAAGCCTGTGGACATACCTTTGCAGAGGACTCATGAGAAATCTAAAGTGAAGAATGCTCCAGGAACAATGGGATGGGCAAAGCCAGAGACAACAAGCGGAGAACCTGGATTCACTCAACAAATATTCTTTGAGTATCTCTGTGCAGGCACCGTTCTAGCCCTGGGCCTACAGTAATAAGCAAAATGGTTAAGTCGTAGGCCAGCCAGTAACCAGCTCTGGGTTCTGGGCTGAGTCCCCCTAGTTCTCTAGGCTTCAATGGATTGAGGATGCTCTGTGATTCAAGCCTCTGTAGCAGCTGGCCTTTGGGGAGTGGGATTCTGAGTGAGGCTGAGGAGAGGTTAGGAAAAGCCTTAAAAATATGGGATTATTTTGTTATGTGTTTGCGTGTATTTAGGGTGGGGAAGGGTAAAATTGGCCATTAACCTGGGAACTAGGAGAAAAGAATTGGGTGTGGCCTTCAGGCTCATTAGAAAGTGAAATATCATTGAGTACTTTGCATTTGTCAAGTCAGCATCACTTTGCCTGCTCATCTCCATTGCTCTTGGCTGAAAGATCAAGAACTTTAAAAGGAGGTGGAAAGAGAATGAATCCCAAAAGATAAGTGAGTAGCTGCATGGGAATGAATGAATCAATGCCACTCTTAGCCTCTTAATAGACTCATCACAGCCTTTCATTCCCAGCTCCTGGGCATTGCAATTAAGACAGAAAGAGAATGAGGGGCCCTGCCAGGAATATTTTGAGAGACTGTACTTTTCATTCACTCAACAAATATTTATTGAGTGCTTACCTGGTGCCAGGCAGTATTTAGACCTGTGGGCTGTCCAATTTGATAGCTACCTAGCCACACATGGCTATCAAACATTTGAATTTTGGCTACTTCAAACTGAAATGTGCTGTATAGCATACACATCAGAACTTGAGGATTTAGTATAAGAAAAGGAATGTTAACTCTCTCATTAATTTTAGTGTTGATTACCCATTGAAATGATAGTATTTTGGATATACCGCCAAATTAAGATTATTAAAATAAATGTCATCTATTTCTTTTTACTATATTTTAATATGGCTACTAGAAATTTACAATTGCACATGTGCTCACGTTTGCGATTTGCAGTAGATTTCTATTGGACAGCGTTGTGCTAGACCCTGTGCCTACTCTGTAGGAGCTCAGTGGGTGGGACCAACAGAAACATGTTACAAAGCAGGCAGGAGACACCAGGGAGAATGAAGGTGGAATGACCACGATCCTTCCTGTGTCTTATTTTTATTTTTTTTAGATTGGCACTGTACATAGTGCTTTTTACTTCTTTTTTTTTTTTTTTTCAGATCGGCACCCTACATAGTGCTAACGATTTTTTTTTTTTTTTACTTTTTTTTCAGATCGGCACTCTACATAGTGCTAATGATTTCCAGAAGTCCAGCTCTGTCCATCTCTTCCTCTGCTCAAACATGGATGCTGTATCCTTACTGCCCAGCATATTAAGCCAAAACGCCACAGTCAACTGGATTTCCTGCCTCCCCTGCTGCTCTCTGCAAGCATCCTGCACTCTGGCTGAAGTGGACTTTCTGATCCCCAAACTCATTTTCCCATTTCTCTCTCTCTCTCTCTCTCTCTCTGTGTGTGTGTGTGTGTGTGTGTGTGTTTTGAGACTGATTCTTACTCTGTCACCCAGGCTGGAGTGCAGTGGTGCGATCTTGGCTCACTGCAACTTCCACCTCCTGGGTTCAAGCGATTCTCCTGCCTCAGCCTCCCAAGTTGCTGGGACTACAGGCGTGCATCACCGTGCCTGGCTATTTTTTGTATTTTTAGTAGAGATGGGATTTCACCATGTTGGCCACGGTTGGCCAGGCTGGTCTTGAACTCCTGATCTCAGGTGATCCACCTGCCTCAGCCTCCCAAAGTGCTGGAATTACAGGTGTGAGCCACCGCGCCCGGCCCCATTTCTGTGTTTTTGCTTCAGGTGGTCCCTCTGCCTGTGCCCTTGCTAACCGTCCATTTCCTCTGGTAGAATTACAAGCTTCAATTTCAGTTCCGACTCACCCAAGAAACTCCCCTTTCCTCAACCACCACATCACCTCTCTACCAAAATATTTCTTTTCTTCAAAGCCTCTGATAAACATTTATTTATTTATTTTTTATCTTACCAAAGTCTTTCCCGATAACTCTTCCCAGCTTGGCGTCTTAAGACCAGGAACTTGCCTTCCTGGAGGCATCTAGGTCACCTTCAGAGCCAGGTGGCCATTGGGTTAACTAGCTGTTGAACTGAATCAAACAGGCTCTGAGCCTTAAAGTCAGAAAGAGCCAGAGTGGAGGGGTCTGGGGGGAAGAGGGGCGCTGAGGTATAGGGAGATTAAACCTGCGGTGGAGGCAGCTTAATGGTCCATCTCTCACCCAGGGAATCTCTCTGACAGGGGTCTTTGTTAGGGTCACACCCCAGGAGATGGTTGATTATGGCTGAGTCCAGCCTGGAATGATGGGGGTTGGGGGCAGCTTGGGTAGATGACTCAGTAAATCAAACAGAACAATGAAAGGAGGTCATGCTTGTCCATCTGCATTATTGAAGACAGCCATAAATGGCCTTACCCCAGAGCGGGTCTGTCACACCTGGAGAGCTGATCTGACCTCTCCAAGACCCCTGCAACTGGGTGTTCTGGGATCTGTCCTGCAACAAGTGCCTCGAGATTTGTAGGTGGGGGCCCAGGGTGCTAAGGGATTATTTTAGCGGGCGGAGAAGGGAGGGGGTCTGCAGACGAAGGGGGCAGGTTTTGCGGGGCACTTAGGGTTCTCATAGGTTGTAGTCACGAGCTCCAAGGTTTGGAAAACTGCAATAGTCACTAAGACCATTCGGGGCTGTTTGGGTCTAGCTTGGTCTAGACGGGTCTGAAACTCCGCAGGACCCACCCAACAAGAAGTCATTGTTCCAAGCCACGTGTCAGTGGTGGGTGATACCCCAGGATGGAAGGAGTTGGTATGAGCCGACTGAAATCTACTTGAAGGTCAAAACGGAGCCTTATGTCTTTTGTGTTCCCCAGCGGTTAGCCCAGTGCCGGCCACATGGGAAGCGCGCAAACGAAGTCCTCGCGAACTGAACTGAGAGCAGACAAAAGCACGCGCTCTTCTCCACCGCCACGCCGGTCCTACCCAAACCCGCGAGTTATCCGTATTCTCCTTCAGGAGTCATAGTCAGGCCAGAAGAGTGCGGAGGGACGGGGCCCGGGAAGAGCAGGGAACCCCCAGAGCCCGTAGCCAACGCGGAGGTGGGCGAGCGGGCGTGCGCGCACTCACTTGCCGGCGCGAGGGAGTGTCGGGGGGGAAGGGAGTGGTCTCCAAAAGGGGGAGGGGAGAAGGCAGGGGGCGGGGAGAAGCCGGCCCTTTAGGACCCGGCTGCGGCGGCGAGGGAGGAGGAAGAAGCGGAGGAGGCGGCTCCCGCGCTCGCAGGGCCGTGCCACCTGCCCGCCCGCCCGCTCGCTCGCTCGCCCGCCGCGCCGCGCTGCCGACCGCCAGCATGCTGCCGAGAGTGGGCTGCCCCGCGCTGCCGCTGCCGCCGCCGCCGCTGCTGCCGCTGCTGCTGCTGCTACTGGGCGCGAGTGGCGGCGGCGGCGGGGCACGCGCGGAGGTGCTGTTCCGCTGCCCGCCCTGCACACCCGAGCGCCTGGCCGCCTGCGGGCCCCCGCCGGTTGCGCCGCCCGCCGCGGTGGCCGCGGTGGCCGGAGGCGCCCGCATGCCATGCGCGGAGCTCGTCCGGGAGCCGGGCTGCGGCTGCTGCTCGGTGTGCGCCCGGCTGGAGGGCGAGGCGTGCGGCGTCTACACCCCGCGCTGCGGCCAGGGGCTGCGCTGCTATCCCCACCCGGGCTCCGAGCTGCCCCTGCAGGCGCTGGTCATGGGCGAGGGCACTTGTGAGAAGCGCCGGGACGCCGAGTATGGCGCCAGCCCGGAGCAGGTTGCAGGTAACGCGGTCTGGAACAAGTAGTTGGGAGAAACTTGGAGGGCAGCGGAGAAGCCCGACGGGCGGCTGGACCTTACGGACGGTTTTAGGGGCGGCAGAGCCGAGACCTTGGACCAAATCAAGGGGGACTGTTGCTAGCGGGACGCGGAAGTCAGGCCCGGGGAGGGGGACTGGAGTTAGAGCAAGTGGAAGAGCCCTGGCGACTCATTTGGTGGGGATGAATGGGGAGAGGAAAGGCATCCCTGCTGCCGTAGTCTTACCCGCGTGGAACGGACCCAGACTTCTATTCTGGAGGAGGGATTTGCTGAGAAGGGGGCCGGTGGTCAGATCCATGGGAGTAGGAACTCGAATCTTATTTGGGGCACTGCTTGAGGACCCAAGGGTCCTGGTGGGATCGCTGCTGGGAGGCGGAGGCTGCGGGGTGCTAGTGACACCAGGAACCTTGGAAGAGGAGAGGGAGCTAGGAGGAGGCACCGGCGTCCGAAGGGGCCCTTCCTTCTACTGGGGTTGTGAGTTGGAAAGAAAGGACTTGGTACTTTGTAGGATGAGTCTCTTAGGAGAAAAATGAAAACGAACACTACTATTTCTCCATAGGGAACAAGCAGGGCTCTTGCTACCACGTTGAATGGAAAAATAAAAGGGAGGCATTTGGTAGGCGAGGGGTCTCCTAGCAGCTGAATCAATGTAACTTAAGCCCGATCGCCGGCTGCATTCCCTGGACGGGGGCAGCCAGGCTGTGCGGTTTCGCATCTGGGCCCCAGATCGAAAGGCAGGAGAGATGCGTTGCCACCCCCCACCCCCGCCCCTATCTTAAATTGAGGGACCCTTTCCTGTAGGATAGAATGAGGACCCGATATGCTTTGTTCAGGGGCCCTCATCCCTCCCAAAAAGTTATTTGAGGGACACAACCAGGCTCTAAGGAGGTTACTTTTTTTTTTTTTTTTTTTTTTTTTTAATTACGAAAGCCTCCTGCCCCAGTGGTCGGGAGGAAGCTGTAATTATTTTCTTTCCTCTTGGAGACAGTGGTGAAATGTGTCCACTGCCTGCTGCTGTTGTTGAAAAAGCAAGTGAGTCTTAAGTTTCTCAAACTTAAAAAGAAAAAGTGAAAAGAAGAATGCTTGCTTTTTAGCTTCTGAGGTCTTCGTAAGCCCCCCACCCCATGCACCAACCCGCCTCCCTTCTCCTGGTCGGCTATTGTTTTTTTCCCTGTTCTCCTTGAGAATGGAATTAGGGGTCAGAGTTGAAATCTTTCTTCTGTTTCTCTAGCACATTTTGCTCTGGAGTACAGAGCAAGTTAGGGCTTCCTCTGAGTGGAGCCTCTCAGTCCCTTTCTTCTCCCTCGGCTCGCTTCCTTCTCTAGCCTGCCTGGAAGTTAACCCTTCCCTCCTGCTTCTCTTAGAAAGTAACAATAAAAGGAAAAAGCCCCCACGAAATCCTTTCACTGCGGGGTGCCTGTCCCCCAGTCATGAGTTCCTCCTCATCACCCCTCGTGGTCCACCGGGGAGGTGCTGTGCAGTTTCTGAGCTGAACTCTGACAAACTAAACATCTTCCTCAGCAGGGTGAACTTTTTGAAAGGCCTCTAAGTTCATAGGATGGTTTGGCTGCTGACTGTTTTAATAAAGTGTGTGATGCCTTTCCTTCTTTAACGTTTTACTTTTTTTTTTTTTTTCTACTCTTCATTCGTCTTATTCTAAGCCTGAAAACCAATTCTACTTCCCAAATCCCTGAAGCCGGTTAGGGTCTTTAGCCAGGAACAGATGCGGCAGATTTTCTCCCATTCACTTTTCCCTGGAGCCTGAAGGGGGTGGGGGGTAGTTGTCAGGGGAGGCCAGGGACAATGGGGTGAGTTCATGGGAAGAATGTCACTCTGGATTTTCTGCCTGGTTATGGGACTCCCTTCCGCCAGCTTGCCCCAGCTGCGTTCTCCTCCCCAGTGCCCAGACGCCTTCCGCATTTTTGTGCACCAGCCTGGGAAGAGGGGATGTTAAGCAGGGGTGGAAGGTGGGGGGTGGGGCTGGAAGCTGAGTGGGTGCACTCAAAAGAAGTGACCAATGTCAGGGGTGCCTGAGAAAGAGTCGGGCTGGGGGAGGGGAGCACTTTGGGAAGGAGCCTGAGCTTGCAAGGGTGCAGGAGAAAAAGGGGTCAAGGCTGGAGGCTTTTGTGTGGGAGAGGGTCTTAGGCTGGGGCAGAGACTGGAGTCACTGGATGGAGAGTGCTGGGTCCGAGTTGGGTGGGGCCTGGCCCAGACGGAGATCTTAGCACTGAATCCTCTGCCTCCCACTCCATCTCCCGTCCCCTCTTCTCTCCCCTCCGAAGAATGAGCACCCCCCCTCCAGCCTGCATTCCTCTTTGAGCAGGTTGCTTTTGAGAATTTTAAACATACCCTCTTATTTCGAGGCAGCGAACCTCAGCAGTTCCGGCTTTGCTGTTAGCTCTTTTGTCTTTGTTCCCGGGACTCAGGGGCTGTGTTGCTGCTGGCTTCCTGGGGATGGCAAGGATGCAGGGGTGGGGGTGGGCACATCAGTGGGTGGAAGGAGTGGGTGGTGGTGAGCCTGTATCCCACGGGGACGATGGGCTGGGGCTTGTTGGTTCAAAGAAACTGATAAGTCAGACTTGGGGGAAGGGGTGGGTAGGCCTAGAAGAAAAACCGAAAGGAGACCCTGAGATCTGCTTGAAGTTGGGACTCTAAAAGCGTGTGTATGTGTTTGGCGGTGGAGTGGATAGAAGTGCCTAGAAATGTCAGGGTCGAGGAGGGAACAGGGTTGGGCCAGTCCAGGCCCTTTCAGAATTAAGGCTGGGCTAGACCGGTTCCTTCAGTATCTCCCCAGCCTCCTTCCCTACCGTGTACAATGCAGGGGATTATACTGAGGGGCGGGGCCGCCCGAGTGGCCGTCTGGCCCGCTGCACGTATAAAGGTGCTATAGAAATGTGTAGTCATTCAAAGTCCCAGGGCGGGCAGACAGGCAGGCAGGCAGGCGGGCGGGCAGGCGGGCGGGCGGGCGGGCGGGCAGGCGGGCCTGGGGAGGCTCTGCATCTGCAGTTGCCGGGGAAGAATAAAGGGGGGAAGAGGCAAGCACTGATTTACAGTGGTTCAGTGCAGCTTCAAAAAAAAAGGGGGAAAAAGCAATGGGACTTCTGGCTCAGAGTACTGCTTTGCATCTCGTCTTGCATAAATTTGCATACTGAGTTCAAAGTCGTAAAATAGACTAGGGAAATGAGTGGGATCTACTGTCACTGATTGTTAACACCACTACCTTCCACCTCCCCTCCCCCCATCTGGACAGAACTCCCAGCACTAGTTCTGCTAAGCAGCGCTGCCTGAGTCACCAGTCACCACTGTTCATGAAAGAAGGAGATGGGGAAGCGCCTGTCTAGGAGACCAAGCAGGGTGTGGCAGTGTGCACCCTGGCCTCGGAGGCAGGGCCTCTCTGAAGGGTGTGGCCCGACAGATTCTGGACCAGTGAGGCAAGTGGTGTTCTTTCTGACGCCTGGGGCTGCCGTTGCCCATGGTGGGCTGCAGTTTGAGGAAGCTGCAGAATCCGGGTCTTCTTTGTTTGAAATTTCCCTACTCAGCTTCCACATATGTCCAAAACATTTACTGTGATAAGTCCCTTTGTGTGGTGGTAATGACCCACTTCTTTAGACAAGATATTTGAGGAAGGTTCGAGAACAGAAAAATTCTACTTAACAATGTTAAGGAATCTGAGAAAAGTGGGGCACAGGAGTCTCTAGGTTAGAATAGGTGGTAGAGCCTGGAAGGAGAGAAGAACCCATCTGTTGTATTCCCGAGGGTCTGCCTACACAATGGCTCTTGGCCAAGTGGACTGTTGAGTTTCCTGTCAGGCAGAGGGAAGAGGGAGGCTTAGATAGTTCTCACTGTTGGCCTACTTCAGCACTGAGCTTTAAGACTTTCAGGCAAATCATTCCTTCAGGCTCAGAGGCTGGAAATTAGTTCTATAAAAATGCCATGGGGCCGGTCGCATTGGCTCATGCCTGTAATCCCAGCACTTTGGGAGGCCGAGGCAGGTGGATCACGAGGTCAGGAGTTTGGAGACCAGCCTGGCCAATATAGTGAAACCTCTTCTCTGCTACAAATACAAAAATTAGCTGGGCATGGTGGAGCATGCCTGTAGTCCCAGCTGCTTGGGAGGCTGAGGCAGGAGAATTGCTTGAACCCGGGAGGTGGAGCTTGCAGTGAGCTGGGATTGCATTACTGCTCTCCAGCCTGGGCAACAGAGCAAAAAAACTCCGTCTCAAAAAATAAATAAATAAAATAAAAATGCCACGGGTTGGCCAGGCGCGGTGGCTCATGCCTGTAATTCCAGCACTTAGGGAGGCTGAGGTGGGCAGATCACCTAAGGTCAGGAGTTCAAGACCAGCCTGGCTAACATAGTGAAACCCCATCTCTACTAAAAATGCAAAAATTAGTTGGGCATGGTGGCACCTGCCTGTAGTCCCAGCTGCTCGGGACTCTGAGGTAGGAGAATCGCTTGAACCTGGGAGCTGGAGGTTGCAGTGAGCCGAGATGGCGCCACTCCACTCCAGCCTGGGCAACAAGAGTGAAACTCCGTCTCAAAAATAAAATAAAAATAAAAACAAAAATAAAAAGCCATGGGTTACCTGAAAGTAGGAGCATATCCATTCACTCATTATCTGACCTTTGAGGGCTGACTTGGAGAGAACTGTTCTCTGGCCCAGTCATCAGGTGGCTTCCAGTTGGTTCTCACCTGGGCTGTTCACACCCATAGAAAATGGGAGGTACGACTGTTCAATTTCTTTTTTTTTTTTGAGACAGAGACTCGCTCTCTTGCCCAGGCTGGAGTGCAGTGGTGCGATCTCAGCTCACTGCAAGCTCCGTCTCCTGGGTTCACGCCATTCTCCTGCCTCAGCCTCCCGAGTAGTTGGGACTACAGGCACCTGCCACCACGCCCGGCTAACTTTTTGTATTTTTTAGTAGAGACGGGGTTTCACAGTGTTAGCCAGGATGGTCTCGATCTCCTGACCTCATGATCCGCCCACCTCGGCCTCCCAAAGTGCTGGGGATTACAGGCATGAGCCATGGTGCCCAACCAGGCTAATTTTTTTTTTTTTTTTTTTTTTTTTGAGACGGAGTCTTGCTCTGTCGCCCAGGCTGGAGTGCGGTGGCGTGATCTTGGCTCACTGCAAGCTCTGCTTCCTGGGTTCACGCCATTGTCCTGCTTCAGCCTCCCGAGTAGTTGGGAATTCACGCATGCACCACCATACACGGTTACTATTTTTTGTATTTTTAGTAGAGGCAGGGTTTTACCATGTTGGCCGGGTTGGTCTCAAACTCCTGAACCTCAAGTGATCTGCCCGCCTTGGCCTCCCAAAGTGCTGGGATTACAGGCATGAGCTACCGCACCTGGCCACAACTGTTCGATATTGATATGAGGAAGTTCTGAAAATTCTGCACCAAAGGGAATGGAGAACGGGTAAATACCTACGATGCCTGGCAGGACAGGACAGGGGGCTGCTGAAAGGAATGAAGGAGGAGCAGAACAGAAAGGGGCTGTGAGGCCACATCCACATCTGCTTTTGTTGTTGGTCCTTCCCGCGTACTAGAAGACTGTACCCAAAAGAAAAGAAAAAAGCTTGTTTTTTTTTTTTTGTTTTTTTGTTTTTATAAAGAGTCTGTGTATCTGGGAATTGTTATTTTTATTTGTATTATTATTTTTATTCATTTATTTATTTCAAGACCGAGTTTTGCTCTGTCACCCAGGCTGGAGTGCAGTGGCGCAATCTCGGTTCACGGCAACCTCTGCCTCCCGAGTTCAAGCAATTCTCCTGCCTCAGCCCCCCAAGTAGCTGGAATTATAGACACCTGCCACCATGCCTGGCTAATTTTTGTATTTTTAGTAGAGACAGGTTTTCACCATGTTGGCCAGGCTGGTCTCGAACTCCGGACCTCAGGTGATCCTCTCGCCTTGGCCTCCCAAAGTGCTGTGAGTACAGGTGTGAACCACTGCACCTGGCCTATTTTAATTTTTTAAGGAACTCTGTATCCAGGGAGTGCATTTCGTCTCAGCCTTTCTCTGTATGTTCCCGACTCCCTCTTCCTCCTCCTGCCTTCTCCATGCTGTCCTCTTTGTCCCTGCAGACCATTCTTTCCTTTCCCACACTTCTCCCTTCCATGCCTTTCCTACTCCAGCTCAGCTAGAACACCTGCTTGCTAGGTAGGTGGGTGGGGCTCAAAAATGGTGTGGAAAATATAGTGGTCTCAGCCTCAGAGATCCATCCAATCAGAGGGATATTATGTAGGTGACTGGAGACTATAATGCTTGAAAAAACTAGAATCCTTAAATGAGGAGGGTGGTTGACTGGGCTTTGAGGGAAAGGACTTCTATAGGCCAGGGAATGGGATTCTCTCCTATAAGAGTTAGCACTAGCGCTGCTTCTGCTGAAACCAAGGCATAGAAGCGGGAGATGATGTTTGAATTCATGAGGGAAGCTGGTAACGTGGTTGGCAGATATTCTAGATCCCTCTGCTTATCCTGTCTCTGGCCAGCAATTCACTGAGATGGCAGGCAGCCGCCAGGAGATTGGTGGTGCTCGCATCTGTCCTCACCCTATTATGAACTGGCTTCTGTGCCTGCTTTGTCTCCTGTCTTCCACCTCCCTGCGAGAGAGGCCGTTCTACCTCCATTTCACAGGTGTGGACACTGGGTGACTCAGTGATACGAAAATGCTGAGAGGCTAACCTGGGTACCTTCCCACTGCACCCCTCTACCTCCGTGGCCGGGCAAGGAGTTGGGCTGTTGGCAGAGAAAAGCTTTTGACCCTATCAACCAGCAGTTTTGTTCCTGGACAGCTGCCATGTGCAGGTGATGTATGGGGCACAGTAAATTTCTGCCAGATTTCAATTATGTAGATTCCCTTGACTCCATGGACAGTCACAAGTCCTGGAGTTTGGGGACCTCACAGTTGTAAGTAGCCAGCATACAGAGGTCAGTCAAGAGGGACAAGAAGGTCACAGGGTGGGCCTCTTGAGAGAAGAGCTGCTGGGTAGCAGATGATGGTGCAGGCAGCCTGGACTTTGCTGTCATATTGACCGGGGTTGGTTCCATTGCAACCCCGTCTCTTAATACTTCAGTAGTTAGTAAGGCTCTTCCTCCAATGCCAGTTCCCTGTTGGTAAAATAGCAATGATTTTACCTCTTTCCCAGGGTGCGTGTTGGGGTGGCTGTGATAATGGCAAGTACCTGGCACATAGTATGTTCTTGTACATGTTAGCTGCCTTAATCTTGGCAAGTGACATCTCCTCCTTGACAGTTAGCTGGCCTTTAAAATGAAGGCCAAACTGGAAAGGTCAGGCAGGCCACTCCTCTCTGGAGGTTCAAATCCCAGGTGGTCTACCATGTACTAATCACCCAAGGTAAGCTTCTTGCTAAGCCTCAGTTTTCTTATTTGCAAATCAGAAATTGATAGTATTTCATTGGGTCAACTACACAGATGTGTGTAAAGATATAAACTATATATAAAACCTAAGCTCTTGCATTTTGGTGATGAGTCACTTGATTTCCATCTCTTCACCTATGAATGGAAATATCCATACCTCTCCAACCTACTTTCACACGGCTGTAGCGAGGTGGTTTATGGAAAGGGCAATGAAACTGTACTTTAAATGCAATACAAATGCAATTGATAAATGCAATATAAATGCAACTGATAAATGCATGATAAATGCAGTGCATAAACGGTTGGAGGCCATCGGGCTTGCATTTTTTTTTTTTTTTTTTAGATGGAGTCTTGCTCTGTTGCCCAGGCTGGAGTGCAGTGGCGTGATCTCAGCTCACTGCAAGCTCCGCCTCCTGGGTTCACGCCATTCTCCTGCCTCAGCCTCCTGAGTAGCTGGGACTACAGGCACCTGCCACCACGCCCGGCTAATTTTTTGTATTTTTTAGTAGAGACGGGGTTTCACAGTGTTAGCCAGGATGGTCTCGATCTCCTGACCTCATGATCCGCCCACCTCAGCCTCCCAAAGTGCTGATGATTACAGGCGTGAGCCATGGTGCCCGACCAGGCTTACATTTTTTTTTTTTTTTTTTTTTTGTGAGACGGAGTCTCGCTATGTCGCCCAGGCTGGAGTTCAGTGGCACGATCTCGGCTCACTGCAAGCTCCACCTCCCGGGTTCATGCCATTCTCCTGCCTCAGCCTCCTGAGTAGCTGGACTATAGGCACTCGCCACCACGCCCAGCTAATTTTTTGCATTTTTAGTAGAGATGGGGTTTCACAGTGTTAGCCAGGATGGTCTCGATCTCTTGACCTCATGATCCGCCCACCTCGGCCTCCCAAAGTGCTGGGATTACAGGTGTGAGCCACCCCGCCTGGCTAGGCTTGCATTTTTTTTTTTTTTTTTTTTTTGAGACGGAGTCTTGCTCTGTCACCCAGGCTGGAGTGCAGTGGCGCGATCTTGGCTCACTGCAAGCCCGCCTCCTGGGTTCATGCCATTCTCCTGCCTCAGCCTCCCCAGCAGCTGGGACTACAGGCGCACGCTGCCACGCTCGGCTAATTTTTTGTATTTTTAGTAGAGATGGGGTTTCACCGTGTTAGCCAGGATGGTCTCGATCTCCTGACCTTGTGATCCGCCCGCCTCGGCCTCCCAAAGTGCTGGGATTACAGGCGTGAGCCACCACGCCCGGCCTAGGCTTGCATTTTTAATGGATTAGTTGGGCAGTGCTCTTTGGATCCGATGTGCTGACGTCTAGGACTGACTGTTTTGGTATGGGAGCTTCTCTCTGCAGTATCTAGAATGGAGGTTGGAGGGACTATGGGGAACAGAGGTGGCCCCAGAGCTTGGACATCTGGGTTCTCATGCTGGCCTTGCTGCTCATAAGCAGGTAACACAGGGTTGAGTTCCTCCTTTGCCTGGCCAGCCAACCTGGAAGACCTAGCCTTCTGGCTGTCAGTGTCCAGAGCTCTGGAGAATCCCTGAGGCTACATCTCCGGGTGGGGGAAGGTCCTCTCTGTATAGATGGCCCTCCAGGGGAAGTCTGCAAGGATCCAGACTTCAGAATAATAGAGTTAAGTATTAACTAATCCAAGTGGTCCTAGCACATTTAGCACATATGGCATGCTCAAGGGTGTGCAATTGTGCAGTCATCAAAGCCAGTGAGGGCACCCGATGCCACCCATTTCCTGCACCAGGAAAATGGACCTTTCACGTCTCTGAACCTGGGATGCCAGAATGCACTGAACTTGATCCTGGCAAATAAATTGGAAGCTGTTTCCAAAAAAGTGATATTTTCTTGCTACATTTTCTCCAGAGTTTACTCCTGAGTTGGGGAGCAGCATCTCATTTTGCAAGGGGCTGATGGATTCTCCATAGAAATGCTGGGTTGGGGGAGTGTCTTCTGAGTACTGGGGCTCTACCTAATGTCTGATTCCATCTGTGGTACCAAAATGCCCTCTGAATGGCAGCCTTTCTGTGCACAATGATGCCGAAGACTTTCTTTTCCAGCATCTAATGAGGCAAGGCCCCAGGAAAGCAGAGAAGGCGGATGCTTGAGTCTCTGAGGGTCAGAATACACTTATGGTGAAATCAGGACTGGGGACAAGGCAAAGTACTGCCATTGGGAATCTGGGGTGGATGGTCATGTTAGACCAGGGGTGTCCAATCTTTTGGCTTCCCTGGGCCACTTGGAAGAAGAATTGTCATGGGTCACACATAAAATACACTAACACTAACCATAGCTGATGAGCTAAAAAAAAAAATTGCAAAAAAATCTCATAATGTTTTAAGAAAGTTTACGAAATTGTGTTGGGCCACATTCAAAGCTCTCCTGGGCTGCAGGTTGGACAAGCTTGGCGTAGACTCTTGGAGGGCTTTCATGGTGGAGGCAGGAAAGGAAAAGCCCCTTTTACAGATGGGATAGTAGGTCCAGAGAAATGTGTTGGTTTTCAGTTCCAGAGTAATTTCACCTGCTCCCACCCTCCACACTCACAAAGAGCAGGCTGGGTGGGATGTCGATTTTTTTTTCTTCTGGAGAATGGACGATCTCCCTATGCCTCTCCTCCTCCTTGGCTACTAACCCCTGACTTTTCCCTCCCCCTTCTCTGGCCACTCCTGTTCCTGAACAAAGCCAGGGAAGATCTGGGCTGGCTCAGCCCCTGGGTGTCAGTCAAGACTCAGAGGGAGACTTTACTCAAAAAGCCAGCCCTCCCGGAAAGAAATACAGAGCAACTGTAGTCAGGAATTTTTCCCTTTCCTTTTTTCTGTGGGCGGGGGGAGGGACACTTGGCAGTCTTTGGGGCCCTTCTGGCTGCCAGCCCCACATCTCTTCCTGGCTGTTGGGAGGCAGGGCAGGAGGGAAGATTGGGGAGAAGGGGGCAGGGGCTGGCAAACACCCAGCTGCTGGGCAGTGGAATTCGTCCATAGGCCCTGGTGGAGTTGGCCTCTAGTGAAGCCTGGGGAGGTTTCTAATTAGTGGAGGACGGTGAAGGTGTGGCAGCCTGTGTTCATTCAAGGAACTGAGCTCTCTGAGCCAGGAAGTCAAAGGGAAGAGGGGGACTGAGTCCCGGAAGGCCTTGGTAGGTGGGAGGTGGGGAGGAAGTTGTGCCTACTCAGTGTGTTCCATCCTATTAGAAGTTGAGAAAAGGGGGGTGTTTCAGCTGGAGTGATTCACGTTGGACTCTGGGGGTGCAGAGAGTCAGACATTGGCACTAAGCAAAGGGTGCCACCTCAAAGAATAAGTGATATAACAGTGATAAACAAAATGGCTTTGTTCTAGACATTGCCTGCTTCTACCAGAAAGCTCATTTTGTTTTTTTTGTTTGTTTTATATTCTTCCCCTCTCCCACTTCCTGCCCCAGCTCTGTTTTAGCCTCGAGATTCTCTCCACTTAACAAATGAAGAAATCAAGGCTACATTCAGGTTCAACTGCCAAGGCAAGCACAGACCAGATTGTAGTCTGGGTCTCTAGATTCTTCTTCCAGCTCTCCATTTCACCAGACTCACACATGCAGAAAAGCAGTGAATTATATACTGCTTCTTGGAAGAGCTCCTTTTCCCTGGGAAGTAGTAATTAAGGCATATCTTCTCAAAAATGTTCCTTTATGCAACTCTCTAGGAAGTTTCTTTTAGTTCTATTGTCTTTACTTCTGGATGGAGGTGCCACGTTGCCTCTGGGTGGTGAACTTGTTTTCTAAAATGCCCGAGGTCAAGAACAAAATGAAAATGGCAATTCCCTTGTGCCCTGTGCCCTGCCCCGTGACTTCCTGATAATGCTGAGCAGTTGCTATAGCAACAGTGGTGGGAGGTGTGTCAGGCAGGATAAAGGGGGTGGGGGTAGGACAGGTTTACTGGATCAAAGAGGCTTTTGCGGTTGAGTAGGGCTGCTGACATGACTGATAGCGTACTTCTAGGGAAAGATGGGGGTCCCATAGAGATGGGGAGGGGAAGAAATGAAGCCCTGGGGCTAAAAGGTCTTGCTTGAGAATCTTTCCTTGGGTGATGCCAAGTGACCAGGTGCCATCTGGTTGGTTAACAACCTGGGCTTGGTTTTGGCCACTGGCTACATGACTTTGTGCAGTTGGCCTCCAGCTCTATAGCTCATTTATCAAGTGTGAGGGGGATAAGAAATTATCAACCTCATGTGCCTGCTTGATAATAAAGGTAAACATGCAAGCCACGTAACACAGAAACTGAGATAATCAAATGAGGTAGTGCAGGTTCTGATTCTTGCAATACAGGAGAACAGGAGAATGGCAGACACCTGCTTTTGGACGTTTTCTGATTGGTCATTTCAAGAATCCTGTTAGCAGGTGTGACTTATTCCCTTGAGTGTGGCTTACCTGGACAGCTGCCACTTTGCTTTGGAAAGCCTTCAGTGAGTCCAGAGAGGAGTCAATGGTTGAGAATTTTCCAGGGGGCAGTCATGACCCTCGATGCCATTGTGCCTGTGGTTCTACCAACAGCTTAATGACCAACCATGTCCCATTTATGCCCCAGAAGTTAGGACTCCCACTTGAGGCTCTGCTGGTTGTCTCTGGTTTGGTTCACTGCCTCTTAAACCTTGAGAGCATAGCCAAGGAAGGTAATTGATGTGATATACTATCAGACAAAATTAGTGAACTTTAGTTGAAGACAGAGAAAAGCATGGTGACCTATTTAAAGACACTTATTTATATTCAAGACACTTCTTGTGCTGGTTTGAGAGTGGCCGGCAATCCTGGACATCTTTGCAGGTTTTAAATTTCTTTTTGCATCCTGTGGGTTCAATTTGTCAGGCCTGGAATATCTGAGAGCAGAGTTATGGGGATGGAGAAGAGGACAGTGGAAGGGGAGGGTGGTGGGAAAGGTTGGTAGGATTCAGCCTTTGTTACACTATGGGAGTGGGGCTGTGGGATTGCATCATCGAAACTGAATTGTTTGAATGTGGGTCTTAGGACAGGCATGTGTCCTTCCCATCCCATCTCGTGGTTCCACTTGCTCACTGCCTTTCTTGACTTGCTCACTGCCTTTCTTGACTCTTAACCACTCTTGCTGATATGGGCTCTAGATGAGGCAAAGGCCAGAAGAATGAGAAAAAGAGTTAATGTAACAGGGTACTCTTGGGCAAGTGCTAGATGCTCTTTGATAGTGTATTAGTCTGTTTTCACGCTGCTGATAAAGACATACCCAAGACTGGGTAATTTACAAAAGAAAGAGGTTTAATAGACTCACAGTTCCATGTGGCTGGGGAGGCCTCACAATCATGGCGGAAGGTGAAGGCACGTCTCACATGGTGGCAGACAAGAGAGCTTGTGCAGGGAAACTCCCCTTTATAAAACCATCAGATCTCATGAGACTTGTTCACTATCACGAGAACAGCATGGGAAAGACCTACCCCGATGATTCAATTACCTCCCACTGGGTCCCTCCTACAACATGTAGGAATTGTGGGAGCTACAATTCACGGTGAGATTTGGGTGGGGACACAGCCAAACCATATCAGATAGTCACCTTTTCTAATGTGTAAACATTAATTGAGCACATGCTGTGTGTCAGCTAGGAGACCATATGAAAAAGCAGTTGTCATACCACCTGTAACACATGCTTTTTCATGCTGGAAGGGGACAAGAAAAGCATTTTAGAAAGGTGAATAAAGAAGAAACCAAGGCAGTAGAGATGTATATACATCGTATGCAAATAAACAGATAGCTCTTGGTCACTAAAAGAGCTTGACCAAGTCTCTTGGGAAGAGCTTGATGTTAAATAATGAAGTCCCTTCATGGTAAATAAAGTTATGAAAGTAAGAGAATCAAGTTGGACAGGCTTCTACTTCTTCAGTCTTGGAAGAAAAAAGCACAGTGTCTTCCTTCCAAAAATGTAAATTGAGGACACAGAATGTCTTCTCACCTGTCCTTCATTCACTAAGTATGGAAAACTGTATGGAAGCTAAGACCAAGTTTATGTCTTCAGGAAGCTTCCATCCTTAGGAGAACTAAGAAAATGCACAGACCTACAGCTTTTTGGCAATGGACTCAGGCTAGAGTGCTGTGAAGAAAGTTGGGTCAAATTACCAGAAGACTTTACCCAGCAGTGCTTTTCTTTTTTAAAATTTTTTAAAATTTTTATTTATTTATTTATTTATTTATTTATTTATTTATTTATTTATTTATTTTGAGACAGAGTCCCCCTGTTATGCCCAGGCTGGAGTGCAGTGGCGTGATCTCGGCTTACTGCAAGCTCTGCCTCCCGGGTTTGCACCATTCTCCTGCCTCAGCCTCCTGAGTAGCTGGGACTACAGGCGCCCACCACCACGCCTGGCTAATTTTTTGTATTTTTAAATAGAGATGGGGTTTCACCATGTTAGCCAGGATGGTCTCGATTTGCTGACCTCATGATCTGCCCGCCTCAGCCTCCCAAAGTGCTGGGATTACAGGCGTGAGCCACTGCGCCCGGCCCTTATTTATTTGTTTTTTTGAGACAAGCTCTGGCTCTGTCACCTAGGCTGGAATGCAATTGCACGATCTCAGCTCACTGCAACCTCCACCTCCCGGGCTCAAGCCATCCTCCCAGCTATGGCAGTGCTTTTCATCAATGCAATCAAGTGACCTTTGGACACTTGGAGGCCATATTGTTCATCCTTCTTCCTCCTCAAAAGGTTTCTCCTAAGTTATACCAGAGGGAGTCTGTGCAATTTCTTCCCATCTGCAATTTATCAGATTTGTTTTGTTCTTTCTTATGAAATTCTTGGATGGCTTCTAACGTGGATCTCTCCTGTTTTAGTTTAAGGCTGTTTTCTCTCTGGTCCTTGGGGAGACAGAACGGCTCCTTCCCTTCCCTTGGGTTTTCCTGGCCCTTGGATACCTCCACCACTCAGCACCCTCTGGCAGCACCAGGATGGATTTGTCCCTTGGCTTTCAGTTCTCAGGCCTGAGTCACCTTGATTACTTCATCTTCCCCTTCTTAATTCTGTGACCCTCTTCTACTACCTTTGGGTCTTCTTTCTGACTCATTTCCGAGTTCTTCATGGCATAGAGAACTGGCCAGGAGCCCAGGGCTAGGTTCTGACTGGTGGACAAGTGACCCTGGTAACATCATTGCCCTGGCCAGTGAGAGTGGTGGTGAAGTCCGCCGTGTCACTATCGTTTGGTCCTCTTCCAGTAGGGCTTCAGGGACACTTGAGGTTACTGATAGCTCTGCTTGATGAGGAAGATGAGGGGTGGTTGGTGTGAGAGGTGACTTTTTTGTTTTTGTTTTTGAGACAGAGTCTCTCACTCTGTCACCCAGGCTGGAGTCAGTGGCGCGATCTTGGCTCACTGCAACCTTTGCCTCCCGGGTTCAAGCGATTCTTCTGCCTCAGCCTCCTGAGTAGCTGGGATTACAGGCATGCACCACCATGCCTGGCAAATTTTTGTATTTTTACTAGAGACGGGGTTTCACCATATTGGCCAGGCCGGTCTCGAACTCCTGACCTCGTGATCCACCTGCCTTGGCCTCCCAAAGTGCTGGGATTACAGGCATGAGCCACCGCGCCCAGCCCTGAGAGGTGACTTTTTTAAAAGAATATTTAAAAAATGCAGAAAAGTACAAAGAACAATATAGTAACACAAGTCTACCACCCAGAACCGTGGGCGGTTGATATTTTGTCCACTAGCACGCAGTACTTACTTAGTGTTTATCTTTCTTAGCTAAGCAGATTTGCATATATGTGATAGATGACTAATATGCCTATGTTTGCATATATTGCATCTATATGCATATATATGATAGATGACCGATATTGTCCAAATTGTTTTGTGAAAATAAATTGAAAATGTACATAAAGGTTTTATTTTCCCTCTTAACATTAGGTGTCTGAGATCTAATGTTGACATCCGTAGGTCAGAGATATTCTTTTTAACTGCTATATATTGTTCCTTTGTATTACCCTACTGGTTTTATTTATCCATTCACCTGTTGAAACACTTTTGGATCTGGTTGCTAATAGTGTTTTTACAACTACAAATAATGCTGTAGTGACCATTTTTGTACATGTGTCCCTGTGCACATGTAGAGAGAAGAATTGCTGGGTCAGGCACATTCTTCCCATTCCCATAGTCCCTGGTTCAAGTTTGAATCAAAGCACAGTCTACTCACTTGGGCCTCAGCAGCTAGGTCACCTTGCCAGGTTCCTGGATGGCTTTAGTTGAACCCAAGGAGAAATGTTTGGGACCCGTGGAAAGGAGTGAAAGCTGATAGTGCTGTTTGCCATCTTGATATCAATTTCTTTGGCTCTTCAAGGACAGCTTGGCTCACGGGGCCCCAGAGGACCTTGGCTGAATTTGAGTATGTTTTTGTTTTCTCAAACTGTCTGCCTCAGCCCTGACCCTCCCCAGGTCTTTGCGATTCCAGGAATGACCCTGAAATTTATAAAGGAGTCCTTTGGAGAGTGCACAGGCAGGGAGGCTCTGGAGAGGCTGTGCTGTTTCTGCTCACTCGGGGGGAGCCCGCGATGAGATGGCAGCATGAGGGCATACTCTAGAAACCTCCATGACGCCTGGCCAGGAGAGGCCCCTCTGCATGTATCCAAGCAAGCATATGTGTCTGTTTACAAACCCATGAGTGGATGAGCTTACAAGGCTGTGTCTCTGCAAAGCTTGTACCCGAGACCACCTCTCTTGAAAAGAAGAGGCATTGTTCTCTCCTCACCAGGAAGTTCTTCAGGAAACAGACAGAACAGAGAGAATCACAAAGGCATGGGGGCCTGGCAATGCCAGAGCTTGAGAGGAGAGGTATCATTCAACATACAGATTCCTTAGTCCTTGCCTCTGACTTTCTGGGGCTGGGGTCCAGGGCTCTTATTTTTAGCAAGCTCATCAGATGATTTCGGATGAAGAGCTATGTTTGGGAACTTCTGACCGGGTCTAATTCCCTGAATTTACAGATGAGTACACTGACACCTGCACAAGTTGAACACCCTGCTTAGCATCACTCAGAATCCCAGGGGTGGTGGTGAAGTCAGGATTGAACCTCAGTCCTTCCTCCCACACTGGGACTGCTTGGCCAAGGCTTCGAACCCAAAAGCTGGTGCTCCAAAGGAAATCCAAAAAGAGTTTGCAGAGTGGTTTGACGTGGAGGGGATTCATCTGCCAGGTGGGGGCTCTCTGCCCTCCCTTGGTGGTGCATCATCTCCTGTAGGTGTTTTGTCACCGTGGAAGGGCAGTAGCCTGTGCCTTTTGGGCTTGCCACTCAACAGAGGTCACTGAGCTCTTCCGCACTCAGCTGGGTGATTGGCCTGTGGTAGCTGCAGGTGGAGGGAGATGATTCTCAGAAGAGAAAGGCCAGTTCTTGCAGTCGTGTGATCTTATAACCTAGGGGACTTGTGGATCTGAAACATCTGAGAAGGCTGTTTGCAGTTATTTACTACCACAAAGGAAACTGGGAGAGGAGGGACCACCTGTTGGAAAACCACGCTCAGAAGTGACTGGTCTGTTGCTGAAGGATGGAAGGATGTCAGGTGTTGCATGGCTGGCTCCCTTGCAGGAAGGAAGGGCTCAGGGGGTGAGAAGGAATAGGAAGGGAGTTTACAATGAATGAAGCTGGGTGTCCTCAGGAGATAGATGGACCAGTTGGGGGGATGTCATTAACTAAGCTGGAATGTGTCCTGAGTGCCAGCCTATACCACGACAGACATCTGTGCACACTATTCAGAATTCCAGTGTGAGCCCTCTGACCTTTTGAAAAAAAAAGTCAGGGGAAGACACATAAACAGTGTCACTCACCCACAAAGTCTCAGGACCTCAGGTTAAACTTTAGCTAAAGAAGTAACAAATAGAACCCCCATTTTACCTTCCTCTTTCCTAACTTCTGCCTCCCTCCCTACCACCAGCATGGCCTGAATTACTAATCCCAGCCTGTTGGTGGGCTGTGCTGTTGAACATAGTGGCCACATGCTAGATGGAGTTTGGTGACCACCATCAGCCATCCAAAGAGGACTGGCTTCAAATTCTCTCCAACAAAGGCTGTTTCTTGTATGTGCTGGCGTGTTTATGAGCCCTGTCTCAACTGAGCATGCGTGGTGATTATGAGCTACTGCCTGGCCTCCTTCCCTTTGTCCCTCCCGCTAAATTCTCTAAACAAAGTTAAAGTAATTTAGGCAAATTCATTCTTGCTTAAGGACTTCTATTAAATGGCAGAGAGCTTTGATATTTAGCAATGTATAAAATTTGTACAATCAAAACCAAGCTTTAGATGAAATATGCAATAGATCATATTGCAGAACTCTCTCATGACTCATTTTTTCCATGCATTTGGCCATTCTACAAATCAGACATTACCTAGCCTTCCCCTCACATGGCAGATATAACTTTTATTTACCCATTCAAGAAATTGATTGTTCACACATTTCTTTTTCTTTGAGACAAGGTCTTGCTTTGTCGCCCAGGCTGGAGTGCAGTGGTGTAATCTTGGCTCACTGCAAGAAGTGAACTCCGCCTGCTGGGTTCAAGCGATTCTTGTGCCTCAGCCTCTCAAGTAGCTGGGACCTCAGGCATGTGCCACCACACCCAGCTAATTTTTGTATTTTTGGTAGAGACAGGTTTTTGCTATGTTGGCCAGGCTGGTCTTGAACTCCTGGCCTCAAATGACCCGCCCACCTCAGCCTCCCAAAGTGCTGGGATTACAGGCATGAGCCACCGTGACTGGCCACCACACATTTTTTTTCTAAAGCTTGGTTTTGGCCACAGTGAGAGTTTCTTGGGCTGTCAGGAGTAAAAATACCATGTCTTGTTTAACAGCAGCCATCATTTTAGCAGAATTTTTTTTTTTTTTTTTTTTTTTTTTTTTTTTTTTTTGAGACTGAGCTTTGCTCTTGTTGCCCAGGCTGGAGCACAATGGCGCAATCTTGGCTCACTGCAACCTCCGCTTCCCGGGTTCAAGCGATTCTCCTGCCTCAGCCTCCTGAGTAGCTGAGATTACAGGTATGCGCCACCATGCCTGGCTAATTTTTATGTATTTTTAGTAGAGACGGGGTTACTCCATGTTGGTCAGACTGGTCTCGAACTCCTGACCTCAGGTGATCTGCCCGCCTCGGCCTCCCAAAACGCTGGGATTACAGGCGTGAGCCACCGCGCCCCGCCCCTTAGCAGAATTGTTAATATCATTTTTCAGACTTGAGAAATTAGAGCTCAGAGAGGTTAAAGGTTCTGACTCGTGAGTGAATCTCAAGGGGCAGCGCTGGCATTCAGGGTTCTTGACTGCTGGGTTCATTGCTCATTCCAGTTTGTTAATGAATCGTCCACTGCTATGGATATTAATGGAGTCGTCTAGAGAGCGGGGGAGGAGGATGGTGGTTAGTATTTATTCTGTTGCCCAACATATGTCAAGGCTAAGTGCCTTTTGGGAGAAATTAACAAAGACGGAGCCATGTGAGTTTTCTGCCCAGCTAGGGTGGAACCAGGAAGCTGCGGCCAGCCTTCATTCCCCTGGCCCATTACTCAGAATTAACTCTTGAAAGGCTTGGACTGCTATTACCTGTTGCAAGAGGTGAGTTCATTGGAGGAATGATAAGTTCAGGGTTGGCCTAGATCATCTCTGTGGTACTCCTCTTTCCCAACCCTGCTCTTAGATTTTAAGATAATCATGAGATAGGAGGAGAAGGCTGGAAAATGGTAAGTCTTTCTTCAGAATAAAGAAAAGAATAAAGAAGAGAGACACATGAGCTGTTAGGAAGATGTGATTGTTCTAGGTAGGGAAAAGGTCTTGTTTCCTCACCAGGTCTGGATAAGGACCGGGGCCACACACTCTGAGGTGGAAGGACCAGGGAGGTGCTTTTAGATTCTTGGGGCTTAGTTTCCTAAGAAAGCTTTTTAAGGTCTCCCTTAGATCAGGAATCACCAATTTCCAAATAGAGCACTGAGGTCAGAACATTGTGCTAGGAGAAAATGAGACTTTATGGGAGTCCGTTTCTATCAAACACAAGAGTTTGATTTGTTGAGTAAGATCATTGATGCAACAAACAGGATTACATTGGAAAAATGAGCTGTGCCAAAATTAGGTCTGAAAACCTGGGTATGAATGCATAGAAGTGAACAATAAAGGCTCTTTCTCTTGGGCTGTCAGCTTCCAGCTGCTCTCCTTGGCTAAATTAGTAAGGGTGGGCCAAAAGACAATGTAGGGACCCCATGATAATTGTGAAGAATGGCAGAGAGGTTGTGTTTGCTCCTGTGAATTCAAATGGTAGTCCATCTGGGCTCAGGTTTGCCATCTGTAAAATGGGACAACGATCCATTTCTTTTCATCCCATCTGGCTTCCTCATCTCCAGCTCTCCTCTAGGGGTCTTAGGTAGAAAGGTGTGGCAGTCTACCCAAGGCAGGGGTGGGAGTTCTCCCCTGCCCTTCAAGCCCCCGACTAATGGCTCTGGGGTTGTCTGTCATCTCCCTGACTTCTCTTTGGAAAAGCTTGACCTTCTATATGTGAAATCCCTTGCTTCTGTGTTGACCCATTTCCCTAGGTGCTATGTAGGGAAGAAGAGCTAATGCTTACTAATCTACAGAGAAAGTCTCTTCAGGGGCCTTGGAGGTTTCTATCAACCATTTCTAAGCCCATGAGCCTTTTCCATTGATGTCATTTGGGGTTGCTAAGAACCATTTCTTATAGTGACCTTTGCACCATAGCCCATGGAGTTGCATACATAAGTGGTTGCTTAATAAATATTATTCTGAACTTAACTCTCTTAGGCAGAAAAAAAATACAACTTGGTATTTTTGTTCTGAGGGCAAATTCCATCTCTAGCTGGAGTTCGACATCTGGAATGTTTTCCTGTGGATTGTTCTTGCAGCCTATAAGAGGATATATGGGAAGAACTTGGTAACGTGTGATGATGCCCTTGTCTGACTGAGGGGAGGAGGGGCGCTATGTGGGTACTTCCCTGGTAGGCAGGAAATGGAAGTGGCTAAGAGCTAACCCCATGTGTGCCTACTGTGTGCCAGGCCCTCTCTGTAGATGCAGGCAGCATCTCTTTGGATCCTCCCAGTTGCCCATAGGAGGTGCATACTGTTTGTCCTTTTACAGATGAACAATGGAAGCACAGAGAGCTTAAGAAACTTGTCTGGTGCTGCACAGCTCAGTAGTAAAAGCTTGAATTCCAACTCAGGCAGTTAGATATTTTGGGGTTTGAATCTCTTTGGCTGGGAACAGTAACAAGGAATGCAGGCTTTTCTCAGCCTACAATGCTTTCTGATCTCTGCCTGGTCAACTCTTTCATTTCCCTTCCCTGGGCTTCTACTTCAAGATGTAGAGTTCAGATCTGGCTACGGGATTTGAGTCCAGAAGCCTGTTCCTGAGAAAGAAACAGATGCTGATGCATGGTCTTGTTAAACCATCTTTAAAAGACCTTGCATCAGCAAACCAGGCCTATGGATTTCTTCATCTTATTGGCATGTTCGTTGGCACTGCTGAGATCAATAAAGAAATGGAATGAAACATACCCTTGAATCCAGGTGGCCTCTGTGAGGGTGGACAAACTTGACCTTCACCTCAGAGAGTTTGGGACATCTCAGGGCAGGAAATCAACTTTGTCCTCCTGGAGGAACACTGCCAAGTTGACCCCAGCCTCCTGGGACCTGGAGCCAGGGTTGCATATGACATCTGTGGGCCCTGGACACTGCCTCTGTGGGCCCTTCTATAAAAACATATATTTTTAAAATTTAAAAATTATTATTTTTCATTTTTGAGACAGGGGCTCACTCTGTCACCCAGGCTGGAGTGCAGTGGCATGATCATGGCTCACTGCAGCCTCTAACCCCTGGGCTCAAGTAATTTCCCACCTTAGCCTCCCAGGTAGCTGGGACCACAGGTGTGCATCACCATGCCTGGCTATTTTTTTATTTTTAGCAGAGACAAGGTGATATAGTTAGGCTTTGTGTCGCCACCCAAATGTCATCTTGAATTGTAATCCCCATAATCCCCAGGTGTTGATGGAGAGATCAGGTGGAGGTAACTGAATCATGGGGGTGGGTCCCCCATGTTGTTCTCGTGATAGCGAGTGAGTTCTCATGAGATCTGATGGTTTTATAAGGGGCTCTTCCCCGCTTTGCCTGGCACTTCTTCCTGCCACCTTGTGAAGAAGGTGCCTTGCTTCCCGGACCTTTGGCTTCTACTACGATTGTGAGTTTCCTGAGGCCTCCCCAGCCATGCTGAACTGTGAGTCAATTAAAGCTCTTTCCTTTATAAATTACCCGGTCTCAGGCAGTTTTTTATAGCAGTGTGAAAATGGACTAATACAGTCAGGCGTGGTGGCTCATGCCTATAATCCCAGCACTTTGGGAGACCGAGATGGGCCTCCTGTGGCAAGGAGTTCAAGACCAGCCTGGCCAACATGGTGAAATCCTGTCTGTACTAAAAATACAAATATTAACCAGGCGTGGTGACGCATGCCTGTAGTTCCAGCTACTCGAGAAGCTGAGGCAGGAGAATTGCTCAAACCCAGGAGGCGGAGGTTGCAGTGAGCCAAGATCGTGCCACTGTACTCCAGCCTGGGTGACAGAGCGAGACTCTGTCTCAAAAAACAAAAAAAAAAATCAAAAAAACATATTTTATAACTTGTTTAATAAATGCAAATGTATTACTATTATATATTAAGACTTTTTAACCTAAAAGTTATTTTTTTTTTCTGATGTTAATAGAAATAAAAATATGTCCTAGGCACTGTGCCTCCAGAGCCTAATGGACAAGTTGGCCCTGCCTGGTGCCTTCAGGCCCAAATGCACATTTATCTGTGTGTGCCCCTCTCCTTTTTCAAATGTGTTTCCAGAGATTGCAGAGGGCCTTCTTCTGAGGATTAATGTTGGATTGACCTCTGGGACGCAGCCAAGGGATGGTTCTTTGGCCACTGTCTGTGGTACAAGAGGGCTTCGTGAAGAGGGGGAGCTGCAGGCTGAAAGTCCTCTAGGAAGCCCAGGGAAGATCCTGTGCCCTGCCCCCAAGAAACTGTGGACTACTGTGGCTGCAGATGGAAGGGTAGCGGAGGGGTCTTAGCTGTGGATGCGGAATATAGTGGAGCTAGATTTGCTTTATATGGGGCCTGGAGCCATTTCAGCAATGGGCTATCAACTTACAGGTCTTGGGCTAAAAGCCTGACTCCAGAAGAGTGATTCTTACCCTGGGCAGTTTTGCCTCTCCGGGGCCATTTGGCAACGAATGAAGACACATTTTTTTGTTGTTCCAACCTGGGGAGGGTGCTACTGGTTTCTGGTGGGTAGAGGCCAGGAATGCTGCCCAACATCTGGAGTACACTGGATGTTCCAGGCATTGAGTTCGGGTGAGTGGATCCTTCCCAGAAGCTCCTGGATAGAGCTACACATGAGCTGCCTTTCCCGTCTCCAACCAGACAACGTGTTGTTATACCATAATAGAGACTGTCTGCCTTCACCCAAGCCACTTCCCAAGAGGGCAGAGCCAGGTGAGCCTCTGAGCATCACAGACTTCATGTCCACAGATTGGAGAGTTCCAGAAATGGTGGCAGGGTGCAGTACCAGCAGACTCCCAGAGCTCCTGTCTTCTCTAACACCCTGTGAGCAGAATGCGGTGTCGAGGTCTCCAGAAACCCTTTCTGCCTCTGTGGGCACAAAGCTGGGTAGGGTGCGGTAAGCAGGGTGATGCCAAGGGTGATCTCAGGTACCAAGGGTTCGGGTGAGGGCGAACTGGAGGTTCCCACTTCATTTTGTCTTTCTCATTTTGATCCTGAGTAGCTGGGATGGAGGCAAAGGGCTCTTCTCTATGTTCCAATGCAGGTGGTGGAAGTGGGGAGACTTTCTAGGTACTTTGCTCTCCTCCTGTGTTTTTGGTGTCTGCAGAGGGCAGGGGCAGGGAGCTTGAGATGGTCCCACTCAGATCTGGGGACAGAGAGGCCTGTCTGGGAAGGGCAGCAGGGCGGAGGCGGGGAGGCTGGGGATGAGTGCGTGTGCTGCATGGCATCTGTGTGCTGCGTTAGAGGTCAGTGTTGAGATGGAAAGTTGACTGAACCTGATCTCTTCTGTTTGTTGTCCAGGTTTGTCTGATCTCAGACTTTCCCCGGCCTTTCTCTTTCACCCTTTTGTTTCTGACCTCTGGGGTCCATCTGAAGAGGGAAGGGGGGCTCTTCTAGGAGGGTGTGGACCTGGTGGCGCTGAAGAAATCTGCCGCACGGTGGGGTGACTCAGTGTCCCTGTTCTTGGGAACCTGGCAGGCAGCTGAGCAGGGGGACTCACTCAGCCTGCCTCTCTGGGTCCCTGGGTGTCTGCTGCTCTCCATGTGGAGGAGCACAGAGGGCAGGGCAGGATGGATGAGGAAAGCTGTGGGCTGGTGCCTAGGTCTGATTAGACATGGTGGAGCAGGACTCCAACCTAGCCTGGAGGCGCACGCTAAATCGGCCTTTTCCTGCCAGTGGTGCTGGGCTGCCGGGCTGCTGGAACAATTTAATCTGTGCTGGCTTCATTTATGGTACAACCCAGGCTCCTCAGAGCCCCTGTGGGAATAACCATTCTAAATAAAATAATTTTCCAGGTTTCAGGTTTATACATTTAACATTTCAATTTTTTTTTTCTGAAGTTCAACAATTTTGGATAAAAGTCTTTTAAAATGATGAATAGGTAGAATTTTAATTCCCTCCCCTTTTTGATGTCCCAAGATCATCGTCATCAACGTAATTCTTGTTTTGGGCTGTAAGACATGGAAATCCCCAGGGTTCATTGAGGGGTGTGGCATTCATTGTTTGCCACACACAAAATGTACCCGGAGTTTGCATGTTTTGTTTTCTTAGTGTCCTCTTTCCTCTCTGCCATTTGATCCTTCTTGCTACTGTCCACATGCATTCCTTCTTTGTCCCTTCAATTTTGTTGACTTTCTTCTGCGGTGGCCTTGGAAACCAGACATCCAGAAGCCAGGCTTCCTGGAGCAGCACTGTTGTGAACTGTCTCGAGGCTCCTCACGAGATGATTCTCCCCTCATCTTGAGTGGAAAGTGCCAACATTTGAACATGCTCAGCCGTGGTAACAGCTATTAGGACAGAGCTTATTTTCCTTGGTTTCCCTGTTCTTGGTTGGATTCCATGCTGCTGAAGTAGTGGATAACTGGGGCATTCGTCATTGTCATCATCATCAGCGTAATAACCAGCAGCAACATGGATATAGAATTTCTGTGCTCCAGGTCGTCTTTTATTTATTTATTTATTTATTTATTTATTTTTGAGGCAGTGTCTTGCTCTGTCGCCCAGGCTGGAGTACAATGGTGCGATCTCAGCTCACTGCAACCTCCACCTCCTGGGTTCAAGCAATTGTCCTATGTCACCCTTCTGAGTAGCTGGGATTACAGGTGTGTGCCACCACACCCAGCTAATTTTTTTGTATTTTTAGCAGAGATGGGGTTTCACCATGTTGGCCAGGCTGGTCTTGAATTCCTGACCTCAAGTGATCCACATGCCTCAGCCTCCCAAAGTGCTGGGATTATAGGCGTGAGCCACCGTACCCGGCCTAAGTCATCTTTTAACTGCTTTTCTTTCGGCATACTCTCAACAGCTCTATGAAGAAAGAACTGTTATTATCCAGCAACTTACAGTTAAGAAAGTAGAGGCACAGAGAGGGTCTGTGTGGGGAGAACACGTGCAGCTGATATAGAAAATGGCAGAGCTGGGATTTAACCCGGCTACACCCCTTTAACCAGAGCTGCTACCCTGGGGATGGCGTGCTGGCTTCTAAAGGAAGCTGCTGCATGGCAAGTGAAGACTGACTAGTTCTCAGGCTTGGAGGGAGGGGAAAGGACAGGGACAGACCCCCACCAAATGTTCCGTATGCTGGGGCCTATGCTGGGCACGCCTTGACAGCAGGTGCTGCTGGAGTGCCAGCACCCGGTGCTGTCCCTGGCATGGAAGAGGTGCCCCCTCCCTTAGTTGGCGAGTGAGTGAATACTCTTGTATAGAGTTACTCTAAGAATTATCCATTTGTGTTCTAAGGGCTGTAAGTTTTTGAAGGTGCATTAATGGGGAAGAAAAAATGTGCAAGATTGGTTGAAAAACACCCCTCTGCACCCACCCAGATCTTGTTGGGACCTGCAGGAGAGCAGCTCTGGGTGGGATGGTCTGGGGCTGTTTGCCGTGTCTCCAAGGGGTTGGGGCTGGGGCTGGGCGGTGTGAGGCCCTGCCCTTCTGGAGCTTGCTGGGGCTTGTCTCCTGGTTACAGCTCTGCCGTGCGATTCAGATCCTCTCTGCCTCCTTTGGCTGGACGTGCCTCAGCCAGAGTGAGACTGTGGCAGGCTGGAGCAGTTTTCAAGGCCTCCTTCACCTAGGCTGTGCATACAAAAGGTTGAAGAAAGTATAAGGAGACTTAATGGACGCTTGTTGGACAGACATCACGAAGCTTCATGCCCTGCAGTAAGCTGAAGCTATGAAGTCGAAGGAGTCATAGTTCCTGTTCTTGGGGCTCTCAGTATAATGGGGTTGGGGTGGGCTGCACAGACAGACTTGGGAACGAGGGAATGTCAGTGTGGCAGAGCTGTAGCTGCCTCGGAGCAGCACTATGGGACCTTAGGCAGGGCCAGGTGGGCAGGTACAAAGTGACAGCAGGGGGATGCTGGGACCAGGTTCTGGGTGGCGACGTGGCCTTCCACCTTCTCACTCCTTTGCCATACATGCTGGAGCCCGGTGATGTCTGTGGCACGAGTTTTAAAAAACTCAACTAGTTGGTGCTCTTCCAGACCACAAATGAAGAACTTTAAACTGGGGGTTATAGTGGGAGAATTTGGGGGGGTCCCAGAAAGGACTTAAACCTATTCCATGGTCAGGGCCTTTCAAATGCATTCATCCCTCTGTGTGCCTCTGTTCTGCCCCAGCCTTGTAAGAGGGTCCCTGTCATTCTTCTAGAGCCAGACAGCCTGATTTCAAATCCTGAATCCATCGCTTTTCAGATTTGTGATCTTGGTCAAGTAACTGACCTCTGTGAGCCTCAAATTCTCCATCTCTGAAAGTTGGGGAGGGTGCTAGTAGTACCCACCTAAGAGTTAGGGTGAAGCTGAAATTGATCATCCATATAAATTTCTCAGCACGGGCCCTGACAGGCCATCAGCACTCATTAGCCGCGCGTCATCTCCACCCTCATCATCATTACGGTCCAGGTGGCTCCCGGAGGGCACGTCTCTCTGGGAAACTGGACCTGGAGCTTTTCTTCCCTTCCTCTCTTGGCAGACAATGGCGATGACCACTCAGAAGGAGGCCTGGTGGAGAACCACGTGGACAGCACCATGAACATGTTGGGCGGGGGAGGCAGTGCTGGCCGGAAGCCCCTCAAGTCGGGTATGAAGGAGCTGGCCGTGTTCCGGGAGAAGGTCACTGAGCAGCACCGGCAGATGGGCAAGGGTGGCAAACATCACCTTGGCCTGGAGGAGCCCAAGAAGCTGCGACCACCCCCTGCCAGGGTCAGTGAGGGTCAGGTCTGGTGGAAGGGGTGGGAGGACAAGGAAAGTGGGGTCTCAGCTGGAGGAGGGCATCCTAATAAGACCCTCATCTGGTGTGACCTGTAGGCAAAGCACTTTTCTTTCCACAAACATAGTTGTGGAACATAGTTAGTGACCTTTGGGGCAGTCAGGATCTCTGGCTGTGAAATAGACTGGACATGTGGTTTCTTGATGTTCTTTCCTTCTAAAACCTTCACATTTCTGTATGGTTTTGGAACATAGACACAGAAAATGAATCCCAGAGATGAAGACAGAGTCCCTAAAACTTGCTTACTCTTTTTTTTTCCTCCCCCTGAGATGGGGTCTCACTCTGTTGCCCAGGCTGGAGTGTAATGGTGCCATCACACCTCACTGCTGCCTCCAACTCCTGGGCTCAAGTGATCCTCCTTCCTCAGCCTCCTGAACAGCTGGGACTATAGGCATGCACCACACCTGGCCAATTTTGTATTTTTTGGTGGAAATGTGGGTCTCACTATGTTGTCCAGGCTGGTCTCAAACTCCTGGACTCAAGCAATCCTCCCACCTCGGCCTCCCGAAGCGCTGGGATTACAGGCGCCAGCCACTGCGCCTGGCCTGAAACTCAGTCAGTCTTGTTGCCATATGCTTCTCTCACTGAGCTACCCCTCCCCTCTTTCCTGCCCAGCTCTGCCATCTTGGGTCCTGGCCCTGGTTGGTTTTATGGAAAGAAGTGGAGCTTGGGCATGGGGTGGGGGCATAGAGACTCGAGACGGCCACTTGGATGGATATTTGGAGGCAGAGCCCATTCTGACACATGAAAGCCACGGTCACAGAACAAGGAGAGGAGTGAACATTCCCATCCATACAATTTTCTTTAGGGGCTGGGGTTGGGCACCCAACATGGCAGGGAGATCCCCGGGCAGGCTGTCAGAAGTCCCTGTGCCCCCTGCTGGCTGTGTGACCATGGGAAAGTCCCCTCCCTGTGCAGCAGCTTCTCCCTGAGCTTGTGTCTGGCGCGTGCTTCGTGGGCCTGCTGTCCTCACTTCCGGCGTCCCCTGCTGTCTGTGCGTGCAGACTCCCTGCCAACAGGAACTGGACCAGGTCCTGGAGCGGATCTCCACCATGCGCCTTCCGGATGAGCGGGGCCCTCTGGAGCACCTCTACTCCCTGCACATCCCCAACTGTGACAAGCATGGCCTGTACAACCTCAAACAGGTGAGCATGGTGCCAGCCTGGGCCGGAGCAGCTCCTCCTCAGCCCTGGGCCCCAGATGTGCCTTGTTTCTGCCCCACCCGCCTATGATCCTCTGAGGTCTGAGCTGAGTGAGAGACTCAGACTCCTGTCACCATGGGGATTGGGGTGCCAGCTGCCAGGCCGGGGAGGGTGCAGCTCTTCTCCCTGCCTCCGACGGGTGAGTTGTTGGCTCCACTTGCCCAGCCGCCCACCGGCCTCACTTGGAGTCCAGGTTGGGAGGAGACTCTTGGAGAAGGGAAGTGGCTTAAACCAAGCATCTTTGCTTTGATCGGACATTGACATCACCTGGAGCTCTTCCTGGGCCCGCCCCCAAATTGCCATGTGGTAGGTCAGGTTTACAGCTCTAACAAGCCTCAGGTGAGGCTCATAATCTGCGAGCCACACTCCCACCATCATTGATTTCAACCACTGGCCGAGTTGTCTTCATGGTTTCGAAGTATCTCAGGGAATGAAGAGTCAGGGATGGAGAAATGCCGTTGGAAAGATTCTGAAAAGCCATCTAGAACACCATTGTAAATACATTGGAGAAAATGAAGTTTAAGTAAACCACTCAGGAGCCCTTCTCCCTCCTCTTTCCACCTAATGTTCATATACATTTTAACAGTCAGTGTGCATATGCAATATTTTCCCTGTAACATACTTTTTTTTTTTTTTTTTTTTTTTTGAGACAGAGTCTCGCTCTTGTCTCCCAGGCTGGAGTGCAGTGGCGCGATCTCAGCTCACTGCAACCTCCGCCTGCCGTGTTCAAGCAATTCTCCTGCCTCAGCCTCCTGAGTAGCTGGGATTACAGGTGCCTGCCACCATGCCTGGCTAATTTTTGTATTTTTAGTAGAGATGGGGTTTACCATGTTGGCCAGGCTGGTCTTGAACTCCTAACCTCAGATGATCCACCCACCTCGACCTCCCAAAGTGCTGGGATTACGGGCATGAGCCACCACACCTGGCTGGGCATTGGGATTTTTATAAAGCTACCCTGGTGGTTCTAATGGCAGTCTGGGCTGACCTAAAGTGTGGATGTGTGAAGCCAGGACATGGGAACAGGGCTCTGCTGATGGCTTAGGGGTCTCACCTCTCCACCCCCTTCACCATCCAGGCACCTTGACCCTCTAAATATTAGTTTAGTATTAAAAGCTATTTGTGTACATGCCCCCAAATGTAAGCTGGCTAACTCCATTTGGAGCTCAGAAGAAAAAGTCTCGATCACTTCTCGTGGAAAACAGGCTGTCTGCTGCACCTTTGGGTAACTAAGGTGATTTGCAGGAGTAGTTAGCTTATGCATTAAAACAGAGACCTTGGAGTGGGAATGCCTGGCTTCCATCTCAGCTGTGCTTCTTACCAGCTGTGTGACCTTGGGCAAGTTGCTTAGCCCATCTGTGCTTCAGTTTTATCACCTGTAAACCAGGGATAATAATGGCATCTAATTCACAAAGTGGTTGTGAGGATTAAATGACTATATTTGTTAGAAACTGAACTAGCAGTGTGTCTTTTGCTCACACAGTGCCTGGCACACACTGATTTTGATTGCAACATGAGGTTTTACACCTGACGCTATGACTAAGCTTCAGTATGCTGGGTCCCCCCCACTGGATGGGACCTCCTTGAGGCTGGGGACTGAGTCTTTTCATCTTCGGGTGTCCTGAATGGCCTTGCTAATCAGAGGGGTCCCTGGGCGGGCAGCATCAGCATCACGTTGGAGCTCGCTAGCGATGCAGAATTTCCAGCTCTCCAGGGACCTACTGCATAGGAATCTGCATTTTATCAAGGTTTCCTGGCGCATATTTGAAGTTGCGAAGCTCCACCCGGCAGCGCGTGGGTAGCTGCGAGGGGTGGCTGCTCAGTGGACGCCGGGTTGAGGGACGGAAGGAAAGTTGCTGGCTGCGGGCTCCTCCATGCTCTTCTCCTCTCTCCCCAGTGCAAGATGTCTCTGAACGGGCAGCGTGGGGAGTGCTGGTGTGTGAACCCCAACACCGGGAAGCTGATCCAGGGAGCCCCCACCATCCGGGGGGACCCCGAGTGTCATCTCTTCTACAATGAGCAGCAGGAGGCTCGCGGGGTGCACACCCAGCGGATGCAGTAGACCGCAGCCAGCCGGTGCCTGGCGCCCCCGCCCCCCGCCCCTCTCCAAACACCGGCAGAAAACGGAGAGTGCTTGGGTGGTGGGTGCTGGAGGATTTTCCAGTTCTGACACACGTATTTATATTTGGAAAGAGACCAGCACCGAGCTCGGCACCTCCCCGGCCTCTCTCTTCCCAGCTGCAGATGCCACACCTGCTCCTTCTTGCTTTCCCCGGGGGAGGAAGGGGGTTGTGGTCGGGGAGCTGGGGTACAGGTTTGGGGAGGGGGAAGAGAAATTTTTATTTTTGAACCCCTGTGTCCCTTTTGCATAAGATTAAAGGAAGGAAAAGTAAAGTGTGTGTCTTTTGCCTGAGTCTTTGGGGTTTTCCAGGGAGAGATGTGGAGCCTGGCCTAGGTTGGCCTACCCGCCAGCATCCAGCTTTGCCCCTGGCTCCTAGGAAAATAGGAAAGGCCGTTTCCCATTCATGAAATGGCAATAAGAAGGAATGGGAACCTCCTGAATCCAGATCAAACCCTCCAGTGCAGCCCCAGGACTCCCAGGTGAGGCTTCTGCCCCCATGTGGCCCCTGCCTGGTGCTGTACAGGGGCAGGATGAGTCACGGGGTGGGGATCGGGGAGATGTGGAGCGTGGGTCCGGCTTCCTCCCTCCCACATTCAGATAACACTGCAGTGGGAGATAAGGAACAGGAAACGTTGGGATTGGGGTTGTCTGGCCCCTGAAATAAAGGAGGCTCCCTCCTGCCCAGGGTGAGACATTTCCACTCAGCCCCCAAAGAAAGGGAGTAGGGCTGTGGTTAACTGGCTTATTCATAAGGATGACACCACTGAGAATTCAGATGCTGCTCTCTAAGGGGCCCAAGGGATTTGGTCTCCAGACCAGCAAATATCAATTGAAACAAAGGGCTGTGAGTGTGTCAAGGTGTGCAGGCTGAGGGACTGTGGAAGGAGGCACAGAATGTGGCCTTTCTTAGCAGAGTTCCACATCAGAGCTCACCTACATCTGCCATTCTGTTCTGGCCTCTCAACTCCAGTGAATTCCAGGGGGCTTATGCACCCCCACCCCTGCCTTTGCAATGGGCCATGGGGGGAGAAAGCTCACCATTTGAGGCCCACAGTCCCTGCCCCCCTAACCTTCCTCGGTACGTGGCCCAGGGCCTGGCCTCTCCTGTCACTCCCCTCTCCTGTGGCTGGAGTCTGATCCCTTCCCACAGAGGAGGGGCTCCCTAGGGGCCTGGCCCAATCCACTACCTTCCAGACCTTCCATCTGGTGAGTGTGGGGAGGCAGAGGGATGGCAGGCCCTTTACCAGGTGTGACATAAGTGTAGCTGGAATGCAAGACAGCTTTCGGAAATGGCACAAGATGAGCTTTCTTGGAGTGCAGGAAAACCAGATCCCCAAGAATAGATGGAGCCATGCCAGGAGGGTGTGTTCTAGGCTGCACCGGGCCAAGGCCAGCACTTGGCCACAGCCCCAAAAGTATTCATTCAGCGGATCCTTGTGCATCCGTGAAACAGGCACTATTGTTAGTTACACTTTACAGATGAGGAAAAGGTCCCTAGAAGTGCCCAAACTCTCCTGCCCTGGGTCTGGGGACCCCTAACTCCAGCGTGTGGCAGCCACCCACCCCTGAGTTATACTGGCCCCGTGGATGGAAGCAGGTGAGACGCTTGGAGAGGGCCTAGAGGGCTCTGGGCACTGGATGGACCTGGGGCCTGAAGCTCAGCAGTCCCTTTATGGGGTCTGATTGTCTTTCATTCGGCGCATGCGTGCTGCAGCTGGCCCTTCCCCCTGCCCTCTGAGTTGCTGCAAAGAGCAGTCAGCCCCGGGGCTGCTGTCCCCAGGTGGAGCTGCTATCCCTGGGTGGAGCAGCCCGTGCCTGCCCTCCTGGGAAGCCTGGTGTTTCTCAACCTCGGTGAACATTTGACTCGACGGCGGCACTTAAAACAAAAACTGATGCCAGTACCTCAGCTTCAGACATTCTGATGTAACTGGTTTGCCATGGAGCCCAGGCAGGGTCTTTTTCCTTTCTTAGGTTCCATGGTGATTGTGAACCAGGGAGGGATAAGGCAAGAAAAAGGCCGGAGTCAGGACACCTGGGCTTGGATCCTTTCCCACCACTTTGTTTTCCATTGCCTGGGGCTATGCTGTCCACCTTCTCTGAGCCTGTTTTCCTCATCTGTCTATTGGGGATGTTATCAGCCTCAAATAGCAGGGTGGTATCAGCGTGAGACTAGATGTGAAGGTGCTTTGAAAACTAGGACTGTATAAAACGGGAGGGGTTACTATGGGGCCATTGTTGGGTCAGCTGTTTGCCAGACCTCACGCCCCACGGCTGCCACCTTGTCCATTCTTTGAACTTTTGCAGAGGGCTTCTGAGGATGCCACAATCTCCTTGCCCATTTCCCCTCCATTACCCTTAGTGCTCTTGTACCCAACCCTCTGAAGAGGTAGCTTTTATGGGTGAGTGGGTGAGCAGCACCTCCGCTGTGGCTCTAGCTGCAGGAACCACACTCACTGACGTGCAGTGCAACCTAGAAACCTTTGCCGAGAGGAAGCATCATTGCATCCACGTGGGAAGATGGCTGGCTGGGCAGGGATCTTGAAGATGTCAAGCACATCTCTCACCTGGAACTAACTGTGCCTCTTTAAACGTTAAGCAAACACCGGGGCTATACTGCCACCGTGTGGCAGCATGCAGAACTGCAGCTGAGCATACATCGGGCCTTGGCGAGTCTGTTGCATTGAAGAGGAGTGGTCCAGGAGTCAGCTGGAGACGTTGTTACCACTGGCCCTATCCCAGATACCCTGAGTTAGAAGCTCGGGGAGGGGCCTGGGAGTCTGCATTGAAACTTGCTTCCTGTGTGGTTCTTATGGAGGACTGGCTGACTTCATTTATAGGATCCAGGGCAAAATAAAAATATGGAGTCCCTTATTCAGAAATTATTAAGAATGTCAAGACAGAAATAGCAGAACATTAAACTAAGTGTCAGCCCTGTATGACTGCATGGGTCATGCCCACGGGGCTATCCCTCTTCTTATGCTCTCTACATTTGGACAGTCACCACTGTCATCCCTGAATCTGTTCGATGTGTCTTGAATACTAGCTACATAATAAGATGTGGTGGTTAAAAGCGTAACCGTGGAGGTGAGGTAGTCTTTGAACAGAATCAGACTCTTGAGTTATGTGCCTTTGGACATATTTCTAACCTCTGTGAATCTCATTTACTTCCTCTTTAAATATTGGGATAGTTTCTATCTTAAAAGACTTGCTTTGAGAATATAAAATCATTTCTGTCACATGGTAAGTGCTGCCTAAATGTAGCTCTCGGCCTGGCATGGTGGCTTACGCCTGTAATCCTGGCACTTTGGGAGGCCAAGGCGGGTGGATCACCCGAGGTCAGGAGTTCAAGACCAGCCTGGCCAACGTGGTGAAACCCCGTCTCTACTAAAAATACAAAAATTAGCCGGACTCGGTGGCGGGTGCCTGTAATCCCAGCTACTTGGGAGGCTGAGGCAGGAGAATCACTTGAACCTGGGAGGTGGAGGTTGCAGTGAGCTGAGTGAGATTGCACCAGCCTGGGCAACAGAGTGAGACTCCGTCACACAAAAAAGAAAAAAAAAATAGCTCTCACTATATCCCAGGCTCGGTATTAGGATGTCAGGCTATGAAGATGATGAAGATGAAGAAGATTACAGCCTTTGTCCTGAAGGGCTGAGATTCTTGTGGAAGGAAACAGCCCCGAAACCCAAAGATGGCCCTCCATGGATGGCGGTACCCCTCCAGTAGGGGATGTGGGGCAAGTTAGGAGGAATAGTTAAGTCTGGTGTCAGGGAAGGTGTCTCAGAGAGGGTGAAGGCAGAGTTGGAAGGAAGAAGCTGAGATTGGGGAGAGGAGCGGGAGGATGTACGTGCCTCACGCATGCATGTATGTGCAGGTGCGGGTGTTGGGGGCTGGGGTTCAGACAGAGGGAGCAGCATGCGCAGAGACTTCATCTTATTTTTATGTCTGTATTTATTTATTTTTAGAGACAGTGTCTTACTCTGTTGCCCAGGCTAGAGTGCAGTGGCGTGATCATAGCTCACTGCAGCTTTGAGCTCCTGGGATCAAGCAATCCTCCCACCTACCTCATCCTCCCAAGTAGCTAGGACTACAGGTGTGCACCACCATGCCTGGCCAATTTTTATTTTGTAGAGACAGGGATCTCACTATGTTGCCCAGGCTGGTCTTGAACTCCTGGACTCAAGTGATCCTCCCACTTTGGCCTCCTAAAATGCTGGGATTACAGGAGTGCATCACCATGCCTGGCTGGCAAAACCTTTAAGTCATGAGCTGGACAATGAGCCTGGACACCGGCGCATGGTTGGGGATACATGTGGTGAAGGGAGGCAGCAGGTGGAAGAGGAACGAGAGGAAGAGGAAGCCAGGGCACATCAGGAACGACTTGGGGTGTGTTGCTGAGGGATTTGAACTCTGGACCAAAAGTTAAGTACCAAGGAAAGAAGTTAGGCAGAGGATGGGCATGATTGGATTGGTGTTTAGAAAGTGAACTGGGCCAGGCACAGTGGCTCATGCCTATAATCCCAGCACTTTGGGAGGCCAAGACAGGTGGATCACCTGAGGTCAGGAGTTCAAGACCAGCCTGACCAACATGGTGGAACCCCATCTCTACTAAAATTACAAAATTAGCTCGGCATGGGGGCGCTCGCCTGTAATCCCAGCTACTCGGGAGGCTGAGGCAGGAGAATTGCTTGAACCCGGGAAGCGGAAGTTGCTGTGAACTGAGATTGCACCATGGCACCCCAGCGCAAAACTCCATCTCAAAAACAAAACAAAACAAAACAAAAAAACATGAACTGCAACTGTGATGTCCAGCGTGGAGGACAATACATGGTGTGGGATTGGGTGGAACATCCCTGCAGCAGGAATTGCAAGGATCCAGGGGAGAAGTGAGCATGATCTGAATGAACCAGGGCTGGGGAGATGGAGAGAAGGGCCGAGGGTGAGGGTGGTCCATGAGGTCACTGATTCCTAGCACCTGGTGGCTTATTGGATGGAAGGGGTAAATGAAGAGTCAGGACTGAGGCCGGGGGTTGGGCTTGAACAGCTGGGTGGATGCAGTGCCATTCTCTGAGACAGCAAACAGGAGGAGGAGGAGGAATGGGGAATAAGAGGAGGGGGCTAAAGAAGGATTAAGAGAAGGAAGAGGGATGGCTTAGTGGGGAAGATGATGAGTTCAAATTGTGTTGTTATTGAACTTGTACTTTGTAAAGCATTAGATAAAATCATAAGAGAGGCCAAGAGCCTGAGCTTACAGGATGAGTTCAACGTGGAACACATTGTATTTGAGTTGCTTGAGGGACACTGGGTGGAGAAGACATCCCTGACTTTCCCTCATTCTCATCCTGATGTCAATTCGTGAGCAAGGTCCATCAGTTCTGTCTGCAGGCCACGGTTCCTCTCTATTCCCTCCTCCCCATTTCCTCTGTCACCAACACAGAGGGAGATGGGATGGTTGATGCGTGGGGGGCCGACAAGCAGGTGGGGAGCGCGCAGGAAGGGGCTGTTTTGGGAACAGAGGAGGACTGGCAGGGGAGGAGACAAGAGTGTGGCGGGCGGTTTTGTGGATAGCTTTGTAGGGGTTGGGATGGGGAGATGGGAAGGTTCTCACCTGCTGGACTTGGTTTTCTCTGATAGGGAGAAGGCAAGGGTGTTTGCTAGGAGTGAGGGAAGGTGGTATAATGCATTGGAGAAATGAGGGTAATGTGGGGGAAATAATCCGATTAGGGGCCCCTAATAAGTTTCCCAGGCAGGATGTGGGGCCCTCGGAGCCTGGGGATTCTGGTGTGATGTCAGCTCACTCAATAGTGGCACTTTTCCCTGTGGGGCTCAGCAGTGCCATGCAGGAGGGACAGTGCTGACTGGACAGGGCTGAGGTGCTGCAGGGCAGGGGAGCCCCAGACAAGCTGACGCCAAGCATGGAGCTATGGGCTTCCGTCTCCTTAGGCAAAGCATCAGAGCCAGAGAGGGCTGATGGATTGAAAACTCAAGCGGGGTGAGCAAAGGCTCTCTGTCGTAAAATCGTCTCTGCTCTCTTGCCTCATTCTTCTCACTCTCATAGTAGACTACGATTAGAGTGGGAGAGTGGGGTTTTCAGATTTTAGATGTGGAATCTTGGGGGTCCCATGGCTCAGAGTGTGGCTTCATTGGATGGAGGGGAAGGCAGACGGTGTGTGGCAGAGCTTGGACCAGCAGCATACCACTGGGGAGAGGGTGGGAGACACAGTTTCTGGGCTGCTGAACCGCGGGGACCCCAGGGGAATGGTGCTATCTCTAAGGGGCTGTATGGGTTGTCCCACTGAGCACGGGCAGTACAGGGTGGTGGGGAGACAGGAGTGGAGTAGTCCGTCCAGAGCCGGAATCCTCGATGGTCACGGGCTGTGAGCAGGGATTCACAGATGTGGGTTATATGGGTCGGAGGAGATGAAAGGGGAGGAGAGGACCACAGTGGTGGGGGATACGGTTGTGTGGGGGGCGGGCGTGACAGCCTCCGGGGAGGAGCACTGGGGAGAAGGATCCCAGCTGGCACCTGCTCCAGGCAGTGTGCCTGCAATGGTAGGGTGAGCAGCTTCCCCCGGATAAGCCAGGAGACACTCCGGGGGCAGGAGGTGCCACGTGGGAGGCCTTCCCGTAGTTCCTTTTCCTGTCCCCCGACTTGAGGCACCTCTGGAAAGGAAAGCAGAGAAGGTGCCTTTTCCCTCTGTGCACCTCCTAATGCATCCTCCACCTCCTCCTCCTCTACCTCCACTGCTGGACCCCGGTAGCCTGAGAGAGCCATGTGGGAGCCTCCCTGGCTACCCAGGTGACTGCAGGGCAGGCTGAGTGACAGGCATCCGAATCCTGTGCTCTTTGGCTGGATAGACTACTCTGTGAACTTGAGGGACCTGGTGGTCACAGGTGTCAGGGAAGCGGCTCAGCCACCCCAGAAGCAGGTGTGCCTGGTGACGAATCAGGCCATCGGCAAGGCAGGGACGCCCCAGTGACTCCTCTTGCCCCGTGACTAGGACAGGACGGGACACATGGCTTCCTGGTGGCCTCAGCCATTGAGCTGGGCAGAGTGAGGATGCCACCGCTTCTGTCTGCCTGCTCTGCTCCTGGGCCTGAGACTCTGGGGTGTGCGGTCAGTGGGGTGCCTAAGGGGCAGTGTGCTGTGCAGCTCTGTGAAACACAGGAGGGGCCATAGGGGAAGAGCCTGGGGATGAAGGGGCCTAGGAGGGAGGAAAGCAACACGGTGAGGCGGCAGAAGGTCGGAGGGTGTAAGAACTGTGCTCTTCAGTGCCCAGGGGTTGACATCAGGGGTGCCATCTTGGGTTTTCCTCTTCACTGGGCACAGACAGCGGTGGAGGTTGGGTAGGAACCAGAGGGAGACTTTATCTTGGCCAGAGGTTCCCAGGAGTTATGAGCTTACAAGGCAGTGGGAGGAGGGAATAAGGAACATTCTAGAAATGGCTTCCTTAAAATCTTCTCCAAGGAGCAGAAACTTCTCATTTGTCTAAGGGTGGATGAAGGCCACTTTACTTCATAGCAAGGGCTGAGATGAAAAGATGGTAATAATCATTAATAGAACAGTAGGGGAACAGGTGCTGAATATTCCCAGTTCTCAGGGCTTTGGGGACATTAACTGGTTGAATCCTCACAGCAGCTCCATGAGGTTTTACCCACAAGGAAATGGAGGCCTGAGGAGGTTATGTAGGTTGCCCTGGGTTCCACGACTGTGGTGGCTTTCCAACAGATGGGGAAGGGGCCGCTGGAGCTCCAGTGGGAGTGCTTGTCTTGGGGGATGGGGGGTTCTCTCTGGACCATGTGGCCGCTCAGCCCTGATCCCACCGGGGGCCTTTCTCCATCCCCTCTCGGCTGTGGCCTGAGGAGAATCAGGGACTTGCCTCTCCCTCTGCCTGCCTTCCCTGAGCCCTCGGAGGAAGCCGACGCAGGCTAACTGAATGCATAACTTTATTAAATAAATGCTTTGTCATGACAAAAGACAAAGATCAAGGAGTAACATAAATTATAAGTTGAATAAATAGTATACAGCAATCTTCACTTTTTAAGAAAATGTGAGATCCTTTGTTGGTTTTTTATTTCCTTAAGTACAAAATGCTAAACAGGAGCCGAGCTCTTCCGCATTCAGGTGTTTTTTTTTTTTTTTTTCGGCTTTTTTTTTTTTCTCACAAACTGGTTGTATTTGTTGATTTATTTTTCCATCCTTTTCACCAGTAAAGATTATCATCGTTTATTTTTGTTTTTAAAGTTGAAAACAAAAAAGAGGAGAGAACAGAGTTATGGTATGAATGTATGTAAAACTATAGAGAACTACAGTAATATGTACTGTGGTTATTGCTGTCTTCAAAAAAAAAAGAAAAAGAAAAACAACAACAACAACAACAAAAACAACCGGTAGGCAACTCGGAATCTGAAGGAATCTTGTCTGACAACTGTGCTATCCATGTGGGCTACGGTGTGACAGTGGCGGTGGAGAGGAGACTCCGGCTGGCGACCGGGGACTGGTGGAGTGGGGTGAGCGGGCACAGGGAAGCTGGGGTCCCCTTCCCCTCGGACCCTCCCCACCTTCCCTTTCCCCATCCAAAAGGATTTCAGGAGAGGAGGCCAGAGTCTGTGAAATGACTAAACTATATACTCCATTAGAAAACCAAGAAAGTATGTTTGAAATAGAAACAAAAGCCTAAGAGAAAATAAAAAGTGGAGAAACAGTGCAGTGTAATTCTTGCACTTTAGTGGTTTTAAAAACACAGACAGTACAAGGCCCAGGTTGCTGGCTGGTGAAACCCCTGTCCCTCGTCCCTCCTCCACTTTGCAAAACGGAGCCTCCTTTCTCTTGGAAGCCAGACATATCCTCTCTGACGCTATGGGGTTTCTTCTCCTTAGAGCTCTTCTCTGAGGTTCCCATTCTGGGCCGGAGCCCTCTCAGGAGTGAGTGGATAGGTCCGGGGTACTGTCCCACCTTGAGGGGGGCTTGGCGGTTGCCGTGGCAGCCCTGTCTCACTAACCGGTGCGTGGCGGGAGCAGGTGGTTGAGGCCCACCCTCTAGGGGAGGCCAGCCCTGTGGGGGTACCATGGAGGCCACAGAGGTGGTGGTGGGGAGATGGGGTGGGAGAGAAGGGGCATGATCAGAAAAGGGCCTCCCTGGACCTCGTGCGCCTGCCTTCCTCCCCTCATGGGGCCAGTGTCCCCAGGCCTGTCTGTCTAGGCCTGGCTGTCAAAGAAAGGTTCCAGTCTCTTCCTCCCCATGTGCCCTGCTTTGCCAGGTGGGTCAGGGCAGGCTGGAGGAAGGAGGGTCAGTCCTGGCTGGGCTTCCCTATCTCCTGGCAGTCGTGGGAAAGACAGAGGCATCTTCCTCACTGGCGGAGTGAGGCACGAATCTAAAGGGGATGGGAGAGACCTTCTGTGGGTGTGAGTGTGGGAGTGGGCAGCACTTAGATTCAGAGCCATGGATAGCCCGGAGTCCAAGGTCTCTGGGTGAGCAGACAGTCGGCCAAAGGCCAGCCTGGAGTCAAAGAGACCCCTGCTTAGATTGCCATACTCGCACCATTCCAAACCTGCCTCCCTCACACCCTGCCATGGGGGAAGAGGTGCCGTCTTCCTCCAGTGCCTCCCTTCCCAGGATCTCCCCACCCTGGGCTCAGCCAGACCTCCCATTTGGGAGGCTTAGTTCCATGTGTCCATGAAGGCCCAGCTTCTCTAGGGAGTGACCAGCTGCCCAGGAGAAACTCCTGCATGCCGAAGAGACTCACAGGTTTGGGTTCGCAGGCACGAACTTTGGAAACCGGAAGAGTCTGGCGCACTTACACCAGGCTCTAATCCCCTACCTGATGGCTGGCAGCAAAAAGCCAACGCGAGGGGCAGAAGCCTGCTCAAAGTCCAGACACAGTCCGTGAAGAGAGAGCCCCTCTCAAGAATCAGGTCCAGGCTGGGAGGAATGTGGGGGGAGCTTGTAGTTCCTGGCTCAGTCTTTTCTTAGGGGATTGGCACCCCAGTATCCACTTGGCAGATCCTAGTTGGATAACTGCTCAAGATGCAAAGGGAGAATGGGTGGAAAGAACAGTGACGTGGAAGAGGTTTGGGATACTGGCCTAAGACATACAGAAACGTGAGTTGGGTTTAGGGGACAGCTGTGCAGAGAGATGGGGCATGCTGACTCGGCAGGTCAAGTCCTTGTGGCTGCTGGCCCTATCGGGCCCCTTTGTCTCATGAAGATTGAGCACTTCTCCTGTCCCCAGCCAACTGTCCTGTCCAGGGGCATAGGAGATAGCCCCCAAGTTCTATAGCTATAGGGTTCCCATCAGTTGAAACAGATTTGCTTTTTCGCTATTCCTCTTCGTAGCCCCAAATTCGTTGTTGGAGGTGGTCTCCGCTGTGTCATGCCATGAGCAAAGAGTGAAGAGAGCTGTGTCCACAGCACGAAGGGGTCTCCTTGGCCAGTGTCCAAGCCCCCTTTCCTGGATATCTTCAGCCTTAAAGAACAGTCACAAGGCCACCCATTGGTTGAGGAAGTCATTGGAGAATGGGAGTTTTCTTGGTTCGGAATCTGGCTGCCGAGTGACAGCATCCCTGAATCATGCGTTCCCTGCTTGTCCCAGCTTTCCTTCCATCCTCCACCCCAGGGAGGATGCAGGGACTGGCCAGAATGGAGGAAGAGCTGGAAAGACTCGTGGGCCTCAGTCCCTCGTTGCAGGCTGAAGGTGGGCAGCGGAGCGCATAGTCTTGTCCCTTCCAAAGCATGGCCAGTTTTGACTGATTCTTCCTATCTGGCTTCTAAAGTCTAGCACCCTCCTAAAGTTACTCACCTTCCCTGGCTCTGTGGCCTGGATTAAGCTCATTTCTATTTTGCAACCCATTCCCCCATTTTCCTCTCTTTCCTCTCAAATCCCAGAAAATACATATGGTGGGGAAGCTAAGGAAATTTCTATTGGCTTTTCCCCCTTTCTGTTGCTTTGTGCCAAAGCTAGAATGGAACAGTCAGCCCCCTGTCCCTTCAGCCCTCTGTTCCTCCCCACATCGACTCTGGCCGGAACCATCCATCTTACTGTTCTCCTGCATCTAGACCTTTTTGCCACCGTCTCCCTCTGCCATCTCTTACTTCAGTCTCCCTCCTGCTCTGCCAGCATGGGGAGTGAGGGAGGCTTCCAAAAATGCACATTCTGTTCAGATGAAAGGAAAAGGCTGGGGTGGGACTGGTGGATCCATCGTGGACCTGTTGGGCTCATGTGGTGTGGTGTCCGGAGACTGTGACTTCCTGAGGGTTTAAAGACTAAAATGGGATGGACTGAGGCGTGTGCTGTGTGCACCACGGAGGACTGGCCTCTGCCTGGCTCGGTGGGTGCAGATGAACACACGTGGGGAATCACTGCCAAATCCAGTACTGTGCCCCACAAAAAAGCTGAGTTTATTGCTCACGGGAAACTCTGCCTCGAGGCAGGCAAAAATGCTATTACGGGTTGTATTAGGAGAATATGGGTTTTCTCAGTTTTCCCAGAATGAGGAAGCTCCTCAATGCCCCTATAGGAACTACTTTGAAAAGTTAATGCAAACCTTTGAAAGAAAGGAAGAAAAAAACAAAGAAAAAGAATAGATTTATATGCCTATATATGACTATATGGAGTCTTGTAGATAAATACAAGCCCACTTTTTTTTTTTCAGCCTATCCTCCCCCACAGAGGCTGCTGCGCTACTTACAAATTGAATTAAATGAGGGCTGAAACTGCACGCTTCAGCATGTACTGTAGTCACCCTGGAAGAAAAGTCTTTCCAATATTGGGGCATGCATTGATTTCTAAAAAATGTCTGCCTGGGGAATGAAATATGCACATGTATTTCATATTCATAGATCTGCTTCCGAAAACCTCTCTATTTAATATCACTCAATTATGAAGTTGTTTTGCTTTCAGAGGAATGGAATGCATTTTAGTTTTTATAAATTTGGGGAGAGACAACACTCTGCCCAGGTAAGAGGAGAGGAAGTTCAGGGGTCCAGCTGTCCATACTGCTGGCTAGAGGAGGAGACAGATCCGGGAGAGGTCCTGGAGTGTTTTGCCTTTTCCTTTCTCCCCCTGACCAATCCATCCTGGGAAACCCCAATAGTGTCATTGAATGCCACATCCTGGGCTGCATCTTCTAGCGCCCACCTCTCCTGACCCCAGGCCAGGGCCGGACGTGAAAGTTGGGCCCCTCCCTGGTCTCGGTGCATTTCCTTCCTGCCCACCTGCTTGTCTTCCTTTTCCTAACTCTATTCGTCTTTCTCTCTCTTCTACACAAGCACTTCCTTCCCTTCTCTTCCTCTCGTTCTTCCTCTCTTCCCTTCTCTGTTCATCCAACTTGCCTCAAAAAGAAAACCATTTAAAGGGGGGGGGGTGTCTTTTTAGCTTTTTGCATCTCTGTTGTTGCCATTTTCGAAGTTGAGCCCTTGCTAGAGATTCCGAGGTCCTCAGTTTCCTCAAATAGATAGATATATATTTTTCCCTTAAATGAGATGAAATGAGTGGCGTCCTGGGGTGGAGGGAGGCGCTGGCTGGAGTCAGGGCTGGGGGTGGGAGGGGTTGAGGGAAAGGTTGGGGGGGGGACGCATCACTCAACGTTGCTGCTGTCGAAGGTGTGGCACTGAAAGTCCCCGTCAACGTACTCCATGCCTGGCAGCTTCATCCCGTACTTGTCCACGCACCAGCAGATGCCACGCTTGCGGCCACGGGAAGGTTTGCACTGGGGTGAGTAGAGCAACAGGCGGTGAGGACGGCCGCACCCTGGGGCTCTGCTCCTCCCTGCCCTGCCTCTTCTCTACCCCAAGGCAAGACTCTCATCCCCAGAGAGTTGAGGGCACTAGACCCGACCCTTGGGTTTCTGGTGTCCCCATTTCATGGAAAGACCCAGGGAAAATGTGAATTTAGGCAGCCTACCCTTGGCTAGCTCCTTCAATCCCTTTCTTTCCTTTTTTTTCAGATATGGGATCCCGTTATGTTGCCCAGGTTGGTCTAAAACTCCTGAGCCCAAGTGATCTTCCTGCCTCAGCCTCTGGAGTAGCTGGGATTATAGGCGTGAGCCACTGTGCCTGGCTTATAGTCCCTTTTTAAATATTACCCATTTGAGTTCCCCCAACCTGAAACTCTGCAGGGATTCTCAAGAGAGTTATGATCCAATAATAATGATGATGGTAATAATAATAACAGAAGGAGGCATCATTTGTGGTGTTATCATGTACCAGACACACTCAACGTTTGGTAGGCAGTAGGTACTGTTTTAAGTGCTTTACAAAGACTAATCACTCACTCCTCATTCTCCATTTTACACAAGGGTCTGGAGGCACAGAGACATTAAATGGTGAGTAACAGGACACAGCTAGTAAGTGGCAGAGCCAAGATTTGCCCCAGTGTGGCCTGGCTCTTACATTTAGATTATTGGTGCCCTTAAAGCAGCATCAGGGTCACGTATCCACCCCGGAGTTCACCCCAGGTCTACCAATCAGAAACTGCAGGGGGGAGCCCAGCCATCAGCGATGCCCTCCAGGGATCGGATGCCCTTGGAAATCTAAGAACCATTGCCCAAAGGAGAGACTGGCTGTGAAGGGACATGAGCTGATTTCAGGTGGTTCACAGAGAAAATATGGTTTAAATTCCTGAGTGTGCAGTGCACCAATGATACGTGCTGTGCGATAGTGTTACAGAGTTACCTTTTGCAAGGAATTCATGTAGCTAAGGCGACCTGTGGAAAGCATAGTGGATTACCGCATAGGAGGGAATGAGGAAATGGATTACAGCATAGTAGGGAATGTGGAAAGTCAGGATCGTGGTATATGAATGGGTATCTGAGGCCCGGGAAACACTAAGTGGTTAATGGTGGAAACCTTAGGCACTTGCCCAAGGTGGAGTTTCCTGGCAGGTGCCATTTTTGGAGCAGACTGAGCCTGGGAGCTCAGGGCAGGGGACGTACCTGCTTTCTCTTGTAGAATCCTTTGCGGTCACAATTGGGCAGGTACACAGCACGGGGCACCATGCGTGGGCTGGCTTTGAGCTCCTGCAGGGAAGCCTCCATGTGTCTGCGGCAGGGGCCCTGTGTGGACAGGAGGGTGAGAGGCATGGTGAGACCAAGGGAAAACCACCCAGCTGTGCTGACGAATGGCCCAGGGGGTGGGGGCTGAAGGGTCTCGGAGGAAAGTCACCACCTTTGGTTCTAATCATCTGCTACCAAAGATCTTTCCTCCCTGTCACCTGTCACGTGCGCTGGGATCATACAAAGCCTGCCTTTGGCCAGGTATGGAGCCATACTTTCTCTTTTGTGTTCCAGTCCACCCCCTCCCCTGCAGCTTTTCTCTTCTGCTGAGTAACAGTGTCCAGAGGTGCCCATCTCTAGATGCTCTAGGAGAATATTCAGTCTCTGCCTTGGACTGGACACAGCTGCAGGGCCCAGGTACCTGGTACGTGGCCGCTGGGCTGGCACACACTCTCCTCAAATGAGCACCGCCTCTATTCCCACTTACTTGCACAAGCCCTTGGCCCTGACAAGTGTATGCTCTGGAAACTCTACTCCCACGTCCTAAGCTGAGCCACATGGTGGGCTGTAGGTCCTCTGCTGGGTCTAGCCTAAGCACCTCCTGCCGCCATGAATGTCCATTTAGATACAGGAAAAGGTCAAAAGCCGGGAGGGAATGAGGGAATCCCTGAGATGTACCTGCTCAGACTCCTGTCTCATCTCAGGTGCAGAGATGACCCGGGGGTGGGCAGTGTTCTCGGCTCCCCCGACAAACTTGGACTGGGTCAGCTTCTTTCTGCGGTCCTTCTTCACTGCTTCAGCCTTCAGCTCGGAGATGCGGGTGTGTTTGGGCCGGAAGATCTTGGGGGAGTAGGTCTCCTCGGCCATCTCAGAGGTGGTGGGCTCCTCGTGCTCACGGGAGTCTCTCTCTGCAGGAGAAGGAGCTGGAGGGTCAGCCCCCGTGGGCCAAGCTGCACACGGCCAGAGCCCAGGGCTGGGCAGTTTGGGGTGAGGGGAGTAATAAAGGCTGAAGCAGATGTGTCTCTGCCCTCCTGGAGCACACCCTGAAAGCAGGGGGATAAGAACCAGGAAGCAGAGGGAATGCTCATTTAAGTGGCAGGAAGTTTCTGGCATGCTTGGAGTCAAGCAGAGAGTGCAGGCAGGGAGACTTCACAGAGGAGGAGAATCGAGAGACTGACGGACTGATGGGTGAGGACGGAGCGGGCCTTCCGGGGGCAGGAAGGAGGAAGGGCGAGGAAAATGGCCTCTGCAAGGATGAAGGTGGCAGTGAGCGGTTTGCTTGCTGGGGGATGGCCAAGTAGATGGGACATGGCTGGAGGTGGGGCTGAGAAGTAGGAACCCAGGAATCTGGGCCCATGGAGGAAGATGACACAGTCAGGGCGTGGACAAGAAGGGCAAAGGCTGTCCTGTTAGTGAGATCTTTGCACTTTCAGAGCTGCTGGATGTTGAGGTCTCTTTGGACCTGGGGAATCTAGGAGGAGGGGGTCCTGGGGTCTGGAGCAGCAGGGTGGTGAGGACCTTCATAAGTGGCAGGAGGAGGGGAGGGGAGAGCCAGAAATGTAGGCCCGGAGGGGACCGGCGTGGGGCCAAGTGGAAGTCGGAGGCCTCGCTCCTGCTCTGGCTCAGAACTGGCGCCGTGCTCGGGGGGCTGGGAGGCTGGGACGTTACTCAGCTCTGGACTGAGAGAGGCCGACAGCTGGCTGAGACCAGGACAGTTATATATAGGAGTGGCTTGGTGACAGTCTATACTTAGCTGGCTTTTGACCTTTAGAGAAGTCAGACTTTGTTGATGTATTTGTTGATCCTTAATTCCACCCGTCCGGCCTTTTCTTGGTGCGCAGTTTTCCCCTAAATTCTGATCTCATAGGCATCCATCCCTGGGTCCCCTTCTCCTCTCAGATCCTTGACCTCCCCCAGCCTCAGAGGAACCAGAATGGGGGAACTTTAGATTGTTGTTTCCAGGCGGGCAGCGTGTGGCCAGGATGCCTCACAGTGGGACCAGATGCAGGGGTGAGTGGAGGTGGGGGGCCCTGTCTTCATTGCCTCCCTCTTTTTTCAAATACTGGAAAGAGAAAATAGAGCTTTGAGTGACCTTAAATAACTGAAATGAGGTGAAAGAAAATTCTGTTCTCCATCTACTCCATGATCGCTGGGATGTCCAGGAACAGTGACCGCCAGACATCTGGGATGGGGAACAGAAGAAGTGGGTAGAATTCCAGGAAGTGGGGGTGGGGTGCAAGGAAAGAGAAGCTTTTTTGAGAAGACGCTGTTTTATGCCTCTGGGCAGGTATAGAACCTGACTTCTGAGCTTGCAGCCCTGGGCAAGTTCCAGGTGTGAGTTAGGAAAGGCATCTGGACACCTGGCCTAACCTGGGCAGGATGGCAGGTGGCAGGAAGCACCCAAGCATCTGTTTCTCTCTTGGCTCAGGATTTGTCAAGTCTAATGAAATAGGTATCTGGTCTTTAAGGCCTTGGCAGAGAAGGTCCCTGCCCTAAAGAAGCCTCCAAAGGTTCGCAGCGTTCCTGGTGGTGAGTTGCTTTGGGTATTTATTCACAGGAAAGGAAGGGATGTAATTACTGGAGAGGAAGATGATGACTTGGGGAAAGCAAATAGCAAGGTGGTGGGTGGGCTCTCCCTAAATAAAATTCAACCTGAGAATCCTGGTACCCCTTCTGGCCTCTCACCCCCTCTTCCCAGTCATGTCTTGATGTCCCAGTACCTCGATTCTGCTCTATCAGACCCTGCTGTGACGACTCATCAATAGGGTGACATCTCTGGTAGGTGGAATGCAGGATTCTAGGGATTAGTTAAAAGGGTCATGTTCTGGGGTAAACTGACTTTTCTTGGTTGTAGCGCAAGTGAGATTGGCAGGAGGAAGGGAGAAGCGTGGCTGGTTTGGGGACTTTGTACAAATTGAAAGGCTGGGGCTCCGTTATCTAGTAACACAGGCCTCACGCCAAGGCTCAGATCTTGGAGAAGAGGGAGTAAGGAGAGGGAGTGCTAACCATTGCACAGAAGGGCTTTTGGGCCCGTCTTATTGAGGGACTGGAGCCGTGCCACTCAACCTCAGCATCACCACGCATTTTAATCCTCAAAAAGTAGTTGACTACTGTGGGGGGAGGGGCAGACAGGATATGGTGGCTACTGAAAGCCTGGAGGGGGTTCAGATTGGAGAAGCCTGGACCCCTTCCTCAATCAAGATTGTAACTGGATAAAGTGAGGGCAGGTGGGGGAGTGGGCTGGCTGCTGACCAGCGCATGCGTCTATGCATCTCCTTCAGTGGGCTGCCCCAGCCTGGCCTGGAGAGCCAACACATTGTCACCTCTTCAAGGGGAGACAGCCTGGGAAGCTGGCTTCTCTCCTGTGGCTGGTGTAGCAGTTCCTGGAATCCTTTCCATAGGCCATTTAGTCCATCCCCCTGTGTCCAAGCAGAAATAAGCATCTATCTCTCTAGTTCTTAAGGACATCTGAAATGGGGATGCCATTCCATCCTCCTCTGGCTACCTGTTGGGGGAGGCTCTGTCCATTTGGTCAGAGGGTGCCCTTTTCCAGCTGTCATTTTAGCTTATTCTCTCTTTGCTCTTGGGGGACACAGAAGCATGGTGGCCCACAGCCTTCCCTCAACAGCTCTTCTCAAGACCTTTCACCTTTTGGGACTTTTTCTAAGAAGTGCTGTGGGCTGTCCTTAACCTTGAGTCACCCTTTCTGGGAGGGGGGTGGGGCTGTTGACAACGGTTTGATAAACCTTGGGGTAAATTTATTTTGACCTCTCTTACTCTTTTCTTTGAAAGTGTTCAAGTACTGCCCCGGGGCCAAGCAACCATGATACTGGCATACAAAATGTAGATTCTTGTATCTCTCTTCATTTAAGGAACTCAAAATGCTTTTGCAAACTCTCTCCTTTTCCCAGCCTCCCCAGGGCAAGTCTCCTGACGGCACACCTTCCCCAGCTTTGCAAGCTTTTTGGCTACTTCTGAAGAGCAGGCTTAACATTTTGATGTGCCTCCCGGTTTCTGGTGCCACTTAACCCCATGGGACCTATTCCTTAGGCAGCAGCAGAGTCCAGTGTCGAAGATACTAATCAGGGTCTTGTGGTCACCTGTAGGCTCCAGAGAGACAGCGGAAACTTGGAGGGGAGCCAGGGCAGAGCCACGGAGATTAAAGGGCTGGAAAGTAAGACTGGAGCTGAGTGCCAGAAGCAGCTAGCCCGACTCAGCTGCTCTGTGGCTGAGTCATAAATAGGCTTTCAATTTTGGAAGGCTTTACGTTTTAGATAAAACAAGAAGGAACAAGTAGACTGGCTACTCTGGAGCTATTTCATCAAGAGAAAATGAACTGAGGTTGCAGAAGGGATCTAGGCAGGATACCCGGGAGGACTTCCTGGTGAAGATTGTTCTGCACGTGAACAGCAAAAGAACTCAACAGTCTGCTCTGGAACCTGTTTGACAAACAGGTCAATATCTCCATGTGGCCAGCAGAGGGCGTGGGAGACTGACACCCACACAGCATGGGCACACTTCTAGGGACTGGAAGCGTGTTTTTTTTTTTTTTTTTTTTTTGAGACAGAGTCTCGTTCTGTCGCCCAGGCTGGAGTGCAGTGGCGCGATCTCGGCTCACTGTAAGCTCCGCCTCCTGGGTTTATGCCATTCTCCTGCCTCATCCTCCCGAGTAGCTGGGACTACAGGCGCCCGCCACCACGCCCGGCTAATTTTTTGTATTTTTAGTAGAGATGGGGTTTCACCGTGTTAGCCAGGATGGTCTCGATCTCCTGACCTCGTGATCCGCCCGCCTTGGCCTCCCAAAGAGCTGGGATTACAGGCGTGAGCCACCGCGCCCGGCCTGGAAGTGTTTTTAAAATCTGGAATTTGGAATTGAGAGCGGTGGCTCATATCTCTAATCCCAGCACTTTGGGAGGCCAAGGTGAGTGGATTGCCTGAGCCCAGGAGTTCGAGACCAGCCTGGACAACATAGTGAAACCCCGTCTCTACAAAAAAAAACCCACAAAAATTAGCTGGGCATAGAGGCGTGCGCCTCTAGTCTGAGAAACTCAGGAGGCTGAGACCAGAGGATTGCTTGAGCCCGGGAGGTGGGAGGTTGGAGGTAGGAGGTTGGAGATTGGAGGTTGAGGCTGAGGCTGAGGTGAGCCATGATTGCTCCACTTTGATAGCTCCACTGCACTCTAGCCTGGGGGACAGAGTGACACCCTGTCTCAAAGAAAAAATAAATCTGGAATTTGGGTGCCTCCCTCTCCTACTTCTGCAATAATCATTCAAATAAATCCCTTCCTTCTGTTCGTGTGTCTGCAGGATATATTTAAAGAGTCAGGGAGACAAACAAACGAGGCCCAGAGAGAATCCATGTGTGGGAGAGTGAAGGCAGGTGAGGGAGAGGGGAACAGGGCTTGTTTGTGCATGGCATTCTGCTGTTTCTGTAACCTGCAACTGGAAAATGATCCAGGAAGGAAGACATATTCCAGACTTCCCCGCCCATGAGATGCTGTTCTGAGAGGTTTTTGCAGAGGATGGGAAATGTGGAATTCTCAGCATCCATTTCTCCTGCTGGGATCTATGGAGGCCAGACCTTACCTTCATAATCCTATTCAATGACTAAGGGAGGGGATGATGATAATATTATCTGGATACAGCATTTACCTTTGGGGTGGGATCTAAATCTCTGGCTTCTATATAATACCTCCAGTCCTTCCCACTGGCTCTCCAATGCCTCTAGCCCCTGCCACATTTGGGTGGCCAACTCAGTCCTCTTTCATTCATAAGGAGTTCCCCATACACCCCAGTGCAGCAGCATCCACAGAGGCACACACAGTACATCGGCCTCTCCCCATGGTAACATGAACACGTGTTTGAGGATTGCACCATTCTCTGTGTCCTGGCAAACACAGAGAGTGTCATGATGCAAGCCCAGCTGCTACAGACCCAGAGGCATCTTAGGGTGAGAAATACTCCATGCTGCACAATTGCACAACGCATGTACCCTGCCCAAGCTCAACCACTTTCTCCAAACCTGCCCTTTTGCCATGGCTGTTCTCTTCCAGCAGAGTCTGAAGGGTTCTGCCTCCACCTTGCTTGCTGGTCACAGCAATGGATGGATCCAGGAGACCTGCCTGCCTAAAATCTAAAACCCCCACCCCCGGACCTCTTAGTCACACCCTGGTGCTATTAACAGCCTGTTCCTGGGCTGGTGTTAGTTTATCACTCTATCTCGCTTGACCTAATAATCAATTGTAAGAGAAAACTAGGTGACCCAGATATTGTGCCTTAGCTTACAAAAATCGAAGAAACAGAGGCATCCTTGAAATTCACAGTCCAGGAACAGTGTCGGGCTTTGCCAGGCCACCCAGACCTGGGGAGATTCTCCCATCTCCTTTTCTAGACAGAAGATAAGATGAGGACGCCTAGAATCTCTCTACAAAGAATGAAAAAGGGAGATGAATTTCTTCTGGGTTTCATTCTAGTCCCCCCTGTGGAATTTAAACAGCCAACTTCTTACGGGCAGAGCTTTGTCATTTCTCTTTGTCTCACCAGCATATAGTATTCAATAAATAACCTTTAAATGGAGAGATGTGTAAATCTGCCCAAGAGGCAAAGAGAAGTAGGTCTGGAAGTATTTCTGTAATATAAGCTGGGGCTTAGAGCCCAGTGCATGCCTAGGGAGGTTATCTCATCCTTGCCCCTGCCCTGAAGCAAGATAACCCTGCCGCAGGGCACAGGGAAGCAGACAGATGAGCATCATGGGTGTGAGAAACAGCAGGGGTGCTCCTGGATTCACTGGGCTTCTCTTTGGCCTAAGGCTACTATATATTAATGTACTACTTAGGCCAGGCATGGTGGCTCACACCTGTAATCCCAGCACTTTGGGAGGCCAAGGTGGTTGGATCACAAGGTCAGGAGTTCGAGACCAGCCTGGCCAACATGGTAAAACCCTGTCTCTACTAAAAATAAAAAATCAGCCGGGCATGGTGGTGTGTGCCTGTAATCCCAGCTGCTTGGGAAGCTGAGGCAGGAGAATCACTTGAACCTGGGAGGCGGAGGTTGCAGTGAGCCAAGATCGTGCCACTACACTCCCCCCTGGGCAATAGTGTGACAAAAAAAAAAAAAAGTATATATTTAATATAGTAGCCACTAGCCAATGTGGCTATTTAAATAAATATTAAATAAAATGAAAAATTCAGCTCCTCAGTCACTCTAGCCATACTTCAAGGACTTCGTGGCCACATATGGACACTGCAGACCTACAACGCTTCCATCATTGCAGAAAGTCCTGGTCAGTGCTGGCCTGACGGCACTGACTTGTGCCTGGGTATGGATGAAAATACTGAGGCCCAGTCTAGAATGTTCTGCAGTCCCCCTCTTCCCTTGCCAACCCTAGGTCCCTAGCCAACTTGCAGCCACCAGCTCCTCCCTACAACACAAGGCTGGTGGAAGCATGAGGGATTGGCTGTTCACTGTTTTAAAAAATGTAAGACATGTCTCAGTCTCTTGAAGTCTGTTTCCCATCTGTGGATATCAAATGGCTTTTCTGCGCTTGTGTGTGTGCATTTGCAGAAGGAGAAAGGCCACAGTGGTTGTGGCAGGGGCGCAGGGGGAAGGTGCTGTGGACACTTCCAGGGAAGCGGCAACATCATTGCTTTTCCTACCCATCCCATCTCTGAGCAGCAGCTGCCTGGCGCCAGTCTCTCTCAGAAGACATTTGTTTTTGTTTTTGTTTTTTGTTTGTTTGTTTTTGTTTTTACTCGATCGTCAGAAATAGGCATGCATGTTCCGGGTTCTTTTTAACCTGAATTATGGGCTGAGGAGGAAATGAGCACTAACCTTTTAAGAAAAAAAAAAACCCCAAAGCTATCATCCTAAAAAGCAGCTGTAAGAATGGAGGAAAGCCAGGAGGAAGACCCCGGAGGGGAGTTGAGCAGACTTAGAGAGCTACTGACTGGATGATGAGGGCTAAAGGTGTACCCAGCTGAGCCCCGCTACCCCATTTTAGGCCGGGAGAAATAGCATGGTTAGGTACTCTAAACCAACAGCAAAGCTGGCCAAGCTGGGAATATATCTCTATCCTTACCAGAGAAATACAGACACCATGTAGTATAGTGGATAACCATTCAGAATCAGGAACCAGATCACCTGGGTTCAAATCCCAGCTCCACTACTGAATAGGTACAGCAAACTGTGCCACCCTAAACCTTCAGCTGTCCTTTCTGGGAGGAAGATGAAGCTGTTGACAATAGCTCAGTAAACCTTGATGCAGCTTTGGCAACACAGCAAGACCCCATCTCTACATAAAATGAAATATTAGCCGGGTGTGGCAGTGTGCACCTATAGTCCTAGCAATGGGGAGTCTGAGAAGGGAGGATGGCTTGAACCCAGGAGTTGGAGGCTGCAGTGAGCCCTGATTGTACCACTGCACTCCAGCCTGGGTGACAGAGTGAGACCTTGTTTCTAAAAATAAATAAATAAACAAACCTTGGTACAGATTTACTTTGACCTTTCTTTTTTTTTTTTTTTTTTTTTTTTTTTTTTTGAGATGGAGTCTCACTCTGTCGCCAGGCTGGAGTGCAGTGGCATGATCTTGGCTCACTGCAACCCTCTCCTCCCAGGTTCAAATGATTCTCCTGCCTCAGCCTCTTGAGTAGCTGGGACTAAAGGCATGCAGCACCACGCCCAGGATGGTCTTGATCTCTTGAGCTCGTGATCCACCCACCTCAGCCTCCCAAAGACCTTACTTTCTTCTTCCTCTTTCCAATTCAGTTTTCTCACCTGTGTTATGGGGAGGATGGCAAAGGCCCCTTCTCCATTATATTCTGAGGATTAATCAGGGTGATGCATGCTAATTCACTCTCAGAGCAGGTCTCTGCCTTTGTAGTGATGTTTCCTACCACCTCCCTAGTTCCAATCATCAACTAAAAATTTGGTTGCTGTGACACCTGGTTGACAGACGCCTACTTGTAGACCACAAGATCTAAGGCTCCTTGGACTGCAGGAAGGTCTGCCAAAAAGTGTTGGCTCGACCTTTGTCTCTGGGGGTCTGTTGGCCAACACCAGGTAAGGACTTGGCACAGGTGCTCTGTGGACCCGTCTCCACTTAGAGAGCTCCCCCTGGGAGTCCTTCCTCTGCCTAACCCCATTCCTGCATGCTGCGTTAAGGGCACTTAGTCTCCTTCCCTGAAGATATATAGAGAAAAGGGGGCCCACCACCCTCCACAGTGTAGATGCCACAGGTGGGAAGGTGACACCTCACAGAATAAGGGGCTGAGGTCCCCCTTACATCTGCCCCACTGTCCAGAGACCAGAGGTAAAGAGAGGCTCCTTGTTGTTTTCTGATGCCAAACTAGGATTTGGGGTTGTGACTCTGGTTCACATTTCTTGGTCCCTGGGAAGCAGCTGGCGATAACTGTACACATAGGAAATACACGCTGATGCACAAGTCCCTGGCTGAGAATCTCCAGCCAAGCTTCTTTTGGAGTTGGGGAAGGGGGAGCATGCTTAGTAGAAGTGTCTGTCTGTTCCTCATACATACCCCAAATGAGAAGGTAATGGTGGGGGGATAGGTGGGGAGCAGCCTCTGGAGGAAGCACTGGGCAGCTTTTCTCCTGGCCACTTTCCCATCATGACCCATCACAGCCAGTTCAGAACATTGCCAGCCACAGCCACATCCCCCCAAAGTTCTGCATGACCAGAAGGGGGCAGCAGGGAGGAAGTAGGGTTCATGCTTCTCTCCTGAGGCCCCTAAGAAGGTGCCCAGGCTCTGCTAGGGACCAAACAAGGGAGCCCTGTCTGTCAATGAAAGCTGAGACTCCCCTTTTTTGAGTCTTTGGGAGCAAAAGGAAAGAGTGGGGACAGCAGTTCCCTTCTCAGGTGAGAGGGGGGTTTGCTGGTAGCCATTAACCATGTGCAGATACATACTGAACATCTGAAATGTGGCCCGGGGAACTGAGGAACCACATTTTAAAATTTATTTAATTTTTATTTAATTTTAATTAGTTTAAATTTAAAAACAGATACTCAACTCAGTTATTGGAAAGATTTTAAAGTATGTTTGGAATGCCTCAGGTATGTGACTCTGCTTTTTCAACTGTAAATTTTATGAAATCTAAATACAGATCAAGTATTTCCAATGAAAATTTAGTGTCTGAATTGAGATGAGCTGTAAGTGTAAAAAACACCGGATTTCAAAGGCTAAATATGAAGGAAAGAATGTAAAATATCTCATTATAATTGTTTTATTTTGAGCATGTGGTGAAAGGATATTTTGGATATATTCAGTTAAAATGTATTATTACAATTAATTTCCCTGTTTTTTTTTTACCTTTTTAAAAAAGATGTGGCTACCAGAAAATTAAAAATGACAAATATGGCTTGTATTATGTTTCAATTGGAAGTGCTGTTCTAAATGATCTGGAAGAAGAGTCATCCTGGCTGAGGTGACAGAGGGGTGTCGCAGTCCCAGTTCGGGATAACTGGAACCCACATAAAACAACTCAGAGAATCAGCAGAGGTCATCTGAGGCCTGGCTCTGAGTGCAGATTCAGTGGGACCTTATTTTAGGCCAGGGAAAGGGGCCTGATGGTTTAGGTTGAGGGGTCAAACATGAGATAATTGAGTTCGTTTAAAATGTTCCTATAGTTCACCTGGCAGGTCTGACTTACCGGAAAAAGGGGCCTATCTTATCTGCCTCCTTCCTAAGCATCCCAGAAGGAGGAGCTGCCACGGCCTCCAGGATGTATTAGAATGGGTCTCAGCACTTCCTGCAGCACAACCAGAAGTCCCCAGCTGCCCTCTGGAAGCACATCTCTCCTCTCCTGCTGAAAGATCTGAGACACACCTGCCTATGAAAGAAAGCCAGGGGGCCCTCATGCTCTCTTCCTTATCAGCTTTGGTGGTATATGGTTTTCCTTCTCTCCTTCGGATGCAGAACTTCCTAGTTACTGCACTCACCCCATCCAACCACACCCTCCCTCGATCTCTGCTTTCTGTTGGCACCACGTGAGGACTGTGCTGTTGGAAGTGGGCCACTTCTGCACCATGTTCTTCAAGACTACAGGCCGCTGCACAGCTCGGAGGCAGCCAGGGCCTGCCTGCCTGCCTCTCCACATCAGGAGAGCTTACTGTCATGTAGAAAATGAGGTTTGGCGCATGGACCTGAAAGCTGGGGTGAATACCCCTCCTTCACACCCTCTTGGTCCTCTTTCTCTGACCAAACCACTAGCCTAAGCCAGGCTTGTATGCAAGACTGTGTAGAAAAAGGGACAGAAGTGAGTGTGAAAATAAGAGAGTGCAGCCCTCTCCACTTTGGGGCCGCTTCACTCCTTTTCCTACTGCCCCTAAAACAGAGCGCCTTCAGATTGTGGGTTCTTATGTCATGGAGTGATAGCATCTGGCAGTGTTTGCCAAAGGCCTTACTGCAGGTTAGCCCAGGTCCAGGCATGAGCCCCAGTGACTAGCGAGAAAGCCAGGAATGGCTGAATGCAGTGCTGGAGCCCCTGCGGGAAAGAGTTGAGTCCCAGCCCCTTGTCTGCCTCTAATCCTGCTGCCACATCTTGGGCAAGTGACTTCCCACTCAGGGCCTCAGTATCCTCATCCTAAAACTAGGACCTTGACTGTGATGATGGCTATGGGTTCCTTCCAGCTTTAACATTCTTTGGCCAATACCCAGACAATTCCTGGAGAGACACTAGGACTGAGCTAAGCTGAGTGGCCAGGCACTAACTAACTAACCTGGTTAGGTACTCTAAACCAACAGCATAGTGGCCAAGGTGGGAATATAACCTCTCCCCCTCACAGAGATTTTCAGTCACTCCTCTGGATTTATATTTTTTAAAAAAAGAGAGAGAGAGAGAAATGACATCATAACAGAATTTATGGAAAGAAATGAAACTGGAAATAAAAGGGGGGATTTCACTGGTATTGGGGGAGGGGAGTAGAAGCCTACACTGCCATCCTTGTTTATTTTATTATTTATTTTTGCAAGTATGTAATCAATGTGTAATCAGTCTTACTGTTTTGAATAACATGTCCTGATTGCAATTTAAGGATAGTCTCTGGGAATTGCAGCTTTTGGACCAACTGTAGAGAAAAAGCAAATGTAAAACTAAACAAACCCCTCCAAATCGCCTGCTTGACTCAACGCAGCCATTCTCCCACCCTCTTCCCTTCTGCTCTGGCCCCTGGTTGGTACCTGCTCTTTATGATCTTCTTCCAGTTTCTGGATGTAGTGGGTCTGGAGTGTGGTGATCTCCTCTCCAGAGTTTTATTTTCCACACACTAAATATCTTAAAAGTTTCATAGGCATTGATCAGGTACAAAGTAGAAACTTTAGACAAGTATTACCTTCCCTTCCCGCTGGCTTCTTCTTCGCTCCATTAAGGGGGCCAGGGCTTCTGCAGGGAATTCCTGCTCCCATGCCCTTTGCTGTAACCCTCACGATGACCTCTGGCTCCTAGGGTCAGGCTGGTCCACCCTCTGCAGCTGCAGGCCCACCTGCCTGCTCAAATCCAGCCCAAGCCCCGGGACTAACTCACAGCTGCTCTGACTTAAAACTCAAGCCCTCAGGGGATGCCTTAGAGTTGGGGTGGGGGGTCGGGGGGTGGATGGAGAAGGTCGGAGGGAAGAGTAGGAGGGAGGGGTGAGAAAGGGGAAAAAGAGAAATGGAAAGAATATAAGCTGTCACTAGGGCTAACTCTGCTTGTTCTTCCAGTCTCAGCTGACACAGCAGAAAGGTGGGGGGCGGGGGCGGTGGGCGGAGGTGGCAAGAAAAGTCCAGTTAAAGCCCCATCTCGTCTTCCCAACTCCCGTTTTGGTTGGCTCAGGGCACGCCATCCTCTCAAAGACTTGTTTCAGAGGGAGGGGGTGCGGGTGGGAAAGGAATTTGGCTCCTTCAGTTTTCCATGATCTTGCTCAACCCAGACATAAATTTGGCCAATAAACCTAACTCTGGAACTCGACTTCAACATGGCATTTGAGACCAGGCTTGGAGTTGAAGCCAGGGTGATGGAGGCCAAACCCCTCAAAGAAGCAAAGGCTGAATTCACTTTTATTTAGGTAATGCTTTTGCTTTCTTTTCCAGAAGCCTATTTTTTGTCCCACGATGTCTCATTTCTTAATGACAGAACCGAAAGCCAGAACCCACGGCTCCCTACATCTCAAACTGAATGTCTCACCAGCACAGAGGAGACCTACCCGAACCCCGGTATCTATGCTGGGGACCAGCCCATCAAACCTCATTCCCCACCAAAAATGCCGGAAAGCAAACCCAGTACTTCCTTGACTCCCTCCACTCACCGCTATTTACTGAGCTTTGCCCATCAAATAACTCCCGTCTTTCATCTCCCTCCAGCCTCACACACACTCTTTTTTCCGTATCTATCTCTGCTCCTGAACTGGCCAGAATGAAATGCAGAGCCAGGCTCGCTCTCAGCACCCTGCTCTCGGGCCCACTCCCTCTCCAGTTGCTCAGCAACAGCCTAGCAAAACACCCTCTCCTCCGCCCTCTCCTTTCCCTCCCAGAGGCTTTGGCTGCCTGCCACCTCACTCTCCTCTGCTCCCCATTTCTGATTCCAGAAATGCACCTTTTTTGGGTTCTACATGTTTGGTTACATATAAATATATATAATATAGTATATTCCATATATACAATATATAATACGCATTATATAGATATAATATGTCGTGTGTGTGTGTGTGTGTGTGTGTGTGTGTATGCTGCAACTGCGGGAGGGAGGGGGCAAATCCATATCTGCAAGCTCAGATTTTGGCGGGGGTAGGGGAGAGGAGGGAGGTGGGAGGTGTGTTGGGAAGCAGGAATTTTGGCTAAAGGACCAAAAGGGCACTCTCCCTCTCTCTGTCCATTTCTCTCTCCTTAAGAACGGTCTCTACACCATCTCCAACTTTTTGGGGACCCGCCCAGTGGTTGTCCAGCTAAAACGCCCTTTCCAGGAGCGCCCACTCCCATCCCATCTGTTCGGGAAGAAGATGTCGGCACCAGCCGCAGTGGAGCGCCGCCAACCCTCAACAGCAGCCGGCCGGGCACCTGCCTTCGGCGGGGTGGAGTCGGAGAGGAGTGCTGGGGAGGGGGCGGGTAGAAGAGGCGGCTTCGGGTTGGCCCAAAGGCACTCAGAAGGTAGGGGTTGAGCAAGGGGCGGCAGGGAATTCTACAGGGGATCTTGCTTGGGACTGAAGTGTCGTGTGTGTGTGTGTGTGTGTGTGTGTGTCTGTGTGTCTGTGTGTGTGTGATGCGCCCTCCGTGCTCGCCTAGCAATTGCGCGCGCGTGCGCCCTGCGTGTACACCCTTCACACTAGCCACATCACACTATACACGCTTGGCAAATAATAAGTGGAGCCAGGATGCGGCTGAGTGACACCTTGCGTACTTTCGGTGTGACTGGATTGTTACCCAGGGCGGTGGCTTCCAAGCCGGGAAATCAATTAATGTTTTCCCCCTCTGCTAGGCTTTTCCAAATCCACATCCCCCAAGATGAAGGCGGGGAGGACCGCCTTTGAAAAGTGGATCTTAATAAAAATAATCTCACAAGCCGGTCTCTGGGGTTCCCAGAGCCTGCACATCCTCCCCTTTTCCTCTTTTTGCAGGCTGCAACCTGCAAAAAGATCGACTTTTTGCAGGTTTGGAGATCGACTATCTCTTGCAAAGTTAGAGGGGCTGGCCCCTGCGCCTCTCAAACCCTGCAGGGTTTGCGGGGACTGAGGCTGAACACAGGAAGCTCTCCGGCCTCCTGGCAAGCGCGGACGCACTCCTCTCCTGCACTATAGTGACTGAAATTTGCACTTCAGAAAACTCATGTTAGGGTGCTCGTGAGTAACGGAAAGGGACAGGGAGGGAGAAGGGGATTGCCCCCGTAACTAAACTGTCTCCGTAACTAAACTACGGCAAATAAACATTGTTTAGCCAAGTTTTAACCCCTTTTGGAGAGAATCAATAGCCAGTTTGACGTCTTAGAACCCAGACTTTTATGTAGTTTATTTAACTTTTTTTTTTTTTTTAACTAAAGATCAGGTAACTCTTTCCAAAAAGAAACTCAGTCTAAGGGGGTAGAACTGTTCTGATTGAACAAGTAGCTGTGTCAATCATTTCAACCCTAGACTCCTGGCGCCGAGAATTTGGGGGCGGCGCAACCCGGGGGCGGGGCAAGCGGAGGCGAGGCTCCCAGTGCGTGGCTTTTCTGTCTCCGCCCCCTGAATTTTGCATTCTGCGTTTCCAGGGCCCCTCATGCACTTAATCCACACCCACTTGTGATCTGGTTTAAGAGATTGGGGAGGGCGGGGTGGGGGGATTGCGGAGGGAGGAATTGCGGGGCGGGGGTGGAGGTGGTGGTGGTGCCAGGAATCTGCATAGGCGAGGAAGTTGAAAGGTCTGAATCTCACATCCCCTTTTGCCTCCCAGCCCTATGTCCACCTTTCATCCTAGGTAAAATCTGAATTGGAGAGGGGGAAACGGAATTGGATTCAGAAGCGAACACCAGGCACAGAATAGCAAACCCTTCCTTTCTACTCTTCCCCACCCCCACCCCGCACCCCCGCGCTCCTAAAGTATTTTTTTCCCTTCCTGGGATAAAGTAAAAGTCATTTTGCAGTTAAATACGTTTTACCATCTACCACAGGCAATCATCTTCAATAAAAAGCAATGGTTATGCACATGGGAGGGGCTTCAGGGCTCCCACCCGAAAGGCATTAGCTACCAAGGATGTGGGGTGTTTGTGGTGTGTGTGTAGGGGTGGAGGGATAGAAACGTCTGGAGGCAAGGGGGTGGAGGGGCCAAGAGGGACAAAGGTGGAATTAGCCCAGAAGATGGGTAATGCCTCTCTCTCCAGGCCGCAATTAAAATAATATTTTAACAAAAGAGATTTTTTTCCAAGTTCAGAAAAAAACCTATGCGGGGCGCGAGGGGGGTGGAGGAGGGAGTTGATAATGTAACATACACTCTTTCAGACTGTAGATAGGGTACCAGGGGATTTGGACCTTGTGACCGAATAAGAGCTCAGAATCAGTATTCGGACAGAGTAGGGGGAGGGGGCGGGCAAGGTGTGGGTAGGAGGAAGGAGGAAGGAGAAAGAGCGAAAGCTGGGATAGACTCGGCTAGACAGTTCCCCCGGGTAGCAGGATCCTCCAGGGCTCCAATTCCGGGGTGCAAGGACCCTCCCCGACTACTCCCGAGCTGCACCCCAGCTCGAAGCCACTTGCTGCGCAAAGCGCGCGGGCCCAGCCGGTCTCGTGTCCCCCGCCCGTGCGCCGCGTAACTGACTGGCACACTGAGCGCGCTCACCGATCTTGACTTGCTCGCGGTAGCTCTTTTCGTTGAGGCAAACCCCGCGGCCGTGCAGCAGGGCGTGCAGCGGCTTCTCCTCGTCCTGCCGGGGGAGGCACCGCAGCCCCTGGGCGCAGCGCTCGGTGTAGACGCCGCACGACTGCCCCTCGGCCAGGGCGCAGGTCATGCAGCAGCCGCAGCCCGGCTCCTTGACCAGCTCGCAGCCCAGGGGGCTGGGGGGGCACATGGAGAGGGCTTTCTCGTCGCAGGGCTCGCAGTGCACGAAGGAGCCCAGGCTCTGGGCCGGCCCCGCATAGGCGGCCAGCAGCAGGAGGACCGCGGTGAGCAACACCATCTTCTCTTAGTCGCCCCCTTTACCTCGGGGTGGGGCAGGAGAGCGAGAGTGCAGGGATAAAGGGGCCAAGAGGGCCCCCGGAGATTTTTTTGTTTTTGTTTTTGTTTTAAAATTTCTGGCAGGTAGAGCAGGTGCCCTCCCCCAGACACTTGCAAAAATGTAGAGAGAGGTGGAGGACTGGGGTGCCTGCGAGCAGGTCCCAGTTGCAAGAATTAAAGCCTTGCAACAGGTTGGGGGAAGCAGGGCAGCGCCAGGTGCACGCAGTGAGCGGAGGCCGGAGAAACCCTCAAGCCTGAGCGGGTCAGAATTATACGGGGAAAAAAGCCGCAAAATTGTTCACCCCCAAGCAACCACCGAAATAATGAGATCGGATGCAGTGGAGATGGCGTTGGGGGTGGGAGAGAAAAATGGATTTATCTTTAAAATTTTTGCTTAAAATCTAAAATATACCCCGCTTTCTAACCCTCAGCTGCCAGCGGTGCGCGGCGCCGCAGAACAGGTAAGAGGCGTTGGCTGCAGCCGAGAGGGTGGGAGAAAATGTTGAAATCAAGAAATTAAAAAACAAAAACAAAAACAAAAAAACCCCAAACCCTAACACCTCTTTTCTCCCACTTTGCCACCTCCTCTTCGAAATTCGCAGTTTCTACGCGAAGTCCGGAGAAGGGTGAAAACGGAGGAGGGGTAATGAAAAGGAGCAAAAAAGGGAAAAAGCCCACACTGCTTTGCAGCTCTTTCCTAGCTCTTTTCCCCTGCAGAAGTTTCCAAAGAGACTACGGGCTCCGGGAGAGCAGGCGCTTTTAAATAGCCGGCCCCTGGCTGCCAGCCAGTTTGTAGCTGCAATTTGAGCTTCCCAACACCCAACTCAGGCAAGGATGCCAAGGAGCTCTGCAGTACAAACTCACACGGGGTGGGGGTGGGGAGAGGCCTTCTAGACACAAGGGGGCTCCCCTTCGCTCCCTGAACAGCGCCCTCCTCCCCCCGGAATGTAAGAAAGGGGCAAGGGGGACAGGCTGGGGCTACCGAGAATGGGGAAGAGGTGGAGGGGCCAGTGGAAGACAGAGTTCTTCGGAGCAGGGTGAACACAATGAGGAGAGTAACTTCGTCTCCCCCTCCCTCCTATCCTTTAACTAGTCAAGGCACAGGCTGAAGGGAGACGTATTTTCTTCTTAGCCAACTGGATATACCATGCCCAAGAAATCTTCCTAAGCTTCTGCAATGGACTGTATGCTGGTGTCTGTTTCCATGTGGGGTGTGTGTGTGTGTGTTTGGGGGACAGGTAGTGTAGGATGGCCAGTGATGTCTGGTGAGCTAAATTTAAAAAAGAAAAAAAATTGAATTTCTCCCCTAAAAGTCTGGAGAAGAGGATTTAATCAGGGGGTTTCTGTACTCATGATGAAGAGGTGACCAGTTGCCTTCAGCTACGTTGGCCAGGGAGGTTCTCTCTCTCTTTCTCTCTCTCTCTCTCTGTGTGTGTATGTGTGTGTGTTGTGTACCTGCAGGAATGGACATTCATACAACAGCATTATTGAGAGCAGCGAGTTGCAGAGATGGACACTTTGGAGGAAACGCTAAGTCTGAAAACCTTGCATGGTGGCCTAAAGTGTCCTTGTGTGTGGGGTTCTTAGAGGGAAGAAAGGTGGATTGGAGTGACACTTCCCTCTCTGTCATTTTGCAGAGGTATTTCTATTGGGCAGGGCCACATCCCTGGAGGGAGTGGGTGGCAGAGTAGCTGGAGGAGACCTTGTGATAGGTTGACAGGTTAGTTGGTGCTTATAGGCACATCTCAGGAATATGAGCTGACAGGGCCACAGGACCTGCTTGGAAGAGGTCCTGACCAGGAACCGAATCATGCCACTAGAACCTCTTTAATAAAATGAAAGAAAACTAAAGCCTTGAAAAAAGGAAGGTGGTGGTTTTAGCTTTTTCTGAAATTGACCTGAGTGGGCCATGAGCCTCACAGGCAAGTCAGAGAGAAATGACCAATGTCACTGCCCCTGCTGGGTGGACTTGGTGTGGGCTGTTACACCTTTTACATTGTGCTTCCTCCCTTGAGAAGTATTCTAACTTTCCTTTGGAGAAGGGGCTGCATTTCATGAAGTTTGCCACTAGACTGCACCCTTATCTATGATAAGAATTCTTTCTGGAGGACTGCTTTTAAGAAAATATTTTTTCTTGCTCGTTCAGTTCAGGAGCATCTCACTTTATGCCGTTAACACCCCCAGATCCTGATCTCTCTTCTCACTTATCTATTTGCCGAAAGGCACATTTTAAAACAAGGTTAACGTTTAAAGTTATGTCTTTGCCTGTACTGCCAAAGGGGATTTAGGTGGTGGCTGGGAGAGGGAGGAGCATTGTGTGTAATGATTAAAACAAAAAATAGCAGCAAAGCTCATCTTAATTTCTTCTTTTCTCTGTCTGAGGGCTTGGTAAGGTAGGAACAAATCAATATTCAAAACTTTGGTGGAAATATTTTAGAAGTGAGGGAGATCATGTGTTATTTTGTCATTTGTGTCAAGTTCAGACTACAAGAGTGGCAGCAGAATGTGTGCAGTATGTTCTCTTCCCTGCTCCTATTTCTTTCTGCACACCCTTAGCAGCTCAGCCTGCCTCAGGCACACTGGTAGCTTTTAAGATGATTGGGGGAAATTGTGGTACTCCTTCCAAAGAAACATGAGTTGCCTCGTTCCAGTCACCCTGTATTCTGAGAGAGATGGCCTCTAGTGACACCTCTTTTTGTGTAGCCGACTTCCAATGGCTGGATAATACAATATGTGAAGACAGGTAAAAGGAGGGGGGATCACTCACAGAAAAGATAAAAAGGGTAGAGAGAAGGGAGGAGGAGAATGTGGTGGGAGCTGGACCCTGGGGCAGAGCAGTACAGGTTGCCATGGAGAGAGGTTACTCTGCAAGACTGTAAATGTTAAGCAGCCATTCTTTTTTTTTATACTTTAAGTTCTAGGGTACATGTGCACAATGCGCAGGTTTGTTACATATGTATACATGTGCCATGTTGGTGTGCTAAGCAGCCACTCTTTATCTCCACTTAGAAATGGGCTTAGGTTATAAGGGATTCAGACACTGGAGCTGTTGTCCAAGAGACCCTGGGATAGGCTTCCCGAGAGGGCATGAGAGAAAGAAGAATTCTCAGTAGCCTGGGATTGTCTATAGTAATTTCATCCAAAGATGGAGGACTGGCCAGATGGGTGTTGTTTCTGAGTCCATAATTAACATATGACAGTGGAGTGGGAAGGTGTTGGTGTTGTTACTGCAGGATGCGGGATTATGGAGGATGCCTATGAGCCTTACTTGATTCCATTTTCCCCTTCCCTCCATTCTGGAGGTCTAGATCTGTTCACAATCACCTTTAGAAAATTGCTTGTAGAAAAAAAAAATAGTTTGCATCAACCAGGGTAATTGGGAGGGGATCATTAATTCCTGCCAGATACAAATGTTCCCTTCCTAGAGACCCCCCTTTGCTGCCGGCTTGCTTTCGCTGTCATGGGCTTCCCAACTCTGGCATAGACTAGCTTCTATACCTGTCAACTGCATCTTTTTCGGGGAAGTAGTATTTAAATATCAACCACTTGTGTCCCGTTTCCCTGGAGATCACCCCTCCTCTTTCCTTTAAAAGATTAACTGCTTATCAAAACCAACTTTCAAGAAATGCAACGGAGTGAAAGATTTATGCTCTTTTATCTGGATAACTTTTCAAAGGATAGATAGTGTTTTTATTTTATAAAGCTTCAGATTCCTTACCTGTGGTCATTTCCTGTGAGTTTCTAAGTGATTTTCAAGGATGATGCCTGATAACACAGTTTGGGAAAGCTAGACTTTTTAGTAGGACACAAAGTATTGTGGATTCTACTGGTTAGAATGGAAAAATGTTAGCTAAGGATCTTGTCTTCATTCTCTTTTCTGTGTCACTCTCACCACTCTCAGACAGGCTTATTTATATAATTTATTCAATTTTTAAAGACCTCATGACATTGACTTCAGTCTCTCCCAGAGGCCAACACACATCAAGAATACTAATGCTGCGGCCATGTTGTCCTGGTCCCAAACTAAGGTACAGTGATGTTCAATAAAGAAAGTGCCCCCTTGTTCAGGTCCTTCCCTAGCTCTGGGAGGTTCAGCAAGACTGAAGTCTGTGTTAAAGAGCAGCGTGAGGCAACTTTGTTGCAGTGATATTGCTGAAGGCTAGGTGGCAGGATAGATACATCATTAGAAACACGCCTCCTTTCACGAAGGGAAAGAAGCAGATACTGGTAGAAGTGTTTAACAACGGGGATGGGGGAACGGGGGAAGAAAAAGCATGGATGGAAGGACAGGTACGGACACCCTGTGGGTCCACTTATAGGCCACCCCAGCATCGGCACTGCACTGTTGCCCCAACAGCACCAGGCCAGCCTGAGGTGCAAAACCCTCTGTGTCCCACCAGATGCTGTGTTCATGATTACTTTTCTTTGGAGAAAAGGTATGGCCAGGGTAGGAACTTGATGACTTTGGGTTCATCAAAGGGTGTCCTAAACCTTCTCTGAGGAATAATCAGAAATGATCTTCAGCCACAATTCATAAAAATTCCCCGTTAAATTAAAAAACGGTAATTATGGCACATTTCAAACATTCAAAGAACAGAAGATAATAGAGCATGTGCCCTCCACTCCCTACACTTATTTGACACATGTTCACTTTTTGCCGTTGTTGTTGAAGATTTTTATTTTTTTTTATTTTTGAGATGGAGTCTTGCTCTGTCTCCCAGGCTGGAGTGCAGTGGCACGGTCTTGGTTCACTGCTACCTCCACCTCCCAGGTTCAAGCGATTCTTCTGCCTCAACATCCCTAGTAGTTGGGACTACAGGTGCGCACCACTGTGCTTGGCTAATTTTTGTATTTTTAGTACAGACAGGGTTTCACCATGTTGGCCAGGCTGGTCTTGAAATCCTGACCTCGTGATCCACCCACCTTGGCCTCCCAAAGTGCTGGGATTACAGTCATGAGCCACCGCGCCCAGCTGAAGATTTTGTTAAAAGAGAAGTAGAGTGGGACAGATAACAGCTCACCTCCCATGCATGCCATCCCTGCATCCTCTTCCCTGGACAGAGGTAGTCACTGTCCTGAAATAGCTCTGTATCCTTTCTGCACAATATTTTTCTAGGTTTTATGTGTAGTTTCTCATAGAACAGAATTATAGTGATTTTTGAGGGTAAAACCATGTGCTACTTTAGAGTTAATTTTGTAGTGGTGCTTGCAGTGGTGGCAATTTAACTAGAGTCTAAATTGACCCTGAGGCTGGCTGTTAAAGGAGCCGGAGCCAGCTGTGACGCAGAGTGATTTATATCCCGATGTGAGCTGCATATAAGTTAATAGCTGCACGAATTGATGTTAAGGAGGCTTCTGGAGCAGTTCCAGACAGATAGGGCAGAGCAGGGCAGGCTCCATAAATACTGTTTCTGGTTGGAGCCCTTCTGTCTTCTTGGATCATGGGATCTGGCATGTTCCTACAATGGACCGCTCAGAAGCTATTTCAATTTTGGAAAATGAGATTAACCAGGAAAAGTGATCTGTTGTGACTTAGAGACAGTGTTGGTAGCACCAGATCTAGGTGGGAGAGAGATAGGGTAGGTAGAAAAAATGGAATCACATGGAAAAAGAGGAGAGAGAGAGAGAGAGTGTTAACTACTTGAAGCAGGTTTAATATGATTCATATGAACCGTGAAAAGGCCAAGTAAAATCACAGTGCATGGTTAGCAGCTGAGATTTCACACAGTTTGGGAGGGAGAAGTGGTAAGAGCTAGCTTACCACTGTTAGTGCAGAGGGTAAATTTGTGTGAATTAGGAAAAGATGACCTTCCTCAAGATACTTTACTTGTATTCATCAGAATATTGTTATAAAATACAGATTCTGTTAGGACAGGAAACTTTACTGCCTCTTCCAGGAAATTGTCATAATGAATGTACCTGTCTATGCTCTGTGAATAGCACCACTTAAACGGGGTTCTTGCTGTGTAGTACACAATCTGCACAGCTCTATGCAATGGCCCTGGTTGGAAGAGCTAAACTTCATATCTAAACTAGCAGGAAACACTGCTTTTCTACTAGTGTGGAAAGCATGGGTCCAGTGATGTGATTTGATCCATTACTGGGGCTAAGGGATAGTCCTGAAACATTTAAAGCAGCTGCCTCTGGCCGTGTTCCCAGCTGGGTCAATCTAAACCCCTATGCCCTTCTTTCCTTAGAGAAATCAAGCTTTTCCATGCCTCCACACCTGTGCACAAACTCTTCATTCTGACGGGAACACTTTTCTTCTTCACTGCTAACTGGTGAGCTGCTAATTGTCATTAAAAACCTGGATGAAATCACATCTACTTTGGAAGATTTTGCTGACTCTTGTGTGTGATTTCCTAAGTGCATCTTGCTGGTGCCCCTGGGATCCTCTGTGTCTTCTTCAGTAAAATAGGGGGAAAATATTGTCTGCTTCAAAGGGTTGTCGTGGGACTTGAGTGAGGCAGTCCATGTAAATCTTGTTAGTGCTTAATCAATATTACCTGCTGTAGTCCCAGCTTCCCCATTAAACTGAGGATCTTGAAGGGCCCCAGGTTTTATTCATCTTGGTTTTCCTCCTATCCTTACCTTTTGGTCATGAGCCCTTAGTAAAGTTTCTAGCACAGAAGGCACTTAATACATTATTTTTAATTGAAAAACATTGAGTGTGGTGGCTCTTGCCTATTATCTCAGCACTTTGAGAAGCCGAGGTGGGGAGATCACCTGAGGCCAGGAGTTCAAGACCAGCCTAGGCAACATGGTAAAACGCTGTCTCTACAAAAAATACAAAAATTAGCTGGGCATGGTAGCCCACGCCTGTAGTCCCAGCTGCTCAGGAGGCTGGGGTGGGAGGATCACCCAAGCCTAGGGAGGTCAAGGCTGCAGTGAGCCGTGATTGCGCCACTGCACTCCATCTTGGGTGACAGAGTTTGACCCTGTCTTAAAAAAACAAAAAGAAAAATATTTACCACCCCTGAATTATTCCAGCGTCTTCCAACATCTTCCTAAACGCCTGAGTTTATCTTTGCATCGTTTTGCCTGACTGTTGGTAATGTCTATGTTGATGTGTTTCTATTATGTTCTTTTATATACTAGTCTGGTCAATCCTGTATATTGCAAACGTAGCTTATAAACTCTTTACAAAAATTCCAATAGAGCCCTATTGTTGGACTTAAAATATGTTAATTGTAATGTAACTTAAATATGTACAAACATTTTAAGGTGTATGCTCTGTATGCTAACCTCACTGTAAAATCCAACTAATATGTAAATAAACCCAACTAAAGTTACAAACTCAACAAAGTGCAAAATGACGACATTAATTTGTGTGTTGATTGGTGTTTGGTTGATGTTTTGCTGAAAATAAATCACTACTCATGTGATTATGGCTTAACTGTGACAGTGCAAGTTTTTTTGAGCTTGGCATGCACATTTGATATTTTGTTTGATGATTTAACTCTCCCACTACTTTTTTTTTTTTTTTTTTTTAAAAACAACAATGGAGTCATGTCTTGCATAGTGGTTAGTTTTAAAGTCATCTTGAAATACAAAAATTGAGTATAATCAAGATTCCCCATGAAAAGTCCTTAAATTACTGACAAAACAAAACGGTACTGCCAAATCTTCACTTTTTGTAACATGGCACCATGTCGCTCAGCCTTCACTCAGCTTCCACACATTATCTCAGGACCATGTCTGCTTCTGCTCTTCCGCTCATCAGCAAATGACAATGAAAGTGGTGTTACTTGGCTTCTATGCCTTAGAAAATGAAAAAAGTCTTCTAGAGCTGAATTAGGTGGTCATCCAGATGACCTAAAATATGTTTATTTTCAAGATTATTAGCAAAATGACACATACACACATATATTGCAAAACAATTAGCATAGAATATATCTCTAGATCACTCCAGTTTGAGAAATACTGGTGTACTCCTTCACTGTCTTTTTCACTCTCATCCAAGATGGCTCTGTAGTCAAGGAGAGCATAAATGGTATTCAGCGACTGCTTCTTTGGTCCAGGCCCAAGGAGTTACCTCCTCATCAATACAAGGAACACAGACACTTGACCATGAACCGAAAGCTGGGTTCACAGTTTCACAGACTCTTGAGCTGACTAGAACTCCAGGAAGCTGATCTGCAGAGATTCTGTTCCAACTTTTGGTCTGCTGGCAAGGCTGTGAAGTCACTCAGTTTAACTAGGCAATTATTGGGTTTTAAATAGACTCAGGACTTATCCTCTGAGAGCTCCTTTCTAGGCCAGACACACTTGACCAGCTGGGACAAAAAATCTACACACAACCAAATGTCAAATCTTGGACAAAACCACACTTTAAATATAAACAACATGAACAGTCTCTAGTATTATGGCTCATGTGTGTATGTGTGATGGGGAGTATATTGGAAGCTACATACAGAGATGTCATGGGGCCAGGAGAGTTGGCTACCAATTTGTTGGTGAATGAGGAAGGAGGAGATACTGTTTGCAGCATAAACATCATGACTTAATAGGTCCTTCTCCTTGTGTAGACTTACAACAGGTTAATGCACCAATTCGATTACCAAGCAGAGAACAAAAGCATCTTAACCACAAGCCAACCAAGAGAACATCTATTTAAAGCAAGGATTGAAAGACCAGGCTGGGCACAGTGGCTCACGCCTGTAATCCCAACGCTTTGGGAGGCCTAGGCGGGTGGATCTTCTGAGGTCAGGAGTTCAAGACCAGCCTGGTTAACATGGTGAAACCCTGTTTCTACTAAAAATACAAAAGAGTAGCCAGGCGTGGTGGCAAGTGCCTGAAATCCCAGCTACTCAGGAGACTGAGGCAGGAGAATCGCTTGAACCTGGGAGGTGGAGATTGCAGTGAGCCGGGAGCGCACTATTGCACTCCGGGTTGGGCAACAACAGCGAAACTCTCTCTCAAAAAAAAAAAAAAAAAGACTGAGTGGACAGAGATGTGGGATTTACCCAATTGGCATAGATTAAATGTGGAGGGTGGGTTTCTCTGAGACCCAAATGTTGAGTATCACGTTTATTTTTATTAAAGCAGCTCATCCTTGAGCAAGTTGCATAACTTTTTCTGGTTCAATTTATTCTTCTGTAAAGTGGATTATGGTACGTATCAGTGGGGTGTTGTGAGGACTAAATAAGATCATCTATGTAAATCACTTAGCACAGCACCTACTACAAAGTATATTAGTTTGCTAAAGCTGCCTTAACAAAGTACTACAAATGGAATGACTTAAACAACAGAAACTTGTTGTCTCACAGTCCTGGAGGCTAGAAGTCCAAGATCAAGCTATCAACAGGGCCGTGCTTCCTCTGAAGGCACCACTTCTGGAAGAATCTATTCCAGGCTTCTCTCTCAGCTTCTAGTAGGTCGTTAGTTTGTGGCAGACTTCCATCTTCATATTGTTTTCTCCCTGTGGTGTATCTGTGTCCAAATTTTCCCTTTTTAGAAGGACACCAGCCATTTTGGATTAAGGGTCCACTCGACTCCAGTATGACCTCATCTTAACTAATTATATGTGCAAGGACCCTATTTCCAAATAGGGGCACATTTGGAGGTACTGGAGGTTCAGACTGAACATATGAATTTTGGGGGACACAATTCAATCCATAACACACTCAAGTGGTAATTATTATTCACAATGTCTTTTAAAATTACCTTTTGGTTTTTTTGTTTTGTTTTGTTTTGTTTTTGAGACAGTCTCCCTCTTGTCACCCAGGCTGGAGTGCAATGACACGATCTCGGCTTACTGCAACCTCCACCTCCCGGGTTCAAGCGGTTATCCTGCCTCAGCCTCCTGAGTAGCTGGGATTACAGGCACCTGCCACCACACCCAGCTAATTTTTGTATTTTAGTAGAAACAGGGCTTCACCATGTTGGCCAGGCTGGTCTCGAACTCCTGACTTCAGATGATCCACCTGCCTTGGCCTCCCAAAGTGCTGGGATTACGGGTGTGAGCCACCACACCTGGCCTCTGTGAATATTTTTATACACAAAATTTTCAGATCTGCATCTCTCTTCTCATTGTCCTTCTAGGCCTTAATTTTGCCTAGAAAAAAGTGCCATGAAAGCAGGCAGTTTGACGGCTGTGTTCACCGTTGCATTGCCCAGGGCCTACAAGAGCAACCGACATATAGTAGATGCTCAAATATTTGTGAGTAAATGAATGAAGTCTATTTCTTTCCTCCTTTCCTCTTTCTATTTTTTCTTTTGATTACTCAATAGCCACCTTCTCTTTCTTGTTATCTTTTTTACGTTGCTAAAGTATTAAAGGCAAAAAAAAAAACCAAACAAATTTTAATTTTCTTTGTTGATAATTACTAAATCCTCCCTAATCACTTGCTGTCTGCCACCAGTTAGAAACCCAACCAGATGGGAAAGGGCCTGGGAGAGTAGGGGGTGGGGAGAGATGCCTGTGTTGGAGAGAGCTGGAGTCCACTTGGGGCATTTCCTAGGGGTTGATATGGGCCAGGGCTGGGAGTCTGGAATGAATGGGACTTAATTCTACTCAATAGTCTGGGAAGAAATAAATGAGGTCAATATTGACCCTAGAGGTTCAAAGTCAAAGTTTAAATGAGGCACCACCAGTAAAGGCCCCAAAGATTTGGTCACCTGCATCAGATGGTTTCTGGCCTGCAAACACATAGGGAGTTGTAAAATCTTGGACTCAGGCAGAACCCGGAATATGAAATACAGGGAGAAAACACTCTGTATTCTAGAAATCCTGAGATAAACTGTCATATGCTAAGCTTCTCTGGAGTGGTCTCTGGACCCCATCTCCTACTCCCCCAAAACAGAAATGACTGAAAACTGCAGACACACTAATCATTACTGATTAACTGTCATCATCTGTGTACATATGTATTTATCCACCTACCTACCTTTTTCTCGCAGCTGTAAAACAGAGGTTACCTATGCACACTGCCCTAGAAAGAAACAGGAAGGATACTGGCTGGCTGGGGACTGGGAGATGTGGGTTTAAGGGGGACAGTTGCAATTCACTTTTTGCCTGTTGTCACCATTTGGGTCTCTGAAAACAGCATTGGCTCACCCTCCCCCACCTTCTTTATTCCCAAAGATTTGACTGGTTATTTAATTATATTAACACAAATCATTTCATTGTAGAGAATTTCAAACAGACACAAAAGATGGCTCTCCCATTACTCCATGGCCACCCTGTCCCATATACACAGCTCCATCTGCTCCCCCCATTCCCATTGACTGGATTTTAAAATAGAATGAAAACATGGCCCTTCAGTCCAGGCACAGTATTATGTTTATGGGGCATCTTTCTTCTTACACCCTGAACACTCACCTGCATTTCCTGACTAGTAAGTAGGGAGGGGGTGATTCCTCTCTCTATTGGAGAAGAAAATTTGGTGATCTATAGAAGTGAGTGTTTGGGGAAAGTGGGTCAGTGGAGGATGCAGGTGAGGTTCCAGAGTCTGGACATACAAGAGGATGGGGTTGGGGGCAGATGATCTGGGCAGAGAAAGCAGTGAAGCAAGAGGTGGAGAAAAGGGGGTGGAGAGGGCACATCCAGGTGAAGCGTCCTGAGTATAGGGGAGCCCACAGGACTGGAACAAGTGGGGCTGGTGGTACCTATCTAGGGATCATCCGCAAAACTGTGGCAATATGAACATGACCTCCCACAGAGAATCACTGGGCAGAAGAGAGCACCTGGTCTGAGCTTAGGAGAAGAGCCCGAGTTATTGCTTGAGAGGAAAAGAGGAACAGAGAAAGAACAGTCTGGAAATAAAAGGAGCAACTGAGGCATCAGTCTCTGCCTTCTTGAACTAGGAATGCTCTAAGAGAAAGAAGAAAATCACCATAATAACACCATTAGCCAACATTCATAGAAGCCTTCTTACATGCGAGCCACCTGACATGCATTATTTTACTTAATCTTCACTACAGCCTTATAAGGGAAAGCACATTTATTAACTTACTTTATAATTGAGACTGGAGGCACTGAATGGCTTAAAAAACAAGCCCAAGACCACACAGCTACTAGATAGAAGAGTTGGGCTACGAGCTCAGGAAGTTTGAGCTGGCAGTCTCCACACTTAACCATGCCAACCTGCCTGCCTGGGGAAGCCATGGTTGGTTTCGCATGATAAAGAACTGCCACTGAAGCCTGAATTAAGGGAAAGGGTGGTGGGTTGCCGAGAGTAGAAGTCGATGAGAGCCACCACATGGAGTCATCAGTACAGACCAACCAGTCAGTCTAAGAGATCGTTCTTGGAAGAGGGAAGAGAGAGGTAGTGGCTAGATTGATGACTGTGCTGGTTAACTTATGTGTCAACTTAACTGGGTTAAGGGACACCCAGACAGCTGGTAAAACATTATTTCTGGGTGTGTCTGTGAGGGTGTTTCTGGAACAGACCAGCATTTCAGTCAGTGAACTGAGTAAAGCAGATTCACCCTTACCAACATGGGCTGGCATCAGCCAATTCATTGAGGGCCCAAATAGAATAAAAAGGCAAGGACGATTGGGTGAACTGGCTCTGTCTTTTCCTGAGCTGGGACATCCATATTCTCCTGCCCTTGGACATCAGAGCTCCTGGTTCAAAGTTCCCCTGAATCTCACCCCCAATCCCCTCCAGTTCTCAGGCCTTTGGACTGGGAGTTACACCAGAGGCTCCGCTTGTTCTTAGGCCTTGGGACTCAAACTGAATTACACTATTGGCTTTCCTAGGCTCCATAATTGCATGAACCAATCCAATAAAAAAATTTCCTTTCATCTGTGTATCTATGTATTTCTCTATGTATCTGTATATCTATGTATTAGCAATCAATCAATCCATCCATCCATCCATCCATCCATCCATCCATCCATCCATTCATCCAACCAACCACCCAACCATTCATCCATCCTATTGGTTTTGCTTCTCTGGAGAACTCTGACTAGTACAATGGCCCTAGGAAAACCCTGGTTTTCTGCAAAATAGAGGAGGAAGTGGAGAAGCTGGTGACAAGGGAGACAAGAGGCGAAGGCAGGGAGTGGACATAGGAAGACAGCTGGAGTAGATACTTTTTGGTGTGGGTGGAGGGGCTTGGTTTCTGTGCAGGCAATGAAGGCAGAGAGGTGATTCCAGGAAGGAAGGAGGGATGAAGGGCACCTGTTTGATTTGACCATGGTGAAGGAAGTCAAGAGCTTGTCATCATGTCAAGGTGGGAAGAGACTGGAACCTATGGAGAGAAATGAGCGTGTGAAACAGCTGGGATAAACTGGGTAGGATGGCAGACTCTTGAGATTGCCAGGAAGTTGCTTATCCTGAGTCCCAGAGAAGTGTGCAGTTATATTTCTCGAGTTTTCTTGGTAGTGGCTTAACTTGATCACAGAGTGCCAGCATTGCAGAGATTGGTTAAGGCAGATGGAGGCCTGGAAATCAGATCAAACTTGCTCCTCAGTGCCTTCACCCTGCTTCTGCCAGCTCTGTGCCTGGCATGCAGGATGGGAAAGAAGAGAGGTGGTTTGGAAGCAGGAGGCAGGGAGCCCGCATCCCTGCCTTACCCTACCTCCTGCCACCACCTGGGCAGCACTGCAGTGAGCTCAAGGATGAGAAGGCTGACTCGGGTGACTGAGAGTCTCCTCTTAGAGCAAGTTGCTGCCCAGCTCCAGGGCTGGCCAAGCCATCTCTCCAACCAGATTTCAGAGAGAGGTGGCTGGCAGGAGCATGGTGATCTCACACGCCTCAGCACACTCCTTTCCCACCAGCTCCTGGGAGGTGTGGGCCATGCTTAGGAACTCCATGCTTTCAGCCTCACTGTTTAGCAGGATGGCCATTTATGCCCAAGGTTCAGATTCTCAGAGTGGTCCCTGTCCCCAGAGTAAGAACTACTTACCCTACCTCCTGCCACCACCCCGGCAGCACTGCAGTGAGCTCAGGAGTGAGGAGGTTGACTCAGGTGGCCCGATTCAGAGCAGGCACCCAACTACTGTAGAGTGAATTTCCTCCTGAACTCCTGGGGTAGTAGCCAGTGCCCCCAACTCCTAACCCAAGTCCAATTACCCAGCAGGCCCAAAGAAACATGAGTAAAGCTTCCATCTCTTTTCTAGACTTACACGGATGGGGCTCTGCCACAGGCATTGGCTATAAGCAGGTTGGTCTCTCTTTGCCATACGTTGCGACAGCAACAGGAAGAGAAAGATGCGGCCTGGTTAAAGCCCATTGGGAAATGTGAGCAGGATCAATGCTAGTTGAGAAATCTGGGGTACCTTTTTAGTAACAGCTTTATTGAAATATAATTATTCACACACCATACAATTCAACCATTTAAAGTGTACAATTCAATGATTTTTAGTATATTCATAGAGCTGTGAAACTATCACCACAATTAATTTAAAAATATTTTACCACCTTGAAAGAAACCCTGAGCCATTTAGCTATTACTCTATAATCTCCCCAACATCCCCTACCCCTAAGCAACTACTCATCTACTTTCTGTCTATAGATTTGCCTATTCTGGATGTTTCATATAAATGGAATCATATAATAAGTGGTCTTTTGTGGCTGGCTTCTTTCACTTAGTATAATGGTTTCAAGGTTCAACCATGTTTCAGCATGTATCAGTACTTCATTCTTTTTTATGGCTGAATAATATTCCAAGGTATGGATATACCATAGTTTGTTTATTCATTTATCAGTCAATGGACATTTTAGTTGTTTCTAGTTTTTGGCTATTAAGAATAATGCTTCTATGAACACTTGTATGCAAGATTTTTTTGTGTGAACACATGTTTTTATTTCTCTTGGGTGATGTACCTAGAATTGAGATTGCTGGGTCATATGGTAACTCTATGCTTAACTTTTTGAGGAAATGACCGGCTGTTTTCCAAAGTAGCTGCATCTTTTTCCATTCTCTGGGGCAATGTATGAGAGTCCCAATTGTCCACAGTCTTGTCAACACTTATTATTATCTGACTCTTTGATTATAATCATCCTACTGGGTATCAAGTGGTATCCATTGTCGTTTTGATTTGCCTGATGACTAATGATATTAAGCATCTTTCTATGTACTAATTGGCCATTTGTATATCTTCTTTGGAGAGATGTCTATTCAGATCCATTGCTTTTTATTTTATTTTATTTTTTATAAGATGGAGTCTTGCTTTGTCACCCAGGCTGGAGTGCAGCAGCGTGATCTCGGCTCACTGCAACCTATATTTCAAGGGCTCTATAGCCACATGTGCCTAGTGGCTACTGTATTGGACAGTGCAAATATAGACTATTCCCATAAATGCAAAAAGTTTTACTGGATGTTGTTATAGAGGCTAAGTTACATGTCCAAGATGACATATGGGTCATACATCATCCTTAGGCTCTGAGTCCTTGGATCAGTGCTAGATCTCAAGCATGAACCTAATTGACAAGAGAGAAAGGACTTACAAGAGGAAGAAACATTAAGTTGTTTTCATGGTTCTAAAGTTCTGTTGTATTTTTAAAAAGTCAGAAGAAGCCACCAGCAAATGAATCCAAGTCAGCTGATGTTTCATGAGAGTACTTCAGCACCAGGCACTGTGCTTTATTTTGTGTTACCAGGAACACAAAGTTGAGTATGTTTCCTGATTGCAGAGATCTTTACGGTTTTCTGTGGAAGACTGGACACATACAGTTAGTACAAAGCGCATACAGGTATTATCTTCAGAGAGATGCAGGCAACCAGCCTGGGGGCTGGGGATTAAGACTCACTCCCAGGGGCATCTCTATAGTACACACACCTTAATAGATGTCCTATTTTTCCTAGCCATTTAAGCACCCCCTTGTCTTTTTGACTCTCCCAGAGAGCATGACCAGCTTCAGGGAAGAACATACCGATTGTGTTATTACAGCGCTGTGCTTCGACACTGGCTGACATCTGGCCAACCCTACAATACTAAAACTGCACAGACTCACAGTGCAGAAGAGGCTGACAGCCCCAGTGAAAAACTGAGTTCTCCAGTTCTAACTTCCAGGGGTTATTCAAAGTGTCAGGGAAGTGGGGCAGGGAGTGGCGGAGGGAAGACATTCTAGAAAATTGATGAGGAGTGTTTGGGCTGGGGCCTTTTGGAAACTGCTCCCATCCTGAGGCTGGCCCAGCCTGCCCCATCTCACCCCAGTGCCTTTGAAGTGTGTTACCTGGACAGGGAGCTGAGCCATGCTTGGCAGGAAGGGGCGGAAGGCTGTGTGGTCTGGCACAGGGCAGAGCAGAGGGGCAGCGGGACTAAGCTAGGATCTGGTGCTGACTCACGGCACCTCTGCAGCCAGCATTCCACCAGCCAGTCCAGCTGGAAAATGAGGGAAGGACCCAAGTGGAGACCTCACTGAGAAATCCAGATGTCTTTCACGAGAATAAACAAGGCAGCCCTCCTTTCTTTCTCTGGCCCATGTTTCTCGCTTTGTGTGTGTGTCTGTTTCTGGGTCTCTGGGAGTGTGTGTGTGTGTGTGTGTGTGTGTCTCTTTTAGCTTTGAGCATTTTTCTCTGTTCCCTGTGCTTTTACTTTCCATATAGATCCACGTCAGGGCTTGATTTTGGTCTCTGCCTCAGTCACTGTCTTCAGGTATCACTGGGCAGAGCCCGTAGTATCCCCCTCACCCCACCCACCTCCCTATACCTGTCTTTAACTTCCCTTCTAATTCAAGCAAGGTCCGGGTTTCTGCTGAGTCTTCTGAGTGGTGTGTCTCGGCGGCCTCGGCTCTTCCTCCTTGACAATAGAAATGTTGGGGGGTAGTGGGAATAGAAAAAGCTCTTGACCTGGCAAAGACCTTGCAGGGCTCTGGCTCTGTTCGTTGCTGGAGCAACAGCAGAGTTTTTTTTTTTTTTTTTTTTTTTTTTTTTTTTTTTTTTTTTTTAATAGGCACTTCTGGTACAGGAACAAAGAACAACAACAGAAAAACCCACTCCTTTAAAGTATGTACTTTTCTATGGCCTTGGATTTCATTTTTCTTTGCCACCCCATGCCTCACCCCCCAGAGTTCTCAGACAGGCCACACATCTTCCATCTTTCTACCCCTACATCCTTCCTATTTCTCAGAAAGAAAAATCCATTTACCTCCCCCTGGCCTTCCTCTCCCATCCCATTCTTCCTCATGTAGTGTGATTTGGAGAGTAGCTTGACTTTAATTGTCTGCATCTCATTTGACTCAAGTTTCAGAGGGACACCCTTGTTCAGAGTCTGACTCTGTCCGAAAACATACCGGCTGGGAGTCACACAAAACTGAGTTGGACCACGATGCCTCCCTCAGCTGAGTGACCTTGGTGTGTGCCATTTTGAGCTTCGGTGCTCCTCACTTGTAAAACGGAAATAATTTAACCCACAATGGTGGGAATGCAAAACAGGATAATATACATAACATTCTTAAGCATACTGTTCAATAAGTAAACGGGCTTTCGACCTGAAGTTCCAACTCTTCACATTCACTGTGGATAGCAAAGAGTGTTCTCTCTTTTTAAGATAGCCTTGGCTTCTCCTCTTAATGTATTCCCCTTTCCTTCTGTACCAGGCCTAGTGATAATTGCCTGTCCTGCCTCTGTTCACAGGGAGCGAGCCTCAGTGCTTTGAACGTCTCCTGCCCCATCACAGTGACTGCTCAAGGCAGGACACCTGATCCCATCGGAATCCACCCACGGGTGAGTCTGGGACAATTTGATTCTCTCTTTCATAAATGAAAGAATGAAAGGCACACAGGAGGAAGGATCAGTTACGGGCAGTCATGGGAGGTGAGAAGCCTTAGGAGGATGGAATATTGGAAGAAGGATAAGATGAACGAATAGCAGCAGGCGAGGAGGATGGAATCAGGAGACAATGGCCCTGGATCACAAAGGCTTTTGGTTTTCCTGTTCCAGGGACCCATGACATCTTCCCCATTTTCCCATGACATTCCTGGTACCTTTTCAACCACCCCTCTATTCCCTTGAACTAGTTGGAGGGGGTTTCTGTTCCTTGCAACCCAAAGAGCCTTTATGAGAACATCGCCATGGATTTTCTGATAGTGAGTGCTGCTTGGCTGTCACAGAAGTCCTCTTCTTCTCTCACCTCGAAGGGTTTGGGCATTCTGTGTCTTCATGGAATGTCAACTCTGCAAGGTGCTGAACGACAGGAGTTCATTCTTCCATCAGTTTTCAAGCTAGACAAGTTTCATGCTTAGGAAACTCCTGCAGCGTCCCACAATGTTCCTCTTGCTGCAGTTTGAACTCTTCTTCTCATTGTTCTTCTTCTTTTTTGAGATGGAGTTTCGCTCTTGTTGCCCAGGCTGTAGTGCAATGGTGTGATCTCGGTTCAATACAAACTTGGCCTCCTGGGTTCAAGCGATTCTCCTGCCTCAGCCTCCTGAGTAGCTGGGATTACAGGCGCCTGCCACCACACCCAGCTAATTTTTGTATTTTTAGTAGAGACTGGGTTTTGCCATGTTGGCCAGGCTGGTCTCGAACTCCTGACCTCAGGTGATCCACCCACCTTGGCCTCCCAACGTGCTGGGATTATATGCGTGAGCCACTGCACCTGGCCTCCCCCCCCTCCCCCTTTGGAAGCCTTGTAGCTCAATTTTTTTTTTAATTGATTGGTTCCAAGGAGACCAGAGATCAGACTCTGAATTTCTCAAGGGAGAGATTCTGGAGATATAAAATCTGTTTTGAAAGTTTTAAACTATATCTTACCTTTGCAAGATGCCTGATGTTTTGGATCTCAGCCCTATTTTTTTGAGAATTCTCCATACGTTCACAGACATCATCTCTTTGTTCCTTCCCACAATATCTGGCTGGCTCAGTGAACCCATTCTCCCAACCTGGAAATAGAAGCCTAGAAGAAGGCTGGCTGGGGGCTTGCGTCTCTGAGGCAAGTCAGCTTTGGAAACCTGGGAAGAATGCCTCCTTTCCCCACTATCCCAGGCTCATTGCCAAGCTGCCAGCTAGAGACCCGAGCTCTGGGCAGAACTCATTTCAGAGTGAGTCAGAAACATGAGGGAGTCTTGTTCACACATGCCGACCAAGGGAAAAGCCCCAAGGGAGATGTTTCAAGGAGTCCTACCAGAGACTTGGGAGATCTTTTCCCTTTTCTATTGGAAGAGACAGCCCACCCACTTGGCGGATGCCCAGCTCTCCAGGCTGAGTGCCAGGAAAAGAATAAGAGATGTCCTGAGACCCTGGCTCCAGGGCCATGGTCTGTCTCTATGGAGTACAGGGTCGGGACCATTCATAACAGGCACAAAACACTCCTCTGGCCCTTTAGCAAGAGAGCTGCTATGACAGCACCCCCACTGACCTGGACATCTCTGTGATGTTACCTTAGAAACCAGAAAAAGCAATCTAAGCCACTTCTTTGATTTTCTCTAGCATCTGGAAATTAAACTTTTTACACGAGCCTGTACTTTTAGCCTTTTTCTTAACCCAAACTTCCTCTGCCAGGACTGCTGTGGAGGGAGAATTTAGAACGGGTGAGCTAAGAACCTTCCGAGATGCCAAAGGTCTTTGACATTTGGTGAGTTTGAGTACTCCTAGTACTCAAGGGCAAGTGCAGTCTGGTTGGATCTCTCTGGGTAGGGAGCCTTTTAAAACCCCAGAATTTCCAGGTGGGCACCTCCTTCCTTTCAGCATTGCATGGGCCATGGCCATCAATAAGGGCAATTTCCTTGCACCACAGGTCCCAGGGACAGTGTCTCTGCATGGCCTGGTGAGGGGGCAGGGCCTCCAAAATTAGATGACTAGATTTCGACTCATGGATGACATTCCTGAGTGAGATCAGGGGTCAGGCAGGTGGTAAGAGGCATGAAAAAAATGCACTACTCCCCAGCTCCCCAGCCCTGGGTAATTTTTAGATGACTACATGCAAATAGGGAGAATTCACAATGGATCGAGGTTCACATTAGTGGATAGAATGTTTATGTGGGCCTAGGTGAGAGTACCTCTGTGGAGAACCTAGAGGCAGATGCCTGAGGGTTAGGGAAGCCTGATAAAATCTAGGGAGTCCAGTTAAATTTGAATTTCAGATAAACAACAAATAAATTGCAGTAAAAATGTGTCCCACTCCATAGTAGACACATTTATATTAAACGTTATTATTATTATTATTTGAGACAGAGTTCTGCTCTTGTTGCCCAGGCTGGAGTGCAGTGGCACGATCTCATCTCACTGCAACCTCTGCCTCCTAGGTTCAAGTGATTCTCCCGCCTCAGCCTCCTGAGTAGCTGGGATTACAGGTGCCCGCAAAAATTATTTGTCTAAAATTCAAATTTAATTGAGTGTGCTATATTTTTATTTGTTAACTCTGGCAACTCCACTTGGGTGGGCCCAGTCCCTGGCATCTTCAGGTTTTCGTGGAGCTGGTGTGCATGCACATCTGCATGTAGGACATTTAGGGTACCAAGGCAAATAGAAATATCTAGGCCAGAGGTCATTTCAGTGTTTGTTTTGTTTTGTTTTTTGAATGATTCCGTAATTGTTAATTTTCTATTTCAAAACATTTCTCAAGTCCTTGGAGATCCTTGGAGAATTCCAGAGGCCCTCCAGAAACTTGACCGATAGATCTTCTTAATTAAATTTCTCCAGTAGGTCACTGGGAAGAAGGAGCTAGCTGGGAGTCTTAGAGTCATATGTGATCTTCCCCCTTTCTTTCTGTCATTATTTCAGATCGCTGTCCTGCACTCCTCTTTCTTCTCTCTGGCGAGCCACCAAGGAGATAAACTATGAAGCCAGAAGCCCTAAGAGCTTAGGCGTGGTGGGGAAAAATAAATCTTAGAGAGGTTTGAGTGCATGAGAGAGGGGTATCCAGCAAGGGCTTTGTGGGCGCGGCGAGAAAAAGCTTGGGGCTAGGACTCAGGGAACTCTGGCAGGAGTTGAATCAGTCCTCCGCCGGTCTAGGAATGGCAGACTCCACACAGCTGGCTCCGGGCTGTGCAAAGGGAGTGGCAGGTGAGGGCTGTTAGCCCCTGGCTGGATCCTGGAGCCAGGCATCACAGGTTGCAACAAACTCCAAAAGATGGCCCAGGCCGGGAGCAGTGGCTCATGCCTGTAATCCCAGCATTTTGGGAGGCTGAGGTGGGCGGATCACGAGGTCAAGAGATTGAGATCATCCTGCTCAACATAGTGAAACCCCATCTCTACTAAAAATACAAAAATCAGCTGGGCTTGGTGTTGCGCACTTGTAGTCCCAGCTACTTGGGAGGCTGAGGCAGGAGAATCGCTTGAACCCGGGAGGCGGAGGTCGCAGTGAGCTGAGATTGTGCCACTGTACTACAGCCTGGTGACACAGTGAGACTGTCTTAAAAAAAAAGAAAAAAAGAGATTGCCCGGAGCGCTCTGGTTGCCCTGGAATAGCGGTGTAAGTGCCATCGCCAGGCTGGGATGTCTGAATCTTTTTGTTCAGGACAGATTTGCCACTGTTTGATGCTAGTTTGTCAGAAGACTTGACCAATATTAAATAGTGTTAAGTGTGGGACAGAGGTGAGGAAGCAAGCTGGTTCCAGGTTTCCAGCTCTGGCAAGCTCTCCTGTTTGCCTAGTAGGACGTGTCCTCTGGAACCAAGTGGTTCCTGTGGCATCCAGGGTAAACGTCTGCTCCTTGGCTTCTTGGCTACCTTCTTGGGAGACATTTGGGTCCCAGCTCTAATGCCTGCAAGCCCACACTTTACTGCAGTGAGTGAGGGGCCTCCTGGGCCAGGGCAGGCTGTTCAACCCACCAGTATCTCATCCTCTAAACCCAGACAATGTGCCTGACTCCAGCTCCTGGAAAAGCTGGGTCTGGTCAAATGGGAGGACTCAACGTGTTAGTGCACATGGGAGGGCAGGATTTCTGCTGTTTTCCCTGTCCCTCCAATTTATTGGCCAGTGCAGGCACCAACCAGTCCCCTGCTGACCCTGCCAAGGCATTTTTCTTCTTTTTGCCACACCTTGAACTCTCATTTAGCTCAGGGTCACAGACAAAACCATATACCCCTTTAGCCTCAGTTTCCTCATCTGTAAAGTGGGTGGCACTTCACCCATAACTCAGCCTCAAACTAGGACATCCCTTCCTTAAGCCTATGCTAATGTAGATCAGACTTAGAGTTAAGAACCTCTTCGTAAAGGCTCTCGGGTTTGTCTCTGATATTCCCATTTTCTTAAATTTGGGGATTCATGAAGATCTTGAGATATAATCCTTGGGAATGTCAAGAGTTTACCGTACATTAAAACATTGATAGTGTGTTATCTTGTGTTCTGCAACAGTGGATGATCTGAAGAGTCTTCTTTGAATCTTTATGGATATGCATTTTTTTTGGTACAGTGAGAAATAAACTGTAAAGACTTTAAAGTAAACTTTTAAAGACTGTTATGAGAGGGAGAGGTCCCAGTCATTTGTTCACCTGCTTCTCAAGGGTGCTAAGGGGTGAGCAATGGTTTTGTGTAAGGAGGCAGAGATTCAGTTCCATGACCTCTGGAAGGACCTTGCAGTACACCATGCTGTGCTCAATGCGCACAGTCCTTTCCTGCACTTGTCTGGGGGAGCCTGTCGCCAGGAACCAGAAGAGGAGAAGAGAAGGAGAGGGAATGGGAAAAGGAGACTGGAGGAGAGAGAAAGAAGAGCAAAAGAGAAAACTGCACTATCACGAAAAGTTTGAAAGCTTCCTTTCAACTTTTCCCTTATAATTAGTGGACGCAGCTGGAGGGAAGAACCCTGGGTGAGTTGCAACTTGTTGGGCTCCAGCCCTCGGGATGTGTAAGGCTGGCACGGTGTTTGGACGGAAGACTCAGTTCTCAGATGGCTCCTCCTCCCTCTCTGTCTTTTCGTTTTAATTCCCTGCCTGGGAGGGGCTTGTGAGGTGTTTGAAACATTTTAGTGTCCTCAGCCAGGAAGCCTTTCCTACAGGGCTGGCCTGGAGATGCGGGGAAGGAGGTGGTCGAGGCAGTCTTCCTTCTGCAGTGACTCAGGAGCCAGCTCCTAAAAGGGCCTGGGGGATGTCGTGGGGAAGGTCCTGAAGGAGGAAGGGGGAGGGCCAGGATCCTGCAGGGGCAAGTGCAGTCTGGTTGGATCTCTCCAGGCAGGGAGCCTCTTAAAATCCCAGAATTTCCAGGTGGGCACCTGCTGCCTTTCGGCATGGGAGCAGCCATGGCCATCAATGAGGGTAATTTCCTTGTATCATGGGTCCCAGGGACAGTGTCCCTGCATGGCCTGGTGGTGAGGGGGCAGGGCCTTCAAAGTCAGATGACTATATTTGAAACCTGAGTCTCTGCTTACTGTCTGCGTAAGCTGCAGCAAGTTACTCAATTTCTCTCTGTCCCCCAGTTTACTCATCTGGCAAATGGGTACAATGGTAATATACCTCCTTAAGAAGGCTGCTCGGCATAGCTCCTGGCACATGGTGAGCATAGGTATCAGCTTCTGTTATTGCTATAGTGGGAAACCACATGGGTTTTGCCTGTGAACAGGACACTCCTGCCTTCTTGTCCCACTCAAGAGTTTGCTGCAGCAGAAAGGACTGAGATTCCGTGCCAGGGAGAACTTCCATCTGTAAACAGTTGATATGGCCCCTGGAGGCAGAGGTGTTGCCTTTGCATTGAACCAGAGCGGGTCCACTGGCGAGGCTGCATGGAGGTGGCCGTGCGTGCAACAGAGGGCCCTGTGGCTGGTGCAGCTCCTGGCTGGGCGATCACTCCTCTCCTGTCCCTATCCAATCAGCCGTGCCTAGAGCTGAGTTCTCACCTTTTGCCATCATTCCTGTGCAGTGGCCCCCAGGTGAGCAGCACAGGTCACAGGAGAGCAGAGGGATTCTTTGGTGTCATCCATCTGATATGAGGTACTTCTCCCTGCAGGTGGGCCCGGCCAAGCACTGTGCTATTAGCTGTCTTTTACTGAGAGTCTAGGATGTTCCAGTCACACGACATGGAATATTTCTCATCTTCACAGCAACTCTGCAAGTAAGGATAATCACTCCCATTTCCTGGAAAATTAGGTGATACTTAGTGAATTTTTTTTTTTTTTTTTTGAGATGGAGTTTCACTCTTGTTGCCCAGGCTGGAGTGCAATGGCGTGATCTCGGCTCACTGCAACCTCTGCCTTCTGGATTCAAGTGATTCTCCAGCCTCAGCCTCCCAAGTAGCTGGGATTACAGGCGCCCACCACCACGCCTGGCTAATTTTTTGTATTTTTACTAGAGACGGGGTTTCATCATGTTGGCCAGGTTGGTCTCAAACTTCTGACCTTAGGTGATCCACCCAGCTCGGCCCCTCAAAGTTCTGGGATTACAGGCATGAGCCACCACACCTGGCCGTACTTAGTGAATTTAAACTACATGCCCAAGGTCGGACAGTTTGCAAGTACAGTACGGGTTCACGGTAGGGGTTGGAATGAAAAATTATTAATATATGATTCCAAAGCTTGGGTTCCTCATAATATTAAGGTAATTGATGTTAATGGAGCCATTGCTATGTGCATTGTTTTACTGAAACGTTTGCACCAACAATAGAACAGTTGTTCTTTTATGGATGAGGACATTGTGGTGTAGGGGAGCTAAGACCAGACTTTCTTGGATTGTCTTCTTTAGTCTGGCTAGTATGTTTAAAGTGACTGTGGAAGTCTGTTTTGCTCCAGTGGTAGCCCTCTGTTTACCTACCAGGGAGCCCCGTAAGTCTTAGAATTCTACAGCCTGTCCTGGACTTCACACTCTAGGGCCCCACAGGCAACTGCCTCTGTCCCCCACTAGACCATTAATGCATTAAAAGTTGAGACTGTGCTTACTCGCTTGGCATCTACACTGCCTTATGCATAGTAAACACTTAACAGTTGCTCTCTAAATGAAATTGGTCACCATAATAATAGCTAACATTAACTGCTTACTGTATGTCTGTTCTGTAGACTATACCGTATGCATTCCCCTGTGTAATCCTCGAAACAATCTCATTTGACAGATGAAGAAACTGAGACCTGGAGAGGTGAAATGAACCTTTTCGGTGTCCCTAAGCAGCAAGTGGTAGAGTTGGAGACAAAAGAAAATTTTCTGCCTTTAAATCCTGTGCGTTTTTCTTTACAAGTGTCTACAGTACCCTCCTCATTAGAGCCTCCTTCTTTCCCCTTCCCCATGGTTTCTGGAGATGGTTTTTCCTAGTCTAATTCTGCAAAAGACGTTTGCAGAATGCCCATCTTGGAGCAGGGCCACTGAGGCCATCAGGAACCCACCAACACAGCTTTATTTCTTGCAAAGCAAGAGGCACTTTAAGTCCACAAGCCTGACCAGTCAACTTCAAAACAGCTGTCAACCTTTGCTTTCTGTCCTCATCCATCTCTGTGTTCTGAACCCATTCCTCTCACTTAGGTAGCTCCAGAGCCTTCAGAATTAGAGTTTTCACTCTGCCTTGCAAGAGCGTGATGGGTTTCCCTGGAGGCAGTTCAGTAACATGCACCTATCCCTCCTCCTCTGCCATCCTTTCTTTTCCCATTCATCTACCTCCCTAGGCTGCAGGTGTCAGTTAGGTACCCTTGAAGGATTGTAGTAGTTTCCTCTTGCTGCTATACCAAGTTACTCCAAAGTTAGTGAATTAAAACAGCACAAATTTATTCTTTTATAGTCCTGAAAGTCACAAGTCAGAAATGAGCCTTGGGAGGCTAAAATCAGGGTGTTGCAGGGCTGGTTTCTTCTGGAGGCTCCAGGGGAAAATCTATTCCTTGCCTCTTCCAGTTTCTAGCTGTTGGCACACCTTAGCTTCTTGGCTTATGGCTGCATCACTCCAATCTCTGCCTCTGTTTGTCATCACATCACCCTTTCCTTTCTCTATATGCAGTGCCTGACTATCTTATCATAAGACCTATGTATTTATATCACTGGGCCCATTCAGATAATCCAGGACAATTTCCCCATCTCCAAATTCTTTGTTTACGTCTGCACAGTCCCTTTTGCCATATAAGGTAATGTATTCACAGTTTCTAGGATTAGGACATGGACATCTTTGGGAGGCATTTTTCAATTGACCACAGGGATGGTTTGTGCATCTAGAATTGCCTTCTTTCAACCTGCCTGTCCATTATACCAGTAAACAAGAGCATGGACTCTGTAGCTGGAGCTGGACTGGCACTCTATGTGCGGGCGTCATCTTGCTGACTTTTTACAACCTTTCCATGATGCTGGCACCATTACATTTGTTCCTGTCTTATAAAGAAGAAACTCTATAAACACTGAGCATTTAAGCAACTTGCTTGAGGTCATACAAGGAGTAAGTCAAGGACCTGAGATTTGAACCCTGGTCTATTTGATTCCAAGATCATTCCGTTCAATATGACACTCTCCCTGTCATGGTAGCCAGGCTCCGATGACCCTGATCACTCTCCTATGGAGACCCTTCCCACACTGTATCAGGGTGGGTCAGTGTGATGAATGGGATACCAGGAAAGTGATGGTGTGTGTCTTCTGAGGCTGGGTTGCAAAGACATTGTAGCTTTTGCCTTGTTCTCTTGGACACTTGCCCTGGGGTCTAGATGCCATGCCCTAAGGACTTTCAAACAGCCCTGTGGAGGGGCTCACGTGGTGAGTCACTGAAGCCTCCTGCCAACAGCCAGCACCCATGGGCCAATTGTGAGTGAACCATCTTGGAAAGTGGATCCCAGCTTAGTCAGTCCCTCAGGTGACTGCAGCCCCAGCTGCTATCTTGACTGTAACTTCATGAGAGACCCAGAGTCCAAACTACCCAACAAGGGCACTCCCAAATTTCTGACCCATAGAATATGTGAGATAACAAGTGTTGATTTTCTTTTTAGTCACTAATTATTGAAGCAATTTGTTATTCACTCATAGAAGACTAATACAAGGCTTAAGTTCCATAAGTCTGAGCAGGTTTTGTTCTGGTTTGGCTGTGTCAAAGGAGGTGCTATTCAGGCCTTGACCCTCTGAAGCCCACATTCCATTCCAGCTTTGCAGCCCTGGAATGGAGAACCTGACAATTCCAGAGCATTCCCCATTCCGGAGCCACTTCCCCCAGAGAACTTTTCATTTGTTACTCCCCTGCTCTAAAACCATCAATGGCTCCTTAATGCCCATGAATGACTCTCTATGGTGCAAACTCCTTAGTCTGGCATTTGCCCTCACCCCCACGCCTCCTTCACAGTCCTTCCAGTTGCATTTCTCATTGCTCCTTGGCAGACCCTTCAAGCCTGGTCAGACCAAGGTGCTCACTGCTGCTGCATCTCTTCTTTTTCCACTTGCAAGCACAGCTCTCCCTTAGTCGGCTGTCAATGAATGAACAAATACAGACTGAGGATCTGTTAGGTACCAGCAGCCAATGATGGATGCTTCTGCAGGCAACATCTCAATGTTCACCAAAAGCTATTTTTACAGATAAGGAAACTGAGGTTAAATGACTTTCCCAAAGTCCCAAGGGAAGCAAATGACATAGTCAGTCCTTGGGCCCTGCTTAACCTGTGGTTTTAAGTTATTTTTCTACTGCACTATATTGCATTTCACTTACACTTCTATGGAATTTTACAGTTTGTAAAGCCTCTGATTATTGTTAATTTTTATTGAGCCTCACAGCAGCCCAATGAGATAGATGGAGCAAGAGTTCCTCATCCCTTTTCACAGATAATAAACCTGGCATGAGAAACAGGATTTGTTCTCATGGAGACAAGTATCAGAGCTAGCATTTCTAACCTAGATCTGTCTCCAGATCCACTGCTGTCCCTTCTGCCTTCTCTTTGTTCCTCTCCCTAAAGCTACCATAGATTCTTGCATATAATTGATACCCAGTACATATTTGTGGAGGACCAATTGTTTAATTTTTTTAATGTATTCTTCAATAAACAGTGCAAAAATGTCCAGGTGTCTAGAGAGTTGTTTAGGATGAATAACCGAAACTAACCTTAAGAAAGAACTTTAAAAAGAGTAGCAGGGAGGTATAAAGGCAGACTTCAGAAAAAACTTTACAACGGAAAGGGCCACTGGTCACTGAAGTTTGAAAAAAGGAGGCTGTGGAATTAATGAGGCTGGGGAAGCTCCAAGAATGACCCACACTTGTCTGGGAGAAAGGAAGTGTTACTTATTCTTAGGGGCAGGGTGATGGTCAAAATCAGCCATGGAGGGCCCAGGTAGCCCAGAGTCCATGACTCAGCGATGGGGGTGTCATTGTTATCCTTGTTGCTGAAGCAGAGTGGGGAGATTGTGTCACTTTCTCTGTTGGGCACTTCCTGTCCCTGAGGGCTGGCACTTCACTGATGAACAAGCTGCTCTAGAAGGAGGTTCTTTGAGGACGATGTCACACAGGTTCAGGCTCTTTGGGCTTGTGAGAGGCCCCACAGGTCATCTGCCCACACACCTGACCTTGCACACACCTGACCTTGCACACACCTGACCTTGCACACACCAGAATGCTGTAGTAGTCACTCAATACATATATGCTGAGGGACCAAGAGGAGTTTACATAAATGGACAGCAGTGGCTTTCCCCTGTCTCTGAAGGACTCTCAAAATATTTCACCCTGTCTTGGACACCAACTTCAGACTTGGCTGTCCTGTGTTGTCAGGGATTCCTTCTGCCCTCTAACCCCACTCCAGCTAAATCCAGTGGGCTCTTGTCCTATCCTCTGTGGACCTAGTCTAGGACTTGTGATCCCCAGCCCATGATCATCTTGATCTGGTGTCTAAAAGCACCTTTTCATGCAGATTCAGAATGAGTAAGCGATGAGAAGAGACTCAGGCACAGCACAGGAGACCTGGGTGCAAGGTGCCCTCATGCACTGGACTGTCTGTGCTTGAGTCCACCTTGGAGTCTGTGTAGGTGACTGGTGAGGGTAGGCGGCCCTTCCTAGGTCACAGTCTGTGTGAACGGGCACCAAAACCTCCATGTGGGAGCCAGGGGATGTGGGTGAACTTAGGTCTGCTACACATAAGCTAGCAAAGGTGACATTGAACAAGTTCTTCCCACTCTGGGTCCCAAGATTCTCACCAAGAATGAGGCAGATGGATTCCTTCATTCTGTCCTCAACAGTTGTTCCCTGAGTACCTACTATGTGCCAGGCACTTCAATGATTTAGCTTCTACAGTCATGGGGCACATTTAGAGCAGAGGCAGGTGAAAACCAAATAAAGCAGTGAGCAATAGGTAATGGATGTAATATCAGATGAGATGAGTGTCACGAAGGTAAACTCGGCAGGTGAGTGGGGTGGGCCCACCTTAGAGAACATGTCTCCCAAGAGGTGACATTTGGATAGAGACTGAATGAAAGGAGGGAGCAGGCCACATGTATATCTGGAGGAGTGGATCCTCATCAAAGGAACCGCAAATGCAAGGCCATTAGAAGGGAACCTGTTTGGTGTATTTGAGAAACAGCAAGGAGGCCAGGTGGGGACAGGGTGCAGAGAAGTAGCCAGGAGCTGGGGCCATGGTAAGGACCTTGGATTGTTTCCTGAGGGACTGAGGATGCCATGAGAGCCATGAGAACAAGGGAGTGGCATGGTCTGGATTGTGTGTTAAAAGGATAAGTTGATTCCCAAGTTCTACAGCTATAGGCTTCTTCCAGCTCAAGGCTAAGCAGATCTGGCTTAGTATGGGAGGTGGCAGGATAGTCCCAAAGCCAGGTCCTTCCCTACAGGCAGACTTTGCACACGGTGCCAGGATGGACTGTTGTAACCTGCCTGCTCACGTCTCATCCTGTCGCTGCAGGCAAGCCTCAGTTCAAGACCTCACTGGGGTGCAGGAATGCAGAGCTAGCTGACAAATTGGCTGCAGCCCCCAAACCAGAAGCCCAGAGTAGCTGTCAGGTTAGGGTGTGGGATACTAACTTAGGAGTTAGATGTTGGATATCTCAACCACTCCCAAATGATAGATTCTTCCCTCTTTAAAAACTTGTTCCTCTTTTCTTCCCCTTTCCTTCTAATTCTCCCAGCCCCATCTTTATTTATTCTTCTGCTTAATTTCCTTTTTTTCCCTTATGATCCATCCTCCAAGGATTGCATAGTATCTCCTAAGAGTCAGAAGTTTGTCAAGCAGAAACGAACAAGATTGGATTGGGTGCTGTGCCTCGCGCCTGTAATCCCAGCACTTTGGGAGGCCGAGACAGATGGATCACTTGAGGTCAGGAGTTCGAGACCAGCCTGGCAATACAGTGAAACCCCGTCTCAAGTCAAAATACAAAAATTAGCTGGGCGTGGTGGTGGGCGCCTGTAGTCTGAACTACTCAGGAGGTTGAGGCAGGAGAATCGCTTGAACCCGGTAGGCAGAGGTTGCAGTGAGCCGAGATTGTGCCACTGCACTCCAGCCCAGGCAACAGAGCAAGACTCCATCTCGGGAAAAAAAAAAAAAAAAAAGAAACTAACAAGATGGGATCCCTGGCCCAAAGCTAAGACACCTGCATTGGGCCTCAAAACCAGGGACCTGTAGAGCCTGTGTTTGAAGCCACGCAGTGTGATTCCAGAGTCCTGCTTGGACACCTCCACCTTCTTGCCTCCCACACCTATGATACGGGACACACAAAGCACTGCAGGAACACAGAGGGGATAGCAGTGGCTCCAACCTGCAGAGGGTGGAGGGGTCTCTCAGGGAAGGCTCTGCAGAGGAGGGGGCACTTGAAATAGGTTTTGAAAAGTGAGAAGGATTTTGCCAGGCAGAGAAAAGATATGGCGGGGAGGAAGGCCCAGAGCAAGAAGGCTGGGAAAATCTATGGTGTGTTTGGGGAGCAACTAGTCACTGACTTAAATCAAATACAGAAATGATGACTTCAGTGGAAAAATCAGACAAACTGGTGTTGTCTGACCCAATCCTGTAGTTTTTGTTTTGTTTTTAAGGAACTGCCAGTAAATAAACAGGATAAATACAGATAATTTTCAGGTAACAAATGACATTAAATATTTATGTTATGTTCAGGTCAAAGGGTAAATAAAATGGGGGTTGGGAAGGGAAGGTTGGGGTCAGGAACAGAGAATTTCCTGTTTAGACAGAATGGTGTCTGGTCACTTGGCAACATTTGATCCCTGAGAGAAAAAAAAGCCTGGGAAGCCTGGTGGAAGGGACCCCAAACGCTCCACTCTTTTGGAAAGCCACCTTGCAAGTCTTTTGTTCTCTTTCCTAGAAATGGTCCATTGTTAAGAGAATTAAGGTATACAAGGGATTTAAAAAGAAGAAATTCTGATTCATAATAATAATAATACCTGGTATTTACACCACACCTTTCTCCCAAGGAGCTCAGAATACCGTAGGGAGATGATGTCATTCATTCCTCTCAACCTCATCCCAGCTTTCCTTGTGCCCCAACCATTCTCTCCCATCCCAACCCAGAGACACCCCAGCTTCTGTGTCCAGGATGGATGTTCCAGGGGATCTGCTGGGATGTTAGGCTTTCAGGACTTGGGGACCAGGGCTCTGGTGTCTTTATTCTGCCTTCATCCCAGGCGCACAAAAGAACACTAGATGTCTATGTGTCTGCTGTGGGAGGACCTCATGCGAATCATGCTAGAAATAAAGCAGTCTCTGCCTTTTCTAAAAATATCCAGAAAAGAAAACACCATGATCCTTTTTGAAAGTTTATCAGAGCCCAGTACCATGAGGAAGTTCTTCCTGATACCTAACTCAAGTTTCTTCAGCTGCAGTGGTGTCCTCTTGTTTTTGGTCCTGTCTACCTTGGCATAAAGGACAGGTATCTTATCCCCACCACTTCAAGGAGCCCATGGATCCTTCTCTGAACTGGCCAGTTTTTAAAGTTCATTGGTTGGATCCCCATCTTGCAAAGCTAGGCTTTTCTAAAGCTTATGGAGAGGAAGTTCTTGGATCCCAACTAGTAGAGGAGGAAGAGGTAGGTCAAGTATTATAGGAGAAATAAATCAATTATGGCATGGCCTTTGTCCTGAAGGTGCTTTTGGGAGAGGGCAAAGTGCATATCTATGAAAAGCTAAACATCAACTTAAGGGTTAAATGTCTATGCAAGACAGCCATGTGCCATATCACTAGGGAGGGTATAATAATAATCATAGTAATAATAGCTAACTTTTACTAAGCACTTACTATATGCAAGGCCTGCTCTAAGTGCTTCATATTCATTAGTTTATTTCATCCCTATTTTTCTCTTCTGAGGTGGAACTATTATCTCATTTTACAGAGAAGGAAACTGAGTCGTAGAGATGTGGAAAAATTTGCCTAGGATCACAGGGTTAGTAAGTGCAAGATTTCACGAGGTCAACCCAGATAATTTAATACCAGAAGATGAATAATTAAATTGCAATAGGGGCCAGGGGTGGTGGCTAACTCCTGTAATCCTAGCACTTTGGGAGGGTGAAGTGGGCAGATCACGAGGTCAGGAGATCGAGACTATCCTGGCTAACACGGTGAAACCCCGTCTCTACTAAAAATACAAAAAATTAACCAGGCATGGTGGCACACGCCTGTAGTCCCAGCTACTTGGGAGGCTGAGGCAGGAGAATTGCTTGAACCCGGGAGGTGGAGGTTGCAGTGAGCTGAAATTGCGCCACTGCACTCCAGCATGGGAGACAGAGCGAGACCCCATCTCAAATAAAATAAAATAAAAAATAAATAAATTGCAATAGGGAGAGAAAACAATTTTTATTATGATCAGATATTGGGAAGATTTTTGACATTTGTAAATGGTGGAGTCTAAGTCTTGGAGAAGGTAGAAGGGATTTTGTGAATCAAGCTCTTTATGACTGGCAGGGTTACTGCAACTTCTTCGACTTTAGTGGGACTAAACTCAATCTTTCAACTTATGTGTAGAAATACCTGGACAGTTCCAGAGGCAGAGTGCGGTGGAGAAAGCTGGGGGTAAGGGGTGGAGACTTGGGCCTGGCTCAGCCTCTGACTCACCGTGTGCCCTAAAACAAGCCACTTTCTCTGTGGGCTTTCTTCCTTCTGAAAAATTCAGTGGTGTTGGACTCGACCTCATAGATCATGTCCAGCTCTAAATGTTACACTTCTAATGCTTTTTGTGTAAATACTCACTATAATGCACATGAATGGCTCAGCCCAGCTTGTTCTTTAGCACATCCTATGCCAAATGATCAAGGAACATGTATTGATTTGGTTGAATTGCTTTGGGATTATGGAGGAGTGGGGGCTCCTTTGGGGGCTGGAGTGAGTGGAAAGGACAGATTTTATGGAGGGAATGAGAACCGAGTGTGAATATGTAGTGGAAGTGGCTGAGGCCGCTGCATCCTGCCCTGGAGGTGTGGTGCTAAGTTACTGCACTGACAGTCATCCTTAGTCATTGTATCAGTTAGGATGTGTTCAATTGCAAGTAATAGAAAATTTCCCTGAAATTTGCTTAAACCAAGAAGGGGATGTTTTAGTTGGTAAAATCAAGAAGTCCGACTGAGTGGCAGCTGCTTTAGGTCCGGCTCCCATCGGGACCACAGCTCACTGTGATTCTCTGAGCTCTGTCCTCCTCTAAATGTTGATTGCACCCTCAGGCTGACTTGCCCCACGGCTGAAGATGGCAGCCTGCCGTGACCATGGCTGCATGCTTCTTGTTCTTGTCCTCCCTTCTCCAACAGACCAAAGTCCTGTGCAGGACAGGCTACATAATTTGTGGGTTTAGTGTGAAAGGAAAATGTGGGACCCCTTGCTCAGCAATTATTAAGAATTTCAAGAAGGCAAAACCAGAGTATTAAACCAACTGTGGGACCCAGTAAGTATGGGGTCTTGACCTCAAAGGTCACATACCCATGAGGTTGGGGCTGGTCCTGCGCTTCACTCCCATTGGGCCAACTTGAACCCATCACTGTGATTCCCAGGGGAATGCCATGGGCTGCTTCACTTAAATTTGGATGATTGCTTATTCCTGGATCAACTTTCATGGTAAATTGAAAGGGATTATCTGACTGCTTTAGACCAATCGGGGCCTGTCTTTGGAGTTGGGGTGGGTCACACTCCGCCCAACCTACAAGGTAAAGGAGGAGGGGCAGCTACCTGCTATGTATCAGTGGTTCTGTGCATGGTTTCAGAATGGATGGATCAGGCAGTATCTCCCTCTCAGAGGAGCATTTGAAGTGGGCTCCCATTCCCAGAAGCTTTGATGTTATTTTCTACTCCTTTCCTGTTGTCCAGAGTAAATCACACTCCCCTCTGGTAAGCAGTAAAGAGCATAGGTTTCAGGCAGTGTGGTGTTATGGAAAGAACTCTGAATTTGCATTAAGAAGATTGGGATTCACCTCTCTCCACTTTGCTCCTTTCCAGACACACCATCTTAAACACTTGTCTTTATTTCTCCATTACTGTTTTCTTCTTTGAAGAAAAATAATGACTGCCTTTCTTATTTCAGAGGGCTGATGTGACAATCAGATGGGATTGCATACATGAAAATGCTTTTCAATCTGGTCATTACCATACCCATGAAAAGGACTGCTGCTATTTATTTATTTATTGACAGAGTCTCACTCTGTCACCCAGGCTGGAGTGCAGTGGCACGATCTCGGCTCACTGCAACCTCTGCCTCCCAGGTTCAAGCGATTCTCCTGCCTCAGCCTCCTGTGTAGCTGAGACTACAGGCACCCACCACCATGCCTGGCTAATTTTTGTATTTTTAGTAGAAATGAGGTTTCACCATGTTGGCCAGGCTAGTCTCGATCTCCCCACCTTCAGTGATCTGCCCATCTTGGCCTCCCAAAGTGCTGGGATTACAAGCGTGAGCCACCATGCCCAGCCGACTGCTGCTATTTTAAAAGTTGGGGAAATAGTGCCTGTTGGCTTTAACATTTTGACTACTTATTTTCCAGTCTCCTTTAGATGTGAAGTGGGAAACAAAGGAATGGGAAGTGAAAGGAAAGATAAATTGGGCAGGGAAATTTGGGAAGGCCATGAAAACGCTCTCGAGCTTTGAAAATTAGGAGAAAGATACTCAGTATTACAGCTGGAGAATAGGATTTCCTATCCAAAACAATAGTTTTAAAGGAAAATCATCCCAGTTTTCTTTCTGACATGCAAAATCACCTCTTGGTGTTCCCCATTGGGTTTCTGCCCCATTGCCTCCCTATCCCATGATCACCCTCCTCCACCGCACCCCTCTCCCTCAAATAGCTGTTCTTATCACCTCTCCAATCACTTCGTGGGTTTCTAGGCTCAGATGTCCTCTAGGCAAACTAGAAAGAACCACCAATCACTGGTCCTTGATAGTCAAGGATGGAGAGAATGGAACTAAGTTCCAACAGGTTCCCAGAGCTCAGGCCTCTTGTTTGTGCCTTCCTCTTCCCTGAGGTTTCAGTATCCATCATTCTTGACAGTTGCTTGCATGGGGAAGCCTTTTCCAAATCTGTACATCCCAGGTGCTCCAACAGGAGGGCAGCTTGCCTGCGGCATACAAACACGTCTAGATGTCTATCTTGACATATGCACCTGCACACTGAACACACATCTATACGTAAATTAGACATCACCCACTAAACCTGAAGTTGGTTATTCCAACCACTCACCCCACTGTGCCCTTACCACATCAAAAATGAAACAGCATGATTTCATACTATCCCACACAGTAAAACACACTAACAATGACATCAAACCATTCAGGTTCTCCTGGAACGTTGATTCTTATAGGTCTAGAAAGAACAACTAAAGATATTCTGCAGCATATTCTTCTACTTTCAGTCAATGTTCCCTTGAAATAATCTGAGACAGGGGTTTCCTTAGGAGAAATCTCCTAAGGAAATTACCATAGGAGACTTTGAGCATCCTTGGGTCCCCTGTTGTAGCACTTTGCGTTCTGAGTTTGGTAAAGCTTCATAATTATAAGGGGCACCTGTGTAATGGGGTCTAGTGTGTGGCATAGAGAAGTAAGGACCCTATTTCAACAAGGGTACTGAGTGCTGTGCTGGCAGAAGTCCAGGAGGTGCTGGGAAAACCAAGGAGGGCACCTAACCCTTGCTATGGGGTTTAGGAAAGGCTTTCTCAAGGACACAATATCCAGAAAGAACCTAAAGGTGAATTAGAATTAACCAGATGTTCATGGGAGTGGTGGCCAGTTCTGGCGGTCTCTTTCTGTCATGATCTTGTTTGCTAGTTTATTGTCTGGAATGCCCTCACTTCCTGCTAGAATAAGTGGCACCGTAAGAGCAGAGCTTGTCTGTCTGTTCACTACTGTAGCCTCAGGAAGAAAGTCCAGCACATGGTGATGCTAAAAACGTTCTGCACAAACATGTCCTGAACCAGGGTCACCTTGCCCAGACCCTTTCCAAGAGGACCTGCTAGGTGTCCTGCCTCAGCCCTCTCTGCTTCATGCCTTCTGCTCCAGCCACACTGGGTGCCAGTGGGTCTCCAAAAACTCCCAGCTATTTCAGAACCTGGGCCTTTGTACGTGAGGTCTGTAGAGCTCTCCCTTTCCTCTTCTGGCTGACCAGCCTCTGTCATCTTTCACGGCTTATGCATCGGGTTCCCTGTCAACTCCTCTGCACACCTGGTCTGACCCTGTCACCTCCCCTCCTCTGCCAGGTTGAGTCCAGCTCCCCTCTTCCTGCCCGCAGAGGACCTTCTTCTGCCTGCTGTAGTGGTACTTCTTGCCAAGGTTGCTAGATTTAGCGAATACAAATACAGGACGTCCAGTTAAGTTTGATATTTAGATAACCAACAATTTTTAAAAACTATATCCTATGCACTATTTGGGACATACTTGTATTACAAATTATTCCTTATCTGAAATTCAGATTTAATTGGGTGTCCTGCATTTTATCTGACAATCCTACTTTCCACACTGTTTTAGCCAATGTTTTGCCATTTCTCCCCTTTCACATGACTGCAAAACATTTCTTTTCCTGTCTCTCCATTGAGTGTGTGGTCCCCTGCTGTCCCATAGGCTCCCTGTCTGTCACCTATGACATTAGCCTCTCCAGCACGCCAGCAGCCCCTGTGGGAGTCCAGGTGGCCTGTGGGCCCCCTGCCACTGCTCTCTGCAGGCTCCTCGCCAGGAGCTATGAGAGACATAGCTGGGTTTTGGGGTGGGGGTGAGGGGTGGCCTGCAGAGAGGAAAAGGACTCTTTCTTCAGGCTTATCATTGGGGCTGATTTTTCCTTCCTGCCTCCTCCCTTCCATCATCTCCTCCAAACTCTGGAACTTTGAGAATGAGCAGGAGCTCCATTGTTGGCACGGGGCTGGGTGAGGGCTGGTCTGTAAGATGACAATGACGTCTGCTCTGACTACCACTGCTACTCACGTTATTGGGTGCATCTTAGGTTTTTGCTTTGGAAAATTATCTCACTTAATCCCCATAAGGAACTTATGAGGTAGATACTATTATTACACCCATAATACAGATGAGGAAATTGAACTTAGAAAGGTTAAGTTTTTTGTCCAAGTTACACAGCTGTGAATCAGAGTGTGGTGGGACTTGAGCTCCATGATCTCTGCTAGAGCCCACCCTGTCCATGGCAGCACCCCTCCTGCCCAGGCACTGCGCTGGAACGGGAACACAGAAGCGGCATTTCAGTGCCATCCCCATCTCATCCGTACTATGGGTTGGCATTTTCTGGGCTGTGACCTTGAATGTTTAACTTCCTATGTTTGCCTGCACTTCCGTGATGTCTTACTGCTTATGCTCAGTATTAATCCCTCCTCAGTTATAATCTGCCCCGTGGTTTCCCAAGCCTTGTTAAGAACTTTTGGAAACCTCACCTAGAAAAGACCCTGCCAAGTCTTCTCCAGATAGTCACCTGCCTCCCCAGTCACCTTGCAGTCCCAGAGCTATACCTGGGAAGAGGGGCACTTTCTGAAGTTCTGGCTTCGGGGTGGAGCTCCGAGCACCCTCCTCCACAGCCCTGACAGCTGTTGGGCGGGTGGGGTCTTCCCTTCAGGTGGGCGTGTCCTCAAGCAGCTCGAGACCCCGGCCTTCTCTGTGCACCTGGAGCCCTGGGCAGCCATTGACTCTCAAGTGCAAATACACCCCTTTTCCATGTTTCCAGCCTTTGCTAATTGCCACGGCTGGTTTATACCTGGAGCTCAGGTTTGACTTCCACATAAATCCTGTGTACCTGTTCTCTCCCCACCTGCCAGTTCACCAGCAAGAGTAATCACAGGTTTGCAGTGTTAATCTGAGATTAAATTTCAGTGAGAAGTTGTCTAATCTAATTTTCTCATTTTACAGATGAGGAAATGGAGGGCTAAGAAAGGTTAGAAATTTAATCAAGTTCACAGAGTTAGCAGAGGTTTCTCTTATTTGCAAAAACTACTTGGAGAAATGCATCAAGTGTTCTAAAATGGCATCGGCTGAGGTGGATTTGTTTGTTCTTACGAGAGGTGGTATCCCCCGTAGGCAAGAGAAGAGGCAGAGTTAGTCTCATAAACATTCCGGCTTGAATATCAACCAGGTTTGCCATCGTAGGACAGAAAATGTCATGTCAATGATATTTTCAAAGAGGTTTGCTTCAGATCTTTCCAAGGACATGTTACTAAAATGGGCTTTTTGGAGAATAAGTTCCCTCGTCATGGATGTGGTCAGATGGGGATTAGAGGTCAGACTGCAAGATGGTGAGAGTGTGGGAGGGATTTGCATGTGGGCTATGGAAGAAATGGGGAAGGTCCCTGAAGTCCCATAAACCCCCACGTTCTATAAATCTCTACAAGCCGGGATTCAAACCCAGATGATTTTTTTAATGTTTGTTTTTTAACTAGGACATGCTGCCTCTGCTCAGGCCCTTAGAGTCGTTACGGGTCACTGTGGCCATTCCTCTGCCTCTGCTCCCATCTGAAGCTGACCGAAGTCTATCATGTTGGGAAATATCCCCAGGGAATATGCGCTTTGGTTTTTCATGGTTTTGAGTTAGGAAGTCCTCCTAAACTTCCTCTTTGGGTCAGTTTTAATTCCTTCCTTCCTTATAGGCCATCTGTGAAAAATCACATTTATTAGTTAAATATTTATCGAACACTCACCATGTAACTGTACTAAATTAAGGGGTTACTGAGATGAACAAGGCGGGGACTTAAAGGGGGTCACCTTTCCTGAAATTCCCTCTTTCTAGCATAGGTACCATGATCTACATTTTACAGATGAAGCGGCTGAAGTAGACAGAAGGCCATCACTTGTTTAAGGGTATAAGGTCACAGAGCTAGTAAGTGGCTTAGCTCCTGGCTCTGAGATTTTGCTTTTAACCTTCGCACTGCTCTGTGTCTCAGTAAACCAACGAATATGTCTGTTAGAAACTAGAACGATGTCTTAATCACAGTTGTCTCTGGGTTATGAGAATTTGGGTGATTTTTATTTCCTTCTTTATGCATTTTCCACGTAGCCCAATTTTTAGAATTTTGGAGCTGTCTGAGCCCCAGATCTCCATACTCAGTTGTCTGACCTGGCTGTCTTCCAGGTCCTGGTCAAGCTCAACCTGTCCAAAGTGGAATTCAAGTTTCTACCCCAAACTTGCTTCCTCTCTGTTTCTTTGTTTGAGTAAATGCCCTCCTCTGTCACCTTTTCTCACCTCTTCTCAAGCCAGAGACCACGCATCCACTGTCTTCTTCCTCTCTTTCCATTTCCAATCAGTGTAGTAAGTTTTTCATAAAACTATGAGCATTCAATCAAAACCCCCACTCTTTATCATGAAATTGTGTTCGTCCTATGTCTTTGATATCAAAATGCTTTATTCGTTCATTCATTCAGATGGAGTTTGCTTTTGTCACCCAGGCGGGAGTGCAGTGGCGCAATCTCAGCTTACTGCAACCTGTCTCCTGGGTTCAAGTGATTCTCCTGCCTGAGCTTCCCGAGTAGCTGGAATTACAGGCATGTGCCACCACACCCAGCTAATTCTGTGTTTTTAATAGAGACAGGGTTTCACCATGTTGGCCAGGCTGGTCTCAAACTCCTGAGCTCAGGTGATCCGCCCATCTCGGCCTCCCAAGATTCTGGGATTACAGGCATGAGCCACCATGTCCGGCCTGTGTAGTAAGTTTTTCATAAAACTATAGGCATTCAATCAAAACCCCCACCCTTTATCATGAAATTGGGTTCATCCTATGTCTTTGATATCAAAATGCTCTTTTTAGGCCAGGTGCGGTGGCTCATGCCTGTAATCCCAGCACTTTGAGAGGCTGAGGCAGGCAGATCACGAGGTCAGGAGATCGAGACCATCCTGGCTAACACAGTAAACCCTGTCTCTACTAAAAATACAAAAAATTAGCCTGGTGTGGTGGCAGGCACCTGTAGTCCCAGCTACTCAGGAGGCTGAGGCAGGAGAATAGCGTGAACCCAGGAGGCAGAGCTTGCAGTGAGCTGAGATCGTGCCACTGCACTCCAGCCTGGGCAACAGAGCGAGACTCTGTCTCAAACAAACAAACAAACAAACAAACCAAAACTCCACAAAATGCTCTTTTTAAATGAAATGTTGGAGATGGTAGATGGCAGATGTTGTCTGTTTGTGTGTATTTCATACAGTGAAGGGACACTGCTTGTTGCTACTGAAACTCAGCACCCCTTTCCACCTCCAACAGGAGCTGTTTTGTTCAGGCGTCCACCCCACCCCCTGATTCGGAGGGCAGGCCTGGTGAGGCTAAGCCAGCGGTCCTCAGAGCGTGGCCATAAGACCCTTTCAGGGGGTCTGGGAGGTCAGAACTATTTTTATACTAAGCCATTATTTGCCTTTTTCACTTTCATTCTCTCACAAGTATACACTGAAGTTTTCCAGAGGCGAGCTGTCATGTGATATTGCAACAGATTGAATGCAGAGGCAGATAGGAGAGGCCAGCTGTCTTCTATTAAACTGGAAATAAAAGGGATTTGCAAAGATGTGGAACAATGCTACACTTCTAACTGAATTCTTAAAGGCCATAGTTTCAAAAAAATAACAAACATGTTATTGATGTTAACATGTAATGCAGTTGTTATTGTTATTTTTAAATGAATTGATAAATAAATATCTTTTAAAATTCCCAGTATTAATTCCTAATATAACACATATCTATAGATGTAACTCACCCAAAAAAAAGCTCTCTGGAGTCCTCAATAATTTTTAGAGTTTCAAAATGGTTCCATGTCAGAAAAGTTTGAGAACTACTGGTTTAAGCTGGTGACAGCTATTGTTCATGTAAGTGACCCAAATTAGCCCACTCAGATTAGATGGTGGAAGGATTTATAGTCCATGCTTGGGGCAGAAGTTCCTCTGCTTTCTCTTGTTGAATGTGAAAGCTTTTAGTTTGCATTGCTCCTGGTAGCCTTCTGTAGCCAGGAGGGACCATACAGGGGCTGTGGATAGCAGTGTGGAGAGAGGGGAAGGTGACATTCTGGGGCCTAGAGAATGTCACTAGACTGCTAATGTGACATTGTATAAAGTCACTCTACCTTTGCTCTTCCAGTGACATGAGAAGATTTGTCTTCTTATTGTTGAATTCAGCTTGAGTTGGGGGCTCCATTGCTTGCCCCAGAAGCTCCCCTGAGTGAGCATTTGGAAAATGAGTTGGCATTCCCATGTAGGACTCAAACTTTGGGAGACATTTTACTGTTGTCTGTAATCTGTGAGCCACCACATTAAATGATCCTTGGAGGTTTCCAATCATGAGGAACCACCAAGAAGGAAGAAAGGGGCCGAGATGGAGACGCAGTAGAAGGAGTTAGGCTATGCAGACAGAGCGAAAAACTCTTAGAAAATAAGGATGCCGTGGAATTAACAGGCCTGCTAAGTCCTCTGACAGCCACATCTCATTCCCTCCCGTGTTTCCAGACCCCACTCCTCCACTTCTTTAGCTTCCTTCTTTGTAAACCAAACTGTCAACATCTGTTTGGATGAGCAGACTCATGGTGACAGCTGGGAGAATTTGACCCACTGCTTGACAAGTGGTGGATTAAACTTGAGGAGAGGCTCCTACACCAGAGATTCATGTCACCAAATTGAGAAGGAAGGGGGGCTGGGGTGGGCAGGGAGCCTGAGGCATCTGGGGCCTCTTCCCAGGACCTTCCATTCCTTCTGACTGTGATTGTGCTTGTCTCTGTTTTGCCACTTTGTTCAGGACTTTCAAAGGATCTTGCATATAAATTTGGGTGCAATGTAGGTGATGCCCATGGTAGAGAAATCACTTTGCACATCTTTTGAAAATAGCATCCTTCCCTTTTTAAGTAGTGCTCTTGCCTGTTAAGATAAGTATGGGGCAAAGGAACAATGACTGGTTCCCCCCCCTCACCCCCTACCCCTTCCCTCCTTTCCTTCCTCCCTCCCTTTCTCTCTCTCTGTCTCTTTCCTTCTCTTTCTTTCTTTCCTTTCTTTTTCTTTCTTCTTTCTTTTCTTTCTCTCTCTTTTTCTCCCTTTCCTTCCCTTCCCTTCCCTTCCTTTTCCTTCCCTTTCCTTTCTTCTCTCTCTTTTCTTTTCTTTTTTTCTCTTTTCTTTTCTTTCTACAAGATAGTCTGTGTCCATGGCAGGGATGTCCTGGGAAACCTGAAGTGATTGTGTTGGGTTGAAAATCTCAAGAGGGTGGAAAACTTTTGTCTGATTTTTTTACTTTCTTCTTGGTGGGCAGCAAGATGGGGAGGAAACAGGAAGAGAGCCGGGAACTTGAGAGGACAACTTAGACTTTTCTCTGATAAATTGCAAGTAGGACATTCAAGGTCTCTCTCGTTAGAGACCAAAGTTGGATAGATGCTCCTTGAACTTTTCTTCTTTTTTTTTTTTGCTAAACAAAAACTGCTACAAAGATACAAAGCACACTAGACTTGGGATAAGCCCTGGGGAGACTTTATGTCCAAGTTAGGATAATCAGAAAGCGTTTAATTTACTCAGTTCTGGAATAAAACCAAGCCTATATTCAGCAATATTCAAAACCAGTTAAGGTCAGCAACTGAGATGCCCAGTTGTTTTTCAGTGTTTGCATCTGTGTATATTTTACATTGTACTCTAAATCATGTACTTTAATTTCAAAAAACATATAATTGTCATACCTGATTATTTCAAATCATGGTTCAAAATTTTGAAAAAGCATAAGGGAAGGTAAAAGTATTTTCTAATCTTCATTATTTACTTCACTCTCAGTGGCCTTTAAAGCCAAAGTGTCTGTTAGTGAATTAGAATAAAACCACAGGGTAATTACTTTCTGGGCTACCAACGCAACATGAGTTGCTTTCCATTGTGAGAATGCTGAGAAGTTGCCACAAAATTAAACCAATTAGGATAATAAGGGGAGAAGGAGAAGATTAAATTTATTTCCGTCTGATTTAACTTATTAATTTCTCAGGGGAGAAGGCTTTCCCTGCCATTGACCTTTATGTTTTAACCCATAAGCCCCTTCTGTTCTCAAGATGTACTAGGGATTAATTCATAACCTGTCTGCCTGCTGGGTCTTTTTGGTTGACTCAAAAGCCTCTGACCTTAGGAAATAGGTTTGAGGAATTAGAATCAGTGAACAAGTTAGTTGGTCAACACATTTGTTTTGAGCCCCTACTATTTACCAGGCATGTTCTATAGTCTAAGGATTCGGAGTGAACAAATCAGAGCTCCTGATATCCCAAAGCTTATGTTTTAATGGGGGAAAACAGGTAATAAACATATAAGCAAATAAACCAATAAAATAATTGGTAAGTGCCACAAAGAGGATATTATATGATAGGGAAATGTGATAGAAAGTCAATTCCAAGCAGGCAGGACACAGTAAGGGCAAATGCCTTGGGGTGGGGGATACATTTGTGTTTGAGAGAGAGACCAGCAGTCCTTCATGCCTGAGGGCTAAAGTGGGGCAGAATCTATAATAGTTCATCAAGGGCTATGTAGCCAAAACTTTCCACACTTTTTCTCCACCTGGTAAACAGGAGAAGCTTACTGTTAAGAAAAATGTCAAGCAGGGATTTGTTGAATCTCCTAGCTGGTTGTGCTGTTGGTTCTGGCCAGATAGTAAAGAAACTGGTGACTCCTCCTTCCTAGCACCATAGGGGATCTGGTTTTTTGATTAGGTTTAGGCCTTTGTTTAACCATAATTACATTGTTAAGGGTGATCAGCTCTTCTTGGGGGGTTCTTCCACTTCTTCTAGTTGCAGACAGTGGAATCCAGTCCAGCTAGTATAGGATGAAGGAGATGTATAAAGAGGTATAGATGTATCACGGACCAACTGGGAGGCCTGAAGAAAAAGAGTCTAGGCTAAGGTTCCAGGATGACTCCCAAAACCACACTACAGGATTGGGGCCCTACAGGAGTCGCTGCCTCTGCCATGATCAGGAAGATGCCTGTTGAATCAGGAAGCCAGAGCCACAGCGGCTGCTCCATGTACCTGCCTGCACTCCCGTCAGCTCCAGTGAAATGGACATCCCACGTGGGTCCTCTCTTCCCTCATAGCTTGATTCCAAATCAGAGTCTTGAAGGAATGTATCTTGTTAATAGGTCTCAGATCACATCCAAAAGTTTAACTGGTTGGGCATCTTAGCAATGTAGTTTTTGGGTTTCTAGCCTCTGCAGTAGAGGAAAGCCTACTAGAACCGGAATGGGGTCTGAGCCAGGCAATCTGCAGAACCGGCCACTTCAGCTAAGCCAGGGTTTACACCACCTGCGTTCTGACACTGGGGCTCATTGAGTGACTCCAGCAGTTTTTGCTTCTGTATGCCAAGATTGGGACAGCTGTAAAACTACAAGCAGTTTTCTTTTTCAGATCCTGCATTCAGGAGTGTGTGCCCCTAGGCAAGATTTGATTTAGGTAGGGCTGGTTTCACTGGACAGAGGTCATAGCTACTTGGAGAAAAAGTTAATCAAAAGAGATACCGTTTAGACTCTCAGCCCCAAGTGTGAGCAGACCATGGTAGTTTTTGCTCATTTTTATGGCTGCAGTGCTAACATAGAGCTTGACATATAGAAGGCATCCAATAAATATTTATTAAGTAAATAAATGAATGAATAAAAGAAGAATAGGGTGAGGGGCTCTTTGACATTAAATATGAGGTAAGTTCATTTGAGCCTATGTTTGTTGAACAAATGCTAATAATGCTTGATGTGTGCCAGGCACTGTCCTAAGTGCTTCGTAAATATTAACTCATTTAATTCTCATAGTTTGTCTATGAGATATGTACTATCGTTTATCCCATTTAAAAACTGACATACAGAGGAGTCATGTTACTCGCCCAAAGTTACACAGATACGTGGTAGAGTTAGGAGTCTACTGGCCTGGGTTGCCTCCAATATCTTCTGTTGTTACAGGACTTACCTATTACTGGTTCGGCACATGTGGAGGGGCCTGAGTGCCTGCGTGTGATATTATGAAAGTAAATGGGTGCAACAATCTAGGTAGGGTTTGCTAGTGTTGATACATTGCAATCCACCCGTCCTTATTCCCCCTTTATACTGCCTCCCAGTTTCTTCCAGTCTCCCGCAGGCTATGCCTGCTCATGTATCTTTCTCCTTGTCCGTTTCCCATTCCTGTGCTGGACTGGGTTTCAGTGCTATTTTTGCAGCCAAGCAGGTGAGGTGGGTCTCTCTGGTGCCCTGCTGAGCCGCCAGGAGGCTGCGCCTGCAGAATGAATCCCAATGCAGGGGTGGGGTTGGAAGCAGCATCCACAGTCCTCTTGTTTCAGTTCAGAATTGGAGACGTCTGACTGCCCTGGCTGCTGTGGCTTCTTAGAGCTCTGTGGTTTCTTCTGGAAACACTGGGGAGACCATAACAGCAGCACCGAGCATCCCATCCCCACAGCCCACCAGGTCCAGTGGCTAACCTTCTCCTAGGCCACTTTATTTGGGGTCATGGTGCTGTCAAGGCTCTTCCGGTCCAGGAGAGCATGGTCTTTGCAAATGCTCTGCAGAGCTGGCCCTTCTCGCAGGAGTGGTGTGGATTATTTGCAAAAACAACAGAGACTCTGCTAGCATTCCCACAGATAACACAGGGCTGCAGAGGAAAACGTCCTCTTTGCCAGCACAGGCAACAGGGTGGGGGACGTAGGGGCAGAGACGAAGGGTGTGCTGTTTCTTCAGAGTTCACCCCATCCATTCCCCACATCCAAATAGTTCAGCTTAAATAGTTCCCAAGCTTAAATGAACCTCTTGCGGTACCCTTCCTTCGCGAAAGCACCTGGCAGTGGGGCAGTCCTTCTGATATTTAACAGCTGGCCCTCCTGCTTCAGGACTACCCTTTGTGTTTTTCATGGATGTTCAGCACAATGTGCTTCAGATACAGAGGAAAAGCCAACCATACATGGATCTGCTGCCCCTGACAAAGGATTCCCACACTGGGAAGGGGTGCAGGCTTCCTGTGTGCAGGTTTGGAAGAGCCCCCGTGACTTGATATCAGGCCCACTAGACTCAGGGCCCTTTGGCTCCTGATCTTCCCCTCTTTGAGTCGCAAAACTACATACCCTGCTCAGTCCCTTTAAAGCGTACTTTTTCCCTTGGATTTTTTTTTTTTCTTCTTTGGTGTTTATGTGAACTGGTTGAACCCATCACGTGGTGAGTCCATGTTTATATTTGCAGAAGCACTGCCTGGGGAAGTTTTGTTTGTATAGAGGTCATCTCATCTCTTGGGCTTGGCTGCAGCCCCAGCTGGGGTTTCGGCAGCAGTAGCTGAACACACACCAGGGACTTCTTATTTCTCTCTCTGTCCTGAGTTCCAGGCTCCTGGTCCCAAAGGCTGGTGCTTCCTAGGGCAGGAAGAAGGGGCACACTCAGGAAAGAGCAGGATCATCTTCCTTCCACCCCATGCTCAACCCAACCTAGAGTTTTTCCAGGATATGACTGTCTCCTTTCTTACAACCCGACTGCTTTCCATGGTCTGAAAGCTAGATTTAGATTGGTAGAGTAGATGGTAGGATTTAGGGATGTGCTGTTCTGTTGCTACTCTCCCTTTTACAGTCAATATTCTAGGATGGCTGAGACCACGAGCTTTGGAGTCGGACAGAATTGGGTTGAAATCATGTCTTTGCCAACTACTAGCTGTGTGACCTTGGACAATACCTCTAAAAGTCAGTTTCAACATCTTAAATGAGAATAATAGTATCTACACCTTCAGATGGTCAGCAGGATTAACTTAGGGCATGGGTATGAAATGTTTCTAATTATGATAATGACGATGGTGGTAATCAATAATAACACTAACTATGATAGCACTAAAAATGACAACTTCCCTCTATCCCTGTTTCCCTCCTCTATTAGAGCAGTGTTTCTCAACTTTTTAAAATTATCACTCCCCTAAGGAGTCTTTTAAGTCATTGATTCCCTTATCATTTCCCCTTCTCCCCCATATACTCTATATCTGTTAATATAGTGTGACCTTTTAGAGACTATGAATCATCACAATAGCTAAGATTTTTTTTTTATCCCCCAAGATCCAATTTCCCAACAATATGGCCCCTCTTGAGACGTATGTACTTGGAGGAGCTCTGCTATCTGGGGATCATGCAGGTTATTATCAAAGTCTTTTGGTTAGATGGAGTTAACAAGTAAACCCCAGAGTAGCCCTTTGGTGGGGATGACTGTCTATAAAAGAGAGCCCCAAGGAAACCAAATGCTTGTCATACAATAATGGATACCCATTGACCATAAGGGTGAGGCCAGAGCTTTTTCCCATTGTGGTACACGCTGCACCCTTTTCACTCCTGCTCCCGTTTAACATTTGTCTTTGGGACAGCTACCACTGATAGGAGAATGAGAGGATCCACATTGACTCTTGCTTATGGGACTGGAGGCCATTCTTCTACTGGTACTTTTGAGACTGAGAGAGGCCAACATACCAATGCTGAACATAGCTGCACAGATAGGTCTACATGAGTCAGTAAAACATAGGAATGATTTAGGGAACACAGACCTTTTTGTACGGAAAGGAGAAGAGGATTCCTGAAGGAGAGTGGTATTTAGGACCCAGAGACTTAAAGAAGCAGGAGCTTCAGGGCGTGTGAATGATCTGAGTGCAAGTGGGTCAACTTAGGAGTGACGCAAGACTGCCTTGATAGCTATGGGTAGGTCAAGCCCCACACAGGGCCAGGGGAGCCTTCACACAGACTGTTATGTGAATGGCGCTTCCCTGAGTTGTGCAATATGGCAGCCCTGCACAGATGATGTTTTCCTTGAGAAAGCCTAGGCTTTAGATGCCTTCCCTTGGGAGCTGAGAGAGAGAGTTTCTACTCACAGTTCACCAGAAGTTTGTCCAGACTAAATGATCATTCTTTTCAGTTTTCCCTAATTCTTTTTTTTGTTTGTTTGTGTTTTGAGACGGAGTTTTGCTCTTGTTGCCCAAGCTGGAGTGCAATGGTGCCATCTCGGCTCACTGCAATCTCTGCCTCCCAGATTCAAGTGATTCTACTGCCTCAGCCTCCCAAGTAGCTGGGATTACAGGTGTGCACCACCTCTCCCGGCTAATTTTTTGTATTTTTAGTAAAAATGGGGTTTCACCATGTTAGCCAGGCTGGTCTCGAACTCCTGAGCTCAGATGATCTGCCCGTCTTGGCCTCCCAAAGTGCTGGGATTACAGGCGTGAGCCACAGTGCCTGGCCAGTTTTTCCTAATTCTTCAACAAAGAAATTTGCATATAACTGCAACTTGGTGTGTGAGTCTTGTGATGGCCAAGGAAAAGGAGGGGGAGGTGTTGTCTCATCTCCACTTCTCCTGAGTTCAAGTAGAGAAGGGATAATGACCTCTTGGAAGGAATACGGTTCCAAATACCTGGGGTGACCAGAGGGGAGCCCCCGGGTGAAACCTGTTGCAGAGTATCCTGAAAGGACATATGCAAGCAATAGCATTTGATCACGCCCTGCAAATACCTACTGAGGCCACACTCTCCAGAGGTGGGATGCAGAGTCTGGGAGAAACTCCATAGTTTCATTCCTTTTTGCTGAGGGCTTGCAATATGCCAGGCAGGCTATTAAAGGTTTAGATTTACATTCTTGGCCTTCAACAAAAGGTGATGATGATCCCTATTATTGAGCGTCTAGATTAAAAAATTTTTTCCAGGCTGGGTTGGCAATGTTATGTCCTGGTCCCTTCTAGTTCTGACATCCTATGTAATCTGCCTGATAGAATTTTCAGAGGTGCTCATTAGATTCTTCTTGGCAGAAAACTTTGCTCCTGAAGAAGAGAAACTCAATGTTAGAGAGAGGAAAAGGCAAAGACAAGGAGGGTTGGGGCACAGAACATAAATGTTTACATTTTATAGCTCTGCCTAAAGCAGAATCTTTCTTAGCTTTTCTTCCAATAACACTGTAAGCTTTTCAACTTTTCCACTCTGGATGTTTTGAGGTCTTTGCTCCTTCTCTATTTCTCAGCCATTCACCCTTCCTCTAAGACTTTCCCTAGAGTCCTCTGTGGTTGACTCCCTGCCCTGTGCATGCTTCTATCCCTATTGCATGACCTCAGGCTGTACAATAGCATCAAGCATAGCCTTGATGAGAAATAATCCACACTCAAGGCAGGATGTTTGTGGGAGAGGGGAATGTCCCAGTGAGGCTTAGCAGGGGCTTACATGTGGTGTGAATATGAACATGGAACAATGCAAAGAACCCTGGATCTGGATTCAGAATCCTGTGGCCACAGCTCTGGCTCTGGCCCTGACTTGCCATGTTACTTCTCGCAGGCCATCTGGGTCAACTGAACCTGGGTGTCTTCACTTGCAAAATGGGATTTTCAAGATGACATTTTAGCTCCCTTTTCCAATTGTTGATATGTTATAGCTTTTAAAGAATTAATTGTAAGAATCATCAACTCCTTCTCCCCCTAGCATCCATGTCTCACTTCGTAATCTCATCTCCACTTAGGACTTGGAATCACGTATCTTTCCAAATTGGGGCCTTAGTTGTCCTGTGAGCTAGAGATGACATTGGTTTTCCACTTTAATTTTGTCCAGAGACTTCGTTATAATGATTCTATCCTTCTTCACCCCTTCCCCATCACCTGTTCATTCCTAGTTAGGAAGATACTCCTCTATGGACAGTTGGGTGGGGAGCCTGAGAACTCAGATGCTGGAAGCTGAAGCAGCTAGGAAGGGCTCTCCAAAGAAGGTACAGGAAGGGCACCAGTTAGTAACGGCATCGGTTGATTCCTCAAATATAATTGCCATGAAAAAGTTTTCCATTTTCCTCCCAGCACTTCAGGCAAATGACCTCAAAGAGAAGAACCTCTTTTCCTTCCAATTATGACCACTAACTTTTGCCTTTCTGATCCACTCACATCTTTATTCTTTCCTAACTTCTGTGGGCCATGACAAGACTGTGTCAAAGCGATTGGTGGGTTGCTCCTTGAAGACCCCATAGAGCTGGGTCTTTAGTCTTTTTAGACTCAGCTGAGTGCAGCTGATGTCTCTATGGGAGCTAGAGAGTGAGGAAGGGTGGATTCCTCTCCCTCTTGGTCTGAATGACTTCTTCCCTGCCCCATGGACCAGAGGAGGGGAGTTGAGTGGCAGGATGTGTTAACTCTCCACACTCAGGTTGGAAGCTTCTCTGCTCCACATAGACTTCTGCTCACACAAGGGTCTTTACTTCTCCAAAGGTCATTCTCTCAATAACACAATACCTGCCCATCTAAGAACCACCTTTTCCTTGTTTAGCCAATATACTTCTGCTTTAGAGATTGTATTAAAGACCCATCCTGGCATTGCTTTTTAGAAAATAGGAAGGTAGACACTAAGTACTATCAGAAACAGGATCACAGGATCTACCAGTACTTGTTAAAAGTTCCATTTTACTATGAACCCCCAATTCATTGTAAAGGAATATTTTTTAGGATCTCCTCCATGCCACTAATGAGCATGCCCAGTCTGGAGAAAGTGAAGAAGAAGGCTGTTTATGTTTAACTTGGGAGGCTGCTGTGATTCTAGAAAATGGGAATGTGTGTCAATTTGCTTTATAGAGGAAAGCAGAAATTGAAGAAAGTGATCCATTAAGAATTATCAAATACTAAACCCTTTTGGTAAGAGGAACCATATTTGGTGCATCTCTTGGCATCTAGGAAGAACTGACCACAATTCACCCCGGACAGAAAGATCTAAGGAACTCCTAATCCATGTTAGGGTACAATTATCTTTATAGTCAGCAAAATTTTCCTTCAGTTTTCATTGCTTTTCTCTTATTTCATTTGGATCATAAAGCAACTGAAAAGATTGTGCTTCCCATAGTGTATTTAGAAGTAGCCTTGGATGAGCTTCAATATGGTGACTTTGGTCTTTCCTTCTCTGCTGTGAATAATGTTGGACACCTTCAACAATCAATCCTCCGAGGATTTTGGGATCATGGTAGATGGGAGGCAGGACTAGATTGCAGCTCTGGACAGAGCACCACGTGGAGGCTTGTATTGTGAATTTTAGCTTCAGATTGACTGCAAGAACAAACCAGCAATCCTGAGAGGACCCACAGACCCTCTGAAGGAAGCAGACGGCTCCCACAGGACCCAGGAGACACCCCAAATACTCTGGGAGGTGGAAAGCCTCGGGCAAGTTTTCAAGCCCAATCTCGCCCTCTGCCTGGAAACAGACTCAGGGCTATTGTGGGGGGCACCGTGAGAGTGAGACCAGCCCTTTGGTTTGTGTGGGAGCTGGGTGAGGCCTGTGACTGCTGGCTTTCCCCCACTTCCCTGACAACCTGCATGACTCAGCAGAGGCAGCCATAATCCTCCTAGGTACACAACTCCAGTGACCTGGGAATTTCACCCCCATGCCCCATAGCAGCCGCAGCAAGACCTACCCAAGGAGAGTCTGTGCTCAGACACGCCTGGCCCTGCCCCCACCTGATGGTCCTTCCCTACCCACCCTGGTAGTGGAAGACAAAGGGCATATAATATTGGGAGTTCTAGGGTCCTATCTGCCGCTGTTCCCTCTCCACACTACTACAGCTGATGCTTTCTGGAAAGCACCACCTCCTGGCAGGAGGCCAACTAGCACAAAAATAGAGCATTAAACCACCAAAGCTAAGGACCCTCACGGAGTCTATTGCACCCTCCTGCCACCTCCACTGGAACAGGTGCTGGTATCTACACAGCTGAGCGACCCATAGATGGTTCACATCACAGGACTCTGTGCAGACGACCCCCAGTACCAGCCCAGAGTCAGGTAGATTTGCTGGGTGGCTAGACTCTGGAGAGAGACAATCACTGCAGTTTGGCTCACAGGAAGCCACATCCACAGGGAAAGGGGGAGAGTACTACATAAAGGGAACATGCTGTGAGACAAAAAAATCTGAACAATAGCCTTTATCTCTAGACGTTCCTTCTGACAGAGCCTACCTAAATGTGAAGGAACCAGAAAACCAACCCTGGTAATATGACAAAACAAGGCTCGTCAACATCCCCCCAAAATCACACTAGTTCACCAGCAATGGTTCCAAACCAATAAGAAACCCCTGATTTACCTGAAAAAGAATTTAGGAGGTTAGTCATTAAGCCAATCAGGGAGGGACCAGAGAAAGGCAAAGCCCAATGCAAGGAAATCCAATGCAAGGAAATCCAAAAAATGATAGAAGAAGTGAAGGGAGAAATATTCAAAGAAATAGATATAGTTTAAAGAAAAAACAACAAAAAATCCAGGAAACTTTGGACACACTTTTAGAAATGTGAAATGCTCTGGAAAGTCTCAGCAATACAGTTGAACAAGTAGAAGAAAGAAATTCAGAGCTCAAAGACAAGGTCTCAAATTAACCCAATCCAACAAAGACAAAGGAAAAAGAATAAGAAAATACAAACAAAACCTCCAAGAAGTCTGGGATTATGTTAAACGAGCAACTCTAAGAATTATCGGTGTTCCTGAGGAAGAAGACAATTCTAAAAGCTTGGTAAACATATCTGGGGGAATAATAGAGGAAAACTTCCCCAGCCTTGCCAGAGACCTAGACGTGCAAATACAAGAAGCACAAAGAACACCTGGGAAATTCATCACAAAAAGATCTTCGCCTAGGCACATTGTCATCAGGTTATCCAAAGTTAAGCTGAAGGAAAGAAACTTAAGAGCTGTGAGACAGAAGTACCAGGTAACCTATAAAGGAAAACCTATGAGATTAACAGCAGATTTCTCAGCAGAAACCCTACAAGCTAGAAGGGATTGGGGCCCTATCTTCAGCTTCCTCAAAGAAAACAATTATCAGCCAATAATTTTGTATCCAGTGAAACTAAGCATCTTATGTGAAGGAAAGATACAGTCATTTTCAGACAAACAAATGCTGAGAGAATTTGCGATTACCAAACCACCACTACAAGAACTGTTAAAAGGAGCTCCAATTCTTGAAACAAATCTTGGAAACACCTCAGAACAGAACCTCTTTAAAGCATAGATCACACAGGACCTATAGAACAAAAACACAAGTTAAAAAGCAAAAACAAAAAACAAAAAAATAAAGTACACAGGCAACAAAGAGCATGGGGAATGCAATGGTACCTTACATTTCAATACTAACATTGAATGTAAATGGCCTAAATGCTCAACTTAAAAGATACAGAACTGCAGAATGGATAAAAACTCTCCAACCAACTATCTGCTGCCTTCGGGAGACTCACCCAACACATAAGGACTCATATAAAGTAAAGGGGTGGAAAAAGGCATTTCATGCAAATGGATGCTAAAATCAAGCAGGAGTGGCTATTCTTACATCAGACAAACCAAACTTTAAAGCAACAGCAGTTAAAAGAGACAAAGAGGGACAGTATATAATGGTAAAAGGCCTAGTCCAATAGGAAAATATCATGATTGTAAACATATATGCATCTAACACTGGAGCTCCCAAATTTATAAAACAATTACTAATAGACCTAAGAAATGAGATAGACGGCAACACAATAATAGTGGGGGACTTCAATACTCCACTGACAGCACTAGACAGGTCATCAAGACAGAAAGTCAAAAAAGAAACAATGGATTTAAAGTATACCTTAGAACAAATGGACTTAACAGATATATACAAACATTTCATCCAACAACCACAGAATACACATTCTATGCAACAGCGCATGGAACTTTCTCCAAGATGGACCATGTGATAGGCCATAAAACGAGCCTCAATAAATTTAAGAAAATTGAAATTATATCAAACACTCTCTCAGACCACAGTGGAATAAAACTGGAAACCAATTTCAAAAGGAATCTTCAAACCATGCAAATACATGGAAATTATATAACCTGCTCCTGAAAGAGCATTGGGTCAAAAATGAAATCATGGTGGAAATTAAAAAAATTATTCGAGCTGAATGACAATAATCACACAACCTATCAAAACCTCTGGGATACAGCTAAGGCAGTTCTAAAAGGAAAGTTCATAGCCCTAAACGTCTACATCAGAAAGTCTGAAAGAGCACAAACAGACAATCTAAGGTCACACCTCAAGGAACTAGAGAAACAAAAACAAACCAAACCCAAACCGAGAAGAAGAAAGGAAATAACCAAGATCAGAGCAGAACTAAATGAAATTGAAACAAAAAAAATTAAAAAAGACAAATGAAACAAAAAGCTGGTTATTTGAAAAGGTAAATAAAATTGATAGACCATTACCAAGATTAAGCAAGTAAAGAAGAGAGAAAATCCAAATAACCTCACTAAGAAATGAAACAGAAGATATTACAACTGACACCACTGAAATAAAAAAGATCATTCAGGCTACTATGAATACCTTTATGCGTATAAACTAGAAAACCTAGAAGAGATGGATAAATTTATGGAAAATACAACCCTCCTAGCTTAAATCAGGAAGAATTAGATACCCTGAACAGACCAATAACAAGCAGTGAGATTGAAACAGTAACTAAAAAATTTCCAACAGCAACAAAAAAATTCCAGGACCAGATGGATTCACAGCAGAATTCTATCAGACATTCAAAGAAGAATTGGTACCAATCCTTTTGACACCATTCTACAAGATAGAGAAGAAGAAACCCTCCCTAATTCATTCTATGAAGCCAGAGAAGAAGAAACCCTCCCTAATTCATTCTATGAAGCCAACATCACCCTAATACCAAAACCAGGAAAGGACACAACCAAAAAAATCTACAGACTGATATCCTTAATGAACATAGATACTAAAATCCTTAACAACATACTAGCTAACTGAATCCAACAACATATCAAAAAGATACTCCACCATGATCAATTGGGTTTCATACCAGGGATGCAGGGATGTTTTAACATGTGCAAGTCAATAAATGTGCTACACCATAAAAACAGAATTAAAAACAAAAATCACATGATCATCTCAATAGATGCAGTAAAAGCATTCAACAAAATCCAGCATCCCTTTATGATTAAAACCCTCAGCAAAATCGGCATACAAGGGACATATCTTAATGTAATAAAAGTCATCTATGACAAACCCACAGCCAACAAAATACTGAACGGAGAAAAGTTGAAAACATTCCCTCTGAGAATAAGACAAGGATGCCCACTCTTACCATTCCTCTTCAATATAGTTCTGGAACTCCTAGCCAGAGCAATCAGACAAGAGAAAGAAATAAAGGACATCCAAATCTACAAAGAGGAATTCAAACTGTCACTGTTTGGTGGAGATATGATCGTTTACCTTGAAAACCCTAAGGACTCCTCCAGAGTCCTAGAACTGATAAAAGAATTCAGCAAAGTTTCTGGATACAAGATTAATGTACACAAATCAGTACCTTTTCTATACACCAATAGTGACCAAGTGGAGAATCAAATCAAGAACTCAACCCCTTTTACAATAGCTACAAAAAAAAAAAAATACTTAGGAATATACCTAACCAAGGAGTAGAAAGCCCTCTACAAGGAAAACTACAAAACACTGCTGAAAGAAATCACAGACAACATGAACAAATGGAAACACACCTTATGCTCATGGATGGGTAGAATCAATATTGTGAAAATGACCATACTACCAAAAGCAATCTACAAGTTCAACATAATCCCCATAAAAATACCACCATCATTCTTCAAGACTTAGAAAAAACAATTCTAAACTTCATATGGAACCAAAAAAGAGCCTGCATAGCCAAAGCAAGACTAAGCAAAAAGGACAAATCTGGAGGCATTACACTACCTGATTTCAAACCCTACTATGAGGCCGTAGTCACCAAAACAGCGTGGTACTTGTATAAAAATAGACACATAGACCAATGGAACAGAATAGAGAACCCAGAAATAAACCCAAATGCTACAGCCAACTGATCTTCAATAAAGCAAACAAAAACATAAAGTGGGGAAAGGACACCCTTTTCAACAAATGGTGCTGGGATAATTGGCTAGACATGTGTAGGAGAATGAAACTGGATCCTCCTCTCTCACCTTATACAAAAGTCAACTCAAGATTGATTAAGGACTTAAACCTAAGACCTGAAACTATAAAACTTCTAGAAGATAACATTGGAAAAAGCCTTCTAGACATTGGCTTAGACAAGAATTTCATGACCAAAAACCCAAAAGCAAATGCAATAAAAACAAAGGTAAATAGCTGGGACCTAATTAAACTAAAGAGCTTTTACATGGCAAAAGGAACAGTCAGCAGAGTAAACAGACAACCCACAGAGTGAGAGAAAACCTTCACAATCTATACATCTGACAAAGTACTAATATTTAGAATCTACAATGAACTCAAACAAATCAGTAAGAAAAAAAACAAACAATCCCATCAAAAACTGGGCTGAGGACATGAATAGACAATTCTCAAAAGAGGATATACAAATGGCCAACAAACATATGAAAAAATGCTCAACAACACTAATGATCAGGGAAATGCAAATCAAAACCACAATGCAATATCACCTTACTCCTGCAAGTATGGCCATAATCAAAAAATAAAAAAACGGTAGATGTTGGTGTGGATGCAGTAATCAGGGAACCCTTCTACACTGCTGGTGGGGATGTAAACTAGTACAGCCACTGTGGAAAACAGTGTGCAGATTCCTTAAAGTACTAAAAATAGAACTACCATTTGATCCAGCAATCCCACTACTTGCTATCTACCCAGAGGAAAAGAAGTCGTTATTAGAAAAAGATACTTGCACACACATGTTTATAGCAGCACAATTCACAATTGCAAATTCGTGGAACCAACCCAAATGCCCATCAAACAATGAGTGGATAAAGAAACTGTGGTATATATATGATGGAATACTACTCATCCATAAAAAGGAATGAATTAACAGCATTTGCAGTGACCTGGATGAGATTGGAGACTATTATTCTAAGTGAAGTAAGTCAGGAATGGAAAACCAAACATCATATGTTCTCAGTGATATGTGGGAACTAAGCTATGAGGATGCAAGGGCTAAGAATGATACAATGGATTCTGGGGACTTGAGGGGAAGAATCGGAGGGGGGTGAGGGATAAAAGACAACAAGTATAGTGCAGTGTACACTGCTTCGGTGATGGGTGCACCAAAGTCTCACAAATCACCACTAAAGAACTTACTCATGTAACCAAATACTACCTGTATCACAATAACTTATGGAAAAATAAAATAATAAAAATTAAAAAAGAGAAATGAAAACAATCAATCCTCCAATTGGGTTTCATTGTATAAGAAAGCTAGATGGATAAAAATGTGTGGAACATGGAAAAATGCTTGTGGTATAGTGTTAAGAAAAAGAAGACATCACAGGACCCAGGAAAGTTTGAACTGCATGATAATAAGTATATGTATTTTAAAAGAAACATAAGGGGAAAGAAACTGGAAGAAATATACCCAAATTCTGCCCATGATGAAATTGTGGGCATGTTTCTTTCTTCATCAATTTTCCACAAGTTTCCAATTGTCTCTCTTTTGCAGAGTGTGTTTCTGTTGGAAGTCAGTTCAGTTGTATCAGTTATTCAGCTGTCCCTCCATGGTCATTTTCCATCTTCTTGATTTAAGAAAACTGGGTGGGAACCAGGTATTTTTCTGAACAGAAGATCTGTGGAAGATTTTCTGACTCAGTACCTGTCTCCCTTGCCCCTGATTTTCCGCTAAGCAACCCATATACACACGTACACATGTCCACACTTACACACTCACTCCCTTCTCCTCCACACTGCATGCATGGGAAGGCAGAGCAGCATCTCTGGGAGAAGCATCTGTGCAAAGTCACTGCTTAAGGCCAGAGAGCTGGTCTCAACCCCCTCTCCAGCCACTTGAGATGGTGGGAACTCAGTGGTGGCTGAGTCTAATACTGGAGAATTGCAGAATCCACTGGTGAATTGCTCCTTTGTTCTCCTAATCTTCTAATCCAGGGGAACAGAGAAAGGAGTTTTCCTGGGACTTGGGGCCCAGCCTTCCAAATCCTTCTGTCTTTGACCCCACCCTGGGTTGGGATGAGGGAGGGCAGGTGAGAAGACACCAGGGAGAGTGTGGTGTCAAAATTGTGAAAACCTTTAGCCATGGCCACCCATCACCTTTCTCAAGGAGCTGGATTTACATTGATCTCCTGTTAGGACCCCTGCCTTTCCTGGTTCTGAGCCATAGCACCCTCTCAGAAGTCTGTCTGGGACTCCCATCCCACTTCACCTATCTTTTCTCCTACAACAGTGCCATGGCTGAGAGCCAGAGAGCAGGAGTGGGTCTTTCATATGTAGGCTTAAATAGGAAATTCTCCAAACCTACTAGCCAATCACCATCCCAATAATCCATTTATCTCTTGGCCTGTAGATGTATAAATGCTTGATTTCCTGTACTTATCTGATTAGAGTCCATGCAAGGAGGCCAGATTCATTGTCTGGTTTCCTATGCAAAACTTTCAGCTTTGCTCAGGTCTGTGACCATTGACTACTGCTTCCTTATGTTTGGCAGTGATTTTTGTTGTGTGGCCAGTTCAATGATGTCAACAGCTGATGTTTATGGAATGCTTGTTATGCATCCGACACTGTGCTAAGAGTGGTGCTTGTGTTAACTCATTCAGTCCTCAACTCTGTGAGGGGAGTTCTGTTATTAACTCCACTTTGCAGATGAAGCAGCTGAGGCACAGAGCTAAGGAGCTTGCCCAAGATCCCCAAGCTGGGAAGGAACAGAGCCTACTTTTGAAAACAAGCAGTGTGGCTCCAGAGTTCACTTTTACCCCTATGCTATTGGGTAGGGGTGAAAGTGGCAAGGGAGCACGGATAACTCAGGGGGACACATCCTTGCCACCTGGAAAGCCGTCATCTGAATATGGCAGGGAGGAAAGGGGCTCGCTGGACACCCGAGCATAGGAAAGCACCACCTTACAGAGGCCACATCTTTATTCTTTCAGTTGCCACCATGATGTCAGACACACAATGAGCACAACAGTTTTAACTGAATGAATGAATGAATTACTGAGCTATTAAATAACTGCCTGAATCAGGGATGGTGCTTAATAGTCCTATAGGGGCAGAAGCAGACCAGTCTTATTTACTCGGCACAAAAGGAACCCTCCTTGGATAATGCTGAGCATGGAGGTCATATCCTGCTTGCTGTTTTTGCATTTTCTTCTTTAGATCCATCCACTCCCTTCCCTAACATATATCATCATTCCTTACATTTGTTCTCTCAGATATTTGCCTGGTGCTTATTTCCACTCCATGTATGACTCCCCCTTCCTTCCTGACCTAGAGAAGTTGGCTTTTCTCAAGCTGTTCTCTGGAACTGTGAACTGATACCTCTCAGCTGACTGGGGGAACTCCAAGACACTGGGACCAAGCCTGGGGTCTCATCACAACTGTGTGGTTTTTGTCAAGTTGCTTCCCCTCTCTGAACCCAAAGAGAAAGCTGTTGCATGCTGAAATTATGGGATGGGGGTGCAGAAATACTCCCCAAATCTGGGTTTTGAGAAAGTTCTCTAGCAGCCCAGTCTTGGGTTGAGGGCTGGACTGCACTAGAATCTGGAAGACTGTGTTGGTGATAGGACTTGGTGGGTAGTATGGGGACCTTGAAGCCTGGCCAGATGGCTTCAGAAATGGCTTCTTAATGCATGCAGGTTTCTTTTTGCTGTATGCCAGTTTGAGCCAAGCTAGAAGAGCTCTGTCATGGGGACCAAGGCTGCCAGCAAAGCAGCTCCTTCCCCATTCAAGCTGGTCTGAAAGCAAACATATTGCCTTCGGAGGCACACCTAGCTCTGCCAGCTCTCAGATCCAGATGCTGGCATCGGCTGTTTAATGGCTCTGGCATCGGCAGGCAGGGCATCTTGGGTGTTGACATGCAAATACTCAGGGCACAATATGTGGGTGGGCAGAGGGATGTAGGTTTAGGGTGTTCTCTGCCCCAGGGGACTGTCAATCTCTCCCTAATGCATTGACTTATGTGTAGGAGGGAGGTGGCAGGGAGAGGAGATTGCAGAGAAAGAAAAAGAGAAAGAGAGTGGCAATGGAAAGCAGGCTTCCTGGAGACAATGCCAGCTCATGTTTCAGGGGGCCACCTGGGAAGGACCTCGGCCAGATCTCAGCTGGGTGGCCCAGGCTGCCCATCCAGTATGGCAGCCATGCAGGCTCCTCTCACACCTGGCAAGCATGCGGGGCAGGAGGGAGCCTTAACTCCTTTCCTTTTTGGAGCTGCCCTCAGCTGCACCAGTTTGTCCTCGTGAACAGAATTCGCCCTGCTCTGCCCTGAAGACTCTCCAAGGCACCCTCTGAGTCACACGTTTCTCCGACTGTCCTTGCTTTCAGGGGCTTGGCTCAGCTTTCTCCACCTCCCTTCAACCTTTGTCCAGCTCATTCTTAGGACTCTAGTCTGTGGCCTGCCCTCAAGGTGTGTAGCCTCAAATGGATGAATGGACGTCAAATCTTCTAAGCACGCCTGTGGCCCCTCTCCTGGTTCTTGCTAAGAGAATACAACTGCTGCGATCTTGCCATTTGCCCCAAATATTGCTTTACAATCAACAATCTAGGGAGTGCTTTTTAGGTTAGTGTGGTTTTAACAGTCAGCATCCAAACCTCAATGGCTTAACACAATAAATGTTGATTTCTTGCTCACATCTCCAGGGTGGAGGGGTGCATTGTTGGAGGTGGGGACCCTCGGGCAGGGGCGGAGGGTAGCGGACTCTGCTTCATGAAGTCACCAGCCATCTAGCTCAGTGTCCTTCATTGGAGCCTTGCATCCACAGGGCAGCAGGGGTTGAGGAGGAGAGGCCATGGGGGCCTGTATGGGAAATTTCCATGGCCTGGTCAATAGGTGGTGTTCATCACTCCAGCCCACATGGCCACACCTCGCATTGCAGGAAGGAAATGTAGTGCCTGGGGGTAAAGGATGATGGCTTGGTGAGCCTCTCGTGGTCTCTGCCACAAAACATAATCTCTGGCGTCAGCAAGACTTGAGCTGAAATCCCAGCCCACCACTGAGTTGTGTGTGCTCAGAACTCTGGAGAAGCAACTGGCCACTTGTGTTAATGGCACACACATAGGTAAGTATTGAGGAAGGTGTTCCCACAGAGGTCGGTTTGACTCCAGAGCTGTGGGATTTGGGACTTGTCACTTACTCTCTGGGTCTCCAGGTTTTCATCTGGAGAATGAGGCTAATCACACTCACCAGAGTGGTTGTACAGATAAAATGAGGATGGACTTGAGCCTTTCAAAGAGGGCCCAACACCAATCTCATCTATCATGATCGTTCCTATTAGCATAATTGTGGTCATTATGCAATCCTGTCATGGGAGCTGGGGACAAAAACTGAAGCTGAGTAGAAATTATCCCCTGCCTTCCAGGGTCTCATGGTCTTTCAGGGGAGACAGCATGTCAACAGTCATTCTAGTATGGTGGCATTCCTCCAGGAGGGGGATGGCTGTGGCACAGAGAGGGACAAGCAGCTCGACTTGGTGATTCAATGGAACTGGTGGTCTCTGAGATGGAGCTTGATGAGCAGGGAGGACTTCAAGAGTGGAAGAGGTGGAAGGAAATGTAGGAGACATTGAGGCTGGGGCTGAGGAGGTGGCTAAGACAATAAGCACCAAGACACAAAAGGAGGGGAGTGCTGAGCAGGCCCGGTGTGGCCCTGGGGTAGGGCACAGTGCATGCACCTGGGTTGGGGCTGGGACACAGCAGAGGATAAGGGATGGATCCATTGGAGCCAGATCAGGAAAACAAAACAAAATGAAACTTGACTCTGGCCTGTAGACAGTAATTGGGCCTCCTTGGCAGACTCTGGCCTTGCCTGGTGCCTGCCCTGAGACCAGCCTCAGCATGTTGTCACTTTCAAAACCCACAAATCATGCTCCTAAAGCAGGGGGAGCTGCCGGAAGAAGGCATAGCATATCCCACGTAACAAGACTTTCTAAATGTCCTCTTTAACTATCTCTGCTCTACCTCTGGCTGCTACCATATTCTTTTTGTCTCTTTCCATAATTCTGTCCTTTTCATTTTCATTTCCCTATCTCTAGACAGGGAACAAGCTACCTCCACCCACTCAGGACTCCTGGGCTCTTCCCCTGGGTCAGTCTTTCTTTTACATAGAGCATCTCTGTACTTATTTCCCTTCTCATCTTGCATATTCCTGCTTCATTTCCTTTCTTTACCTTTACGCTAGGGGGACATAAATAGTTTTTTTTCTCCTGTTAAACATAGATTAATTGAGCTCCAACATCATGGAAGACACAGTGTGTGCTGGTCATTGGGGCTCACATAGGCATGGGACAGTTTTATTATACCTTTCCTTACCCACTTGAATACAGATGCGGCCAGTGACTTGCTTTGGCCAATGGAATGTGAGTGGAAGTGATGGTTGTCATTTCTTGTCTGAAGCTTTAGGAGCTGTTGTGGGATTCACTGCACTCTTCCCCTTTTGCCCTCTGTCCCTGACACTGATGATGATTGACCCCAACAGCCTGGATCCTGGAGGGAGAAGACGTGCATGGCAGCACGTCTGCAATGCACACGTGATATAAAACAAACCTGTGTTGTTTTAAGCCTCTTAGATTTGGGGGTTGTTATAAAGCATACCTTGCCTGTCCACTCTGACTGATACATCTGGTAATTGGGGCTTGGTAGGATTCATCACAGATAGAAGTTGTCCATCCTCCCAGGGTAAAAGCCCAGATTGCTGTGTACCATGGGATGCTTTCTGTTGAGAAAGATGACTGTGGGGGTGACAGTGAGAAGCTGCTCTGGCACCCCAACAGAGGAGGCTTCCTCATGTATGCTCTGGATAATGTTGGGAGATCCTGTCCAAAAAAATGTGGTGGCAGAGGCAGCTGATGATGGGCCGTCTCCCAAAGACCTCAACCTGGAGGCCTTTGCTGTTTTTCTTTGTTTATTTCCTGCATTCCTGTACCGTCTGCACAATCTCACTTCAGTTGTTTAACCGTGCCAAGCAATTTTACTAGGGTGTGATGCCATCTCCGACAAACTTTATGTGGGTAGATGATTTGTTCATTTAAATCTTATGTGCTTTTTGGGGGCTGGGGAGAAGATGGAAATGGGGAACAGTGAGAAAAGGGAACAGAGAAAGAAACCAACAGACAAAGAGGAGCATGTTTTCAGCAACTGGTGATCACACAGGATGGTGTACAATGGAGACAAGAGTCTGGGAGTGTGATCAGCTCGACCTTCAGTGCTCCAGATCTCTCCAAAAAGCAGATCCAGTTTGAATCCACCTCATTTTCTCATTCAGTTATTCATTTAAACTAATACTTATTGAGGGTTGCAGGCACTGTGCTCAATGCTGTGAATTCAAAGATAATTAAGACATGGTTTCAGGTTTTCAAGGACTTCCAGACAGGTATATATGGGAATCCTTAATTAAAACACAGTGTGATTAAGATTACTGGTGCCTACAAATGAATGGGCATAAAGTGGTTAAACAGCAAAGCTGTTGAGTTGCTGTGGGTGCTGAGGAATGAACGAATTGATCATTTCTCATCAAGTCTCCAAGTAGGGACTTCCCTTTCCCGCCAAAAGGAATTTGAAATGATCCTCCCAGACAGAGAGAACACCGGGAGTCTGAGATCCTAATGCCCAGATTAGAGAGAAAGCTGCTGGGCTGTACAAACAGACCCAAGCTCCTTGCATGGCTTGTTAGTAAAGGGTTTTGTTGAGTTTTAAGAACAGTTTTAAAAACAAACTCAACAATTCAGAGATTCAGTAACTGAGAACTGGCAATGCAGAATAAGATGTGGCATGCACAGGTGAGGACTGGAGGAACTGTGAGTGCCAGCTGGAGGAGAGAAGGCCATGCCTGAACAGCCCACTCCCTAAGGTGAAGGCTCTTTACTGCTTCAGAGGGAGGGAAACTGACAGCTGATCTGAGGACACTCCCTAGCCTGGTGGTTGCATTGAATAGGATAAAGTGAGCTTTTTAGTAAAATGTATGTAGAACTCATTTGGGCTCTGCCTTTCTCATCAAATCCTTTCAGGATCTTCAAAACATTCAGAATTAAAGAGCCTGCAGGGTAAGCTTAGTGTTACCAGACCGTGACAATCTTGCTTGACAACCAGGCAAGATTCTGGCTATTGGAGTCAGCAACACCAAGCGAAGAGCCCTGTGCCAGGTTTTTGTCTTTGTCAAGCTGTTTTGGTCTGAGCGGGCCTAGTTTACCCAGAAGTGGGTTGTATAGTCAGTGGTAGGTCTAAGGAAGGAGTGGTCTATTTCGGGGGGCTGGCGGCTCCAGCTCTTCCTTGGTGAGGAGGTCAGGGAAAGTCTCCCCAAGATGGTGAGCCTTGAGGTGTATTTTCTGGATGAACAAGGATGTTTCAGGCAGTGAGAACTATTTTGGAAAGTACACAGAAGAGCTAAGTAGCCTGGTAAAGTCAGGTAGCTGTGAACTGTGAGTTGGTGAGAGGCACTAAACCACCACGTGGCAAGTCACAGGCTTATTTTACCATTTGTTTCTTTCTTTCTTTTTTTTTTTTTCTTTTTTTTGAGACAGAGTCCCACCTGTTGCCCAGACTGGAATGCAGGGGTGCTATATCGGCTCACTGCAACCTCCACCTCCTGGGTTCAAGTGATTCTCCTGCCTCAGCCTCCTGAGCAGCTGGGATTACAGGCGTGTGCCACCAAGCCCGGCTAATTTTTGTATTTTTAGTAGAGATGGGGTTTCACCATGCTGGCCAGGCTGGTCTTGAGCTCCTGACCTCAGGTGACCCACCTGCCTCGGCCTCCCAAAGTGCTGGGATTATAGGTGTGAGCCACAGCGCCTGGCCTATTTTACCATTTCGAGATAGCATGCAATCTAATAAAATAATCATGTGATTTGGCAATCCCAGGCTGATTTTCTCTGGAGCCACCAGCTTGATTTTCATCAAAGTCATAGAGTGTCTATTTGAAATGTTCTAAATACAGGCCTTGGGTTTAGGGTGAAACTGCCTTAGACTTGGCTGCTTGCTGATTCCCTTCCAACCCAGACCCAATTCTGGCCCAGCATCTCTTTAGCAAGACTTTCTTCCTGGGGCCTTTGGTCTTTGAAACACCTTGGATGCTGTTTACAAATGACAGGATCATGTGATTCTTAGCAGCGTTCCCGCCCCTTTCTTAATAGAACCTAAACTAAATGGTACATCTTACTATTTTAGATTGAACAAATGAATGCCTTTTACATTCAATGAACTATCATTTAGTTGGTTGATGTACTTATTTTCCAAACCTACCAAAGCAACTACCATCTTCAGGCTGTCATATAAATTTCTGTAAGGAGTTTTGGTTTGTTTCTATCTTTGCTCCTGTCAAAGTCATCAGCCTAAATGAGTGGCCATTAGCTACTTGTCACACAGTCACAAAATTAGCATTCTGAAGATTCACTTTAGATTTGATATCCTTTTTCTCTGTGGAGCTGTAAGTTAGGATTCAATATGCAATACTTTTTAAAAGGATAGCTTGAAGTAGTGAAAAATTAAGAATGGACTAACTAGCCCACAATGAAGGATAGGTTTAATAAATCATGATGCACCCATAGGATAGAATGCCATCTGCCATGAAAAATTATGTTGAAAGAGATCTACATAAATAACAAGAGAAAATTATTAAAGAAAACCAGAGCATCACTACAAGCATGAAATGGGTAATTTTAGAAAACAATTTAAGAGGACACACCCGACATACAGTCATTAAGGCACTAAAAACAGATTTTATTCTGGAACCATTGCAATAGGGGGAGAGAGACTTCAGTAGAGAACTGGGCTTAACTCTGAATACAGCATGGACCAGTTGGGGCGTTTATGGCCCAGGTGCAGGGTGGGAGTCAATGGATGGAAAATTGCTAAGAGGAAACATCAGGGATAAGGGAGGGGGTTCTGGCTAAACAGACTTGATGGGATTCTTGCTGAAGGCAGGCCAGGGTGGTCAGACACCAAGGAGGGAGGATGAGGTACTTGATATCAAGGTTGGAGGAGTTGTTCTAAACCCACTTCGCAAGATTATTGCTACAACTGGGCAATACAGGCCTGACAAAGACAGATGTCAAGTTTGAGACCTCAAGGCCTTAGAGTATCCTTACTAAAGTTTGATCAAGCATTTTTGTCAAAGTGTTCATGTCTTATTAATACGTCCAAAAAGCAGGTTAGATACAGTTAGATACACTATGATCCTGTTTATGTTAAAATATTTATATACAAATAACAGAGAGAATATGGGTGAGTTTTATTTTCTTTGTGCTTTATCTCTATTTTTCAACTTTCTGCAGTGAACTTATATTGCTTTTATAATAAAAAATATGTTAAGTTTACTAGACATATGTGAGAGGTGGGAAATTCTTCACCCTGACTTTTTAGGGTCAAGCAAGACTTTTTAAACATTTATTGGAATTTTGCAGCCCTAAAAACAGAAACTAAGAGTCCTTTGCAGACTGTTTCCTGAAGACAGGGTTGTTAGCTATAGCAGAAAGCAAGCCAGCACGGTGTTGAACTTTGTCAAAAAGGATATTGAAACCAGAAGTGTTTGTTCTGCTCCTCATACAAACCTTGGTGCAAACACATTCTAGTTGCCTGGTCTCAAATGAAAACAATAGAGAGGCTATTATCTAAAAATAATAGATCTGGTTCATGGAAGACCTTCCATCTGCTTTTGAAGAGGATTTTTCATCCTGAAAGTATGGAGGCCTATAGCACATTTTTATGAAGCCATTCAGGGTTGAAATATGGTGAACCTGGATATGATTTTAAACTCCTTCCCTGTGAGAAGAAGGGAGCATCCCTAGAAGCATGAAATGGGTAATTTTAGAAGACGGTTTAAGAGCACACACCCAAGATACAGAAATAATACATGTTTGAGGTGGTAGATATCCTAATTACCCTGATTTGATCATTATCTCTTGAATGCATGTATCAAAATATCACATATATCCCCTACATACATATGTACAATTATAATGTATCAATAAAAACTAAAAAAAGACAAAAACAGAACTTAAATTTTATAGAGCCATGAATGCATTTTGGTGAGATTATTACCTTCCAAAGGGGGTACAGGTGGGTCACAGAAAAACTTCAGTGAAATTAATGGGATTCAGGACTGTGTCTAACCCAGTGGTTTCCAATCATTTTGTACTTACATTGGAAACACGCTTGATATGATGAAAGAACTGAAGATAGCAATTGATGAGTCAGTGATTATTACAATACAATCAATGGTGTGTTTTAGTATCCAAGAAAGCATTCAGTCACCTCATAATTCGTTTGGGTTCCTTTCAGTGCCATGGTCCTTATGAGCAGAACTCTCTCCTTCTCTCTCTTTTTTTTCAAATGAGACAAGGTCTTGGTCTACCACCCAGGTTGGAGTGCAGTGGCACGATCATGGCTCACTACAGCCTTGTCTTCCTGGATTCAAGTGATCTCCCCACCTCAGCCTCCTGAGTAGCTGGGACAACAGGTGCACACCACCACACCCAGCTAATTAAAAAAAAATTTTTTTTTAGAGACTGGGGTCTCATTATATTGCCCAGGTTGTTGTTGAACTCCTGGTGAGCAGAACTCTGTATGACCCTGACCATGCTCCCATACATTGTCACCTGTGGTGCTCGAACATTCCACTGAGCATGTGCTCCTTCTTTGGAAGGCACCCTGCCCCTTTACTCACTGCAAGGAGCACCTGCTCTCAACTGAGTTACATGGTACAGTCACCTCAAAAGGACACAGGACCACCACTGCCCTAACAGCGTGTGTACTCAGGTGCAGCAAAAATAAAGAGCATCCTTGTTCACATTCAGGATATCTACCACCTCATTTGTTTTTTTAGTTTTTATTGATACATTATAATTGTACATATGTATGGGATATATGTGATATTTTGATACATGCATGTAAGAGATAATGATCAAATCAGGGTAATTAGGATATCTACCACCTCATTTGTTGGCTGTCCTGTGAGGGTCGGGGTGGTTGGTTGAGGGCTGCTGCCCTTGTTGATGGCCTGCTCCAGCACGTGGTCAAAGAGCTTGCAGCAGTGGGCTACACACACTTTTGGCCTGACCCTGGGTGATACCTCTTATGTTTTTGCAGAACAAATATTTGTTAAATAAGTGAGTGAGGTATTTTTGCTGTTTCAGAGGTCTCATTGTCAGTGGGATATTTTCTTTGGTTGTATCTCTGGAAATCTTTGGAGGAGTGACAATCTATCCATTTTCCTTTCCAGCTCCTCTTGCCCAAGCCCATGTATCAAATGAGAAAGTAGGCTAGGTGCAGAATGCCACATGAAGGTGAGAGGGAGGACTCGGTTGGGGAGAGGTTGCTAATTAGAGGGGTCTTGTGGCCTAGATCAGCTTCTTAGTCTTGGCTTTAGGCCAAAGCCTAACTAGATGTAAAACAATTGATCAAATTAAAAGTGTGTGTGTGTGTGTGTGTCTGTGTGTGCTGGGAAAAGTGTTGAGAGGAGTGGTTCATAGGTATTATTTGCTTATTGGTTAGGTTGTATCTTGATGCTCTCACAGATAAGCTCTCAAGGCAGTGATCCTCATAGAATTATAATAATTCAGGTAGAGTAGAATGTGTATATGTGTGTGCTGTGTTGAAAAAATTCCCTAGGTAATTCTGATTCCCACCTCCCTTGAGAACTACTCACTGAGGGAATCATCATCTCACTTCTGCTTCCTCATGAAAGGGTCCTTTTGGCATTATTTCTCTGGATCTTCTTCATCCGCACCCAAGGCTCACTACTCCCTAGGGTCATTATCAGGGGAAAAAAAAAAACCCAGATCATTAATATGCTAATGAACCATCCACTGCCTGCATTTGCAGAGCAATCTCTGGCTGTAAGAGAGGCAGGCTACATGGGTTTGTATTAATTAAGTACTGAATCCCCACAGAAAAATTCCAAATCCTAACTCTCACTCTAAGCCTTTAGAATGAGTAAGACTGGGCTGGTGTGTGGGTTTGCTGGACTAAGACTCCAAGAGTCCTTGATGCTGAAGATGGTACCTTGGAAAGGGACGAGACAAGGCCCAGACAAGCTGGGGTACACGGGAAAGACGGCACAGGCAGCAGGTCCAGTGGGTGGGAAGCCTATGGCTGTATTGGAAAGTATCTAGACACACAAAGACAGACCAGGGTGTCTTCAGCCAAGCGAGCTGAGAGAAGTGCCATGTATGAAGTCTCTGGTCTTTCCTTCATAATGGCAGGCAGCTGCAGTCTGCTCATTCAGAGCAGCGGTGGTCAACTCTGAAGGCTGAAACCCACATAGAGGTCACTTGGTACATTTGTTTTCTATCAGCGGCTGTAACACAGTGAGGATCACTGCCTTGAGAGCTTATCTGTGAGAGCATCAAGATAAAACCTAATCATGAAGCTGGTGGCTTGGAGCAACAGGAATGTTATTATCTGACACTTCTGGAGGTCAGAGGTCTGACCCAGGTATCACTGGGCTAAATCAGGACTGTGTTCCTTTCTGAAGGCTCTAGGGGAGAACCTGCTTTTTTTCTTTGTTCCAGCTTCTAGAAGCTGCTCACATTCCTTTGCTCGCGTCCCCCCTTTCCTCCATCTTTGAAACGAGCCACGTCGTGTGTTTGGGGTGTTCTTCCATAGTCACATCGCTCTTTCTCTGACTCTCCTCTTCTGCCTCTTTCTACTTTTAAGGCTTCTGTAATGACATTGGGGCCACCTGGACCACACAGGATAATCTTCCATCTCAAGGTCATCTGATTAGCAACCCCAATTCCATCTGCAGCCTTCATTTGTCTTTGCCATGTAACTTAACATATTCACAGGTTCTGGGGATGAGGGCATAGCCATCTTTAGGCGGGAGGTCATTCTTCTACCCACCACAATTGGTTTGCTGCTGGATCACCTTCACCGTGGGGTACAGGCACAGGGGGTATACTGGTAGCAAGTCAGCTCCAAGAATCAAGGTCCCCAAGACCCCCTCCTTCTACTTCCAGCTTCCTCTTCTGTTCACCTCCCAGCCTGGAACACCTCTAGACATATGTATGGAGTAATTTTAAAGAATAATTTTAAAAGGTGTTCTACTAAACCTGCAATTTTCGTAGGAAGCAGCAAGTGATTCTTGAACATTTATGCCAGAGAAATGAAGACTTATCTTGACATAAAAATGAATGGACGTTTATTTGTAATAGCCAAACCTGGAAACAATCCAAGTGTCCTTCAACAGGTGAGTGCATTAAACAAACTGTGGTCAAGCCATACCATAGAATATTACTTAGCCACAAAAATGAACTATTGATACACACAACTACTTGGTCCAGTCTCTAGAGAATTACGCTGAATGAAAAAAGGCAATCTGAAAAAGTCACATAGTGTATCATTCAAGTTATAGAACATTCTCAAAATAGAAACATAGAAACGGAGAAGAGATTAGCATTTGCCGGGGGTTAAGGGTAGGGGTTAGCATAGGTAGGAAGTGGGTATGGCTACGTAAGGGCAACATGAGGGATTCTGGTCTTGGAAATGTTCTGTATCTTGACTATAAAAATCTACATCCTAGTTTGCTATTGTACAAACGTTTTGCAGGATGTTGCTATTGGGGTAACTGGGTAGAGAGTACAGGAGATCTCTGCATTATTCCTTACAACTGCATATGAATCTACAATTTTCTCAAAATAGAAAATGCAATTTTAAAAAAAGGCTTTTGATTTCAGAGAGCCAGCAGTGGACTTGGAGAGATTGTTACTCTTCCTACAGGGGAGTTCTAAAAGGCTTCACCTGTTTGGAAAGGAGCTGTTAGCTGGTCGGGGGAATGTCTCTAACTTAACCTGTGTCACTTTGGAAACATTTCTTTTCCTTAATTTTTAATATGGGCAACTAATTCATTTCCTCCAATGCCAAGAAATTATTTTTACACATAGCAACAAGTGTATGGGGTGATTGAGGGTTCCAGCCAATGAGAAGGCACATCCCTCTGTGAGGCTGCACCTTATCTGTCTCCCTTTGTCCCTTCTCATGTCCTCTCCGGTCCTCTCTCCTTTCTGGGTGGGATTCTCTTTCTTGGTAACTAAGTCCCTCCTCCCTTCTCTCTCACTCCCTGTTGACCAGACACAGCCACTGCAGGCTGAGGGTGGGAGGCCGGGGAGCCAGGCGGGAGGGGCAGGAAGGCGCTGGGTCACAGCCCGAGGCCACTCCTGGCTGGCTCTGGGGTTGGCTTTGCTCAAGGCGAGAGCTGTCAACTCTGCCCTTTTGAAAATGAGCAACAAAGGGAAAAAGAAAAGAAAAGAGAAAGGGAAGTGGGGGAAGCACAGGGTGGGCAGTGGGGGGAGGCGAGTGCCGAGGGAACAGGTGGGGACTGTTTAAACAGAAGGCCTGACTCAGCCGTTTCTTTTCACTGCATTTCCAAAGGACTGTTTGTTTTAGCTCCCCAAGGCGGGTGGCAGGAGTGAGGCTGGGGGCCCAGCCCTGGGGAGAAGCGGGGCCTGGGCTTTGGGGGTGGGGAGCAGGTGTCCTCTGGGCTCACAACAGCCTTTCCTACTTCAGGGGCTGGCTTACTTCATGCACTTCCTGGTTTTTGAGCTCCGGGGCTTTCACCTAGAGAAGCTTCGGGGATGATGGAGGATGGAGAACTGGGTATGAGAAGCTTCAGGAAGAACCATGACACCCCCCTTCCCACTCCCAAATGAGGTATTGATCTAGAAAATATGTAGATGAAGAGAATGGTAAAGGGATGAGGAAAAAGAATTATCAAGCCCTCCTCCATCCAATATCATAAGACACTAGAAAGTCCCTCTTCTAGAAGAATACCTATACTTCTTGAGTCCACAGTTATATTCACAAATAAGGCAGGGCTTGGGACTTGCGATTTGCTCCTGTTAAACCACACCTCCTACAGGAAGGCTCCAGGTCACCTTGTCTTTGTACACCAAGCTCTGTTTCTTTCAATTAATTTACCTTGGGCTTGCCTATATAACCCTGGAGATCAGTGATATGGTCTATATCAGAGAAGAACAATTTGCAAATCCAGGGTGGGAGGTGTGGCGATGTTCTTTTGTTTAAGCGACCATTTAGAAAGCTAATGCTTTCAAAAGGTTCAGACTTATCAGACCACTATTAGTGCCTAAGAAAAATAATGTGGTTTTAGGATTTGATGGATTTCTCCCCAGGGAGAAATCCATGAGCTCAACATGAGCTCCAGCATGGAACATAGTTGGTCTAGATGCAAGCTGCACTTAAACCAACAAATGATTAGCATTAAAGGAGAAGTGTAAACAAGACTCTAATTCATAAGTTGCTAACTCTTCCATTACAGTTCATGAATTTTCCTCACCTCCATGCAGCCCAGCTTGATCCTTATCAGGTACTCACCATACTGTGTCTCCACTCTGTGTCTTGTGTCTACCTCCTTTGCCTCCTCTTCTCTCCTTCATTCCCATTCTTCCTGGCTGCCCAGAAGTAGCTCAGCCAGCCTTGCCTCAGCTTGTCAGTTCCAGGGATCAGGGAGTCGGGCATTCCCTCTGCACAGAACCCAGCGCAGTGTCAGTACATGATCATTAGTAAATGCCTTCTGACTTTGACGGTGGTGGGTCAGGGGCAGACCTGTAATATTTTACCTGGTTGTTTTGCTTAACATCAAATCAAATTTAAAAGATAAAAAATACTCGGGAATTTCCACATTTGACCAGATTCATAATCCATCCAGGGAAGTATTCTTATACCCTGAAGGTGTATCAGATCTAACGCCTATTCTAATCACTCTACCTTAGCAGGAAATTGAATAAGGGTTGTGGGATCCTTAGCTTACAAGTATTCTGGTGACTCTGATTAAAATTAAGAGGTTGGATTAAAGTTAAGAGTTTGCTCTGAAAAGTTATGAGTTTGGATTAAATGATAGCTTCTCTAGTTTTTCCCTCCACCACTGAAGATCTTATGATTTCTTTTATTATCACATGAATTTCATATTGTGAAATATTTACAATTAAAATCTTTACAGATAGTATTCTACATTTCAAATCTCCAATATCAAAAACATAACTAGCCATTAATGTGTAAGATAACTGGTGTTTACCATGTAGAGTTCATTTAATTTCAAGAAAACCTATTGCATTTAACTGTTGCTAATGATTATAATAATAACAATAAATATTGGTGAGGATGTAGAGAAACTGGATCCCTCATGCATTGCTGGTGGGAATGTGAAATGGTGTAGCCTCTGTGGAAAATGGTGTGGCAGCTCCTCAAAAGGTTAAATATAGACTTACCGTAAGACCCAGCATTTCCACTTCTAGGTATATAAACCCAAGAGAGCTGAAAACATATGTCCACACAATAATGCACTTAAGTTTATAGCAGCATTATTCCTGAGAGACAAAAAATGGAAACAACCCAAATGTCTATCAACTGATGAATAGATAAGCAAAATGTGATATAACTATAAAATGGACTATTATTTGGCAATAAAAATGAATAAAGTACTGATACATGCTACCACATGGCTGAACCTTGAAAACATTATGCCAAGTGAAAGCAGCCAGGCAGAAAACAGGCAAATATATAGAGACAGAAATTGACTGGGAGGCCGAGGCCGGAGAATCGTTTGAACCTGGGAGGCAGAGGTTGCAGTGAGCTGAGATCGTGCCACTGCACTCCAGCCTGGGTGACAAAGTGAGACTCCATCTCAAAAAAAAAAAAAAAAAAAGAAGAAGAAGAAGAAGAAGAAATTGACTAGTGGTTGGCTGGGGCTGGAGGGTGGGAAGGAATGGAGGAGTGGGTGGGGGGAACTGGCTTGGGGTTTCTTTTTGGGTAGCAAAATGTTTTAACACATTGTGGTGCTGGTTGCACAGTGTTGAATATACCCAAAATCATTGAAATGTATATTTCAATGTATATTTCTTAAATGGACGAATCACATGTGAATTACATTTTAATAAAGTTGTTACAGAAAGAAAAAAGGTAAGTGCTAAACTCATTGCAGTGGTGGTTAGAGAAGAACACTGGATTTGTCAAGCCTGGCTTCCCAGAGGAGGTGGAATTCCTGCTGGGCCATGAAGAAGAGGTAGGGTTGATTGTGGAGAAGGCCCTTAAGGTCCTTCCAGGCTTGATGGGAGAGTATTAGCAGAGGCTCAGAGGCAGGGGTGGCCTTGGCCTGCATGGGGGCAATGAGACTGTCTCCCTGGCTGGAGGAGAGCGTGCACTGGAGGATTTCTGCAGAATGATAAGCAGGTGAGCTGGAACTGATAGGAAGGCCCTGAAGTCCCAAACAGGACCCTGGACTTGACTCCTCACAAGCAGGGGACACTGAAGTTTCTTGGGTAATTTGATGGAAGCAGTGTTTTAGGAAACTTCAAAGCTTTATTTGGCAGAGATATATAAGCAGAGTTAGAGTGGGGAGAGATTAGAAGAGGAATGGGTAGCTTATTCGAGTAAATCCAATGAACAGGGCTGTCACATTTTCTCTTTAGATAACTTTATCTCTCTAGTTATATCTCCTTGCAGTCCCTACCCTCCACCCTGTATACCAACCACACTAGTTCCCTCTCCCCCAAACACCCATGACATTTTATACCTTGGCCCCTCTCCAAGCCCCCCACCCCTTATCTGGAAAGCCATGTCTCTTCTCCATTTAGTAAACTCCTATTCAGTGTTGAGGACCAGCTAGATGTGTTTTCGTGGGAGGGGAGGAGAATCGGGTTGAAGGGCTCGGGGGGTATAGGGATCCCTACAGAGCATTAAGGGAGGTGCTCTTGCCTGGATGAAAGGCGGAACAGAGGTCTGGTATAATTTAACCACATGTGCATTAAAGACAGAGGATGGGCAAATATGGGACCTGAGACAAAGTGGAGAACCTGTGACCAGGACAGCTGAGAGGGTAAAGGGTCAGCTTCCAGTTTTCTTACTAGTCTAGAAATGGCTTTTCAATGGTACCCAGGGTGTATCCTGGAAGTGGGTGCTCTTAAGAAGCCAAGCTGGGTTGAACAAAATGCCACTTCCCTGGGCTGTCCTTTCAAAAGACAGTCTCTGCCTCTTCCTGGCACTTCTGTTTGTTGCACTATGCATTAAAGCATGGTGTTGGCACTTGCCCACCTCTCCAGCACTTCAGTGAGACAGCTACTCCTTAAAGCTAGTGATATGAAGACAATGTCTCATGAGTTCCCTCTACCCTGGTGCAGCTTATCATGATCCTCTAGCTCCAAATGGCCTCCAATGGTAGAATTCCAGGTACAGCACAAGTGTTAATACCTCCTTTTTTTGCCTTGGCTTTTTAAAATTTCTTAGGGGGTGATGGTTCCGGGTGGCCAACCTCTTTATGTTAGATGCTTTATTTCAGTCATTATAAAGTGAGCATCCATGGAAATGGAGTCACATTTAATAATGTGAATTCAAATGTATGTAATTCAAAGAGACAGAGGACAGAATGAACAAGTTGAAAGGGTGTGTGTGATGACGTGAGCCTGAGATGGGTGCTGTCAATCTGCCATCACCTCCCAGCCTCTCTATCCTCAAGTACCTCCCCCAGTGTGAGCAGCTCATTAGGTGGGGGATGACTATGGTGTTTACAACACGGCCCCTAAACACAGTTCAACTACTTCACCGGCTGCACAATTGAAGAAACTGATCTCTTTCTACAAGGTTGGAATTAAAGCAGACCTTGCCGGATCTATTGAGAAGTGTTGTGTACTCTGCAATGGAGGGAATTCAAAGCTTGACCACATAAGACTTTTCCCTTAGACACTGACTTTAAAATGAAATCCCCATGGAAATTGCTTCACTGGGGCCACTTGCAGTGTCTGTCACAATGGTAGAATGAGCTAAGGTTGAGCCTTGAGGGAGCTCACAGTTGGGAAACAATTTACAAGCACATTGTCTCTGCTCCTGGCCTGCTCATTGCTGCCTTGTTTCTATTCCACCCCCTGGTGCTGCTTCTCATCTCTTCGGAGGTGAACAGGTCCCCCCACCCTGTCCTTTCCCTCTTTATAAGTGGTCTGACATGTGAGGGTGAGGAAGGAGTTGGCCTGATTGAGTATATAGTTTTTAACAAATTCAAATGTAAACTTTTGGTGGTTCCTATTTTTTATTTACTAAGCAGAAAGAAAGTGGTATCTGCTCATTCCTGGCATTGAAAACAAGGTTGACTCACCCTCTCACTATATGGTGGCTGGCACACTAAAGCCAACCACAATCATGGGTTTCAGCAATTGCCTTACATTGTTCCTCATTTTTGCCATTCATTAATCCATCAGTTTTTCCATGCACCCATCTATCCACTCGTCCACCTACCTATCCACCAACCTATCCATGTATCCATCCATCTGTTCATCCATCTATCCACCCGCCCCACCCATCCTTTCATCCACCCAGTCATTCATCTACCTGCCTATTAGTTTATTTTACATAAAAACATATATCTGTGACTTTTTTTTTTTTTTAAAGACAGAGTCTCACTCTGTTGCCCAGGCTGGAGTGCAGTGGTATGATCATGGCTCACTGCAGCCTCAACCTCCCAGGCTCAAGCGATCCCCCAACCTCAGCCTCCCAAATAGCTAGGATTATAGGAGTGCACCACAATGCCTGGCTAGGCATAACATAATGTTATGCTTTGCAACTTTGGAAGCACATATGTGACAGGGTCATGATGAGCAAACACCACAAAACACAGGTTAAAAACCACTTCCCTTCCTTCCTTCCTTCCTTCCTTGTTTCCTTCCTTCCTTCCTTCCTTCCTTCCTTCCTTCTTTCCTTCCTTCCTTCCTGTCTGTCTTGCTTTGTCTCCCAGGCTGAAGTGTAGTGGGGGTGACCTCGGTTCACTGAATGCTTTGCCTCCCAGGTTCAACCGTTTCTGTGGCCTCAGCCTCCCAAGTAGCTGGGACTACAGGTGTGTGCCACCACACCTGGCTAACTTTTGTATTTTTAGTACAGATGGTTTCAACGTGTTGGCCAGGCTAGTCTTGAACTCCTGACCTTAAGTGATCTGCCTGCCTCAGCCTCCCAAAGTGCTGGGATTACAGGTGTGAGCCACCATGCCCAGACGCTGGCTAATTTTTATATTTTTTGTAGAGACAGGGTTTCGCTATGTTGGTCAGGCTGGTCTCAAACTCCTGAGCTCAAGGGATCCTCCCACTTCAGCCTCCCAAAGTGCTGGGATTACAGGCGTGAGCCACTGAGACTGGCCAAAATTTTATACAACATAGCAAAGCTTATAGTGACAAGCAACTTTCTCTTTTCCTGCTCATCCTTATCTCCCCAGTTCCTCTTTCCAGTTTGTAGGGTATGCGTCCACAAATACTCTTTGCATGAGAAGTATTCTATGTAAATCCTTGTTTTTTATTTATTTTTCTTAAGTGGTATCATAAAATGTGTACTGTTACCTTGCTGTTTTTCATTTAACAATATATCTTGGGTATTTCCCCACATCTCTCAAGCCACTTTTCTTGGTTGGGTGTGGAGGCTCACATCTGTAATCCTAGCACTTTGGTTTGAGCCCAGGAATTTGAAACCAACCTGGGCAACATAGTGAGACTCCTGTCTCTATAAAAATTAAAAAATTAGCCAGGCCTGGTGGCATGTGCCTGTACTCACAGCTATTCGGGAGGCTGAGGTGGGAGGATCACTTCAGCCCAGGAGGTTGAGACCTCCCGGGTTGAGACTGCAGTGAGCCTTGATCACACCACTGCACTCTAGCCTGGACAACACAGTAAGACCCTATATCAAACACACACACACACACACACACACACATACACACAACTTTTCTTTTTCCTTCCCCCGGCACTTCTTTCTTTGATCTCCACACTGAACTCCACATTCAACCTCTACCTGTGACTTCTTCATTTTTGGCAATTTATCTGAACAACAGCAACAATGACGTAGCAAACATATAGCATTCTACATATATAAACTTGTTTAATCCATGCAACAAAATTATAAGGTAGATAATATTATCCCCACTTTATGAAAGAGGAGACTGAGGCATAGTGAGGTCCCAGCGGAGAGGTGAGCAGTAGAGGGGGATGTCAAACAGGCAGTTCAGCTCTGGAGCCCAGCAGCTCAGCCTCTATGGTGTTTGTCTTCATTTGCTTTTTGATTTCAATATTCTATAGACTTGCAGCTGAGGGGCTCCTGCTTCTGGGCTGTGCTCCACCCCCCATCCCTGTTGCGGGTGATGAAATTCAGATAATCTGAGGATGGCAGAGGCAGCCCATAATCCTGGAGGAGCCTCCCACCATTCCATGTAATCCATGGATTATATATTACCGGGGAAAACCTGGGCCACAGAAAGCCCCCGACCATGATTTCTGTGTGCTGGCTGGTGTATCTTTGGGAACTCTATCCAGTCTTCCATCTAGTTTCTCGCTGATAGGTTTGGGAACCTCTTTAGAATGCCTCATGTATGCGACACAAATTAGTTCTCTTGACCATCTCCCCTGAAAGCCATTTGCTTCTAGCCGCCTGTCTTGGCTCCCTGCCAGTGTGCCTCTGACTTTGCAAATGCTGCAAGAGGCAGCTATGTTCCCAACGGCTGCCCAAATGGGATGCCACCATGGGCGCCTGCCTGCTCTGTGGTGGTAGGAGATAAGGATACTTTCAGAGCTCTGAGCAAAGTGCTTGGAGAGGGCCCTCCGAGATGGGAGAGAGGCTTTTGGATTTGGGCATTGGGGACTGCTCATGAAGGGAAGCCTTTGATCTGGAGCATGTCAGGTGGTGAGGGCAGGGGGCAGGGGTGGGGTGAGCAGAGGCTATTCTGGGCAAGGAGAACCTCATTGGTGAGACACACAAAGAGATTTGAGACTGAATTGTGTTCAGTACGAAGCCCCAAACTCAGCTGGAGCTGACCCTAGATTGCCTTCGATTCAAATCCTACCTGAATATACAGGGCCCAGGAGAAACTCTGCCTCCTTTCTCTCCAGCCATTCTGGCTGTCAGCAGCATTTATCATGCAAAAAAAAGCAACAACTATTTGTTGAGGCCAGCTGTTTGCCAGCACTGTCCTCCATCTGGCGTGGATTGAGATACTTTCTCTCCATACTTTCTGGGTTCATTGAAGTTGGGTGAGATGGAGATGGGACAGGACCCTCCAAACCTCCTGATTGAGCCTTTAAGCCTCCCTCTCCCCTTGTCCCAGGCTGGGAAGGTTTTCCTCATTTTTTAGCATCCAGTGAGTGACTGGTAGCCATGGCCAGATATGGCCTGGAGCTGGTTTTCCAGGGCCCACTTTAGATTAGGTGCTTGGCAATGATGGGGCAGAGCATGAAGGTGAGAAGGAGTTGGGTCGCTGTGCCTGGTAGCATCAGAATCTCTTCTATCTCAAGGTCCTGAGAGGTATGTGGATACTTGTGGATGCATTGGTGGCCAAGTTCATTGGTGGCCAAAAAGAAAAAAAGTAAATAATCAAAGACCGCACAGAGAAACTAGAACATTAAAACAACTTCTCCAGAAAGATGGGCAAAATGAAGGTGAGACTAAACAGAGACCTTGATACCTTGAGATCCAGCCTCAAGTTCTCGTGGTCACATGCTGTTGCTTCTTGGACTCTGAGATCTCTGGATGCCACTCTTGGAATTCTTGGAGAGGATCTGGGACTCTCCCCACATTGGGGAGGAGGCAGACTCACAGGATTTTAGTCTATGTGACATGTAACTAGATTGGCAACAAAGGAAACCACATCATAGCCACATAGAGGAGGGAATGCAGCCACGGAGCTGGAATTGCCTGCCTCGGGGGTGATGGTTGGAGTCCCTCAATATTTGACAAGAGTCTATCTTTATTTTCTGAAAAGAAGCAGAGTAGAAATGAAAAAGAATCATTCAAAGGATGACGAGTTGAGTGTTTGGAGGGGCAGTTACAGTTTCCACTCCTTAAACACTGGGAAAACAACAAGAGTTGCAGCACCCCTAGAGATTCCGGAGAGTTCTGGACTGCACTGGAAGTGCATGGAAGCTGAGTGGGAGGGGGAGGAAAGTGATGCCTAAAAATACTCCATGAGGGAGGGCTTATGAGGTCATCTCCCCAGGATACTCTGTCTACCCTGGCCAGACTCTGACCGCAGCCCCAGGGCCAGCTCTGAGTACAGTCATCTGAATAGGGCAGGAGCTTAGGAACGGGTGTTGATGGATGGGCAGCTTGAGAGGGACAAGGGGAACCTGGAGAGGATTCAGAGAAGGGACCCAGAGGTGATGAAATGGCTGGAAACTAGAGCTCGGTGGCCAGGTCAAGGGACTGGGACTGGCTCTACCTGGAGAAGAGAGGGAGGTTGAGTGAGGGGTTAGGGAAGAGCCCTGCCCTCTGGTGCTCAGGCCCTGGCTCTTCTCTGGCCTTGCTGAGGATGGAATTAGGGTCACAGTGCAGCTTTGCTCTTGAGGATGGACTGAGTTCCTGGAGCTTTAGAAACCCTATAGCAAGGGGGAGCTACATTTTCAGATTATCAGCACAATCACCCCCTTCTGTAATTGAGAGTGACTAACACTTACAGCCATTGCAGCTAACAGATCCCTAAAGCCCTTGTGGCCTGGAAGAATGACTCATGAATGGTGTTTCAGACAGCTGGCCTGGCTGGGGGTGGACACAGGTTTGAACAGTTGGGACACATGCCTGGTACGCATCAATCACTCTCAGTCTGTTGCCCAGGCTACAGGGCAGTGGTGCGATCACAGCTCACTGCAGCCTTGAACTCTTGAGCTCAAGTAATCCTCCCAACTCAGGCTCTGAGTAGCTGGGATTCCAGGTGTGAGCGATTGTGCCCAGTCTGAAGCCCCTCATTTTTACACTGGACCCATGAAAGGAGGACTGGAGTGAGGTTGGAGTGGGTGGGTATAGACTTTCTCAGGAGGAAGAAACTAACTCATACTTCTGTGGCACCTTCCTTGTGCCAAGAACTTTACGTGGGTAGCCTCATTTAATTTTTACAATAATCCTGTCGGGGAAGGAAGAGACAAACTGTTCTTTCCATTTTACAGATTAGGAGATCAAGCAAAAAGAGATTAAGCTTGTACCCAAACTCACCTAGTTACAATTGGAGTGGTACAGTTGAGACCTGACCAGGCAGGTCTAATTCCAGAGCCCACTTGCAGCTGATGAGGGAAATCTAGAGACATAGTCAGATTTTTCATCTGGCCCCAGAACTCTTCAGACAAAGGTGCCCAGGAGCACATCCTTAGGTCAAGCTCACCTTCTGACTCTCAGAGTCCATGTCTAAATTTAGAGAAGGCCAGTTCAGAGATTCTCCAGTACCCCTCCCATGTCTTAGCTTTGGAGGGTCCAACTTGGAGCATCCCTGAGGTTTCCCTAGGTGGAGAGAAAAGCTATGTCGGGGAGGAGAGATGCAGTTTATGTGTCTCAAAGTGGTGAAAGAGATACAATCCCCAAGCTTGGATTTGCAACTGGTGTCTGGTTGCCTTGGCCTGGAATCTGAACCTGAACTGTTTTCCATGGACGAATTAGCTAAACAGTCCAGCCCACAAAGGGAGCAGCTCTGATATGTCGGTGAACAAGCTCAGAGAGGTGGGGGGCCATGGGGGTGCACAGAGTTGAGAGCGGAGGGAGGAAGGCTACTGGCGAGAAGCCGACCTTCTCTTATCTTGCTGCCTGCGGAGTCAGCCTTTGCTTGGGAACCTGGCGAGGAGGCTGGTCTGATTTCCCTGTGGTCTGAACGGTGGGAATTTTGTTTTGGTGGCAGATTATATTTTCCCAAGGTGGTTTGAGTTACACCTACCCTGTTTCATTTAATTAGGCTGGTGCTGCTGTCTATTGTGTCTCCTGGGCCTTCTTGCATGAATAAATAGTAACATGTTTGTTTTCTTTTGGGTGGGGCACTTTTTAAAAAATGGTGGGGTTGGCAAAAGTGGGGAGGTCCTCAGGAGGGATGATGAAGTCATCAGGAAACAGGTTAGAGGCAAATGTTCACCCCGTGGAGCTCAATAACTCCTTTCCCCCACCTCTGGGGCCCACTTCTATACAATGTATTCAGAGCCTCCTCTGTTTTCACTTCTGTTCCCAGCCAGGCTTGCTTTCTCTTTGCAGTGTGCCTGGGAATCAGGTGTTTCCTCCTTCAGGCCTGCTGGCCTCCCCTCATCCCTTCTCATTTTACTGTAGTTTTCCATCCAGCTCCCTCCTTCTCTCTCTCTTTCTCTCCATCTCTCTCTAGCTTCTGGCTACTCCAAGATTATTAACAGGCAACCATGGAATATTATGCAGCCAGAGAAAGAATATAGGAACTGTATACACGTCCACATGTAATGCTTTCCAAGAGATATTGTAAAGAGAAAATGCTGTAAATAGTATGCCCTCTGTGTGTAACAAAGAGATGCTTACCTGTGCACATAATATTTCTGGAAATACACAAAAGAACTGGATGGAGTCTGGAATAGAGTCTGGATTTGGAGACAGACCTACTTTTATATTGCATTCTTGAGTGCTATTGACATTTTTTATTATGTGCATGTATTACTTTTTATAATAAAGAATTAATTTATAAAAGGAAAGCATACTATAATATTGTACATATTTAATTACTAGATTAAGCAGTGATTACGTTCTGTCTTAGAGGATGCAGGTTTGAATCCTAGTTACACCAAATATTAAGTATCTGAATGTAGTTTATTTAATCTTTCTAAACCTCAGTTCCCTCATCTGTAAAAATAATAACCACGCCTACTTTACGAGGTTTTTAATCTTATACTTTGCAGTGAAGGCTATTGGTCGAGTACATCACTAAATGGAAGTAAGTTTTAATTTCTGTGTGAAATTCTCCTTGAAAGTAAAAGCACAAATTATAAAAATAATTCAGACCATGGATTCTGGTTTTTCCATTTAGAAAATGATATTACTAAATAATGAAAGTCTAGCTTGCAAGAAGAGTGAGAGTGTTGTTTACCTGGGATTGTTTTAGAGGCTTTGGGGAAGAGGCCAAGCGTTGGGCAATGGGGAGAATTTGGTGAGGCTAGAGGTGAGGCCATTGCAGTTATAGGCAACAGTGAGGGCAGGGTGAAAGGAGGAAGGGACAGAGGATAGTGGTAAACAATGAGTAGATCAGTTGCGCTGGAGAAGCAGTTTCCTCTAGAGGGCGATAAATAGAGACAAACAGGTTGGAACCGGAAGGCCAAGCCAAGGATCATACACTGTGTCCTACAGGCAGTGGGAGGCACTGCAGGTGTAAATGAGAAAGTGGCTGGGTTATCTTTTGCACTGTATGCAGTGGCATGAAACAATCTTTTGTCATGCTCACAAATTCTGTGAGTCAGAGATTTGGACTGGGTGTAGCAGGAATGATTTGTCTCCACTTTCCAATGTCTGGGGCTCCAGCTAGAAGACTCGAAAGTTGGTGACGACTTGATGGCTGTGGCTGGTGTCATCTGAAGGCTTGTTTACTCACTTGTTTGCAGTTCACACTGCAGTCGGCTGAGTCCTCTGCTGTATCTGTCTCCCAGACACATGTCCATGGCATCTCCATGTAGGCTGGGCTTCCCCGTAACATGGAGGCTGGGTTCCAAGGGCAAGCATTTTGAGAGACCTAGGAAACTGTAATGCCTTTTCCAACAGAGTTTCAGAAGTCATGTCCTGGCTCCGCTCATCAAGACAGTTACAAAATCTTGCCCAAGTTCAAGGGGAGGGGAAGTAAAATCCCCCTCTTGGTGGAGGAACAGCAGGTGGAACCAGAAATACTGCTGTGGTCACCTTTGCAAAATACAATCTGTGACAGAGAGTGTCATGGAAAAAGCCATTAATTCAAAACAAATATGTATTGAGGCTGCTCTGGCTATGGAGTAGCCATTCTTTATTCCTTTACTTTCTTGATAAATTTGCTTTCACTTAAAAACAAACAAACAAATAAACAAACAAAACACATATGTATTGAGCATCTGTTATGTGTTAGGTACCCTGCCCCTGCAAGAGCCTGGGGAGATAGTGATGAGAAAAAACAAATATGATTCCAACTCCTAGAGGTGACAGCCTGGTAAGGAGGCCAACTTGAATCAAATCATCACATAAAAAATATAAAATTTCAACTATGGTAAGTCCTGGAGAGGAACATGGGACTATGAGTTCCTATAACAGGGTATGTTTTTTATTTTTTTGTTTTTAATTTTTATGGGTACATAGTAGGTGTATATATTGATGGGATACATGAGATATTTTGATAAAGTTATACAATGTGTAATAATCCTATCAGGGTAAATGGGTTATCCATCACCTCAGGCATTTATCCTTTCTTTGTGTTATACACATTCCAATTATACACTGTTATTTTAAGGTGTACAATAAATTATTGTTGACTGTGGTCACCTCTTGTGCTATTAAATGCTAGATTTATTCAGTTTATATTACTATATTTTTGTACTCATTAACCATCCTCACCCCTTACCCCACCCATCCATTACCCTTCCCAGCCTCTGGTAACCATCATTCTATTCTCTATGTCCATGAGTTCAGTTGTTTTAATTTTTCGCTCCCATGTATGAGTGAGAATATTTGACATTTGTCTTTCTGTGCCTGGCTTATTTCATGTAACATAATGTCCTCCAGTTCCATCCATGTTGTTACAAATGACAGGATCTCATTCTTTTTATGGCTGACTAGTACTCCATTATACATAGGTATCGCATTTTCTTTATCTGTTTGTCTGTAGATGGACACTTAGGTTGCTTCCAAATCTTGGCTATTGTGAATATTGCCGCAATAAGTGTGGGAGTGCAGATATTTCTTTGATATACTGATTTCCTTTCTTTTTAGCATACGCTTAGCAGTGGGATTGCTGGATCACCATAGTAACTGTACTAATGTACACCAACAGTGTATGAGGGTTCCCCTTTCTCCACATTCTCACCAGCATTCATTATTGCCTGTCTTTTGGATAAAAGCCATTTTAACTGGGGTGAGAGGATATCTCATTGTAGTTTTGATTTGCATTTCTCTGATGACCAATGATGTGAAGCTCTTTTTCATATACCTGTTTGCCATTTGTTTGTCTTCTTTTGAGAAATGTCTATTCAGTTTTTGGCCCATTTTTTTAATGTGATTAATAGATTTTTTTTCCTGTTGAGTTGTTTGAGCTCCTTACATATTCTGATTATCGTATCCCTTGTCAGATGGAGGAGTGTGGATTTTAGAGTCAGACACGGAAGGAAATGTTTCCCTGAGGAAGTGATGTTAGGGTGAAGAACTAAGGATGATAGAGGTGGAGTAAGTAGATTATGAAGGAAGAGGGTTCTCCATTCAAAGATCCCATGGCAGGAGGGAGAAGGTGCATGTGATGACTATTTGTATAGCCCTGATGAGGGAGGACAGTGGCAATGAGAATAAATAGCCATGGAGAAGTGAGAGAGAAATTTTGAAGAAAGTACCAGCTGACTGAATATGGGGGACTTAGGAGAGGTGAAGGATAAGATGTTCTTTTGAGGTGTCAGATCAGGATAACAAGGAGGATAGTGCTACCATGAACTGGGGTCAAGAAGTCAAAAAGAGGGTGATTTGGTGAGAAAGAAATTGTGTTCCGGCTGAGGGATGTTGAATCTCAGGCAGTTGTGATATAAAGTAGCAGAAATCTGGGTAGACAGTTGGCTTATCTGACCAAGTAAGGGGTAGAGCTATAGCTTTTGGAGTAACAGATGTAAAACTGAGGGTGGAAGCCATGAGGAGTTAGGTTTGCAAGGAAGAGAAAGCAGGAGATTCAGAAGGGACTGGACTTTAGCACATGCACGTATTTAAGGGGAAAGAGGAGGAAGGGAAGGCAAAGAAGGGGATGACGAAAGTGGTCTGGGACAGAAGAATTAGGGCAGAGTTGATCTGGAAAGTCCGAAGATGAAGACATTTCAGGAGGGGGAGGTCCACAGTGCCATGTATGGCAACCAGGGCAGGAAGAACTAGTCCTGAAAGAAGGCCTGTGAGGCTTGATGGCTTGGTGAAGGATTTTTCCCAGGGTTCTGCAGACAGAAAGAGGCAAAAAGAGTAAGTTAGGGTGGAGAGGGTGGTGAGGATGTGGAAGGAGGTGATGGAAGTGACTGGATGACTTTGGTAGTGGGAGGAGGAAGCAAGTGATGAGGTGAAAAAGGAGATGGCAAAGTCATGGGGAGACTGGTCAAGATTTTGACACATGACTCTCACGGGAAGATTAAGACAATGGAGCTGGAAACTGCTGGAGAAGGAGTGAGGCTTTGTTGAGGTCAATTTCTTTACGACTTTGGCATCTTCTTTTGGTTAAAGAGTTCCCTGCTTATTTTTAAGATGGAGACCCCAAAGGGTCATGGTTAGGAAAACTTCATAGCTGGAGGGAAATGCACTCAGAAGGGGTTGATTTGTGCTTGCTTTTTCTTTTCTTTTCTTTCCCCTCTCTCTCCTCCCCCTTCCCTTCCCCCACCTTCTCCTTCCCCTCCCTTCCTCTCCGTTCCTGTCTCCTCCCCTCTCTTCCCCCTCCCCTCCCCTCCCTCTCTTCCCCTTCCCCTTCCCCTCCTCTCCCATCTCCTCTCCTCCCCTCCCCTTCTCTTCCCTCTATTCCCCTTCCCCTCCCCTCCCCTCTCTTCCCCTTTCCCTTCCCCTTCCCCCTCTTCTCCCCTCCCCTCCCCTCTGCTCCCCTCCCCTCCGCTTCCCTTGCTTTCAACAGTCTGTCTCTGTTGCCCAGGCTGGAGTGCAGTGGTGTGAACACAACTCACTGCAGCCTCACCTCCTAGGCCCAAGTGAACCTCTTGCTTCAGCCTACCACCTACCTGGGACCACAGGCATGTGTCACCAAGCCTGGCTAACTTTTTGATTTTTTGTAGAGATAGGGTCTCACTTTGTTGCCCAGGCTGGTCTCAAACTCCTGGGCTCAAGCGTTCCTCCTGCCTCGGCCTCTCAAAGTATTGGGATTACAGGCATGAGCCACTGTTCTCAGACTGATTTGTTCTTTAAATCCGTGCCTGGCCAAGCAGTTAATGTAAGATTGTATCTGCAAACAACCAGTCCGTATAGAATTTTGCCTCAAGATTCCCTTGTACTGAAGAAAAAAAAGAACTTTAAAAAGCCCTCCAAAGAACTCTCATATGCTCCCATCAGAGTATTTACAACATTCTGTTGAAATGACATGTTTACATACCCTTCTTTCTTAGCAAGGCCTCATGTTCTCCAGGGCAGGGACTGCACCTTATTGTTCTTAGATTGCCAGAATCCAGCACCAGACCTGGTGTGCCAGGGCCTCTCAGAGGTCAGGAGAGGTCAGGGCCTCTTCCATTTTCGAGGACTCTGACATTGGTTGAAAATGGACCCAAGGACAAAACAAGGTTATAACAATCACAATATAATTCAAACGGTAACTGGAATAAGTTAACAGTCTTACTTCACTTGCACAAAAATGAAACATATTTGTGCTATTCGTAATTACAGGTTTATGGAAAAAAAACTTATTTGCAGTGAAGGGTCTTCTTTCACTTCTGCTGATCTGTGTGTCTGTGCAAAATCGCACCAGGAGATGATGTTGGCACATACGTCTGAGGCTGGTAGTGCTGTGACGTGGAGGCCAGCAGCCCTCTCGCTGCAGCAGCCTTTCCAATCATCCCTCACAACCCTGCCTGGCCCCCAGCTGAACAGGGTGGCATACAAAGGGTGCTCAATATGTGTGCTGCTTCCTTGACTTGAACCATATTATTCACGGATATCTCCTCGGATGTCACTTTCACCTTTTTTAGGTCTTTGCTCGAATGTTCCCTCTTTGGAGTGTCCTTCCCTGACTCTTCTACTTTATTTATTTTATTTATTAATTTTTTTGAGACAGGGTCTTGCTCTGTCACCCAGGCTGGAGTGTAGTGGTGCAATCTCAGCTCACTGCAACCTCTGCCTGCTAGGTTCAAGTGATTTTCCTGCTTCAGCCTCCCAAGTAGCTGAGATTACAGGCGCCTGCCACCACGCCTGGCTAATATATATATATATTTTTTGGTATTTTTTTTACTAGAGACGGGATTTCACCAAGTTGGCCAGGCTGGTCTCAAACTCCTGAGCTCAGGTGATCTGCCCGCTTTGGCATCCCAAAGTGCTGGGATTACAGGACTCTTCTATTTTAAATTGCAGTGCTTCCCATTCGCCTGTACTCTCTAACTCCATTCTCAGCTTTATTTTTCTCCATTGCACTTATGGCCACCCGCATTTGACATGCTTTGTTCATTTAATTGTTTCTTGTGTGTTATCCCCTTCTAGAATGTGAACTCCGTGAAGATATGGAGTTTTGATCCTAGAATGAAGGCACTTGGCTCATAGTTTCCTAGGGCTACTGTAACCAAGTATCACAAGTTAAACAACAGAAGTGTGTTGTCTCCCTGTTCTGGTGGCTAGAAGTCTGAAAACAAGGGGTTGACAGGTTTGGTTCCTTCTCAGGGCTGAGAGGGAGAATCTATCCTAGGCTTCTCTCCTAACCCCGAGTAGCCTCAGACATACCTTGGCTTATATTTGGCGTTCTTCCTGTGTCTTCACATCATCTGCCCTCTGCATGTCTCTGTGTCCAGATTTTCCCTGTTTTATAAGGAGGTCAGTCATATTGGATTAGGGCCCGCACTAATGACTTCATTTTAACTTGGTCACCTGCAAAGACCCTATTTCCAAATAAAGTCACATTCACAGGTCCTGGGGGTTAGGATCTCAATATGTTTTTGGGGGACACAATGTAACCCATAATAGTACTCAATAAATATTTGTTGAATAAACAATAAGGTCACTTCCTTAGGAAGAAAATAGGCCATTTGAAGGTAGACATCATCTTGATATACCATTGTTTAACATGGGACAGGCATCTGCAGAGGACAGAGAAGGGACCAATGGAGAGAGGTGGCTCCCTGGAGCTGGTGTGGCTGAGACTGCAGAAGGGAATCAAGGTAGGGACTCTCTGCAGCCAGGTTGCAGTGCAGGTGCCCTCACTCAGCAAAGCAGAGACCAGGGCAGGGCTCGGAGGAACCTGGAGGGGCCAGAGCAGCGACAGAGTGCTCTGCAAGGAAGTCCAAAGCCAGAGACAAAGGCTGGGGAGCCACATACAGACAGAGATCAAGAAAGCAGGTTCTAGCAGAGTCTGGAACCTCCACCAGCCTTAGTGGAGCAGAGAGGGCCCACTTTTCTCTTGGGCTAGAAAGATGAGCAGCTTGGTTTAATGTCCCACCTGGTTCGCAGGTGAGAATGAGAACTGAGAGCCCTGTGTGTGATCTTGGGCTACGTGGTGGTAGAATTCTGGGCCATGTGACCTACTGCTTCTAGGCATTAGCATGTTACTTTCTCTTCCCTTGGCCTCTTTTTTCTTTTGATTGAAGTTACTTTAGAGCATTCCAACTTCTTCTTGGTTGAGAAATTCCTTTTCTTTTCTTTCTTTCTTTTTTTTTTCTGGGACAGGGTCTTATTTTCTCAGTCACCCAGGCTGGAGTGCAATGGCGCAATCTTGGCTCACTGCAACTTCCACCTCCTGGGTTCAAGCGATTCTCCTGCCTCAGCCTCCAAGTAGCTGGGATCACAGGCACCAGCCACCATGCCCAGCTAATTTTTGTATTTTTAGTAGAGACGGGGTTTCACCGTGTTGGCCATGCTGGTCTCAAACTCCTGACCTCAGGTGGTCTACCCATCTCGGCCTCCCAAAGTGATGGGATTAGAGGCATGAGAAATTCCTTTTCTAAGGAGAAAAGGAATTGCTGATGATGGTGCCAGCTGGGGAAGAGAGGATGAAGGCTTCACGTGGCAAGACAGCAGCCAGCCCAGCATGAGAGGCAAAGGAACTGGGAGCAGATATTCATAAACTCAGGAGGGGGCAGAACTGCTGGCCTGACCACTGAGCCTTTCCTAGTTGAGTCTTTAATTCACGGAATATACAGGCAGAAAAAAATAGCTCATCCTTGGCCTCCTGCTGATGTAATGTCACTGGATCAACAAAGTGGTTACACACAGGCAGTCACACAGGCACAGACTCAGAGTGTGCAGGGCAATGGAACTTTAATTCAGGATATGGAGCAAGTACAGATCACCTCCCAGCAGCGTCTAGACCCTGGGGAATACAGAGGTAAGCCTGCAACTCAGGAGAGGAGCCAGGCATGTCAACTAAAGTTTGGTGCAACGGGGCAAGTGTCGAATGAGATACTGAGGTTGCCTGTATTCATTTTCCAGGATTGCTCTAACAAAAAAACCAAAATCTGAGTGGCTTCAAACAGCAGAAATTGATTGATGTTCTGGAGGCCAGTCAAAAAGGTGTCAGCAGGGCCATACTCTCTCTGAGGGGCCTCAGGGAGAACCTTTCCTTGCTCTTCTAAGCCTCTGTGTTTTCCGGCATCCGTGGTGTTCACTGGCTTGTGGCTGCATCACTCCAGTCACATGGCCATCTTCTTTCTGTGTGTTTTCACGTGGTCTTCCCTCTGTGCGTATCTGTCCCTGTAACCATGTATCCCCATCTTATAAATACTCTGGTCATATTGGACTAAGACCCACCTTAATGACATCATTTTAACTTGATTACCTCTGCAAAGACCCTGTTTTCTTTCTTTCTTTCTTTCTTTCTTTCTTTCTTTCTTTCTTTCTTTCTTTCTTTCTTTCTTTCTTTCTTTCTTTCTCCTTCCCTCCTTCCTTCCTTCCTTCCTTCCTTCCTTCCTTCCTTCCTTCCTTCCTTCCTTCCTTCCTTCTTGTTTTTTGAGATGGAGTCTCACTTTACCACCCAGGCTGGAGTGCAGTGGCACAATCTTGGCTCACTGCAACCTCCGCCTCCCAGGTTCAAGCGATTCTCCTGCCTCAGCCTCCTGAGTAGCTGGGATTACAGGCGCCTGCCACCATGCCCAACTAATTTTTGTATTTTTAGTAGAGATGGGGTTTCACCATGTTGGCCAGGCTGGTCTCAAACTCCTGACCTCAGGTAATCTGCCTACCTCGGGCTCCTGAAGTGCTGGAATTACAGGCTTGAGCCACTGTGCCCGGCTCACTCTTTTTTTTTTTTAGTTTATAACTTTATTTGATGTATTTGATGATCAGCAGTTAGTTCTCATCCACATTGACTGTAGATTTTTGAAAGTGGTAACAGGTACATAGGTAACCAAAGTATAGAGCTTATTTGGTGAATCTTTATCCTCATTATGTTTTCTGGACAACCACACACAGATACAGTATGGATATTCCTTATTCCTTTGGCTCAGACAGCTTTGTTGAGACTGGCATCAATGTGCACATCTGGAGTTGCCATCTCCTTCGTGGCAAATTTCTGGAACTCTTTGAGTGCCTGAGAGGCACGCTTCTTGAAGCCCCCTCCATGGATGCACTTGTGAATGTCGATGATGTATTCTTGGGTCACCACCTCATTGATGGCAGAACGGCCCTTTTTCTTCTTGTCACCCATCTTTGCAGAGCCATTCTGCTGGGCCCAAGTTGGAAAGGAAGAGCACCAATCTTATTTTCAAATAAGGCCACGTTCTGATTATTGGGGATTAGGATTTCAACATATCTTTTTGGGGGGACGCAAGTCAACCCATAACATCGCCCAGTGAGGGAGTGACTACTCAAGGCGTTTGTATGTAATGGGCAGACTGTTGGGGAAGGCTTACCAGGAAAATGAAGTGGAAGAAGAGGCATTCCAGGCAGGCAGACCAGTGCAGAGAAGAAGACATGAAGACGAGGATTCAGGACAAAAAGAAACTGACACCTCTTGGGATCCTACTGTGTTGCTGGCACCATGTTAGATATCACATAAAAACCAGCTTGAACCCTCCCCACATTGCCATTACTCCCCCATTTCACAGGTGAAAGCCGATATGTGGAGATAGGAAGGGACTGGGCAAAGGTCAGATCACAATGTGGCACCATAGTGGAGAAAAGAAGCCATACCCAGCGCCCTATGTCCAGTGCCTTCTCCAAAAATATGGGATAAAGCTGAAGAGACTTAGGGGGAAGGAAGAGTGTTTGGGGGTAGGGCTTTCTCTTAGGGGTCCCAGATATCATTCCATGTAGATGGGTGCCTACTCCGTCATGGAATGCTCCTGGTCAGGCATCGGAGAAAGGCCTTGGGCTGACCTCTGAGTCCTCCGCGACACCTACTGACCTGCTGGAGGTTTACGGATCCAAGCAACAGCCACGGTGACCAGGCTAAGTGATTACACCACATTGGAGAACTTGGCTTACTCTGTGTCTTTGGGAACAACGGTCAGCTCTGCTTCTAATGAGAACAGTAGCTGTCAATTTCCTGAGTGTCCACGGCCTTAAGGAAAACATGAAGCAGCCAGGAGGTTCTGACTCCCCTGCTTCTGTGCCTTTGCCCAGGTGTTCATCCCCATCAAGCCCTAATAAACACTTGGTGAAATGGACAATCTAAGCTCCCCAAAGATGCAGTGGGAAAAGCTCTGCCTTTGGAGGTGGAATACTGTATTTGAACTTGGGTCTTCCCATTTACTGTTTGATCTTGGCTGCGTCTGTTTCAACTCTCAGTTTCCTCATCTAGACATTGGCATAATAATATCTAACTCACAGGCTTGCAGTGGGTATTGAATAACAGCACAGATGCATTTTGTTAACATTAAAGTGCTGTGTGTATGCAAGTTATTAATCACAGTTGATACATTTAGGACTCTGCATAGAGCTAAATCAGACAATCTCTCCCCGTAATTCTTTCTCTCCCAAATAGAACCCCCTAAAATAAGGGTCTTCAAACTGTGGCTTATGGGCCAAATCCATCTTGCTGCTCATTTCTGTACAGCCTATGCACTAAGAATCACTTTTACATTTTTAAATGGTTGAAAAAATCAAAAGAATAATATTTTGTGACATGAGAATTATATAAAATTCAAATTCCTGTGTCCATAAATAAAGCTTCATCAGAATGTAGCCATGTTCATTTATTTATGCCTACGGCTGCTTGCAGATGACAACAGCAGAGCTGAATAGCTGCAACAGAGACCAGACAGCCCGCAAAGGACAAAATATTTACCATCTGGTCTTTTACATAAAATGGTGCCTGACTCCTGATCTAGAATAACAAAACCAGGCGAATAAAAATGCTGAGCTAAACCTGGATCTTTAAGCATTCAAACTGGCTATGTCCACAGTCCTCAAATCTTTGGGTCTTTGAGGAGTTCATACAGACCTGTCTTCCAGGAGTGTTAGAGCATTGGCCTGAGTTGCTCATGGCTTAGGCAAGGTTGACAGAGCCCCCAGCAGAGTCCTTGGCTGGCAGCCTGCGGCCTCTCTCGGTAGATCTGAGGGACCCAGGAAGGCCTGTCCCCTTAGCAGAGCTGCAGCTGTCTAAGTCCAGAGCCACAAAAATCCCACCCTGCCTGCCGCCGTTTAGCCATTGAAGTTGCCTGCACATCAGCTGGCAGAGTGCTTTGCCTAGTGACAGGTCTTCCATTTAGATGTAATCACCTTTTTATATCCACGGAGCTTTTTTGAATGCCTCTCTCCACCCAGCGCTTTCCCTGATGATTGAAAAGAGCTCAACCATCAAATGGCATTATCTCCTCTGAATGGCCTCAGTTTATCACCTGGACAAGCCCAGAAACTTCAACCCTGAGCTTCTCTTTGTTGTAGCAACAGGTGCTCAGGAAGGGGGTGGGGTGGGCAAGGGGGAGGATGCGTCTAAGAGGAGGAAGGCTGGGAAACGCTCCTTGGGGGAGATCTTTAGAAACTGAATCAGCTTTGCTACTCTGGAACAGGCTGCAACAGAATTTGTGCAGGACTCAAGGGTAGCAGGTGATGCAGTGATCTTTCAAGCTTCTGAAAAAAATGTCCTATGACTGACCTAAGTCATAGGTCATACCTTAAAAAGAAAAAGGGTACCAAAGAGTTCCCCTAAAAAGCTCTAAGGGAAAAAAATTTCAAAAGTTACTTTTCCATATTTTTTAGTTGTGTAAAAAATATTCTTATGGCTTGAGCCAGTTTAGTGACTACATTTTCTACTTAGTCCTCTCTGACAAGGGTCTAAGAAGGTTCCATTATTCCCAAGTGACAATTTTTTAAAGATGCATTAAAATGTTTAGTCAGCCAGGTGCAGTGGGTCACACTTGTAATTCCAGCATTTTGGGGGGCTGAGGCGGGAGGATCACTTGAGCCCAGAAGCTTAAGACCAGCCTGGGCAGCAGAGGGAGGGTCCCGTCTCCACAATAAAAAAAAAAAAAGAAAAAAAATTAGCCAGGTATGGTGGTATGTGCCTGTAGTCCCAGCTACTTGGGAGGTTGAGGTGGGAGGATCCCTTGGGCCTAGGAGTTCAAGGCTATAGTGAGCTGCGATTACACCATTACACTCTAGCCTGGGTGACAGAGTAAGACTCTGTCTCAAAAAAAAAAAAAAAAAAGTTTAATCCAACTATAAAAGTCGGTACTGGGGAGTCTGCAACTAAAGTTCAGAGGAAGCAGTATTATAGAGTGGGAATTGGGAACTTTATCTGGAAAGAGCTAGATAGTAAATCTTACAGGCTTTGCCAGCCATGTGGTCTTGGCTGCAACTATTCAACTCTGCTGCGGTAGCACAGAAGCAGCTATAGATAATATGTAAATGAATGACCCGGGCTGTGATCCAAGAAAACTTTATTTACAAAAACAGGTGGTGGGCTGGATTTGGCCCGCGGGCCAGGTTTTGCCAACCCCTGGTGTGTAGAGCTTTAGCCTGCTTAGCACTCTCTGCTTTTCCCTACCAGATGGTAAAGCACAGAGAATGTGCCAGTTTATGGCAAGAAGTTCCCTAATGGGCCTAAGCTGAAGTTGTGAGTAAGTGAAACCGAGCAGAAGAGGGACAGAATCTTCAGTGTGGAGGTGATATGGTGGTTGGCAGTAGAAAGAAGATTGTGGGCCAGGCATAGGGTCTCTTTAACAGCAGAGTATCTGAATATGGATGCTAAGGTGGCGGAGGAGGTAGGAGCAAGACATCTGGTTCTTTGTGTTGCCTAGGGCTCTAAGCAACCTCAAGCTCCACCTCTACTATGATTCCTGCTCTTTTTAGTCATCCCTGGAATCTTCTGGGATTTGTGTCTCCTTTATGCCATCTACATTCTTGTAAACTCCCAATCTTGGCTCTCTTGCCAAACCCATTAGAGCTCACTGTTAGTAATCCTGCCTCAACAGTACCTTTCCTTGGCATTCAGGATAAATTAACCCTCCTCTATGCTTTTCTGGTGCTGCTATACACCTCCATCAGGTATAAATTGCATAATATCGTGTTATATTTATGGCTTTCTCATTGCAAAGTTTTCATGTATATGTTTTCCTCATCTTTACATTTTCAGTGGCTAGGTGGGGAAAAATGCCAAGAAAGAAAGAGAGACAGATAGATAAAGAAGAGAAAGAAAAAAAAAAGAAAAAAAAAAAAAAAAGAAAAAAAGAAAGAAAAAGAAAAGAAAAAAACAGATGCAAGTTTGAGTTAATTCAAAATTGCCCAATCTAGTGCTATTTTGAGTGCTTTCTAATTGCTTTATTTATCATGTTTTCTCTCCCAGTGACTTATACTGTTTTTGAGGGAGAAAGGCAGAGTTGTAGTAGCCAGGATTATACTAGTCACAAATGGCAGAATTTCCATATCCAGCCTAGGCTAGAAGGGGGATTTGTTGGTTCCTATAACTGAACCAAGGGAGGGCAGAGTGCAGCTGGCCTCAGGGTCAACAGGGGACAGGGAAAAGACAAGTGGATAGGACTCACTGTCCTCCATCTTGGTTTCTGCCCACGTACTAGTTCTGTTCACTCAGACTGATTCTCTTTTGGAATCAAGGGTGCCAGCAATGGCCAGGTTTCACGACCTGCCATTTTTACCATGAAGAGGAGCTGCCTTATCTCCTGCCCCCCGCCTCCCGCCTCCCACCTCCCGAGGTCTAACTTAAAAACTCTTAGGGAAACATTGGCTTTCCGTGGGTCCTGTGCTCCACCTGAGATCAGGGAGGCATATTTTCACAACTGGAAGCTTCTAGTAGAATAAAACTGGCATGGGGTGGAAGGAAGACATCCCAGAGGAAGGGGGATGCATTTCTTAGAAGCAGAAGAACATGTGACAGGCAGACAGAGTAAGAGACATGCATTCAGTGTCTTCCTTTCTTGAATAGCCCTTTATCAGTGGTTAGCCCTAAGCTGGGCAGAAACACACATGAACGATGAGAGCCATTTTCCTTTTAAAGTGCTGCCTCTCATCCCTTCTGCAAATTTATCTCCAGTTTGGGGCTGCCAATAATTTTTTCCAGGGTAGATACATCCCCTTACCCTGATGGATTAAGAACCCACGTTTTGGCCAGGCATGGTGGCTCATGCCTGTAATCCCAGCTGCTTAGGAGGCCGAGGTGGACAGATCATGAGGTCAAGAGATGGAGGCCATCCTGGCCACCAGGGTGAAACCCTGTCTCTATTAAAAATACAAAATTTAGCTGGGCATGGTGGCATCCACCTGTAGTCCCAGCTACTTGGGAGGCTTAGGCAGGGGAATTGCTTGAATCCGGGAAGTGGAGGTTGCAGTGAGCTGAGATCATGCCACTGCACTCCGGCCTGGGTGACAGAGGGAGACTCCGTCTCAAAAAACAAAACAAAACAAAACAAAACAAAACAAAACAAAACAACCCCACCTTTTTTAACAGACTTTATAGGCTAGAAATCCCACCATCAACGTTGACCTTCCTTTCTACAGCCTGTAAGCACTGAAAAAAAGAGGCCCAACCATCTATTATCCATTCCACACTCACTTGTCCAGCATTTACAAAAAATTAATAAACTATTTTTTGAGCAATTTTAGGTTCACAGCAAAATTGAGTGGAAAGTACAGAGATCCCGTCCAGCACATATTTTTCACAAACTATTGTGCAACCAGCTTTTATTGACATTTTTTTTCTTTTACTCAAAAACTCTGTGAAGTAGGGATGCATTTTTATCTGCACATTTCAGATAGGGAAACTGAGGCCTAGAAAGGTAAAGGGGCTTGCCCAAGACCTCACAGCTTTTGAGGAGCCAATCTGGGGGTGTTACTGTGCATTTTTCTGGGCACTTTCAAAGAGCAGAAGTTTCCAAAGCAGGAAGGGCTGGCTCTTCAATGGTAGAATTCTCCTTTCATAGTAGATGTTGAGAAAAATAGTGTAGGTATGACAGGTTTTGAAAACCCTGAACTCAGCAAACAGACCACGTTCAGTCTGCCCGTGTCTATTCAAGTCATCAACTTTGGGTCCCCACTGCGCCCCTATAAGAGAGTCTAGCAACTTCTAATAAGGGATGGACATCTTCTGTGTGGCTCCTTTCCCACCATTGATGCTGACATTCTGGCCCCTGAATACCCATTTCATTGGTACCAAATGGAAAAGCCCCTGGAGGGGAGGGTGCCTGGGATGAGGGGGAGGGTAGCTGATGGGGCTCTCCAGATAGCCCTGGTTCGTCTCTCCCAAGACTAGTTCTCATGCCAAAGGATTCTTGTGTCTCAACCCATGAGATCTGTGGGGCTACAATTCCAGTTTCTTCTTTCTTTGACTTCAGTACTTTCCAGCTCCAGTCTCTTGAGGTTAGGGTATATGTGACGGGGAGAGGAGACTGGGGCAAGGGGTGGGGAGTTGAGTGGAGTGGGTGGTTGGCAATATTTTCCAGTTCTTTCTAAAGTGTCTGCCTTCCCTTAATGGATACGGAAGTGAGCCAGCCAGCTGACTGCCCCGACTGCAAGATTGGTTACTGCTTACATCATCTGAGCAGCCAGACTGGGGACAGGGGTGGTGGGGAGGTGGAAGAGAAGCTGAGCAGGGATTAATCCAGCCCTGAATGAATTAATAGACAAAGGTATTGGAGATCAGGTAACCTTTTTCCCAAGCTCATGCCTTGGGGACGTGGAGAAGAGCCAGACAGTTCCATTAGTGCATGCATGGCGTGCTCTGTGGGTGCTCCGCCCTTTATCAACATTTCAGTTCCATTCCATTGCACCCTATGCCTCTCCAGTCTGTGAGCTTTGGTTGAGAATCAGGAATGTCCCAAGAATATATTAGTGGAGGAGTGATATAGAGAGATCTAAGATTAACAGCCCTCTTGGCATTCCCTTTTAGAGGGGGCCAGCAACCGGCATCAGTTAGCTTTTGCATGATGAGCTACCCCTAGCGTTAGCGATGTCTGACAACATTCCTTCATCACTGCTGCGGAGCCTGCAAACCAGCAGGGCAGGCCTGCTGAATCAGATTGGGCTCTGTGGCTCTTGGCTGCACTTGCTTAAGTGTTTGTAGGCTGGCTGATGGGCCAGGCTGGTCAGTGATAGCCTGGATGACTGGAGCCTTTCTCTGCATACTCTCTCATCCTCTCCCAGGCAGACTTGAGCTTGCTCAGGTGGCAGAGGCAGGGTTCCAAGGAGGCAAGGGGCAGCCTGCAAAGCCTCTAGAAGACAGGCTTAGAATACATGTAACATGTTCTGTTGGCCACAGCAAGTTACAGGGCCAAAGCTGGCAGTGGGGAAGAGCTCCAGCTCTTGATGAGAGTAGGGGAAAAGAAATGCAGACATTTCTGCACTCTGCTTTAGACACACGCACCCTCACTATGCACAGAAGACTGATAGTCCTCTTTGATTTCTCTTATCACACACGCTTATGGCAGGATGGAGGAAGAGTAGTTAAGTCTGACAGGGGTGAGTGGGATGGGACAGAATTTGAGGAAAACTTCACAGAGCAGGCAGCCTTAAAGGACAAATAGTATTTCAACAGAAGCAGAAACACACACCTCTTTCTCTTCCTTTTCTATTATTTTCCTCTTGCCAAAAACCCACATTGGACCCAGCTACCACTTAATCTAGAGATTCCATCAGCGATGCTGTGGTGGCTCCCATCCAAGTATAAACCAGGTCAGGCCCTGCTTAGCTTCTGAGATTGGGTGCATTCAGGGTGATATGGCCGTAGACGGTGACCCTATGGTGTAGAATATGCTTTCTGCATCTGGAGGCAAGATGAGCTCCAGCTAGAGCTTCCAGGGGTTAGAAGAAGGGAGGTTCCCTGACTCACATTTTTGCCAAATTATAATGCTTCTTTCCTATCTCTCGTCTCTTCTTGAGCTCCTCCCCTGCCGCTCTTTTTCTTACTGTGATTTCTAATGGGTATAGATCTATGGATGGCAACGAGGAAAAAGAAAAGTAAAAATTGTTATCATTCCATTGCCAATGGAAGAAAAGATCAATTTATTTCTCTTACTCTGTGGAGGGGTCATGCAGATACCCCACACATTAGTATGTGAATTCCTTGTTAAGTGCTTAGTGCAGTTTTGGGGGCAGAGTGTGTGGATCAATAGACAGCACGAAGGCAAAAGAAGTGATGGTAATTGTTGTAATTATTGTACTTAATGAGTCATTGGAAATGGAAACATTATTTGAGCAGACTTCTACTGCCTTAGCAGAATTTGCTGATTTGCTAGCATCCTTTACTAGTAAGATCATTAAAAACAAATATTCAAATTTTAGAACTGTTTTTTCTATGATCCAGCAGTCTCACTATTAGGTATTTATCCAAAGGAAATCAGTATATCAAAGGAATACCTACATCCCAAGGTTTATTGAAGCACTATTCAAAATAGCCAAGATGTGAAATCAACCTGTGTCCATCAACAAATGAATGGATAAAGAAAATGTGAGACATGGCTGGGTGCAGTGGGTCACGCCTGTAATCCCAGCACTTTGGGAGGCCAAGGCAGGTGGATCACGAGGTCAGGAGGTCAAGACCATCTTGGCTAACATGGTGAAACCCCGTCTCTACTAAAAATACAAAAAAAAAAATTAGCCAGGTGCGGTGGTGGGCGCATGTAGTCCCAGCTACTCGTGAGGCTGAGACAGGAGAATGGTGTGAACCCGAGAGGTGGAGTTTGCAGTGAGCGGAGATCGCACCACTGCACTCCAGACTGGGCAACAGTGCAAGACTCTGTCTCAAAAAAAAAAAAGAAAAGAAAAGAAAATGTGAGGTGTATATATATATATCTGTATGTGTATTTTATATATATATACACACACATATATACACATATATATATAAAGTTGGTGCAAAAGTAATTGCGATTTTTGCCATTAAAAGTAATGTAACACACACACGTAGAATACTATTCAGCCATAAAAATGAAATGTCCTCATTTGCAGCAAAATGGCTGGAACTGGAGGTCATTGTGTTAACTGAAATAAGCTAGATACAGAAAGACAAATATTGCATGTTCTCACTCATATGTGGGAGCTAAAAGGTGGATCTCATGGAGGTAGGGAGTAGAATGCTAATTACCAGAGTTTGGGAAGGGTGGGGAGTTGGGGGAAGAGAGGGTGGTTAATGGGTGCAAACATACAGCTAGAAGAATATGTTGCAGTGCTTGATAGCACAGCAGAGTGACCACAGTTAGCACTAATATGTTGTACAATTCAAAATAGCTAGATGAGAAGATCTGAAATGTTTCCAATGTCAAAGAAATGTAAATGTTTGAGGTGATGAATGTCCTACGTACCCTGATTTGATCATTACACATTATTATGCATGTATCAAAACATCACATGTGCTCCTTGCATATGTAGGTTGTTATGTTTCATTAAAAAAAGTTTAGGGCCAGGCACGGTGGCTCACAACTGTAATCCCAGCAGTTTGGAAAGCCAAGGTGGGTGGATCACCTGAGGTCAGGAGTTCAAGACCAGCCTGGTCAACATGGCGAAACCCCGTCTCTACTAAATATTAAAAAACTTAGCTGGGCATGGTAGTGCATGCCTGCAATCCCTGCTACTTGGGAGGCTTAGGCAGGAGAATCACTTGAACCTGGGAGGCAGAGGTTGCAGTGAGCCAAGATCGTGCCATTGCACTCCAGACTGGGCAATAAGAGTGAAACTTGGTCTCAAAAAAAAAAAAAAATTTAAAACAAACAAGCAACTTTCTATTTTAGCACATGCATGAGGAACTCTCTTCCCTAGAGGAAAAAAAGTCCCAGGAGGAAACCTAGAGTGGGTCTGGGGTTGGTCCTCCTCCCTGTGAAATGTACCCTTGGAGAAATCCTCTGTCCACATCTCCACCTGAGGGAGGATGCCCTAACCCTGCCCTCACCCTAGCAGCTGTTGGAGAAGATGAGGGAAGCGCTGAGAGTGCAGACTGTTTTCTTATGCTCCCCAGTCTCTGTGGCCAGGAGTACTCCTTTTGCAAAGAAAGGGGTGGTGCCCCACTAAACCTGGTTTGTCTTTTCTCTGTCTCTGCCCTGTCTTTGAAGGTCCTAGGGGCCTTGTGCATTTCTTGCATGCCAATCATGGAGTAGGCTGGGGCCTGGGGTTTTGGGTAGGGATTCTGTTTTGTTCGTTCCCAGTCTGGAAGATGTGGCCAAGAGTGGAGGTTCTAGATGGGAGCTGAGGTGGTGCGAGCCACCTCCACCCTTATGTAATCCTCAGACCTTCTTCCCCTCTGTCCTTCATGACAGAACCAGTGTCTAAATCTGAACTTGTTTGGTTGCAGAGAACAGAAACATAATTCCGATTAGTGTAGACAAATGAGACATTTCTTCCAGAGATACGAAGGGCACTGAGATGCCTCATAGAAATAGGGGAAGAGCTGCAGCAATCACTGTTTGCTCATCTCTGCTTATCCGTGCTTCTCTGACTGCTAGTTAATTTTGAGTACTTCCCAGAGGCTTTTGTCTCCTAGGAGGCACATAACCACCAGCTGTCCCTGCTTAGCAACTTCTGCAGAAAGAGAGTGCGTTTTCCCCCTACCGTATTCTTCGCTGCAACTCAGGGAAGGATTCTCAGTTTCCCTACTTGGGCTACGTGTCACTGCTGCCTGAACACAGACCACTAGGCTTTGTTCGTCCTTAGTCCTATGCTCACTCCTCCAAGTAGCAGAAGAAAGACGGTGGGAATGTTTGCCGAACAGACAACACCCAAGAAGTACTCTAGCAGGCCTAAAACCTAAGCAGGTGATGTAATCCTTTTTTATATTATCTCCAGAGCCCATCAGCATAGTTGGTGTCTACTCTTCCTTCCTATGGCTGATGGGTATAAGCCAATCATTGCTGTTCCTCTTCTCATTGACAGTGATTGGTTTAGGTACAAGCATGTGATGTGATCCTGGCCAATATGATGTAAGGAGATAACAACTAGAAGAGTTCTCAATCCTTAAGAAGCTTAATCTCTTTTGCTGGCCACTATCCAGCCTATAAGGGATGCCTGGAACTGTCGGACCCAGCCTGCAGCTGTAAGGACCTGGTCAAGGTCAAGGTTGACATGCTGAGGATGGCACAGCAGAGTGGAGCCAGGTCCTTGAGGACCTGGTTGAGCTGTTGAGTTAACCAACCCTGAAGCCACCATCTCCAGGGCATTTTTTTTTTTTTTAATATGAAAGAGTAAATTTTTCATCTATTTTAAGCCAGTGGTTTTCAAAGTCTGGTCTCTGGACCAGAAACGCCAATCAGCATCCCCTGGGAACTTGTTAGAAATGCAAATTCTTGAGTCTTACCCAGAACTACTGAATTAAAATCTCTGGGAGTGGGGCTCAGCTGTTTGCCTTTTAACAAGCCCTTCAGGTACATGCTAAAGTTTGAGACCCACCGTTTAAGCCATTGGAGTCAAGATTGGAGGAGGATTTGGTTCTGTTTACTTGCTGCTGAAATATTCTAAGTGGAATAGTCTTAACAGAAAGGGTCTGGAAAGAATCTAGAATCATTCTAATTCTACCCCTTCATTTCATACCCGTGACTGAGTTTAGGGAGGAACTGTATGCAATGTTTGCTATGATGCTGCTCCTGAAGGCTGGGCCCCTTCTCTCTTGAAGTTCTTATTCTCATTTTTATCATTATCATCAATAAATCTTTACTTTCTGCATAGAGTGCATAGGGTGAGTCCCACAGATGCTTTACCTGATGCCTTTGACCTCAAGATGCCTGTACCAGTTAGGAAACAAACTGGGTGATTAGAAGTGAGCTTAATGAAAGTAATAAAAAGATTGTTCACGGGCCAGGTGTGATGGCTCACACCTGTAATCTCAGTACTTTGGGAGGCCGAGGCGGGTGGATCATGAGGTCAGAAGATCGAGACCAGCCTGGCCAACATGGTGAAACCCCGTCTCTACTAAAAACACACAAAAAATTAGCTGAGTCTGGTGGCCATCCCTGGAACCTGCAAACGTGACCTTATTCGGAAAAGGGGTCTTTGCAGATCTCATTAAGTTAAGGATCTTGAGATCAGGAGATTACTCTGGTTTATCCAAGTGGGCCTTAAATCTAATGACAAATGTCTTCATAAATGAAAGAGAGGGATTTTAGACAGAAGAGAAGACAGAAGAGGAGGAGGCAATGTGACCACAGAGATAGAGATTGGTGTGATGAGGCCACAAGACAAGGAATGCTGACAGCCACCAGAACCTGGGAGAGACAGAGAACTGATGCTGTTGATCCCAGAGTCTCCAGAGGGAGCGTGACCCTGCCAATACCTTGATTCCAGACTTCTGTCCTCCTGGAACTATGAGAGAACATATTACTGTTGTTTTTAACCCACCAGGTTTGCAGGAATTTATTATAGCAGCCACAGGAAACTAATACGTAGCTCCATAGAGAGGACGATATGCCAGGAGCTGTAAGGAGCCCAGACAACCTGGAACAATGCTGCAAGGACAGAATGAGGGAATCAATTCCCAGCTTCCCCTTTCTTCATTCTCTCTGACTTCCAGATAGTGCCTCCCACTGGCCAAATCCAAATGAAAACTGTAGGGCAAGGGACTCCCCTTGATAGGGCCCCTAGGGGTTGGCCTCCTGAGGCTCAGTAGGATGGAGAAGGTTGGACTTGGAGCGGCAGGTGGAGCTGTCTGGCATGCCCCCCATTGCCCGAAAAGCACAACTGAACTGTTAGCATTGAACAGTCATGGAAGGATGAGGTGCAAACATTTCCATGAGATATATGCGGCAGGAATTAGTGCTTTGTGTAGTCGAGAGGAAAATAAATTGTCTGAAAAAGCTGGTGGAAGAAGTAGAAAGTTAAGTAATGTTTGAGTAGTGGCAGAAAGATGGTTGGATGATCCAGGGATGAGAAAGTGATTCCTTATATATGTATATATTTGTGCTGGGAAGATAGCTAGAGATGATGGTGGGATAAGAGTATTAGATATGTGTGAACAGCATGTGCTTATGATGATGGGGAAATCAGGTGGGAAGAGGGAGGAACTGGGGAACACTAACCTAATGTAGAACTATGACACTTTTTTCAAATATCTGGCATTGCGGCAACCAACAATAGGGTCACTGCTGCCCCATGTAGAGCCCTAACTATCCCTTCTACTGACAGGCGAGGACAGCCCCATAAGATCTAGCCTCAAAGTCTAGGAGTACTGCTTCCCAGAAAGGTAGTGAGTGAGTGTTGAAGTCAGTCCTATGTCCTTTGGATAAGAAGACACAGGGCTCAGAGGATAGAAGTTGGGCTGGATGAATTACAGGGTCCTGTGGTCATCATTCTAGAAGCAATTTGCTAGGCAGGGTCTGGAGGTGTTGGACTCAAACCCATCACAGCCACTGTCCTATGAGATCCTAGGAAAAGTGTTTTGTTTTTCCTGTGTCTCTCTCAGGAAAGTGGCCACAATGAGATACTTTCTATCTATCTTGAAGAGACTTTGATAAAAACAAATAATGGTAAATAAGCCAAGGGAAATAAATAACAATCACTAATTTATTAAATTTTCAAAAATCATCTAATTACAAAGCAGGGAAGAGAAAAGAAAAGGCTAGGGAGGTGGAAGATACAGAAACAATGTCAGTGGGCTAAGAAGAGACAAAAGCATTCACATTTATCAGAAGAGATAACCTTGCCCCCTCTTGCACTTCTGCTCAGGAAATTTTGCTTCTCTTTGCCAGATAATCCAAGACGGAGGAGAAGCATCTCCATGGCACCTCACTCTGATTTGCGAGGATTTGGCCAGAGAAACTGTTCTCAAGAGTGTGAATTAGGTGGCAGCTACTATTTTATGGTAGCTCGCTATCCACTTTGTAAGGTACGAGTAACAACAACAAGCAAACCAAATTACCAAAGCACAAAAAAAATGTGTTCAGTCAGTTACAAAATGCTCCTCAGCCAGAGAAGTGGGCATCTGACTCCTGGAGGGGCCCTTCAGCCTGTGGAGTATTCTTGTGTGTTGCAGGTTTCACAGTGAGCAGAGGCTGTCTCTGAAATGGGCAGAGAACCAGTGGGTTGTAGTAGTTTGCATATGGGGAGAAAGGGAGAGAAAGAGAGAGAGACTCTGTGTGTGTGTGTGTGTGTGTGTGTGTGTGTGTGTGTGTGTGTGTGTGGCTGAATGTCATCTGTGTGTCTGCACGCAACATTGTGCCAATGAAGTTGGACATGCATCTATGTGTGGGATGGGGTCCTGGCCTTGGCAACAAGGGGGTGTACGTGTGGGTGTGAGTGACAGCAGACTCAGAGTCCAGGCCCAGGGCCTCTGGGGACTGTCACCTGCAGGACTCATCATAGAGGAGACCAGGTGCTTGGAGTGTCCCCAAAGCAATACAGAGTGCATGGTCATGAGTTTGAAAAATATTCCTGTGAGAGATATAAATAAAGCCTCTAAGCCCAAAGCCAGAGTTTTCGAAAGCCAGCCTTACACACAAGATAATTTATAGTTGCTGGTGTCCCTTCCCATGCATGACTCAGCTCTCCTAGCCCAAGTAGGCCCAGCCTGCTCCAGTAACCTTTGCTGAAAGGGAAGAGTTGAAGCAAACTCCAAGAAGCCCAATGATCCAACCACCCAGCTCCCGGACTAGCTCCTGCTGAGCTCCCTTCCTCTGTTCCCTTTGGGCAAACTCCAACCATGACATGGATGAACAGATCCTGGAAACTGAGAACCAGAGACTTGGGTACTCCCAGCTGGCTGGTCCTTGGAAGTCTATTAAACTGGTTCCCGTATACCTTCAGGATCTTGGTGGATTCTGCTACCCATACAATGGGTATTGGCTCAAACACCCTTCCCACCACTCCCCAGCCTGCCTTCCAGCCATTGGGAGGCAGCAAAATCAGAACAAAGACCTGCTTGAAGCTAGAGAGTTTTTCTCAGTCTCAGAGACTCTTGAGCCCAACAGGAAGAATAAAAATGCGATCACTTTTACCTTTTATTTAAAAGACAGTATATACCCATGTCAAGTGTCAAAAATATGGCTAAAAAGAGGGATAAATAGTGACATGCTTAAACATTGTGGTGAATTTGTGGGGGGAGGCAGTCAGCAAGGAACAGGGTTAGTTTTTTCAATTTTCTCCCTATATTCCTCGCTTCCCACCCACCTTCTTTCGTTATATTTTTAGCAGACTCTTTGGCCAACCACGTCCAAAGAGACAGATGCAAGTACAGAGAGTGCATACCGAAACCAAAGGGTGTTTCTTTTTCTTCTTTTTTTCTTAAAAACCTTCCAGGAGTGTGGAAAGGACTGGAAGTGCTCGAAGGTCTTTTTAGCCACATGCCTTACCCCAACTGGGATCTGGAACATTTTTATGCCAAGGCCCATATGCCTGATTGTCCAAGTATAGGGGAAAAAAATATCATTCAGGGCTTTAAAAAATAGTTTAGCTTTTTGATTAAACTGCTAAACAGCCTTGAATAAAATATTTTTTTTCTGCTCTAGCAGATGAATTTGTGCAACTGGCCTAATTTTAATACAGGATCCAACACATAACAGGTATGTAATAATTGTTGAATAGATGGATAATTCTTTAACCCTGTAATGAAGTGTCCTCATTCAACATGCATTTATTAAGCCACTCTTTGGGTGTGTACAAGTGTGTATCCTCAAAGGCTTCTTCCTGCAATAACATTCTATAATTCTGTGACCTATATTCTGAGTAAGTCATATGCTGATTCTTTGATTAATCTGGGGGAAGGAAGTTTCAAGTTAGCCAAGTTAAAACACACATACACGCTACACTCCAAACCTACACAAACCTACTTCTTAAATGATAGAAAGCGGAGGACCTTGGTAGCTGCATAGCTAAAACCACAGAATTTTGCCTGGTTTGGCCTGGCCTTGTTGGAAGTGCACAGAGCCTACTCTAGATCCTATAGCTCAGTCTTTTGAAGTTCTTCTTTTGTTCCTTGCCTCCTCTTCTTTCTGATCTTTCCATTCAGGGGTGGTCGTCTTCCACATTCTCAGTTTCTGAAAGCCCCCTGTTCTCCTAGTCACCCCTGTCTTTTCCCATCTTAAAAATAACAAAGGCTGTGTGTCATTCATATGTGCGGATTGATCTGCACATGTGGATGAATTTGATTTAGAGATCCTTGCATGTTATCGGAAGGTAACAGACTAACAGAGAGGCGAAGAGACTCCCAAGATCACACAGCTATTGAATAGCAGCAATCTAGCCCATTGTTCTGATCTGAAATTGATCTATAATTCTCAAGTGAGAGCTACAGATACAATTCCACAAGCCTGCCAATTAGGAGACTTGAGGTGGCCTTGAGGCTGAGTCAAGCCAATCTTTCTGCCCTTTTGATAGCTGGTCACTCCCCTTGGATCTATACTATTTGCTTCAGCTTCCAGTGATTTCTTCTACTCTGTTTGGGATATTCACGCTGATTAGGAATTTATAGACCTGGATGGGCCCACCAGATGTCATCTGCTTTCTGAAGTTCTCAATCACCAGGCAGAATTCCAGCCCCAGCAATCCATTGTTCTGAAGGATACAGGGAGGCCCTTCAGTAAGAAAATCAGTCTGAATTTCTGTTTTTCCCTCCAGAATGAGAGTGGCCCCTTCTGTTGGGTTTGCAACATTTACTCTGGAAGCCCCCACTGCACGCTTACCCTAATCATCTGCAGGTCTTGGCTGAGCATTTAGAGATTCAGAATACCATTTTGGGTACAACAAGGGTCTCCTGGAGCCAAAAAGATACAAACTTTCAATCCCACTGGTTAGGGTTGGAAGGAAGACAAATACACAGAAGATTCTTTTGTTCCGATGAAAGGGATCTCTGTGTCTGCACAGCGATGACAGGGAATGGTGTTTGGTCTCAAACAGCATGTTTCTGACCCGATTGACTTGGAAGATGGGCTGCTCACGTGCATTGCGGCCCATGCCAAGGTCACGGGGACACATGACCACTGCAGGGAAGGAAGATCTGTATTCTCTGGCGAAAATTCACATGAGTGGGGAAGGAGAGGAGGAGGTGGCATGCAGAGAGAGGGGCCATCCCACTTTGCAAATCCCTCCTCCAGCTTTGTCACTGCTCCCCACCCCTCAAGTTAGAAGCACCAGCAGCATGGGCCAGACCAGGGCCAGCTGATTCTGTGGCCTGTTTATACCCTGTAACCAGAGCCTGTTCTCAAAGAGGCTGCCTGACAGCTGCAGATGTAAGGGGATGGACCAACACTTCCAGAGATTGAGTGACGCGTGCTGGTGTCCATCTCAGGGGCAGCTTAGCCTGACAATCTTCTCAAGCCAGGGGATGGGAGTGGGAAAAGGTGGAGCAGGCTACCAGTTAGTGCTCATGGTGGCGGGACCTTGGAGCCTGCTATTGAGCTTGTGTGCTCCCTCCAGCCCCTAGTCTGCCAATGGGATTGCTTTCTTCAGGGTCAAGGCAGGTGAAAGAGGAGTTCTGCATGTTTCATTGGTTTATTTTTCCCACTCTTTATCTTTGTCATTACAGAAAACAAAAAGAACACATGATGAGGCTCTGGGTCAGCCAGGATTCTAGATTCTGCTGCCAGACACATTTTACAAGCGTAGAGTGCTTGTTTCCTCATCCCAACCCCAAGCTTCTCCTCAAAGGTCAGCCTTTCTTTCTTCCCCTCAGCTCTGGGAGGCAGTAGCAGGGACCTCCCTCCACTCAGCCCAGCCTGGACTCCCAGCCAGGAGGCTGGGGCAGTGAACCCCACCGCTAGGGTCTGGTGAGGCTGAAAATTCTTCAAGCCAGGCCATCTTACAGGCCTTTCTACAGCTGTGTCCCGACCCTCTATGCCTCTGCAATTTCATATCCTAATCCTTTTGGGTCAGGCTCCCTCCACCTTCATCTTTCTTTTGTGTCTTTCATAAATTGGTCCTGTAGCAGCTGCTCCTGCCCCTGCCCAGCCCCCAGTCGTGGGTGCCCTGGAGAGTGGGTATACATCGTATCCTGGCTCTCTATGTTCACACCTCTCATGATATTTGCAGATGGTTAACATGTTCTTTCCTTTAGTTTCCCGGTCCCCGCCACTTTGGCCAGGGTCGGGGTGGTGGGGGGGGCGGGGTGGGGGCGCGGGCGGGCAGGAAGGGAGGGGCAGATTTAGCTCATGCTGGAGCCCAGCCCTGGCACAGCCTGTGACCCGCTGCTCTCAGGGCAGCATGCCAGTGCGCCCTTTTACTGTCCTGGCCTGTCCGCTTTCTGATGGCAGCCGTGGCAGGAGTGGGGGTGGAGCTCATGGGGTTGGCTGGGTTTGTTCAACAGCTGCCTCAGAAAGGAAAAGGCGAGGGCGAGACAAGAGGGTTTGAGGAAAACAACACAAAGCAAGGCGTAGAGGGTTGGAGATCAGAGTTCAAGTCCATGCATGGTCACCAACCAGCTGTGAGAACTCAGTTTCTTCATAATTTAAAATGGGAATGATGAAGATTCACACTTCTTGGAGTGGATGTCAGAATCATGGACATCGGGGCAGGGGGAAGATGCTTGGCAAATTGTTTTCTTAGGGTCTGGCTCATAGTTTGTATTGGCAAAAATGAAAGAAGAAAGGAAGGAAGGAGAGAAGGAAGGAAGGAAGGAGAGAAGGAAAGAAGGAGAGAAGGAAGGAAGGAGAGAAGGAAGGAAGGAAGGAGAGAAGGAAGGAAGGAAGGGAGGGAGGAAGGAAGGGAGGAAAGGAGGGAGGGCAGAACTTTCTGGGACTCCTGTCTTTTCAAGCACTGAAATCTGAAGCAAACTGGACTTAGAGGCTGCTGAGTCTGCAGGTTCTGGTCCCAGGATTCGCCGGGTCTTTGCACTTGGTCACTCAGTGATGAGCTCTTTTGTCTATTTTCTTCCCATTGATCAGAGTCTCCGAGAGCAGAGGGAGCACATCCCCTGACACCTCGCACATGGCAGTTGCTTCATCAGTGCTGGTTGTGCTCCTGAGAACTCAGCATGGAGAGAGGCCTGGTCCCCGCTCCCCTGCTCCCAATTGCTCTGTGACTCATTCTCACGGCTTGCCCTTCAGGTTCTGGTTCTTGAATTTCTCCTGCTCCCTCCCACTCCCAGGCCTTTGCCATGTCTCCCCTGTGCCTGGAACACTTTTTGATGCAGGTCACCTCCAGGACTCTGCCACTTTCAAGTTGAGTGTTCCAGGTAGGTCACTGAACCCCTCTGAGTTTCAGTGTCTTTATCTGTAAAGATAAAAACTAGACATAACCTTTGGCTGACTGGGAGATTTGGGATTGGATAAGACAAGTACTGAGTCCAAGGCCTGGCTCTGAGTCCCTGCCCCAGGGACAGCAGCTCCTGTGATTTTGGTTCATCATGGTAGGTCCCTCCTTCTCTCTCTGTTCTTGGGAACTGCCACCATCCTTTCTGTTCTTTAACCTGCTTCTCCGCCAATAAAGGCAGAGTGGAACACTCTCTTCCTGGCTCCTATTTCCTCGCTGCCTCCAAAGACAAGCCTGTCACCTCCCCACCCCGCCTGCCTACATCTTTGTTTTACTAAATGCAGGAATAATTATAAAAATTTTAGAACTTCATCAGGTCCTACAAACATACACCTGAATGATAACTTCCCTGTTGGGATAATAGCTAGAAACTCTGTTGGGTGTTTGCCTCTTGCTTGAATTCCTTATTTTATTTTATTTTGAGCAGAACCACACATTTATTTACTAACCAAAGCCTGATCCTAATCTAAGCCAACACTTTAAAATAGCTGCATGTAAAATATTTGTGATGAAGATAATTAAACACAGTAATGAAAAAAATAAAAACAAAAACAAGCAGGATGGAGATATGTTCATTGAACTGAAATTGTTCCTTCTCTCAGCTAATTGCTCTCCAAAGCAGTAAGGAAATTTTTATTCTGCTTTTTTTATTTTCACAGATCTGAGTACAGGTGACATTGTTCATAATGCATTCCATCCCTGCTTTTTTGTCTCCCACTTTTCTTCTTCTTGCGTTTTTCTTTCCTCATCCCATTCCCAGTGTTGAACCAATGCACGCTTTGTAAAGTTGCAGACAAATAGTCTGAGTTTTTTCTGCCATCACCTGTAGTTCTTTCATACTTCTCTCCAAGTTTAGAAGAAAACTGTGTTGTTTTCAGAGTGCTCTTGGTTTTTATAGTGAAGCTTCTGCCATCAGAGATGGCACCATCTGGTTTAGTCATTGCACCAATTTTGCAGGGCCATTCTCACCCCTGTTTCTTTGAGGTATTTCCTCTCTGCTGGGTGCCATCTTTCTAGCAGCTGCTGAGTGGTGACTATGGTTGGCAGATGACCTTGCAAGGTGGTCAGAGCCGAGGAGGTATACTCTCCTGTTTGAATTCTTTTTTTTTTTTTTTTTGAGACAGAGTCTCGTTCTGTCACCAGGCTGGAGTGCATTGGCGCCATCTCGGCTCACTGCAACCTCCGCCTCTGAGGTTCAAGTGATTCTCCTGCATCAGCCTCCCGAGTAGCTGGGACTACAGGCATGTGCCACCTTACCCAGCTAATTTTTGTATTTTTAGTAGAGACGGGGTTTCACCATGTTGGCCGGGATGGTCTTGATTTCTTGACCTTGCGATCCGCCTGCCTTGGCCTCCCAAAGTGCTGGGATTACAGGCGTGAGTCACTGCACCCTGCCCTGTTAAATGCTTAATAGTGGAGTTCACAAACCACAGCCTCCTTATTTCTGACTTATTTCTACTTTGGCCTCCTGGATGGCTCTCCTCTTCCCAGAAGTAGACCAGGAGATGCAATTAAGGAAGAAAGATAAGTGGTTAATGCTTGTTCTCTGGAGGTCGGCCTTACCAGTGATGAGCTTTGACTTTGGGAGTGGGGAAGCGAGAAAAGATTTTCTTAGCAGTGGTTCTCAAATATTAGTGTGCAGAAAATCACTGGAGTGCATTCTAAAAAATGTCATTTCTAGAAAAGCTCCCCCTACCCCAATTGATTCTGATTCAATAGGTCTGGAAAGGGGCTGAGAAATTTGTACCTTAGCTCCTTACGTGAACCAAGGCAGGTGGTCTAGGGTACCCCAACCACAATTGTGAACACTTGAAAATGTGTCTTCTGCTTGTCCCATAGTAAGTGAGTCACTACTGGGTCGTCTGCCTTGTTACAAGCCAACCTGAGTCAATCTGTTTGAGCACAATTGTTGGGTACTTTTTAGTGGTTAATGATAGAGTCAAGGAAGCTTGAGTTGGGTGAGGTTAGCTGTTCCTTCTCATCCCTGCCAGCGTCTTCTAATGAAAGTAAGTCTCAGACCAGATTCATACCTACGATGATTAAATAAGCATTCATGATCTAACAGGCACCTGCTTTGATAGCTTAAATAAGTCCTGATCTCTGTCCTTGTAGATCCTCTTACCTTCCACCAGTTTATTCAAGGCAGAAACAACACAATTCCAAAGGCAGGAGCTGGTTACCCTGATTATTGGCATTAGGCAATTAAAGATTCTCTTGACCAATGACTGGACACAGGACTGTTGGGGGGTCGAGTTCCAGAAGCCATCCTAGGTGTAGCCCAGGTCTCCATGGGTTCACATCCAGAGTGTTTCTAAACTGTTTTGGCCAATGTACATATTGTGAATATCATTAATTTCACAAAAAGAATTTATTTTCATCACTCTTTTTTTTTTCCTGTTTTTAAATAGAGGCAGAGTCTCACTATATTGCCCAGGCTGGTCTCGAACTCCTGGGCTCAAGTCATCTGCCTGCTTCGGTCTCCCAAAGTGCTGGGATTACAGGTGTGAGCTACCACACCTAGCCCATCATTCTTAATGCTCTAAGACAGACAGTTATGCATGTCTGTAGATTGGTGATTCTCTGATTTGAGAGCAAATCAGAATTACCAGAGGTTCTTGTTAAAAATGCAGATTGTAAGGTCATATATCCCAGAGACTGTGATCCAGGAGAATGGGTCTCAGGAATCTGCAATTTAGCAAGCTCTCCGTGTGTATCCTGCTGTCTGTGGTCCTGGGGCCTCATTTTGAGAACAACCACTGTAGCTCCCCTGGAAGCGTGAGCGACCAATAACGGGATGATTGCTCACTTGGGTTCCTGCAGCCCCACCCCTGCCCTGACATCTGCTGATCCGACAACTCCAAGTGGCTTGGCTTCAACCAGGAACAAATGGCTGCTGCTTACAGGCCAACTGGCACTCACCTGGTATCAGGCTGATTTCTAGGCCTGGAAACCACTCAGCCCCAACTCAAGAGGGGCGCTCTGCAGAGACCAGCTTGTTTGAATGCTTGAGAACCGCAAGACCTCTGTGTGGTTCCCATTCTTCTACTCTGCTTTCTGGCCCCTGCCCAAGTTGCCCAGTTTTCATTTCCTGGTTACTGAGTCATTCACACTCACATAAACACACACACTCCTTGATTTCAGATCTCAGGGACATGGGGGTGAGACAGAATCTTGAAGCAGCCATTTCTAGCAGTAAATCTGGTAGTTGCACACGCAGGCATTACTGTAACACTTTCTGGGTTGAAGCTGAGCTCCCTTGGCAAGTTAATCTCTTTGTTACCTAATTATTATCTTTTCTGAAAAAATGGAAATAATGAGTACCTCTGTGAGTTTACTTGTTGCTGATAAGTAAAATGCCTGGCACACAGCAAGTGCTCAATAAACATGAGCTACACACATACACACATACATGCACTCACACACACACATACACCTCATACATGGGTATGCAACTCACACATATTCTCTCACACACACCTTCTCATACATGCATATGTGCACTCACATGTACACACCGTGCACTCACACTCACATACACCTTTTATATGTGCATATAAACACACGCACATTCTCACACATAATCCCACAATACACCTCACACACACCTGTGCACTCACACATACTCTCTCACACTCACCTGCACATTCTCATACAGGCATATGTACACTCACAGTACTCTCACACACATTCTCACAATACACATTCTCCAACACATCCTTAAACTCACACCCGCATACTCTGACATAGACATGCACACATAGACTCACTTTCATATACCACACCCCCGCTCACATATCTCACACTCTCATGCCCACATAGCTACACTCATGCTCATGCCCTCACACACTCTAGCACGCATTTGTCACACGCTCACTCTCACACCCACACACCCACATAGACACCTCATACTCATGGCCACACACACTCGCACACACATTTGTCACACACTCCCTGATACTTACCCACATAGATATACTCGCACTCATACTCTCACACACTCATACACACACACATTTGTCATACACTCACACCCACTAGACACACTTGCACTCACACCCTCATGCAAGCTCATTTGTCACACACTCACACTCTCACACTCACACACAGCAAGTGCTCCACATGGACACACACTCATACCCTCACACACACACTCATTTGTCACACACTCTCTCACACTCTCCCACAGACACACTCACACTCACATGCCCACAAAGACACACTCACACTTATGCCCTCACACACATGCATTTCTCACGCACTCTCTCACATTCACCCACATAGACACCCTCACACTCATGCTCACACACACTCACGCACATCTGTCGCACACTCACACAGTCTCTGACACATGCCTTCTGTGGAGTCAGAGTGAAAGGGGCCTTCGCTCGGAGTGGCTGGCGGAGTCAGGAGCTCAGGAGACAGGAGCAGGAGGGATTTGACATTCAGGGGGCCTCATCTGTGCTTGTTTCGGGGAGGTGCCAGGCAAACCAGACTCCACCCCAGTGTCTTTGGAGCGAGGCAGCCATGGGCAAAACCAAGCCTGCTGTAAAGCCCCAGTGTAGAGTTCAGGCAAAATGTGGTGAAAAGGGAGGAGGCAGTTTTGGCGAAATCTTCCCGGGAGACCACGCAGCAATACCAGTGACAGAAATGAACAGCTATGTGCCAGGGACGGCACTGTGCGCATGTAACGCATCTCAATCAATCTGCTCAACGACCAGCAGGCATCGTATGACCCCGTGTTGCAGACGAAGAAACTGAGGCGCAAGGAGGTTCCTCGGCTTGTATGCCTGGGTGTCATGTATGAGCCAGGCCGTCTAGGTGAGTATGGCAGGCAGCTCCCTGTGCCCCCGTCACACAGAGGGTGTGTGTGTGAGCTGAACCTGAAGACAGTGTGTGGGGTGGTGACATGGGGGGCTCGGGAGGTGGACAAAAGGCAGACCAGTGGGACAGCGTGTGGCATGGCCCTGAAAAGGGAGGCAGCCCGGGTCAGTAGGGGTCAGGTCTGGGAGCCACCTCAATGCTTGCAGAAGGAGTTTGGCTTTTGTTTTGTCCCGTGAACTTTGGGAGGAGCTGAAGCCTAGAGCAGAAGAATGATTTGAATTTTAGGAAGATGATGGGGTGGATGGAAAAGGTTAAAGAGTAGAGGAGGGACGCTCTGGTGTGGGCAGCCCGAGAGGTGATGGGGTTTCAGTAAATCATGGCGGGGAGTTCAGGCCACCGCCGGAGTCCAGTGGGCAGGGCTCTCTACGGCCGGAGGTGGCTGTCGGGGAGACGGGCAGGAGGCCCAGACCGGCAGGGAGCTTTCTGCAGGGAAGCTGGAAGGATGGTGGGGCCGGTAACCCAACATGGAGCCCGGGAGCGGGAGACATGGCCGGAGGGGCGGCGAGGAACGCAGCGGGGTGGGCTAGTTTGGAAGGGAGCTCGGGGAACAGGCAGGGGACTCTCAGTCACGGGAGGCTCTGTCACCCTGGGGCTCGCCAGGGCAGGCACGTGGGTCAGTGCCCTGAGGAGAATGCCCTCGTGGGAGGCCAGGAGAGCTGCCAGTGCTGGACGCCAGAGCGGTCAGCCAGAATATTCCACTGGAAGAGAACGGCCAGTGTGTGTGCGGAGACGGCCCCTGGGCGCCACCTCCCTGCTTGGGCATCTCTTGCGCCGTGGAGAAGGGTTCAGGGTATGCTCTGTTCAGCTGACGGCTTCCCCAGAGCCACCAAGGTCTGAGCTCCTGCCTCCGATCTGGGCTCTCCCCACATCTTCGCTGACTCTGGAAGGAACTAGGGGCCTGTGGGGAAGTCCTGCCCTCTGGGGAGAACAACTGAGGCTGAGCCAGAGCTGAGAACCACTGTGATGGGGAAGCAAGGCAGCTGGAGCCCGTCCTAAACCCGAACGGAAATGAACTAGACATCGATCAGGTGTCTCCTCTCTGCCAAGCACTGGGCTCAGCCCCAGGGGTACAAAAATAAAATGTGGTATTATGCACAACGGAATAGTATTCAGTCTTACAAAAGAGGGAAATCCTGTCGGTTGTGACAACATGGGTGAACCTGTAGGACATGATGCTAAGTGAAATAAACCAGGCACAGAACAACAAATACCCCATGATCTCACTTCTGTGTGGAATCTAAAAAAGTCCAACTCATAGAAGTAGAGAGTAGAATAGTGGTTACCAGAGGCTGGGGAGAGGGAGCGAGGGTGAGGGTGGGGTGGGGGGTGGGGGGAAATGGTGTTGTTCAGAGGGTGCAAAGTTTCAGTTAGAGAAATGCATTTTGGGGACCCATTACACAGCATGATGACTGTAGTTAATAATGTAGTATATATTTCAAAATTGCTGAAAGAGTAGATTTTTTTTTTTTTTTTGATGGAATGTCGCTCTGTCTCCCAGGCTGGAGTGCAGTGGCGTGATCTCGGCTCACTGCAAGCTCTGCCTCCCAGGTTCATGCCATTCTCCTGCCTCAGCCTCCCGAGTAGCTGGGACTACAGGTGCCTGCCACCACACCTGGCTATTTTTTTTTTTTTGGTATGTTTTTTAGTAGAGATGGGGTTTCACTGTGTTAGCCAGGATGGTCTCGATCTCCTGACCTCGTGATCCACCCACCTTGGCCTTCCAAAGTGCTGGGATTACAGATGTGAGCCACCGCACCTGGCCGAGAGTAGATTTTAAATGTCCACTATCACCACACACAAAAAAATAAGTATGTAAACTGATGGATATGTTAATTAGCTTGATTTAATCATTCCATAATGTGTATGTATATCAAAACACTACATTGCACCCCATACCTATACACAGTGATGATTTGTCAATTAAAGATAAAATATAGGCAGGGCGCAGTGACTCACGCCTGTAATCCCAGCACTTTGGGAGGTCGAGGCGGGCAGATCACTTGAGCCTAGGAGTTTGAGACCAGCTTAGGCAATGTGGTGAAACTCCTGACTAATTTTTGCACAAAAAATACAATAATTAGCCAGGCATGGTGGTGTGCACCTTTATAGTCCCAGGTACTTGGGAGGCTGGGGTGGGAGGATTGCTTGAGCCTGAGGAGTTTGAGGCTGCAGTGAGCCACGACCACACCACTGCACTCGAGAGCCTGGGTGCGAGAGTGCCCCTGTCTCAAATATATATATATATAAAAGTCCCTGCCCTCAAGGGCTTAATAGAGAGCCTCATGCGAAACACACATCATGGCACAGACGTAATGAGACAGCAATTGTGGAGCCAGAGGATTGGTTCTTCCTGGAAGGGTCATGGAGCACTGCATGGTACTTTTGACACTGGGTCTGAATAGTGAACAGGGCTTTCTCGGCAGACAGGAACAGTGGGTAGGGAGGGGTACAGGGTAGGGAGGGCATTCTTGCCAAAGGACACCACAAAAAAAAAAAAGTCATGCGGGTGGATCACAAGGTCAGGAGTTCGAGACCAGCCTGACCAACATGGTGAAATCTCGTCTCTATCTAAAAATACAAAAATTAGCCAGGTGTGGTGGCACACGCCTGTAATCCCAGCTACTCAGGAGGCTGAGGCAGGAGAATTGCTTGAGCCCGGAAGGTGGAGGTTGCAGTAAGCCGAGATCACGCCACTGCACCCCAGCCTGGGTGACAGAGCGAGACTCTGTCTCAAAAAAAAAAAAAAAAAAGGCAGGGACAGGTGGAGGCACCAGCCCAGGAAGAACACATGGTCTGGGTGTGGCAGTCAATGAGGCTGAACAAGTGTGGCTGGACCCAACTGTGAATTACCTTGTGGCTCATGTGAGTTGCTACCATCTTCCAGCAGCACTGCCCAATGAAACTGTCTGTGGTGATGGACATGCCCATATCTGCACTGTCCAATATGGTAGCCAACAGCTGCATGTGGCTACTGAGCACCTAAAATGTGGCTCGTGTGGCTGAGGAGCTGAATTTTCACTGAAATCGATATTTAAGTTTTAATAGCCACATGTGACTAGCAGTTACTGTATGGGACAGCACAGCTCTGGGCAACAAGGAGCTGCTTAGATCTGAAACAGGGCCAGTACAGGAGTGTGGTTGTTGTAATGAAAAACACAGAACCAGTAACTATCTTTGTACAATGTATTTGTTTCCTGGAGCTACTATAATAAAGTACCACCAACTGGTTGTCTTAAACCACAGAAATTTATTTCCTCCTAGTTCTGGAGGCTGGAAGTCCAAGATCAAGGTGTCAGCAGAGTTGGTTCCTTCCAAGTGCTGAGACGGATTCTGCTGTCTGCCTCTCTCTTAGCTTCATGTATCCTCAGCCATGCTTTGGCTTGTAGATAGACTTCTCCCCGTGTCTTCACACTGTCTTCCCTCTATGTGTGTCTCTGTGTCCAAATGTCTCCTTTTTAACATGGATCATATTGGGTTAGGATCCACTCTAATAACCTCAACTTAACTTTATTATCTGCAGAGGCTTTATTTTTAAATTATGCCACCTTCACAGGTACTGGGGGTTAGGACTTCAGTGTCTTTTGGGGGAATACGGTTCAATCCATAGCATGTGGTATGAGGTCATTCATACAGAATATAGTCTAAAAGCTTCCATAATTGGCGTATTTTTTCAGAATACCATTCTATCACAATAACTTACATGTACACCTCTCTGCACCATCATGTCTGAGAAGTCCTTTGTTCCTCACAATTACTCAGAGTTGAGCAGAGGTCACCTGCCCACTTTTCAGATGAGGTGGGGTTCTGGAAGACTACATGACTTGCTAGAGTTACATGATGATTAAGTGACAGAAACAGGGTCTTCCTCTAGTTTCCTCTACAAGCTGTTCATGGTTACTGTCTGGGGCTCTCATCTGTCTTCTGAGTCATTACAGTGAAATGTTCACTGTAGTTTTCTTTGAACACTGGTCCCTAAATATGGGGCTCCGCTTGTCCCCACAATGAGACAGAAGAATGGGGGAGTGGGGTGAGACTGTGGCTGGGGTAACAGAAGGAATATTGGACTCCTCTCTTGGCTCCATCAAATGGCAAAATCCAGCTGTGGACTTTGGGCCAGTCACCTTCCACCTTCAGGATTGAGTATTGTCACCCATGGAATAAGGAGGCTGGAGGAGGGGACACTGTTGTCCTTTCCATCTCACTTTGGGGAACTGAGACTCAGTAGCAACCAGGCTCTTGTATCAGACCGGTCCTGAAGAGGCTGATCCTAGGCGAAGGTGTTTGAGCAACTTCAGCCTTTTTTTCCAGAGGCCTTGCAGGGGAAGCAGATTCAAGGTTCCAACATAGAAAATGAAGCTTCAGGCCAGGCGCGGTGGCTCATGCCTGTAATCCCAGTACTTTGGGAGCCTGAGGCAGGTGAATCACCTGAGGTCAGGAGTTCAAGACCAGCCTGGCCAACATGGTGAAACCCCGTCTCTACTAAAAGTACAAAAATTAGCTGGGGGTGGTGGCGTGCACCTGTAATCCCAGCTACTCGGGAGTCTGAGGCAGGAGAATCGCTTGAACCCAGGAGGTGAAGGTTGCATGCAGTAAGACAAGATCACGCCATTACACTCTAGCCTGGGCAACAAGAGGGAAACTCCATCTCAAAAAAAAATAATAATAAATAAATGAAAGAAAGAAAGAAAATGCAGTTTCAATATAGTTTAGCCTTATCCCCACAGGAGACTCAAATGGAGCTGTCATTCTGTCTAGATGAGGGAACTGGGCAGTGGAAAGGCAGGCTTCTGGTGGCACAGGGACTGAGGAGTCCTCACCAAGGGACAGATGTGAAAGTTCTGGAAATTTTGAAGCTAAAGGAAGTATAGGCAGTATATGGAAAAATGGAAGCAATGTAATTTTTAAGCATCTTTTTTTTTCAATTTTTAAACTCGAAATAGGAAACATCTCCCAGCTTTAAATGCTCTTAAAACAATTACATTTGGTATATTTTGAGATGAGAAGTCTTCCTTAAAACAATAGAAGAATTTGTAGGCAAACCCCACTGTTTTTAAATATTGGCATCCTCATTTGTAGTGCTAATGAGCATTTCTGTTTCTTCATTCCCTGTAGGGGCTTCATATCTTGACATTGTTATATACTATCCTCAGCTAGCAAGGGGCATGAAGGGCAAGTCCAGGACTAGCCTGGGTTTGCTCAGCATGGGGTCTTGGCAGTATCAAGCACAAGAGTCCCTCCCTGGGCTTTGAGTCCCCAAAGAATGGGAAATTCTGTGTCCCATTTCACCTCACCCTGCTGCATTTTCTTCTGTTACCTCTCCTGTCCTTGTACAAAGGAATCACAGCTCATCACTCATGATCAAGCCAGTTCTATACTCAAGGCTTGGTGAAATGGGAAATTTAAAGATCCTCAAGGTAGATAGATAAAGTCCTTAAAGGAGATGGTAGATATGGGCTGGGGCTTTGTATTGCATTCGTTCTGTACCCACCTGTACGTTGCACATGGGTTGCCAAATAAAATACGAGATGCCTAGTCAAATTCGAATTTCAGATGCACAATGAAAAACTTTAGTATAAGTATGTCTCAAATATTGCATGAGGGCATTCTTATACGTATTTATTGTTTACCTGAAATTCAAATTTAACAGAGTATACTGTATGTTTGGTAAATCTTACAAACCCTAATGGCCCACTTTTTACATCATTGCTGTGATAACCAGCTTGGAGCCCCTGACAGTCAGTGTCTAAGCTGTGTCTTGTATCTCTTGTTTTACCCTGGCGCTTCTCTGATATTACTGTGTGGAAATTCTGGACACTGGCATAATTGCAAACTGGGAGGGATTTAACAACCATGGTACAACCCCTCATCAATGGAGAAGGGAAGTAGGCGGACAAACATTTCTCTTTTCATCCTTCCAGTGGACAATTATAAGGTGCATTCCTTATGGCTCTGTAGAGGATACCAGTGGGATTGAGCTCAATTTCCTACAGTGGTGACTATTTCATAATGCATTCTTATGTTAGACTCCTTTCCTCCCTCCATCCTCCTTCTCTTCTTCCCTCCCTCAAGCTCTCCTCCCTTCCTGTCTTCCTCATGCTCTCTCTCTGCTTCCCTCCCTTCTTTCCTTTCTTCCTTCTTTCCTGCTCTTTCCCCACTCCTATTTCCTGGAGTCACTTCAAAAAAGCTGTACTCAAGCCCTTGTCTCAAGCTTGGCTTTCTGGGGGGAAACTCAAGGTTAAGAGAGGCTTGGAAGCTCCACTGGGGCTTCTGTTAGAAGGAGAAACTAGATCTCAGAGCTGCATAGAATTTTAGCAAATTTGGGCTGGAAGTACCCTGAGAGATTATGTAGCACACCCATACATTTAACAGATCTGGGACAGGCCAGAGACTTTCCTAAGACCATCTTCCAACCCTTCTAGCCCATGGATAATCTGAAATTTCTGCTTCTCGTAAAGTGAACGAATCTATAGAAAAGCACAGTGCTTAACACACAGCAGCTGCATGGTAAATGTCAGGATAAAATAATACAGGGAGAGGAATGGATAAAGGTCAGCTGTGATACGGTGCAAAATATTTCCATATGTCTCTGTGGCAAGTCCCTGCCTTCAGGCTTATGGCTCTCTCCACTTGGTGTTGCTCTTGTGGGTTCTGATGTGCACAGATCATTCAAGGGAATTCTAGACATGTACAGACCATCCAAGAAAGGCAGCTCTTCGGGAAAAGGGACCCAATGAAAACTCTTAGTGGAAACACTTGTTCTTCAATTTTGACACCAGAGACAGGGATTTTGGACAAAGGCAGCATTGCTTCTAGGGAATTGCATTGAGTCTCCTTGGATCAACCCAACTCAGATAATTTAGTTCAATTTCACAGATTTTTGTGTCTGGAACTTCTTAAGTCTGAAGAGTTCTTAACAAGGTTTATGATTTGGTTCATGCTTGCAGAAGACCATGGTCCTGTAGATCACAAAGATAAGTCTCCTGAGAAGGGAGGCATGGACCTAATTCATGACACCAGACACTTGAAATGAGGACCCTATAACCTTTAAGAAAGCACCTGCACTAGGGAGAACAGAAGAAATGAATGACGCGAGAGAAGGAAGAAAGGCCAAAGATGGTAAATGCTTTCTCTGTGATGAGGGTTTAATCCTCAGAACAATCTCTCCTACTCTCTGCTCACAATAGTGAGGAAATCACGCTAATTGGATCTGGTAGGCGGAAGTGGCCCTATTAAGACACATGCATGCCAGAAAGTGGGAGATAAGCTCCACAAAGATCCAAAGATCTACTACTTCAAATGGGTTTTCAGGGGTCTACTGCTTTAGAGCACACCGAAACATACCTCTGAGATGAATGACAAGTTGTTGTACTTTGGATCCACTACCATTTCCTTACTACTAGGTCATTTTAGGCCCCACGTGCCAATGGACTAGCAGGCAAAGAAAGGAGTTATGCTACTTGGGGTAGGGGGCAGGGGTAATTGACCTAGACTGATATGAGGAACCATGGTGGCTTCCATACAATGAACGGCAGAGAGGCGTCTATTGGAGCTCATGGGGTGGGTGCATTGGGCATCCTTGCCCAGTGATATTGGTGAATAAGCAATTTCACCACACTAAAAAGGTCAAGGCAACAAACAGCCTGTGATGCCCCACCTGGAAAGCAACCCAGACAAACCAAAGTGCTGACTGAGAGGAGGGGAACCCAGAAAGGGTGGTGGAGGAAGGAGATGATGAATATTAATTATGGCTTCTGGACAGATGCAGATGTAGGGACTGCAGCTGGTTCCACTAATTCTCTTGCATTAAGTCTTTGTGGAGATTGTGGCCAGTCACCACTCTAGGGGTCTCTGTGTAGATGGGGCTTGTAGGATGAAGGGTGTGAGTGGATCTGAGTAGTAAAAGAGGTAGACTATATCAGTCATTTTTCAGGCATCATTTTATACCTTCTTGGGCTCACCCCTTCCAGCCTCTGCTGCACTGACCACTTCCACAGAGGTTTTGACCCACTTTACAAAGATGTAACCTACAATTGCCTCACCTCACACTGGTATAGAGTGCCTCCTGTGATCTGTTCTGGGTTTTTCTGATGGCACAGTATGGAATACCTGTGGGAAACCACTAGGCTCTCCCCCATATGCCACCTGGAAGTGCAGAGCAGTTAATACTCCAGAGGGGGGCAATGCTTGGCCAATGGGGCATGGGAGCTGATGGATAAATGCACCTCTCTTTTCTTGCTTCAGATGGACAAAAAGATAGAATTCATAAGATTTTTCAGGTGGATGCAGGTGCAAGCAGCATGCAGTTCTCTTAACAATGACCAATTTGATAACATATTCTAATACTGGTTCCCCCTTCATTACTGTTTCAATTCCCTTGTCCCTCACACCTGCTCCATGACATCACTTTCCTGAATAAACCACCCACCCACAAGATGTCTGATGCTCTGATTTCTCAGAGCAACCCAGGCTAAAGTGGTTTGATACCATCCCCAGCTTTTGCCACTTTGGAGCTGTGTGATTTTAGGTCAGTTACTTAATCTTTTTAAGTCTTACTTGTTTTTTTCACCCTTTGGCAGGAGAGATATGCTACCTGAAGCACTTGGGATCCTGGTATCAGAATAAACTGGGGCTCTTTTAGAAAATAAGAGAGAGAAGAATAGTTATGGGTGTGTGGACCAGTCAAGGTAAAGGGGGCAGGAAAGAGATGGTACACTTAGAAGGAATGTTGACAAGAGTTTAACAAAGGAACTATAAAGTGTGGATGGAGTTGAGGGAAAACAACAGCGGGTAGCAAAGCACTTAGTGATTAGCAACTAGCAACAGTGACTAGCTGCTATCCTTGCTAGATCTAACATCATCAGGTAGCACAAGAGACAGCTTCCTGGTTGGGGTTAGGATTTTTGGCAGAGGACTCAGTCACCAGCAAGCTGAAGACCTGCAAGGAGGGAGTCAGAGGAAGAAATAGCTCAACCCCTCTATCTCCTACTTTCTATCTCCCACTGGTACCTTCCAGTGGCTGAATCCAACCAGAAGCCGGAGGGCAAGGAAGCCTGACTAGTGCAGTCCATCTAGGTCAGCCTCCTGGGACACAGAGCAGGAGGGAGGAAGAGGGCAGGGGAGAATGGACCTGGAGGGTGAATGGAGAATATCTAGTGTAGTGGAACATGAGTGTCTGTCCTGGTAACTTCATTTAAAATACATAACTACAGTAACACATACAACTGGCATGAACAAATTGGGGAACACATGACCTTTGATAAGCAAATAACTCGATTAGTGAGAACAGAAGTGCATAGGGCATGAGAGAGTCAGTGGCCCAGTGCTGTGAGCAAGGAGTGTGCCAGGAGCTTCTCGGGTGTGTTTCTTAGTGGAAATTGATGGTACTGGTTGAATCTGTGAGGCAGTTAGAGGAGGTGGGTTAAGAGAGATTTTCTATCTTACCTCCCTTCTTTCCTGGAATGGGTAAGAACAGAAGAGATTCTGTTAAACACAAATTTGTATCGTTTATTAAGTACTTCCTCCATACCTATCACTGAAAACTAGATGTGTAAGGAGAAAAACAGGAAGTACCTCAAACCTCTTGGATTTTACATTCAAGGTGGGGAGATAGTTCCATAGATGACACAGAATAATAAAAAGTAGAAAGAATTGAAATGTGAAAGTGTGGGATCCAGATGAATCATAAGGAATTTGGCCAAGCCAAGAAGCATCACCTCCAAGTCTGTGGTTTCTACAGGGTGCTCCAGGGGCTCCCACCTGGGTGGGACTAGGTTGCATGAATTTGGAGACAAGGGTGTGTCTAATCGAAATTGGGCAATGGAACTAAAGAGAACGTATCATATTTGGCCTTGTAATTTCTTCTTTTTGGGTGGGGTCCTCTTGGATCTCCCTGTCTTAACTGAGTTTTGCAGACTCACACAGGGCTTCCCAGGGCCCAGACTGATGACGGATGATAGGCTGAACAGACACTTGGGAATGTCTTGCTCTTTGCAGATACTGTGTGTGTCCTGGGCGGAGGAGGAGAGCCATATGCAAGCCTGTGTGAGTGGCGTTCCTTTCCAGGAGTGGGGGTGTGGGGTGGGCAGGATGATGGATAAGAGGTGTGGTGTCCTCACTCTCTCTGCTCTCTCCACATACCCAAGGGGAAGAGGAAGTGTTAGACTCATCTGTTCTCCCTCATGGGGTAGCTCAGGGTTTCACAAAGTGTGTTCTGTGAGGCATAAAGGATCAAGAAGTGATAAAAAAAAATTCCATGAAAAAATCATTATTTTGATAAATAAATTAAGGAAAGACTAGATTAAACAAAGTTAAATGGTTCCTCACTGCAGGGTCTCTCTGAGTCTTTAGTTTGATGCTGTGTATTATGCACTCACTTGAGGGGCTATGGCATGAAGCAATTTTCAAACTTATTGGACCTAAAAACCCATTTTTTATGAACAACCAAGAATATGTCTTAGAACACTAGGATTCCCAGGAATCATTTTGTAAACTGTTAATATGTGGGGGATTTGCCTTTTCAAAGAGGACTCCCCACAAGAAGGGAGTAATGTTTACTGCTACAGGATTTATGCCATGCTATGGTTTCAGTGTTTGTGTCCCCCCAGTTTCTATGTTGAAATCCTAATCCTCAAAGTGATGGTATTAGAAGGTGGGGCCTTTGGGAGGTGATTAAGTCATGGGTCTGGAGCTCTCATGAATATTAGTGCCTTTATAAAAGAGGCCACAGAGAGCTAGCTAGCCCCTTCCACCATGTGAAGATACATGAGAAGGGGCTATACATGAGCCAGAAAGAGGCCCTCACTAGACACCAAGCCTGCGGGTGCCATGATCTTAGGTTTCCCAGACTCTAGAACTATGAAGAAATCAATTTCTGTCTGTAAGCCACCCAGACTAAGACATTTTGTTATAGCAGCCTCAATGGACTGAGACACGCTACCATACAGAATTTCAGTTATCAGTGGGCAGTTGGGGGAATTCTTCCAACAGCCTCAGAATGTCCGTTTTTCCCCATTGGGCTTAAGAGGGAAGTTGAGAGAGGGCTTCCGGTAAGAGGCAGGTAGTAGGGTTAGTTCCTGCTGATCAACAGAGCAAAATAAACAAGAAGCAGGGGATTTGGGAACTTCTTTCACAAAGGGCTGAAAGAACACATGGAGGAAAAACATGAAACTTCCAAGGTGGTGAGACATGGGTGATTCTGAGGGGAGGTCCCCCTTCCTTAAAAAGGCTTCCACTTCCCAAGCCACAGACCAGCAATGCATATTTTATAATTTTTTCCCATAAGGAGCAGGAAAGAAACTGAAGAGACAAGAATCTGTTTCATCCTGAATGTAACTTTTTACTAGGGTTTCTAGTTCACAGAGTTGGCTGGCAACTGTAGCTCAGGTCTGGGAGGGAGGAAACCCCCTGCCATATTTGAAATGCTGAAGCGTTTTTCTCAGGGCTACCGTGCAATCATCACAAAAAATGGACAAGACAACTGGCTGTGGCCTAACATGGGAAGAGGTGGAGATCACAGAAACCCCAAGGCTGGGCCACTGGAGTAAATGTATCAAGTTGAACCACAAAAAGTTGCCATTTTTTAAACATCGGAAATTGTTAAACACTGGTAATTTCATATGGTCCAACCTATAGCTGGCAAAACATTTATGGGAGCGTCAGAAGGGAGGATATGTATATATATATATACAGAGAGAGAGAGAGAGAGAGAGAGAGGTGAGGGTGTTGCTGTTAAGTTAGGCTTATATGTGACAAAAATAGTCTCCCTGCTGATAAAAAGGTGGAAGACGAAAGCTCTCTTTGGCATATTTCCAGGGGGTGAATACCCAGATTAGGAGTCCATGAGGGGCCTGGATTCAAGGACATAGGGAGGAGGCAGTGACTGGCTCTCAGGATGCAGAGTGGAGACACTGGGTACAGTGACAGTGAATTAAGTCACAAGGGTGTAGTGACTTAGAAATGAGAAAGAGTGAAATAAAGGAGTCAATATTAGTAGAAAAAATGGAACCCAACCTTGAGTGTTGTGGCTTCTTCTTTACTCTTCAGCCTGTTCCTTCATTTGTCTTCCCATTCAACCCTGAAATCCAAAGTGGTAGATGAGAGGGGAGGGCTGGGAAAGGGGTGTATATAGAGAGAGCCATGGCTGATGCAGGGAAGTGTAGTGAGCTCAAGAGCTTGGCATTAGGAATCTCCATCACTATCACCACAGTGGATACTTTTAAGGGATGAATGCAACTGCAACAATGAAAAGTGTTCACATTTCCATAATACTTTACAATTTATAAAGCAGCCCACAGATACTGTCTTGTTCATTTTGATTGTCAAACAACCTGTGAAGAAGGTATTGCCATCCCCATTTTCCAGATTAGGAGAATTGGCTCAGAAAGCAAATTTCCCAAGGACGGCAATTGGCAGAATCAGGCTCAAACCTGTGTCTTTGGACTCTAGGTGGAATATTGTTTTTGTTTAACTCATGGAGGGTGACTGAGGCCATCACACAGCCAGAAAACCCTGAGATGGAAACAGTTGTTCAGATGCTGATGGGGGCTGGGCAAATCACCAGTATGAAGCTGTTTGGATATAGGACAACAGGGAGTGGTGGGGACTGTGGTTCAGGACTGGTAGGCCAACACCCTGCTAAAGGGAGTAATCACTACTCAGCTCCAGGCAATTACTGCCAGGAAGAAATGCCAGCTTGAATTTTTTTTTTTTGGAGAGAAGCTAGAAATTCAATTGAACAAATATTTATTGGGTGCCTACTGTGTATCAGACACTGGGGATAAAGCAGTGAATGAAATTGATAAAAATCTCTAGATTTTCATGTGAACTTTTCCAATTTTTAAGTATTGGGAACTAACAGAAAGTTTAGAAAACATTGTTCAGGTCCAACAAAACACATCTGTGGGCCACATTTGACCTGTAGGTTGTCAGTTTGTGGCATCCAAAAGTTCTGATGGACTAAATTTTTTGTTGTTTGTTTGAGATAGAGTCTTGCTCTGTTGCCCAGGCTGGAATGCAGTGGTGCAATCTTGGCTCACTGCCACCTCCGCCTCCTGGGTTCAAGTGATTCTCCTGCCTCAGCCTCCCGAGTAGCTGGGATTATAGGTGCCCACCACCATGCTTGGCTAATTTTTGTATTTTTAGTAGAGATGGGGTTTCATCAGGTTGGCTAGGCTGGTCTTAAACTCCTGACCTCAAGTGATCCACTCACCTCAGCCTCCCAAAGTGCCAGGATTCAGGCACCTGCCACCATGCCCAGCTAATTTTTAAATTTTTTTGTATTACTAGTAGACATAGGGTTTCACCATGTTGGCCAGGTTGGTCTTGAACTACTGACCTTAGGTTATCGGCCTGCCTTGGCCTCCCAAAGTGCTAGAATTACAGGCATGAGCCACCGTGCCCAGCCTGGACCAAATGTTTTCTGAAGAGGGGAGTAGAATGTTCCAGCAGGGCCAGGGAAAAAATTGTTGACACTTCTAATCCCATTTGTTTTTTAATCCCATCCTTTAAAAAATTTCATTTTTGTGAATGCTACATAACTGACTCATATATAGCACAGGCATATCACTTAAATATTTAAAGACATTACTTATATATATTGGGGATAAGTGATCAAAGTACTTTTATCGATAAGGGTGTGGAGCAGAAGGGTTCAAGAACCCTGGAATAGGCCAGGCATGGTAGCTCACTCCTGTAATTTCAGCACTTCAGGAGGCTGAGGTGAGCGGATTGTTTGAGCCCAGGAGTTTGAGACCGGCCTGAACAATATAGTGAAACCCAGTCTCTAATAAAAGAAATATAAAAATTAGCCGGGCATGGTGGCATGCACCTGTACTCCCAGCTACTAAGGAGGCTGAGGTGGGAAGATCACTTGAGCCCAGCAGAGTGAGACTGCAGTAAGCTGTGGTCACACCACTGCACTCCAGCCTGGGTGACAGAGCTAGACCCTGTCTCAAAAAAAAAAAAAAAAAAAAAGAAAGAAAGAAAGGAAAGACCCCTAGACCCCTGGAATGGTCTTTGAAAAGCATATATTTGCACATCCCCTACCTGAGACAGGGCTAAAGCTGTAGTCTCCAGCTTGGTGCTCAAGGGACCTCAGAAAGTGTGAGACTGGGCAGTGTGTCTATAAAAAACATTGGCTCAACCCAAACCATCCCCTTTTTCTTCCATCAGAGTACAGTCCTATGAGCAAAAACTGCAGACATCTTTGAGCGATAGAAGAGACAACTGGGCCTGGGGGCCAGTTCAGTGCGGACCTACATTTCAACCACCATGATGAAGGTTTGGGGCTGTTATGATCACATTTGCCTTTTACTTCTCATAATACTGAGATATACTTGTGAGAATACAGCTGTGCTAGAGAAGCCAGGACTGAGAAGTAATTTAATATTCATCCTTAAGTGTCAGGAAGGTTATTATAGGAAGGAAGGTGACAAGCTACTCCTCCCTGAGCTCAGAGCACGAAGAGATGGATGTGAACCTCTACAAATGAGACTCAGGTTACAGTCATGGAAGACATAGTGAGCTTCATCTGAGTCCTGTTCTCCAGCCTGTCTTGGACACTGTACCCCCCATCTGTTAGTAGAGTGGCAATGTGGTCTAGAAAGAGCACTGGGCAAGGAACCCCAGAGTCCTGTAGAGACCTTTTAGCTGCCATGACCTTAGGCATGCCAGATGTGTCCATTTATGGATCTCATTTTCTTCTCTTTTTTAAATAAGGAAGGTCATGCTTTATGGTCTCTGAGCTTCTTCCTTCTACTTCAACCACTGGTTCTGTGCTAAGTCTAAGTGTTGGAATGTAGATACTCTTGAGTGTCTTCCTAAGCTGGAATCAGTTGTTTCTAACCCAGGTAGATATACTAGCTGCTGTAGCAAACAAATCTCAAAACATACAATGGCCCATGCATGGTAGAAATTTACTTCTTGTTCACAAAAGGTCTAAAATGTGTTTCCCTAATGAGCAGGCCATTTTCCTCCAAGTGGTGATACAGGGAAGCAGGATCTTTCCTGTTTGAGGTTCTGACATCTTAGGTACTTGGCTCCAAGGGAGCCATGCTCATTTACATCGAGCTGGTGGAAGAGGAAAAAGCATAGGCCATTGAGCCTGAGAGATTTTTAAGGACTGACTAGGAAGGGTGTGCATTATTTCCGGTCAAATTCCACTGGTGAGAAATCACTCACATAGAAACATCTAAATACAGGAGAGCCTGGGAAAGGTAGTTCAGCTCCGTGCCCAGGAAAAAGAGGAACTGGATTTAGCCAATAGGAATCAATCTGTGCCATAGAGAGGAGAGTTTAAAGGAGAAAGTATTATGTGAATTGAAGAAGAGTAAGATTGAGGTAATGTTAATTATCTTCCTCTTTCTGAAGAGCTAGAAGTCCTCAGCTGCTGAAGGATGGCAGGGCCTGGGCTTAAAAATGTTTTCTGGCCCAAAAGGAAGAGCCATGAGCAAAGACTCAAGATGCACTAGATTCTAGTTTGGTTGTCTCAAACTAGCTATGGGACTGAATATAATTTATCTGACCATTATGCTTACAGTTTCCTCATCTGTCAATGGTAACCAAAATGCATACTCTAACTACCTAACAGAATTGTTTTAAAAGTCAGGTATAGCAACATCATGCACATTTTGTAAAAAACAAAACAATGATTAAAATAGAGAATGAGTTTAAATTGCAGATGGAGAAAATTAAATTGGGTAAGGAAAAAAGAAACAACTTTCCCCATAGTGAAACAGGGAAAATTTTTAGAGAATAGGCAAATAACTTCAAGAAATCAGTGGGAAACAATTTTGACAAGAGTGGAAAGAAAACTCCAACTGGAAAGATAGCTTGTGGGGGTCAGCACAGGAGACGTGGACTGTGGTTCTGGCACTACACGCAGATTGCTGTTTGACCTTGACTGAGTCTCTTCCCCTCTTGGGGCTTCAGTTTCCCCTTTGTGAAACAAAAGCATTGAACTAAATAATCTTGCTAGGGTCTCATTCTCAAATGTTATACTTCTGATTGTGCGCTCAATCCTGTCTGGATTCAAGGATCCAAAAGGCTTTAAGACACAGTCAATTGCCAGGCTGGCATTTCAACGTGGATGTCCAAAAGGCATCTCCAGCCTCTCATGTGCATCCAAAGCCTTAGGCTGTTTTCCTTTCCCAGAAGGTTCCTCCTGCGGCACAGCCTTCCACACTTCAGGAAAAGGGCGGCTACTCTGGGGGTCCGCCTTTATCCTCAGTGCCGCACACAGCCTGCAACCCATCGACCAGCATGTCCCGTCACTCCGCCTTCAAATCTCACCTCCTTCCTGCCATCACCTCGCACCTGTGCTGTGCACCTGCCTCACAAGGGCTCTCCTTGAGCCCACTCTCACCGCTCACCATCTGTTCCTCACTCAGTCGTCAGGGTGAGCTCTTTATCCTTTCCTTCATTCAAAATCTCCCAATGGCTTCTCATCGCATTGGGAATAAAATCAAAATCCTTGCCTTGGCCTGCGCAGGTTCTTGACCTCACCTGTAGCTCTCTCCTGCTTCTCCTGACCACCCCTGCTTTGGCCGTAGCCAGTTTGGCTGCTTTTCAGCATGTGGGGCTCAGTTTGGTCTCACGGCCATTGCACTTGCTGTGTTTGGGGCACTTTCCTTCCAGATCTTCTTCCGGTTCCTTCCTTTGCTCCATTCCCATCTCAATTCAGAGGTCCCTTCTTTCAGGAGGCTTCCTTCTCTAGCTCCTAATCCATTGACCTCTAGTTCTCCATCCTTCTCTAGCTCCTAATCTATTGATCTCTCTCTCTCACCCTCACCCTGACTTATTTCTCCTTAAGGCACTTATCACTCCCTGACATTATTTTATTTCTTTATTTGCGTATTTTCTGTCTCTCTCCACTAAGATGTGAACTCCATCAGTGCAGAAACTTTTCCTGTCTTGTGTACAACTGTATCCCTTGTGACGTCTTGTAAGCATTCAATAAATGTTAACTAAATGAGTGAATGAATCAAGGAGGAGAAACTGACCATAGGGCCTCTGCAGAGCAGCAAACATTCTTCCACAAATGGAGGAGAGCTGGGGACTTGGTTTTCTGGCCAGAGGTGAAGCTGGCCCATCCCCCTCCAGCCTAGAGTGGAGGCATTTGTGCAGGGCATGGGTCTCTGACACTGCGAGCCAGTTGTCTCTGCCCCATGGCTCTGATCAGATCCAGGCACTTGGGGTTCTGTGCTTCTCTGCTTTTCTCTTTTTAGGCGGTACTTGGCTGACCTCCCAGGGGGTATAGCTGGCTTCTTCTCTAAGCCACTCGTTCTTGCTGTTAAGAAATGACTAAGCAGATTCTCCATCTCCTGGTAGCCAGCTGCCAGCCTGCGAGACTTGATGCTTTTCTGAAAGAGTGCCCTTCTTTTGCTCTGTGTTCAGAGAAAGCACGAAGCAGACATCACCATCATTGCCTCCTTTGCAATGGCCTGACTCACCTCCTCTTGGTGTGTGGCTCTAGGCTGACCCCCACAAGGAAGAGGGAGGCAGAAATTGGTATGATTACTACCCTCAGGACTCAGCGTCCAAGTCCTGCTGGATATTAGAGAATGACTGGTTGAGAATATTCAGATGGTGACCTAATCATACTGGCACCATTTTAACTGACAGATTGCTAAGTGCCAGGCAGCATGCTAACCTCCCTAGGTACCTTAGCTCATTTGATTCTTGCAATCACCTTGTGAGGTTAAGTACTGTGACTTTATAGGTGAGGAAATGGAGGCAAAGGAAAGTTGAGGAACTTGCCCAAGGTCATATGGCTCAGCAGCGGCGGCTGCATAGAAGCACAGGACCCTGTTTTCAATATGCTTGCCTGTCTTGTCCAGGGTGCTTCTACACAGTGCTGCACAGGCAGCTCCTAAAGCTGCGTGCAGGAGCACAAAGAAAACCCCAAGTAATTCTTCCGAGGGTCTCTGCCGCCACCTCCTTAGTTTACTTCAGGAAGACCTCTGCCAAGTTCAGTGTGAAATTAACAAATTTAATGTGAAAAACTGGTTTAGAAGTGAACTGGATTGTGGACTACTGGGTATAAATAAAACTAGAAAGAACTTTGCAGAATAATTTATACGTTGACATTTATTGCAAATCATCAAGAGAGTGATGTATCAAACTGTCATTCCTAAGTTTAATTGACCAGGGAATATGGTTTTTTTCCCCCTTAGAGTATCTTAGGGGCTAGAGTTCCAAGAACACTCTTCAGAAATTGCTGAACTGTGCAGATATACCCACTCATCTATAAAGATGCCTTGGGCATTCGTCTTTCTATTCCTTTGCCCACCCCACTTTCTCCATCTGGAATCCATCCTCTGTCTGTCCATAGATCCGTCCATCCATCCACTAAACATCTACTGTGTTCCAGGCACTATACAAGGTGCTTTCTCCTAAGTCATCTTGTTAATTTTTGCCACAGCCCCATTCCATAGATAAAGAGGTGATAGAGACAGGAGGCAGACAAGGGTCCCTGGCGAAAACCCACCTAAAACCTAAAACAATCCTGAAGGCTGAAAAACCGGACTGCTGGTCCTGGATGAAGTCCACCCTTTCCTGATTGGTTCTGTCTGAATAATGCGCACCAAGGGAAGCAGGTGGAGCAGGGAGGAGGAGTCTGGCCTCTTCAGTTCCTATGTAGTGGCCTGGGATTCAGTCTGCAAGGTGCGGGCCTGCTAGCAGGACTCTCTCGCTTTGCTGAGAGTTCCTCTTTCCTTTTTCCCTTTTCACCCAATAAACCCTTCCTCGCATCTCACCCTACAATGTGTCCGTGAGCCTAAATTTTCCGAGTAGTGTGAAAAGAACCTGTTTTTTTTTCCTGCAACAGAGGCAACATATCAGCAGACCACAAAGCTGGACAGTGAAAGGGCTGGGATTAGAATCCAAATTTCCCAATCCGGATTCCAGATTTTTTTTTCTTCTATTCTTCAGTTTTTTGTCCTGTAGTTGCTTATTCATATTTCTCAATTTGTCAAAATCCTAACTCAAACTTCGTTTCCTTCAGAAATTCATGTTTCCCTTTCTTCCTACGTGCTATGCACAGAGAAACTTCTCCATCTTCTAAACCCCCTCCAGACCATCTCTATCCAGATTTGGCACCCACTTCATCAGGTTCCCGGTTAAGAAGTGAGTGTGTGTGTGTGGGTGTCTTGGATCTCCAGTGGTGTGTAAGCCAAGCACTTGGCACACATCATCTTTACTTGACACATCAGCCTTGTGGGAGAGGTACCATTACACTCATTCTGTAGGTGACAGAACTGATGCACGACGAGGTTGAGGCACTTGCCCAACATCACCAAGCAAGTCAGTGATGAAGCTAGGATTTGAGCCTCAGTCTTCTGGCCCCAGAATCCACATTCCTTCCACTATTCTATGCTGAACCCCTTGTTGAGCCCCTAGTTTCATAGCTGAGAAACTGAGGCCCATGGAAGGACAGTGGCTAGCCCCGAATCCCACAGCTGTGAATAGCCGTGCTAATACCACGTGCAAAGGCTCACATCCGGGAACCTTTCTTCTCCAGCAGGCTGCCTCCCCAGGTCTAATGCAGGTCCCAGCTATTGCTGCCAGTTGGTTCCTGTTACCTGGATGCCATGGAAATTGTACCTTGTAGCTCTTGATACAGCAGGAGCCTGGTGGCTGCTCCCTGGGGGAGAGCCAAGGAAGGTCAGAGTACTAGCCTGCAGACCCAGCACCTAAAATATACCAGGCAGCAACCCCAGTGGAAACCAGGCAGCAAGCCAAGAGCATGACATAACCTTCCCACAGCTCAGGGCTGGAGTCGGCTTCCAGCTCCAAGGTTCCCTGGGTACAGTGCCTAACAGAGCACACGTGCACTTCAGGGCTGCGACTTCTTCCTTTTATTTTAAAGAAAATGAGTTTCTTTTACTCTGGTTCTAGAATTGAGGGCTGGCAGGAATTGAGGGAGCTAAGAGCCAGGAGACCCTTGGACCGTGGTGGGGAAGGGGCAAGGAATAGGCTTCAGATTGCTGGTTTCCCAATTTGAATGTTCATCAGAATCACTGGAAGAGCTTTCAAAAGTGTTCCAGGTTTCATTCCAGACCTACAGAATCAGAATCTCTGGGGACAGGGCCTGGGAATCGGTATTTGAACATGTTCTCCAGGTGAGTCTCTTCTGGTTCAGGTTTGTGAACTACCTTCCCAAATATGCCTCTTCATGGCTATCTCCATTTGCTGGTAGTCCACCACATCTCCATCTCCCATCCTCAACTCACACTTAGTACACTTTTTTTTTCACCTGTGAAATTTAAATTCTATATTGTCCATTTCCATAGCTTTGAGGGTTGGTGTGATAACAGCACTTAATGGGGGGTTTCTGTTATTTTTTTTAAAACAGCAGATTTTAGGTTTTCTCTTTAAATGGAAGTTTAGGAGGGGTCTGTTCTGATAGAGGAATAAGTTCCCTGAGAATTCACTTTTGAAAAATTTGGTTGTTTTAGAAGTCTGTCTCTGAGGCCCTTAGTATCCAAAGCAGTCCGTGAAAGTCAGAGGTTGCCATGGGAATGGCAGCTGCCAGGAGACAGGCTATTGTGTTTAGATTCTTGTATTAATAACACCCTCCCCAGCAGCCAGAAATACCTGTTGAAAGAGGAGAGGTTCTTTTCTTCTTATTCAAGAAGAGTTTGGAAAGTTACTTTCCTCTGCCTTGAAGAGGGTCAGGGGTTTGTGGTTAGGTGTACAAGTGACTGTTTTTTCTCCTCTTGCCCAAGGTGAAGCAAGATAACTCAGTTGGAACTTCGGATCCTCCTAGCCGATCAGAAGACTAGAGAGGAAAAACAAACTTAGATGACTCCTCCTCCAGCATATCTAAGGGGGACAAAAGCCATACTGGCCATGGGGAGACCCTGGATGAGTGTTGATACCAAGCTGACCTGAATTCCAGGCTCAAGTTGTAGATGTGTGTTCTCCCCTGGGGAGGAGTTACTTACAAGGATTCTGGGGAGGTTGTTAGCAGCCCACTTTCCACTTCAGTGGAAAGAGCATTGGATTCCATGCATCTCCTAGCTGCATGACAGGGCAAGAAAAGGAAAAAGAGGAGAGGACTAGTTTTAGTTGAATATTATACATACCACAAGTTAGATGTTGTGTTAGGTGCAGGGAAATAAAAATCACTAAGGCAGAATTTGTACTTGCAAGGAGTTCTCTGTCTCGAGGCAAGCATGGAATCAGAAATGGCAAGTGGTGGTCATTTTGTTTGCTGACTGGATTGCTGTGATGAGTGTTTTCTGCGGGGAGGAAGGGATGGATGTCATTTGCTATGTCTGGATCTAAATAAACAATACCATGATTTCCACTGCTCAGGAGAGCTGTATGTGGTGCCCTGTGGATGGTGCAGGTGAGACGTCCAAAGACAGCATCGCTCACACTGCTCAGGATGGATGAGGTACTGAAGGAGGCCAGATTGGAGGAGCCAGCCTGGGCAGGGCTGTGGCTGCTTCAGGGCAAGGTAAGGGGTCCTTCTGTGAACTCAGAGAAGTTTCCTGTTTTGTGTCCTTTCCCAAAGCCCTGGTATAGTGCCGGCCATTAGGAACATTATAAAGTGCACCCAGTTTTTCTTGGGGGAAGTTCCCCTTTTTGTGTCCTTTACCCTTTTAAAAATATGTCTTCCCTTGTTTCTCCTTACCCTTGATCACGTCCCTTTTTTCAGGGAGAGAAATTGTCAAACAATTTATACTACTAAGAGTAATTTAAACCACTCTAGAAAGGCTTCTATTTAAAAGAAAGAGCCATGAGGTGATGGATATGTTAATTAGCTTGATTTAATGACTCCACATTGTATTAATAAATCATAACACTACTTTGTGCCCATAAATAGATACAATTACAAATTGTCAATTTGCAATAAAATAAAAATAAATAAAAATGAAAAAAGGAAGAGCTGAGAGAACAATGCTTAACTCCAAACAGTTAACGCTGGGGATCTAGACCACATGTACCTAACTGGGGAGATTCTTTAGGCCAGGGGTTGGAAAACTTTTACTGTAAATGGCTAGATAACAAATACATTCAGCTTTGTGGGTGATGCAGTCTCTATTGCAACTAGTCAGCTCTGTTGCTGTTCTTCAAAAGCAGCCACAGAAAATACCAATAAGTGAATGGGAGTGGTTGTGTTCCAATAAACCTTTATTTATAGATACCAAAATTAGAATTTCATGTATTTCATGTGTCATAAAATATTATTTTTCTTTGCATTTTTTCCAGCCATTAAAAATGTGAAAAGGATTCTTAGCTCACGGACTGTACGAAAACAGAATTCTATGGGCCAGTTTGCTAACCTTTGCCTTCCTATCACCTCTCCTATCACATTCTAAGATGAGCGGTGCTGTGGGATGAGGTCACCCTGCCTAGAGATTCTTTTGTATGGCCTGGTAGTTTATCTACTTTTTTTTTTTGAGATAGAGTCTTGCTCTGTCATCCAGGCTGGAGTGCCATGAGTGGTGTGATCTTGGTTCAGTGCAGCCTCTTCTTCCCAGGTTCAAGTGATTCTCCCACCTTAGCCTCCCTAGTAGCTGGGATTACAGGCACCCAGCATCATGCCCAGCGACTTTTTTTTTTTTTTTTTTTTTTTTGTATTTTTGTAGAGACAGGGTTTCACCACATTGGCCAGGCTGGTCTTGAACCCCTGACCTCAGGTGATCCACCTCCCTCGGCCTCCCAAACTGCTGAGATTACAGGCATGAGCCACCGTGCCTGGCCTATCCATTTCTTTAGTCAAATGCTTACTGAGGACCTACTGTGTGTTAGGGGCTGCTCCCGGTACTGGGAATTCAGAAATGAATGAGGCAAGTGCCTGCCCTCAAATGACTTATGTTCCCCTGGCCATGGCAGGAAGATTTAAGGAGTGGAGACAAGATTTGGGTTTTGGTCTCAGTCTTTGCTTCCTTGGACTTGGGTCTCTTTTAGAGACTGGTTGTTCTTGGTGGCTAGGCTGATTTGCATCATTTGCTGTGGATCCTGAACACAGGTCCCGTAGTTATCAGCTGCAGGAGAGCTATGTGACGTGCTTGGAACCAATGCCCTGGGATAACTTTAGTGTTCTGAATTTCCAACTAAAACTGCAGCCAAAAAATAAAAATGAGTAAAATAGCATAAAACCCAAGACCTTTAGGGCTCAGTGTATTCTGGCACAGCGTTCCAGTGGGATTCTGGGATGGTTTTCAAGAGCCGTGGCTTCTCTTGACTTTCCCATGGCCTATTCCAAGACAACCACTGATCTGCAGATGTTCCCCCAGGACTGGGGCATGGCAGAGACCCATTGCAATAGCAGCTACTGCTGCTGCCAGGGCCAGAGGTCAGTGCTCATGTGGTCTCTGGCAACGGCAGTCCTCCTCCAGCTCCCACCCATTCCCAGGCAGGTGATAGAGAAGCCCTGTGAATTCCTCCTTTGAGACCAACAGGTCCCTCTGTGATGTAGGGAAACAGATGTGGCTGCATTGAGGTAGAAGAGGGGCTCTCCAGTGAGTAGGAAATTGCTCCCAGCCCATGGGCCTCATGATTTACAGGGCATCTGCTCCACATTTGGTCCCTTTGTTGTGTGCTACGGAGATGTGGGGCTGAGGGTGGGGTGGGGAATGGAGCCTGGAGGAAAGAGGACAGAAAGATGAGGGAGGTGGTATGGTTCCTGCTTCCAGGTTCTGGAAAGTCTGGCGAGGTGGAAATTACATGAAGTAGTTAGGACATCCTACGGAGCAACACTTTTGTTCTCCTTTAAAATTCAAACTTGCCTAATCACCAATGAACCAGGTGATCTTGTTGTCCTCCAAGTTCCTTGTGTACACAATGAGAAATTTCATTACCTGATCACCTGATTGCAAAGGTTTTTTCTGCTGTCAGAGTCTAAAGTTTGAAGCATCCTGCCTTCTTTTCCTAGGGTCTCCCATCTTTTCCATATCCATCTCATCTCTCTTATTCTACTTCTGCCTCTTCCACTGTGATCTGGCTTAGAGATGCTCAGCATCTGCCCAGAGCTCATGTAGGGGCGGCAACCCAGGCCAGGTTCTCAGGGAATGTGGACAGACAGTGTGGAGATGTAGAGGGAGAGGGGGATGTCCCCTTGGCCAGCTGGGTTTCATTGGAAGCCTCCTCTATGTGGCACCTTGCTCCTAGCCAGACTTCCTTCAGCCACTCTTAACATGTATTTTTAGGGCTTATTCATAAATATCACGTTACACATGCATTCATTCAGCAAACATTTGTTGAGTGCCTACCACACACCAAACACAATGGTGGGGATAAAAAAGTGGGTGAAATAGACCCAGAATATTGGTCCTATTTCATGCCTCCAAGGTCACTCCACTCTCTTATTTTGTGGTTGAAGATTCTGAGGCTCAAAGTGGGACAGTGACTTATTTAAGGTGACATCATTAAGGGCAGAGCCAAGACAGGAACACAGGACCTTTCAAGCTAGGTGAGACCAGACAGCCGAAAGTGTATTTCCATACATAGATTTAGCATTTAAAATATACATAGTATGTCTATGTCCATCTCCATGGTAACAGGAGGCAGGCATGGTTATTATTATTCACATAATTATGAAGAGCCTCCACGTGATTATTCATTTTTCAGATGGAGAAACTGAGGTTCACAAGGTTAAGCATTTGAATAAAAGTCACATGGCTGGAGGCAGCAAAACTGGGAGAAGGACTTTGGTCTTCTGACTCCCAATCACCTGTAACACGGATCTCCTCACCTGTACCAGTCACTTCTCATAGAAGAGGCTTCTCTCTCCTCTATGGCTCCCTTGTGGCCTGTGGTCAAAGATGACTGAGAAGATACCCCAGGCCATCTCGGTAGTATGCTGCAGTACCATCAGGATACAGGAAAGAGGCAGAAACTCAGAGACCATTAGGAGAGGGCCAAAAGAAACAAATCAGGAAAGATTGGCTGACATAGAAAGAGGTGAGGGGTACTGGAGAAATGGGAGAAGAAAGCAGCATAAGACTGGTCTGGTAAGAAAGAATGGAGCTTTGTAATAATTTTGACACCCTTCAACATAAAAATGGACACACCTAGTGTGGACCCAAACTAGCTGTTATGGTAAGGGAGGTGTTGATACACACAACGTGACTTGGACCACTAATGGGCAAGGGAGTTATAAATCCCATCTGTGATTTGATTAGGGCTGGCGATCCACAGTGTTTGACTGCCTGACATCATCCTTGAATTCCTTAAATTCCAATCAGACTTCTGATTGGATTCCTCCTCACTAACCCCTGGGCCACTGGAAATAAGAAATAGTAGCCTTGTGGCCGGCTCCTAGAATTTCCTAGAATTCCCTGAGGTTCCCCCATGAACCTCAGTTTCTTCATCTGATAATTGAATAACCACGTGGAGGCTCTTTATAATTATGTGAAGAATAATAATCATGCCTGCCTCCTGTTACCATGGAGATGGAGATGGACATACTCTGTACATTTCTCTGCATTGAGGAGAGTTGGTAAAAGAGAAGAAAACAACCTCAGTCTCTCTTGATTGTCTTTTAAATGATCTCTTTCAGCCTTAGGGGGATCCCTTTGGTGTCAGACCTCCTAGAATTGACTCTACTATTATAACCCATCCATTAAATCATTGGGTTTTTTTGATCAATTTTATTCCTTTTTTTTTTTTTTTTTTTTTTTTTTTTTGAGACAGGGTCTCACTCTGTTGCCTAGGCTGGAGTGGAGTGGCACAATCACCGCTCACTGTAGCCTTGACCTCCTGGGTTTAAGCCATCCTCTGCCTCAACATCCTGAGTGGCTGAGACTACAGGCACATGCCACCATGCCAGCTAATTTATTTTTAATTTTTTGTAGAGATGGGATCTTGCTCTGTTGACCAGACTTGCTTTTTGATTCAATTTTCTATCAATAAATCAGTGACTATGTAATGAACAGCTTCTATGCAGCCCTTCTTAGATGAGCTGCTTTGGGGGATACAGAAGGAACATACTTTAAAGACTTTTAAAGTAGCTTATGAACCCCTTGGAGCAAGACTAATGTCACAGCTAAATGTAATTACTCACTTATTTGCTTGTTAGACCACTGGGGCTCTGGAAATTTATCATCATCCTGTTGGTGGCTCTGTGCTATGTAGAGAGATTATGACTTATTCACCCATTTGACAAATATTTATTGAACACATACTGTCTGCTAGGTATGGTAATGAAATAGTGGTTCAAGTATTCATGGCTTCTAACCTCAGAGGGCCCATGTTTAGTGAAGGGAGAGAGGTAGCAGTCACTAACAGAATAAGTCATTTATGAGACACATCAGTAAGGGTGCAAGGAGTATGAGTAACACAATGACATTCAGGGTGGTGGGGACCCGGGGTATGTAGGTAGGGTGGGAAAGGAAGGCCCTAAAGTGGGCTGGGGCCTGAAGTTTGACAATGACCAGCCATGGGGGATGTCAGCTTATGGGTGAGGGAGACAGAATATTCTAGAGAGAAGACAAAACTACCCCAAAATTTAGTGGCTTAGAACAAAAAGGTATTATTATTATTTCCCACAGACCTGTGGATTGATTGGCCTCTGCTGGGTGTCAGTTCCCACCGGAGTCTCTCACGCAGCGGTAGTCAGACAGCTGCTGGGGCTGGAGTCATCAGAAGGCTGGACTTGGCTGAATGGATATTCAAGATAGTCCCTTCACTCCCTTGCCTGGCCTTTGGGTTAGGCTGGCTGGAATAGGTGGAGGTTGCTATCAATGCTCTCTCTCCATGTAGCTTCTCCACATGGCTAGTTTGGGCTTTCTAATGGCATGGAGGGCTCAGGATGGTTGAATTTCTTCTGTGGAGCCTGGCTTTGTCCAGAGTGAGCAAGGAAGAGGAAACCACTTGTCTTTTTAAAGACTAGACCTAGGCTGGGCTAGTGTCACTTCTGCAGTATCCTGTTGATCAAGGAAGTCACAGTCCAGACTGTAGGACATGGAGAATTAGACTCTACTTCTCAAAGGGAAAATGGCTGGTGTCGTCAAGGAGGGAAGGGATGGTGACCATCTTGGAGACAAGCTAAGGCTTTGAGATCAAAAAGGCTTGGTGTGTCAGAGGACCAGAAAGCCAGCCAGTGCTGCTGGAGCACAGGAAGGTGGCATAAGATGAGGCAGGAAGGATGGGCAGAGTGGTGTCCTCATAGGTAAATTGTGGTAGGGAATTTTGATTATTTATTTATTATTATTATTACTTTGAAATGGGGTCTCTCTCTGTCACCCAGGCTGGAGTGCAGTGACACAATCATGGCTCACGGCAGCCTCGACCTCCCTGGGTTCAAGTGATCCTCTCACCTCAGCCTCCCGAGTAGCTGGGACTACCAGTGCACGCCACCACACGTGGCTAATTTTTCTAGTTTTTGTAGAGATGGGGTCTTCCTATGTTGCCCAGGCTCATCTCAAACTCTTGGCCTCAAGCAATCAGCCTCCCTTGGCCTCCAAAAGTGCTGGGATTACAGGTGTGAGTCACCATACCTGGCTAGATTTTTTTTGTTTTTTAAGTCACACAAAAGCCTTAGGTTTCCTTCTTTCCAAGGGCTGACAGCCATAAGGAGTCTTCTTTCTTTCTGTTCCAGTCCATCTTCACTTGCTGCCCATAAGTTATCCTAGAGCCTGGGCTCCAGTGCTGGTCACATGCTCTCTAGCCTCCCACCCCTTCAGTGAGTTTCCATTGCTTCCAGAACCAGGCACAGATTGCCCAGCCTGGTTTCAAGAGCACTCTACCAAGTTGTGCACTTACACATTTTTTGTCACATTTTTGCCCAACCTGTCAAATTGGATCCCTTGCTCCTCCTCATCCCCCCACCAAAAGGTGCCATTTTCTCCCTGCCTCCATACCGGGTCACATCAGTCACTTGCCCTTCTATGGCCCCGTCTCCCCCTGTCTAAATCCTGCCCTTCCTTCACAAGTTCTCCAATGTCACTTCCTTAAACTGAGCGAGCCCCCTGCGGCTCAGAAACCTAGTTCTTCCTGATTCAAAGCAGAGCTGATGCTTCGGAAGGTGCAGTCACATCTGTATGTGTCTTACTCTCACTTTCACAGGTCTCCTCCCCATTGACTCTAGGTCTTCAAGGACAGAAAGCATGCCAGCCTTGCTTATTCTGCCCCATGGCTCCATGCCTCACACACAGCAATCTTTCAGTCGATGTCTCTCAAATTCAGCAGTGGTTTCTCTGGGCCACCAGCCTCCAATTGTCTCTTTCTTTTCCCATGGCAAATTGCAGCATTCAGCTCCCAGCAACTCCTGATTTGTGGCCCCAAGGTTCCTGGCAGGTCTCTCCCGCAGGACCATGGAGCTGCTGTTCCCAGACGGCCAAGCCTGCACAGGCCAGAGCCAGGTCCCAGGGAGATGGAGTGCTTCTGGTTCTGCAGACTTCCGTGGCTCCTCTCTCTCCAGCTGCCTTGCACTTGTTTTCCTTGGCAGGAGGAAGCCCTCAGTCACCACTTCATCTTCCATTTATAGGCATATATGCATCTTTGTTATTCTTTTCATAAAATGACAGTGTTCTCAGCTCAGAAAAGAAGAAAAGAGGGTTGAGGACCATGCAAAGCAAAGAATGCATTTTATACAAGGCCTCCAGCTTCCTGCAATACTTCTGTCCATATTGGAGAATGGAGGGCATTTTTCCTCCCTCTACTGCCTTCTCATCTGTGACTTAGCCTGTCCCACTAACTTCTCGCACTTCGCTGATGGGCTACTATGGGCTCCCTGGCATGAGTCATTGTCTATACCATCCTTCAGTCCTTCATCTGATGCTAGAATATTCTGAGGTCCAGAGTTAAGTTTTGTGAGCTCAGATGTGTTGTTTTTGTTGTTGTTCGGTTTGTTTGTTTGTTTGGTTTTTCGTGCTTTTTTCTTTTCTTTTCTTTTTTTTTTGGTTGTTGTTGGAGACAGGGTCTCTCAGTCACAGGCTGGAGTGCAGTGGCAGGGTCTTGGCTCAATGCAACCTCAACTTCCCAAGCTCAAGGATCCTCTCACCTCAGCCTCCCAAGTAGCTAGGACTATAGGCATGCACCACTATGCCTGGCTAATTTTTATTTTTTTGTATTTTTGTACAGATAAGGGTCTCATTATGTCTGGCCTTGAACTCTTGGGCTCAAGTGATCCTCCTGCCTCCGCCTCCCAAAGTGCTGGGATTACAGGCGTGAGCCAGCACGCTTGGCTGAGAGCTCTAATTTGTCCATTGGTCAAGCTATACCTGAATGCAAAAAGGAAGAATAACAACAGTAAACATATTTGTGGTGCTCTTTATATTAGCCAGTGTTTTAAGGAGTCTATAAATAGTAAGTCGTGTAATCCTCACAGTAACTCTATGAAGTTGTACAATGTTTATCCCCATTTTACAGATGCAGGAACTGAGGTAAAGAGAGGTTACCTCATCTTCCCTTGGTCACACCAATAGTCAGTGGCAGAGCTGGGATGTGAGTCCAGGAAGGCTTGCTTCAGAATCTGCATCCCTGACTTCTGGCCATGCTGCCTTAATTGGTCATCAAACTGAGACGTTTAACCTAGCAGGGTCACTTAGTCCTTCTTATATACCCAAGTGTGCTGGAAAAGAGTGTGTCTGAGGGTTGTAGGCAAGAGCCTGCACAGGTTTGAACTAATTCTTGGCACAGGTAAATCAATTTGATTCATATTCTGACTTTCCCACAGATTTATGATTCTTAATTTAGCATTTTGCGCCTATTTGGAAGGATAGATCAGCAAAGGGATTTATTGGTGTATCCAAGAGCAACCTGCTTCTTTTGGCTCCAGTCCATATCCTGGGAATTCACTAACTAATGAATTCATTTTCTTCTCTCCTTCCTTCATTCATCAAACTGTGATCCCATGCCTTGCGTGTGCAAAGCACCATATGGCACAAGGACAGGTGGAGAAAAAGAACACTAAATGAAACAGACATCATCTCTGCCTTCAGGCTGTGGGTGTGTGTGCACATGCATATACTCACAAGGAAACCTGAGACTCTAACTGTAACTGTCTGCATATTCCTTCAGGTCATCTTTTAGTATTCTCTGGAGTGCCATATGTGCTGCATTTCACTGGTTTCCCGGAGTCTAGAATGCCCACATACACACATTTTCATAAGGAAGCCCATCGGAGCACAGATGCTCATACAGGCCAGTGGCTCTTCCAGCTGTCCAAACTGGATAGCCTAGTGACGGTAGAGTCCTGCCCCAGACTCTGCATGGGACTCTGTTCAGCTGAGTTAAGGTGCAGACTGGATTAGTTTCCCAGGGCTGCTGGGCAAATTATCACAGACTTGCTGGTTTAAAACAACAGAAATTTATTCTCTTAGTTCTGAAGGCCAGTGGCCAGTGGTTTGAAATCAAGATGTTTGCAGGATTGGTTCCTTCGGGAAGACTCCGAGGGCAACTCTCTTCCATGCCTCTTTCCTAGCTTCTGGGGCTGCTGGGAGCCTTTGACTGGTAGATGAATCACTCCAATCTGTGCTTCATCTTCACACGAACTTCTCTCTGTGTCTCAAATCTCTGTCGGCCTTTCTCTCAATGATCAGTCATTGGGTTTAGGGTACACCCTAAATCCTATCATCTTTATCCTTAATTATCTGCAAATACCCTATTTTCAAATAAGGTCACATTCAGAGGTTCTGGGCTTTAGGATGTGGGCATATCATTTTTAGGGCCACTATTCAGCCTACTCCACAGACAGAATCCTTCTCAACTCAGTGTTCCTGACAGGTGCTACCAATTTGGCAGTATTGTCATAGAAATTAAAATCTATTTGTATCCCTAGGGTAGTACCCATTTATTTCCATGTCCATGTGTGTGCGCCTATGTGTAAGAATAAGGAATCCTCAGTATTTATTTATTTTTTTGTTTGTTTGTTTTTGCCTGGAAGCATGTTTGAAGAGGAATGCAAGAATGTTTCACTGACTGATAAAATATGTATCAGTCAGGTTCCAGAATTCAACTCAAATGGTTCAAATTAAAAAAAAAAGAATGAAAGAAACAACAAAGCACTACTTTCAAAGGTGTGGACAGGTTTAAAGAAACCAATAAGAAATGCCAAGGCACCTAGAGACTAGCAACAGTGGAACATCATGGACACACTTTGGCCTTAGAGGGGAAGGGGAGGGATCAGTGTTACAAGAATCCCAGTGAGAGGTGGAATAGTAGAGGAGGTGCTGCCTGGCTTTAGAGGAACAGACACTATTGAAATGAGGCCCAAAGTAGGAATGGAGCAAGAAAGACACCCCAAATGTCTTTCCTCCCAACTCCTCATCTCAAGCCGATGTCTTCTGTTGGCCAAACCGAACCAGAGCCAGTTGGCAAGAGTGCCCTCATACAGAGTTCATAGAGATAGGTTCTAGGAGCACCCCTGGGCCCAAGAAGAGCAGAGATAGGTCTGTAGTAAGGACTAACCAGCATAGGTCTGTATGTGGATTCAGAGAGCCCAGGGACACATCTGCTTCATATATAGTCATGGAATCTTGGAAGTGGACCACCACTTAGAGATGATCTACTCTAACATTTCATTTTCCAGATGAGGAATTGGGTTCCAAAGAGGATAAGTGTCTACGTGTGTGCATGGGCACACTTGTCTGGGTGGGACGTGACATTCTGTCATCATCCAGAGGTCCAAGAAGGGTGGGTAGTATGGCTATTATTCACTTTAAAACCCTGTGGCTCTGAACTAGAAAAACCTCTTTGTATCTATAGCAGATTCTTGTTGGTTATCTTACCAGTATCCATTTTGCCTTTCTTTTCCCCAGAGGCCTCCAATTTTATTTGGGAATTCAAGTGGTTCAGGGAAGCTGCTTTTGCTGTTGGCTCAGTGGGGAGCTCAGTCAGATAGCATATCTAGTCTCCAATAATGATGACCTCTGGGTGGCTTCAGCTAGTCATGTCCCAGTGAACTTCATGACTTTTGTTGTGAATGCTGGAGCAAAGAAGCTCCTACATTCCTTCTCCATGTGAACGAGGAAGCTCGTGACCTTGGGGGCTGCTGGCAGCTATCTGAAGAACAGTAGGGGAACCAGTGTTAAGATGAAGTTGAAGTTAGAACAGAGATAAAGGAAGAGAAAAAATTCTAAGTGAAACTATTGAAGCCAGCATACCTTTCATCTTTTAAAATTAGGTGAGCTAATAAGCCCCTTTTAAAGTTTAAGCTATTTGAGTCAGATGTTTTTTCTTTTTTACACGCCGTAGAAAGAGACAGCAGGTAGGTGCATTGCCTCTCTGGCACGCACTCTTCTGAACTTGAATGAATCACCCAGCCTTTTAGATTCCTTTCGCAGATGCAGGTGTAGTAAAAAAATAATTAAAATGTATTTAAAAAGTTAATTCTTTTTCTGTACCTCATTTTCCCCTTCTAGAGAACACAAGGGCCATTATCACAGCTGCCAGGACCTGCTCATTATTACGCTGGGCTGCACGGATGGTTGTTCTCAAGAGAACAGAACCAGAAGGCAATAGAGGGAGAGATTCTGTATTTAAATTTCACTAGTGGCTTTACTTTGCCATGCTTTCTGTCTTTAAGGAAACAGGCACTCTCCCCTAGTACTGTCTCTTGGAAGTTGGGGGCCCTCTAAGGAAGGATTGGGGGGTGTTGAAGAGAAGTCTATGAGGAGAGGTTTGTAAAGTGTGTGTGCAGATGTGTTAGGAGAGGTAGAAATCTTTCAGGGATTTCTCTCTATTTTATAGAAATATAAACTGAGGCTTAACGCTGGGAACCTGTTCCTTGTCAACCAGGCAATCCGGTGGCATTACAGAGAGTTGAACTCCAGAGCGCTTGCTCCCAAACCAGGCCCCACCCTCCAGATGGCCGGTTTGCCTCCTCCTCAGGCCTGTGAATTGCTTCCCCTGGAACCAGACCAGATGTTCTGGAGAAAGCACCAGGTCAGCATTCTCCGCGGAAGGCGCCGGTCTCCGGAGATGCCATTTGCTGAACTTACTATGCTGGGCTGACTTGAGGCCCAGGTGTTGTCCGAAGTCAGGTGACAGGCTTTGAGAGCCTCTTGGAGCTTCCTTTGGGGGAACATGGAAGGACATGTGACATGCGTCTCCTAAAAGTTGAAGAGGGGACTGAGGGCTGAGGGCTGAGGGCTGAGGTGTGCAGTTAGCAGCAGCCTGTGAATGTCTGAGTTGCCAAGAAATTCACAGAGTAGAGTGGCATCCCTTCCTTTTGTCTTTAGCTTCTGAAGTTCCATTAAAGTCCTGGGCTGGGCCACGGGGGCTGGGCCTCTTCCCCCGGGAAGATCTTCTCTTTTTCACTGCAGGATTGAAAAGAGCAGGGATGACAGAGCCCAAGTAGAGGCCAGAGGGCCTAGAAGGAAGGGGGCACATGAAAAAGGAGAAAAAGAGTGGGAGGGGACATAGGAAAAGATTTAGGATGTTGTGTCAAGAGGCTTATAAAGTTTGAAAGCTGGAAGAGATTTTTAGAGCTATCTCTCACATTCCTCATTTCACAGGAGAGGAGCTGTCAGATTCTGAGAGAGAGAAAAGTACTAGCCTAAGGGTTCATCGTAAACAATTGGTGGAGGTGAGACTGGAATCCAGGTCTTTTCACTTCCAGACTGAACTTATTCATTATCTATTGCGGTGCAAGCAATTAACCCCAAAATTAGTGGTTTTAAAACTATAAACACATATTATTTCACAGTTTCTATGGGATAGAAAAATGAGTGTGTCTTAGCTGGGTCCTCACAAACTCTCAGGATGCTGCACTCAAGGTGTTAGGAGGGGCTGTGTGCTCATTTGAAGGCCTAATTGGGAGAGGGTCTGCTTCAAAGTCCACTCAACCAGCTCACTTGTTGTCAGAATGCTGTTCCTTGCAGGCTGTTGGAATGGGTTTTCTGTTCTCCATTGGCTGTTGGCCAGAGGCCTCTCTAAGTCCCCTGCCATGCATCACTCTCCATGTGGCCCCTCACATTGTGGCAGCTGGCTTCCATCAGTGTGATAAGTCAGGGTGCAAAAGAGAGTGAGCAAGATTGAAGCCAATCTTTTTCTAACCTTACCTTGGAAATGACATATCATCACTTTTGCTGTATCTCATTCACTGAAGTAAGCCACTGTCTATAGCCCACACTCCTGAACAGTAGAGGCAGGAGCCATCTTCTTAGAAGCTGCCACCATACCAAATACTTCCTGCTAATATTTGCTGCCTCTCTGAGCCATATAGCAGAGAGGGCTGGGAAGGCAGCCCTAAGAAGTGCGTGTTTTGTTCTACAGCTATTCGGCCCCATCTTTCCTTTGGAGAAAACACTCTTCGCATGAGGAAGGGGAAGCAAGAATTAGTGGCAGCAAAGACAATTTAAGCCCTTGAAAGAAGCAATCATCACATTGATTAATAAATACTTAAAATTTCTTTTTTTCATTGCTGGTCAATTGTTTGGTGATAAGATAGAGTAAGCAAGGAATTCAATTTAGAAACTAGAGAAAGCTGGAGTCTGAATTTCAACCAAAACAAGTCACTTACCCTTATGAAACCTCAATCCGCTGATCTACTCACCAGGATGACAGTGTCAACTTTTTAGGATTAATTGAATAACATTAACGCCTTTTAAAGTTAGCTCTTTCATATTGAGTGACTTAGTTAATAAAAACAGGCCTACTGGGATGTCAAATGAGGACTTCCCCTCTTGCACTGCATCCTAAACTTGAAAAGAATGGATATGGTAGCCAATAGGATAAGGCAGGAAACAGAAATAAGTGGCAGAACTATGGGGAAGAGCAGCCAAAATTCTGAGTATTTTCTGATTGTATGATGGTGTATTGGTTTGCTAGGGCTGTCATAACAAAATACCACATAATGGGTCGCTTAAGCAACAACTGGTTTTCTTACAGTTCTGGAGGCTGGAAGTCCAAGATCAAGGAGACAGCAGGTTGAGTTTGTTCTGAGGTTTTTCTTGTTGGCTTGCAGATGTCCACCTCTTGTTGCCTCTGCATATGATTGTCCCCATGTGCCCAAATTTCCTCTTCTTATAACAGCATCAGTCAGATTGGATTAAGGCCAACTCTAACAGCCTCGTTTGAATTTAATACCCTCTTTCAAGGTCCTAACTCTAAATACAGTCACATTCTGAAGTACTGGGGGTTACAGCTCCAACATATACCTTTTAGAGAACACAATTCAACCATAACAGATGGCATACCGAAAAAAAAATGGAGAGAATGAGCTGAAAATACAGGAGAACTAATAAGAGATTATTAAGGTAGCCAGATACAAAATAAATATTTAAAAAGGCTTAGTGCTTTATTGCATATCAGTAATGGCCTACTGAAAAATACAATGGAAACAATGCCATTCACAATAACCACCAATGCTTGGTCTGCAGGAGTGTTTCCACACAGGGCAGACAGAGAGAGGGTGTCTTGTGACTTGGGGCTTTACTTGGTCATCTGGGCACAGAAGGAGCACAGCTTGCAGCCAGAGTTGCATGAAAGATAGAAAGAAAATATTTCAAGCCTCTCATCCTCAAACTTCTAACCACAAGGGCCCCAACTCCCAGCATGCTGCTGTTGAGTGAGACATAAGTGACCTGCCATCCCTCTGGGTCTTCGTTCCTTTCTCAGCTAGGGCACATGTCCTTATAAACCTCCTAGTCCAGTCTGCCCTGCTCCAACTCAGGGACATGTTAACACAGGGAATATTAATCCCCCAAAATAACCTTTTCTTCTGGAAACCACATCTTGAGCATGGAAGAAAGTCCTTTTATATCATCAAAAGCCTCATTTGGGAAATTTCTGCAGAACAAAGAGACTCTCTATGCTAAAAGACTGGTGGTGTTCCCATTTATTGTCAGATAAAAATTGCTTGCAGCTTGAAGAAATTAAAAAAGTTAATTATAGAAGTAATGTGTAATAAAACTCAAACAATACAGACAGATCAAAAGTCTTCTTTGTTCACCACTTAATTTCACTCTTCCCCCCCCAGAAATGATCACTGTCAACAGCTTGGTGCAAACATAAAAAAAGTACAAAATTGTGTGTATGTATGTGTGTTTGTAAATATATGTACACACATACACATATAGATATACACACCACATAGACACACACTCATTCACTTTATTTTTAAACATAAAAAGTTTTATCCTCTTAAATTTAAGCAAGATCATACTATATGTATTGTTTTGCTTCTTACTTTTTTTGCTCACCTAGTAATATGACTCAGAAGTCTATCCATATCAGAGCATATGTATATGTGTGTGTGTATGCATACACACACACATACACATATCTACTTTTAAACTGCTATAGAATGTATCATGGTACAGATGTAATTTAATTGATTTGACTAGTCCCTTAGGGTGTACTTCAGTGGAGAAGTCCATATTAGACTTTGCAGCAGGCATATTTTTATTAGTTAAATAACTATGTTAAGAGTCTTGTTAACATTAAATCCTGCCATGACTATTATGGAACACTTTTTGTGCAGAGATGTAACAATTTCTCTAGAATACATGCTGTCTTAGCCAGGTGTGGTGACGGGCGCCTGTAATCCCATCTACTCGAGGGGGTGAGGCACGAGAATCACTTGAACCCAGGTGGTGGAGGTTGCAGTGAGCTGAGATTGTGCCACTGCCTTCCAGTCTGGATGACAAAGTGAGACTCTGTCTCAAAAAATAAATAAATAAACAAAACAAAACAAAAGCAAACAAGCAAAACATTGGGCTTAGAACAAATATTACTATAAAAAAAATCTGACATTGGTCAATATATAAATAACAGAAATTTATTTCTCACAGTTCTGGAGACTGTGAAGTCCAAGATCAAGGCCCCAGAAGATTTGGTGTCTAGCAGATCCGGTCTCTGCTTCCAAAATGGTGTCTTGAATGCTGTGTCCTCTGGATGAGATGAACACTGAGTCATCATATGGGAGAAGGTAGAAGGGCAAAAAGGGACCTATCTAGTTCCCTCCAGCCCTTTTATAAGGCACTAATTCTATCCATAAGGGTGGATTCCTAATGGCCTAATCACCTCCTGAAAGCCTTGCCTCTTAATACTGTTGCATTGGGGATTGAGTTCCAACATGAATTTTGGAGGAGCCACAAATGTTCAAACCATAGCAGATGCCTAGAGGTGAAATTTCTGAGCCCGATGTTTTGCTTGTTTGCTTTTTTTGTTTGTTTGTTTGTTTGTTTTGAGACAGAGTCTCACTCTGTCATCCAGGCTGGAGGGCAGTGGCACGATCTCTGCTCACTGCAACCTCCACTTCTTGGGTTCAAGTGATTCTCATGCCTCAGCCTCTGGAGTAGCTGGGATTACAGGCACCCATCACCACACCTGGCTAATTTTTTTTGTATTTTTAGAAGATACAGGGTTTTATCCTGTTGGCCAGGCTGATTTTGAATTCCTGACCTCAAGTGACCCACCCACCTTGGCCTCCCAAAGTGTTAGGATTACAGGCGTGAGCCACCACACCCAGCCTTGTTTGTATTTTTAATAGATCTGCTCTTGAACTTAAAAAAAAAATTTTTTTTTAATTTCAACTTCTACACACCAAGGTTTCAAAAATCTTAGAGCTGAAATTTCTTCCTGGACACCCCAGACATAGCCCCAGGTTTCCTCTCTCACAGTTTATGGGACTTGTTGGCTGCCTCATTTAGTTTGCCACATTTTTCTTGCTCAGACCAGACATTAGAACCATGATCTACCTTGTCACTCATGTTCTAAATCTAAAGTCTTTCTGGATGATAAACCAGCTTCATGAAATGGAGCTCAACATCTTAATACACAGTTTATATATGGAAGGATAGTTTATAGGCACATAACTGGGTCAACTTAACACAGAACAGAATAAAAAATGATAGGCGTATGCATCAGTCTTTGGCTAACTCTTCTACCTCTCTTGGTCCTGAGTTTGGAGGATACCCAGTTCTTGCCAACAGTGTTGTAGGTACGAACCTTCTCAAATTGAGGTCCAAACTTCTCTCCCAGCTGCCACTTGGCTACTCCTGCTGGTTGCTTATTCTCTCAGTTCCATTAGCATAATCTTCTGCATTCCCATCTTCCCCAGACCTACCTACCACCCTGGAGCAAGTCTCTCAAGCCCAGCTCAGATTAGCGATAGTCTGAGTTTTGAAAGACACCCCATCCATCTTGAAGGCAGAATCGATTTTGCTCCAATAGCCATACATTTTTCTGTTTTTTTACCAGCTCTCTAGGGCCGAATTCAACCTGCTTCTGTTCTCATCAGCTTTCTCAAATGCAACTTTACAGTTACGAGGGTGGCTACATTTGCAATGAGAGCCACTCTAGACTGCATGAAAAATTTAGCATGCAATTGAGAAGGAATGTATAATTAATAACTTCTTGTGTTTAACAAATATTTAATATGTAATTCAGTTGTGGTGGTGGATGATAGGGATACCATGGCCAGTGAGAAAAGAACAAACCAAAACCATGACCCCCACCCCAAGCTTCATGGAGCTTAGAATTAGAGAATACATAGGAACAGAATTGAGAATGTGAAATGTGATTTTGGAGAGCATAAACATACATGTGTTAAGAGCACATGACCTGGTCAGTGGAGGGGTGGTGGTGGTAATATGGCAAGGACTGCTTCCCCAGCAGCACCCCTGCTGACTATTCTTTTTTCTGAGTTGTTTTTTGTTTTGCTTTGTTTTTTTTTGTCAGAGTTGAGGCTTCCAGGTCTCCCAAACTCTGGTTCAGTGCTCTTTCTACTCCATCATGTGACCTTGGCCCCCATTTCCTAATCTAAACATAAGAGGCTGGTCTTGCAATACTTCACAGTCCCTTCTAACTGCAATGTTCTTCATTCTTATCCTCCTCCTAAGATGTATGTGGTCGCTTGTCAGCAGCATCACCTCCATCTGTCCATCTATTCAACACATATTTGTTGAGCAACTATCATGTTCCAGGCACTTTACCAGAGGCTAGAGACAGTAGAGTACAAAATGTCACGCTACCTGTCCTCATGGGATGTCCAGGCCTGGAGTAGCAGTTTGGGTTAATGGAGCCCTCCTCTACCCTATTTGGCCAAATAATTACATTTAGAATTGAGGCGTTGTGGAATGGACAAAATTGGGAACTCCTGGTGTGTACTCTGAGGGACCCAGGACAATATTTTTCATCTTTCAGATACTCAGCACAGCCATGGTAAAACCTGTCTCTTTCGTGTGGATCTTGATGCCCTGCTCACCTTAGAGGCATATAACTTGAAGGGTGAAATTGGTACCTGGACCACTCATTCTACACAATCACCAGTCTACGGTGTAAGGGGCTTTTACTCCACAGACATTTACAGAACAGTGGCTGTCATCCTGGATGAATGTGGGAAACTATAAATACAGTCTGGGTATAGGGTAGACATTCAATAAATCCTGAGTTAGTAGGGAGGATACTATCCCAGCCTGAGAAGCCCTGTTGTGAGCCATGTGGTTGAGACAGAGCTGTTAATGGTTCTGTCTTCAGGGAAATTATGCTCCATTAGGAACTGAGACCCTAGCAGCTATAATATCATTGCATTCTTAGAAAGTGAGGACTTCTGGAAGGGCATGCACAGTGAGCCAGGAATTGAGAGGTGATAAAGCCTATTAATTTCTGCCTGGGTTAATTAGGAAAAGATCCTTGGAGCTGGGTTTTAACATTTGGGAGGAATTTCAAAGAGAAAGGTGATAGTGAGAAACAGAAGAGGCCTCTTTCCAGAAGGGAGCCTCCTTTTGGTCTTTGGCCTAGTTCCCTTCCAACCAAAACCATGGTAGGTCAAGTTGGCCTAGAAAGAGAAGGTGCTTTCTAGTCTCTGGGAGTCTTGGGGGTCTCACCCATTTGTTTTCCATCTGCTCAGTAGGGGCGAGAGTCGTCTGTGGTGTGTACTGGGAGATAGAAAAGATGGGCCTGGGAGTGTCCTCTGAGCTCCACAATGTTTTGAGTTCCTATGTTTTTGTTGAGGAAACTGGGGCATGGAAAATGGGCTCCTTTTAAGCACAAAAAGTCTTAAAAATGGAATTTACTTAGTTAAAATGCAATCTAAAAGAAATAAGAATGAGGCATCTCCTTTTTCCAAGTCATTGCTTTTCCCCCACACCTGTCTCCACCTCACAGGGCACCTCCACCCTTGGCCTTGCAACGCGCCAGGCTGGGCATCAAGCCAGCCTTTCTTCGATGAAATCGAGGCTGCCAGATCACCCCGCCCACTACTGTTCCGTTAGCCTGAGGTCCCACCCTCCCCTCTCCGGGGAGACACAAAAGGCTTCTGTGACTCAAGCAAAAGCTCACAATCCTTCTCTTTCTTTCTAGCAACACAGAGTGAGGCTGTGGGGTGGATTTCTCGGTGGTAACCCTTGCCCGACTTGCTATGCAGTGACCGGTGTGTAGGTTGCTCCTTCTCTGCTCCTGGGGCAACTCTGTAGACCTACACACTTACTGTCCTCCATGATAGACCCATTTGCAGAGATTTCAAGGGTCCCCGTTTGGTTCCAGCTAAACTTGAGAAGGGTCAGGGTGGTCTGGGGAGGAACTGATGTTTATCAAGTACCCAGGATATACTGGATATGATGTGAATTGTTTTGTACGTGGATTCCATGTAAATCTGCATGTTGATCCTAGAAGGTGTTCTTAACTCAATTTTACAGAGCAAATGACAGCAATCGGAGAAGCTAGATAACTTGTTCAAGGTTATGTAACTGCTAAGTTATTGTTGTAAGATTTGAGTCTAGAACAGGCTGTTGGGAAAGCCTGAGTTTTTCTGATATGGTTTGTTACTTAGGGTTTGAATCAGGCTGTTGGGTTTTTCTGTTATAGTTTGTTACTTAGGGTTTGAATCAACTGACCCTGTCTCTATCAGATCAAGAGGTATGAGAAACATCGTCTGTCTTCTCCTCCTTGTCTTCTACCCCTAAGCATCCTAGGTCTGCTATCAAAACTCCCGTTCACTTCAGACAATGACGTAGTCTGGTTTTGTGGGTAGCGAGATGGGGGAGGTGGGGGAGCAGCATTTGTGGGGGTGGAGGGAGGGCAATAGAGTACAGAAGAACAGATTTCTAGTTTTGCCTCTGTCACTAACTGAGCCATGTTGAGTGCATCTTTCCCAATCTCCAGGCTTCATTTTTTCTGCCTGTAAAACACAGATGCATAACTTAGTTGTTAAGCACACAGACAAAAGACAGACTGGCTCTACCCAAACTCTGCTGCTCACTAGCCCTGTGACCTTGGAAACATTTCTCATCTCTAAAATAGAGATCATCACTTCATGGGACTGTGATGAGAGTGAAAGAAGTTAATACACGTAACACTCTTAGGAGAGTATCTGGTGTAGGTGTTTTACGAGTATTGCTGTCGTTATTCTTCTTAAACGTGTAATTAATGAAATTCTAGTAATTTCAAATAAATATATGGGAAATAACACAGAATTTAAAGCTGAGTGCCACTCCCTTGATATTTTCTTCTCTACTTTTTGCCTGTGTGTGTGTGTGTGTTTGTGTGTGTGTGTGAGAGAGAGAGTTAGCAGGCAGAGGTGTGAGTAGATCATGGTGAAAATTAGATGTCAAGTTATCCTTTCCTCCGTGTGTGACATAGAAAACTTCCTCATATATCAAAAAGAATACATTTTCTGTTTTCACTTTATATGCTTATAAACCAATCAACTTTGAGCCCATTCATAAGGAGCTAAGTGTTGTCTGGGTAGAAAAGATACAGATATACAGTGGTGAACAATTTTGCCTCCAGACTTCCAGATAAGGTGATCATATAGGTCCATTGAAGGCAACAAGGATGAGCATGAGAGCAACAAGAACATCACAACAGTGCCTCAGCAATCACCTCTACACCTCTAGACCTATAGGATTAAACTAAGACAGAAGGAGACAGAGAGAGAAGAAAGGTGCGGGGGAGATAATGGGCTCTGTGTAGCACAGGGCCTGGCTAGTAGGCATTGCTCTAAGTGCGAAGTGCAGAAAGTATGAGGAATGAGGAGTTAACACCCAGGGCAGCCTAGGCCAACTCTATCCAAACATGGAAATAGATATAATGCAAGTCATATTTGTAATTTCATTTTTTCTAGCAGGCACATTTTAAAAAGCAAAGAGGAAACATGTAAATATTAATTTTCATTATTTGATTTAACTTAATACAGTTAAAATATTATTTTAACATGTAATCAATGTAAAAAATCATGAATGAGATATTTTACACTCTTTTTCTCGCATGATGTCTTTGGTGGCTGGTGTGTCTGTGATCATAGGAGCACGTCGACATTCAAATGCGCCCTCTTTCCAGTGCTTGGTAGCTGCATGAGCCCAGTGGATCCCAGGCTGGAGAGCCACAGACCGCAACCCCAAGGAGCTTCTGTCTGCTGAATCAGCCAGAGCATGTCTTGCTTCCTGGCTGTTTGGAGTAAAAGGAGAGGAAGAGGGGTCTATTCTTGCTAGGAGTTAGGCAGGGGCAGATGGAGTGCCCTGAGGCCAGGGTCCCCTCCAACCACCACACCTTTATGTCATTGTACTCTTGGCTTTCAAGGACATCACCGCCTTTATCCTGGACTCTTTCAGAGAGTCTATGACTCCCAGGCACATTTCCTTTTGCTGTGGCATGAATATAAAACATGCTCACTAGCAAATGAGCCTGGCCGTCCTTCCAGCATGTAGACCTGCAGTGCAGTGTTCTATGACTCCCTCCTTCCTACCCCATTTTCTAATACCTCTCCTAATGTGGTAAAACTTTCTAGGCAGGGAAAGTAATGGAGTTGAGAATGAAGCTACCTTCTGGTTCTGCTGGTGAAAAGTGAAATATATGTTGTGTATTCTTAACAAATTATTTGTGCTAAGATAGCCATTTTACAGAAAAAAACTGCATAAGTGTGTTCACAGATTTAGGGGTTCAAGAAAGTGGCTGTTGTGTGCTGTTTTTATGCTATGCTGCTGGTACCTTGGAATTCTTTGCATTGCAGGGAAGTAGTTTCTTACATCTGTAGAGGATATCATCGTGTCTGGCTGATCAGCATGCATATAACCATCTTTGGTATTAGTCTCTCAATTTTCCTTTTAGGACCAGCCCTTGTTGTCCCCACAGCAACACAAGCGTGGTCATCATTTTCTCTCTCCTGGGACTCTGAATTTTTAGCGTTAAGTGATGTAAGAATGAGAAACAATCAGTCATTTCAATCAAAGCAGGGTGCCCTTGAGGCCCCATCTGATGCCTGCCTGGTTCCCATTGTGAGGCCCAGTTGTTCAGCTTTTCCTCCTATTCCCTAAGCTCTTCCACATTCTACTAATAGATTTCATCCTCTCCCCACCCCACCCCACTTCTAAGTGACCTGGAATCTGTTTCTGCTGATCTCAACCAAATGCAAACGAATGCACATTTCGGGCAGCAGGTTGGGCGTGATATGGCTCATGATCTGCAGCATAGGGGAGCACATAAAAGAAAAAAAAAGAAAGGGTTACGTGGTCAAAACAGAGATCCCGACTGGATGCGGTGGTTTATGCCTGTAATCCCAGCACTTTGTGAGGCCAAGTTGGGTGGATCACCTGAGTCAGGAGTTTGAGACCAGCCTGGTTAACATAGCAAAACCCTGTCTGTATTAAAAATACAAACATTAGCTGGGGGTGGTGGCATGCACCTGTAGTCCCAGCTACTCAGGAGGCTGAGGCATGAGAATTACTTGAACCTGGGAGGCGGAGGTTACAGTGAGGCAAGATCGCGCCACTGCACTCCAGTCTGGGTGATAGAGCAATACTCCGACTCGAAACAAACAAACAAACAAACAGACAACCCAGACATCCCCTTTCAAGAGTCCAATGGTGGCCATGGTGGGAGAAGCCTAACGGTTTCACAGCACTCTCTTATCTCTTCTTTCATTTTTTTGTCTGATATCCCTGGGAAGTAAGCTCAGATTCAGATAGGGGTAATGAATAGTTGTAGAAGTTTGGAGAGAGCTTCCAATTGAGTATTCTTATGTCCTTGCTACTCACTCTGGTCTTTGGACCAGCAACATCAGCCCCAGCTGGGAGCTTCTCAGAAATGCAGAATCTTGGGCCCACCCTGGACCTACAGAATCAGAGTGTGTATCTTATCAGGATCTCCTGGTGATTCTATCACATACAGTTGCAGAAGTATTATTGTATAGCTGGTGTAGTGTTGCTCCTCTGTGTTCCTGAAGGGAACTTCAACAAATAAAGGTCCAGTTTCTAGGACTGTTGAAGGCTGTATCCTTCCTTCAACTTTTAGAAAAGTTTTTGTTCTAAAGCATTTTTGAGGATGATCCCTGCTGATTGTGAAATTCAAGCTCTTTACATCTTTTTAGTAAAAACCTCCTGTGTGTTAGACCCAGGGACGTCATACCTAATTAATTTTAAAGATACTTGCCAGTGCTAATGGAAAAAAATAAGTATGGTGCTAATTGGTGAGTTTATTGATCCATCCTTGGTCTTTTTCACCAACATTCGTACTCAGATTTTATTTTTTACAATATTTTAAGAGGTGGACTCATTGATCTGTTCCCAAGATTCCATGGCTGTTTGTGTCTTGATGTCACTCTGATGCCCTTGCTTGTGAGTGCCTTGCCTCCCGCTCCCAGGAGTCTACAGTCTAGGTAGAGGGATAAGATCATCCCCAACTCCTAAATTTTATGGGAGAGGAAAGCAAGCCCCAGGGAGATGTATGTACTCTCCGATCTCAGGATCTGGCCTAGGCAAAAGGGTCAGGAGAGGTTGAGGTGCTAGGTCACAATGGGAGCCTGGGACTAGCTCTTTGCAGAGCAGGCAGGCACCGCCAGGGACATCTGTCTTCAAATGTGGGGTCCACCTCTTCCGGTGTGGCATCCTGAGACTAAGGTCTGGGAAGCAGTCATGAGTCAAGATCATACAGGCACAATGATCCCTAAAAGACCAGTCCAGACAGAGAAATGAGGGGTTATGCAATGTACTCAGGGCCTATAATTTACAGCATTTTAGATTCTTACAAGCCACCTGAGAGGTAGATTTTATGACTGGCATCCTACAGATAAGGAAGATGAAGTTAATGGAGGTTATAAAATTCACCTAAGATCACACAGCTAGAGAGTGGGCATTCAGACGCCGGCCCACTCACCCCAGTGCCTTTCTGCTTCATCCTATGTCATGCTGCCTCACTCCCTTCTGCCTGAGGTCAGGCCTGCATACAGCGATGATGATGCCGGGCCATTGAAAGAGATGAAATGGCCCCAGTTGCAGGAGAGGAGGTGTGCAAAGCTTAAAATGAGTCAGGACTAATAGGTCAATTGAGGTCACAAAGCAAGAGGAGTTGGCTCAGAAGGAGTCAGGCCCCTGGGTTTTGATTCTCAACCCTCTTGTATTATGATGCTAACTACTTCTGGAACACTGAGTTTAGGAATGGCTGGAGGGCTCAGCTGCAGGAGAAAGCTCGTGTTTGGAGTGCCGTGGGAGGGATTGGGGAGAGAATGGAGAGAGGCTTGGTGAGGCCAGCCATGAGGAGAGGCAGGCTTTGTTGAAATAGCCAGCTTCCTCATGTACAGCCCAGTGAGGCAGATCAACCTGGAACCAAGGCCCACTGCTCCTAGAGGTCAGGGATTAAGACCGTTCCCTGTTTGGGTTCTTCTCCCAGCATAGGCCTGGAAGCGAGTGCTCAGATTGCAAAGCCAGAAAGTGAGAGAGTTTTCAGGCTGCTGCTGTTCTCTTGTTTCAAAGGACAGAACCTTTGGGTGACCCCAACAGCCAAGCCCCAGGCCATGTCTGGCTTGCACCAGCTACCCCCAGAGCACAAAGTCTCCTCCCTGCTGCCATTTCTGGGCCTTCACCTCCTAAACATAGCCCTGAGCGTTTCTCCAGAACTTCCTGTTTGCCTGCAGCTGCACAGATGCAGGTCCCACCCAAGGGTCATCTGGAGGAGGCTGGGTGAAAGGTGGGAGTTGGCTGTGTTCTCCATAGCTCCTTGGGGTTTTCTCCACCCACACGTGGGTCCCCTGGGCTTCGCCACTCCCATTGGGCTCTGAGGCCAGTGGAGCAGAGGCCCCATATCCAAGTCAGCTCACATGAAGGTCAAGGTGACCCAAAAGGGCTTGTGGCCAAGATCCTTCATTTTTTTTTTTTTTGATTTTTCACTTTTCCAAAAGTCTAAACAAGTGATGACTTTAGGACATAGCGTTCTGGAGAAAACTGGGGAGGGAAACAAAGTCCTCCTTGGTTAGGGAGATGGAGAAAAAGCACACAGGGGGTGAGGCCTTTGGGTTTTCTGAAAGAGAGTCCCCATGGTCAAAGACCCCTACACGTGCCTTGTAGGTGCTGGGCCTACAGGAACTGTAAACAGAGGGACAGAATGAATATTCCTGGGGTACAGAGACTACATCAATGCCAGTGTTGAAAAACTTCCAATATGTGGGTCTGGAAAAAGTTCCCAGTGCAAAGCAGAGTTTTCCGGGCGGCTACCATTCCTTCACAACCTGTCTAAGAGGGAAGAGGCTGAAGTCACCAGGCGAGGATCTGTCTGCCGTGGCTAGTCTTGGGCTGTTCACCACATGCCTGTCCTGATGATTAATTAGATTGTTTCAGTGTTTAGAGTATTGTGAAGATATAGCACTGCATTGGAACATTGCGTTGTATTGGTTTGGGGATAATACTGTCATGCAAATAACATGAAAACAAGCTTTTTAAGGTGAGGGTTCAGGAGCCCTGTGTAACTCTCTCCTCACTCTATCTCTCTACAATTTGCTTCTGAAGGGACTTTGGTCCATGACAACATAAGGGAGGAGATAAGCAGGTTGATAAAGTGGCAAACTTCTAAGGAGTCCAGGGAAAGAAGAATTTTGTCTACAAAGTTGTGTCAGATATCACTGTTGGATTTTGGAGATTTTATCCAACATTCTCTGCTCTTTGATGCCCCAGGGGGCTGGCCCTTATGCTCTGTGTCACCTGGGGTCTCTTGTCTGCTGACTTCTGAATTTCGCCAATGAGAGCAGCAGCAGGAGATTAGATAAATGATGGAATGTTTCTTCCCTGTGTCTGAGCCTGACAACAGCTGCAATCCTCCTAGTACAGATTTTACCAGGAGGTCCATTCACAACCATTCCTTCCCACACACAGTTTTGGCTGTCAATGGGCTCCTGTTGTGCTATTTTGCCCTTTTGCCTTCTCAGTCCTAAGGGTCTGAAGACCTCATTGGTAGGCTCTAGGTGTCTCTCCTCTGTAAATAATCCCTTTGACAAAGTCTTCATTTGGACCATCTGCAGGGATCTGTGGCTCCCTAATCATAACAAGTTTCCTGAGGGAAGTAAATGTTGCACACTCAGCATCACGGTATTCTAGTTTGTTCCTGACTGTTGACTTTGTCCTATGGGAGAGGTCATCTTTGTGCAAATTGGCAATCCACAAGAAGTGAGCTGTGCACAAGAGCATTTGAAGACTCATGACACACAGTCACAGCAGGAAGTGGCAAGGCAGCAAGCTGTGAAGAGACTTAAGGGGAAGATGGGGACCAGAGGCTGAGAAAAGATACAGATCATCCAGAGAGCAATTGTAATAGACACCGAGGTGAGCTGCTCAGATTGTGGGTGTGTGGTCCACCAAGGAACCTCCAGCTGATGCTCCCTTCTGAGTCTGCCTCAGCAGGGAAATGCCATGTCTTACTGGCGCAGCCCAGCCAGGTGGGGTATAAATGGTATAAAGGCCTGGCTATACTGCCTGATGGTTTGTGCAGCTCCTTCTTCTGTACGACCCTGCAGCCTCCCTCTTCAAGTACTGACCTCTAATAAACATCTTGCATTCAAACTCCATCTCCACTCCCTGAGAACCCAACCTATGAGGCTAAGTTTAAAAGAATTTACAGCAAGAGCAGCAAAAGCACATTAAAATAATTAAACAATTTTTACTTTTTGGATTTATTTTCTAGATTTCATGTGTTGCAAAGTGTGTTTATATTTTATACAGAGGCAGAGGAAGTCCCAGGAGGCATGAGAGCAGGGTGAGAGCCATGGCTGATGAGTTCTTTCAGAGATTTGAAGGAGGGAATCCAGATCAGATATGTGTGCAAACTTCTAAGAAGTTAGAGCTTCGTTCAGTGACACTACGGACACATATAGGATTATTTGAGACTAATCTGAGTTTGGTTAGAGAAGCAAAGACAAACAAAAGTCACATTTAGGAGGTAAAATAGACACAACCATGGAGGATGAGGGTTATGAAGCATTTTCCCTATCCCTATCCTCCATTTAACAAAAAGGGAAACTGACAATGGAAAACTTTGAAGTATCTGTGTGCCTGATGGTAAGGAGAGTATCTGTGTGCCTGATGGTAAGGAGAGATGTTTTTCACATGAACTTGAAAACAGCTCTGAATCAGCATGCTCATTCTTAGGGTTATGGAAGAGTGAGGACTTGAAATATTTTACCCCAACAAGTGAAATAACTTATCTGAAAAATGAACATGCTTTTTTATTGCATTTCTAGATTCTGACCCACAGGAACACCCCTTGCCACCCCTTAATAGGACCAACATCCTGGTACCCACACATTTGCATGAAGCTCAGACTTAATAGTGTCCTCTTCCCATGTCTCACACCCCTGACTGCTGGAAACTTCGTGTCTAACCTCATGCCCCTTCATTCCTTCCTGCTTATACCCTTTCCTGGTTACTTCCCCAGAAACCACGTGGGTGGTTGGTTCTTGAGTTTAAATATGAGTCTCATTTCTACCCTGGAGCTACCTCTGAGGCAACAGGAAACACAAGAAAAATACGATCCACCTCTGAGTGGGTGAATGTCATATCCTTGACCAGAGACATCATAAATTGTGTTACAACTCAGGGACAAGGTAAAGTGAGGGCTTAGGAATTTCCTAAATGAGCAGAACCAGCTCTATCCCTAAAGTCAGTTCTCTCTCTCTCTCTCTCTCTCTGTCAAATGATCAATACTCAGATTGAGACAATTCCTACTTCTAGGCACACTGGACTAAGGCTTATGGCATGCTACGAGGCAATATCCCACTCTTCAGTCTTGCCCACCTCAAGCCCAACATAGCTACCAAAATAACCTAAAGAAATCTAAACTCTCATCACTTCCACTGTTACTAATAGGATCCTTTACAAAGAACATGTTGGTCTCTGTTCAGAAGGTGTTCCCATCTCTTAGCCTGCTAATCCTGCCCATATGATCAATGAATTAAGAGTTTCTAAGAGCTCCTCCAGGTGATCTCTATCTCCGGGCCAAGTCTTTAGATTTAGTTTAGCTTTCAACACCTCTATGCTATAAGCTCTGACAAAAACAGCTTGCATCCTTTGGTTTAAGCTCTAACGAAAACAGCTTGAATCCTTTGGTTAATGCTAATGAATGAATTTCTCCCATTTTTATCTCTTCTCCCTTTCCATGTTGAGGAGAGAGACAGCACACTGGGATGAAGACAAATACGGCAATAGTGTGTGGCCAGAGTAGGACCACCGTGGGAGGGAATTGGAGGACAAATTACTTTTGATATTTTCCAAGTCACATTTAATGGTTTCATACTGGCCAATTCTTCCCCAAACCCACCTAGCTCAGGAACTCAAGTCTTTCCAACCAAAAGATCAAAGTAAACATTTCTGCTTTCAAAGTTTTATTGAGATGTTGGGGAAAAACAGCCAACATATACATTCCTCATTTCGTCACAACTGGCATTTGATCCACATTCCATAGGCTCCTCTCTGGCTTTGATCTAACATCAGGTCTCCTTGGCAGTTCCCCTTCTGCTGTTCTTATTGCTGCTTGGTGCTGTGTGAAGCGCACCAGGGCAGAGCCCGCTGGGGGCTCACAAGTGGGAGTGGTAATTGCGATTGGCTGTGGGAAAGGACAGGTTTGCAACAGAGACACAAATTAGAACATTCCCATCAAGACTCTTATTGCTCAAATCTGCATTTAGTTATTGGAAATAATCTCAGGCCAAGATTTCAGGGTCCTGTGAGGGCTGCCTCCAAGAGGGAGGGCCTGGCAGCAATGTGTGCCTAAGTTTGGCAATCTCCTCCCCATCCCTCACTCACCGTCATCGCCCCGTTTCCTACTTTTCAGGTTGCCCTTACGGTATTTTCTTTTGCTGCCACCTCTCTTGACTCCCTTGTGAGGAGATCGGCTCTTGCTCCTCCTCATGCCATGACTCTTTAATTTGCGGCTGGTCGACATGGTAAGTTCTGCCAAAATGAGGGGCTTTGCAAGGCCTGGGGGCCAGGAGTCTGGGTATTTAAGGCCTTGGCCATTGTGACAGGGAAGGGGCATGGCTCAGCAGGTGGGCGGGGCTCTACTATGCTGTCACTCACCTTTGCTGCACTTTGGTCATATTTGTGAAATAAGGTGGTCCTTTTCGTGCAGCTCAAGGGCTGCCCTCAGTTTTGAGGTCCTTTTTATGTTAAGTGAGGCTTTCCCAGAGAGGTGTTATTGAGAAACTGAATCCCAGCCCTGTGCCAGGCATCGGATGAGTATAAGAGACCATTCAAATATGCTTCTCCTGCCTGTAGGAAATATAACAGTCATTGAGTGTGTGTGTATGCATGACTGTTTAAGTCTCTCACAGCATCCGGAGATAATAAATTTGTTTCTGTAAGGACTTGACTCTACAGAACCCAATTCAATATGATCAAAATAGAAATATTCCTTCTTTTTCATCTAGGTCAGGATTTCTCAGTCTTGGCACTGTTGACACAATGGGCAGGGTAACTTTCAGTGGGCTGTCTTGTGCACCCTAGGATGTTTGGCAACATCCCTGGCCATTACCCACCGGACACCAGAGAAGCCTGGCAGCTGTGACAACCCAAAATATTCCCAAACATTGCCACCTGTTTCTTTGGGAGGCTGGGGAAGTGAGGGAAAAAATGGCTCTGGTTCAGAACAATTAACCTAATCATTTTTAAAAATTCAGTCACAGATATTGATCACATAGCATATGCCATACATTTAGGTGGTAGAAAATTAGTGGAGGATAAACACACGTAGATACTGTGCTCATGGAACTCTCAGCCCACTGGGGAGAAAGCCATTCATCAGATGTCTACATAAATCAGTGAATAAGTACTTAGGGAGTCATTTTGGCTGGAGAAGGGCAGAGGGAAACTCCCTACATGGTACAGGATGAGGCTGGAGGGAGAGACAGAGATCAAACCATGATCAAGTACATTGGGAAGCCTTTAAAAATGTTAAGAGGATGGCATGTGAGATTAGAGGGTGCCAAGTGGGTGATGTATTGACTGGAGGAGCTGTGTAAAGGGAGATGCTACTGCCAACATCAATGGTTCAGCAGAGAGAAAGATTTGATGATGGTTTAGGTCTGGCCAGGAAAGGTGTTGATTGAGATCTAAAGTAGACAAGAGACCAAGGCTTGGTGATGGATTGAATTTGGGAGGTGAAAGCAGATGGTGTCAAGGGTGTGGCTTTTGTTTCTGTATAATGCAGTTATCTGGATGCTGGTGCCATTCATGGGGATAAAGGCCAGACATGGGGAGAGTGATGATCATGTACTTGGTATAAGACATACCGGCTTTGAAGTGCCTTTGACATTTACAAATAGATATATTGAATGATTATTGGTGTATAAGTCATCCAGCCTTTCCTTTTTCCTCCATTACACCTCATAGTAAATGCTTTGCTTTTGAAAATATTTCTTTCTTTTTTTTTTTTTTGAGACCGAGTCTTGCTCTTTTGCTCAGGCTGGAGTGCAGTGGCACAATCTTGGCTCACTGCAACATCCGCCTCCTGTGTTCCAGCAATTCTCCTGCCTCAGCCTTCTGAATAGCTGGGATTACAGGCGTGTGCCACCATGCCCAGCTAATTTTTGTATTTTTAGTACAGACAGCGTTTCGCCATGTTGGCCAGGCTAGTCTTGAACTCCTGATCTCAGGAGATCTGCCCACCTTGGCCTCCCAGAGTGCTGGGATTACAGACGTGAGCCACTGTGCCCACCTCATTCGGATTTCTATAGAACTTGTTTGCTATTTCTTCCATTTGTCCCTCCTTCTCTCTCCATTGCCATTATCCTCATTCAAGAACTGAGCATCTTGTATGCAGGAGATCCTTAGCAAAATTTGGTTGAATAGAAGAGCGAAAGTAGTTCAAGCCCCACTCCCTGGTTTTCTGATATCTACAGATGGCAAATTGAGTTTTGAAACCCAGATTCCTTGTATAGCCACCATATGTGACACTTTCCATTTTCCTGCTTCTGGGCAGGTCTCTCTGGAGACCTTCTATTGGTGACTTGTTGGTGACTTTTATTCACACGAAGAAGTTCTATAAAACAGGCTGCTTGCTTGCTTGTTGGTACTCCAGACCTTCTGCGTCCACTCAAGGCTGGTTGTTTCTCCTACAAACATGCACCCATGAAAGCAGGGACCTCTGTGAAAGCAGGAATTGAGAAATTGGGCTCACTACTGAATATTCCCTGGGAGTTCATCAGTCCTGCCACAGAATAGAAGCTCAGTAAGTATTTGTGAAATACATTTGGTCAATGAATAAAAAAAGTCCTTCTTTTATTTTTCTAACTATCCTCTTCCTTCCCATTTTGCCCCACATCTCTAAGGAAGACTTCCCAACTTACCAAATTTTCGCTGTCCTTTGAAACTTCTTCAAAGTTTATTGTCTGTATAATATTGGCTTTAAAGTCTAGACAACCAACCCTAATTGTGTGAAATCGTGTTTTATGCCTGCATTGCCAGCCATGTGTGTTAGACTGGTTTCAGTAGGAGGTGGTGTGTCTTCGTTCTGGTCCTGACTGGACTTCTGTGGTCATTAGCTCCCTTATTCTAAAAATAAGCAGATTGGGCTAGGTGATCTCTGAAATGATCTGACTTTGGCAATAGCCTCCTTCTCGTTAGGGACTGTACCTTTTATTTCTACTGCATTTTCCGCAGGTACTAGCATGGCCCACACTAGGTGGTCAGTAAATATTTGTTCAGTCTAGCTGCTTTGGTATATTATGAGGACAGACAGTTCAACACAATCACAGTGACTTTGCACAAGTGGGGCCATTTCAAGGCAGGGAAGAGAGAAGACATTGTCCTCACAACAGGTCCTCTGGTGCTCTGTGTCCACCTCTCATGCCTGAAACCATTGGCTAAAATGTTTACAGAGGAACTGGCCTCTTTGGTTTGAGAGACATTTTTCTGGATGGTCCTGAAGGCTGGATACTATTTCTCTCCCCAATCCCTCCCACCCCCAAAAGACCTGCTCTGCCAAGGAGAAGCTGAGATCACAGGGAAGAAGGCAGCCAGACTTGGGAACTGATGAAGAAACAAACAAAAAAGTCCCCTTTGCCTAGAGTTGAGGAGCAGTTCTGGTTCCAGACACCCATGCTGAGAAACTTAAGCAGCAGAAAACCCAGTGGGGGACGGGGAGGGCGATTCACAGGCCACTCAAGGGTGGGGTGTGGGGGGTGTTTGGGTTGGCTCCTGTATCGGACCTCCTGGAGTGAGGATGGAGCAGGGCTGAGCGTTGGTCTCTGCTGCCTGTCTCTGTTTCTCTTCCCATTTCTGCCCCAGTGTTGCTCAAGCTAGCAGCAATTTAGATAGAGCCTAGTGAGCTACTTCTAACCTTTAGCAGGTCCAGGATGAGGCCCTTCCTTGAGAATCATCTGTTAATCCAGTCTGCTCCCTGTCTCACCATTTTGTTTTTTTCTGCTATCTTTGCACAGAGAGGACATATGAGTGACTTCAAATAACTCAGCATAGGACTAACAGGGACAGCCCCATAAACCTGTTTTCTTTACACCTTAGCTTCCCTGGTGGGACTCAGCTTTTTTTTCCCTTAATGAAAGGAAACGACTATGTTCTGAACATTTTTGGCACAGAAAGAGAGAGAGCTAAATTCCTGGCCTTTTGAGAAGAGACACTATCAGCCTTTTCTTTTCTTGGGGCTCAGTGAGTTCTTGCCTGGAGAAAGGTAAATGGACAGGATGGTGTCTGTATCTCCTAGACGGGTAGCTAGGGTTACAGTGCAGGAAAGGGCTTGGAGGCCAGTGCTCTCACTGGTCCCTTTCCTAGGCTAGGAAGGGTAGCCTTAGGGTGTCACTGTTTTGGAAGTCAGATCTCTAGTTAGATTCCATGTCACTTCTCCAATTCAAACTCACTCCATTAATTTTCCCAGGGAGTCCAGTGGATGCCTTCATAGGGCTGGATCTTCCCAGCAGGCTGAGACTTGGGGCTTATGAAGAGGGAACATGGAAAAGTTGCTGACAGTCCTTATACATGTCGATGACTCAGTCTGAATCCCTCTCTGAAATCTAAGTCTCTCCAGATGTTGACCTCGGCTGGGAAGTGGGGACCTTTTACCCTGTTCACATGCACACTCTGTCTTCTCTACTGTTGTTGCTGCTGCTGTTCAAACAGGCCAAAGGGGCTTGGGGACAGGCTGGAGGAGGGGAAAGTGGCTGAGAGAGGTGCCTCACCAAGGGGCAGAGCTCTCTGAACTCAGAACACATTCACTGTCTTCAGTAGGGAATAAGAAGAGGCCGGAGACCAAGGCCAAGGGGTGGTTTGCAGAGCAAAAGGGAGGAAGGATCTTAACTCCGTTCGTCTTTTTTCATCCAGTTCTGGAGGTACAGGGAGCATCCTGGTTCTGAGGATGGCCTGGAGTCTGCCTGAAGATTTGGTGGTGTTCTTTCCCATTTTTCCGTCAGGCTTCTCTCTTATTCCTTCTGCTGCATTCTCAAATTGTTTTTCAGTAAACAGTTTCTGTTTTTTTCAGGGGGAGAGAGATTGGGGTGCTTAAAGTGGGAGATTTATCACAAGAGCAGTGGTCATGGGAGGCTCTTAAGGTGTACCTTGTCCTGCTCCTTTGGGAGCCAAGAGGCTTATCTCGGGGGCCACACCTGGGCAGTGGAAGAGCCAGGATAGCGACAAGTTTGCCGACCCCAGGCCAAGGACTGCCTGCTGCACCACAGTGCCTTCCCTACTCAACTTAAAAACAAACCTGTCCTTGAGTCTCCACTCTATTAGCCTTTTATTTCATGCATGCCTGCTATGATCACAGTGAAGGAACCTAATATTAAAGAGGGAGAACTGGAAAAAAGTAGTCCTTCTTAGAGGCAGGGCATGAATTTGGAGGACCTCTGGACAACTTTCAAGTTCTCATTCTGAGAGCACTCAAACTTTTCGTTTGCTTTTAATTATTTTTGGACTTCTGAAAATTGACTATTTCTGTTCCTTTTGTCTCTCCAAGTCTCACTAACAATAAAACTACATGGTATAATGGTGCATAAAGAAAATTCAAATTGTGTGCTTCAGAGGGTTCTAAATAAAGTTTTCACATTGACCACTAGCCACTTTTCTGCCTTCCTTTGTCCCCATCTATAACATAGTAACAAAAAAGATGTCCTTTTCCAGAATACACTGGAAATATAGTTCCATTCAGCTGTTAAGATAAAAGTAGGGCTGCATCCCAGGGTGTTAGAAAAGGGTGTTATGGTACAAAAATATCACACATATTAAAATCATTTGGCCTCATGTGGTCAAGAATAATATGTTTTAATCCATCCACCAACGGGAGTAAGGAACTTTGAGTTGGAGCATTGCTAGAGAACAATTTTATAATAAATAGGCCTTGAGATGAAGGGTAACAGACAAAGTCACAAATCATAGGCAAAGTGAGATCTCAAACCTAGATCTCTTAATCTCCAGTCCAGGCTTCATGCCACTATACAATGATGCACCACAATTATAATTTCTGGCCTCTTTTTATTTTCTGTGCATTTGGTCTGCTTTTCTTTTTTCCTCTTGTGTGCTAAGAGCCATGTGCAGGGGCCTTGGCCCTCTTAAAATCATCCCACCTGCCAAGGGCCATCAGTTCACTGAGTTTTAGGGCACCTGACCCTTTGAAAGGGGGGAAAGAGTTGCCATGAAGGGTGGAAAAGGACCACAGAGACAGCCTGAGGTTGCCACACGTGAAGGTCAATGGCTTCATAATTGATGATTTCATAGCATTGTGACCATCAGGCTGGTAGAGTGCATTGGATACAGGAGATCTGACTAACTCTACTGACCAAGGCTGGGCCAAGAGAGAGCATCACAATCAGCCCTGCCTCTTTGACTTGGCTTGCCAAGCCTCTACTTCCTAGTCTTAGTGGCGATTGAGGGAGAAGAACAGGCAGATTCAAAACATAATTTTACTACATGTCCTGAAACTCTAGAGAGACAGAGCTGGCAATGAAGGCTTGCTTGACAGTGTCACTGTCAGTTTTCCGCATTGTTCTTTGGGGCAGAATACTCATATTTGGGGATCTCAAAAAGTAGATTTAGTTGTATTTATACTAAATGAAAAGAAAAAAGTAGATCTTTTGCTGCTTTTTCTAATTCTAAAGTTCTGTGGTCCAAAGCACAAAGGTTTAGTAACACTTCCTTCTTCATTAAATTCTTGTTCTGCGGGAGCAGATGGGACTTGCCTGGAGAAATGTTCAAAGCAAAGCCTTTGTTTTTAGTAAGGACCAAAGAAAGACCCAGATGCTTTTGAGTGTGGTAGTAATCAGATTTTAATGAGCAAGAAATTCCAGATACTTGGTAGCCTTATTATTATTATTATTATTATTTTGGTGGGGAGGAAATGTGGTAGGTCATACCATGGAGATGTTCTGGGGTTCCAGTAAGAACCGTGTCACCATGCAGAAATATTTGTTTTCTAAGACTACTGCAACAGTGAAAGTGCACTTTCTTCATGCTGCAAGAGAGGAAAGAAAAAACTGAGGTTTAAAAGTCCCTGGTTAGAGCAGGAGAGCCTCAGGAAGTTCTTCAGATGGGCACACAAGGCTAACGTGACATTTTCCAAATTTTCCCTTATGATTTTGTTACCTCTTTAGCTCTGGTTTGGCCTAGCTTACTTGCTACTTCCTGTGACATCTGCTTTCTTGTGGGTGTGACTAGCTGGGGCTGGTGTTGTGGGCAGTAAAGGAATTTACCAAGACAATCATAGGTAAAGAAAGGCAGATTTATTAGACAAAGTATGAAGGTATGTTGCAAGAAAGCAATGGGCAGCCCAGCAGAGAAGGGGCTGTCTGCAAAGAGGCAGGTGCTAGAGGGGAGTTTTATGGGATTTATGTGCAGAATGAGGTTGTGCTGCTGGGTCTATCTGGGGAAGGAGGTCATTATGCCCACAGGTTTTTTGTGTTTAGCCATTTCTCAGAACAATTGTTTACTGTTCTCCTCCAACTTGGGGCCGGCCCTCCCCCCATCTTGCACCCTTTCCTTGTTGTTGCTTATTAGGACTCCACATGCTCCAGATAAAAAAAATTATGTCTCCCCAGAACCAGCTACATAATTTGTGAAGTCCAATGCAAAATGAATATGCTAGCCTCTTGCTAAAAAATTATTAAGAATTTCAAGATGGTGACAGAAGAGCATAAATCTGGGATCAGTGTGGGTAAGTGGGCACAAGACCGTTTGTGATGCACAGGTCCCGTGACTATGAAGCCCACTCTGTCTCTTCTGCCTCACTTAAGACACTACTTATGGCAAATAGCAGATAACTAAATTGAAAAATCCCTATCTTGTTTACCTTTATAGTCTAGGAAAGCTGGTCAGATCTCCTATTCATAATGGGAGATTCATGAATACTTGCAAATGACTTACTTCATACTGAGGCTGTGCCGTTTGCCTGAGAATGGACTTAGTCTCTTCATTACTGGCTCCATGACCATCTCCCCTCTCCCCTCCTCACATACGTCCTCCATCCATAGCTGGTACTACTCCTGTCTTCACTCCTCCTACTCTTACCCTCAAGCCTTGCCAATTGCTGCCCTCTTCCTCTTCCTTCTCCTTGCTCTCCTTTAGTGGTACTTTCTTCTATGCTCCTGTAGGAAACTGGCTGAGTCCTGGGGTACATGCAGCTCTGCTGTATCCTAGTGTGGCTGAATGCACACACTTAGTGCTCATACTTACTGCTGGGAGATATTAGGGGCCTGAAGGGGGCTTTCCAGTCATTTGCCTGAAGATTGTATTCCCAGCTCTGAGACAGAAGGAGCCCAGCTGCAGAGAATCTAGGCCACTGTGACTTGGTCTTCCCCTCTCTGGGATATCACAAAGGCCATATGAGGTCAGTGAACCAATCTACAAGAGAAGGGCTGAGCAGGGGACCTGAGATGATTTTCTCCGATATTTAGTCAGACTGATTTTCTGGATCCAAGTTTCTCAACTTACCAAATGTGGGCAAATCATTATATTGCTCCCAGCCTTAAAAATCTTCAATAAGTTAAAGAGAGGACTCAGGCTTAATGGCAATCCTGTTATCTTACCAATGAGGAGACTAAACACCTAGTTGGAGATCACCTCCTTACTGGCTCAGAGCTTCAGGAAATCGCTCAAGGGTGTGCAAATACTAAACAGTAGAGCTGGGATTTAGATCCACATCTACTTAATTTTAGTGCGTATGCTCTAACTGCTGCCACAGAAGGGATGCAGAGGAAGATGGTCAGTTACCCAGAGGGTGATATCTTTGACTTAATGTTCACCATAAAGACAGCTATCAACAAAAGACTTGAATTCTAACTTGTTATCTATTGCAGGAAAGTGCCTGCAATATGGTAAGTTCTTTAGTGATATTAAGCCATTTAACCCAAGCCAGCAATGGAGTTGAAGAAGGGGTAAGTTATAAAATACTGACATGATTTATGTGGAGGGGTAAAGTTTTAATCCTAGTCTTCTGTCCTTAGTGAATAGTGAATGACTGCTGAGTAGATGCAGGAGCAGGAAATAGATGTGAACAGAAAAAAACTGGTTTTAGTTTTGCATAGGTTGAATGTCTACCAGACAGGTCCCCAAGGATGCCCTGTAGACAAATTGGATAGAGGCATCTGTAGCTCAGAAGAGCAATTGAGGCTGGGGATGTAGTTTTGGGCACTGGCAAGTTAGAGTTTTGTGTGGTTGAATCTCCAGGGGCAGGTAAGATGCTCTAGAGACAAAGTTATGGGATTTATCAGCCACTGGGTGTTTCAGAGGAGAGAGCAGGGCAAGGAGACCGAGAGAACAGAAGAAAACTCAGGAAAGAATGGGGTTGAAAGTAAGATATGCAAAACTGGAAGCTGCGACACTTGAGGTGGTCAGAGCACTTTTAGGGGACCTACTAAGCACCAGGCACTGTGTGACTACTTGAGGAACCTCATCTCATTTCTCTGTCCTTACCTTAGGTGACTCCTGCAGAGCATCTGACAATCAGAGAAGAGTTAGAATACATTAAGCTCAGCATCACATATGTAGTTTAAATACAACTCCACCTCCTTCTCTTTCTTTCTCTTCTTTTCTGCCTTTGTTGCCCTACCCAGGATTAAAACCTTAGGTCTTATGTTAAAAGAATGACAACAGAACTGTAGCATTCTCTGCCTCTTGGGCATCTGCAAGAGGTGGGATATTAGAGGGACACTGGGGGATGCTTGGATGATCACCTCCACCCCTCCACCCACTATGGCCTCAACATGAAGTTGGCCTTCTTGAAGTGGGTGAATCACTACAGCCCTTGTTCAGGAAGTGTGTTTGAAACCAGGCTTTTAAGGAAGAGAGGAGACGACATTTCTTGGGACCTTCCTGCCAACCTGACCCTTCTGGTTGGCACCACCCAGAGCTTCATTACTTAGGCCTGAAGCCCAGGTGTGTTGTTGGGCTCCTCCCCCTTTATGAGGCCCATGTTTCCATGATGCCAGGTGGCAGCCCTTCATCAGCCTTTGGACTACATCACTGTGGAGGTGGCTGGAGTCTCTTTTTTCATGCAAACTGCTGCCCAGTGAAACAAGATGTAGACATTTTGACTACAGCATTTCAATTTCCATATCCCCATCCCCAACCCCAACCTGGCTTTTTAGCCATATCCTTCATTATTTCCTTCAGGCAACCTCTGTTCTAACCAAACTGGGTTATTTAAAAAGTAGAAAAAGTACAAGTCTTCATAGGAAATTCAGTGATTTGTACTATTTTTTTTCATCTTCACCTATTAAACTTCCAAATGTGCTTCAAGACTCAAAACAGAGGCCCTATACTCTATGGTTACTTCTTCATTTGGTCACATTTTATATCTACCAGTAGAAGATGGCTTCTCTGGCCAGATATCAAGCTTCTTGAAGTTGAAGCTATATTTCTGTGGGGCTCTAGGGGATAGGGCAGGGGTAGTAGATTTGAAAAATGAACTGGACTAGAGCTTTAAATTCTACATTTTGGGTACTTAGAGTAGAACTTGGGGGAGGGGCAGGGGGAAAGATTACAAAGGGAGCACAGTAGAAAGTACTTATTATCTTGATTTGTAGTAATGGTTTATGGGTGTATACCTAGGTCAAAACTTATCAAATTGTACACTTAAAATATGTGAAGTTTATTGTTTATCAATTATACTTCAATAAATTCACTTAAAAAGTGTACATTGTTCAAATCCTCCCTCAAGATCTCTTTCTAGAAATAAGGCAATGAAACCAGGAATGTATGCCTAAATGTGTCAGGAGACAAAGGCTTTAAAAATGCTAGACTTGGAGATCAAAATATGCTACATGTACAATAAGAACTTCTATAATTGTATATATGCCTTTCATGTATTTTCCCCTCAAGATTATCAACTGTGTGTTTGACAGTGAATATTAAATCTGTTACCAGTTGAAATTTTTGGTTATAAATGTAATACGAATTGTTTCACAAACAAAACATGTAAAGCAGTATTAAAATTTGGCCAAACAAGTGTTCTGTATCTACTTTAATAAACGGTTATTCTTTAAAAACAAAAATGCTAGACTTGGGTTTGAAAGGCATAGAGAATTTTGCTTGGTTTCTGTAATTCATGGGGGTTCCTATGGGCTGGCTGATAGGCAGCCAGCTGATTTAAGGAGTCCTACTAGGCATTTTCTTAATTTTATCCAACATTTCAGTACTGCCCCAACCACTCAACCAAGCTCTCATGTTGACTTTCAGCCATTGTGACAAGGCACCATCAATCATCATGTCCCTTTACCAGGAGGGCCCGTGTCATAAGCCACTATGTAAAGGGAATGATGGGTGGACTGCTTTGGACAAATGGACCTGGGGTAGGAGAGAGGGACAACAGTAGGAGCAGGCAGATCTTGCTGTTTCAACCAAAACCTCATGCTGACCAGAGATGAGGAACAGAAGAAGATGGTGAAGGCCTGCAGGTATAGGTGTTCAGCATGTCATCTGAAATATTCCCCACAGAGGCAAAAAGAAAGGAAATTATCTCTGAAAAGGAATGGGAAGACAAGGTATTGATGACATTTTCTGATTACAGAGGGGACTCTCAGGACTGAGGAATTGTCACCCATGCTTGGCCAATCTCCCAAACTGTCATGCCTCTGTCAAAAGCAAAGATCACCTCTCACCTTCTAAAGACTGGCCCCAGTACTTCTCTAACAATCCCTTCCCTCACCGACACCCACCCACCAATAAAAAACAACCACCCAACTCTCTCCCTGCTTCCGCACAAGTCCTGTGAAGAGCCAGGCTTTCTGTGCTCATGGCTTGTCTTCTTTGTGCTGTAGAGCCTCCCTCTAATCTTGTCCATGCAGTAAAGAGAGATCACACAAACCCTGGACCTACCTCTTTGAGGTGGGACTCTCAAACTCTTTGAAGGTCTGTATTTGATGGAATCTCTGGGAAACTGAGTTGGGAAGGTCCCTATATGAAAAACACATGGGTTCTTGGAGTGTACATCTTTAATTTTCTTATTTGTCTCTTTAGTCAGCAGAATATGTCAATGTTTTGGTTGAAGAAGCTGCTTGAATCTGGGCTTTTCTGTGCCATGTGTTCTCCCAGGGCCAGCACAAAGAAGGGCTTTTGGTGCAGGCCCAAGACCACCATAATCATCATTGATTATTCCTCTCCACGCCAGTGTCTCTAAATAAACTTTCTCTTCTTTCTCTGACAAAGGTGTTTTTGAGTGTTACTGTTTAGCTGAAGAGTGACGTTGAGTGACCTTAGTACCCTAGCCCTTCATGTAATCAGATGGGTGTTGTAAGCAGAGGGAGAACCATGTGAGTCAGGAGGAAATATGTAGTTTACCCTTTTTTTCCTGTTTGAAAGATTTACTATGATGTTCATGGTTGGGCTTTTGTTTGGGATAAATTGAGATGCTTTCTGGGTATGATAAGGGCTTATTTGGTTTGATAGACCGTCTAAACAAGGCCAGTGCAGGCTGAGCCAGGTGAACCACCAGATCACCATCAGCTCACACTTCTCATTCATTTGTTAGCAGAAATGAAGATGCTTGTTTTCCTAGAAACAAGCCCAGGTCATCCATCATGAAGTCCAGGAATTGTAAATGTGAGGAAGTGCAAAGACACAACATACACTTACAAAGGCATATGTGCATTTGGAATTCTTTAAAGGACAACATCCTCGAGCTTCTCCTGGTAGTATACTCTAGATATAACGTAGTGTTTGGGCAATTTGGGATCAAATAATTCTTATAGCTTTATAGAATCCCTTGTGTAATTAAACTTGAACCTTGTATAACTTATGTAAACGTACCAAATCATCTCTTACTCACAGCTTGCCTCCCCCTGAGAATCATAAATGCAATCTTTAAAAACCATTTACCAGCAAGACCAAAGCTAATCTGTAAGGTTGGGGCCTCAAAACTCAATTCTCTATTTCCTTTGGAACATGAAAGATGCAGAAACTGCCTTTTTATTGTTCATCTGACTTAGGTGGGCCCCAGGGTTTTGTCCTATTTCCTAGATGTTGATGAGCTTCTTGAGTTTCTTTGATGATTGCTTTTGCTCTTCAGTGGTCACGTTTGGTCTTACTCAGTGTAGGGGTGTGGAGAGGTGGCAATTTATTGCTTAAAGATGTTATGGCAGGTGTTCCTGGGCGCAAGAGCAGAGTGTCCTGAGGTAGTGTATGTAGTAATAATACAAGTCACTCTTGTGGTAGCAGGCTGTAGTAATATAGCTATATCATTGGATATAAGCATGTATTATAGTAGTAGGCCGTGGTAACAGGTTACAGGCACCTCTGGTAGTAACAGGCTACAGTTAATGGGTTATAAGTGTGTCTGGCAGTAGTAGGCTGTAATAATGTTGTGCATACACTGGCATAATCTCAGGGAGAAGGCAAAGGCAAAGAGGTCAATAGCCTTCCCTTTGTCATTCTGGTGCAGTCCTCCACGACACCCTCACTATATTTGCTACATTTACATAGGAAATGTTTTACTATTGAATAATGCCCATGTGCCAGGTCCGGTTCACCTGTCCATGTACTCCAAGAAATGTACATATAGTAAATATAGTCTAAGACATATAGTCCAGGAGAAAACCAGAATAAATTTAACAGTGCCAGGAGATCCATCACATGTTCAAACTTGAAACTTAGAAGAAAATTTTGAAATTGATAATTGTGGAGAACTTCAGGATGTGAAATATATGAATCTTCTGTCTAGGGCGTTCAATATTTATTGATGAAAGTCTTGTATGAGGTAAGTAAACATGACCCAACTTATACCTTACAGCAGCTTTTGTGAGTTATGCGAGGTGATAGGTCCACTTGAGAGAGCCCCTACAGAGTTATAGGGCCAGATAGCAGATGTTTTATTCTTTGCAGGTGAAAGCAGCCATAGTAAGTGAATGGCTCTGGCTTGTTAACTTTGCTGGATTTGGCCTGCAGACTGCAGTTTGTCAGGCCCTGCACTAGAGATTGTGGAATCATTATTTCATTTATCTCAGTTGTAGCATCGAGGTAATCAGGGTCCCGATTTCATAATTGAAACAGGTGGAATGATTAACCTGCTTAAGATCATACAGCTTAGGATGTGCTTGAGTTAAGACCCAAGTCAGAGTGGTGCTATTATACCTTCAAAAAAGTCACACAAAGGAAGAGGTAGGTAGAGCTGGCCGGCAGGGTTCTATCTACCCTCATATTCCTCCAGCCCCTGGGAGGTTAAATCCTCCTTCTTTTGGTCTCATCTAAGTGTCAGCATTATGCTTCCTTTTCCTAAGAGGTTCATTCACCCTTTGTGGTACCTTGTTCCTTCTACTCAGGGCCTTCTTCCTCTTTCTGGATGCCTTTCTGCAGTAAGCTATCTTTATACTTGTCTTGATGGGACTGGTAATTTTAGATTTCTGGTAAAAGGGTCTTTTAAGGAGCATAGGGAAGTAGGGCTAGGGGACAGAACCACTAGTCCTAAGCCAGATGCTACTCAGGCAGTTAAGTCAGTGACAGGAGGAGGCAGCTATTGGGTCAGGGCTTTGTATGATGCAGTAAGGGTCATAATGTTACAGCCACCATTATCCTTTATACCTCATCATATCAAGTGCTGAAACTGGTCCCAAATTAGAGAGCATAAGTTTGTGAATTTGAGTACAGTCCCTCTTGCTCACTTACAGCTCATGACCTAACACTTTTCTCTAGTCTTTCTGCTTTTCAAAATTTTATAGTTGCCCATTATGGTGCACTTTCAATACATTCTCCAGTAATAGAAGATAACTCTCATAACTTACGTCCAAACTGGTGGCTCAAGAGCCAAAACAGCCCACAAATTTGTTTTCTTTGACATCCTATGCAGGCCAATATGGAGTGAGCAGAAAACATTTGGATTAGTTGCCACCATGGAAAAGAGCTTTCATGTAAAATCTAGATATTTGACTTCTTGGTTGCTCTTAAAAATGTGCAATGTCTATCAATACTGGATTTTAACTGGCTTGAGCTCAGAAGCATCTTTCGGAAGAGGCACGTACACGTCAATTTGTCTATCTCCACAAATCCTTACTTTATACTACCTGCCTGAGCTCTGAAGACATTTGATTTTGTAACCTCTGTCCTAAACTTTTGGTAGCTAGCACTACCAACTCTGTTGGTTCCATTGCTTTCTTGCCCACAGTTATCAAACAGTAAAGAGGACAGTTTGATATTCTAGGCAGGGGATCCAAGGACAAGCATCTGGAATTGTATACAGGGCAACCTTCTTTTTGGATCTTTATTCAGATCACTGGGACCACACATTATCAAGCCTACCTCGTTGCTAGCCTCAGAATCCCTTCTTTTTCCTGAAGAATAATTTGAAATCCATGAGGAAATTAAAGGAATTATAACCACAGAGAAGAGAATCAGTTGTCTGTCTGGATGTGACTTGGGCTCCAAATTGGGACAGAAGACTCATAACACATTATCTCCTGCCCCTGACACTCATTATTATTTTTTGGTGCGTATAACACTGTGTTCTCTAAAGCTTTCTTGATAGCTGGGACAGCAAGAACATTGTGTTAGGCAGAGGAATTGCCTTAAACAGGTCCTAGGCCTGTGACTCTTTTTCCAGTTTTGTGATTCCCTGAAGGGTGGGGACCCTGACTGACCTCTACCTGTATTGTTGGTGTATGACAATAACAATGGCAGTGATGAGATGATAATGTTGGAGCAGGATAACTCATTGGATTATTAGTTTGTGTATATTCTCAATATATTTCCCCTCCCTTCTTTGAAGCAGAGAGCCACATTTTCATTTTGTGTTTTCTTGCTTTGGGTGGGGGATGAAATGAGCTCTTTGTACATAATTCCCTTCCTGATTTTTGGTATCCAAAATCCATAATTCCCTTGCTGAGTTTTTGATATTATTGGTATTATGTTTTGGGGGCAACTTAATTTTATCTCACCTTCCAATACAGCCTGAGATAAGAACTTGTGTCTGGGCTTTGTAATGGGAGGTAGATTATAGGAAGCAGAAGGGAGGGGACAGGCCACGTGGGACAGGGAAGGAAGAAAATAAAGAGTATGTTACTGAGCTGAGTATTGTCATCAGCAACTGGGGTTCAATCCTGCTGGAGACCCTCTAAGAAACTGTGGAATGCACCTTGGAATTATCTCTCCCGATGCTGGGAGGCTGGGACATGTAATGGATTTCCATCCTCTACTAGTTGAAGGTTTCCTCTAGGAATGTTAACTGCCCCCTTCCTGGGCTGCCTAGCACCTTTGATAGGTAGGAATACTTGGTCCCTGATATATTATTCTCTGCTTTTTTAGGGCCTCAGCCAAAACGGAGACACAAAATGCAACATGCTAACATTGTTGTATGTATGTGTATGACTCCATAATAGTCTATCATTTTGTTTTATATAATCTATGAACCAACATCTTATATTTACTGCAGTTCTATTTTTATTAAAATGTATATGAAAGTTTACATTTTTATTCAGTATTGTTTGTATTTTTTATATTTTCTTAGGATACAGCTTATAAAAGTGGATTTATAGGGTCAAAGGGGTTAGGTTTTTTCTAAATTGCTTTTCAGAGAGGTTTCATTGACCTGTAGTCCCATCAGCAGTGTGAGAGAGCATTAAAGGTGAACTTAGGCAATGACCTGGCATGGGTGACTAAGAGAGGTTGTAAACTCTTATTGCTTAGAGGACTTTTAGCACAGTGGAGGCCTCTATTTATTTGGGGTAGGTTAGAGCACTATTCTATGTGAATAGAAAATGTATGAAGGACATTCATTCTGGATTCCTTGTCTTCCCTGGATTCTAAAAGTACTTCTTTATAGTATCAGCTGAAATAAGCATATACAAAACACAAAAAATAGATTCTTCAAAGATAATTCCAGTTTGAGATATTTAATAGAGTTTTCAAAGGTTCTGAATTTACCATCCCATCATTACACCCTTATTTTCTGTGTATCCATGTACTAAATGGGTTACCAGGTGCTCCATGTTCAAATTTCTAAGATTATGTGGGAAATGATAACCCAGATACATATTAGAACTCTTGGAATTTTAATTTACATGACCAAGCACCTTGTAGAAGTTCTGACAGTTGATTGACAGAATTGGAGCCCAGTTTCCCTTTGTCCCTTTTGTTTCCCAGGAGTTAAACTAGAAAATCACAGGAAAAGATTAAAAAATGGAGATCAAGAGAAAGAGGGAAAAACAAAGACCAGAATAAACATAATTTCAATTCATCCCCTGGATTAGTGAGCACAAACCATGCTTCTTGATTCGAGCTCAGGTGAAGGGTGAAATGCAGCCACATCTATATTTTCCAATGCCTTATCTGTCTTCCTTTTTGGTCTCTTTGCTTCTTTTATTTTATAGGCTCAACGCACCTTCATATCTATTATCAACAATAAATGGGCCTGGTATCATTGGAAATGTGAAAAATAGAATGTAAGAACTTTCAACCCCCCAAGTAAACCCTGGCTCCTCCATTATCTCTGAGGTTTCCCATAAGATCTCTTAAAAGTTTGTTGTTTTCCAATGCGAACACATCACACGCTGGGGCCAGTTGTAGGGTGGGGAGCAAGGGGAGGGAGATCATTAGGACAAATACCTAAGGCATGTGGGGCTTGAAACCTAGATGACAGGTTGATAGGTGCAGCAAACCACTATGCACATGTATACCCATGTAATAAACCTATACGTTCTGCACATGCATCTCAGAACTTAAAGCAAAAAGATAAAATAAAAGTTTGTTGTTTCCATGGAAGAGTTAGGTGAACTAATTTCCAAACCAGTTGATTCCCACCAGTGTCTAAGACAGGCCATTCCTCCAGAGCACCAGGTGGGGCTGTTGTGCTACTCAGTCCTGGCACCTGTCTCTTTCCAAGAAGAATATGAATATGGACATATATACCCAACCATCCAGAAACAAGGTTCTTAGTTCGTACCAGTCACAAGAGCAGGATGTTTGAAATTGGTATGGTCTTAGGGTTTCCAGAACTATGGGGGCCAGTGGAGCATGGGGGAAAAATGCAGTGTCCATTGCACTGTGTTCCGTTGCCTCCCCAAGCTTCTCCTTTTAAGCACAACAACTCACTGAAAGTGTTTTGTTTCATGGTGAGGTCTGCAGATAAAATAAGTGAAAAATGAAGCCCTCCTAAAGTAATAAAGAGGGAGCACCTTAGGAAGAAGAGACACAGACAAAACCTCTTTGCCGCAGTATGGCTTACATTTCAGGTTCCCAATCTCCTGGGAGTTTTATTCACTGATATTTTCCAAGAACCTAGACCCGTGGCCAGAACAATAGATGATCAATAAATACGTGTTGAATAAAAGAATGACTCCAGTTCCAGGGCTAGTCCTGGCCACTCTTTGATCACTTGGTCCCTCTGTGATTTCGTTTCCTCATCTGTTAATGTCTGATAGTGGGTGAGAGGAGAGGGGAAGGTTGTAATAGCCAGTCCCTGAGATCCTCTCTACTTGGGATGGTGCGTGGTTTCCATTTTCAAGGTCCTAGTTGGTTAAGCGACTTAAGTAGGCATCTTCTTTACTGTTTCCCAGAATAAACTAACCCATATAGGAAAGAGAACAGTTCCATTCCTGAGTATGGGCATCAGAGTATGAGCAAGTTGAATCAAAATAGATCTCTTTCAATTTTGGCTTTGCCCTCTGTTAATTTCAAGCTGTCCCTGAAATTCATATACATGGCGGTAATATGGTTCTAGTGTTTCTGTAGGTGAATAAACTTAATCCCATCTCTGTAAGGCAGCCTCTAGTTTGGCCTGGCCGGTGTTCCTTTCTGTTTGCTTTCTGTTCCTCGTTATGCTTTCCACTCCTATCAGTATCACTTAGCAATGCTTCCTCACCTTGGCAGTGGCAGTTCCTTCCAGTAACAGCCAGGGATACCAGTTTGCAATTTTGTCAACACTTGTAGAACTAGGTCCATTGTTCTCCCCCAGAAACACCATTGGCCATCATCTGGTTCAGGGGTTTGGGTCCCAGCATGGTGAGCCCTCCCCTTCAGCACCAGCAGAGAAGCAGCTCCTTTTCTAAGGGCTGCAGGTCAGCTCTGTGAGTGTCTGCCTTCAAGCTTTTAAGTTTTATAATTCTAATGCTTCCTTATAATTGCTACCTTATAATAGCTCCCTTATAATTGCTACCTCTTCAATACCTTAATAATATCCCCTTTAGCCTTTTCTGTTCCTAATACTGTTAATAATTCTTTATATTAAATTCTCTCTGTTAAAATAACTGGTGTGGTTTGTTGCCTAAGACTAGATCCTGACTGATATATGCCCTGGAACAAGGGAGCCAGGGGTTACCCCATGAGGTCATAGGTTCCTGGGCATATCAGGTTTTCTGCTTATATGCAAGTGAAGTGGCTCTAGCAGGCCAAAGTTAGCCCTCCAAAGAAGAGTCACCCATAGGGGTCGCTTGGGAAGAGAAAGTGCAACAAAACTGGAGGAGTGTGCAAAGAGCCTCCTGGGGGATCTGCACAGAGATGGTGGTTTCAGCTATGTGAACATATAAAAAGCCAACTTACCAACCGACAGGCTGCAAGGGCCAGATGGGTGATTCAGGCATGGTGCTTTGGGAGTTCCAGGAAGGGAAATGTCAATAAAATTAAGGAAAATCAGAAAGTTGCTCAGAGGAGGTTATGCTGGAAAGATAGACAGGGCTTTTCAGGCTGGAAAACTAGTCACAAGCATGGTCAAGGCAATTCCAGGGGCACAGATCACTTTAGGGAGCCTCATACACAAGGCCAAGGAACTTGGCTTTGCTTCTGTGTGGGCATCTTATCATGATATTGCCCTCAAAAATCATACTATATATATGATTCAGTCACTGTGTACACCACCCAGAAGGCCCCAGGAATAAGTCAGGGTTGAGACAAAAAGATTTGTTTGCTAAAGAAAGGGACTCGCCTTTCCCGCACTAGCTTTAGATGATCCTGAGATGGCACCCTGTCTGTGGGCTTTTCCGAGAAGAGACATCTGACTTGGTTTAATTTTTACCGAAATCTGCAATTGATAATAGGATGTCAGACAGTAGGAGGAGTGTTGATGGGTGATCTGCAGAGTGCTGGTCATGACATTTGGCTTTCCATCCCCTTTGGCTTTCCACCCATGCTGTCTTGATTTCTTTAGTGAAACAACTAAGCAATTGGACACACCTTGTCTGAATGCCTACTCCATATCTCTCCCAGACCCAGCTGGGGATAGTATGCATCATCTCCTTTACATAATAGATTTTCCAGGATGGTCCCAATTGAAAATATGTTGGTTTCAGAGTATCCAAGTATGCAAGAGCTGCTAATTCATGCCTCAGTATTAACAATATGGCTCTCTCAACTTTTAAATAATAGAAGTAATACATTGGCCTTAAAAGCCAAGAAAATTGGTGCAGCTCCAAATAAAAGTAGTAAATATATTCAGCCACAAAGTCACAGTGGCTTTGTTGCACAACATCAAAAGGCACAGGTTCTTCCCTCAAGGAGCCTGTGGTTTAGTGGGTGAAGCTTCCTTGTCTTGCCTTATGATTTGGTGTTTTGCACGCCAGTGTAGGCAGCTATCATAGAGGTAGGAACAGGTGAGCGATCCCCATCCTTCCTTTGGTCCTGTGGGTAAAGGGGAAAGGAAGGGAAGAGGGCAAATAAAGTGTGTGATGATGGGGGGACTGATTGGAAAAGTAGGAGGTTTGCTGGTTTCCCCCTGTTGGTGATTGGACCTAGCAGGCATGGCCCTCCTGGCAGGAATGAGGCTTAGAGAGTGAAAGCAGGTGTGCAGGAGGCTGCTGAATCACTTGGGAGAAGTGAAGTCCCCACTGTGACTCTTATCTCCAAACCCCACTTGCTCAGCGTGGACAAGGGTTCAGGATGAGATTCTGCATCTGTCCTCAACTGGGCATTACGGAATGTGTAACTACCAAAGGGGTAGAGGAAGGTGGAGGTGGAGAAGTTCTACAGAAAGGAGAACGTGAAGGCAGAAGCAGAGGGACAGCAGGAAGAGAAGAGAGGGTTCAGGAGGCAAGAGGAAAGGGGCAGGAGGCCTGGAAGACAAGGCCAGCACCAGAGGGCCTTGGTTCCCTGCCTCCCGGGGCAAAGACACCCGGGGTGGACCAGGAACCTTTGCTCCCTTTTGTCCTTACCAGCCCTGGAGAAGCACATCAACCCCCCAGGCTGTCCAGGCCCAGAGTGGGCTTTGGGAAGAAGGCTTGGAAGGAGATTTATTGGAAGGCCTGGGGGCTTTCCCTAGGCTGCAGAAATCATTTGAGGGCTGGGGAAAGATAGGTCTCAGGCCCCTTCCTGCCTCCAGGAGCCTGGCCTGCCTGGCTGCTGGCCACAAGAGCAGGGCCCATTTCTCCTCCCCACTGCACACCCCACAAGCCAGTCATCTGCCTTTTTTTCCCTCCCCCTTCTGCTTCCCCACCCCTTCAAGTTCTCAGAACTGGCTCCCATTAGATTCCAGGAAATGGCTGGTGCAACTTTGTAACCAAATCCGCTCAAATCCCTTTGTATATCTTTTCTGCTCCCTCGCCCCCTCCTTGGTGTCCTTCATGGCTGTGTCCGGTTACAGAGTAGGGACCGGCCAGGGCAGGCTGGCCCTGGCACATGCAGTCAGATCTGAGTCAGGCAACAGCACCCAGGGCCAAATTGTGGCAAAGCAAAGTGAGCCCTTCAAGTCTGGGGGACCCTGGACCTTTTCCCGCTCCACCAAGAATTTATCTGTGCAATGCTGGGCATGTTATTTTTCCTCTGGGGATCTCAGCTTTTCTCACCTGCAATGTTAGGAGAACCTGCCTTTGGCCAGCTCCAAGATTTATTGGTGACGGTCAAGTGGGAGAAAGCACATGTGTCTGGCAGGACACCTGGAGGACAGAGGGGGGTTCTGACTGAGCAACTTCTGTGTGGAGACCCAAGACCCCGAGAATTCTAGCCCAGGCAGGCGTCTGCCCATCTCTCACTTGTGGGACCCTGAGGCTGTCATTTGACAGCAGAAATAGTGATGCAGTGTAGGCCTTCTGCTTGTAGGGACACTTCTTTCTCAGAAAAATTTGTGGAGTTTTACAAAGCCTTGGTGTGGGTGCCAGAGATCTTGCTAGCAATTCAGAGGGCAGGCACTGAGCCTCTAGCCAGGGCTCCCCACTATGATTTAGGCCAAGGCTGGGATCAGGCAACAGGTGGCTTCCGGTGCAGCCTGGGTGACTGATTCTGGCCAGGGCAGCATCTAGAAACCTGTCGGGGAGATGGTTGTGGACAAGATTCTATTCTGGGAGGACACCAGAGTATCCCAGGCGAAAGGTGGCCAGCTGAGGTATTAAAAAAATGGATCAAACATCTACAGAAATAAAATTCTGCTTAAATCTTAAGTCTGGGGAAGAGGCAAAGAGAAGAAAGCAGACAGGAGGAAAATGAGGGAAAGTTGACAACTAAAAAGTCTTCAGACATGTATTTAGGGGTTTAGATGTAAGTGGATGTTCAAAATGAAGTCATCTGTGTAATCCAGTGTCCAGATGAATGGGAAGAACAGAGCTGGCACCAGCTAGGTTCCCAGGTAAAGCCTGGTGTTCTTTTCCCTTCCATGGATTCAGGGAACTTCACCGAGAAAACGGGCTTGCTGAAAAATTGCTTAGGGCGGGTGTGGCGGCTCACGCCTGTAATCCCAGCACTTTGGGAGGCTGAGGTGGGTGGATCATTTGAGGCCAGAAGTTTGAGACCAGCCTGGCCAACATGGTGAAACCCTATCTCTACTAAAAATGCAAAAAGTCAGCCGAGTGTGGTGGCGCACACCTGTAATCCCAGCTACTCGAGAGGCTGAAGCAGAATTGCTTGAACCTGGGAGGTGGAGATTGTAGTGAGTTGAGATCGTACCACTGAACTCCAACCTGGGCGACAGAGTGAGACTCCATCTCAAAATAAAAAGAAAAAAAGAAAAAGAGATATCACTTAGTCCACCCTAAAATGAGGAAAGTGGAGCCCAGGAGGTCCCATACCTCAGTGCCTATACCCCCCTAGACTGTGGGGAGAGAGGTGGCCATCACTCCTCATTAGGGGATTTCTTGGAAGTAGGTTCTCTGGAGTAATGAAGGAGATGGATTTGAGGAATAGCCTAAGGATGAGGCTGGGGAGGGGCTGGACAGGTAGGTTTCATCAAGGGCCTACGGCAGCAGTTCTCAAAGTGTGGTGCTCGAACCAGTGGCATCAACATCACCAGGAAATTTGTTAGACATACAAATTCTTAGTCCCTTCCTGACCTGCTAAAGCAGGACCTGGGGTGGGGGCCCGCCACCTGGGTTTTAGAATCACCCCCAGGTGATTCTGATGCTCTCTAGAGTTGGAGAACTGCCAGCCTCGGGTACTCAGGTGGGGCATGTCAGGAGGCTCAGTGCCGTCTTGACTGGAGACCATTTGAAACCCACAAAGGAGGCTCCTGAGTGAACTCTTTCTGTTCTTCCCTTCCCTCTCCATCAGCTACAGTGTTCTTGGGTCTCCTTCCAGCTGGGCACATCCCATAGCCACCCCTCTTGGGCCACAGCCTTATCTGCTTGTCCCAGATAAACAGTGAATTGGCCTAATCAGTCTGGCTGGACTGGCTGGCTCCAGGGAGGTCTGCTGGTGGTGCCACTAACAGGAATGGAGCCACTCACACGGCTGACCCCCTTCCCCACCCCATAGGCCCTGTCGCCACCGCCATCTCTCGTCTAGGGAATGCCAGGCCTCGGTTGCACTTTCCCTCCTTTGCTAATCAACCCTCAGCAACTTTATTCCCAAGACAGATAAGGGGTGACTATCTAGGGCTTCTGTAAAAATCACCATGGTCAAAGCCTCTGTCAAGATCAGGCTGTCTTCTGGGTGGCTGCTGAAGGAAAGAAAGAGGAATCGAGCCTGCCCCCAAACTTAACAATATGCATTTGCACCTCTCAACAATCTTGCAAGAGAACAGACACTTGGAATTGCTGCAGATGATCTGCCTTCACTAAGGATTTTGACTGGCTTTTGGCTACTGCCTTGCTTGTTATAATGGATGGTTAAGTGAGTTAACAGGGTGCGTTTTCCCCACATTGCAAAGAAGCAGAAACGGGCTCAGAGACGTTTGCTGACTTTCTCCAGGCACTAGAATTACCCAGTGGAGTAAGCTTCTTGGCTGGGGCTGGGACCCAAAGCCACATTCCTGGTGGTGTGGCAGGAACCAGGGCTCATGCCCATGAAGGCCCATCTGTGAGGGAGGTCGGCTGGTGGACCAGACGTGCCTCCCGGATGTTTTTCCCAGGCTCAGCCTGTGTGGCATGAAGGATGGGTTAAAGGGATTTTTAATCCTGGGGAAAATGACTGTCATTCAGGGCTGGCTCAAAAACTGGTAAAGTGTGCTGTGTGTGGAACTAAGCCACAGGGCCAAAAAGCACAGAGGGGTTTTCATGAGCTCTTGGGCAGCAGCTCTGAGGTGAGGTGGAATTGTGGGCTGGGAGCAAGGGATGGCAGGGGCTGTCAGAGGGGATGTTCAGATTGCGTAGCCACTGACACAGTGCTTGTTCTGGGCCACCCCTGCTCTGCTACCAGCTGTGGTTCCTTCTCCTTGCTGGGTCTGAGTTTTCTCCTTCATGTGCCTCCCTTCTCCAGAACTGGGAGGCAGGCAGACCTGAGTGTGTGAAGAGTATCTGGCAACTGCCAAGTTCATGGAGAAGCCAGAGGACTATTATTAGGGAAGAGTAGTTTAGGAGATGGTTGTACGTCTGGAGGGGCCAGAGGCAAGGGCTGGAGCCCTCTGTGTGTGGCAAATATGTTTTTCTTCTTATGGATCAGATGAACCTTTCTGGGCAGAGCCTCAGTAGAGAGCAGAGGGGCCTTCTGTGGCTGAGGCCAGCAGTTGCTGAAGCCCTATCCCTCAGCTGCTTGTCACCTCTCTCAGTACCTCCCAAGGCACCTTGGAGGATCCCTGGTGGCCCAGTGGGACAGTTTAGAAGTCCCTGGAGAAGCCTAATTAATCTGCCAGTTCTTAGGTCATCTGGAGTCCAGGAGCTGTGTCTCATTGTGAGCTCTCTGGAGGCTCCAACCGCTCTCTCAGGAGCCTGGCCAGAAACAAGTTGTCCAGGGCCTGCTTGTTTGCGGAGCCTGGGCTATTGCTCCACAGCACTGGGCTTGGCCCCTGTGACAAGAGAAACCCAGGCAGGAGCTCTTACCCCATGCAAGTGCCACTGGGGGATTAATTTCTCTTTGGGACTTGGGGGTTGTGGCCAATGCAGAGAAGCAGCAGCTGGGCTGACAGGAGTAGCTACATTTCTGGATCAGCCTTCCCCCTCCTCTGATTTCCCCTATTCAGGTCTCAGGAACCCAGACGTTGAAGTAATATTCTTGTGAGCAGTGGCGAATTCATACCAGTTTGGAGCAACTCGATTCTTGCCTTTCCAGAGGAAATAACTCGACTGAGGGGCATAAGGCAGAGGGAGAGACTGAGGCAAGTTTTAGAGCAGGAGTGAAAGTTTATTAAAAAGTTTTAGAGCAGGAACGAAAAGAAGTAAAGTACACTTGTTAGAGGGCCAGACAAGCAACTTGAGAGGTCCAAGTGCCCTGTTCTGTCCTTGACTTGGGGTTTTATACCTTGGAAGGTTCCAGAGTTTGCACTTCTTCTCCCCTGATTCTTCCCTTGGGGTGGGCTGTTAGTGAGAGGTGACAGCCTACTGGCAGCCGTCGCAGCCCTTGGCACCTCCTCGGCCTTGGCGCCCACTCTGGCCGTGCTTGAGGAGCCCTTCAGCCTGCGGCTGCACTGTGGGAGCCCCTTTCTGGACTGGCCAAGGCCGGAGCCGGCTCCCTCAGCTTGCTGGGAGGTGTGGAGGGAGAGGCGCAGGCGGGAACGGGGGCTGCGTGCGGTACTTGCGGGCCAGTGCGAGTTCCGGGTGGGCGTGGGCTTGGGGGGCCCGAACTCGGAGCTGCCGGCTGGCCCAGCGGGCCCTGGGCAGTGAGGAGCTTAGCACGTGGGCCAGCAGCTGTTGTGCTCAATTTCTCGCCGGGCCTTAGCTGCCTCCCTGCCGGGCAGGGATCAGGACCTACAGCAGGCCATGTCTAAGCCTCCCCGACCCCACCTGCGCCCGCGCCCCCGCCCCCGCCCCCACCATGGGCTCCTGCGCGCCTGAGCCTCCCCTAGGGCCGCTGCTCCCTGCTCCAGGGTGCCCAGTCCCATTGACAGCCCAAGGGCTGAGGAGTGCGGGTACATGGTGCAGGACTAGCAGGCAGCTCCACCTGCAGCCCCAGTGTGGTATCCACTGGGTGAAGCCAGCTGGGCTCCTGAGTATGGTGGGGACTTGGAGAATCTTTATGTCTAGCTAAGGGATTGTGAATACACCAATCGGCACTCTGTAGCTAGCTGAAGGTTTGTAAATGCACCAATCAGCACTCTCTGTCTAGCTCAAGGTTTGTAAATACACCAATCAGCACTCTGTATCAAGCTAATCTAGTGGGGAAGTGGAGAACTTCTGTGTCTAGCTCAGGGATTGTAAACGCACCAATCAGCACCCTGTCAAAACGGACCAATCAGCTCTCTGTAAAACAGACCAATCGGCTCTCTGTAAAATGGACCAATCAGCAGGATGTGGGTGGGGCCAGATAAGAGCATAAAAGCAGGCTGCCCAGCCAGCAGTGGTAACCTGCTCGGGTTTTCTTCCACATGGTGGAGGGTTATGTTCTTTCTCTCTTTGCAATAACTCGTTGCTGCTGGCTGTTTGGGTCCATACTTCCTTTATGAGCTGTAAGAACTCACCGTGAAGGTCTGAAGCTTCACTCCTGAAGCTATCAAGACCAATTGGGAGGAACAAACAACTCCAGTACGCGTGGCATTAAGAGCTGTAACACTCACTGCGAAGATCTGTAGCTTCACTCCTGAAGCCAACAAGGCTGCTAAACCCACCAGAAGGAAGAAAGTCCGGACACGCTGCCTTTTAAGAATTGTAACACTCACCGCGAGGGTCCTTGGCTTCATTCTCGAAGTCAGTGAGACTAAGAACCCACCAATTCCGGACGTATTAGGATGCACAGTGGCCTGCCAGCACCTAAGAGGGGTCGTATGTGCAGTGAGTTTACTGAAGTTGTGTACTTGCTCATTTGAGGCATTTTTCCCTTACCAGGCAAGTGTTCCTAGAGGAGTGTCATAGATCAGTTAAAGTTGGCCATTTTGCCTCTGAGAGCTCATGCGTGGGCCCACTCGCTTAACTCCTGAGATCTTATGAGGAAGCTGCTGCTGATCACCAGCTTCAGGTGTTTTCTATCTATTGGGAGACTGCCTTTTCTTGGCACCAGCTGTGACCAGTTATTATCTTAGAGAGACAGTGTAGCAACTGCCTGACAATCACTTGATGGTCACTGGACGTTGCTGGTGGGAGGGACCCCTCTCCAGCCCTGCTTGTATCTGCCTGACTACTTGCTCTAACATCCCTTACACTGGCTGCCCAGGATGTCAGACGTTCTGGCTCTCCACCTGGGAGCCCAACTCATGTTTTTGTTTTCTTCCATCCGTGAAGCAAGTTTGACAAGCACTACAGCCCATCAGCTCCTGCTGGTGACTCCTGACGGCCATGAGCACCAGGACCCTGAGAAGCCGTGTTTGAAAGGTACCTGGTTTTCTTTGCTTAGCCATATTTGACTTTTCTTTGAGAAGCACCTGTTTAACATTCCTGGCGATTAGGCTCCACATCAAGTTCTTCCTTATATTGAAATAAAAGCTGTTGTCTCGTAGTATTCTCCACCATGGAGGGTTCTTGTTTGCTGTATGTTGGGTCTCTTCCCTGGTAGAATTTAATCTCCATGAGAGCAGAGAGTTTGCTTAATTTAGAACAGTGCTTTGCACACAGTGGACGATAAACATTGGTTTAGTGACGGTATCTAAGAGTGATCTGCGTGCTGGGAAAGGCAGCCGTTTGTCCCGTGCCTTTCCTCGTGCCATCCCTCTCACCAGGAATGCCCTCCCTGGCTCCTGCTCTCCCCATTCCATGCCTGCTGCTTCTCTCCAAACTCTGAACCAGTCAGTCTATGGAGTCTTATTGGCTACCCACCACCTGCCACCATCAGTCCCTGGCCCTGCTCCCTGTGGACACCTGCTCTTACTTTATGAGATCCTGCTTGCTTGGCTTTCTTCTTTGGGTGATTTAAGGCGAGCAGGTCCAATTCAGGGAACAGCTTGAATGCTGAACTGTGACTGGCTGACTGTGTTGTTCTGTGATGAGTGCTGCAGACACAGATAGACAAGCACAGCCCCTACCCTTGTGGGTCCACTCAAGGTACTGCCTCAGTGGGATACGGGACCCAGCTTCTACTGGGTCCCAATTTTTAAATTGTCTAAAGTTTCACAAGCTGTTGCCAAACACAGCCGTTTGTCAAATCATAGTTGAACTGCAATGATAAACTCACTATAGACACAAGAGTTTGGCAAAAATTCACAAAAGCGTTCTGTGAGAATCCATTGGTCATACGGAACTTACAATAGAGTGTTGCTTACTTTATTATTAATAAATTGTACATGCCCTTGTATCAGCAACATTTATTTTATGTGTACAATCACAGGCTAGAGCCAGGGTCACCGCCATTTGCTGCACCAGCACGCCTGCCTCCTTAGTGCTCTGTGGCCCCCAAGATGCCCTGTTAACTTTCCTGGTTCTCATGGGTCATGCAGATGTTCTCAACCCCTTTCCAACCCTTTCCCAGGAGGGCAAAAGGAGAACAAGTGGAACGGGCAGGTAAAATCCATATGAGCCTCACCTCGCAGGGCATTCTGAGACAACATCTGCTGCAGCTGGGCTGCTAGCTGGCAGGACACTCTTCAGTCACGCTCTGACAGATGGATCCAAATAAATCAGTTCACAGCAGGAAAGGGCTTGGAGAGTTCCAAGTTTGTTGAAACCAGATCTGGTCTGGAGGGACAGAGAGAAGCCATTTCAGAGAGAGCCAGGAGGGACAGGTCTCAGGCCAGATAGGTGCTCCTGCTCAGAAAGGAGCCCAAGAGGCAGTTTCCCGGTGGGACCTTCTACCCTTTCCCCAGGAGCCCCTCTTAGCCTCTCCTTGACTGGACTTTTGAGACATTGATGGGCTACATGTGTGTAAGAGCGTGCAGCTGTCTAATTCTTGTGCACATTCCTAGACCTGTAGTGCCCAGGATCAACATGGCAGTTAAGGGAGGTTTGGAGGGCAGCATGAGCCACTGGGTCAAGTGTGCATGAAATTGACAGGCCTGGGTGCAACTCACCTGCTACTGGCTGGAGAAACTTGAGGCCCACTGTTGTCCTATCACCAGAGATGAGCATGGAGAAGAACTTCTGTGTTTAAAGATGTTTCTGTGGATGTCGTGTGTTCCAAGCAGACATTCAGTTGTGCTCTAGCTTATTTCATAGTGCAAAGAATCACAATTTTCCATTTCTGGAGTTTTCTTTCTGGGCCTGCCACAGTCCCCTGTTTCTGGATCAGAAAACATGAGAGTAGGGTTGTCTGTAACCCCCTTTGGTAACATGTCCCACTACCTCCAATCTGTGTTCTCATGCTGCAGTGGCAGTGTACAAAATCCTTTTGTCTAGTTCAAGCATCTCTAGCTGTGACTACAACACATTCCCTCTTATAACTAAAGAGCCTCTGAGCCCAGGGGAGCTTCCTGCTGCTCATGCAAATTTTCTTTTTCAGATTCATGGGAAATACCTAACGCCTCTTTCTTCTGAACGTGGGGACTGCTGTGGATGTTGGCAAGGGAGAGACAGCAGGGGAGGGGTGGATCTGGCCTTGCAGGCAGGTCATTTAGGCTCATGAGGCATCTAAAACGGGGCAGTTGAGCCTTGGATTCAGAGTCTGGAGTCTCAAGAGATGGCAGAGCAGCCCTGGAGTACCAGGTTGAGAGTACTAATTCCAGGCCAGTGCCAGCTTGCTGTCTGTCCTCTTATTGATGTATGGAATCCAGGCCACTGCTCCCTTGCCAGGAGCCACGTGAAATAAACCTGTCTTATTACTCATGCCTAAGCCAGTTTTGCTGGGTGCTGATCGTCGCCAGAGAGAGGCCAGAAGCCAGCAGGCGAATGGTGTCCCTGACGGAGACTTACTTCCCCGGCTGTCATTGGAGTTGGCTCAGAGGACAGGGTCTCATATCACTGTGCCCTCCCACGATCTCCTTGGCAGTTTCTCCTTTGAGAATTGACCAGGCCAAGCTCAGCCACACTGACATCACAGAGCCTGGTGGTGCCTGGGGTACTCATGATGGCAATGTCCAAAAATAAATGCTGTTGACCAATAATGGTTTGAAATGCAATTTGTCAGGGTGGAAGTGGGCAGGTCTGATGACAGCAGGTGTTGCTAATGGCAGTGAGGGGCAAGATAGATGGGCAAAGGCCACCTGAGGACTTTCCTTCCCTTACCCAGCACCCTCTGCCTGGCGGCTCAGTCTTTTTCTCATTTCTTCCCATAAGGAACAATAATACCATTGCCAGATGGGCATGTCTTCCTATATGGTTTTCAAATTATGTTTCCTTGGAGAGCTGTGCTGAGGATCACCTGAGAGCTTGGGAGAGGGGACTAAGTGGGACTGTAATTGTCATTTTATGCGCTAGGAAGGTGAGACACAGAATTTCAGTGAGGTGCCCAATTTGTAAGAGGCAGAGCTGGTTCTAGAACAGGATGTTCTGATCCTGGACTCAAGAGTTTTTCTCCTCTGTGGCAGGTTTCCTCCTGCCACTCCTCCATGTTATGCCCCATGCTTCACCAAGTGCCCATGGCTTAGGTTAATGCCTGGTAGACCTGAAAAACCAATCCATTGTTTTATTAGGAATAGGTAATGTGGATGGTCAAAAAGGAGAGACTTTTGAGTGGATTGCATGGTGACTTTTAATGTAGAGTTAGCAGATTTAGCAAATGAAAATATGGATGCCCGGTTCAATTTGAATTTCAGGTAATCAGTGAATACTTTTTTAGTATAAGTATGTCCCAAATATTGCATAAGACATGCTTTAGATTAAAAATATGAAATTCAAATTGAACTGGATGTTCTGTATTTTATCTGGCAATCCTATTTTAATGACCCCCAAACTATGCCATGAGAACATCATTTTCATCACTGCTAAGACCATCTCTATATTAGAATATTAGAATTTGCTAGCCGAGGAAGATGACTGAGAAATTAAGGTTGGGAGCTGACTTTCAGGGTGACTTTGAAGTTAATGCTGTATAACTAGGGGTTAGGTGGGGACAGGTTGAACTAATAACCCTAGGACCCTTCCAGTTTATGTGATGACTGCATGTCCAGCCATTAGCTTTTTATCATCCCATAGCTCTTGGATGCTGTATTCTGTTTTTGTTTCACTTCGTTATGTTTTCTACCCTTTTTTGCCTTTGCGCTTCAGTTTGTTTAATTTCTATTGACCCATCTTCAAGTTCACCAATTTTTTCCTCAGCTGTGTTGAGTCTGTGAAGAGTCAGCCACTGGTTTTAGCAGCAAGAACCAGCTCCATACATGGAATAAAGTTGTAGCTGGAGGAACTGGTCATGAGAAAGAACTTCCTATGGTGGAGGATGTGATGTCCTAGAAGAGAAGACTGAGGGAATCTGTGCTCTAAGTCCGCTACAAGGAGTCTTTTGGGGAGTGGGGAGAGAGGGGAAGGTGGTTCCCGTTTTTTCTAGCTCAAACATTTACTGCGGTTCGGAAGTGAAGGGAGGGGTTTTTCTGCAGTTACTCCTAAGGTGCCAAAGCAGGACCCACCTGGAAACTGGGCAAAGCCTTGAACCCAGTAAAAGATAAATGGGAGATGAAAAATGTTAGAAGGAGTCAAGGTTAGAAAATTTCTAGCCTAAAAAAAAAAAATCTTTGTGCCCAGATATGGGGGTAAGGGCTGGATCTGCTGGCTCAAAGCCTCTAAGCACAGCTTTGTAGTGATTACGGTACTGGTTTAGGGAGGCTTGCAAAGTGTCAAGAGGTTAGGTAGGTCCTGGAGGTGATTATATATATTTTAAAGACCGTAAATACCTGCTCCTTTTTGAGTACCCAGCGCTAACACTCTGTGGTAGTAACTCCAGTGACTGTAATGTTAAACAGGGCTCAGTCCCTGTTTTATGTAGTTTTTAGTCAAGAAATATTTGGGATCTTCCCCCAAATTTTTGTATTATGCCACCGCTTTTTTCCTATTATTCATATTTTAGCTTAAATATTAACTATGGTGACAGGCGTTTCCTAAAAGTACAGTCTGCAGTACCTCTTCATTTCACGCAGTCCTACTGCAATCATGAAGACTTAGTATGTTTTTGTTTATCTATTGCTGATTGACTATCTCCTCCTCCTTGAATGTGAGTCCCACAGGGAACTGGAGCAGACTCTTCCCTGCTGTATTCCCTTGCCTGGCAAATAACAGATATTCAATAAAGTTTATTTGGTGAATGAAGAAAAGGAAAATTATCTGACTAGAGTTTTGTTGTGATAGAATGAGCTAACATTTGATCTAAAGAGAACCCCAGAACTCTTTTTAACATTTTGCTGTGTTTTTGTTCAGTTTCTTGTTTAACCGTCTAACAAGCATGGTGCAAAAGCAAAAGGCAGAAAATAGTCTCAGCCCACAAGCTTTTAAAGCACCATGTCTGTAATTCTTTTTTTTACAGTGATGAATACAGAGAGCTTAATGGCTGCTTTTCTGAGTGATTGATTAATTAAGGTGTAAGCTCAGGGAGGCTCTGACCCAGTGGACCATTCCTTTGTGAGCAGTTGTTTCCCTACTGCAGTTCTGTGTGGTGAATGAGCGTAGAGTTCCTGGAAACTTTAAAGGACAAAGAACATGAATTCACAAAATAATATATACATGGGAATATATTTATCTGATTGAAAAAGCTACAATTTTATATTTAAATGAATCAATTTATAGCAATGCTTTATGAAACATATCTCTTATGGGAAATAACTATGATTTTAGACACCCAAACAAATAATAAAATCCAGCAATCGTTATCAGTTTTGTTAAGTTTCTCTCTGAGTATCTGGCTGAGCTGCTTAAAGAAACAGAGCCCTTTGCAGTTTTAAGGTCAAAGGTCCTGTGGCTACAGGTGCTAGGGTCAAAACACAGTTTGACCCCAGATCTTTGTAAACTAAACAGACCTGACTTTTTGCCCAAAAGAAACAGAATAAGAGAGTGTGGTGCAGGGAGTAGGGCAGAGGGACCCAGAGAAAGAGACCTAGAGGTAATTGATTAATTCATTGGTTTAATCAGTTATTTATTCTACTATGTTTATTATGAGAGTCCACACACATTGCTGCACTGTATGGAGCCTGGTAAGATAAGTCAGATAAGACTTCTGACCTTGTAGGATGGCGCCTTAACAGGGAAAAGGATGCAGGTGTCGAAATTGGTTTGCGGGAAGGTAACAGATTTGGGCTGAGATATATTGGTTTTGAGATAGCCAGACACAGAGCTGGAATTATCCAACAGTCACTGTAGCAACCATGAATAAGGCCTTTCCTCTGGGCTCTGGACTCACAGATCCACCAGCCTAGCTGGAATTTCCTTTTGGACATTTCAAATTTAATGCATTCAAAGCCAATTTCCCCCCACCTCTATGAGCTCCTCCTCAACTGTTCTCATTCTCTGTGGCACCACTGGTTACCCAAGCCCAGGAGCCTCCCTGACTTCTCCCTGTCTCTCATTCTCCATTTCCTACTCACCCAAACCAAAGTTATATTGATTTCATCTCTGAAACACCTCTCGAATCTTCATCTTCCCATCTCTCTCCATCTTAAATTCCATTCTAGACTGCCATCACTTCCCATCTGCACCCTCTCCCCTCTACAACGTGTCTGCCTGCCCCACTCTGGTCTCTTTCTCTACTCTCTCCTTGTTACACACCTACTGTAGAGGTGTCAGAATGCTAATCCAATCACACCAATGCCGTGGTTAACACGCTTCAGAGCTAACCCTTGCTCTCAGGAAGAAGACCACATTTCTAATGTCGCTTCCAAGGTCCATCATGTCTGGCCCTGTGACCTAACCTCCTGTCCACTTCTCCCTACCTTTCCGCTGTTTCAACCACGTGGACCTTCCTCCACCTCTCATACTTGTCTCTTTTCTTCTTCTACAAGGCTTTTGACATGCTGTCTGAATAGGCGGAATAATGACCTCCCAAAGATGTCCACAGCTTAATCCTCAGAACCTGTGAATATGTTTCATCGCATGGCAAAGGGGAAATAAGGTTGCAGATGGAATTAAGGTTGTCAATCAACTGACCTTAACATAGAGAGGTCATTCTGGATTATCCGGGTGGGCCCAGTGTAATCACAAGGGCCCTTAAGAGTAGCAGAGGGAGCAGAATAAAAGGTTGAAATGATTTGATGAGAGATGGACTCAATCAGACATTGCTGGCTCTGAAGATGGAATGGAGCCGAAAGCCAAAGAATGCAGGCAGCCCCTAGAAGCTGGAAAAGGCAAGGAAACAGATTCCCCCTAGAGCCTTCAGAAAGCAATGCACTTCTGCCAATATCTTGATTTTAGCTCAGTGAGACTAGCATCATGTGTCTAAACTATAGAACTGTAAGAGAATAAATGTGTGTTGTCTTAAGCCACTATGTTTGTGGTGATTTGTTACAGCAACAACAGAAAACAAATACACATGCTGTCCCTCTGCCTGGAAGACCCTTCTTTGTCTTAGTTGTCAACTCCTCAGATCTTAGCCCAAGTGCCATTTCCTCAAGGAGTTCTCTTCAGAGCCTCCTGACTGTATTATACTTTCTTTTATAATAGCCATTCAAAGCTTCATTTTCCTCTCCTTTTAAAATAATTTGCTATCATTCCAGCTATGTGTTTGTTTATATGACAGGCAGCATGGCATGCTGGTTAAAAGCATAGATGGGCCCCGTAGCCCGGTGGCTTATGCCTGAATCCTGTCTCCACTACCTGTTGTCTGTGTGATCTTGTGCAAGTTACTTAACCTCTCTACATATTGCCTCAGTGATCTCACTGATGACCCAGGAATAATAGTACCTTCCCATAGGACTATTGTAAGAATTAAATGAATATTGCCTCAGTGATCTCACTGATGACCCACCCAGGAATAATAATAGTACCTATCCCATAGGACTATTGTAAGAATTAAATGAATAAACAAAGTGCTTAGAACGGTTTCTGCTGTCAAGTATATACTCTTAATGTTGATCTCTCTCCCTGTATGATTGCATTCTCTTTAAGGACAGGGATCATGGCTACTTCCTCTTGCCACTTTATTCAGCACCTACACAGGGTTTGGTATACAGTAGTAGGAGTTCAATATATACATATAGAATGAATGAATGAATAAATGAATGAGAGAATGAATGAATGCATTCAGAATTGGAGCTTGGGAGATGGTAGATCTGAAAATACATAGGAGAAACGACTCTTTTCCCAAATTGGTTACTCTAAAGGTAGCGTTTCTTAATCTCGGCACAATTGACATCTTGGGCTGGACAATACCTTGGGATGGGAGCTGTTTTGGGCACTGTAGAAAGTGTAGCAGCATCCTTGGCTTCTACCCTCTAGATGCTAATAACAACCCGCCATGTCCCACCCCACCCACATACCAGTTGTGATAACTGAAAATTGTCTCAGACGTTGCGGCATGTCCCAGGGAGGGAAAAATCATCCCTATGTTGAGAATGGCTGCTCAGTGGGTACAGCTGTCACACCAAACAGCGACCTCAGTGTGGGTGAGCATGTGTGTGCAAGGCTGTACTCTGCCATGTCTGCCTGGCAGGACTCCAGGAGTTACCTGCTGCACAGCATCCTCAGCACTTACTTGCCCCAGCTTAGCTGCTCTAGGCCTCTGAATGTGGAGTGCAATTTGGTGTGAGAACAAGGATAGGGTTGCCCTTCTTAAAGCTACGACACAATCATTTCCCGAATGCAGGAAGGGTTTATGTCAAAGCATATAATTCTTGAACTTTTCAGAAAATAGATTTTCATGCTAATCTGAGTTCTACAAAGATTTTAATAAATGGGATAAAATTTTGGATATGCAGATGACTTTCCTCTCTGGCCTCCTTCTTTCATTATCAGCTTGAAAATACAAGAAACCCATTGTTTTCCCGCCCCCGTCCCCCATAAGTAGTTCTCTTTAAATGCTGCTTATCCTCAGAAAAGGGCTACTTGGGTAAATTCTAGCAGGTAAACATATTAATTCCCAGTACTGGGTGCAGAGATGGGAGGTTGAAGGAGGTGGTAAAAGCCCTCTCTCCAGAGAGTGGTATAAACAGATTGAAGTGCAATCTCCATGGATTGGACTTTATGGATATGGAGACAGGGGGATAAACCCACAGCATCCATCCAATGGGCCACTGCTTAGAGAATGAGAACCCGCATTCTTTTCCGTACCACTCTTTATACTGTGACCTGCAGGTCCTTCCTCAGTAGAAAAACCTGAAAATGGAGAGTTTAAGTGGAAAGCAAGATAACCCTGACCTCTAAAGGGGATCCTGAGGAAGGAAAGAACCAAGAGCAAAGTCAAAGGTGCCTCAAAGAACCTCAGGAAAAACCAGTTGCACCACTCTCCATGGCCACTGGAAAGGTGGAGGAGATAAGCTGAATCTCCCCAGGCAAGCTTGGGAAAAAAAGGAGCCCAGAAATAGGGCTGAGTCTATTTGTAAAGTGGAGGTGGAGCCAAGTTAACACTGCAGGTCTCCTGCCCCCAAGAGAGGTCTAGTGACAGGTCACTTTCCTCAGGGACTATTCCCATGGACTGTATTTATTACAGTCAGCAATACAAAAACTAATCTCATCCCCAATTACATATCTGTGTTTTAGATGCACTGTAATGTGACAAATCTCTTAGGGTTTGTGAATGCAGTTTCTTTTTCCTTGCACATTGGTGCATTGTTGCAGGGGTGGTTTGTGCAAGCCGTGGGACTGGTGCCCAGAAGATCAAATGGAGGAGAGATGAGGATCTCGTAGGAGAATGAATTTGATTTCAGGAGGTAGGGCTAAAGAGACAAAGGTGATTGTAGAAGCCATGGGACGTTTTGAGCAGAAAAGATGGAATGTGGCCAGGTGGATCAGCCCAGGCAAAATAGAAATCCAACAGGCCCATTTTAAAGGAGGACAAGTAGGGAAATGATTTTCTCAAGGCCAAATATCAGAGTCAGTAACAGAGATGGATGCCGTAAGCAATCAATTGCTTACCGTAGTGTCATCAACTGCATTTGCTAGCTTCATTAATATTCAAGCCACTTAATGATTTCAGAATCAACTATACAAGATAGGGAATAATTTATAACGGTTTTAGTTTTTACTTTAATGGGACAGTAATTTATTAACAAGTTGCCAAGAAATTATAAGATTCTTTGCAAACAATAACATATTATTTTCCTATATAGCCAGTGTTTTGTTTTCAGAAAAGGGAAACACTTGTTGAAAAAAAATTATTATAAATTGTATATATTTTATTATTAATGAGACATTTTATTTCCATCCTGTATTGGATAGGTTTGGCTTTTGGAAAGGAAACTTAGATCCATTTGTCTGAAGAACTTAAAGGAGGCAGTCTACAAGATCAACATTAGGGTGGCCACTGTGACACTCTTCTTTTTAGCTCTTGCACTTCTTTCTTAGAAAAGTCAACAGGAAAAATAGGAAGATTTCTGTTGTACTCTCCCTTGGTCAAACCTCATATGAAAAATATATTTTACCTCTGGGAACCACATTTTAAGAGAGACACATTCAGACACTAAAAAACTGGTTAGAAGAGGAGCCAAAGGAGGAGTCTAACCTGTTATCAGGGATGTGGGAAGAAACCCTGAGCTGGTGAACCAGTCCCTTCCTCCTCAAAGCCTATGTATTTGTCTGGTTTTTTTTTTTAATGTATGTATGATTTATTTATTTATTGTTTTGATTATACTAGTGGCAGATGCTGCCAAATGTTCTGTTGGAAATACTGAGAAATGTTCTTTAGATTTTGAAACTAAGAGGTCACAGGTGAACTTAGAACTTTTGGTAGAAAGGACATAAGGGGGGTAGAGAGAGCAGAAGCCATATTGAGGAGTGTATCAGAAGCGTAGAAGTAGTTCAAGTAATCTCTATAATCCTTTCTAAATCTGTAACTTTATCCTCTCTTCTCACAATAATTTATATCCCCCTTAAGTCCACCTGTTGAGGGTCTTCAGAATTTGCTTTTGCCAAAGGGATGGCAAAGCATCTGGGCCTGCAGTGCTTCCTTTCCCCCCCTACAGGCTGGTCTTGAACTCCGACCTGCTTGTTCTGGCTTTTGGTTACTATTAGACAATCAAGATTTTCTCCCAAAACACTCTCCCAAGAATTAAGGCTGCTGGATAGGACTTGGCTCTCTGCCACCTCTCCTTCATAGAGGTCCCATCACAAGATTTCCTTCAGTAGCCATAAAAGCTGAAAGTGAACAATTAAAGCCTGTTGCCTAGACCCCTATTTCAAAATATTCCTTATAGTGTAATCATAAGTCTTAAAATGGTCTGAATGAGTCATAAAAGTAAAATCTTGATTGTTTAAATCTTTATAAGTTTTACTTTCTGTATAACTTTGATTCATGACCTCAAAGACAGAGTAATGTTTTCCTGTATTCTAACTCATTACTTCCTGTCTTAGTCCAGTTTGTGCTGCTATAACAGAATGCTTGAGACTGGGTAAGTTATGAAGAACAGAAATTTATTGGCTCACAGCTCTGGAGGCTGGGAAGTCCAATATCAAGGTGCTGGCACCTTGCTAGGGCTTTTTTGCTGCATCATAGCATGGCAGAAGGCATCACATGGTGGCCAAAGAGAAGGCAGAGAGATAGTGAAAGAGAGCAAAAGATGGAGTGAGCCCACTCCTGAGATAAGAAATCTACTTCTGTGATAATAGTGTTAGTCCATCATGAGTGTGGTGACCTCATGACCCAAACACCTCTTAAAGATCTTACCTCCCAAAATTGTCACAATGGGGCAATTAAATTTCAACATGAGTTCTGACAAAAAGAAATATTCATATCATAGCACCTCCTCTCTTCATTCCTTATTCTCTTCTTTCTTTCTCCTTCCCTTCCTCTATTCTTCCTTTTTTTCTTTTCTTTTTTTCTTACCGTTTAGATAGTCTTATTTCTGTTTGCCCTAAAATATTTTTAAAAAAAAGTTCACCAGTAGTATATGAATGCATTATCATTGCAGGGAAGGGAAAACTGTCAGTAATACAGATCTTAGGTTTCTTTCTTAGATGCAGTGACAGTTATTGGGGTTTGAAATACATCTTCTACACCCTTGCCACTCAAAGTGAGGTCTGAGGAAGGCCAGCATCCAAATCCGTGGGGTTCTCTTTTGAAGTGCAGAATTTCAGCTCCATCTTAAGCTCAGTGATCCAAAATCTGCATTGTAACAATGTCTCCAGGTGATTCCTATGCACAATGAAATTTGAGAAGTGTTCTACTCTAGATAAGTAGCTTTTAAACAGTTTGGATCACTTGCTCCCACCTTTAAAAAAAGATTTTGAGTATATAGCCTAATATGTGTACTTATGAATTGTATAGTTGCTTTTCTATTAATATTGCATATCATTAAAGCTTCTTGTAGACAATATATAGTTGGGACTTCTTTTTTATTCGTTCTGACAGTCTCTTACACTTAAAGTGATTAACATAGTTGTATTAACATCTATCATATTTACAACAATTTTCCACTCATTTTCCTCATTCTTTGTTTCTTTTTTGTCTTCTACTTTTTTTCTGCCTTCTCTTATTTTAATTGAATATTTAATATAATTCCATTTTCTCCCCTTAGTGTATCAATTACACTTTTTAAAAAGTGGCTGCCCTAGAGTTTGTGGTGTATATTTACAACAAATTCAAGCCTACTATCAAATGACACTATACCATTTTATGGGTGGTGCAAATACCTTTTAACAACAAAGTATTCTTAATTCTTCCTCTTGTCCCTTACAACATTGCTGTCACTTATTTCACTTATCCATAAGCTATAATTATCAAATACATTTTTGGTAACATTATTTTGAACAAATTGTTATCTGTTAGATTAAGATAAGAAAAATAAAGCATTTTATTTTACCTTCATTTAATCCTCTCTAACACTCTTTCTTTATGTAGATCCACGTTTCTGACCTATATAATTTTCCTTTTCTCTGAAGAACTTAACATTAATTGCAGGTCTATTGATGACAAATTCCCTCCATTTTCATTTGTCTAAGAAAGCCCAGTCTTTATTTTACCTTTGTTTTGAAGGATATTTTTGCTGAATATAAAATTTTAGGTTGGTGGTATAAATGGAAAATAAAATTTCAGAACCCTGAACTCACTATGCCATAGGGAAAAGTTAAGCTTGGAACTGAGTGGTGCAAACTGCCTCCTATTTTGTTCCTAAATATAGATAGCCGCAAAAATAGAAAGGCCACATACACCCCTGGGGTCAGGGGGCTCCCTCACAATTTGCTCACAAGAAAACTTTTTTGGGGGCTGAAGATCTTTACCCTAAAACAGAGTTCTGTTGAATTTCACCCTGACAATGTAAATCAACAGCTTATCCTCACAGGTACAGGACAGACAGGACTAGAAGTCATTCCTCCATTCACCTGAGATGAATGTGTATTTCACTACTTCCTCTACTCTATGTTTGATTCTTTGATGTGAAAATTCAGATTCACTGAATGACAGATGAATGCATAGTTTTCTGTTCCTCTAACCCTCTGTTAGGCTATTTTTGCACTGCTATAAAGAAATACCTGAGACTGGGTAATTTATAAAGAAAAGAGGTTTAACTGGCTCAAGTCTGCAGGCTGGACAGGAAACATGGTGCTGGCAACTTCCAGTCTTCTGGGAAGGCTTAGGGAGCTTTTACTCATGGCAGAAGGTGAAGCAGGAGCAGGCATGTTACATGGAAGCAGTGGGAGCAAGAGAGAGAGTGAGGGGCAAGATGCCACACACTTTTAAACAACCAGATCTTGCAAGAGCTCACTCTCATGAGGACAGCATCAAACCATGAAGGATCTGCCATTACTACCGGAATCCTTCCCACTAGGCCCCAACTCCAACTTTGGGGACCACATTTCAAAATGAGATTTGGTCAGGACAAATATCTATACCATCTTCTGCTCTTAGCCCCACAAATCTCATGTCCTTCTCGCATTTCAAAATACAATCTCAATAGTCCTCCAAAGTCTTAACTCATTCCAGCATTAAGTCCAAAGTCCCAAGTCCTAAGTCCAAAGTCTCATCAGGAAATGATTTCCTTAAATCTATGTGCCTGTAAAATCAAAACAAGTCATTTACTTCTAAGATACAATGAGGGTACTGACACTGGGTAAACATTCCCATTCCAAAGGGGAGAAATTGGCCAAAAGAAAGGGGCTACAGGCCCCATGCAAGTCTTAAACCTAGCAGGGCAGTCATTAAATCTTAAAGTTCCAAAATCTCCTTTGATTCCATGTCCCACATCCAGGGCACACTGCTGCAAGAAATGGGCTCCCAAAGCCTTGGCAGCTCTGCCTCTGTGTCTTTGTAGGGCAAAGTCCCCATAGCTGCCTCACGGATTGGAGTTGAGTGCTTGTGCTTTTTCCACATGCATGATGTGAGCTGTGTGGAGGATCTATCATTCCAGGGTCTGGAGAACAGTTGCCCCTTCCCTCAGTTCCACGAGGAAGTGCCCCAGTGGGAACTCTGGGTGGAGCCTCCAACCCCATATTTACCCTCAGAACTGCCCTAGTAGAGGTTCTCTGTGAGGGTTGCAGCAGGCTTCTGCCTGGACACCCAGGCTTTTCCATACATCCTCTGAAATATAGGATGAGGCTGCCAAGCCTCCTTTACTCTTACACCCTGCGAACTTGCAAATTTAACACCACGTGGAAGCCACAAAGGCTTATGGCTTGCAACCTCTGAAGCAGTGGCTAGAGGTGTACCTGGAGCCCTTTGAGCTGAGGCTGGATCTAGAGCAGCCTGGCCATGTGGCAGACACAAAAAAGCATTATCAGGAGAGAAATTCAAGCAGGCTGCAAAGCAGCCACTTGTTAGAGATATTCGCATGATTGAAAGAAAGCCAGATGCTGGTAGCCAAGGCAATGGGGAAAAGACCGTGAAGGCATTTTAGAAGTCTTCCAGTCTGACCCTCCCATCACAGACCTGCAGGCCTATGAGGAAAGAATGGTTTTGTAGGCCAGGCCCAGAGCCCTGCTGCCATTTACAGCCTTAGAATACTGCTCCCTGCATCCAGGATGCTCCAGCTCCAGCCTCAGCTAAAAGGGCTTCGGGTATACCTCCAGCCACTGCTTCAGAGGTTGCAAGCCATAAGCCTTTGTGGCTTCCACGCGATGTTAAATTTGCAGGCTTGCAGGGTACAAAGGTAAAGGAGGCTTGGCAGCCTCAACCTAAATTTCAGAGGATGTATGGAAAAGCCTGGGTGTCCAGGCAGAAGCCTGCTGTAGCCCTCACAGAGAACCTCTACTAGGACAGTTCTGAGAGTAAATATGGGGTTGGAGGCTCCACAGGGAGCCCACACAATTCCTCATGGAGCTAGGGGGAGGGGCCACTGTCCTCCAGACCCCAGAATGATAGATCTACCAAGCAGCTCACATCATGCACATGGAAAAAGCACAACTTTTTCAACTCCAACCCATGAGGCATCTACAGGGACTGTGCCCTACAAAGACACAGGCAGAGCTGCCAAGGCTTTGGGAGCCCATTTCTTGCAGTAGTGTGCCCTGGATATGGGACATGGAATCAAAAGAGATTATTTTGGAGCTCTAAGATTTAATGGGCCAGGTGCGGTGGCTCATGCCTGTAATCCCAGCACTTTGGGAGGCCGAGACAGGTGGATCATGAGGTCAAGGGATCGAGACCATGCTGGCCAACAAGGTGAAACCCCATCTCTACTAAAAATATAAAAATCAGCTGGGTGTGGTGGCACACGCCTGTAGTCCCAGCTACTTGGGAGGCTGAGGCAGGAAAATACCTTGAACCTGAACCCAGGAGGTGGCGGTTGCAGATAGCCTAGATCATGCCACTGCACTCCAGCCTGGCAACAGAACGAGACTCCATCTCAAAAAAAAAAAAAAAATTTACTGACTACCCTGCTAGGTTTTGGAATAGCATGGGACCTATAGCCCCTTTCTTTTGGTCAATTTCTCCCTTTCAAAATGGGAATATTTACCCAGTGTCAGTACCCTCATTGTATCTTGAAAGTAAATAGCTTGTATTGATTTTATGGGCACATAGATTTAAGAAACTCATTTCCTGATGAGACTTTGGACTTAGGACTTGGGACTTTTGACTTAATGCTGAATGAGTTAAGACTTTGGGGGACTATTGAGAAGGGATGATTGTATTTTGAAATGCAAGAAGGACATGAGATTGTGGGGCTAAGAGCAGAATATGGTATGGATATTTGTCCTGATCAATTTTTCAAACTTTTACACTCTTTCTCTGTAAATATAACTTCCAACTTTAAGTCATTTCTTTGCTCCTGCATCTGAGATAGGCTGTTAGAAGCAGCCAGGCCATATCTTGAGTGCTTTGCTGTTGAGCAATTTCTTCCATCAGATACCTTAAGTCATTACTCTTAAGTTCAAACTTCCACAGATCCCTAGGACATGAACACAGTACAGCCATGTTCTTTGCTAAGACATAACATGGGTGACCTTTGCTCCAGTTCCCAATAAGTTCCTCATTTCCATCTGAGACCTCAGCAACCTGGATTTCACTGTTCATATCAGTATCAGAAATTTGGTCACCACCATCTAACCTGTCCCTAAGAGTTTCCGAACTTTCCCTTATCTTCCTGTCTTCTTCTGAGTCCTCCGAACTTGTTAAGCCTCTGTTTACCAAGTTCCAAAGTTGCTTCCACATTTTCAGGTATCTTTATACCAATGTCCCACTCTCACGACCAATTTTATGTGTTAGGCTGTTCTTGCAGCCTAACTTCAAGAACAATGCTATAAAGCAATACTTGAGACTAGGTAATTTATAAAGAAAAGAGGTTTAATTTGCTCATGGTTCTGCAGGCTATATAGAAAGCATGGCACTGGCATCTGCTAGGCTCCTGGGAAGGCCTCAGGGAGCTTTACTCATGGCAGAAGGCAAAGTGGGAACAGGAACATTACATGGCAAGGGTGGGAGCAAGCGAGAGAGTGAGGGGCAAGATGTCACACACTGTTAAACAACCAAATCTTGAAAGAACTCACTATCACAAGGACAGCAGTAAGCCACGAAGGATCTGCCCCCATGACCCAAACCCCTCCCACTAGGCTCCACCTCCAGTAGTGGGGACCACATTACAGCATAAGATTTGGAGAGAGCAAACCCCCAAACCACATCAACCCCCTCTTTTCACATGTAAAATGTAAATTCAGTGAACACTGATCAAAGCCTCAAAAGAATGCAATCACTTGCCTCCTCTATCTACCCTCCCTGTTTTTCCCTTTCCTTTCCTCCCTACTGCTCATTCTTTCTACTAGAAATATTGAAGTCCCCAAACCCTCTTTGGACAAAGCACAGATCACAGATGTTCATGTGATTTTGTGTTCTTTTTTCCCAGGCACGTCTTCAACCTTGACAATATAAATCTCTAAATTGACTGAGATTTGCTTCAGTCATTTTCTTTGGTTTTACAGTGGTTTCTTATTTCAACACTTTAAATATTTCACTCCATTACCTTCTTGCTTGCATAGCTTCTGAAGAGAAGTCCAATCTAATTCCTATTCTGTTCCCCTGTAGGTTAAGATTGTATTGCCCCCTCTGGCTTCTTTCAAGATTTTCTCTTTGTCTTTGATTTTTTGCAGTTCACATATGATATGCCTATTGTATATATTTTTTTGTATTTATTTTGCTTAGTGTTTTTTTTGCGGGGGGGGGGGGGGGGGCGGGTGCTTCCTGGGTCTGTGGCTTGCTGTCTGTCATTAATTTTGAAAAATTCTCAGCCATTATTACGTGAAATATTTCATTTCTTCCTTTTTTTCTTTTTTCCTTACTGGTATTCTCATTGTGTATATATCTTTTATAATTGTCCCACAGTCCCTGAATATATTGTTGTATTTTTTTGTTCTTTTTTTACCTGCATTTCAATTTTAAAAGTTTTTATTGACATTTGTTCAAGTTCACTGATTCTTTCCTGGGTGTCAAAGGCCAAAATTTTCTCTAGTGTTCTTATTTTTGTCTTTCCTGTTGTCTTTAGGCTTTCCTAGAAATCCCTTAAGTAGGGTTTGAAACGTACATTTCTTTGAACTGCAATACTCTGTTATTATAACATGCATTATTGATATGGTAAAATGTGGGAGGAAGGGAAACAGTCTGTAGCACTCTGGCTGGGTCTCAGTCTTTTCATGAGTCAAAGTCAGATATATATTGTTTTCCTCTGGTTGGTCAGACTTTGGTAAAGCCCCAGTTGGTTAGGCTTAAGTAACACTGTTTCCCTTGAGGGTGAGGGTAAGCTTTGTTAAGGAGAATAGAAAGTTCTGCCTATTAATATATTTCATAATGGTTACTGCCCCGTCCCGCTCTCTCCCAGGGGATATTTTTGTCTGACCTTTACAATGAAAACCTGGTGGTGTGAGGTAAAACTCAGGAAAAGCATGGGGCCCTTTCTAAGACTGGGCCCCCTCAGAGATGTTAACTCTCAAGCAAATCTACACAGAGCCTCCAGCAAATCATTGATTATAATTTAAAGCATTCCTATTGATATTGGCTGCAGCTGACAGCTTTGACGTCTCCTTCTGGGCTTCTGCTTCCAGTAAGCCATGACTTTATGTATACACCTGTCTCTTCAGAGCTGGAGCAGTGGTTTTCCCTGTGACTCAATTCCTTGGGGAATCTAAAACAAGTTGTTGATATTCAGTTTGTTCTGCTTTGCTCTTGTTGTGAGGATGGGAGTGATGACTTTCAAGCTCTTTATGTGTCAGACTAGAAAGCAGAAGTCTAAAGTATTTTTCTCTTTTATTTTTAAACCTAAAAATACATTTTTTCTAGAAATTTGAAGATTTCATTCTCACATCCCAGGAGACTGTCTTGTACATACTCTTGGAATAAACACATCCCACCTTGGCCATCACTGCTCCAGATATTCTCAATTTGACTGCACATTAGGGACTCAGGAAGTTAAAAGCAAAAGCAACAAAAGATGCTCAGGCACCACCCCACACCAACTAAATCAGGATCTCTGAGGGAGCATGCTTATGTTTCAAAACCTCCCCCACGTGATTCTAATAGCAGCCAGGGTTGACAGCCTCTGTTCTTACAGACCAAATTCTAGACTATTTTATTGCTGCTGACATTAAGGACAAACTAGCATTTTAGCATTGGACTAAGCACAATTCCACAGGAAACTGTCAAGGCAGAACAGAACTGGCAATTCCCTTTCTACTTCAGGTTTGTGTTCTTTGTGATTGCATCTCCTGCAACCACAACTTAAGGGAGACAATGTGGCAGGCAGAATTCTCAGGTTGCCCTGATGATTCCTATCCCCTGGTGGTCACATACTGCATAATTCCCTCCCGTGAGCGTAGGTGGGACATGAAAGTTTCTTCTAGCCAATATAATCATAGCAGATATAAGGAAGGTCCTGAAGTCAGTTAATTTTAAGTTAATCTAAAGGGAAATTATCCTATGTGGGTATTACTTAATCAGGTAAAAGCTCTTCAAAGAGAGACTAGGCCCCAGCTAAGGTAAGAGATTCTCCTTGCTGGGTTGATAAAATCCTCTAGACAAGCCTCAGATGAGAATGCAGCCTGGCCAATATCTTTCCTGCAGTCTGGTGAGACCTTGAGCAGGGGACCCAGATAAGCTGTGCCCAGAATCCTGACCCACAGAAGCCATGAGATAATAAATATGTGTTTTCTTAAGCTGCATAGTTTGTTGTAATTGTTTATGGAGCAAATGGAAAACCAATACAGGTGTTTGGCATAATTAGAAAAAAAAAAAAACTTTGGACTTAAATACATCGAGGCCAAATTCCTAGCTCTACTACTAGCTGTGTCACCACTGATGAATTATTTAAGATGGCTGAACAGTTTTCTCATCTGTAAACAGAAAAACATAACTCTTGCCTTGCATGGGTGGGATGGGGATTGTGAGGAATACAGCTAAGTACATATAAGCTTGCTGTTGGTATGTTCAATGCAGTAAGTTCTCAATAGCTGAAAGCTATTACTCTAATGATCATTAAGATCACCATAGGTATTGAAGTAGATAATAAATAAGACCAGTGGTGTTTCTGAAGGTGCCCTTAATTGAAAAGTTTCCACTTCGTCAACCTTCTTTCCAAATAGAAGGAACCTAAGTGTCCAACAGCTGATGAATGGATCAAGAAAATGTGGTATATAGAGACAGTGGAATACTATTCAGCCATAAAAAAGAATAAAAACATGTCTTTTGCAGCAACGTGGATGGAACTGGAGGCCACTATCTTAAGTGGAACAACACAGAAACAGGAAGTCAAATACTGCATGTTCCCACTTATAAGTGGAAGCTGAATAATGTGTACACATGGACATAGAGTACAGAATGACAGACATTGGAGACTCAAAAGGGTGGGAAGGTGGGGGGCTTAGGGATGCGAAATTACTTCATGGGTACAACGCACATTATTCAGGCACTGAGTACACTAAAACCTCAGGCTTCACCACTATGCAATATATCCATGTAACAGAATGGCCCTTGGACCCCTTGAATTTATACAAATTTTTTAAATGCAAAGAACAAAGCCAAAAAAAAAAAAAAGGAAGAAATAGCATTCTTTACCCTCCTTAGAAGTGGAACAACCTCGTGCAAAGAAAACTCTCCTCAGAAGGACTCTTGATTAACTTCTATCAGCTTGTTTCTAGTTTTCAGCAGGACTCATGGGGGTAGTTTGGGCTTTCTGGTTCAATTTGAATTCTCTTGTGTTCTTTTATTGTTTTGAGAAAGAGTCTCCCTCTGTCACCCAGGCAGGAGCACAGTGGCGTGATCATAGATTGCCATAGCCTCTAACTCCTGGGCCCAAGCTACTCTCCCGCCTCAGCCTCCTGAATACCCGGGACTACAGGTGCATGCCACTACATCCAACTAGTTAATTTTTTTTTTTTTTGTAGAGACGGGGTCTTACTGTGTTGCCCAGGCTGGTCTCAAATTCCTGGCCTCAAGCTATCCTCTCACCTTGGCCTCACAAAGTATTGGGATTATAGGCATGAGCCGCTGCACACATCCTCTTGTTTTCTAATAGAAAGTTTTTTTTTTAAATCACTTTTCAGATTCCAAACTGACATAGATTTGGAGTTTTAGCCATTGCAATTATAAATTGCAAAGCAATTTATAGCACACAAGCTGCTTTCTATAAACATCACTTCATGTAATCCTCACCACAGTGCTGTGAAGTAGGCATTATTTTCTTAGCTTTATAAGTGAAGGAATGAAAGCTCACAGAATGTAAATAGCTTATCCAAAGTTCCAAAGCTGAGGAGGTGTAGAAAGGAGAATCAATTTCAGGTCTGTATCTCCAGTGTGCTGTCTTTCAAACCAGAGAGCTAGTTAAAACAATTACCAGCCCTTAGACCAGCTGCCTGGTCACCACGTCACCCAGACATCTCCCTTTGCACTGTGGGCATATGTGAACCCCCACATGAAGGCTTTGTCATTCCCTAGTTATCCAGGTTTGTTACTGATCAGTCATACTCCTGATTTTTCCTAATTGTGTGTGTGTGTGTATGTGTGTTTGTTTCCCTTAAGAGGAAGGCAAGTTTTCTTAAAAAAACAAAAACAAAAAAAACACGTACAGAGTAAGAAAATTTACTAGTTTACTATTAACAAACTTAAAAATTCAAAAAAAAGGGGATTCTGAGGGAACATGAAAATTCATATGGGACTAGATAATGAATAAATATATTCACTAAAAATATGGCACCCTTACTTAGTGCTCTGCCTTTTTAAAAGACATGATACACATCTTCTTGGTACAGTATATCCACTGTTATCCATTTAATTTCCATTTATTTCCCCGTTTGCTAGAACTTTTCAAGCTTTCACTCCCCTGCTGTTTTAATGACAGGCTAGATGGTCATTTTGCTTTGCTTCCTATAATGAGCGAGTTAAAAGGCATGTTTTCTGCATCTGCTTGCCACACAATGGCCAATGTGATTTTACAACTGGGATGCTAAGGCAGTCTGTGGAAATACAGTGGGCCCTGGTAAGTTGGAATGTTTGAATGCTTCGGTTAACTTTTATTGAACTTGCTTGGAGAACTGCATGGGCCTTTCTCAAGCCTCCTCAACACATGTGATTTCAAAGGCTTAGCCCTCTGGAAGTCTTAGCCAGTACCCCCGCACCCATCAATTCCCTTCCTCCTATAATAGTGATTACTGGTGCTCTTCTCTCTTTCATGACTTCTTTGCAAAACTTTCAACTTTTTCTTAACAATTTTACCTCTTTTACCTATTTCTTGCAAAGACTTACCACCTTTTCTGATTATTCTCAACAGAAGAGCTCACTGGAACACAAGACATCTTGAATGAGGAATATGTAAACCACAAATAGACCCATGTTCTCTAAATTCAAATGTTTCATTAAGGGGAACTGGAGGGTCAGAAACAATTAGTATGTCTTGGCTAGTTATAAAGAAAATTCAGCATTTGATAAAATGCTACAGTTCCCTTAAAATTTAAGTTTTTAAACGGACTTCTAAACTTTCTTTAGCTATTAAAAAATTGTTATTGGAATAGCCCACTTTACAAAATTTAGTACTGTTACTTGCAAAAATGTGATATTTTGAGATCTGTAAAGATTCAAAACCAAAGAATTATGATACTTTGAATAGAGAGTAAATGAATAAATCCATAGTTGATCCCATTATGATGTTTATATTATCTTATTGGTAAGGAGTAGGGATGAGAACATAGTACAAAGCAAAATGCTGGGCTGGATGACTCAGGCTCTGCTAGCTGAACCACACGGGATGGGTCCTTGGAACCTACATAAGTGTGGGTGCTCATCTGCAGAATGAGAGCGTCAGATACTATGATCCCTCTGAATCTGTAACTCGAAGATCTGGGATTTTCGGGAAAAGTTGAACAAAGCTTAGCAGTTGGTTCCAAATTATCTGGCCCTTCCTGCTTTTCTGTTGCTCACCACATCTGAAAGGTGGCATCCTTAACACTGAGGTCCAAGCCAGCTAAAGGCAGGAGGTCAACTTTGTATGCACCGTCCGTTTCCCCTTCACCTGTTGTTTGGTTGTTTTTGTGCCACGGGTCCTGTGCTCCTTCCTCTGTCCGGCCTCGGAGCTGGGCCTCCCTCACATCAGCACCATTTTGGCTGTAAGCTGCTGGAGCAGCTGCTGCCCGGGAGGGCTCTGCTCATGTCCTGAGCTGACACATGACAACTTCTATTAGGCTGAGGTGCTCCGAGGGAAGCCAGTGGGCCCTACCAGCCATCTCCCTTCTGTTTCCCCATCTGCTGGCTCCCAGGGAGGTGGTGGCAGAGCTTAGGTAAAAGAGCACATCCAAAGTGAGGACATGGTGAAGACCTGGAGGGATTGCACTCTCCCTCTTTGTCAGATGTTGCCTGGCAGGGGTGGAACCTGTCCCTTAGGAGAAAATGGGGTGACTCAGACTAGCCTGGCTCATGCTGAGGACGTCCAGTCTGCCTCCCACCATCCCTGCTGGGAGTCCCCACTTGGAAATCATATTTGCAACTTGGGTTAAACATGACCAGGTGCTCCACAGAGGCAGTGCCAGAGGATTCTTGGCATGGCCTCTGCACTTGTTTGAATGTTGTGGCTTTTAATATTTATCCCAGTTCTTATGTGTGTTTGTGAATGCCCGTGCACATGTGTTGCAGTTCCTTCCCAGGGTCCCCCAGCATAGGGATGTTCCCATCCATCAAACAGGAAGAGCAACAACAGGTTGTAGGGGGGAGCTGGGGCAGACTGGGTGAGGGCAGGGCCTGGGGAGCCTGAGGGGCCAGACCATGTGTTCTGCTGTTAGTGCATTGGGCTGACAAAGTGGGAGGCTGCTGTGCTGGGACCCCCTCTCTCAGCCAGGGGTCCTATAGATTCCCAGACGCTACAGCTTGAAGGGAGGGGCCTGAGAGGTGATGTGGTTCAATGCTTTTATTTTCTGAAGATGAAAATGAGGCCCAGAGAGGGGCAATGGCTTGTGAAAGACACATCTAATTGTAACAGGAGCTGAACCACCAAAATCTAGGCTGAGTGTGTGCAGGCCCTTAGCTGTCTCATTGGTGCTCTGGGGTCCAGGAAGAGTCTATTGACGAATAAGCCAGCTCAGGCCTCTGCATCCTAAGTCAATGCTTATACAATGCTTCCTTCTCCACCAAGAAGGACTCTAAGATTTCTTATGGTTTTGGGACTGTACGTCCCCGTTTCTTTTGATTTGCCCTACTCTAACCCTCTGAAAAGCATGCCAGTTTGGATAATAAATCATATGGTCTCATTATTTAGGATTGTCTCATTTTCTAGAATGCTGCTTCTTTGAACATAGATATTCCTGGGCCAAAGAGTTACTCCTGTGACTGCCGGCTCAAAGCTTCACAGAAGTTCTGATGAGTTCCTGGATGCAGGTGGTGGGAGCTCTAGTGAACACATGTGAACTCAGTTACTCATGACTGGATTTATCCTAACAAAGGAATTCAAAAGCAATTGTCTAGAATTCATTTGCCTCACCTGTAAAATGGAAGAGCTGTAGTGGGTGATTCCTAAGGCCCCTGACAACTTAAAAATCTGCATCCACAAATTAATTTCAGGGATCATTCTGCCCCTTGCTATGTTGGTGGTGGTTATCTAGCTTCTGCAGTGAGGTGATCGGGCACATCTGGATAGTGCCTTAGAGGTTGTGCGTACCAGACGCCTAATATGAGAGATAGTAGCTTTACAGCCAAGATGACAGATGCCTGTCCCTGCCCTTCCTTCTGGTTCCCAAATCACAATCTCTAAGCACCGGGTCTGAGGAGAGCCCAAGGACACATGGGGAGGCCGGACTCCCATTTCCTAGTCCTTACCCTTTGTCCTTCATGTTACCCTGCCTAGTGTGTAAAACCTGGGGCTCCCAGAAGGTAGGGCATGGGCTGTGGGGGAGGATTCCTGACTTCTCAGTATAAGGCTGTTCTCTAGCAGTGCTACCCAAAAAGAGGGGTGACAAAGAGGCCCCCATCTCCTAGGCCCTCAGACCAATTAGATCTGATCTTGGGAAAACACAATCTCCCTAGGGAGAGCTTGTTCTTAAAAACGTATGATGTGTAAATCATGGTTTTGTCTTTCCAAACAGACAAAAGCTACCTCCAGCTACATTTATTGAGAGCTGTGAAATATCATGGGGCCTCATGGAGTGGCAGTTAAGTCAGGTTGCCTAGGTCCAAATTCTAGCTCAACCATTCTAGCCGTGTGACCTTTGGTAACGTTCTTTCTTAATCTCCCTCATGCTCATTTGCAAACATCCTTATGGGGCTATTTTGAGGATTAAATGCGATGATTCTTATCACAAGCAGAATACACTGCCCACAGTGGTGAGTGCTTTGTGATCGTAGTGAACACATTGGACTTTTGGTACTTACAGTCCTTTGATCACTGAAAGGGGCCACGGCTTCAGGGATGATGCATAAACCCATTCTGTGCACTTCAGCAGGCAGGCAGGGTTTGGGCATTGGGTCAATGTAGAAGGAGGAGGAAGAATTCTGCAGTCATTCTGGGGCTGCTGCTCTCATCAGTGAGTCACTAATGGGCATCAGGAGATCCCCTTAGAAGGAGGTGCATGTGCCTGAGCCTCAGGCAAAATTGGCCCTGGTCATGGTTCTCAGGCTCTCTTCTCAATGCCAAGGGGGAGACATCTGGGGAGGTTGTGAAGGGCTATCAAGTTCTTATGATTCTGATGTGTTTATGGCAGTGAGTAAAATTCATAGGTCATTTATGAGCTTTGCCTCCCATTTCACACAGCTGGTCCTTTTTAGTCAGGCTGTACATGCTCCAGAAAGAACTCAGCATCAGCACCTGGAGGGGCACCTTCTCCTCCCAGTCCTGGGAGGCTCTGAGAGGGAGGCCAGGAGAGAAGTGGAGGGTGAGGCTGATAGCCTACCTGTGCAGCACTTGGGCCTACCTCCAATGGCCTGAACCACATTCTTCTCCAGCACATGGTCCTGGGTGAAGAGGGCTAGGGCTAGAATTCATCCACTCTCTGGATGGGGTCCTGAGTCCCAGCACTCTTTGGGACCTAGAGGTTCACCTGTGATATTTTCCTGATGATATCCACAGTTTTAATATAGTCTGGCTCCCTAAAGAGAACCAGTGGTACACACAAGACATTGGGAAGGTAACTGTCCATGGGCTAGGATAAAGAAAGTCAATTCTGGTGGCTCTTGTTCATTGAAGTCTAATAGGATTTAATCCTAGGTTACAGAAAGGATTTGCTTTACTCAAAACTACTCTAAGGTACTGTGAAACAAAGTTTAAGAATGGTTCACAGCTTAATGTGAAACAGATATGGGCCTGATCTTGACAAACTGGCTGTGGACACAAAGCTCAAGTCTCTTCCTCCTGACCACAAAGATAATGACCTTCACAAATATCTTGTGGGAAGAGACAATGAGATTCCCAGTCAAGTGCTAAGTCTTGGTAAGTTCAATTTCAGATAACCTCTTCTTCTTCCTTTCTTTCCTTGATTCATGTAGTTTTCTCTGTCTCTTCAGTGTTTTTCTGACTTGATGGTGCCTGGTCAAGAAAGGGCCATAGAACAAGTCAATACCAGAATGAGCCATGTGGAAAAGGGCAGCTGAACACAATCTCCTCCTGTCTGAATTAGTGCCTACACTGGTGATCTGGCTTATTGGTGGGAAGTCATCTGTCATCCAGACACCCAGGGGGCCAGGTGCTCCATGTTTAAATTATGTAAAGATTATTAGAGAGATAAACCTGCAAAAGTGTCTCTGGCACCAATAAGAACAGGCACGGATGAGAAGGGGCAAGGTGGCCGGGTGCGGTGGCTCATGCCTGTAATCCCAGCACTTTGGGAGGCGGAGGTGGGCGGATCACGAGGTCAGGAGTTCGAGACCAGTGTGGCCAACATGGTGCAACCCCGTCTCTACTAAAAATACAAAATTAGTCGGGTATGGTGGCACACACCTGCAGTTCCAGCTACTCAGGAGGCTCAGGCAGAAGAATCGCTTGTACCTAGGAGGCGGAGATTGCAGTGAGCTGAGATCATGCCACTGCACTGCAGCCTGTGTGATGGAGCAAGACTCCATCTCAAAAAAAAAAAAAAAAAAAAAAAAAAGGCGGGGGGCGGGCAAAGCTTCGGTGGAACAAATGGAAGCTTAGACACCAGGAAGCATTCCCAATAGGAAAGAGGTGTCCTCCCCGGGAGGGCTATGACAATAAAAGGCTCATGTGTATGGCCCAGGAAGAAGGTTTTCTGTAAAAAAGGCAGGGATGGTTGACTTTTCAAGGCATTTAGCCACCTGAGGGGTCTGCCACTTACTCTCCAAGGGCACTATGTCATGGCTCTTAACAACAGAAAAAAAATCTTAACTCATTTGCTTTGCTGATAGAATGGAAATCCCAGAGGCATGAGGCTTATGCCCAGAAAGTGGCAAAGACTGAGCCAGGTTGAATGCACATCTTCTGACTTCCACCCTGGTTGTATGTGGAAGGCAGCCTCTGAGATGGCCCCCAGTGATCCCTGCCTCCAGGTAGTCACACCCTTGTGGAACCCCTTCACGTTGAGCATGAGCTGGACTTAGAGTAAGTCAGTCTTACTTACACTAGACTTGCTTCTAGTGGAGAGAATACAGCAGAAGCAATAGAATATCACCTCTAAGGTTAGGTTGTAAAAAGACTGAGGCTTCTGTCTTTGGTGCCTCCTCTCACTCTCACTCTCTCTCTCTCTCCCTCTGTCCCAGGTATTTAATAAAGGTATGTTGATTGACACAGGAATTATTCCATCCATAAGTTGTAACCTTAGTATCGGAGGAAAAAGCAATGTAGGACTAGATGTCATCTCTGCAGTGGGCATAACTGGACTGAGGTATTCAGTAAGCAACATTCTCTGCATCTGGGATTCTATGGACATCAACACTCACTTGCACACAGATGGTTTCTCTTTCCCACCCCCATTCTCAGTGTGTGAAATCATTCCAGCATCTAAACTGCCATCTTCATGCATGGTACCTCAACTCTGTGCTCAGGAGCCAGAATAATCCATGCAGCCAAGTCTCTGCCCTGGCTGAATGACAGAGGATGACTGGAGGCTAGATTCACCAGCTGGGAGAGCCCATGGTTACTTTTCTGGCTTTGTCCTCACCCAGCATGACAAAGCACTAGCAACTATGGGCTGCCCCAGAGGGCACTGGAGGCATCTGACCTTTTCATCCCTAGGAGTCCATGGTCTTAAGAGAAGAATGACATAATGGCCCTCTGTTCTTAGTGGGCTCTGCTGAGTTAAGCTGGGCTGATGGAGAGAATGGTAAAAGCCCTGGGGGAGCAAGGGTCCCCGAAGGTCATCTTACCCATTCTTCTGCCTCTGGGAAGGGTAGCTAATTAGCAACTTAGTAGGTCAAAGATGCAATGAGAAGGTGAGTCTGATCACCCTTTAATTTGGGATGTACAGAAAGGAAGATTCTACAGTTTCCTTAGTTAATAATCTGGTACCTCATGTCCTGGATGCTCAGTTCTTCCTGCTTCTCTTTTCATCCAACGGTTCCCTGTTTTTGTCCAAGCAACCTTATTCTGTCTGAGGTTCAGCTGATTCTGGAGACTAAACCTTCATAGCCATTAAAGAATTGCTTTTGGCCCCTGCCACACTCATACTTCCTCAGACTTCATCTTGAAGGTTTTCATTAAGAACAGAATTTATGTAACTAAAGTCTGGGCAAGGCATAGATGATGAGGAGGTGACAACGATAAACAGATAAGTTAGGGACTTCAGGAACTTCGATGCCATGTGAATCCTTTGGCTGTAAGCATCTTTCTGTGTCACTTGAGGAGTTTGGATGTGTGCAGAAGCTCAAGAAGATAAGTGGTCAAGAGAAGATCACCTCAGTCAAGGCAGATCCAAGTCCAATACATGGACTTTTGCCTTTTTGTCTTGTAGTCTTTCCAAAGATGTCAGTTTCATAGGCCTGAATCACTGTACAGGATATGACTGCTTGCTTTTCTGGAGAGAAAAGAGGAAAATAAAAATCCCATCCTTTCTCAAAAAATAAAAGAGTAATAAAGCTCTTTAGTCTCATTAAACAGGCGTGTTGGACTTCAAATAACTCTCATCACATAACATGTTGATGAGTTAAGTGTTAATGAATCAGAAACATATGGATACAATTTCCCTGAAAATACACAAGGGTTTTGGAATCAAGGGGAGTCACCCCTACCGCCAGCCCTGCCCACCTCCTTGGCTCTGGGCTCAGGAGTTAGGATCTTGCCTCCCCTCCTGGGCTCACTGATGGGGCTGCTCCCTTTCTGGCCACCCAGACTGCTCTCAGCTTCTCCCTGGAATTCCTCCTCTCCTGTGGTTTAGTGGCCAAGTGGCAGGGGTGGGCTGAGAGATGAAAGGTCAACTACTGAGAGAGAAATGAATGACACAGGGAAGAGAGGCCCGGGAGTTGTCGGCCCAAGTGCTCAGGAGATGGGCCACGTGCTGTGTGCGGGAGGGACCCGTGCTGGTGGCTACATGCTGGCTTCAGGTCTGGGGCTCTTCGGAAAGTAGTTTAAGATGTTTTCTTTCTTTCCAAGCAATATGAAATTCTCTTGATCCGTACTCACTGATTTGTGTTTTCCGGGTTGCCAGGGTTTCCTGGAGATTGCGCCTGCATCTTTGCAGGGGCTGGGACAGACAATTCGGAACTCACCAGGACGGGCACTTCTGAGCAGAAATCATGCCTTGGGGTCACCTCAACTTTTCAGAGTATGTCTCACTTGCCTCACACAAAATCCCACTGCCTTCCATGCCAGGTTAAAGTGGCTTAAAGTAGATGAAAGGACTTGCCTGTGGACCTGGGAGTTCTGCAGCCCGACCCAGCTTCCAGTGAACAGTTTCAGAGCTGGGCAGTGTCTGTGGAGTGAGGGGCCCAGTTCCTTCTTCTTGCCTGCAGTTCTCAGATGGTTGACTGTCACCCAGGCAGACCCAATAGTGGCGCATAGGGACACACTCCATGCAGGAGTGTGGATGATCCCCATATTAGATTCCTTAAGCCCCATCCTAAATTCATTTTGGGTTCCCTCAGAGTGTACCTTGAAGAGAGATTTTCGGTGCAATGATTTATTCATGAGGTGATTCCAGGAAGCATGGTAGAAAATAGGGAATATTGGGCCTGATGTGGTGGCTCATGCCTGTAATCCCAGCACTCTGGGAGGCTGAGATGGGTAGATCACCTGAGGTCAGGAATTCGAGACCAGCCTGGCCAATATGGTGAAACCCTGTCTCTACTAAAAGTATAAAAATTAGCTGGGCATGGTGGCGTGCGCCTGTACTCTCAGCTACTCAGGAGGCTGGGATGGGAGAATTGCCTGAACCTGGGAAGTGGAGGTTGCAGTGAGCTGAGATTGCACCACTGCACTCCAGCCTGCGTGACAGAGTGATATTCCATCTTAAAAAAAAAAAATAGGGAAAGTGGGATGTGGGAAGCAGATGTGTTAATGAGTGGGTTGTTTGTATGGGCACCGGGGCTCAGTCTGGATGGGGATATTTGGAGAGGCACTCCCTCTAGGAGGAAACTGGGTGTTTATTTACCAACTCCCATTCCTCATGGGTTGCTTCTGAGACACTGACCTCTGTGCTCTCAACCTGCCCCATGTGTAAGTAGATCATATTCCTGAGGCCAGAGAAAGCCCCAGGGCAGAGAGATGATGGTGGCTGAGGTAGGAAGCTGTTGGAGTGGCTGTGGGTGACCTTCAGGGAGGAAGAAGGGAAGAGGGGCTGGCACAGACATCATCTCCTGCCAGGGTCTGGATGTGCTCCCACTCCCCTTCTTTCTGCTTTTTGAGACTGATTCACTTCTCAATCAAGTCTTGGATGCAGAAGGAAAGAGGGGAGCAAAATAAATTAGGTACCCCCAAATGCGCTTGTTTGTGGGGACTAGAGAGTTGAAGGTATAAATGTGTGTTTGCATCGCTTGCCAAGCTGTGGCTCAGAGTGTCTGGCCTAAGAGTGGCAATGCCCACAGGCCCCCAGGGCCCACTGCAAACTGCATAGGGGGCTGAGCTCTCCTACCTGTCCTGGCTTTTGGCATTTCTGGCCTGGCACAGTCATTTAAAACCTTGGTTTGGGGTCTTTTTATTTTTCTTTTCATACTTCCTGGAATCACTGGTCAGCTTCAGAGCCAGGCTATTGCTCTGAAAGTCCTGGGAGAGGGGAAGAGAGCAAGATGGACGAGTGCAATGAAACTGTGACCCTCCTTCCTATGACGGGGCGAGCGTTATCATGCTAAGGCCAGGAATTAGGTATTCTTCATGCCCAGAGAAGACAGACGAGGGGGAAGATGGGACAGCCAGATGGAAGCTGGGAGACTGAAAGATTATAGCTTTTAAGAGGATCCTGTCCAGATTTGATGGCCTCTGAGGGGCCTCCTTGTTTTCTACATACAAAGTTGCTCTACCATGCAATATTGAAATCGTGCTTTAAGGCATTCATGTTAATCCATTCTTTATTTCTTAATTTCACATCATGTTCATTAGCCTTAAAAAAAAATAAGGTCAAAGGCAGTTTTGCCACTGTTCTCGAAGATGATTGAGTTGGGGGGTGGACTGGCAGTCAGCCTTCAGGAGGATCCTGCCAGGTAAGGGGAGGAGCCACCCTTGGCTCTGAGCCACTGAGACAGAGTAGAGAGAGGTACAGGAATGGAGATGAGCAGGGGTGGAGTGGAAGAAGAAAGGATCATGCCTTGGTCATCTTCTCCTCTCTGTCCTTCCCCAGTGATTCATGCCGTCATCACTTCCCATCTCGGATCCTGGGCTCACAGCCATCCCAAAGCCTTTCCTGCTCTGCTTGGCTGGAAACAGATGCAGACTGACAGATGTCTCCTTCAGGAACTGTGACATCTTCACACCCATCCTGGGGCAGCCACTCCCTTCCAGGCCTCTTCAGAGAACAGCTCTTCTTAGGGCTCTCCCAAGGCTACCAGGCCTGGTCCTGACACCCTCCAATACCGGGCGTCTTCTCTCCCAGCTCTTTCCCCCTCCACCAGCCTCCAAGCACCCTCCTCTCCTTGCATGCACCCCACTCAGTCCTATTGGCTTCCAGTGCCTTAATGTGACTTTCCCCTCCCCTCTTGCTGGGTGCAGTTCCACCCCTCTTAAGATCTTCTCACTCTTTCTTCCTCTTGCTGCAATGATTTGGTTGTGGGGTTGGGTGGGGGGTACATGCTCTTAGGAGTCCCCTTCAGCCAGTCAAGTGCCCACATCCTCTGACTGCCTCTCCTACCCCACTTGCTGCCCCACCCCCTTTCCTTGGCTTGGCCTGCCTTTCCTGACAGTGACAGTCCCTTTCCACATCCTAGGGTGCTGTGAGAACCAAACAAGACCATATACATGAAGTGCGTTGTAAACCGTAAAATCTCCAAAAGTAGGCCGCGCACAGTGGCTCACGCCTGTAATCCCAGCACTTTGGGAGGCTGAGGCTGGCGGATCACGAGGTCAGGAGATTGAGACCATCCTGGCTAACATGGTGAAACCCCGTCTCTACTAAAAATACAAAAAAAAAAAAAATTAGCTGGGCGTGGCGGCAGGCACCTGTAGTCCCAGCTACTGGGGAGGCTGAGGCAGGAGAATGGCGTGAACCCGAGAGGCGGAGCTTGCAGTGAGCCCAGATGACGCCACTGCACTCAAGCCTGGGCGACAGAGCAAGACTCTGTCTCAAAAAAAAAAAAAAAAAAAAAAAAAAAATCTCCCAAAGTAAAAGAAATTCTGCAATCCATTTATATAGAAAACCAAGGTCCCCAGAAGCTTGCCAGTCCTATGGTGGACACAAGACCAGGCTCTATCTGGTCAGTGGTTCTCATGGCTCACGATGCTCAGAGCAATCCAAGAAGTGGAGTCAAGTGTGGTCTCTCCAGACCTCCTAATGTGCTCCCCTTCAGACCTCCTAATGTGCTCCTCTTCAGACCTCCTAATGTGCTCCCCTTCAGTGGGGTGGCCTCTCTAGACCTCCTTATGTGCTCCCCTTCAGTGGGGCGGCCTCTCCAGACCTCCTAATGTGCTCCCCTTCAGTGGGCCTGATGAACCTAGACCTTAAACACACGGCCAAGGGGTTCTGAGGAGGAAGGCCTGGTGAAAAGACACTCACCTAGATTGTTTGACTCTTGACCCTCTTTCACCAAACTCTAGATCTTCCTCTTGCTGAATCCTACTAAGGGGGTGCTTAGCTCCCTGTGTTTACCTTTGTAAATTCACTTTGTATTTTCCAAAGGACTCAGTTTGGGGCTCAGGCTCCTCAAACAGCAGCTTCTGAAGCTTTCTGGAGGATAAAGCCAGAGTTCTCAAAGTGGGTGGGAGCAGGAGACCATGTCCCAACGTGGAGCCCCCAACATGGCTTGGAGGCCCCTCTGGGCACAGATGAGAGCCATCAGCACCTCTCCTCGAGGCCAGTAGAGAGGTTCTAGGGACGTTGAGGGCCACTCTCACTTCCTATGTAAACTCATCCCTCTGGGCAGCATCTCCCTTTCTAGCAGACACTGCGCTTGCACAGCTGCTCTCTCTGGATGCTGTGTGCTGCCATGCTTGTCCCCCTCAGGGCTTTCCAGGGCAGTGGTGGGTGTGGAGAAGCTCCCCCTGTTTTGATGTGTACAGGGAAGCATGTGGATGAAGGCATTGCTAGGTGATGCTAAGATGGCAACAGCCTGCTGCAGATTGTGGGAGACATGGCATTGCCAGTGTGCAGAAGGCCAGCTGGGCTCAGGGTGGAGGGGAGCTGGCACCCAGCACCGAGTCCATGGGGGAGCCAAGCAGCTGGGAGGACCAGCCATGGGATGGGTGTGACACCAAGTGGACAGCGATAAAGAAAACAGGACCGAAGGGGCCAGGACTGGGGCTGTCCTCCTGGCCTGCAGGAGCTGGCTGTGTGTCCTTCCGCATGGTACCTCCCTTCCATGGGCCTCTGCTTGCCTGGGGGACATATCAGAGACTGGAGTCTAACAGGCACTGGTTACACAAAACATCACGTATTTTCAACAAGATGACTGGCTTAAATTGAGGGTTCCCAAATGGTTTTCTGTGAACAGAGGTTTCCACTGCTGGGCCATCCCCCAGAGGAGCCCGTTCTGAGGAGGAGTCCTGGCCACACTTACTCGCTGTCTCACTTCCAGGCATTCCTGGGGTCCTCAGGGGAATTTCCAGGGTGTCTTCTGAGCTGACCTGGTCCAGTGGTTTTCGGTGAGTAACTGAATCACAGCTTTCTCCCCCTTTCTCTGGTGGCTCACTGTGCTGGGGACTGAACAGTCCTGGGTGGTACAATAGGCTGAACCATAAGTCACTTCAGGAAGTGGGCGTCTATTTCATGCTCTGCAAGGAGCACTGTAAAATAGTCATAACCCCCAATCTAGCAGAGTGTCAGATCCCCCCTGAGTTTTTCACTGCGATGCATAGTAATACGACTCATCATTTCTTATTAGATGCGTGAATGAATAAATTTGCTTATTTATTAGGTCCTGATGGCTTCCCGTCTTTGAGTCCTCAGAGAAAAAACTTGCGCAGTAAGTTGTTCCAGCTGACGCCTTAGCGAGGCTTCACTTTTCAGGTCATTTTCAAACCCTTCTGGGCAGCTGGCTATGAGGTTCTGGGGAAGAATGGGAGAGGTGTTCAGGGCACAACAGCAGGGCCTTTCCTCTATGTGGACGACCGGCAGGCGTGCTGCCCAGACCCCCGTTCAGGGCAGGACTTCTTGCCCAGCTATGGGGGTGTGGTCAGCAGATGGTTTCCAGCTGTCAGGTCCCTTGGGGTTGACCTCAGCTTCAGAGAACAAACTTGCTCAAGGTCACACCCTTCTCAGGGCAGCCCACCTCCAGTGACTGGGCAAGATGGAGTACACAGGCCTGGCCATTTCTGCTTGACCCAGGATGGGATGACCAGCAATATTCACTTCAGAGCTTCCCACCAGCTTGGCCAAGACCTTGTCAGGCTGCATCGCATTTAATCTCTCCCTCCCTGAATCCTCATTCTATCCCCTCCCACAAGTAGTGATCCCTAATAAACATCATGCATTCAAAGTCCATCTCAGCATCTGCTTTCAGAGAATGCTTACTTCACAGTTCTCCTCAGGGGTGGTTCAGAATCTTGCTATAGGTCCAGTCCTTCCCCAAAACCAGTAAAGCCGACGTGCGGCCCTCCAAAAACCCATTCTGACCAAGTCAAATCCATAGCCACCAGAGTGTGTGGGGGACGACATCAGAGATGGCTGCTATGGCATCCAGTTGCCTAGAAAAAGAAATCTATCAAGCCCATACTAGCCTCAGGCCTCAGGGCCTTTGCACTTCATGTTCTCTTTTAGGAATGCTAGAGTTTGTGCCCAGTTCACCTTCTCAGGCAAGTCTTCCTAGACCGCCAATCAAAATGATCCTCTCCTCAACACACAGTCACCCTACTACGCGCTGTGTTGTTGGTGATTTTCTGTTGCAATGAAAATTAAAGGTAACCTTGGATACTTAGGTTTTCAGTCTCTGTCTCTTCCCACTGGAACATGAATCCTGTGAAAGCAGGGGTCTTTCTACTTTGTTCATCTCCTCATCCCAGGACCTTGCAGCGTGTCCTAAGTAAGTACCAGATAGAGAATGACAGAATGAATAGGATGGACAAATATTTTTTGAGTGGAAATAAGAGAATCTAAGAATTGAATATTTTAAATATTTTTAATTTTTAAAATATTTGAAATATTTTGTTTACTGAATATTTTCGCTTTTTCTTTCTAGTTAAGATAAGTGGCACTGGTTTGCACATAGAGAAGGGACAAACTCTTCTTCAGAGAGCCACTTAGTAAATACTTTTGGCTTTGCAAGTCTCAAGGGCTTGGTTGCAACTGCTTAGCTCTGGTTGTAGCACAAAGGCAGCCATTGACAATACAAAACGAATGGGCGTGGCTGTGTTACAATAAAACTTTCTTTGAAAAAACAGGTGGATGTCTGAATTTGGCTGGCAGGTTGTTACTTAGAGTAATAACATAAAATTTCCTATAAACTTTATTGAAGGAAAAAAGGAAGTCCATTTAAATAAAAGTATTAACTAAATAGCTGTATAGAAACCATATGCAAATTCCTAATGTTGGTTAGTTCTAATGTTTCTTGTAACATCTGTGGCCACAGCTGTGAGGGTGAGGGAGGTGGAAGGGAGAAAACCTTTAATTTAACGTTACCAAACACGGTGGGAGGCTCACTTAGATATTCCCGAGAGCTTGTTCTGCTTTTTCTCCCCTTGCTATTCCTTTGTCCTATATTCTTTTCACTGCCAACTCTGTACCTAGAACTAGTGGTTGTCATAAAATGCTCTTGCTTGGTAAGCAATCCTTCTATGGGGTTTAAATACCCCCAGGTTGGTTGTGGCCCGACTTACCTACCTCATAAATATACCCTGAGCTTAAACATAAACATGGCAGGGCACTCAGGAGTTAGATGTGGCAGAAGGTGACAAAGTTAGACTGAGATTCCTAAACTTTAAGGAATGAGAATGGCTCAGGTCTACTGGGCACTTAACACAAACCAGGCCTGCTCGCATGTATTAGTTGATTCAGTTCTCACAGTCATCTTATAATAATAGTATTATTTCCATTTGCAAATGAGACAACTGAGGCACAGGAGCTAAGTCAGTTACCCAAGATTATTCAGCTAGCAAGAGGCAGAGTTAGGTTACCAACCCAGGTCGTCGGCACCAGAGCCATGCTGCTAACATGTACACCTGTGATGACATGCTACAGCGTTCCATGAGATAGCAATATCAGTGTTTCCTAGGAGTCCGAATCAATTCACTACTCTTTCTCTCTTACCTTTTTTACAAAAATCATGTATTTATTTATTTATTTATTTACTCATTATTTTTATTGAGGTGAAACTCACATCATATAAAATCAAACATTTAAAAGAATACAATTCAGGCTAGGTGCATTGGTTCATGCCTGTAATCTGAGCATTTTGGGAGGCTGAGGCAGGAGGGTAACTTGAGGTCAGGAGTTAGAGACTAGCCTGGGCAAATAGTGAGACTCTCTCTCTACAGAAAAATTAAAACAAAAAGTATACAATTCAGTGCCACGTAGTGCATTCACAGTGTTGTACAAGCACCACTTCTCTTGAGTTTCAATCTTTTTTTTTTTTTAATAACCCCAGGAGAATATTCCATATCCATTAAGTAATCCCTCCCTAGTCCCTTCTTCCCCCTACTGGCAATGTAATCTGCTTCGTCTCTAGTGATTTGGCTTCTCTGAATATTTTATATAAAAAGAATCATATAATATGTGACCTTTTGTGTCTGGCTTCTTTCATTTAAATTGTTTTAAAGGTTCATCTAAGTTGTAGAATGAATCAATACTTTGTTCTTTTTTGTGACTGAATAATGTTCCATTGTGTGGGTATACTACATTTCATTTATCCATTTATCTGTTGATGAATATTTGGGTTGTTTCCACCTTTTGGCTGTTGCGAATAGGGCTGATATAAACATGCATGAACAAATACTTGTTTGAGTATCTATTTTCAGTTCTTTTGAGTACATACCTAGGAGTGGAATTGCTGGGTCACAAAGTACTCAATGTTTAACTTTTTGAGGAACTGCCGAACTGTTTTCCATAGTGGCTGCACCATTTTACATTCCCAATGAGGTAGGAGGTAGGATTTGACTCTGGACTGGACTGAAGACTGACTTAAACAGGGAAGAGGCACCAGCACCATGACAGTTTAGCATTTCCATGGCAACACTTGGAAATTACTGCCCCTTTCCATGGCAATGGCCTGGAGGTTACCACTCCTTTTCTAAAATTATCTGAATAACCTGCCCCTTAGTTTGCATATAATTAGAAGTGGGTAATTAAATATGACTGCAGAACTGCCCCTGAGCTGCTACTTTCAGCACATTGCCTGTGGGGTAGCTTGCTCTGCAGGAGCAGTCATGGAGTTGTCACACTGCCGCCTCAGTAAAGCTGTTTTCTTCTGCCACCGTCTCACTCTTGAATTCTTTCCTAAGTGAAGTCAAGAAACTTCTCAGGCTAAGCCCCAGTTTTGGGGTTCACCTGCCTAGCTCATATTTCTCCGCATCATTACCAACACTTGTTATTTTTTGTTTTTTGATGTTGTTTTTGTCTTTTAGTATGTTAATAGATATCCCTGTGGATTTGAAGTGTTATCTCATTGTAGTTTTGATTTCCATCCCATTAATGACCAGTTATGTTAAACCTCTCTTCATTGGCTGGGCATAGTGGCTCATGCCTGTAATCCTTGGGAGGCCAAGGCATAGGATTGCTTGAGCCCTTGAGTTTGAGGCTGTATTGAGCCATGATTGTGCCACTGCACTCCAGTCTGGTGACACAGCAAGACTCCGGCTCTAAAAAGAGACAAACAAACAAACAAAAAAATCTCAAAACATCTCTTCATTAGCTTTTTGCTCATTTTGTATATCTTTTTTGGAGAAATATCCATTTAAGTACTCTAAATGGGTTGTGTATCTTTTTATTGCTCTGTTGGAAGAATTCTTTGAATATTCTGGATGTTAGAGCCTTATCAGATATATAATTTGCAAATATTTTTTCCCATTCTATAGGTAGTCTTTTTATTTTCTTGCTAATGCCCTTGTAACTGCATCAGATGAATGTGGTTTAACTTTTATGTAGCAAAGTTGTGAATTGTTTCTCAGTTGCCATGGACCCCCCAGGTTGAAGGTCACGTAACCTGAGCATGCCCAGATGAACCAAGTGTGCAACCGCAAGGGGAATCTAAGTGCTTGGACCAAGGAATGGGAATAGAATTAAGAAACGGAAACCATACATAGCAGGATCTAGTCAGATCCTGCTTCCCGGCATCACTTCATTCCAAGATCCAATCAGATCCTGCCACCTTACCCTATCCTTATAAAACCTGACTCAGATCCCAGCTAAGGGGGACACTGCTTCGAGAGCTACCCGCTATGTTCTCCTTACTTGTTGCAAGTAATAAAATTCCCTCCTAAATCCTCCCTGGCTGTGGCCATTGGGCTGTCACCTGCTAAACAACGAAACCTCCCCCGTTGTGTGGGTAACATCTTTTGTTGCACCAAAATTTTTATTTTTCTGAAGTCCAATTTATATTTTTTTTGTTTCATTGCTTGTACTTTTGGTGTTAAATCTAAGAATCCCCTGTCAAATTCAAGATCATGAAGATTTACCCTTATGTTTTCTTCTGACAGCTTTTGTTTCAGCTTTCATATTTAGGTCATTGCTCCATCTCTGTTGATTTTAAGAGGACCTAATACAGACCTGGTTAGGGGAGGATGGGAAGACTTCAGCAGAGCCACACCGTCTCAAGTGAATAAACATCAGTTTGGATTTCAGGCCCTCCCTACTGTAGTGTGACCTCATTTCATTAATGACATCTACAAAGACCCTGTTTCCAAATACGGTCACATTCTGATGTTCTGAATGGACATGAATTTTGGTGGGGACACTATTCATACCAGCATGCCCCCCTAGTTAACTTGAGACAGAGGATAGTGGCTGCCTCCCAGACAGCAGGAGAAGGCAAAATCCCTGCAGAAGCAGCAGCTTAAACTCTCAGCCGGGAGCATGGTGGTTGGGGTGGGGAGAAAACAATGTGAGTACCAAGGGTAGCAGTATGATGTGACAGTGGCAATCCCCAAACCACAGCTCCTTTCAAAGGAGCTTATGAGTGATAAATGCCGCTAAAGACTCTGGGCAGTGTGCAGAGTTGGAGGAAGGGGGGACAGGCTAACCAGGCCGTGCGTGAGAGCAGCCTTTGGTTTCTTGTCCTGCTTTTAATTTTTGTATGTGTTAGCCTTTTTCCTTGAGGCAAAGCATACATACAGTAGAAGTGCATAAAGTGCACTAATCTTAACTGTACAGCTTGGAGGATATTTACATAGGCATGTGCTCATGAAACCATCACCCAGTTGAAAAAGCAGCATGCTTCCAGCACCCTGACAGGTACCCCAGTGTTAGGGCCTGGTTCATGGCAGTGTGACCTCTCTGATGCTCAAAAGGGCTTGCATTTGGTTTAATGCTCTGCTGTCACTGTCCTGGCATTTTTGAACAAGGGGCCTTGCATTTCCATTGTTCACTGGGCCCAGGTAACCCCTATTCTCTCCTTTCCATGAGTACAAATATTTCAAGGTTCAGCTGAAGTCCTACCTGCTTCAGAAAGCTTTCCTTGACTCCTCTCTGCTCTCTGGGTAACTGCCTGTCCTCAATTTCTATAGGGGCTATGCCTGACCAATACCACTCAGTACTTGATCACATGAATTACACTCAGCCCTTGCTAGTCTCTGTTTTCTCTGTGCACGAAAGTTTTGTCTCTCCCATCTGGTTATGAACTGACTGAAGCATTGGGAAAAGCTCCTACTCCTGGGCGCTCTGATGTGGAACACTGAGAATTATTGGGATCCATGTTTCATCTCTTCTTTTAACCTGCAAAATTCCTTTATTTATCTTGATGTCCCACAGCACACCCAGCCTAGTGTCTCTGTCAAGTTTAATAAACTGTGGCTGGCCTTTTACTGCTCTTTCTTCCTGTCTTATTTCTGACCAGGTGGCTTTGCTGCACCCCAGGATTCTAGAATGTTAAGGCAGGAAGGGATCTGAGACTCATCTGGTGAAATCCATGTGTGAATGGAGGAGACTCCTCTAGGTCTAGTGTCTTGCCCAAGGTTACACAGCTAGTGGGGGGCACTGCAGGAGGGACAGAACATTTTCCTCTGTAACTGCCTCCACCCCTTTGTCCCTTCCTCTTTACAGATGTAGACCCCTCCTGTGAGTGCAGGTGGGAGGTAGCCCTCTCTCTGCCTGGAGCATCTGACCTGATTCTCCCTGAGACCGTCAGTCCATCACCGGATTGGCTTCCGGCTTCCTCTGCGGAATGGCTCCCTGGAGCCTCCCTGAGAAGTTCAGGAACCAGCTGCCTGTCAGCCACCTTATTAAACCGGTTTCCAGATGTCTCCACCTCAAAATGAGGAAGCAGGAGGAGGGTGAGGGGCTGGGAGTTTTGTCCCTTAAATGAAGTCAGCCAGATCCCTAATAAATAATGTCATGTACCGATGGAGCAGGTGGTCATGGGAGATGATGTGATGCAGAGGAGGTCCTCATGAAGCCATGTGTGAGGGTGGGAGAGGCCGACAGACAGACAAGCAGGTAGAACATTTGGGGACAAGGACAAGAGGAAGAGATAGATGTGCAATTAGGGACTGAGAGGGGGCAGGGAGAACCCATGAAAATGTGAATGTATGAGAGAGAAAAAGGACAGAGAAAGAAGGAAACCGAGAGAGAGAGATGGGGAATGAGGGCCCAGACGAGGCTATTTTGCCTAAGATTTTCCATTGTGCTGATCTGCCAGGGTCTGTCTCCATTGAAATTGCTAATCACAGCCAACCCTTGAGGCCTTTCTGTATGCCAGTCCTGTGTTGTGTGCCTTATAGGTATCGGATCATTTACTCTTTGCCATAACCTCAGGAGGTGGCCCTTACAATTATGCCCATTTCACAGGCAAGGAAAGTGAGGCTCAGAGAACTTACAGAACTTGCTCAAGGTCACACAGTAGAGAAGTCTGGTTCTCACACTTGTACCCTTAACCACTCCACTCTCCTTAGTGGTAAAATTTGGGGGAGCAGTCTTTCCAGGCTTGGCTCATTCCACTGCTGGGCACAGGGCTATAGTAGGTTGGCACAGCCTAAACTTAATATCATCCTTAGAGAGTAATTCTGAATCTGTCTGCATATGGGCACAGGCAGAGAGACACAGAACAAGAAATAAGAACATATCCTTTCTTCCAAGCACTTGTTTTGGAATATGCTGCATTTAGCCAGTTGGGTGGACTTATTTTCTTTTAGCTCATGAATGAACTGACTGCTTCATGTGCCTCTTTTCTGTTTGCATTTATGCATTGTGTTAGTCTGTTCTCATGTCGCTATAAAGAACTAACTGCCGAGACTGGGTAATTTATAAAGGAAAGAGGTTTAATTGACTCACAGTTCCACATGGCCAGGGACCCCTCAGGAAACTTATATGGTGGAAGATACCACTTCACAGGGCAGCAGGAGACAAAATGGGAACCAGCAGGGGAAATGCCAGAAGCTTCTAAAACCGTCAGATCTCGTGAGACTCACTCATTATCAAGAGAACAGCATGGGGGAAACTGCCCCCATGATTCAAAAACTTCTACCTGGTCCCACCCTTGACACATGGGGATTATTACAATTCAAGGTGAGATTTGGGTGGGGACACAGAGCCAAACCATATCATGCATATATGAGAAACATGGTTGTATTAGTTTCCTGGGCTGCCATAACAAGTTATCACAAAATTAGTTGTTTAAGAGAACAAACAACATGAATATATTCTCTCACAGTCCTGGAGGCCAAAAATCTGAAATCCAAAGTGTTGGCGGGACCACACTACCTGTGAGGGCTCTAGGGAAGAGTCCTTACTTGCTTCTTCCTGGCTTTCAATGGCTTTTTGAGCATCTTTGACATCCCTTGGTTTGAAGCTGCATCACTCCAATCTCTGCCTTTGTCGTAACATGGACTACTTCCTTGTGTCTTCTCTCTGTCTCTGTATTCCAATTTTCTTCTCTTTTTTTTAACCAGTCATTGGATTTAGGGCCTACCCTAATCCAGAATGACTTTATTTTAACTAGATTACATCTGCAAAAACCCTATTTCTTTTATTTATTTATTTATTTTAACTTTTATTTTAAGTTCTGGGATACGTGTGGAGGACGTGCAGGTTTGTTACGTAGGTAAACATGTGCCACGTTGGTTTGCTGCACCTATCAACCCATCACCTAGGTATTAAGCCCTGCATGCATCAGCTATTTATCCTCATGCTTTCCCTCCCCCCACAACCCCTGACAGGCCCCAGTGTGTGTTGTTCCCCTCCCTGTGTCCATGTGTTCTCATTGTTCAGGTCCCACTTGTAAGTGAGAAAACATGGTGTTTGGTTTTCTGTTCCTGTGCTAGTTTGCTGAGGATAATGGCTTCCAGCTCCATCCATGTCCCTGCAAAGGACATGATCTCGTTCCTTTTTATGGCTGCATAGTATTCCATAGTGTGTATGTACCATATTTTCTTTATCCAGTCCATCATTGATGGCCATTTGCAAAAACCCTATTTCTAAATAAAATCACGTTTATAAGTATTGGGGGTTAGGAGTTGAACATGTATTTTGGGGGGACACAATTCAAACCACTACTATGGGAATATATGCAAAGTATAGGTGATAAAAAGATGTGAATAAAAGCAAATGCAAAGGATGAGTGTGTGGCAGATCAATGCTCAGGCATTTCCCTTAAACGTGAAATGTTAAACTATTATTTATACCTTCTGTCTAGTCCTTGATGCCTCCTCTTTGCCCCACCATGTGTTTCTATCTGCCTCCTTCCACCTCCCAGACACCATCCCTAAGTTTTTACATATGACCATGCTTTGGAATTGAGATACTTCCAAAATTATTCAAAATTCTTAAAAGGACACCATTTTTGGGGCAAATATTCTGTTTTACCCAGGGGCAGAGCTGATTCTTGTCTCTAATCCTGGATTCATTTCCTAGATCAGAGCTACCAGCCTAGCTGGTGTGTAAGGAATACAGTAAAATGGCCTTAATGTAAAATACAAGCACCCACTGACTTACCAGCAGGACCTTGTGTGATAGGGTGCTCTGAGTGCCTCATTCACCATCGATGATGAACTTAGGATGTACTGGGCTCCAAGGACTCTTCTTAAATCCAAAATAATCCTCTAGTGTTGGTTAGATCCCTTTCTATAGGAAGAATATAAATACACTGGCAATGACTTTTTGCCCAGAGGAGATCTGATGACTCATGCTACTGGGGATTCCAAGGAGTGGTCTAGCTTCAGGTATAGCTGGACCCAGGAGTTCATTGGTGTCATTCAAACTCCCTCTCCCTTTCTTTGTGGAAGCAACATGCCCCCATGGGTTCTAGAGAAAGACAGTACATAGCACATTTCAGGAAGTGACTCTGTCAGTCCAGCCTGGGTCTCATATCCATCACAGGCACAATCTCAGTGGCCAGGGAGAGGGGATTTTCTGATTGCCAAGGGCAGAGTCACTAGCCACAGGGACTAGCAAAGTAGTTCTAGCTGCTGTAACAACAATCCCTGACAATCTCAGTAACTTAATAGAATGGAAGTTTACCTTTTAGTTATTTACATAGTCATATTGGGAGAACCTTCTTAAGAACACAGGGTGAGGGAGGTCCTGCCATCTTTAACATGTGGCTTCCAAGGTCACCAAAAGCATCAGTATCCAGCCCCCTAATAGGGGAAGAGAAACTGGACCATCATGCATGGGGTTCTTTCAGGGACTAGGTCTAACATTTCCACTGGCCAGAACTCAGTCACACGAACAGATTGTAATGCTGTCTGGGAATGCAGTCTAACTGTGAGCTTGGCAGGAAAGGACACAGGTTTGTTAAATGGCTAGCCATTTCTGCCACAAGTCATAATGCTGGGCAATGTTATCAGAGAATGAAGATGAGTCCCAAAGAAAAAGGTTCAGAGCAGATTAAAAAAAAAAAGTCCTCTGAACTAACTCATGAGATGTTTTAGTCTCATCTGACTTTGCTGCTCTTAGTTCTAATTACATCTAGTACAGATACTATTATCCATTGCTGTATGACCAACTATCCCAAAACTTAATGGTTTACAACAAGTATTTTGTTATATTTTATCATATTTCTTATATATTATGATTTCATGGTTGGGAATTTGAGCAGGGCTCAGCTGGATGGTTCTTTAACTCTTCATGGTGGCAACTAGAGTCACTCATTGGCACACAGCTGGCAGATGGGTTGGTTTGGCAGGTCCAAGATAGCTCTACTCACAAGTCTGGTGCCTTGGTGGGACTGGCTGGATGTCTGGGCTCACCTGGGCCCCTCTTCCTCTCCATGTAGTCTCAGGCCTTGCCGTGTGGTGTCTGCAGCAGGCTAGTCAGATTTCTTATATGGTGGCTTATGGCTTTAAGAGTGTTTCAGGTGACGCAGGAAGAAGCTGCATGGCTTCTAAGGACCTGGTCTCCAAAGCCCTGGAGTGTCACTTAGCCACATTCTATTGGCCAAGTAAGTCTTTAAGGCCAGTCCAGATTCAAGGGAGGAGAACTAGACCTTCCTGCTCAATTGTGGCAGTTTTAATCAATGACAGATCCTTTCCAGTCAAGTGACTTTTTCACATGGCAGATGTGAATTTGGGGGTCTTTTCTTCTCTATGAGAGGCTGCAGGATATGAGCCTCAACTGTTCCACCTACTGCTAGATGTTATGGCCATTTAGCTCCTGGTGTTGCAGTTCTTGTCTTGAGCTGGGCCTCCAGAAACAGGATGCCATATTCTGGAACATGAGACAGGTGTTCTGGTTTAGAGACATGGGACAGAATGTCAGGGACCACGGACCACATGGATGTAACAAAGAACAGGGACCCACCCCCAGAAGTGGTATCTAACTAAGCTCAACAGCAAATATGATAGCCGCTACTTATGTACTAGGCCTTATTCTAAAGTTACATGTACTAACTTGCTAAATATTTTCAGCAGCCCTATATTTAAGTACCACATTTGTGCCCATTTTATAAAAGAAGAAACTCAGACACAAAGAGGTTAAGCAACTTGCCTGGGCTCATACTGCTGCAAAATGAAGAACCAGTATTCAGACTCAAGCAGCCTGGGTCCTGATGCCATGGGGCCGGAATAAACTGCTAAAACTAGTAATTGTCCCTGTAACACTCAAGAGCCCTGAGGTTTACTGCTATTAGCTGGGGGCTCTCAAGTCTATCATCGGCACTACTGAGTTAACTGACTTTCTGTAGGAAACCAAATGTTCTTTTTGTGAATTTGTAGGTTTCTGAGCTAACAAAAAATCCTTTTCTTCAGCTACCTATTAAAGTCAGGGTGACTGGGCATACCTATTCATTTCCCATGGTGTCCTAGGACTCATATGCAAATTAAGCAAAAAGAATTCTGAGTTACATTGTAGCTTTGTTACTGCAAACCTGGGTTGTTGTAAAGTCAAACAGTTTTGTTGAGGATCCAGTGGGTGTGTGTGGCAGTGCTAAGCACCTTAATGTGGAAATCAGAGATCTGAGTTTTCTTCTCTGAGTCAGCAGGGTCAAGAAGCCATGCAAAGTCCAGACTTTCATAAGAAAAAGCTGATGTGGGATTCCTGTCTAGGCCTCCCATCTCTCCTAATCCCATATCCTGACCCCTCCTCCTAGCTGCGTGCACTTTGCATTTGCCCTTCTAAACTCATTTCCTTCTGAGAAAAACACAGAAAGCCCCTTTGGGAAGAAATAGTCTGACTCTTCCAGGCATTTTCTGGGATTGGATAGTTGAGGCTGCTTGGCAGAGGTGAGCATTATGGGCCTGGCATCACGTAGGATCTGTTTTTGGCCCTCCAGCCGTCTCCTTCCTCCTACGTGGATGGCAGATGGCCTATATTTTTAATAATTAAAAAAAAAAAGTAGGAGGGAAATCAGGCTCAGCAGGAGGAATTTGGAACCATCCAGGCAGTGCAATTGAGCTGTGAATTCATTTGTTTGGAAATTGGAAATGGTGTCTTCCCATTAAGCAGGCCTGCGGCCTCAGCCATTTCCAGGAAACTTCGAGGGCCCTGCGTAATGATTTTCATCAGCAGGTCTCTGCTGGGGGTGGTGAATGAATGGGAGCCACTGGCAGTCCCTGGACCTTGTACTCATAGGACTGTACCTCCCAGGGGCCATGACGGATAGTCCGTGAAACCTTCACCCCCTAATCTATCCTTAGCTTCTCAATAGCCCTGGGAGGCAGGGATCTAATCAGCCGGCAAGACCCGCTTTGGGTCATTTAGAGATAAAGAGGAAATGTCCAGCTGTAACAGAAAAGATAAAGGCATCTAAGAAGAGATGGTGGAGGTCTGAGACCCTGTTGGGTTACACGGTAGAGTGTGGGACTGTTAACTTCATTTGTTTCTCATTTAGTGGGGAATGGGAGGCATGGAGGAGGAAGTGCCAGACTGGAATGCAGACTCCCAGGTTCCCTGGCCTGGTACCCCAAGCTTTGTGTTCCTCACCTGGTCATCTTCCTTTTCTGGGTCTCAGCCTTTTTTTTTTTTTTTAATTAAATTTGTAAAAGAACAAAACTGAATTCTGCGAGAGGTCGAGAGAGCTGAGAAAGGTTGGAGAAGCAGCCTTCCTGTACATAACCTGACTGTCTGCTGAGGCACAGAAAGATCTCAGCAGCCAAGAAGGCTGTGAGGCATTGGCAAGGTGACCAGAGAAGCGACTGCGTTTTGTTTTGGAAAAACCACCAGTAAACACAGGCAGCATGAAAGAGGTTGGGTAGGCTCAGATACATGGGTTCCAAGGTCATCTTTTCATCCTCAATAGGCTACGAAAGAGCTGGGACCCCAGAGCACATTTCTCCAATTCTCTGTCCAACTGCTCCCCTCTCTGCCAGCATCCCCCTTCCCTGCTTGCTTGACGCTGTGTTGGGATTTCTAGAAAGTGTGTTGAGCAGCTCTGATGGTGCGAGGGGCTGGCTGAGCAGAGCACCAGTCCTCCCGGCACTCGTTCTGTCTGGTCTGGGAGACCACTGCATCTCAGAACCTCAAGTCCTGGCAGGAAGGGATGGGATGAACATTCCAAGAGCACAGGGAGGAAGGAAAGCTACCCCCTCGGCCTCTTCCCCCAGCTTTCTCGGTAAGTCCATGCTGGGTCCCACTGACCAGCTGCCACCAGGGGCGAGTCAGCCCAGCAGATGGTGTGAGGCTGGGCTGGGAGGGGCGTGTCAGCCAGCCATGTTACCCTCTGCAATTTGGGACGTTCTGTTCCCAAAGTTCCCTGCTCTCCCTCTCCTCCCCCTGTCCCTTCATCATCCAGCCTGCTTCCCTTTCTTTCTTTCTTTCTTTCCTTCGTCTTCCTGGCTCCCTTCCCCCTTTCCCTCCCCATGTTCTCTCTGCCACTCCCTTTTCTTTATTTTGTTTTAGCCATTGCAGAGTTTGAAAAAGAAAGTCCTTCTGGCTATCCCTAGGAAAGGGAGGGGCCCAAGTTAGAGGTAGGACCCTTAAGGTAGCCACAGTGTTAATATGTGGGCCAAAGGGGTCTGTTTCTTGGCACAACGTATCCCTAGCCAGAGAGCCACGGGTTTAAGGAGTCCCTTTCTGCACCTAGTGAAAACCTCAGCTTAACACCCATTGGCCTTGCTGTGTTGAAAACAATACTGTTAGCTTGGAGCAGAGGCCAAGGTCTGCCAGTGGATCAATTTCTGCCTAGAGAAGGCCAAGGTGAAAGCTCCAGTGCCCCAGGGCTACTTTCCAGGTCACAGATGGTTCTTCCCCCTGCACTCTCCCATCCCCCTTACTATTTGGAAGGGAGTGGGAGTGTGGCAATTCCTGGGTCCTCGCCCATTCCTTTACTGCTGCTGAAAACGCCAGAATGCTGTCTGGGCAGATTGGTTGAATGTGCTAGGTTGTTTATCTTCTCTCCTCTTTAGAAGCCTTGCTTCTCTAGGAGACTGGCCAGGGTGATGACAGCAGTAAGGGTGGTCCCAGACCCTCTTACTGAGACTCAAGCCTCTCCTGCTCTGTCTGTCCTCCTTCCTAGAGCCCCATCCCACAGGAGCAGGTGCAGCCAGCACAGTCTCCAGGCCTTTCCTCCAGGAACGTACATGTTTTCAATCCAAATCAAGAAGCCAGAGGCAGCCCTGAAGAGAAGGAAAAGAAAAGGGTTTGTTTAAAGGAGCCCAAAGATAAGCTTCTTCTACTTTTCCAGGACTCCTCCAGACTCCTAGATTCTAAACCTGTACTATCCAACAGGAGGCTCTGCAGTGGTGGAAAATGTCCTGTATCTGCATTGTCCAATAAGAAGCCACTAGCTGCAGGCAGCTACTGGATGCTTATAATGGGGTTAGTGCCACTGAAGAACTCAGTTGTTCATTTAATTCTGAGTCATTTAAATTTAAATAGCCACACGTGGCTGGTGGGTGCCATATTGGGCAATTCTAAAACATTAGGGGAACTTGGGGAATAGTAGTAACCCATTAATTGAAATAACATTTTACAAAACTCTTTACTCAGTTCCTTCCTTCCTTCCTTCCTTTCTTTTCTTCCTCTTCTTCCTCTTCTTTCTTTCTCTCTCCCTCTCTTTCTTTTCTTTCTTTGTTTTTGTTTTTTTTTTTTGGAGTACAGTGGTGCGATCTTGGCTCACTGCAACCTCTACCTCCCAGGTTCAAGTGATTCTCATATCTCAGCATCCCAAGTAACTGGGATTACAGGTTGTGCCACCATGGCTGGCTAATTTTTGTATTTTTAGTAGAGACAAGGGTTCACCATGTTGACCAAGCTGGTCTTGAACTCCTGACCTCAAGTGATCTTCCCACCTCAGCCTCCCAAAGTGCTGGGATTACAGCTGTGAGCCACTGTGCCCAGCCTACTCAGTTCTCTTTACAGAGAGCTCGGTTTTCTGGCACAGGTAAAGAACTCCATAAATAGATTCTTTCTTTTAATCAACAACAACAACAACAAAAAAAAAAACCCTGAATGGAGATACTGTTATCATCCACATTCTACAGAAAAGAAGAGGAAGGGGAGACACAGGGAGACTAAATTGTTTGCCCAAAGTTGCTCAGCTAGTTGGTGCTGGGACAGGATTTGTGAATGGCCCGCCTGACTCCAGAGCTGAGCTTTAACAAGCACACCACATATCACCCAAACTCCCAAGACCAGATTCCAATTCTGCCTCTACCACCGGTCAGCTCTGTGGCCTTGGTCGTCATGTCTCCACTTTTGGCCTCACGTGGCTCATGTATGAAAGTAGAGTGTGGAAGTGATGTGTCCTATGTCCTCTTTGGCTCTGAGAATGGATGCTTCTGCTTGCCTGAGCTCAACTGGGGTCACATGGCTGTGTCCAAACACACTCTTAGAAGGACATTCCATGGTTTGAAACACCGTGGCCTTCTGTGAGGATGGTAGCATGAAAAGAAGGGCTGCTTTCGGCTGAGGGCATGGAGGAGGGCTCCAGGGGCAGGCAGGATTTGAGATGGGTCTGGAGGATAGGGAAGGCTATGGATGGGCAGACATGGGGAGACAGCCGGGGGGCAGAGACACAATGAAGACAGATAGGAGAAGAGGCCCATTTCAGGGAGGGGCACATCATGTTATGTGACTCTTCTGAAACCTCTTCTAGAAACCCACTTAAGAAATTTTCCTCCAAGAACAAGGGAGGTAGCAGGAAACTCAAAAGTAACCAAAGGTGAGGGTGAGAGATGTCTAATATCTAATATCTGTTTCGCTTCCATCAAGTGTACACTGTACGTCTCTTCTGAGCTGGCTGTAATATAAATAGTTAGATCCATCTCCCTTCCTTCCACCAGCCAGCAGAGTAGTCCCTGGGGGCTGATGGTGCATTAGGCATTTTCTGCTAAGCCTGTGTGACTTTCAACATGTCCTAGGGCACAACGACACATCCACACTGCCCTGTCTCCAGGCACCCAAGCTGTTGTCTGAAATTGCCCAGACAGCATTCTTGGCCCCGACACACCCACTCTTCTCTCACTCCCAGACTGTATTATTTATTTCTGTGGAGCAGCCTCCACTCCCTTCTTTCTGGCAGATACTGGCACTGCCTGCCACTAGAGAAGTCAGGTTGTGACCTCAGCTAGGTCCTGTGATCTAGCTGAATCCTGCGCTTCACTCATGTAGGAGATTCCCTTGAGAGTTTTCTGTGTGCTGGTCACTGTGCAGAGCCCTGCAGGGAATCCCCAGGTGAATAAGCAAGGTCTGCCTTCCAGAAGCTCCAGGGCAGCATAGCTGAAGGGGTTCCACCTCAGATACCTAGATACGCAGTAGATGATGGAAGTGCCTGCTGTGAGATCATAGGGAACAGTGGAGATCGGCAGAATTTAAGCCCTGCTTCATCTCCTTATCTCCAGCTCCTTACTACACTATACCACACAAAAACGCAGGCAGAATGGTTTGGTGCTCTTTTTTGCAAAGAGAAGCTAGAATCTGGATTTTAAGTAGAAATTTCCCAAGTTTTAAAAAGGGCATGCTGGCCAAATAAAACTCATCTCTTGGTGAAAAACATTCCTGTTTCTTTCTTATACATTGGCAAATTCCTGAAGATGTGTTTGTTGACTGGTTGAAGAAAGGAAGGAATGAGATGAGCCAATCTCTGGAAGTTGCCCCTCCCTGTTTGTGCCCACATTGACACCGTTTTCCTGCTTCAGTGTAGACAGAGACTTGTTTGCACCAGAGCAATTAACCGGATAATTATCTCCTTGGAAAATTAGTCACAAAGACCAAGTCAACACAAGAGCAGTGGGCGCATGTGCATTGGCTGCTCCTGGGTTTTCGAGGGGGTGGATTTCTTCTGCCCTCTCTCTCCCTTGCACACAGGGTCAGAAAAGGACACTGGTAACTGGGTTTCTTAGATTATGAAACCTGAAGTTTCTAGGTAAAGGCAAGGTTGAGAAGAGGGCTTAGGGCTCCCCCAAAGCCCTCCACTCACAAACACATTAACATTTATGTCAAAAAAATTGCACTTTTAAAAAATAGTATTGGTCGTGCAGTTAGTACCCTCATGGGATTGTAGAATATGTATTGTGCTGTGTTCTTGACAGGTGTATTAGTCAGGGTTCTCCAAAGAAACAGAACCAACAGGATGTGTCTGTGTGTTTATATGTGCGTATGGAGAGAGAGAGAGAGGGAGAAGTTTATTTTAAAAAATTGGTTCATGCAATTGTGATGGCTGGCAAGTCCAAAATCTGCAGGGAAGGCCAAGAGACTAGAGACTCAGGGAAGAGTTGATGCTGCAGCCTTGAGTTCAAATGCAGTATAAGGGTAGAATTCTTTCCTCTTTCCTCTTAAGACCTTTAACTGATTACATGAGATCTACCCACACATGGAGGGTAATTTACTTCAAAAGTCTACTGATTTAAATATTACATCTAAAAATACTTCTCTAGTAACATCTAGAATAGTGTTTGAACAAACACTGGGCACCAAAACTTACCCAAGCTGATACATAAAAACTAACCATGACAGTAGGGTAGCCCTCTTGGATTAAATTCCGTCAAAGTGTTTTAAACAATACAACAAACAACCTAATGCCTGTAAAATGTTGTTGGATAGATGTGGCCAGTGCTCATCAAGATGATTGTCCAGGTAATGTTCTTTCCAGTGTTAGTTCATTCTTTCGATTTTTTTTTGTCATCTAACTTATCAAACAATCACAAGTTAATTTAGTGATTAGCTCAAACTGAGGTAGCAAAGACATTTTGTTTCCTATGACAGTTCTTTTCAATTGTTGATGACTACTTTGTGTACTATATGTGAAGGAGCTGTGGGTGAACTCAGCTCAGAGGGGAGGAGTGTTGTATTTGAATACTCATGTCTGTGATGGGAACAGGCATGGAAGTGGTGGTATGTGTGCTGTGTATATGCCATCTACCATCAAGATCAAATCTTCATTAGAGAAGAGAGGGAAGATCAGAAAGAAGAAATCATTTGAGTGAGCTCCCCCAACAAGTAAATATCAGGTGAGGAGGAGAAACTAGAAGTCAGGTCTTCTAACTCATGGTGCAGAGTTTCCCTATCAGACAAGGAATATCTAATGTACACACTTATCAAGGGACTAATTAGCCAAGTAATGTTCTCATTTCCTCCATGTCTTATTTGTTTCATTAGAAAAAAATTTTTTGTCTCCTCAAAGAAGCCTATGTATCGTGTAACTAGTAAACTACATCCCAAATTTGGATCTCTCAAATTTTCCTTTTAAGACTGGGCAGGGTGAGTCACATCTATAATCCCAACCCTTTGGGAAGCTGAGGCAAGAGGATTGCTTGAATCCAGGGGTTCAAGACCAGCCTGGGCAACATAGTGAGATTGCCCTCTACAAAAAATATGAAAATTATCTGGGTGTTGGGGGCATTCCTGTAGTTCAAGTCACTTGGGAGGGTGAGGTGGGAGGATTGCATTTCAAGACTGCAATGAGCTATGATTGTGCTACTGCTCTCCAGCCTGGGCAACAGAACAAGAACTTGTCTCAAAACAAAATATTTCCTTCTATGTATTTCAATTATACTATACCTCAACAAAATTTTGTAATCTAGAATGGTGATGTCCAATACTTGTGGACTGAGAACTTGAAATGTAGCTTGCTGAGGAAATACCTCCACTTCCATGCCTGTTCCACACATACCACACATACCACCACCTCCATGCCTGTTCCCATCACAGACATAAGTATTCAAATACAACACTCCTCCCCTCTGAGCTGAGTTCACCCACAGCTCCTTCACATTTAGTACACAAAGTAGTCATCAACAATTGAAAAGAACTGTCATAGGAAACAAAATGTCTTTGCTACCTCAGGAAATAATTTGAAACGTTCTTTAATTTTAAAAAATTGAATTTCAGTAGCCACATGTGACTAGTAGATATTGTATTGGATAGCCCAGAACATTTTGATTATTTCAGATAATTCTATTGAGAAGTACCAACCTAAAGAAATGTCTAATTCATTTTTTCTTTCTTTGCTTTTTCTGTTCCTAGTAGCCTAAATTTTCAAGGCTTGACCTAAATAAGACTTTTTTTGTAGCCCCAATGCCCAATTTCTTTTGACCGTCTCCTCCTTTATTTTAATTTATTTTACAGCCTCCCCTTAGTTTGGGTCCTAAACAAGGCTGGGCTTGAGGTAGGGTCTGAAGAGTCATGTGGCAAGCAGCCCTTTCTTTTTAAGGCAGAAATTGAAAGGCAGAGATGTAGGTGTTGGTAGGGAGAGACCTTTTGGAGAGAAAGGCAAGGCCAGTACATTTTGTCTGGTAATATGGTTTGGCTGTGTCCCCATCCAAATCTCATCCTGAATTGTAGTTCCCATAATCTCCATGTGTTGTGGAAGGTAATTGAATCATGGGGGCAGTTACCTTCATGCTGTTCTCGTGATAGTGAGTGAGTTATCATGAGATCTTATGGTTTTACAAGGGCTTTTTCCCCTTTTGCTCATTCTTCTCTCTCCTGCCACCTTGTAAAGAAGGATGTGTTTGCTTCTCCTTCCACCGTGATTGTAAGTTTCCTGAGGCCACCCCAGCCCCGCAGAACTGTGAGTCAATTAAACCTCTTTATTTTATAAATTGCCCAGTCTTGGGTATGACCTTATAGCAGCATGAGAACGGATTAATACATCTGGTCAAGCTGAATTTTTGCATCTTCCTGATTTTGAAGTGCCAAATCCTAACTCCTAATCCATTTCTATACTTCTTAGTTTAAATTTCTTGATTCTTTTTCTCTCTCCCTTAGTCAGCTCAAGCCTTAATAGTTTTCTTTCATGCTTTGTCCACTATCCTTCAGAGCTTTGTTTGATATGAGGAAAGGGTTTCTGAGCCTCCTCCTCTGTCATCTTCCCACCCAGTCCTTGCTTTTCCTTTCTCCTGTGAACTTGTCCTCTGTTTTCAAGGTCAATACTGCCTCTTAGCACAATATGTTAAGAGCACAGGCTTTTCACCCCAGCTCTGCCACTTATACCTGGATAATATACGGCATGTCACTTAACCACCTGGTGCTTTAGTTGCATCATTTGTAAAATGAGAGTGATACTAATGATAGGATCTACCTCCTAGGTTGTTTGGAGGATTAAATATATAGTGCTTTGTATTAATCTGTTCACACACAGCAATAAAGGACTGCCCGAGACTGGGTACTTTTTAAAGAAGAGAGGTTTAATTGCCTCACAGTTCTGCATGGTTGGGGAAGCCTCAGGAAACTTACAATCATGGCAGAAGGGGAAGCAGGTACGTCTTACATGGCGGCAGGTGACAGAAAGGTGAGCAGGGGGAAACGGCCACTTATAAAACCATCAAATCATGTGAGAACTCATTCACTATCATGAGAATAGCATGGGGGAAACCACTCTTATGATCCAATCACCTCCCACCAGGTCCCTCCCTCTACACTTGGGGATTACAGTTTGAGATGAGATTTGGGTGGGGACACAGAGCCAAACCATATTATGCTTAGAAAGCATGCCTGGCACTGGCAGATCCTACCTAAACATTAGATAGAATTGCAGGTGTCTATGTACTTGTTTCTCTCCCCCAGTAGATGGTAAACTCCTTGAGGGCAGGGGCTCAGCATGATTCCTGGCAGGTAGGAAGACTTCCATAAATATTTGCTTAATGAGTAAGTAAGTTAATCACTTGGATCAGATAATCACTTTCCACTTCTTTCAAATGTCTCTGCATGAACTTTCAGATCAGATCCAACCCTCGACTCCTGGCTTCTGCTACTCAGTGCCTCTTGTTTCTGTGGCCTCCTTTGTCTCTGTTTATTCTCTTTTCTGAGTTCTTCTGCTGATGAGGTCTTGTAGGGGTCATTTAATCCATTCCCCAATTTCCAGCAAGTTCTAACATTCATTCACTGTGTGCTCCAGCTTGGAAGCTGGGCCTGGGGAAGACATCCAACACAAAGATGTTTTAGAATTCCCTAAACAGGAATTCTTTCTCCCTTTAGGAAAGTCCCAGGGATGCAGACATGAGGGCATTGGTCTGTCTTCCATGATGCCATTTCCTGGGCACTGAGGCAAGGAAGTGGGTGGGGTAAGAGGAGATGGTGTCACTGGTCCCGTCATTGAAGGATGGGTGGGGGGCACACCTTCCTGCCATATTGGCTGTGATTATGTTAACCTAAAAACAGCCTCGCCTTCTGGTTTTTATCACGTGGCCTGCCTACCCTTCCTCCCATCTTCATTCCTGGCACAGAGGTGGTTTTGTCCTGTCTTTGGCCCTTTCTGAAATATCAAACCCCATTGCGTCATGGTGCCAACCAACAGCTTGTTCAAGCCAGGAACAAAGAAACCATAACTGCTTCTTAAATTCTCCAGAATTTTCTGTTCCAGAGACACACTCCTAACTGTGTAGTGCCGACGTGACCTTTCATATGCAGTACAAATGAGGGATCCCTTCAACCCACAGCCCTCTGGGCTCAATGTCTAAACCATTGCCTGTCCTGACTGGTAGCTCTAATGAATTATAACTTTCTTCAGACCACCTCCTGTGAGATCTTCTTCAGCAACTTCTCTTCCCCCAGCCTTCTGCTGCCCCTGTTTTCCTCCTGGAAGCCACAGTTCTGACATAAGTTCATCTCTAGAGAGTGAGCAGCCAGAGAAAAGCCATGCTTGATATCTGATGGAGGTTGACAGTGCGCAGTTGACTTGGTTCCAGGTGTGGCTTCCTTAGCTGGTTGAGGTTGTTTGGCTCAGGTCGTTGACTCTAAGGGTCCCTTTCCCTTCTAAGAAAGCCAGACATATCTGGATATTAGGCGTATCTTGTCTGTGGCAAAATTCAGTTTCTTTTTCCACCCCTCCCTCCCTTCCTCCTTTCCATTTTCCCTCCCTCCCTTCCTCCCTCCCTCCCTTCCTTCCTTCCTTTCCTCCCTCTTTCCACAATTATTTATTGCCTAGCTCTCGTATGCCAGATAGATGCTGAAGAAACAAAATAAAATATTCCATTAGTCTCAATTCTTGCTCTTAGAACTTAGATCAGAGTGTGAAAAACATACTTAAAAGCAGAAACTATAAATGAATATAAAATTGCAATTATTGAAATATACACAAGATGCTCTAGGAGCCCATGAGGGGTGGCCTAAGCCAGACTGTGCAGAAGGCAGTTGTGCATAGAGGAAAAGTGATTCCCAAACATTGGTGTCTTATATAAAATCATGGTGATATGAGGTGGTAAGGACAATAATGGTAAAAGTTGCTGTCTTTGTATCCATATCTTCATTTGATAAGATCTAAGAGGGGGAAATCATGCATCAGTCCTCTAAAATTGTTAGAAATGTTACTGATCCATGAAACCTCAAAAGTTTGGGAACCTCTGGCTTAAAGCATGAATCAGAAGTAGGCTGGCAAAGGATAGAGCATTTCTGGCTGAAGACACCAGAACTGGGTCACTGGTGTGATGTTCTCTTGGCTTACTCGGGTTATACTGGGTTACCCCTGGCTTACATTGTTCTACTTTCGGGACATGCACCATGTGGCTCTTCCTATACAAAGATGGTGTCACAGAACCAACACCTGGGGTATGCTTTGTATTATTTCCCAGTAGAAGCAATGGAATTTTTACTAAGCCTTCCATAATTTCACATCTATTCTTCCTGTTGACCAAGGGAATGCCTTTGCAGGAGGGAATGCCTTTGTGAGATGCGATGGAAAATGAAAACAGTTTCCAATGGGGATCAAATTCATGACCTTGGTTCGTTAATATCCTTCACTAAGGAATTGGCCCAACCAATTACATAAAAGCTGGTTGTTCTAGGCACAGCTGCCATCATGGCAGATGTGGAAGTAAACACTGACCTGGGACTCACAAAATTGTGCTGTACTTATGGAACTCACTGTTTCCCAGCTGTGTAGCCTTGACTGTGTTGCTCCTCTTTTCTGCCTTTGGGTTTCTCATCTGAAAGAAAGAGAGCAGAATAGCTTTAGATTAGTGGTTCTCAAATTTTAATATGTAATATAATCACTTGGAAGGCTTGTTAAAACTCTGATTACTGTGTTCTACCCCTAGAATTTCTGGTTCAGTAAATCTGGGTGGGCCTAGGATTCTGTACTTCTGAAGATTTCCACATGATGCTCATGCTGCTGGTCCAAACACTACACTTTGGGAAACCCTAGATTAGACATTCATTCAGATCCTTCATCCCTAAGGTGATATTAGTAATTCCTATCTTTGAAAAGTTTATAATCTGATTATCATTTTACCTGTGGGAGGAAAGAGATTGATGATGTAATTCTCTCAGGCACCTTCTGTGCACTCAGGCTGCAAAACAGAGAAAGGAAGGCTACCATAGTCTTCCCATCCATGCATCCCTGAGAACCTTTTTGCTGTGCAAGAGCTTTGATTCCTATCAGTCACCCTGTGTGGCCAAATCTACTGTATGTGGTTCCAGGGACAGGGACAGTCTAGGAAATTCAGAGCAACAGATGGTAGTAAGTCTCCTCCCTCCAAACACTTTTTCGGGGATGACTGGTGAAAATGATGACGCAGAGCGAAGCCTGTTTGTATATACACATCAGGATGGATGAAGCAGTGCCAAAGATGATTAAATTAGATCAGATTAGATTGGATTAGATTAGAATAACCTGCAGATTAGTGTGCTCCCGTCTAGGTCACCATTACCTCCTCCATGTTCCCAGCATAAATGTTTTGTTGTGTAATTCTCATCCCATCCTCCGGTGGATGCTTGACCAGAAAGCAAAGGCAGATGTGGGTCCTAATATCTTCAGTACAGCCCAGATCCAGATGGTGTTAGAGATGGGTGGACATCTAAGGACAGGGTTTAATGGGCCATGGTAGAATGTAAAAGCGTTTATATTCATGAAGGGCTTTTTTAGGTTTGGGGAGTATAGGAGAGAGTGGGACTGTGGTACCAATCTGGGGGGCAAACAAGCAGTGGCTTGGAATAGATGCGTGTTGGTCAGCTTTTATTCTCCAGCTCACATCCTCTTAGCCTATGTTTCTGCTTTGGCCATTGCTTCAGCGAACAGCTGTGTGCAGATGTGGCCTGACCATGATTCCCCCCAGTACCTCACTTATCTCCCGCCTTCTGCCCCAAGCTTCCGTCCTGTGGTATGGGAATCCTGGGGTGAGCCTGCTAAGACAGTCTAAAGTGCTCAGAAGGTAACATTTTCTGGGGCAATCTTGACCAGTGAAGGACCAGAGCTAGGGGATAAATACTCATCTTTTGTGGTTTCAGGCAATCCTGAAGCACATAGTTCTCCAGGGGATCTTCAGGAGGGCTTAGCTGTAGTTGCCCACAGAAACCTAAACCTAAACAGAAACCCATCCTTGGATTAGCTTTTCTTCTTTTCCAGTTTTATCCTCCCAGGTTCTTCTCTTCTGTACTCTGGGGTCACTTCCTCAAAATAAACCACTTGCATGCAAGTTCTTGTTTTAGGCTCTGCATTTTGGAGGATTCAAAGTTAGGGTAATTAACATGTTTCAGATGTATGGCAACATTTTAAGATGAGTATGAGTAGACAGCTTAGTTTTTTTTGTGTGTTTTTTTTTTGAGATGGAGTCTCGCTCTTGTCACCCAGGCTGGAGTGCAATGGCACAATCTCAGCTCACTGCAACCTCCGCCTCCAGGGTTCAAGCGATTCTCCTGCCTCAGCCTCCCAAGTAGCTGGGATGATAGGCATGCGCCACCACACCTGGCTAATTTTGTATTTTTAGTAGAGACGGGGTTTCTCCATGTTGGTCAGGCTCGTCACGAACGACAGCTTAGATTTTTTGAGCACTATTGATGTTCCAGTCTATATCCTTGCTTTTTAAAAATTAATATTAATATTTATTTCTATTAAAGCAACACAGATATAGTTTATGAAGGCAAATAGCACAACATGATATATAATAAAATGACCGTCCCCTATCTTGCCCCAGCTCAGTATCATCCCACTTACCAAAGGCAAGCAAGTTTAATTCTTAGCAATGTCTCTCTGTTGCTGTAAATACCATCAATGTATCAATTTTAGGCATTCATTTTTAAATGCCTGTTATGTTGGGTGAGATCTTAGCTCTTTTATACGCACCATCCCTCCCCATTCCACCACTTTAATTATAATTATTTTTTATTAAATTCTGAGCAGTGTTACATTATTATAACTACATGAATATTGTTCATCGATGATCCAAGTAGTGGACTGTGATTGTGGCTCCTTTCTTGTATACCTTTTTGCGTTCTAGAGTATATAGCCATTTCTCATGTCTTTTTTTCTGCGCCTTGAGTTTTTAGATATTTATTATTTTTTCCGCTCTCTAAAACATCTCTTAATACTATCTTCCATGTGAGCAAATGCGTCTGATAATCTGCCAATTCCATTTTTATTCTGGAGTCCTGGGTCCTGCCCCAGGCTCAGCAGGGCCTGCTGTAGAGTTCTCTTTCTGGGACTTCCTTCTCCCATCTTCCTCTGTTTCCCTTCACCACTCTCTTGTATTGGGTCCCACATTTCTTAGATATAGATTTATCAGTTGACTCCCTAATTTTTGTGATCATGTATTCAGTAACAGCTTTTTTTTTTTTTTTTTTGAGGCAGAGTCTCGCTCTGTCGCCCCGGCTGGAGTGCAGTGGTGCAATCTCAGCTCACTGCAACCTCCGCCTCCTGGGTCCAAGTGATTCACCTGCCTCAGCCTCCCAAATAGCTGGGATTACAGGTGCCCACCACCACTGCCCAGCTAATTTTTGTATTTTTAGTAGAGACGGGGTTCACCAGGTTGCCCAGGCTGGCCTCAAACTCCTGACCTCAGGTGATCCACCTGCCTCAGCCTCCCAAAGTGCTGGGATTACAGGCGTGAGCCACCGTGCCCGGCCAGTAACATCTTAAGAAAGAATAAATAAAGGGTAAAATTTGAAACCTTTGTTGATCTGGACATGTCAGTTAGGTCTATAATTCTAGGTTGGAAATAATTTTTATTGCAACATATTGTTGTCAATAAGATAGTGTCAACAATATACTATCTTAATTACTTAAATAAATTTATTGAGCCCCAAAATAAACCCCACTGACATTAAAATCTGAGAGCAGTAGTATAAAGAACTGACCTTCTAGAAATGTGATATAAGCCACATATGTAATTTGAAACTTTTTAGTAATCACATTAACAAAACTTTAAAAAGCAGATGAACTTAAATTTTAATGATATGTTTTATTTAACTTACTATAACAAGAATATTATTATGCTATTTATATAGAATTATTAATGAGAAATTTTACATTATTTTAGGACAAACTTTTTGAAATCTAGTATATATTTTACACTGATAGCACATTTCATTCCAGCCCCTCTGTCATGCTGGTCACATTTCAAGGGCTCGATGACCACATGTGGCTAGCAGCCACTGTACTGGGTAGTGCACATTTAGAGGGAATAAAGGTTAAGAGTGTCTGTTCTCCGGCCAGGATCACTGCGTTCTAGGTGTGTAACCTTTGCAAAATTACTTAACCTTGCTGTGCCTCGGTTTCTTCATCTGTAAAATGAGAACAATAACAACACCTACCTCAAAAAAATGATACAAGGATTAAATGAATGGATAAATGTCTCTTACGGTGTTCTCCACATGTACCAAGAACTCTTCTAAATGCCTTACATGCATGATTTTTAGCAATGTAGAGCCAGGACAGGGCATTGAAGAAGGATAAACTTCTCAAAGAGTGGTTCTAAACATCATCTTTTAATGTGGTAATAATAAAAGATTAAAAACAACTTCAAAACATGTCACAAAATAAATTCTAATAGATGCGGAACTTAAATGTGAAATCCAAAGCTTTAAAACTTTAACAAATTATTATCTACTAGTAGGTCACGAAGATATTCTCCTGTATCATTTTTTTTCTGTAAAAGACAAAAACGCCATCCATAAAAAATAAAATAAAATTGACCACAGAAGTTGTACTTCGTGAAATACACCAGAAAGATAAGTAAAAGGGAGAAGATATTTTCAACTCATATATTCAAGAAAAGCTTAGTATTTCGAATATGTAAGAATTACAAGAAAATGACTAGCAATCCACTTTAAAAAAATGGACAAATGATTAAGCATTTTACTACCCAGGATGGCTTATAAATATTTGAAATAATGTGCAACCTTTGTGTGCATTATTTCAAACAATCACATATTATTTTACGTCCTCTATACCAGCAGAAATTAAACTACTCAATAATATCAGGTACTGGTGAAACTACAAAGCTTGGGGAATTCTCATAGAGCTGGTGGAGTGTAAACTGGCAAAGCCTATGATGGGAATTATTTTGCATTATCTACTAAAGTTGAGCATGAGTAAAATATATGGCCAGCAAGTCTGCCTTTAAGTATCTAAGCTACAGGATCCATGGTGCAGCTTTAGCAGGAGACACATATGAAGTCAGCCAACCTGTCATTGTTCACAACACACAATCTGAGAATCAACCAGAAATCCACCCAAAAAAGAATGGGTAAATAAATTACAGGATTTTCATATAATGCAATTCCCTATATCAATGAAAAAAGTAGATTTTCATACACATTTCAATGTGGATAAGCCTTAAAAGCCTAACATTAGTAAAAACAATGCAAGTCATAGAATAAATATAGTATGGCACCATTTATGTAAAGTTCAAAAGCTGATAAAACTAAACAATGTATTGTTTACAAATATATACATGTGTGGTAAAATTACAAAGAAGAGCAAAAAAATTTGATTAAAATGAAATTCAGCATAATGGTTCCTTTGAGTTAGGTAAGAAGGGAAGAATGTAATGTAGGAACACATATGGGGTTTAAAGTTATTGGTGAGGTTCCATTTCCTAAGTCAAACAGGAGGCACAGGTGTTTTTAATATTATTTTAGCTATGTATGTATATTATATATTCTGTTTTTATGTATATTATACTTTACAGTATAAGAACAACGGATTGGAATTTGTGTTTAGTAGCATGGGTTTTTTTTTCTTCTTCTTCTCTGAGACAGGGCCTCACTCTGTTGCCCAGGCTGGAGCTCAGTGGCATGATCATGGCTTGCTGCAGCCTTGACTTCCTGGGCTCAAACTATCCTCCCACCTCAGCTTCCTGAGTAGATGGACTACAGGCATATGCCACCATGCCCAGCTAATTTTTGTATTTTTTTTTTTGTAGAGACAGGGTCTTGCTATGTTGTCCAGGGCAGTCTCGAACTCCTGGGCACAAGCAATGTGCGCCCCTCAGCCTCCCAAAGTGCTGGCATTACAGGGGTGAGCTCACGGCTGGCAGTAGCAGAGCTTTAAGACTAGGCTTTACTTGACTGGGCCCTGGAATTTAGGGTGATGAGACTGTGAGCTGGAGTTTTCACTGGGAGACCTCCAAATTCCAATACCTGTAAGTCTCTTCTCTGGGTCCATTCAATTTTCTAGAGAATTGTCCAACTTCTTGCCTGAGAGGTGGATACTGGCTTTCAGTAATCTGACGCTCTAGAGAAAAAGTGCTAGAAGGGGTGGGGACTGGTGGGGTGTATGAAGAATTCCACTCAATCTGTGGCTGCTGCTTCCATTCTCTTTTCTCTTTGACTGTAATTTTAATGAGTGTTGAGGACAAACACACACATTCAACCTGTTGCATTTAACCACAGCTACTGCTTCCAGCAACCCTTTAGACATAGGATGATGATCCCTATTTTGCAGTTAAAAACAACTGAGACTATGAAGGGGACACATGATGGCAAGTGTGAAAGACTCCAAGTGTGAAAGACTCCTACTCTGTCTCCCTCCCAGCAAGAAGGCTCCAGGTCCTTGTAACCATTTTGTCTCCAGCTGCATCTTGATGTCTAATCCAGAACCTTCCCGCTGCAAGTTCCCACAACTGTTCTCTGCTGGATATAAAGAACAACTGGTAGCAGGACCCTGAGGTCTGTAGTGAGGCAGCCTGCAAAGCCATGCGCTTCCAGCCAGGTGTGTGAAAGTAGCGGCGCCTCTCTTGTGTGCAGACAGAGTGACTCTGATTCCCCCTGCTCGTGGCTTCACAGATGCATGGTGTTGCCTTTGGGAGTGGCAGCTATTCACTGTGGCTGCCAGCCTGGTGCATACTGTGAAGCACTGGCAGTGAAACTTTATCTGGCAGTGTTGGGGGAGAGAGACGAGAGAAAGAAAGATGGGAAAGTTACTTTATTTTTTTTTTCTTTGATAACCGCAAGTTTCCTGCACTCCCTTGGAACCAAATTTCTGTTTTGACTAAATGGAAAGTCTCTAGGGAATGAGGGCTGATGGGGGAGATTTTTCTCAAAAGCACCCTTTGTTGTCTTCCATCCATGTCTGTTTCCCCCACTGCTCTCGCCTCACTTATACTCCTTTCTTTCTGCCCTCTCTGACCCATCTCCACTATCTCCATCAGCTGCGAACTGAAAAGACTCTGCATCTATTATAGGCATCCCTGTGGGGTCATGGGGAGGCCAGTCCCCTGAGAGATCAGTGGGCTGGGCCTATGCGGTCAGGTGCTGACAATAGCAGACTGGAGGGGGGCAGGCTGGAGAGGGGCATGGACCCAACCTGAATGTCCTGGATGCTCTGGCTGGATGCTCTACGTGTCAGCTCCCAAGTCCCAGGGTGTTCCCAGGCAGAGTTTCATCCAGAGCTTCATAGGTCTAGAGACTCCTGTAATCAGTCATACAGGCAGGCATAGGATGTGATCACTCTTGGAGTTTGAGTCAAGATCTACTAAAATTTGGGCCAGGAGAGAAGTCAGGCAAAGGGAAGTTGTTACAGGAAACTACAAATAGGAGCTGAACCTACTTTTCCCTCTAAAATAAAACCCACTTGCTCTGCACCCAGTTCTCAGCAATCCTGTGGTCACAGACTGGGTTGCCACAGCCTCGTTCTTATCCTCCAGTGGTCAGAGGTCAGAGGTGTCCCTTCGTGCTGTCTCCATCATCATGGTTTAGAGCCTCCATTGGCCAGCCAATGGCCAGCACTGGAACAATGACAGTTGGAACCTATTATCTTCTTCTATTTTGTTTTTAGTGTACCTCTGTCAGTTACCAGGAAACACAAGCAATCACACAGAAGTAGACTCTACATTCCTTCAGGACAAGAAACTTGTTATTTTTAACTTTTAATAAAGAGCTTAGAGTTAAAAGAAACAGCATATTGGCATAAAATGAAGCAGTAGCATTGCTATTTTTTTTTAACTTTTATCTTAGGTTCAGGAGTAAATGTGCAGGTTGGTAAACTCATGTAATGGCAGTTTATTGTACAGACTATTTCATCACCCAGGTACTAAGCCTAATACCCAACAGTTATTTTTTTCTGTTTCTTTCCCTCCTCCCACCCTCCACTATCAAATGGACCCCAATGTCCGTTGTTCCCCTCTTTGTGTCCATGTGTTCTCATCATTTAGCTTCCACTTATAAGTGAGAACACGTAATATTTGGTTTTCTATTCTTCTGTTAGTTTGCTAAGGATGATGGCTCTATCCACGTTCCTGCAAAGGACATGATCTCATTCTTTTTTATGGCTGCATAGAATTCCATTGTGTTTATGTACCACATTTTCTTTATCCAGTCAACCATTCATGGACATTTAGGTTAATTTCCTGCCTTTGTTATTGTGAATATTGCTGCAATGAACATATCCATGCATGTGTCTTTATGGTAGAATTATTTATATTCCTTTGGGTAGATATCCAGTAATGGAATTGTTAGGTTGAAGGGTGGTTCTGTCTGTAGCTCTTTGAGGAATTGCCACACTGCTTTCCACAACAATTGAACTAATTTACACTCCCACCAACAGTGTATGAGAGTTCCCTTTTCTCCACAACCTTGCCAACATCTGTTATTTTTTTCTTTTTAATAATAGCTATTCTGACTGTTATGAGATAGTACATCATTGTGGTTTTGATTTGCATTGCTCCAGTGATCAGTGATGTTGAGCTTTTTTTTCATAAGCTTGTTGGCTGCATGTGTGTCTTCTTTTGAGAAGTGTCTGTTCATGTCCTTTGCTCATTTTTCAATGGGGTTGTTTGTTTTTTCCTGTAAATTTGTTTAATTTCCTTATAGATGCTGGATATAAGATTTTTGTCACATGCAAAATTGCTGCATAAAATTTTGTTACTGTAGCCCTGTAACATAGTTTGAAGTCATTACTTGATACCTCCAGCTTTGTCTTTTTGTTTAGGATTGCCTTGGCTATTTGCACTCTTTTTGATTCCACATGAATTTTAAAGTAGTTTTGCTTTTTACTAGTTACATGAAGAATGTTGTTGGTAGTTTGATAGAAATAGCACTGAATCTGTAAATTGCTTTAGTCAGTATGGCCATTTTAATAATACTGATTCTTCCTATTTATGAGCATGGAATGTTTTTCCCTTTGTGTCATCTCTGAATTCTTTGGGCAGTGTTTTATACTTCACATTGTAGAAATCTTTTGCCTCCCTGGTTAGCTGTATTCCTAGATATTTTGTTCTTTTTGTGGCAGTTGTGAATGGGATTGTGTTCTTGATTTGGCTCCTGGCTTGGCTGTTGTTTGTGTATACGAATGCTAGTGATTTTTGTAATTTGATTTTGTATCCTGAAACTTTGCTGAATTTTTTTATTAGCTGATGGAGAATTTGGGTCAAGACTATGAGGTTTTCTGGATATAGAATCATGTCATCTGCAAACAGGAGTGGTTTGACTTACTCTCTTCCTATTTGGATGCCTTGTATTTCTTCCTCTTGCCTGAATGCTCTGGCAGAACTTCCAAAGCTATTTTGAAGAGGAGTAGTGAAAGAGGGCATTCTTGTCCTGTGCCAGTTTTCTAAGGGAATTCCAGCTTTTGCTCATTCAGTAGGATGTTGACTATGGGTTTGTCATAGGTGGCTCTTATTATTTTGAGGTATGGTTCTTCAATACCTAGTTTATTGAGAGTTTTTAATATGAAGCGATGTTGAATTTTATCAAAAGCCTCTTCGGCACCTATTGAGTTAATTGTGTGGTTTTCATCTTTAGTTCTTTTTATGTGATGAATCCCATTTATTAATTTGCATATGTTGAACCAACCTTGCATGTCAAGTATAAAGTCTACTTGATCGTGGTGGATTAACTTTTTGATGTGCTGCTGGATTCAGTTTGCCGGTATGTTGAGGATTTTTGCATCAATGTTAATCAAGAATATTGGCCTGAAGTTTTCTTTTTTTGTTGTGTTTCTGCCAGGTTTTGGTGTCAGGATGATGTTGGCCTCATAGAAAGACTTGGAGAGGAGTTCCTCCTCCTCAGTTTTTTGGAATAGTTCCAGTAGGAGTGGTACCAGCTCTTCTTTGTACATCTGGTAGAATTTGGCTGTGAGGCTAGGCACAGTCACGCCTGTAATCCCAGAACTTTGGGAGGCCAAAGATCCCAGAACTTTGGGAGGCCAAGATGGGTGGATCACTTGAGGTCAGGAGTTCAAGACCAGCCTGGACAAAATGGTGAAATCCCATGTCTACTAAAAATACCAAAAATTAGCCAGGTGTGGTGGTACATGTCTGTAATCACAGCTACTCAGGCTGAGGCAGGAGAATCACTTGAACCTGGGAGGCAGAGGTTGCAGTGAGCTGAGATTGTGTCATTGCCCTCCAGCCTGGGTGACAGAGCAAGACTCTGTCTCAAAAAAAAAAAAAAAAAAAAATTTGGCTGTGAATCTGCCTGGTCCTGGGCCTTTTTTGATTGGTAGGCTATTTCTAACTGATTCAATTTTGGAACTCATAATTTGTCTTTTCAGGCAATCAATTTCTTTTTGGTTCAGTCTTGGGAGGGCATATGTGTCCAGGAATTTATCCATCTTTTCTAGGTTTTCTGGTTTGTGTCCATAGAGGTGTTTGTAGTAGTCTCTGATGGTTATTTTTATTTCTGTGGGGTCAGTGGTCACATCCTTGTTATCATTTCTGATTGTGTTTATTTGAATCTTCTCTCTTTCTTCTTTATTGATGTAGCTAGTGGACTAACTAATTTTTTCAAAAACATAGCTAGTGGATTCATTGATCTTTTGTATGGTTTTCTGTGTCTCCATCTCCTTCAATTCAACTCTGATTTTGGTTATCTCGTCTTCTGCTAGCTCTGAGGTTGATTTGCTCTTGCTTCTCTAGTTCATTTAGTTATAATGTTATGTTGCTAATTTGAGATCTTTATAACTTTTGACATGGGCATTTAGTGCTGTAAGTTTCCCTTTTAACACTGCCATAACTGTGTCCCAGTAATTCTGGTATGTTGTATGTTTGCTCTCATTAGTTTCAAAGAACTTCTTCATTTCTGCCTTAATTTCATTATTTACCCAAAAGTCATTAAGAGGCTGGTTGTTTAATTTCCATGTAATTGCATGGTTTTGAGCAATTTTTTAAGTCTTGATTTCTATTTTTATTGTGCTGTGGTCCAAGAGTGTGTTTGATATAATTTTGGTTCTTTTGCATTTGCTGAGGATTGTTTGATGTCTGATTGTGTGTTCAATTTTAAAGTACATGCCATATGTTGATAAGAAGAATGTAAATTCTTTTGTTTTTGGATGGAGAGTTCTGTAGAGATCTATCCAATTCAGTTGGTCTGATGTTGAGTTCAAGTCCTGAATAGCTTTGTTGATTTTCTGCCTCAATGATCTGTCTAATACTGTAAGTGGAGTGTTGAAATCTCCCACTATTATTGTGCGGGAGTCTAAGTCTCTTTGTAGGTCTCTAAGAACTTGCTTTACGAATCTAGGTGCTCCTGTATTGGGTGCATATATATTTAGGATAGTTAGGTCTTCTTGTTGAATTGAGCCCTTTACCATTATGTCATGCCCTTCTTTGTCTTTTTTAATATTTGTTGGTTTAAAGTATGTTTTGTCCGAAATTAGAATTGCAATTCCTTCTTTTTTCTGATTTCTATTTGCTTGGTAGATTTTCCTCCATTCCTTTATTTTGAGCCTATGGGTGTCATTGCTTGTGAGGTGGGTCTCTTGAAGACAGCATACCACTGAGTCTTGCTTTTTCATCCAGCTTGACACTTTTTTGCGCCCTTTAAATCGGACATTTAACCTGTTTACATTTAAGGTTAGGATTGATATGTGTGGATTTGATCCTGTTATTGTTAGCTCAGTATTGTACCGGCTTGTTTGTGTGGTTGCTTTATAGTGTCACTGGTCTGTGTACTTAAGTATATTTTTGTATTGGCTTTTAGTGGACTTTCCTTCCCATATTTAGTGCTCCTCTCAAAATCTCTTCGAAGGTGGGTCTAGGGTAATGAACTTCCTCAGCATTTGCTTATTGAAAAGGATCGTATTTCTCCTTTGTTGAGGAAGCTTAGTTTGGCTAGATATGAAATTCTTTGTTTAAGACTTTTTTCTTTAAGAATGTTGAATATAGGCCCCCACTCACTTCTGGCTTGTAAGGCTTCTTTCTGCTGAAAGTTCTGCTGTTAACCTGATGGGATTCTCTTTGGAGGTGACGTGCCCTTTCTCTGTAGCAGCCTTTAACATTCTTTCATTTCAACCTTGGAAAATCCAATGATTATGTGTCTTGGGGTGATCTTCTTGTGTAGAATCTTGCAAGGGTTCTCTGCATTTCCTGAATTTGACTGTTGGCCTCTCTAGTGAGGTTCAGGATGTTTTCATGGACAATATCCTGAAATATGTTTTTTGAGTTGTTTACTTTCTCCCCATCCCTTTCAGGTGTGCAAGTGATTCATAGGTTTGGCTTTTTTATATAATCTCATATTTCTCAAAGGTTTTGCTTGTTCCTTTTCATTCTTTTTTATTTTTTTCTGACTTTCTTATTTCAGAGAGAGAAAAGAAAGATAGCCTAGGCAGAGGGAAGGCCATGAACAAAGCTGGGAGGTATAGAAGGACAGAATAACACTTGTGTCTTTAATCCTAATCTCCTTAGTTGTAATTGGGGGCATAAGCTCCATGCTAACAGTTATTTCAGGTGACTGATTTCTTGTACTACCTTGATATTACAAGCAGGCATAAGATGTGATCACTTTTGGGTTTTTTTGTTGGATAGATGGAAATGTGAGTAAATGAAAATTACTGGAATATCTAGATGGGGAACACAAACCATGTAAAAATGAGATCTCCTTTGGTGACCAGATGTGCAGATGGCCTCCATCAGCTACTATATGCTAATTGCCTAGGAGACACATGTTAAGAGTGGCTGGTTAAAAGAGAAGCTTGCATAGTGTATTAGTCTGTTCTCACACTGCTAATAAGGACATACCTGAGACTGGTAATTTATAAAGGAAAGAGGTTTAATGGACTCACAGTTCCACATGGCTGGGGAGGCCTCACAATCATGGTGGAAGGCAATGGAGAAGCAAAGGCACATCTTACATGGCAGCAGGGAAGAGAGCATGTGCAGAGGAGCTCTCCTTTATAAAACCATCAGAACTCATGGGACTTATTCACTATCATGAGAACAGCATAGGAAAGACCCACACCCATCATTCAGTTACCTGCCACTGGATCCCTTCCACAAAATGTGGGAATTATGGGAGCTACAATTCAAGATGAGATTTGGGTAGGGACACAAGGCCTAACCATATCACATAGACATAGATAACCAGAGGGGATATATTGCTGTGTTGGTGTATTTGGAGTACTATTCTAGCAACTTGTCACCCTTTCAGGGGTCTGTATCTCAGCCCAAGGTACATTGCAGCTAGGCAACTTTCTTGGTTATGGCTGACAGTAAGCATGACTTCTAAGCATGACTTTAGGTTGGGGCATTAGGTCAAAATTCAGAGTGACCCTGTGGAAGGGCACTGGGGAAATGAGAGGACAAAGATTGACAGTAGAAAGGACAGTAATAACACACTACCTAGACCAAACACAAGTTGATAGTGAAGAGGAGAGTGTCTCTGTGATAGCTGGAGGCTGACATTGCTCCTGGGGTATCTGGGGTATTCCTGTTAAACAGGCACAGGCCTGCAGTTCTATGGCTTTTTAATTTTTTATTTTCTTTTCTTTTCGAGTGAAGTGGGTAGGAGGAAAGGGGGTTGGAAGAAGGGAAGTGACCAAAAGGAATCTGCAGACTTGAAGTAGTCAAGAGATTTGAGAATAATTTGCTTTGGACTACAGGGAAAAGCAGAAGGAAACCGAGACATGTCAACAGATTTCTTAATTGGCAAGGCACAAACCCAGAAAGCTTTAGAAGGTGGAGATTTTGTGGTGAGAATTGGGATATAGAGTGATTTCCAAGGAGACTCACATCTTATGCTGACTATTCTGTGTGCCTGTGGCTTTAGTTTAGGTACAGTTTGTACCCCGTTGATCTCTGTCTGTAGTAAAAGTCATTTGGTGGCACTTGCAGTGACTGGGGGGGCTTGACTGGGAGCCATGAAGAGCAGTACCCAGGGCTGAACACTCAGGCAGCATACTCCCAAGTTTTCAGGCAGCACAAGTGACCTCACTGCTGACAGCAGGAGGCTTGTGATTCATCTACAACCTGTTCCAAGGGTCCTCTTGCAGTATCCCTGCACTGACCAGCAATCCATTACACTCACTCACATGACTTTGCATCTCTTTTCCATGCAGGAGGGGAGCAGGATGACTTCTTAAGGGCACACATTTCTTGCTGTTAATACAGAACCCAGGGATACTCAGGATGACTAATGTGGAGTGTTTGAGCATTAACTTTCCATCTGAGTCTATACAAGAGTCACCAAATTGGGTGAGACCATAGTTATGCCATCTCTGCTATTCTGAGTTCAACACCCATAGACTTAAACTCTAAGAAACTGTATTTCGACCTATACTTCTTGTGAGTAATGAGTTCTTCTTGGTGTTTACTTAACACCATTGGCACACGCATATCCTGTTAATGCTAGTAAGATGTTATAAAATAATCTGAAGTGTTTATGCAAGTTATAACAAAATTTTCTTTCCATTACTTCTAATTCTTGTGTTTTGATACCATCTTCTTTATAAAATTTGATAACATTACCATTTTCTATTTTCCCATTTTACCACTGTCTTTATTTCCTATGTTGCTGTAAAAAATGAACACAAATATAGTTTATAACAACACAAATTTGTTTTGTTATAATTCTAGAGGTTAGAAGTCCTAAAATCAAGGTGTCAGTAGGGCTGTGCTCCTCTTGGAGGCTCTAGGAGAGAATTTCTTTCCTTGCCTTTTTATAACTTCTTTAGAAGCTGTCTTCATTCCTTGGCTCATGGCCCTATCTTCAATCTTGAAACTGCAATGTCTACCAATGTCTCTGTGCCTCTCCTGTATCGTCACGTAGCCTTCTGACTCTGATCATCCTGTTCTCTCTTATAAAGACCCTTGTCATTACATTGGGTGCATGTGGATAATCCAGGATGATCTCCTGATCTCAAGATCTTTAATTTACAAAGTCTCTTTTACCATGTAAAATAACATATTCAATTGGCTCATGCCTATAATCCCAGAACATTTGGAAGCTGAGGTAGGTGGATCACTTAAGGTCAGGAGTTTGAGACCAGACTGACCAACATGGTGAAACCCTGTCTCTACTAAAAATACAGAAAATTAGCTGGGCGGTGGTGGTGTGTGTCTGTAGTTCTAGCTACTCAGGAGGTGGAGGCAGGAAAATTGCTTGAATCCGGGAGGTGGAGGTTACAGTGAGCTGAGATTGTGCCTCTGCACTCCAGCCTGGGGGATAGAGTGAGACTTTGTCTCAAAAATAAATTAAAAAAATAATAAAGTAACATATTCACAGGTTCTAGGGATTAGGATGTGGACATGTTTGAGGAGCTATTATTTCATCTGCCATGACCATTACTTAATCATATTGTGATTACTGGTTAATAATTGTTCACTACAAGTGATTTTCTACAATAATTATCACTTAGTGTTGAGGAACAAGTTTCAGTGAATTCTAACTCATCTTCCTGTGGAGCTTCTGAAACTTGATAAAAAGCAGTAAAAGAGATGTAAATAATGCTTGTACACAATTTTTCTACTTCTCCAACATAATTCTGGACCATAGCACATAACAAATATTTATTGAAAAATGATAAGAAAAATCAGTACATGGTTAATTGAAGTTTTGACACTTTTCTTTCAAGTAAATAATTAATATTACTTCCACTTCAGAACAAATAGTTCTAGATGGATTTATTTTTGTTCCTAATGGCAATTAGAAAGAACAGTCCAACCGAAAACATATTATTAGTAAATGCTAAAGAATATTAGACCTTAGTTCCTATGTGCTAGGCGCTATGCTGATGATTCATATTATTTCATTTAATCTTCATCACAAACCCTATGAGCTTGATACAGTAATATTCCCTTGTTGTAGGTGAAAAGAGTGAAACTTGAAGAAGCTTTATAATTGTCTTATTGGAGCTATTAACCTAGGGCTATATTGGGTCCTCATGGAGTTGACCAGTTTATGACTATGCCTACCTTTCTCTGTATTGTTAGCTTCGGTGGCTATTTCTGGCATCAGCCTGGTGGCCCTGTTGATGCACGGAGTGGGATCATCCTATACCACCCACCTCAACCTTTCCCTATTCTTGGGCTCAGGAATAAGAAAGGGCCTCATCTCCTTAGCATGCGCAGTGGGTCCTAGCAGCTCTCCTGAAAAGCTAGAATTGAGAGCCACACCAAAAGGATTCTGCTTTATTTATCTCTTAGATTTTCCTGCTACAAAGCCCCTACACCTGGGGTTTTAAAAGTTCCACGAGTGAGTGAATGAGTGGAATCTGCAAGGGGAGTGGGAGCAGGGGCAGGCAGCCAGAGTTTTCTTTGCTGGCAGCTGCAGCCAGCTTTAAAAACGTTCCTTCTCCGTAGATGAGAGGCTTCTTGACTCATACCCTGATTAGCAGAGTAAGAGATGGGGTGGAGAGGACTGAGGCTGGAGCCAGCAGGATTTGATGGGCCAGGCAGGTAGGGAAGGGGCATTGTGTTTACCGGGGAGTCTTGGGAGCTGAGGATACTGGGAGAGAGCAAGGGTGTGTGGGCTTCCTGGATGCCTATCCTGACTCCACCACTGAGGAGCTGTGTTTGCTTGACCTTTTCTTCAACAACATCATTATCATCATCATTATTATTATTGAGGGATTTTTTTTTTGGCCCCATTTTCCTTATCAGTACAATGTTTATAAAAGGTCATGCCTGGCTGGGCACGCCTGTGGTTCATGCCTGTAATCCCAGCACTTTGGGAGGCCGAGGTGGGCAGATCACGAGGTCAAGAGATTGAGACCATCCTGGCCAACATGGTGAAACACTGTCTCTACTAAGAATACAAAAATCAGCTGGGCATGGTGGCACACGCCTGTAGTCCTAGCTACTTGGGAGGCTGAGGCAGGAGAATTGCTTGAAACCTGCAGGCAGAGGTTACAGTGAGCCAAGATCACGCCATTGTACTCCAGCCTGGGCAACAGAGTGAAACTTAGTTTCAGAAAAAAAAAATTAGTCATACTTTACAATATTGTTGTGAGTATAAGTGCATTATTAAATGTATAGATATTAATAAATATAAGTATATGTAAGTTAATATCAAACACATAGAACAATGCCCAGTTATGTGCTCAGTAAATGTGAGCTATTGTTAGAAATACTTTTATTAAGACCTTTCTGGAAGAAAATGGAATTGAAGAAAATGTCTTCTGTGCCAGAGAAGTGAAATATATACAGTGAAAGAGGGGTATAGGATTGACAGATTTAGCAAAACAACAACAACAACAATCCAAAAAACACAACAGGGCTCTGAGTTAATTTGAATTTCAGATAAACAACAAATTATAAGTATGTCTCATGCATTATTTGTTATTTATCTGCAATACCAATTTAACTGGTACTGTGTTTTGTCTGGCGATTCTATGGGGAGTAGGAGGAGAAGAGAGAAAGGAAAATGAAATCTCTACTTATACCTAGAGGAAAAATGTTGATGCATTCACAGCGGTATTCCAGCCAGCCTCCTTTCTCGTGTTATGTTTCATGTTATGTTTTGAGGGCACTAAGGCCAGATAAGGAAATCTCTCTCCACAGCCTCTATGTGTCTCCAGCAGCTGAGACTAGGCAGCCATTTCCCTGCGTTAATCCACTCCATGAAACTGGAGCCTGTGTTGGCTGGTTATGAAGCTACACTGTCTTCCATCCCCTACTCTTCCCCAGCACACAAACACAGAGGCTTTGGTGTAGAGGTGGAGAGGTTAAGCCGGGGAAGGGGTAGAAAAGGGATTAGAGTTTTATCAAAATAGCATCTGCAAAGATCCTTCCAGAATAGGCATCACTGGAAGCATGTCTGTGGCCAGGGGCCAGGGCTGGGGTGGGGATGGAAAACACCAGCTGTTAAGGGAAGGAGGAGTCCCTTGAGGGTGGAGGCCAGGTGTAGTCCTTGTAGAGGGAGGGGTAGGCTCTCCCTCCCTCCCTTCTCATGGCCTTGCGCCCCACCCAATTTCTTTCTCTTTCTTTTTTTCTGTCAAACTGTCTCTTTCTAAGCATCAGGTAGTCAGCTCCTGTTGTCTGAATATTAACCTGGTAGGACTCTTGCATTCTGCTTGAGGATCTGCGTCTGAGAGATTCTGAGGGCCTCCTGGGGTAGGTAAGCTTGCGGGTCTGGGGACAGAACCCTGCTGCTTTGTGGAGCTCATCCCTTGGAAACCATCTTATCCTGTTTCCTGTCTATACCTCAGGCTTGCTCTAAACCAATTCAGATAGGACAGTAGAAAGAGAACATTTTATTTCTCAAGATCACAATTTCTCCTGGCTCTCAATGCTAACAGCAAAGTTATATCTAAAGTTTACCTACATCTGGCTTCACTGAGCGTCTCCTCCTTATCCCTGTTGTTGGTCCCTGTTCTCTGAGGTATTTTCTATTTCCTTTCTGCATCTTATGTCTACTTATTAGTAAAGAACAAAGAAGTCTGAGTGGTTCATTGAAGAATACTCTATCCTGAGGTGTTGAACTTTCTAAGAATGGCATCAAGGGAAGGAATCCACGAAGAAATCACAGGCTTTCTTAATTTTATTGTGCTTTGCTTTAGTGTGCTTTGCAGAAATTGTGTTATTTACAAATTGAAAGTTTGTGAAAAACTTGCCTGCAGCAAGTCACTTGGTGCCATTTTTCTCAAAAGCATGTGCTCACTTCATGTCTCTGTTAGATTTTGGTAATCCTTATAATATTTCAAACTTTCTCATTATTAGATCTGTTATGGTAATCTGTGATCTTTGATGTTACTATCATAATTGTTTTGGGGTGTCATGAACTGCATGCATATAAGATGGCAGACAATCAACAAATATTGTATGCGTTCTGACTCTTCCACCCGTAGGCTGTTCCCTATATCTTTCCTCCTTGGGCCTCCCTATTCCATGAGACACAATATTGAAATTAGACCAGTTAATAACCCTACAATGGCCTCTACATACGCAAGTGAAAGGAAGAGTTGCACATCTCTAAATCCAAAGCTAGAAATGCTAAGAAAGAAAGGTGTATTGAAAGCTGAGATAGGCCAAAGCTAGGCCGCTTGTGCCAAACAGCTAAGCTGTCAATACAAAAGAAAAGTCCTTAAAGGAAATGAAAAGTGCTACTGCAGTGAACAGATGAATGAGAAGAAGGAGAAATGGACTTCTTGTTGATATGGAGAAAGTTTTAGCCATCTTAGAGAAGAGCAAAGCAGCCACAACATTCCCTTAAGTCAAAACCTAATCCAGAGCAAGGTTCTCTCTTCAATTCTGTGAAGGCTTAGAGATGTGAGGAAGCTGCAAAAGAAAAGTTTGAAGCTCGCAGAGATTGGTTTATGAGGTTGGTTTCATGAGGAAAAGAAGCTCTCTCCATAACATGAAAGTTCAACGTGAAGCAGCAAGTGCTGATGGAGAATCTGCAGCAAGTTATCCAAAAGAACTAGCTAAGATCATTGATGAAGGTTGCTACACTAGACAACAGATTTTCAGTGTAGATAAAACAGCCTTCTATTGAAAGAAGATGCTATCTAGAGATTTCATATCTGGTGAGGAGAAGTCAATGCCTGACTTGGAAGCTTCAAAGGCTAATTCTTTTGTTAGAAGCTAATGCAGCTGGTGACTTGAAGTTGAATCCAATGCTTTATTGACCATTCAGAAAATTCCAGGGCCCTTAAGAATTATGCTAAATCTACTCTGCCTGTGTTCTATAAACGGAAAACCAAAACCTGGATGATAGCATACCTGTTTACAGCATGGTTTAATGAATATTTTAAGCCCACTGTTGGGACCTACTGCTCAAAAAAAATTTCTTTTGAAATATTACTGTTTATTAATAATGCACCTGGTCACCAAGAACTCTGATGGAGATGTACGAAGAAATTAATGTTGTTTTCATGCCTGCTAACACAACATCCATCTGCGGCCAGTGGATCAAGGAGTCTGATATGGTTTGGCTGTGTTCTCACCCAAATCTCATCTTGAATTTTAACTCCCACGATTTCCACATGTCTTTGGAGGAACCTGGTGGGAGATGATTGAATTATAGGGATGGGTCTTTCCTGCACTGTTCTCATGATAGTGAATGAGTCTCACAAGATCTGATGGTTTTAAAAAAGGGGAGTTTCCCTGCACAAACTCTTTTGTCTGTCGCCATGTGAGACATGCGTTTCACCTTCTGCCATGATTGTGAGGCCTCCCCAGCCACATGGAACTGTAAGTCCAACAAACCTCTTTCTTTTGTAAATTGCCCAGTCTTGGGTATATCTATCGGCAGCATGAAAACAGACTAATACAGAATCATTTCGACTTTCACGTCATGATTTAACATATACATCTTGTAAGGCTATATATTTCATAGGTAGTGATTCCTCTGATGGTTATAGGCAAACTAAATTGAAAACCTTCTGGAAAAAATTTCACCATTCTAGATGCCATTAAAAACATCTGTGATTTATGGAAGGAGATCAAAATAGCAACACTAGCAGGAGTTTGGAAGATGTTGATTCCAACCCTCATGGATGACTTTGAGGGGTTCAAGACTTCAGTAAAGAAAGTAACTGCAGATGTGGTAGTAGCACGAGAACTAGAATTAGAAGTGGAGCCTGAAGATGTGACTGAATTGCTGCAATCTCACAATCAAACTTTAATGGATGAGAAGTTGCTTCTTGTGGATGAGCAGAAAAAGTGGTTTCTTAAGGTGGAATCTACTCCTGGTGAAGATGCTGTCAATGTTGTTGAAATAACAATAAAGGATTTGGAACATTCAATGAACATAGTTGATAAAGCAGCAGCAGGATTTGAAAGGATTGATTTCAATTTTGAAAGAAGTTCTACTGTGGATAAAATGATATCAAACAATATCACATGCTCCAAAATCTTTCTTGAAAGAGTCATTCCACATGGCAAACTTCACTGTTGTATCATTTTAAGAAATTGCCACAGCTGCCCCAATCCTTAGCAACCAACAGCCTGACCAGTCAGTAGCCATCAGCACCAATGCACGACTCTCCAGCAGCAAAAATATTACAACTTGTTGAAGGCTTAAATGACCCTTAACTTTTTATTAACGATACTGTATATTTTAATTAAGGTATGTACATTGTGTTTTTAGACATAATGCTATTCCACACTTAGTAGACTACCGTATAATGTAAACACAACTTTTATTTGCACTGAGAAGGCAAAGTATTTGTGTGACTTTCTTTATTACGGTATTAACTTTATTGTGGTGGTCTGGAACCAAATGTGCACTATCTCTGAGGTGTGCTTGTATTGATAGATGTGTTTCCATAAACACTGAAGACTTTCATGTGTCTAAAAATATTACTTAAAAATAGTATACAGGAAATATTTGTTATATATATCCTTTATATAAAGAGCTCTTACAAATCAGTAACAGAGGAACATACATAACTCATGAAGGATTTTAAATTGCCAATCTATGTATACATATAGAAAAAAGGTCGATCTGAATGATAACAAAAGAAATTCAAATTAAAATAACAGAGCAGGTGCAGTGGCTCATGCCTGTAATCCCAGGCTTTGGGATGCTGAGGTGGGAGGATTGCTTGAGGCCAGTAGTTTGAGATCAGTCTGGGCAACATAGTGAGACCCTGTCTCTACAAAAAATTAAAAAATTAGCCAGTCATAGCAGCACACACCTGAAGTCCCTGCTACTCTGGGGGCTGAGGTGGGAGGATCGCTTGAGCCCAGGAGTTTGCAGTTACAGTGAGCTGTGATGGCGCCACTGTACTCCAGCCTGAGTGACTGAGCAAGACCCTGACTCAAAAAGAAAATAACAATGATATTATTTTTGTGTGTCTAAAAAATGACAAAAATATTAAAAACCATTAATACCACAATTTGGCAAGAATGTAGAAAAACAAAGACTCTTCAAGCACTATAAATTGTTTTAAAATGTACAGTATTTTGGAGGGGTAATTAGGCAACACAAATCAAGAAACAAGAGTGTCCCTACTTTTCAAGCCAGTTTTTCTACTTTCAGAAATCTTTCTCAGATAGTAATTAATGTTTTATCACAACACTGCTTATGTTGAGAAAAGCTTTGCATTTATTCTGATTGTTTTCATAAATAATGGTACATTAATCATTAGAATTCTATGTAGCCATTTAAACTCACGTTGCAGGACAGTGCTTTTTAAGCATTTCTAAGCCTTTCTCAGTGGAGTTCCCTGGTTGGAATTTTGGGTTCTAGGTCTCTCATTCCTGATAGGTGGTTTTTTGTTTTACATACTTGGCTTCCTTGTAAGATTTAACTCAAGCCAAGGATTCATAGTTAAAAAAAAAAAATCATTTAAAAGCCACACCTGGAGAACATTTAGTGAATGACCTGGTATCTTCTGTTTAACCTTCCAGACCTGCTCTTCCCCATTTCTCCACTCTGCTCTCTGCCCTGGGCAGCTGACCTTTATGGGTCACATCAGTGGATCCTTGTGCCCTTCTTGCAGCTGGGTTCAATCAGTGGGAATCTCCAGCTACAATCAGAGAGAGAGGAAGGAGAGAGAGAGAGAAGAGGGTTGATTCTTCTGGGTCCCTCCTCTGTGAGATCATCAGGAGCTGATGTCCTTTGAACAAAAAGTCCTTTCAAGAAGCCATTTCCACGCGATTCTTCCCGGGTTTCCATGCCACTTTTTCCTCTCGCTCTTTTAGGCTTGGAGGTAACAGCAGCTCCGGTTACGATGCTTTTTCTTTTCTTTTTTTTGAGATGAAGTTTCATTCTTTTGCTGAGGCTGGAGTGAAGTGGCACGATCTCGGCTCACTGCGACCTCTCTCCCCTGGGTTCAAGCAATTCTCCTGCTTCAGCCTCCCGAGTAGCTAGGATTATAGGCACCTGCCACCATGCCCCACTAATTTTTGTATTTTTAGTAGAGATGGGGTTTCACTGTGTTGGCCAGGCTGATCTCGAACCGCTGACCTCAGATGATCCACCCACTTGGCCTCCCAAAGTTTTGGGATTACAGGCATGGGCCACTGCACCCAGCTGATACTTTTTCTTGTGTTCCTCTACACTCAGAGTTGCCGTAGAACTTATTGTCATCCTTAAGAGTCAAAGAGGATTATAAAATAATTATTTTTAATTTGTTTGTTGACCAAAAATTAGTTTTGTTATATTGTGGAGCTTATAAAATAGTTAAAATAGTTCTATTCAAAACTGCTCTCAAAAGTAAAGCTCTTTCTGTTTTTTTTTTTTTTTTTTTTTTTAGACAGAGTCTCACTCTGTCGCCCACGCTGGAGTGCAATGGTGCGATCTTGGCTCCCTGCAGCCTCCACCTCCCGGGTTCAAGCAATTCTCCTGCCTCAGCCTCCAGAGTAGCTGGGATTACAGGCGTGCACCACCATGCCCAGCTAATTTTTTGTATTTTTAGTAGAGACGGGGTTTCACCATGTTGGTCAGGCTGGTCTCGAACCCCTGACCTCAGGTGATCCACCCACCTCAGCCTTCCAAAGTGCTGGGATTACAGGTGTGAGCCACCATGGCCCGGGCAAAAGTAAAACTCTTTCTAAAAAGCTAAAATAATATATGTGTATATACTCCTTAAATCAAAATTATAAAAAGCTTCTTTAAATTTATTATTTATTAAAATTACATAAACAAAATAATAATTATTCTTGATGTATAGTCATGTATTTTAGTTTCTCTAATGCTTTGTCACTGCAGGTTTTCTGAAAATTTTTTTACAATGTTCTCTGAAATATTCCTCTATCTCAATCTCAGGAAGACTAAATACTGCAGATTGAGGAGTGAATAGAGGCAAGATTATATATATGTGTGTGTATACATACATACACACGTATGTTATATATGTGTGCATGTGTGTGTACACATACATGTACATATATGTACACATATACATATATTTGCAGTTGTAAATGTGGGCTAAGTCTTTTTAAAAGTAAAGAGAGCCAATAGAAATCATTTTTGGAATGCAAAATTGTTTTGGGTATTCACCAATGTAAGGAAAGATATTTTCAGGATTCTTAGAAGTGGAGCTTTGAGAGATTGAAGGGGCCAGGTGTAGGCAGCATGGAGTGCAGGAGAGAGCCCAATCGAATAGAGGGCCCAAGATGAAAGAAATGACATTCCCAGGTTTAGAAAAAGAGGGCTCTGTCCCAGGTTAAAGAATCACCCAAAGACAGAAACAAGACAGTAGCCCTTAGTGACTAGTACCTTTGGAAAGTTTTAGCACCTAATAATCTGTGTGAATGTTAACTACAGTAGTGGAATTTGAGAGTATACTCCTCCTACCTGGGTATGGGCAGAGGAAGAGAGTGGGGAATGAAAGTCAGTGAAAGAGTGGATGGAGGAGGCTATGGAACCAGGGTTCTGTCCAGCACAGACAGGAATTATCCCTCTTTCTCCCTGTGTGGCAGGGACATCCTGAGAGGACTTGAGGACCTCTTCCAGGCACAGGAGGTAGTGACAAAGCCCTCCTTTCATCAAAGCTCTGTGTTTCTATGGCAGGATTGGGGAGGATGGTAAGGAGGACTCCATTAGGAACAAAGAACACAGTTGCAAACTGTAGCTCCCCATCTTCCATCCTGGATATGCTTATTAGGGGCCAGAGAAATGCAAGGGGGGTTGGAGAAGCAAGCCACTTAGCCAAAGAGAGGGCAATGGAAATAATCTAGAAATAGAGTTGGAAGACCCAGTTCCAGCAGGAGGAGCATGAAGGAGACAGATGAGGTGGAGAGTGAAAACCCCTTGGGGGGTTGGCTGGACAGAGGCCAGCAGGGTGGTGGAAAATGGCTGTTGGTGCCAGGAGAAGAATGAACTGAGTGAGAGGCCATGGGAGGGTGGGGGAAGAGGGCATGGGGCAGGCCCTGCAGGAATCAGAGACATAGTGAGAGCTGATGGTGATTCCAGCTGTCCAACATTCCAGCTGTCCAACATCCATTCTGCTGATTTGTGCTGGCAGGATGAAGGTCTGGATGGGAGTTGAGAGCAGTAGGCGGCGGAGGAAGCAGGTGCTGCAGGGGGCTGCTGAGGGTCAGGGTGTTGTCTCTTGGGACCAGCATGAGTCACAGCACTGCTTCTCCCACCATGTGCTCCCCAAAAGTGGGATTCTTTTTTTATTCTTATAGTTTGCAGAGTGCTGATTCTAGACCAACTTGTGTTCTGAGAAAGGCTGAGACACCCTAAAAGAGCATGTCAGCTTGGGTCCTGCGGCAGGGCCTCCTTAAGGAGTGCTCCATCTTTGTCCTGGCCCTGGAAAGCTCTAGGCTGGGGCAGGAGAGGGTCAGTGGCTCTGCAGCCAGGGTATGGGGTGGGAGACCTGGGGGCTCCCTTGATACCTGGAGGTCTTTCTGGTCTCCTGAACTTGCTCCTTCTTGCCCATTTTCCATGGTGGTTGCTTGGATGGGAAGGTGTCAGAGAAGGTTCTCTGTAGAACAAGGCAGATCTAGGGAAGCAGGCAGGGGAAACTGGGTCAAGCTGTGAGCTGTGTTCTCAAAGCTCTTTCTTCCTCTTCTCCAGCATTTCTAGGAGATGAAAAAGAGGCAAGTAAGGAGGAGAGAGTGCCTTTAAAGTAAAGATGAAGAGGGACTTACTGCCTCTCATCTCCAATCCCTGTAAGCCAGTTGTAAGAGCTATAGTCCTTCATTAACTGAATATCTTTTTTAGGTTCCATTTCACACACCTATTCTAGAGACTGTAACCCACCCCATACTGTCACATCCCAGACTCTAACCACCCATTTTGTCTTATCTAAGTTTGTTGTTCACTTGACATTAGTCCATTTCTTCTCTTGTTCTCTACTCTTAGTAGAGGACAAGCTCTCTTTATGGAGAGAACCCAGTACAAAAATGGGCCTAGTGTTAGAGACAGGACACAAAGCCCCTGGGCTCCCCAGAGGCATAGGGCTGATGGGGCTCAGGGAATGACAAGTGACAGAAGTTCTTGAGAAGAAAGACGAATGTCAGGGCCAGAAAGACTAGTAAAGAGATGGAGTCTTTGAAGTTCTTCCCTTCCTCCTCCCTCCCTCCTTCCTTTCTCTCTCTCTCTCCTTCCTTCTGTCCTACCTTCCCCTTCCCTTCACTTCCCTTCCTTTCCTTTCCCTTCCCTTCCCTTTTCTTTCATTTTCTTTTCTCTTCTCTTTCATAGACTTATTAAGCTATAATTCATATAGCATATAATCTCCCATTTAAAGTGTACAATTCAGTGTTTTTTAAATCATATTCACAGAGTTGTATATCATTACAAGTTTAGAACATTCTCACTGCCCCAGAAAGGAGCTCTACATGCCTTAGCCAACCCCACTGCAACACTCCCATCGCCCCCTTGCCCCAGCCCTAGTTAACAACCAATATGCTTTCTTTGTGAGATTTTTTAATCCAACAGCCAACTCAACCCAGGATGCTATGTATGCATGGTATGCTATAGAGCCTAGAAACTGCTTTCCTACGTTCATTTTAGTTTTGTTCTTTTTATCAACTCATTCAAGTAAGCAGGGCAGATGGTTGCTTGTATCTTGCATTTTTCAGGTTGGTAAACTGGGGCATCTCTAAATGACAACATTTCAGCTTCAGTAGAGGGATGGAGTGATGTGGCCCTTCGCGTCTATGAAAGAAAAGTAAAGAAGAGTTTGTGAGTAACATTTCCTTCAGCACTCCTCAAAATTTAGAAAAATGAAGGCAAGAAACAAGATGAAGAAGAAAGAAGAAAAGGGTGAGACTGCATTTGGAGGGATTGAGGTGAAACACCTGTTAGAATACTCTAATTGAGATTTATGGGCTGCTGAAATGCACTGTCAGAGGTAGCTGCAAGATCTCCCTTTCTTGGAATTAAAAAGAAAACAAAGCACGGTAGAGAGCTCTCTGGCAGGATTTATTTTAAGGAGAAGTAGTATCGAGAGGCAAGCAAATGGATTAGGTGACTCTTCAGTCTCTCTTGGTACTAGGATACCACGTAGGCAGGTGGCAGAGGCATCCCATCCATGCTTACGTGAAGTTATTCATAGCCCCTATAAAGAGGAGGTCCTATTTATTTTTCATCCTTCTGTCTGTAAAGTGAGAAGCTGTCTGCTTCCTCAGCTGTGGAAAAAGCACTCTATGAGGCATTGTAGAAACTGTAGAGAAAAGGCCAGCATAATTCTTGCCCTTCGGTTCAACTTTTATTTGCGTATCAGTGCGTTCTGGTTATCTGCTGCTGTGTAATACACTACCGCAAAACTCAGTGGCTTAAAACAATAAATGATCATTGTAGCTCCCAGTTCTGTGTGTTGACTGGGCTCAATGAGGCAGTTCTTGCTTGGGCTCTCTTGCAGTCAGATATTGGCTGGGCTGCAGTTTTTTGAAGGCTCTAGCAAGTTAGTCATCTGCAATGGCACACTCACAAGGCCGACAGTTGCTGCTCAGTGGGGGCTGTAAAGTGGTCCATCCTCATAGAGCTTCCCCACATGGCTTGGGCTTTTCACAGCATGGTGACTGTGTTGTCTGGAGGATCCAGGTTGGCTTCACTCACATGCCTAGTACCTTGATGGGAACAGTTAGAGGGCTCATCTGGCCTGCCTTTTCTCTCCATGCAGTCTTGGCACTTCCTCACATGGTCTCTCCAAAACAGTAGTCACAGTGTCAGTTCACAGCTCCAAGAGACCAAGACAAAAGCTATCAGTCCTTTCAAAATTAGGCCTAAACTGGCACAGTGTCACTTCTGCTATACTCTGTGGGTCAAAGCAGTACTGCCCATCTCAGATTTAAAAGGAGAGAAAACAGATCCCACCTTTTAATGGAAATTGTGACAAAGAATTAGTGACCATCTTTAATCTGCTAGGCAGTGGAGGGGAGTCAGTGACGTACTAAAGAGCCATAGGAAAAGAATGCATAGTGCCTCAAAACAAAAATAGACAAAAGGTTTTATTTGACTAAATCTATGAACATAAGAATTGGGCTAGGGTGGTATATATTGAAGTTGAAAAGTCCTGGAATAATTAGAACAACTGAGTTAAATGAGCTACATCTTGGAATAATTCATTCATTAATTCATTTATTTAATAGACATTTTTGGGACCATAATTAATATAAAGCACTCATACTACTAAGATAAATAAGACACAGCCCCTGCCTTCTAGGTGCTCAAAGTTAGGTAGTTCATGCATAAATGATCCCCCAAGTTCCCCCTAAAATAGTTCTTTGTATATACGCTATGCTCAACACAAAGTATTATAGTTTACGTCCAAAGACTACACAGAAATAATGCTGCAAAGATACAATGATGTTGTTGGCACAGATCTCCTGCTTTAACATGGTATCAGATAAAAAAAGAAAGAAATATTAATCATTTTTAACAAAAATAGAAGAAAGATATTGGGCAGAGTGGCCAAAGTAAATAGATTTTGCTGGAGATTCCTTCTGGTGGGTATGAGTGCCTTCATAGAACATTATTTGGAAGTAATGGAGTATGTTCAAGATTCTTGGGTTCCACTAAAATTGCTCAAAGGCCTTGAGAAAACAGGGGTTATAATTCATGTTTCTGGACCAGAATTTTTTGACTGTGTTGGGAGTCCAAAAGGACTCCCAGGAGGAATGTGAGATTGCTGGATTAAGGAACATAGCCTTGCTGTTGCACAACATGCATATCACAGCCCTATTCTAAAAACAAGGCATAATTTTGAGCAAAAGAGAGGAGATAGGGAGGTGTACAGCAACAGAGGGAAGCAAGCAAAGATGGAAGCAGAGCTGGACAATGGCACTGGAGGCAGAAGGAGTGATGAAGAGGCAGTGGGGACAGTTTATACAAACTAGCATTAGCCAGGGCCAATTGTTGGAGCTGATTTGATTGGAAGGCAAGGCAAGTCAGTTGAAAAAAACCTAGCATTTTTAGCTAATTTGGCTGTTTTAAAAATTGAATTGATCAGTTTTAGTGGGAAGATCTAGCCACTGTATCATACTGAACCATACAGGAAACACAGGGAAAAGGAAGATGGTCCATGGACAGGTGGTAGAGAAAGAGGACATGGCTTTAAGCACTGCACTTCTTGGCTTACCTTGGACCTTGGACTAGAGTCAGCCTGAAGACCAGGGAGAAAACACTGTAGTGGAGGGAGAGGATTTATAAGGAAGAAGATGCATCATCTCTTCCTCCCTTCTCTAGTGTACTCTTCACATCACTGCCCTCTTCACATCACTGCCCTCACCTTCCCTAAAACACTGCTGTTGTTGTACGTTTCTCTTGTTTACTGACTTGTAGTAATTTAGGTTTGCAGGAAAAAACATGCTTCTAAATTTTTCATTTCAGACTACCAATCTGGCCCTACTATTTAACTTTCAAATCTACTAGCACCCAACAATAGCAGAGTAGTTCTCTTGTTCCATAACCTTCTGCCTCTGTTCTTTTTCACCACCTGAAACATGTTCTCTTCTTTTCTTCTGATCTTAGACATACTTTAAAGCCTTTCTGTACAATGAAGTTTCCTGGATCACTCAAGATGAGCTCCCTTCTCTTCCCACTGATATGTTCATTTGTTTAACAGCCCATTTATTCATTTATTTATTTGCTGAATTAATACTCATTGGATGAACATACTTATTAAGCATCCACTATTTGCCAAGCACTAGGTAGATAGATTTAAGACGCATTTTCTACGCTCGAGGAGTTTGATGTGAAGGAGAGAATTCTCAACTCCTATAGCACTCACTCATTAATAATATCATGCTCTACATTGCTAGTTATATTTTTCATGTTCTCTTTCTGCTGCTATTGTTTGTTTTATTTTAATCTGTAAAATACATTTTTTTAAAGGCAGATAACCTGTTTTCCAGTTCTTTTTATTCCCCCTAAAGCCTTGCTGTTATGAAACTCCCTGGAAGCATAAAGGGTTTGGAAGTGCTTGAGAGCAGCGGGCTGGTAGCAACAAGTGCATGACAGGCCAGAGAGTGGGAGAAGGAATCAACGTATGTGATTTGATGGCTGTAAAAGGAAACAAATTACTTCGTGTGACTACTGGAGCCTAAAATCAGAAAGGCGAGGGCTATTTTCCCTGTTTAAAATGAGCATATCAATGAGGAAGACCTCTGAGGAGTTACTGATTTGTGTCCCCTCATATCCCAGGAATCCAGGAACATGAGACCCAGCCTCACCTGTGAGAAACAATGTAGAATGGCATAGGGATTGACTGAGTGGTCCAGACTGTTAGCATGGGCGTTGAGCACAGGGCACCATGTTGCCTTATCTCTCAGGAGGTGTCTTCGGCAGGCAGCAAGATTACATTTGAACAGTCATAGAGGCCAAGGCCCCCTTTTGGGATTCCAGATTGTTGCTGGAAGAGAGACTCCACCTCACTCATCCCCTTTCCCTCTGATTTATTCAGGTTATGTATGGACACTCAAACAGGGTGCATGCTGTGAAGAACACATGATTCAGTCAGAAAACAATGAATGAGGAGTCAGGAAAGGTGGTTGTAGACTTAGTCTTGGCTCTAATGACTTGTGTGACTTGGGGCAATCCCTTTTCCTCTGGGCCTTCGTTTTCCCATCTGAAAAGTAAGGGAGCTGAAACAGTTCAGTCATTTTGTTCAACTTTTTAAACAGTAGAACCATTTCATCAAACAAATCATAATGGAGAAGTTCAGGATACAGGACATATAGAGGCAGAGCTGAATTGACTGATAAGGCCCAGAAGGGAATAAATAGACTACTCACTTACTCAAGACTTCCTCTCCCTTCCGCTGCCCAGCACACCTTTTGAAAACCTCTGGACTAGAAGGGTGGACTCTACAAGTTTTAACAATTAGGATGCAAAATTAACCAAAATTAATATTAAGAGGCTCATACCTAATACAAGCATTTTGATAGATCATGTAGACTTACTACTCTCTATCCTTGTGTTAACTATTAGTAAAACTTATTTTTACCTTTAAGAACAAAATAAATATAGCTGGAAGTTTTAATGTTTCCTTCCCACACCCCAGTGGCTTGTCTTGCTCAATTCCTAAAGTGCACATGCCCTGGTTTGGAGACCACTGGCCCTCAGGGATCCCCAGGTTCTTTCCAGCCCTGCTGCTTGCCTGGAGTGCCAGCATTTCCCAGCCTTATTTATTACTTATAGAAGAAGCAATTTTATGGGTTCCTGGGAGAGTGAGAGCATAGCAGCCATTGTGGGGAGATTAAAAATACTCCACTAAGAACTAGAGACTCTGTCAATATCTCAGTTGGCCATGCCTGCTCTGCTGGTTCAGGCATCTGCCTGGGACCCTCCCCTGCATTCACCTGTAGTCTCTCAAGTCTCCTGGGAAAATTTCTCAGCACGTGTCTGGCATGTGCCTCTCTTCTAGCCATGAACCAGTAGCCCCAAACCAGGCTGTGCCAGGAGATTTCTCAGAACTCTTCTGATGAACAAAGAACAGCAGCTTGAACACTCTGCACCACCATCTAAGAAATATTTTGTGAGGAGTAGGGAGCTTAGGGGGATGTGTGTGACAACCTCTCCTTCCTCATGCTCTGGCCAAGTGGCTGTCTGTTCCTGGAAAAGAAAGGAAGATGGGGGAATTGTTGGGTCGCTTTCTTTGGGAGGACCGTGGGGGCTCAGGGGAGCGGTGGCTGAGGCCCAGACCCCAGTTCCCAGTCCCCATCCACTCATAACTCATTTGAGAGATATGCAGAGCTGTCAGAACTGCCAAAAGCCTCCTTGCCAAGGCAGGCTTCTCTCCAAATGGGCTTCTATATTTATGTGAAACCAAAATAAAACACAGCGCTAAAAGGCAACAGACATAAAATCAAGCAATTGCTCACAAGGGCATGTTTAATGAAAGGCAAGACAGTAGGGGGTGAGGCCATGAGGGGCGACCCAGAGCAGAACGATGGCTCGGTGGGCCTCAGGGATCTTGACTTAGGTGCTGCCAGGATGCTGTCCACAGACAACGGCCAGGCAAGTCTCAATGCCCCCTGTCTTAGTACAGCCCACACAGAGACATCAGAAGCTGTATTAGTTTTCTGGGGCTGCCATAACAAAGTACCACAAACTGAGTGGCTTAAAACAACAGAAGTTATGCTCTCCCAATTCTGGAGGTCAGAACTGTAAAATCAAAAGGTGTTGCCAGAGCCATCCTCTGTCTGAAGGCTCCAGGGGAGGATCCTTCCTTGTCTCTTCCAGCTTCTCATGGCTGCTGGCATCCTCAGTCAGCTTGGCTCATAGCTGCATCACTCCAGTCTCTGCCTCTGTCTTCACATGGATGTCTCTCCTGTGTGTCTGCATCTCTCTGTCTGAAGTTCCCTCTTATAAGGATACCAGTCATATTGGATTTAACGCCCAACTTAATACAGTATGGCCTCATCCTGACTTGATTACATCTATAAAACCCCTGTTTCTCCATAAGGTCACAGTTACAGGTTCTAGGTGGATATACATTTTGGGGGATAATATTCAATCTGGTCTAGACCCCAAATGCACCCTGTGCCATGGAAAAGTGGGGGCTTTTTTTTAAAAAAGAAAATCTGCTTTCTTAAACTCAGAATATTACACCCCTTCTCCAGTTTAGCAAAGGCTCTAGGCAGATGGGAAGGGTGGTGGTCTTGCATTCTCCCTTCAGGCTCCTCACACAGGCAGGTCTCTCAGAAGTCCAGATGCTTAATCCCCCTCTCAGCATAACCCAGGAAACTAGAGGTCTCACCACTTTTGAAAGACTTCCAGGAAAGATGATACACAACTTACATTCTTGGTGGACAGGAGAAGGTCCAAATTTCAAATAGGATTGATCAAATCAAACCTCTGTCTGAGCTGTGTCAGCTGAGTAGGGCATAGAAACATCTACCCTGAATTTTGAAGATAACTTTAAAGCTTGGACAGATGACGCCTCTTTTCCACTGTTTTTTTTTTTGTTTGTTTGTCTTTTGTTTTTTGTTTTTTGTTTTAAATAGATGGATTTTCCCTCTTGTTGCCCAGGCTGGAGTGCTCACGGCACTCTCGGCTCGTGGCAGCCTCCGCCTCCCGGGTTCAAGTGATTCAGCCTCCCGAGTAGCTGGGGTTACAGGCATGTGCCACCTTGCCCGGTTAATTCTGTATTTTTAGTAGAGACAGAGTTTCTCCATGTTGGTCAGGCTGGTCTCAAACTCCTCACCTCAGGTGATCCACCCACCTCAGCCTCCCAAAGTGCTGGAATTACAGGCGTGAGCCACCACGCCCAGCCTCCCAACCCCTTTTTCTTTTTTTAAAATTACACTTTAAGTTCTGGTACACATGTGCAGAACGTGCAGTTTTGTTACACAGGTATACATGTGCCATTGTGGTTTGCTGCACCCATCAACCCATAATCTACATTAGGTATTTCTCCTAATGCTATCCCCTCCCTTGCCCCAAACCCCCAACAGGCCCTGGAGTGTGATGTCCCCCTCCCTGTGTGAACTCCCATTTATGAGTGAGAACACGCAGTGTTTGCTTTTCTGTTCCTGTGTTAGTTTGCTGAGAAAGATGGTTTCCAGCTTCATCCATGTCCCTGCAAAGGACATGAACTCATTCTTTTTTATGGCTGTGTAGAATTCCTTGGTGTATATGTGCCACATTTTTTTATCCAGTCTAACATTGATGGGCATTTGGGTTGGCTCCATGTCTTTGCTATTGTAAATAGTGCTGCAATAAACATATGTGTTTGTGTCTTTATAGTAGAATGATTTATAATCCTTTGGGTATATACCCAGTAATGGGATGGCTGGGTCAAATGCTATTTCTAGTTCTAAGTCCTTGAGGAATCACCACACTGTCTCCCACAATGGTTGAACTAATTTACATTCCCACCAACAGTGTAAAAGCGTTCCTATTTCTCCACATCTTCTCCAGCATCTGCTGTTCCCTGACTTTTTAATGGTCGCCATTCTAACTGGCATGAGATGGTATCTCCATGTGGTTTTGATCTGCATTTCTCTAATGACAAGTGATGATGAGCTTTTTTTCATATGTTTGTTGGTCGCATAAATGTCTTCTTTTGAAAAGTGTGTGTTCATATCCATCGCCCACTATTTGATGGGGTTGTTTGTTTTTTTCTTGTAAATTTATTTAAGTTCCTTGTAGATTCTGGATATTAGCCCTTTGTCAGATGAATAGATTGCAAAATATTTCTCCCATTCTGTAGGTTGCCTGTTCACTCTGATGGTAGTTTCTTTTGCTGTGCAGAAGCTCTTTAGTTTAATTACATCCCATTTGTCAATTTTAGCTTTTGTTGCAATTGCTTTTTTTTTTTTTTTTGAGAGAGTTTCGCTCTTGTTGCCTAGGCTGGAGTGCAATGGTGCGATCTTGGCTCACCACAACCTCCACCTCCTGGGTTCAAGTGATTTTCCTGCCTCAGCCTCCTGAGTAGCTGGGATTGCCAGCATGCACCGTCATGCCTGGCTAATTTTTTGTATTTTTAGTAGAGACGAGGTTTCAAAATGTTGGTCAGGCTGGTCTTGAACTCCTGACCTTGTGATCTGCCTGCCTCGGCCTCCCAAAGTGCTAGGATTACAGGCGTGAGCCACTGTGCCCAGCCTTGCTTTTGGTGTTTTAGTCATGAATTCTTTGCCCATGCCTGTGTCCTGAATGGTATTGCCTAGGTTTTCTTCTAGGGTTTTTATGGTTTTAGGTCTTCAGTTTAAATCTTTAATCCATCTCGAGTTGATTTTTGTATAAGGTGTAAGGAAGGGGTCCAGTTTCAGTTTTCTGCGTATGGCTAGCCAGTTTTCTCAACACCACTTATTAAGTAGGGAATCCTTTCTCCATTGCTTGTTTTTGTCAGCTTTATCAAAGATCAGATGGTTGTAGATGTGTAGTGTTATTTCTGAGGCCTCTGTTCTGTTCCATTGGTCTATACATCTGTTTTGGTACCAGCACCATGCTGTTTTGGTTACTATAGCCTTGTAATACAGTTTGAAGTCAGGTAGCGTGATGCCTCCAACTTTGTTCTTTTTGCTTAAAATTCTCTTGGCTATATGAGCTCTTTTTTTGTTCTATATGAAATTTAAAGTCGTTTTTTTCTAATTCTCTGAAGAAAGTCAGTGGTAGCTTGATGGGAATAGCATTGAATCTATAAATTACTTTGGGCAGTATGGCCATTTTCACGATATTGATTCTTCCTATCTATGAGCATGGAATGTTTTTCCATTTGTTTGTGTCCTCTCTTATTTCCTTGAGCAGTGGTTTGTAGTTCTCCTTGAAGAGGTCCTTCACATCCTTTGTAAGTTGTATTCCTAGGTATTTTATTCTCTTTGTAGCAATTATGAAAGGGAATTCATTCACGATTTGGCTCTCTGTTTGTCTATTATTGGTGTATAGGAATGCTTGTGATTTTTGCACATTGTTTTTGTATCCTGAGACTTTGCTGAAGTTGCTTATCAGCTTAAGGAGTTTTTGGGCTGAGATGATGGGGTTTTCTAAATATACAATCATGTCATCTGCAAACAGAGACAATTTGACTTCCTCTCTTCCTATTTGAATACGCTTTATTTCTTTCTCTTGCCTGATTGCCCTGGCCAGAACTTCCAATACTATGTTGAATATGAATGGTGAGAGAGGGCATCCTTGTCTTGTGCCAGTTTTCAAAGGGAATGCTTCCAGCTTTTGCCCATTCAGTGTGATACTGGCTGTGGGTTTGTCATAAATAGCTCTTATTATTTTGAGATACGTTCCCCCAATGCCTAGTTTATTGAGTGTTTTTAGCATGAAGGGCTGTTGAATTTTATCAAAGGCCTTTTCTGTACCTATTGAGATAATCACGTGGTTTTTGTCATTGGTTCTGTTTATGTGATAGATTACATGTATTGATTTGCATATGTTGAACCAGGCTTGCATCCCACGGATGAAGCCGACTTGATTGTGGTGGATAAGCTTTTTGATGTGCTGCTGGATTCGGTTTGCCAGTATTTTATTGAGGATTTCCCCACTGATGTTCATCAGGGATATTGGCCTGAAATTTTTTGTTGTTGTTGTGTCTCTGCCAGGTTTTGGTATAAGGATGATGCTGGCTTCATAAAATGAGCTAGGAAGGAGTCCCTCTTTTTCTATTGTTTGGAATATTTTCAGAAGGAATGGTACCAGCTCCTTTTTATACCTCTGGTAGAATTAGGCTGTGAATCTGTCTGGTCCTGGGCTTTTTTGGTTGGTAGGCTATTAATTACTGCCTCAATTTCAGAACTTGTTATTGGTCTATTTAGGGATTCAACTTCTTCCTGGTTTAGTCTTGGGAGGGTATACTTGTCTAGGAATTTATCCATTTCTTCTAGATTTTCTAGTTTATTTGTGTAGAGGTGTTTATAGTATTCTCTGATGGTAGTTTGTATTTCTGTGGGATCAGTGGTGATCTCCCCTTTATCATTTTTTTTTTTTTGTGGTCTATTTGATTCTTCTCTCTTTTCTTTATTATTCTGGCTGGTGGTCTACTTTGTTAGTCTTTTCAAAAAACCAGCTCCTGGATTTATTGAATTTTTGAAGGGTTTTTCATGTCTCTATCTCCATCAGTGCTGCTCTGATTTTAGTTATTTCTTGTCTCTGCTAGCTTTTGAATTTGTTCGCTCTTGCTTCTGTAGTTCTTTTAATTGTGTTGTTAGGGTGTCGATTTTAGATCTTTCCCACTTTCTCCTGTGGGCATTTAGTGCTATAAATTTCCCTCTAAACACTGTTTTAGCTGTGTCCCAGAGACTGTGGTACGTTGTGTCTTTGTTCTCATTGGTTTCAAAGAATTTATTTATTTCTGCCTTAATTTTGTTATTTACCCAGTAGTCAGTCAGGAGCAGGTTGTTTAGTTTTCAGGTGGTTGTGTGGTTTTGAGTGAGTTTCTTAATCCTGAGTTCCAATTTGATTGCACTGTGGTCTGAGAGACTGTTTGTTATGATTTCCTTTCTTTTGCATTTGCTGAGGAGTGTTTTACTTCCAATTATGTGGTCAATTTTAGAGTAAGTGTTATGTGGTGCTGAGAAGAATGTACATTCTGTTGATTTGGGATGGAGGGTTCTGTAGATGTCTATTAGGTCTGCTTGTTCCAGAGCTGGATTCAAGTCCTGAATATCCTTAATTTTCTGTCTCATTGATCAGTCTAATATTGACAGTTGGGTGTTAAAGTCTCCCACTATTATTTTGTGGGAGTGTAAGTCTCTTTGTAGGTCTCCAAGAACTTGCTTTATGAATCTGTGTGCTCCTGTATTGGGTGCATATATATTTAGCATAGTTAGCTCTTCTTGTTGCATTGATCCCTTTACCATTATGTAATGCCCTTCTTTGTCTTTTTTTATCTTTGTTGCTTTAAAGTCTGTTTTATCAGAGACTAGGATTGCAACCCCTGCTTTTTCCATTTGCTTGGTAAATCTTCCTCCATCCCTTTATTTTGAGCATATGTGTCTTTGCACATGAGATGGATCTTCTGAATACAGCACACTGATGGGTCTTGACTCTTTATCCAATTTTCCAGTCTGTGCCTTTTAATTGGGGCATTTAGCCCATTTACATTTAAGGTTAATATTGTTATGTGTGAATTTGATCCTGTCATTATGATGCTAGCTAGTTATTTTGCCCATTAGTTGAGGCAGTTTCTTCGTAGTATCAATGGTCTTTACATTTGAGTTTGTTTTTGCAGTGGCTGGTACTGGTTTTTCCTTTCCATAGTTAGTGCTTCCTTCAGGAGCTCTTGTAAGGTAGGCCTGGTGGTGACAAAATCCCTCAGCATTTTCTTGTCTCTAAAGGATTTTATTTCTCCTTCACTTATGAAGCTTAGTTTGGCTGGATATGAAATTCTGGGTTGAAAATTATTTTCTTTAACAATGTTGAATACTGGCCTCCACTCCCTTCTGGCTTGTATGGTTTCTGCAGAGAGATCCAATGTTAGTCTGATGGGCTTCCCTTTGTGGGTAACCCGACCTTTCTCTGGCTGCCCTTAACATTTTTTCCTTTATTTCAACCTGGGTGAATCTGACGATTATGTGTCTTGGGGTTGCTCTTCCCAAGGAGTATCTTTGTGGTGTTCTCTGTATTTCCTGAATTTGAATGTTGGCCTGTCTTGCTAGGTTGTGGAAGTTCTGGATAATATCCTGATGTGTGTTTTCCAACTTGGTTCCATTTTCCCTGTCACTTTCAGGTACACCAATCAAACATAGGTTTGGTCTTTTAACATAGTCCCATATTTCTTGGAGGCTTTGTTCGTTCATTTTCATTCCTTTTTCTCTAATCTTGTCTTTATGCTTTATTTCATTAAGTTGATCTTCAATCTCTGATATCTTTTCTTCCACTTGATTGATTTGGCTATTGATGTATGTGTATGCTTCACAAAGTTCTTGTGCTGTGTTTTCCAGCTCCATCAGGTCATTTATATTCTTCTCTAAGCTGGTTATTCTAGTTAGCAATTCCTCTAACCTTTTATCAAGGTTCTTCGCTTCCTTTCATTGGGTTAGAACATGCTGCTTTAGCTTGAAGGAGTTTGTTATTACCCACCTTCTGAAGCCTACTTATGTCAATTCATCAAACTCATTCTCCATCCAGTTTTGTTCCCTTGCTGGAGAGGAGCTGTGATCCTTTGGAGTAGAAGAGGCATTCTGGTTTTTTGAATTTTCAGCCTTTTTGCACTGGTTTTTCCTCATCTTGCTGGATTTATCTACCTTTGGTCTTTGCTGTTGGTGACCTTCAGATGGAGTTTTTCATCCTTATTGTTGATATTGATGCTATTGCTTTTTGTTTGTTAGTTTTCCTTCTAACAGTCAGACCCCTCTTCTACAGGTCTGCTGGAGTTTGCGGGGGGTCTACTGCAGACCCTGTTGGCCTGGATATCACCAACGGATGCTGCAGAACAGCAAAGATTGCTGCCTGCTCCTTCCTCTGGAAGCTTTGTCCCAGAAGGGCTCCTGCCAAATGCCAGCCGGAGCTCTCCTGTATGAGGTGTCTGTCGACCCCTGCTGGGAGGTGTCTCCCCATCAGGAGGCACAGAGATCAGGGACCCACTGGAGGAAGCAGTCTGCCCCTTAGCAGAGCTTGAGTGCTGTGTTGAGAGATCTGCTGCTCTCTTCAGAGCTGCCAGGCAGGAACACTTACATCTGCTGAAGCTGTGCCCACAGCCGCCCCTTCCCCAAGGTGCTCTGTCACAGGGATATGGGAGTTTTATCTATAAGCCCCTGACTGGGGCTTCTGCCTTTCTTTCAGAGATGCCCTGCCCAGAGACGAGGAATCTAGAGAGGCAGTCTGACTACAGTGGCTTTGCAGTGCTGTGGTGGGCTCCACCCAGTCTGAACTTCCCAGTGACTTTGTTTACACTGTGAGGGGAAAACTGCCTACTCAAGCCTCAGTAATGGTGGACGCCCCTCTCCCCAGCAAGCTGTAGCATCCCAGGTCCACTTCAGACTGCTGTGCTGGCATTTCAAGCCAGTGGATCTTAGCTTGCTGGGCTCCCTGGGAGTGAGATCCACTGAGCCAGACCCTTTGGTTTCCTGGCTTCAGCCCTCTTTCCAGGGGAGTGAACAGTTCTGTCTCACTGGCATTCCAGGCACCACTGGGGTATGAAAAAAATCTCCTGCAGCTAGCTTGGTGTCTGCCCAAACGGCCACCCAGTTTTGTGCTTGAAATCCAGGGCCCTGGTGGCATAGGCACCCTAGGGAATCTCCTGGTCTGTGGGTTGTGAAGACCATGGGAAAAGCATAGTATCTGGGCTGGATAGTACCATCCCTCATGGCAGGGTCCCTCATGGCTTCCCTTGGCTAAGGGAGGGAGTTCCCTGATCCCTTGCACTTCCCAAGTGAGGCAATGCCCGATCTTGCTTCTGCCCGCCCTCCATGGGCTGCACCCACTGTCTAACCAGTCCCAATAAGATGAACTGGGTACTTCAGTTGGAAATGCAGAAATCACCCACCTTCTGCATTGATCTCTCTGGGAGCTGCAGACTGGAGCTGTTCCTATTTGGCCATCTTGCCTGGGAATCCCATCTTTTATTATTATTATTATTATTATTATTATTATTATTATTATTTTTAAGAGAACTTTTGACTGCTGGATCTATAGGTTCATAAGTTCTTTTGATTTCTCCCTTTACTAGCCTCTTCATTCTCCTGTTACTCTTACCTCATCTGTCTTTTGTTTTTTCTTTAATGTTTCTAAAAATTAAAAAATTTTTTTTCTATTTCTCCTCTTGGGCAATCTGCTAAATTGCCAGCTTAAAGGAACTCAGCTTCTCCCATGGGTGCTGATGCTTACTCTCACCCTGGTCACTCCTTTGTAGCCTAACTTGCTCATGCAGTTCAAATTGATGGAGCTAGAGTTGAGAAAGAGATTTGAAAAAGGGAGAGGGCATGCAGGGAAAATGACACCTTGAAGGAAACACTGGAAAATGCCGTGAAGTTTCTGAAACTCTACGACTGGCCCTGGCCAAGACCAACAGCAGAAAGGGTGGGAATGAGAAGGGGAAGAACGGGAAAATCCAAGCAGGTAGCCTTGGGCCACGTAGAGTAAAAGCACAGAGATGACAACCCAGAAAAATTGGGGAAAAAAAAACCAGGACACACAAAAAGACCTGACAAACTGGGACAGGGAATTGAAATGTGGGGGAGAACTAGGCAGACATTGTGGTATTTGGTTAAGTTCTTTATCTATGATATTGGCTCAGTGAACTTTTCTGAAGCTTATAGTGTTGGGTTTCTGGATGTGTCCTACTGAGCAAGTCCCGAAAAATTCTCATAATCAAGTCCACCAAGCCCTTGGCTTTCAGCTCCATATTTCTAGAATGGAGGATTTTGATTCATTGCATCTTTTAAGTTTCCCAAAGAAGAATGCTTAGTTCAGGGGTCTTACTGTTTCACTGAAGTCTCCAGAAAATGGTAGACTTCCCCATGTGGCCTAGATTAGAGCTGACTGGGTTCCCCAGGAGGCATAGCTGATCTGGAATGAGAAATGATGAGAGCAAAATTCTAAAGGCCATGTTTTTCTGCTGAAATTCCCTCCATCCTTTTCAGCACTTCATCTTCTCCTGTTCAGTATCAACAGGCCTACTCTCCTTCATTACTCCAAAAACTTGGGACCTCACTCTCCCTCTTCACTCTGATTAAGTATATTTCCATTAACACCAAGTGGAAACCATTTTCCAGCTAATATAAACTCTCCGAAGGATTCACATCAGTTGTCTCCACCCCTATGTGGTCTATAGATAATAATAATTTACCTAGGAACTCCTGGATACCAAGAGGATCCAGGGTCCAGATCCTCTAGATAAATGGATCTGGTAAATGAATTTGTAGTGGAGAGCAAATCTAGCCAAGGGTCAGCTGCACAGAGAGACACATTTAGGTGAAGACATTTAGGCTTGATAGTATGTCATCAAAATTGTTCTTGAAAATTCCTTACAAAGACAGCATTTTTGAAGACCATTACTTTGAGAGTTTCAACTAAAGGAACAGTGAGCTGCTTCAATTTTAGAGAAAAGCTAGTCATCTGAACTTACTGAAACATGTTATGTCAGTCTGAGTTTGGGATCACATGGAGCAAAACAAAATCTTGGCCAAAAATACTCAGTTTGAAAGGCAAGCAGTTTTGAGCTGACTGAAGGAAATGCAGATTCCCACCTCACGTACCCCAAGCTGCACGTTACTTCCTCAAACAATGGGCAGTTAATTCTCCTTGCTAAAAATATATACCAATATATATATAAGTTAAAAGTGAGCTTGAGGCTAGGTGTGGTGTCTAACATCTATAATCCTAGCACTTTGAGAGGCTGAGGCAGGAGAATCACTTGAGGCTGGGAGTTGGAGACCAGCCTGGGCAACACGGTGAGACTCTGTCTCTACAAAAATAAAAATAATTAGCTTGGCATAGTGGCATGTAGTCCTAGCTAGTCAGGAGGCATTGGTAGAGGATTGCTTGTGCCCAGGAGTTCAAGGCTGCAGTGAACTATGATTGCACCATGCAGTGAACTATGATTGCACCACTGCACTCCAGCCTGGGAGATGGAGTGAGACCCAGTCTCAAAAAAAAAAAAACAAACAAAAAATGAGCTTGAGAAACTCTTCTCTGTTGACGTGAGCTCCTTGGCTGGTATGCAGTTGGAAGAAAAGGTTAGAATCACTCTTTCCTAAGCACCACCGAAAAAGTCAGAGCCAGCCCAGAATTGGGAGGACCAATATTTACCCCAGGCCCTCTCCTCTTCCAGGGAAGCACACAAGCTTAAGATGAAGAGAGTGGTCTTGGAGATTCAAAAAAAAAAAAAAAAAAAAAACAACTTTGTGTTTTCGAGGAATTTATTTTTAAAATTTTTTTAATTTTTAATTTTTTTACTATTCACCTGAATTTTACTCAAATTAGAGTTTCCAAAGTGAGTCACTGCTGCTTTCTACTATGACCCTAGTCCTTGGCCTGGGCCCCCCAACAGAAAAAACTGGGTGGGCCAGAGAATGGTGTGGCAGAGGGGAAGGTGGGAGCTGCAGCTGGAGAAACAGAGCCCGCATCATCCCCCTGCAGCTTCAGGGCTGCAGCCTGGGACTGACGCCTTCCGTAGAATGTATTCGCCAGGCACATCATGCCTTGCTGCTCTGTTTACACAGGTGCTTTCCCTCCCCAGGGGTGCCAGGGATCTGCAAACATGCGTGACCGCATGCTTCCATAAGTTGGATGCTCACATCTGCACGTTGCCAAGGGGAGAAACTGAGGCCCAGAGTGGGGAAGGGAGGCTTTCAGAAGCCGGAAGGGCAGGCAGGTGTTCCAGCTCCCCACTGGCTCTCTGGTTACCAGGCTGCCTTTGTCTTGTCAGATCTGCTCTTGACAGGGATAAAGCCTTTGGGCTTTTCACTCCGGGAGACTATAGCAGCTTTCCCATCCACCACTCCAAGCTAAAGCCCAAGCTCAGCGACTGTCGGGGGCGGGGAGCTGGGCTGGTGACCCTCAGCCACACCTGTGAGCCTGGAAACCACGGTCACATGCTTATCAAATGCCCTGTTGACTCTCCTAATACCTACTCCACTCCATTCACATAATTTTCCTCTCCCCTGCCCCAGTAGCTCCTGGAAAATAAACTCTGAGGGAAGTCAAAGTGGAAACCCAGCCTGTTCATTTATTTGTCTGTCTTTTTGTTCAATTGCCCAATTTCAAATCCTCAGCCCAAATGTCCCAGATTCCTCAATAGAGAAGTTGTAAGGAAACAAAAAGTTGTAAAGGAAACAACAAAGGCAGATAAAAAGAGATTAAAAAAAAACAATATCCCGTGTTTTAAAAGGGTCAAGGCTACACTGTGCATCCAGAAGTGCCCACCTGGTGCCAAAGCTATAAGGAGATGCAAAGAAGGGACGATTCTATAAGTCAGGAGAGTGTCCACTTTCAGGGAGTGAGGAAGCATTGAGATTGAGATGGGACACCAGAGGGATCTATTTCATTGCCCCAGAGTTGACTATAATACAGTGCATCTTATAATAATCCATTAAGTTATATGTTTATTTTGTGTGGCTTTCTATAAGTGTGTTTTATTTTGCAATAAAAGGGGTAAATACTTTGGGAGGCTGAGGCAGGAGGATTACTTGGGGCCAGGAGTTTGAGATCAGCCTGGACAACAAAGCAAGACTCCTTTTCTACTATATATCTGAATCTTTTAGGATATAGATCCATGTCATGGGGCCCTCCCGGTTGACAGAGACATGTCAGAGTAGCAGCCTCTGCTGGGGCCACCAGTTTCTCCACCCTAAATTCAGAGAGTAGCTCTTCAAGGAGCAGCTGCAAGAGGCATGGTATTAGGTTGGTGCAAAAGTAATTACTTTTGCACCAACCAAATAGAACGTTAAGGGAATCCAAGGGAAGCGAGGCTTGCCCTTTATATGTTTGAACAGGAAAATGACCCTAGTGAGTTTTTTTCCAGCTTTGTCTGAGGCAAATCAGAGCCTTCAGAACATTCTCGGGTAGCTGACAGGCCACTGATCCAAAAGACTTATCTGCCTGAGGGATCTTGTGAGATTCTCCACCCGAGCAATGCTGGTGCCCTCCTCTCATGAAACCCTCTGGGGCTGTCACTACCAGCCCACCATTAGGCGGAGAGGTGCCCGTCTCCCACGGGGCTAATGACAGTCACGGGGACTGTCTAAGATGCAGCTCTGACTAACCCAAATTCTAGGAACCAGCTCTTCCAAGTAAATGATGTGTTGGTCCTAGCAAGGCCATCGGAGACACTCAAATATTATCCCAGTGTCTCTAAGTGCGTGTGTACAGTTGTGTGCATGGCTGTTTAGAACAAGACAGCAGGTTGCTAGGCAATGTGTTTCCAAAAAGGAGAGTGTGAAGAAAAAAAATAATAAATAAACAGATGACAGGGATGAGATCCAAAGCCTGTTATGACAAGAGCATTTGGGTCCAGTTCACTTGGGTTTGATGGGAGTGTCACGGGGATGTCAGAGCTTGTTCTGCTGCGGCATGAGTTTCCAATCTTGCCTTCCAGCTCCTCATCCTCTGTCTTATGTGGTGGGGAAAGCAGAGATGAAATATGGCTCTCTGGAGGGCCATGCCTTTGTGAAAGGCTGTTACAGCTGTAACAAAACTTTTGTAATCTGTGCCGTATCCCATTACATCTCAAGGCTCCTTGGGTCCCTTCCCAGCCTTAAGGAAAACACACACACCCTTTCTCTTTCTTTCTTTCTTTTGTTCTCGTTTGCTCTCTCCCTAGTTTCCACTTCCTAAAAGGTCATCACAGTTGTTCTTTTCACACAGGTTTTCTTCTAGCCTTTGGTGGAAATTGGCCTGAGATGTGCAAAATGGCTGGGTGGTATCTACTCTGGGGCTCGTCAAATCGTGGAAGAAGATGGGACAGACGGCAGGATGCGAGGTCACTACACTTCGTCATCATGAGGCCTCTTAGAGGCTACTGGGAGCCTTCTCAAACTTGCTGTCTACTGCCTCTCCTAACAATGACAGCCAGCCTTTCTTGAGCCTAGGTTTTCCCAGCCCCCACACTCCCATCATCTTTATGCTTACTTTTGGGATATCGTCTGGTTTGGCAGTAAAGGAAACAACTTAAAATCAGACCACTTGGGTTCCTGTCTCAACTCTACTAGTTACTATCTATGTGACCTTAGGAAATAGTATTTGTTTTCCTATCAATTTCTTATGAAAATAGTATCAATTTTCTCATATGCAAAATGGGATTACTAATACCTTGCAGCATTAGGGTTCAAGGAGATGGGCCATGTCAAGTGCTGTAGACGGTGCGTGGCACATGGCACACACTCAGTGGTCATTTCATCTTATTGATTCTGGCATCCTCTGAATGCTTTGGTGAAAGGGCAGGCCCTAGGGGGTAGAGTCTTTCTTTCCACATGATTACAGGGACAAAGTTGGGCTCAGGGTGTGGTTTGAGAGAGATGGGAATGGATTCTGGGTTGAGGAGGTTGGAAAAGTAGGAGGAGAGAGGAAGGAAACAGGGAATTCTTTCAGTTTCCCGCATTTAAAGAGGACAGAGAACTCAAGTGACTGGGTAATCTTGGAGGGCCAGGACAGACACCTGTTCCTGATAATAATCCTTGAGGTTGGAATCACTGACCAGGTAGTCCTGCATAGTCCTAATAACAGAATGTCTCAGATGCAATATGTTCAGGCCTTGAGGGCAAGTGTCTTAGTAATTAGAATCTAAAGCTACCTTAGTCATGGGGGTGGGGGGATCAAGAGTCACTTGTTTATATCAGGAAGAGATTAACAAATCTGGATTTGTCACTGTTTCATTATCCTGAGATTTTAAAAATATTTGGTAAATAGAATGATTGGCATGGAAGTTCTGTGACACAAAACCCAAAGTAGTGAAGCTGGGCAGATCTGGGTCTCAATACCTGCTCCATTACCTGTAGCTGTATTAACTAGGCTCACTTTTTAAACTCTCTGGATCTCAGTTTAATCACCTGTGAAAGGGGAATCATGTCTAGCTCATGGGATTGTTATGAGAATTAAATGGGATAAGGTGTCTCAAAGTCTCTAACAGAATACATTGTCCGTAGCAGCACTCAGCACGCTTGTTGATGAATGATGGAATGAATGAATGAATAGTAGGCTTTCTATTGATGATTGCATTATTCACTTCTTAACTTATTTCCCTTTTTTTCTTTCTATCCATTTTCTTTATTTTTTCTCATTTTCTTTTCTTTCTATTCTTCTACCTCCTTTCCCCCTCCTTGCCATTTCTTTTTTCCCTCTTCCTACATTTTTTAATCCCCAGGATCATCCTTCCTGTATTAAGGGACCTCCTGGTCCATTTTTAACACCTCATCCTTTGGGGAGTATCTTTAGGTATTGCCCACAGAGGGCCATAGAGGAGCTTACATCTGTATGAAAAACATCATTACACACAGGCCAGTAGAGGCTGCTCTGATCCACACAGGATGGGCTTCTTGCGGCTGCTCAGACTCTTGGTGTAATTCCATGACTCTTTTGTTAGTTCTTGTGTGCAATGCTCATATGATGGAGGGTAGAGCGAGTGTGTGGAGAATAAATAGAGCTGTAGAAAGAGAAAAAAATGGACTCATCCACTCAAGGCCATGGGCACTTTAGAGGAAGAACAGAAATGGTTACAGAGTAATATTGCACAACTTTTTACTCATAGCTAAGTCTCCATCTGACAAACCATACCTGTTGGAGAACTTGAAGGTGGACGAGATAATTGAGGGGAAGAGAGGAAAGTGGGACATGAGATCCTGTTGTACAATGTCAGAGAGACCATGGGAGGAAAGGAGAGAGTGGGTCTGGAGCCAAGGAATGCAAAAAGGGAAAAGCTCCATGCATTCCAGAGATGCTCACTAGAATCACAAGCTCTCATCCACCCTGTCAATCAAAGTGATAGTTGGGCTGGGGAGCAGGGTACAACCTGATGCATGGAGAATTCAAAAAGCTTTTTCTTTTGGATTTGTAATAAAATCTCCTTTTATGTCTCCAACAAATATACTTTACTCATGTTTGATTGCAATTTAACTAAAACTTTATTAGCCTGAGGGTTGAGGAATCTCCCAGGCAGATAGGATTTTTCATGACATCAGAGAATGCTGAGAAGGCCCTTCCAAGGTTATTTCCCCATTTTCCTATTTTCAGGAAGTACCGTGCAAATATGAGGCTGGAACACCCATTGCTATGATCTCTAGAGAAAGTAATGGTTCGTTTTCAAATCAACTCTTGGTTTCTTTGAAAAATTATCAGGGCAAGAATAATATAATCTGTAACAAAACAGAGGCATTAAAGCACCCAGCCCAGCAAGAGAGGTTCTCCATTTTATCCCACGTTTGAGGGAAATCTTCCAGGCATACCCATGGGCAATTCAGGGAAATGGTCTTTCTCTCAGGCATCTTCTTGTCTGTCTGGTAGCATTTGTATCCCCCATCTTGTCTGATACAATCACACACACATACACACACACACACACACACACACACACACACACACACGTTATTTGTGTCCAGCTCAAACTGATTGTTGATTATTGAAGTTTAGAAAATTTGGGGGTTAGAATAGGTACAATAGTGAAATAGCATCCATGTTCTTGTTTTCTTATTGACTCTCTGGTGAAAGCAAAACCCCTCTCCACTCTATTAAGAATTAGATGTATAAAACACTCCCTAAACTGCCTGACTTCCCTGTGTTTTCTCCACTCTTCTTCGTCTGTCAGCCCTAAATTGGTCTGTCTTCAAATGTTTTGGATTCTGGATAGTTTTGTTTTCCCAATTTGCCTCAGAATCCACTTTTTTTTGGTTTTTGATTGAGCTGGCACTATTTTGGGGAGTCACCCAGTATGCATCCGGTATACTTTGGGTTTCAGCCCTACAAAATCTTGGATTTATTATGTCTTTTTCTTTGGTCCTTGATATAGTTTGGATGTTTGTCCTCTCCAAATCTCATGTTGAAATGATCTCCAGTGTTGGAGGTGGAGCCTGGTGGGAGGTGTTTGGGTCATGGGGGTGGATTTCTCATGAATGGCTTGGTGGGTGCTGTCTTCCTCGTAATGACTGAGTTCTTGCTTTATTAGTTTATATAAGAGATGGTTGTTTAAAAGAGTGTAGCACCTTCCCCCTTTGCTCCTTTCCTCTCCATGTGACACTTGGGCCCCCCTTCCCCTTCTGCAATGATTGGATGCTTTCTGAAGCCCTCATCAGAAGCAGATGCTGCTGCCATGCTTCTTGTACAGTCTGCAGAACTGTGAGCCAAATAAACCTCTCTTCTTTATAAATGATCCTGCCTCATACATTCCTTTGTAGTAACACAAAACAGACTGCGAGGGTCCTCAACAGCAAAGATGTGGTAAGAAGGGATGGCACTGGCTGGCTATGCCTCCACATTTTGCCTGCCTTTGGCTCCTCCATCACGTTTCTTCCCAGCCCTCACATTCTGAACCAATCACTTTGGAAACTCAGAGCCTGGGCTTTGCTCACCTTGAACTGCCCATCTGTTTCCATTTTGAGAGCTTCTCTCTGTTCCACTATTCCCTATTTCTTGCTCTGCCATGATCCCACAGATACTATATCTCTGTCTCCTCCTTTGCCCAGCTGTAAGTGTCTATCTCCTGTATTTAAGCATCTGGAAATTGTCACATTTCCTTGCTGCATCTCCTTTGTGATCATGTGACATGCAGCTGCTTTTTCAGATCAGTTCCTCCTAGATTTCTTCATATTTGAGAGTTTTTAGTGCCTCTGATTTTGCCTTGGATGCAAGCCAGGCTGGCCCCTGGTCAGGAGCCTCTTCTATACTGACAATTATGTTTTGAAGAATGAGCTATTTTGTCACCATAAAAGCACATAGTAACAACAACAACATTAATAGTGATAACTATTAATAATATCTGAGTGTTAACTATGTATCAAACACTGTGCTATGGGCTTTCTTTTACTATCTCACTTATCTCTCACAATAACCCTGTGAGGCAGGTACTATTACAGAAGGGGAAACGGAGGCTAATAAAGATTAAATGAGTTTCTTAGGGTTGCCCACCAAGTGGAAGATCCTGAATATGAATCTCACAGTCTTTCTCAGCCTGCATTCTTTACCACAAGGCTGGGACTCCCAGAGGGACAGCATCCCCTCATGCCTGGGTGGCAAGCAGCCAGCCACAGACATGCTGAAGAACTAGGGGCAGCTACAGTTAGAAAACATTCATTGCTTTTTCAAGGAAGAGCTAAGGAGACCCAGGACGCAGATGTGAGTTAGCAGAGAACACCAGCAAATTACTTAACTTGACAGAATTATTTTCTCTCCTGGGTCAGTTAGCTTCTACTTGACCCTGGTGCTTGATGGAGTTTGTGTCACCCCCATGGCTCTGCCTTCTGCTCTGAAGCACGAGGTTACCATTAGCATACATCAGGCTGTGGTTAATTTGGCTGCCCCCTCTTTAAGCTAAGGAGACATGGTCAGAGCCTCAGACCCTGTGTGTGGCCATTCAGCTTTGCCCTGTTCTGTGGCCACAGTCCATGCTCTAAGTCCTGACCAGATGTCTTACAATGCACACGGCACACAGTTATGGTCTCTGTGGGGATGGGGGAATAAGGTGTGGACAAATCTGTTCAGCTCTAAATCCTTGACCAGAGGAGCAGCTCAGAGCACACATCCACAGGGCAGTGGAGCCATGTGCAGGATCAAGCACAGCGGCATCACTGACTTGGAGGACATGGGAGTGCTGGGGCGTGGTTCTAGAGAAATGCCCTCAAGTCCTCGATAGATCCTAAATGTGGTTAGTTCTCTTCATTTCAAAGACAGTGGAAGCTGAGGTCCATGCCGATTAAAAGGCTAAGCTGTACAGTAATTATGAGGTCCTTTTGATTAGCAGAACTCCATCTATTCCAAAACAGATTCATAGAAAGACATCTTTTCTATGCCTAATTGCCTTTCCATCTTTGTTGAAAATCAACAGACCATAAACGTGGAGTCTTGTTTTGGGACTTGACATTCTGTTCTGCTAATCTATGTGCCACTCTTTGCGCCAATACTCTACTCTCTTGATTACTGTAGCTTTATAGTAAATCTTGACATCAGGTATTTTAAGTCCTCCACCTTTATTTTTGCTTCTAAGTTGTTTTGTGTTTACATACAAAATTTAGAATCAATTTGTTCAGTTTCTACCAAAAAAGTCTGCTTGGGTTTTGGTTGGGACTGCATTGAATCCATAGATCAACTATTGGGGATTAATTTTTTTCTCTACATTTTGACTGGTTTGTATACCACAGATTAGAGGATTCTGGGATGGAGCTTCAGAATCCATAGCACAAACATGAAGATATTCAGAACAATTAACTTTTATGCTGATTTAAAGCTAATAAGAATAAGTCTTTACATCAAATATAAGCCACCTGGAGCCAGTATTATTGGGACTTCATTGATAATAAGATTATTTACCCAAAGGGGAATGATTGTCAAAGTACCTACTGTGAGCCATATTTATAAAACGTAAGCCATATTTGAAAAATACTTAATTTTCACAAGAAGCTGATGAGGTAGGCATTACCTGCTGTACTTTACAAATGGGGAAACTAAAGTACAAAGAGATGTAGCAGTTAAGCTGAGGTCACACAGGTAATTAAATGGTAGCATTGTCACTTAAACCCAGGCTTGTCTGATTCCAGTCTGTGGTACTTGCTGTACCTCAATGGTTTTCAGACTGTGTCCAGAGTGCCCCAGGACCTGAGAGAGAAAGAGAGAAAGAAAGAGAAAAAAGAGAGAGAGAAAGAGAAGAGAGTGAGAGAGAGTGAGTGTGTTTGAGGGAAGGAGGAAGAAAGTGGTCTGGGGTTCAGAATCCCAGACTTGGTCTCAGTGAGTTTTCCTTTGTCCTATTTTGCAGATGGGGCCTCCACGTGAAAAGTAACTACAAAACAGAACCAGAAAATAGTCATGCTGTTCAAGTGAATTGGCATATCACTTCATGCTACTTTGAAATAAAATTTCCTCTTATTTTCTTATGGATAAAGGTCTCGAAAGGTTTGAGATGATCACAGCCTGTGTTAAGGCTGACCAGGGTCCAGGGCAGTACAGTGGAGCTGCTTTTCTTCTGGATTCTGAACCACCTTCAGCCTGCAGGGCCTGTTGTCTGGGCTCATGGAGTCACCAGTGAAAGTGAAAGCCACTGCTCCTCTGGTGTCCATGTCTATTCTGACAGGTGGATCTCAGCCCCAGGTTGACTGATTGCTTGCAGGTGAGGCTACTGCCTCCGCAGTGCTCACCAAATGCTCCGGCCGCTCCAGTCTGCACGTTCCTGAGCTTGGGCCACCTCCTGCTTTTCACAGGCAGCTTCTCCTCGATCTCCTCTTCTCTTTTTTCTTCATGAGCCTCACTCTTGGCAGCCACCCCAAGAAATTCAGCCTTCTTCATCTCCTTTCTCTCTCAGAAACTGGAAAGATTTTTACTGAATTCCTGATATTTTTGTCTTTGCCAAAACCCAAAGGCCCCAATCTGCCATGGGCCAAGAAGTGCCCAGAGAGGTTGTTTGGACAAATCCAGAAATGACCTTGAATCTTTACTCAGCACTTAGATGACAGGTTCTCTCCTTCTCCACCACACCCTAGCACACGTGCTTCTTGTCGGATCAGGAAATGTTTTATTGCTTTTTTTCCTTTTCACTTTCTCTACCCACCCTTCTTTGTGAGCCCTTCCCGGTTATGCTGTCCGTATTGCCTCTCTTCTGCAAAAGTAATCAGAGAGTGAAAATCCCAGGACAGGAAGGGACCTTGGGAAGGCATTAACCAGACCTTTTCCTCCAGGCAGCAGCCACAGTCGCCGGGGTAAAGAACCCTCTTTTCCATCTTTAAACTTTCATCGGTTTCTGCATCTTCTCATTGAAGCATCTCTGGGTTTTGCTTTTTGTTGTCTTATTTGTTACTTTCATTTTTAAAAAGTTTCCTTTCTTTCATTCAGAGGTTTCTTGAGACTGCCTGGTGCACATCATGCGTATCCACTGATAGTTGCTGTTGTGACTTTGTGAAACATGTTGCGTGCTCTTCAGGCAGATGTATGTCAACAAACCCTTTTCCTGGCTCAGCCAGGATTTCTGGGAGTCAGATTTGATTATGGGGTGTCATAGGTAAAAACTGGAGGCTGTCTGTGGTGGCCCAGCTGTGCAGTTAACTGACCTGGAGGAATCTTTGGCTATAATTGGGTGCCAAGAGTGGAGGCGGCACGAGAGATGGTACAAGCCTATGATGATGTCTACCCAGGTGAAAAATGATCTAGGTGCTTGTAACCATCACCCTGAGCATTCAGTTCTATATCCAGCTATTGTGGAACAAAATGATTTATATTGATTAATTGACTAGTTGGTTCATTTTAGCTTGAAGAGTACTGATTAGCTGTGTGCATTAGAAAGTTTCTTGACACGCTGCTGTGCTGAGGACAGATTTCCCAGAGCCTGGATGTGTATAATTCCCATGCTCCTTTTTCCAAGGACTTAAGCAAACAGAGTCAACTCCTCTGTTTTCCTTGATTGGGTATATTTTTGAAAATGTCTCTTCTTTCCTTTCATTTACATTTTACCGTTGTTTATCCACCTTTTCCTCTTCCTTCAAAGCTCTAGACCTGCCTCCCTGCCTGTTCTTAGCCCACTTTTGAGAAAGGACTTTCCAACCCCATCCTCTGAAGGGTAGGGTCTCTCTCCAGGGCTCCAACAGAGTTCTGAAAGAACACGGCTTCCACCATTGTGTCTTCTCTGTTTTGTCAACTGCTGAAAGACTGACACAGTAGACAATGCTGCAGACCCCTTGGGAGATAGTCCAAGTTTAGGATGGGGAGGGAATGGTGCATTCTGGGTGTCCACATATTTGTTGTTGCTTTAGGAAGAGGAGCTGGGAGGTTGGAGTCGCCACACATGATGAAAGAAAGATGTGGCAAAAAACAAACAAACAAAACACCTCATAGAGAGAAATCCTGACCTTGTGCATAAGAAAAGGGAGTGAAGTGGGTGGGGTTTTTAAAGTGGTGGGAGGGGGGCATTAGGAGATATCCAGAAGCTCTCAAGATTCCAAACAGTCTGCTTTTCTTTTCAGACATTACACTCCAAGAAAAGAAACTCTAGTGTATAACAGAAGGGCTCTGTCAAAATTTAACAACATAAATATTGGGCAAATGAAGTTGTTTCTCTGGTGCTATCTCAACCTGCCAATGGAGAAATATCTCAAAAAGTCAAAAATTGAAGCCATTACTCAGAGACAGCATCCTATGGCACGGTGATCCAAAACAAGTACACCTCTACCTTTTCCCTTTCAGCCCCAAACCCCAAAACACTGGAGAATATTGGGGCAGGCAAGGCCCGTGAATAGGTGAGCAGAGCTGGAAGAAGAGACTCCTGCCCCTGGTGGGCCTCAGGCTATTTGTGGAATGATGTTTGTGAGATGAACACGTTCGCTCCCTCACCCGGATGTTTTGGACACAGGGGCCTGGAGTAAAGAGTGTATTTCTTGGGCTGTCATTTTCCCGTGTGAAAGGTGTTTTGTTTTCTCCCTGTTTGCACAACTTGTTTCCCTTAAACTGTGCTGTGCATGGCTAGGAAGCTCAACAATAGACTAAACAGTTTGCGATCCCACAGTTTTGCTTTCTGTTTCTCAGGCCTGACCCAACAATCCACGGGTTCCCTAGCCCTTCATAGGTGCTTTGAAACACTCATGGGGTCCTTGACCTGATCCCAGTGGGGGTTTGTGTGTGGAGGTTAGGGAACCTCTCTTTGAGAGTTCTGGTGCCCCTAACTCTGTAGGGTCTGACTTCACTTCTGCCCCAATAAGAATGAAAGGCTTTGCCAGTAGTGCAGCCCTCTCCTCCCAAAGTCCTAGAGGCAATTACTCTGAAACATGGAAGAAAGAGGCACATCTGAAAGCCCAGTGCTGTCTTCTTGTCCTCACATCCCTCAGGATCTCAAGGTAAGCCTAGTAGAGGCATTGATTTACCATAGTAGCAACTCAGGGAATATCTGTGGAACTGGATTCCTCCGAAGTTGGACAGTTGCTTTATCCCTGCTAGAGGCTCTCACTACTTAGACCCACACAGTCCTATAGATGGAAGAAACCTAGAGAGAACCACCTCTCACACTTTTATTTTATACATGGAGAACCAAAGGCCTCAAATGGTAGAGTGATTTGCTGGGGTGCTACAGTCATTGTCACAACTTACATTGTGACATGGGCTTCATATCCAGTTAAAACAAAAGCCTCTATTCACTGCCCCAAGGTGTGAAGCCTTGTCTCCAGGAGATGGAGAGTCAATGACTCCAAGGAGATAAGACTTCAAACAGACTCTTCCTGCTGCAATTTTTTTTTTTTTTTTTTTTTTTTTTTTTTTTTTTTTTTTTTTTTTTTTTTTTTTTTAGTAAGTGCCAACCAATAACTCCTGGGGAAAGTAAAATAATCTGGGGGAGGAAAATTGTTCTCTCCTGGAGTTGGGACTCCTCTGATTTGGAACTCCTCTGTCTGCTTTCACTTCTTGGATAGGATTTTAAATCCAACACCCAGCCTGCTGCTGTGAAGTTCACAATAACTTTATCACCTGAGTTCCCTTGGTGCTGCAGCAGATGTGAGTTACACACCTGGTCCTCCGAGAGTGGTTTAATCCACACCAGAGTCCTGACTTACTAGTTTCTTCCTATTTCAGAGCCTATGCAGACTGCTTCTCTGAGCACCAGCATCGTTATGCACTGTCCTTTCTATTCCCAAGACTTCCTAGTTGCTGCAAGTCAAGTTTGACACTCAACTATTTCCTCGGGGTCCTTTTTTGGGAGAAGCAAGGCTTTGAGTTCACTCTTTGACTTCAAATGAAGTCCATTTTCCTCTTAGACACTACCCCAGTGGTTCTCACACTCAAGGAAGCACCAAAGTCCCTGGAGGACCCGTCTAAATGAAGGATGCTAAGCCCCACCTCACAGAGAGTGATTCAGTATGTCCCAGGAATCTGCGTGTTAAAGGAGCTCTGCAGGTGATTCTGATGGATGTGGCCCTTGCAGGATGCTTTGAGAAACTCTATGTTCTATCCCTTGAACTCTGCCTGCAGAACAGCCTGAGATGGCTCTTCCATGCTTTGACCATTTGGCCCTCCACAGTAGTCCCTGAGCTGCGTCTTCTTCGGAGCGTGAGCAGAATGTGTGTCCCCTAACTGACTGTCCTTTTCCTTGAGAACCAGGCATAGTGGTGCACTGGTAAGAGCATGGACTCTGGAGCCACACTGGGTTTGAATTACGTCTCTGCCACTTACTAGCTGAGTGACCCTAGGCAACTTTCTAAATCTCTGTGCTTTTGTTTCTTCAACTGTAAAATGGGGATAATACTACTACTTGCCCCATAGGGTTGTTATGAAGATGAACCAAGTTAATATCTCTAATAAATGTCTCTAAAATCCCATGATTGCAAAAAGTAGAAAATATGTCATGTAGCCTATTATATCATTATATTATAGGGTGAGGCTATTGAAGGCAAGAGGGGAAATGACTTGCTGAAGGCAACAGAGCTGGTCTGTAGCATGGCCAAGACCAAAACAGCTCTTTTCACTCCCAGATAAATTGTCTTTTTTATTTTTTCCCAAACTGCCTGTCTAACCCCCTTTTCTTCTGGTTATAATGAATGCCATTGCTTGTGTATAGTTGCCTACATTAATAGACAACAATGCAATATTCTCCTTATGGAAACCCTACCTAGATTGGGAGGCACCATGAAGCCACTTTTTCCTCTTTCTCCATCTCTACCCTGATTAGCAACCATCTCTAATTATTGTGACTCCCAATCCCAGTCTGATCATTTTATTCTTTTTCCAGTATCTATGCAGGGAAGCCTGGCAAAGGCTTAAGGGATGGGGTGGGGTGTAGCATGTCAGCAGGATTTGGAACTATGGGCCCCATACTTTTGGCACCTGCTGCATTTTCTCCCCACCTGCTGCACCATCATTTATCTGCTTGTATGAGTTTAGCAGAAAGAGTCTCCAGTTCCCTGTAAGAAACACATATGGCTTTTCCAGGTTACACTGTGGGGATTGAGAAAATGCACAGTATCCATGTCTGGAAATCAATGGACAACTCACTGCCTGAATCGTTTGTGTCTTGTAACTTGCCTCAAGCAACATCTGTCTGAAAAATCTGGTGCTTTGGGCTAAATGACTGGATATTCTCCGAAGGAATGGCAGTGAGTGGGTTAATTTCACCTCTCATCTTACTTCCTGCCTGGCCCCTCTACCTTGCCCACCATGCCTGGCTTTGCTGCTGATCTTCGGCTGACCTGAAATTGAACACCTTAACTTAAGGACAACTAAGGGTGTAGGTAGATTGGGAAGTATGTGTTCTTCTTGCTTTGCCAATAATTGTCTTCTGGATTCATTGGCCTTTCTTCTGGTTTCCTTCTTCAACTTCTTTAACAAATGACTTCAGCCATGCCAAGCCTCCTTTTAAGCACTTTCCCTCTCACTCTCCTGTCCTATAAAGATATCTTTCTTGAAGCCCCTCCGTGCCAGGCGTCCAAAGTGAGGCACATCAACTCGGTCCTTGAACATCTCATGTTTATCCCAATAGATGGTCTAGATGTGGATGAATGTAAAGGAAATGTGCAAATAAGATACTTTTAAAATTCAGACAGAATTATACAGGGTGGGAAATTTCAGTATACATAGAAGGCTTAATTCAAAATGATATAATGTCAACATTTGGTATAAGAAATTATTTATCTGGCAGAATATGTACTCACAGTTGTCAAAATGGGTCGAGAGAGTAGAGAATGGAGGCAATTATCCAGACACTGAGGCCCAAGGCACAATACTTTTAAGTAATCATGCCCTCAACTGGCATTTCCATAGTCTTAAGCCCAAAAGCATTGGGTGGAACCATTCTATAAGCAAAGCCTCAGCTATGAAAACAACTTTTGAAATTGACATTCAAAAGATAAGATCAACAACAGGTGCCCTTTGCTTTCGGCAGTAGGTGTGTTCTTGAAAAGTTGGTTGTCAATATTTCCTTTTCCCATTAATCTAATCACATTCTAAATATAACAGGGGGCTGGATGTTTGAAGAAATCCTGTAGTTGATCTCATTGCAAAGTCCTTTTAGTGTGGTAAAAATAGTTTGTTTGTTTTTTTTTTACAAAAATTAGGTTTTCTTAGACTAAAACTTCTTGAAAGTGGGGGCATATCATGTTCCTGTATATTGCCTACAGGTAAAGAATGTAAGAATGTATGGCTTAGTCACAGAGAGCTAGGGCTTCAGAAATGCTATATGTATCAAATATTTTATATCTATATTTACTCTGAAGATGTGACAATAGCTTTTAATGTGGGTCGAGAGATATCTAATCTTTCGCTTCTCTTTCAACCTTCCAAAACCAGGCAATCCTCATTCCTTCTTTTCAATAACCTCCACATGCCCCCTTCATCCGTCCCACCCAAAGGAAACTCTTTTAACTTACCATTTAATTGATTAACTCTGATGACCTTTCCCTAAGCTCTCTGTGCTAAAATAATGTGGTACTTTGGGCTGAAGAAGTATTCTCCTAACGATGGAGGTAGGTGGCAGTCAAATGACGCAGAGATTATGATAGGGCCCTGTCTAGGCTGTCACATAAGGTAACATTAGCCACATGTGGCTACTGTGTACTTGAAATGTGATGAATGCCATTGAGAACTGAATTTTTACTTTAATTTAAAAATGGAGACGCATTTCTGTTTTTGGAGAACTTCTAAGTATGTCTGAAACAACTTGATCATGTTTCAAGTGTAAGTTTTATTAGATCTAAATCTAAATCAAGTATTTCTAAAAAGTATTTTAGCATTTGAATGGAGATGTGCTCTAAGTATAAAACACACAGCAGATTTTGAAAATTAGTAAGAAAAAATGAACGTAAACTATTTCATTAATAAATTTTTATATTGGTTACATGCTGAAATGATAATATTTTGAATATATTGGGTGAAATTAAATATATTATTTAAATTAGCTTTCCTTTTTTTTTTTAAACTTTGTGTGGCTACAAGGACACTGAAATTAGAAACACGGCTCGAATTATGCTTGCACTGAACAAGGCTAGTCTAAGGTATGCAATTGCCCTGCTTCTTCACTACTTTCAAGTGTAAACAAATATGTCAGCATTATCCCTAGAGGAGGGTTTAGGGGTTTTAAGTTGAACCCTCTTCAGCTGAAGAAAATTCATTAATCTCCAGTTTTATTCTTGAGTTAGCTTTCAAATCTACATTTCGACAATAATTACTTTGGGATCTTTGAATTTTCTTTCATGCCTTTCTGTTCTATGAAGCCCACATGCATAGTTTATGCATTTTCCAATTTAGGCTAGAAGTCCAATGTGCTGTCCATTGCACCAGAGCCTGTTTGCTATGCATTTTTAAGAGTAAAATTTTCAGAAAATACTTAAATTAAAAAGATAGATTTGGAAAGAATATCCAAAATGTTGCTTTGAACTTCTTATTCTGGACAATTCCTGGACTGGGGAGAAGGCATGCCCAAGTACACATTGCTTGCAGTGGCACCTCCAAACCAATGCTGGTCAGGACTCTTCCTATTACCTCGCAACAGCAATGACTAGGCACCATAATACAGCCACGGTCATTATAAAAGATCATTACAAAGCATAAAATTAACTGCTATTAATGAAAGCCAGAAACACGTCATTCAGGAGGTCGAATGGCTGGGATGGAACATACAGGGTTGAATAATGGTAGGAGCCTGGGTTTGGAGTTAGAAAACTGGGACAGGAATCCTACTTCTGCTATGAACCCATTGCAAGTGACTGGGCAAGTTATTCCTCACTCCCTACTGCCTTGCTCATCTATCAGCTGAGAATGTCAAGGCAGAAGGTCTGGCTCCTGCAGGCTCCTACAAGCCAGATCTCAATCCGTCTTATCCTACCCTCTTCCTGACCTCTAGCTACAAGAACAGCAAGGCACAGCCCCCTGGTTTTGAGAATGCTAATGCTTGCCAGCATTCTTGTCCTGCAGGGCATGAAGTATAGTCCTGCACAACCAGCAGGCTCTGTGACTGCCTAACCTCATCCCTGGTCACTGACCTCTGTCTTAGTAGCAGTACATGCCATCCTACCTAGCTTTGCTGGGTCAAGTGCGTTCACATCTTAAAACCGTTTGAAGCGTTTGTCTAATTAACATGCAGAAAGCATATACTGATTTTTATTTTCACCACCATGTATGTGAGGGCCTATTTTATGGCATACAAAGCATCTCATTTTTATTTCAGTTTGCTGTCTTGTAACTTTAAATGAGGCTGAAATTTCCCTCCATATGTTTATTAGCATCTTCCATTTTATCTCTTATACACTGACTGTTTGCATCTTTTGCCCCATTTCCCTGAATGGTTTTTTCTCAATGATTTGTAAGCACTCTTTATATTTAAATATGTTAACTCTTTCTTGTCACATATTTTAAACCCTTTCTTACAAACGTTTTTTCCGGTTTGTGACTTACCTTTTAATTTTGCTCATGAATTACTTTTAACTTATAGATAGTAATATTTTTGAAAGGTTACATTCATCAGTCTTTGTATTGTTAAAAAGAGTCTTTATTTTTATACTTTTAAAGTAGCTTTTCCACTCCTAGTCAGATAATTTCACATATAGTAGTTGTCTACTTTCCTCCTGAATTAATAGGGATTTATTTTGGCGTATGGTGTGAAGTAAGAAGCTAAATTCTTTTTCTTTTCTCTGTATCATCAATTATCTCTTACACTGTTAAATAAACTAGTCTTTTCCTTCTGCTTTCCACACCCATTTAATCTAGCCCACTGTTGACATCATCAGAGAAAACTTTTCATCAGAAAGTCTGAACAGCACAATTACACTGTATCAATCCAGCTTAAATTACACATGATTGTTAGGATGGGTAGAAGGTATGATAAAATGGGGTGAAAGTAAAATGAATTATCATCGATATACATAATGTCAAAAATTTGGGTATAACAAGAATTTTAGTAATTTAAAGATTTCAGAATTTAAATAATGAAATATCTGATACATTCAATTGGAAATTTGGTTGAGATCAGCTGACTTGTTAATTGGACTTCACTGATAAACATTTGCCTTAAAATCTGTAGAATCTAAAGCAGGGTATACCTAGTAGGCGAGTAAGACATCATTTCTGGAATCAAGGGGGCTTTTCAGTGTTGACCAGATGTTTATCACTGCATGGGCAAATGGCCCAAGGAGTATGGTTGTGGCTTTGGTTATTTCTTCTTAACGCAGATGCAGTTGCTTTCTTTCTGGGTGGCAGTGTGGAGGATAACTGGGGTCAGTGGGGACATAAAGTCTCACAAGGGGAGGAAAGCCCCTCTGTGGGCTCTCTGGGCCAGCCACCCTCCTTACAAGTGGGACGTCAGCTTCTGCTCTGACCAGAGTCAAAGTAGGCATCAGCTATTGCCATTACTGTTGTTGTATAATATGGTGAATAAAGGAAATGTGTTATATATATATTTTTATTATTATTATACTTTAAGTTTTAGGGTACATGTGCACAATGTGCAGGTTAGTTACATATGTATACATGTGCCATGCTGGTGTGCTGCACCCATTAACCTGTCATTTAGCATTAGGTATATCTCCTAAAGCTATCCCTCCCCCCCTCCCCCCACCCCACAACAGTCCCCAGAGTGTGATGTTCCCCTTCCTGTGTCCATGTGTTCTCATTGTTCAATTCCCACCTATGAGTGAGAATATGTGGTGTTTGGTTTTTTGTCCTTGCGATAGTTTACTGAGAATGATGATTTCCAGTTTCATCCATGTCCCTACAAAGGACATGAACTCATCATTTTTTATGGCTGCATAGTATTCCATGGTGTATATGTGCCACATTTTCTTAATCCAGTCTATCATTGCTGGACATTTGGGTTGGTTCCAAGTCTTTGCTATTGTGAATAGTGCCACAATAAACATATGTGTGCATGTGTCTTTATAGCAGCATGATTTATAGTCCTTTGGGTATATACCCAGTAATGGGATGGCTGGGTCAAATGGTATTTCTAGTTCTAGATCCCTGAGGAATCGCCACACTGACTTCCACAATGGTTGAACTAGTTTACAGTCTCACCAACAGTGTCAAAGTGTTCCTATTTCTCCACATCCTCTCCAGCACCTGTTGTTTCCTGACTTTTTAATGATTGCCATTCTAACTGGTGTGAGATGGTATCTCATTGTGGTTTTGATTTGCATTCCTCTGATGGCCAGTGATGGTGAGCATTTTTTTCATGTGTTTTTTGGCTGCATAAATGTCTTCTTTTGAGAAGTGTCTGTTCATGTCCTTCGCCCACTTTTTGATGGGGTTGTTTGTTTTTTTCTTGTAACTTTGTTTGAGTTCATTGTAGATTCTGGATATTAGCCCTTTGTCAGATGAGTAGGTTGCGAAAATTTTCTCCCATTTTGTAGGTTGCCTGTTCACTCTGATGGTAGTTTCTTTTGCTGTGCAGAAGCTCTTTAGTTAATGTGTTATATTTTAAGAGCTCAGTTATCTGTTACCTATTTGCCAGTGACAGGAACTCATGTCTTCTGAGGCAGTTGGTCTCATTTATGGTAGATATAATTATTATCTAATTATTATTGCCCTTGAATTATTTGAAGATATCATGAGGCCCTCTCTTAAACACTTCCGTTCATGTGCTTTAGCTTCTTTATATGGCCAGCCACTCTCTGTGGATATGTCCAGGTTTGTTGATGTCCCCTTGACATCAGCCAACCATAACTTAACACTGGATGAGAACTAAGCAGTGCTAAACTTATCACTTCCCTCAAATGTGTCATTATACTTTTATTAGTGCTGCTTGGGACTAGATTTCCTTTCTAGCAGCCAAGTCATGTTTTGGGCTCATATGCAGCTTGTAGCTAAGAAAGCCTTGAGTTGTTTTCCTATAAACCGTCCGAAACTATTTTTAGAATTCAAGTTACAACTCTGAAGTCCTGGGTCTTACTTAATCAATGTTACCTTCTGAGATAAATACTGAAAATCCCTCAAGTATAGAACAAGGACATCCTAACTCTGGGCATTTGATGTCTGTTAAATGTATCACATTTTATTTATTTGTGTTTTTTAAAGGAAGTGAGAAGGAGAAGTGAGATGCTGAGCATCAAGCTGGGCAGAGTTGTCATGTTGTGATCTGAGATTCTGTCCTGTTCTTCAGGATTTAAGGAGTCGCTAACCAATGCCAAGCATGGGCTCATCGGGTGCAGCTGGGGAGGCAATTACTTCAACTCAGGAGTTTTCGAAAACTTTCCTTATGCCTGTTCACAGGATTTCATGGTGTTTTTCTTCTTTGTTCACTGGTAACTTTCCTTTTCCACAAAAGTAACAACAATCTCTGTGACCTTCCTTTCAATCCCAAAAATATGCTTGCGATAAATCAGCAGTTTATTTTAATGCCTCATTTGGAGGCATTGCTTTTCCAAGAATGAATCTTTGCATATTATCTGAGACATCATTTTGGTGTAAGGTAGAATTGTACCAGGTACTGTATCTTTGTGGCCAACTATACTGTCAAAACTGAGTTTCAGTCATCCAATAAAAAGGAAGCTGTCTCTGAATTCAGATATTCCTCCATTCTAAGGGAACTGAAGTATAACATAAAATACTTAACATTCTTTTTGTATATGTGAAAAAACCATACCTAAGGAATTTTATTATTCAGCCCATGTTTCTTTATTGTATCCAGTATAACATACTGGAAGATGTATATATACACATATATAGATATACAAAGCATCTATACATCTAGACATATGTATATATACATATATATACACACACACGTATATACTGTACTTCAATCATCTATATTAAATTGTGATAATATCACATTACCACATGTTGATGGCATTCTTGTAATCTACCTGAAATTCATGAAAACACATGCAGTGGTCTGGCTCATGTTTTCTCAGGGAGTGCATTCTGGCTCCCAGTGATCATCAATTACTTTCATAAAAGTTCACCAATCACTTGTTGGTTTCTGGAAAACAAATTTAAAGCAAACATTATTAATGTCAAACTTACACATTTTGCTTTCTGGAATCAACTTTTTTATTTTAAAAATTGAGAATATAATTTCTGTCTTTTGTTTCTTTGGGCATTTTTCTTATTCTCCACAATTATTCAAAGATCCTTAGCCATGGGTCTGAAAGTGTTTGTTTCAGCTCTCATCCCCCTTCCTTGCAGGTAAAGCTGGCATTCCACAGCCCTGGATAACTCCTCTGTGCTAGGTCTGTGCCTGCTTCTGGGACACTGAACACTCCTGGGTTTGCAGGGTCCACGGTGTGCTTTGTGTCCCTCCCTGCCCAGCCTCAGCAGGAGCCCCCTGCTCCTAGACCACTCCCTTACTGAGTCCTGTAGATGTTCCAGCACACACAGTGCCTCCCTTCTCAAGGCCCCAGCCCCAGCCCCTTCTCAGGTCATTTGGGGGCTTACATCACCTGCTACCTGTGTGGAGATGGAGGTCTGTTTCCCAGCACTGCCTTGCTTTTCCTCCTGCCCCACTGCATTTAATCATTGTGATAAGAGGAAACAAAGAGGGAATGTCATTGGTCCCATTCCTCTGAATCTTGACCACGAAAATATCTTGAATTGCCTCCGTGTCTCCACCCAACATCGCCTCTTGCGCTGCTACCTCTCCCTGAGTGCACATCAGCCAAGAGCCAGGAACCACTGCCCAACCACGACCCAGGCACAGACCCTTATCTCTAGCCTAGAGAAGAGGTGTGTTTCTTTCTAATCATCTGGTTTGTATCCAAGGAAACATAAATTGATCATTATTTTTGTATGTGGAATTAGAAATATTCATATAGACATACATTCTTTGGTTTTTATTTTTTTATCATCCCTAAAATAAATAGCAGATGTTCTCAAAGTGGTTTATTAATTTCAGTCCTAAGATTGTATAATTGATTGAAACCATAAATGGCAGACAGAAGAACAGCAACAGTGAAAACCAAGATTAATTCTAATAAATGCATTACAGTGGCAGGAATCAAGTGTACTTTAAGCTCACTGTAAAGTTTTCAGTGTGTTGTGGATTCAGAGGCAGTAGGTGATGACTTTTATTATATATTCTTAAGTACCTGGTTTTGGGGGGTGATGGCTTGTTGGAGGGAATGATGCTGAAGGAACATAATAAAACAATATGATAAATACAGGGAGAGAAGAAAGACAAAGGAAAAGAGAAAACAAATGTCGAGAATAAGATGAATAGGTAGGGGAGAAGAAAAAATAAGTGGTCATAATTTTATATTCCAAGGACTACGCTAGTCCTTGGACTACGCTGGTAAAAAGAAATCTAATCATGAGGCAGAGAATTTTATTTTTTTCCCTATTCCTTTTGGCTCGTGGCTTGAGTTTGCTCTGGCTTTCATTGAATACATAGGCCAAGGCAGGATGAGCTTCTGCCTGAACTGCTGGAATGTTATTCCTGATCTCATGGAAAGACATGTCTTGGCTTCTGACCCTGTGCCTCTGTATCACTGTGTCCCTGTATTCCTGTGCCCCTCGTATTAGTCAGTTTTCACATTGCTAATGAAGACATACCAGAGACTGGGTGATTTATAAAGGAAAGAGGTTTAATGGACTCACAGTTCCACATGGCTGGTGAGGCCTTACAATCATGGCAGAAGACGAAGGAAGAGCAAAGGGACTTCTTACATGGTGGCAGGCAAGAAAGAGCATGTACAGGGGAATTCCCCTTTATAAAACCATCAGTTCTCATGAGACTTATTCATTACCAGGAGAACAGTATGGGGGAAACCGCTCCCCATGATTCAATTATCTCCACTTGGCCCTACCCTTGACACATGGGGATTATTGCAAAATCAAGGTGAGATTTGGGTGGGGACACAGTGAGACTATATCACCCCTGTATCCCTGTGTCTCTATATTCCTGTATCCCTGGCTGAATGGGTCAAAGTAATGATCAACCCACAGATATGCATTTGCCTCTGCTGAGAATAGAAAGGAATATAAATGAAGTCTTTTTTTCATGGAGCTCATTAACTAGATGAAGAGAGAAAGCCTGTGGGAAAAGACAAATAGAACCTTCAGGTTCTATGCAGTGAGTGCCCAAGTGGTGATTGTGAAAATGACAGTGCAGCCCTGCAGATGAGCAGAAGCTCATGGTGGGACCTTTCATGCAAGCTATGCAGAGGAGAGAGCATAGGATTTGGGGTTGGGACACACAGGTTCAAATCATGGTCCTGCCACTTTCCTGCTATATGACCTTGACCATGTTATTTTACCCCCATGAAGTCTGAGTTTTCAGATGTGTAAAATAATACCACTAATGCATACTTTTTTAAAATTTAAATTTAAATTTTTTTTGAGACTGAGTCTCACTCTGTCACCAGGCTGGAGTACAGTGGCACGATCTTGGCTCACTGCAACCTCCGCCTCCTGGGTTCAAGCAATTCTCCTGCCTCAGCCTCCTGAGTAGCTGGAACTACAGGTGTGTACCACCATGTCCAGCCAATTTTTGTATTTTCAGTAGAGACGGGGTTTCACCGTGTTGGCCAGGGTGGTCTCGATCTCTTGACCTTGTGATCCGCCTGCCTCGGCCTCCCAAAGTGCTGGGATTACAGATGTGAGCCACCGCGCCCAGCCTAATGCGTACTTTTAAAAGCACTTTTCAAATACTTTATCTTGTTTAATCTTCTTGGCAGTTCTGTAAAGTGTGAAGCATTGTACAAAGCTAACTCTCATTATTATATTGGAACCCAGGGTTTTCAGAGGAGAATCCTCAAGGAGATAGGGCTTTCCTGCCTTGTGCCCATATAAAGTTGTGGATCCCAAGGGAGGAAAGCATTTTCATCAGACTGGGAGAGGCAAGAAAAGGTCACTGGCAGTATAGATTCTTCTGGAGTTCACTGGCAACTTGTCCCACTTCAGTTCTCCCCTAATCTTTCTAGATGTGCAGATGTATAGCCTGGGTGGATGAGCCAAAATGAATTCAAGGCTAAACAGGTCAGCTGGCTCAGCCCATGGGAAGCATGCTCATCCCAAAGCAAAGGTCTCTGGCAGAAATTTCTCTGCACTTATTTACCCTGCTGTCTTCACATTGGGGTGCGGAGTCTAATTCAAAAACTCCAAGGCATGAGTCCAAGCCAGGGAGCTGTTAGAGGTGCACATGGGAGATCTTAGCAAGAGAAAATATATGTTTTAAACCCTAGAAAGAAGAAAGTAAATGCCTCTCATTTACTTTAAACAAATAATATGGCCAAGGTCACATAGCAGGAAAGTGGCAAGGGGTCTGTCCTCTTTTCGCCATTCAATCATGACCATATTGTCCTGGAGGCCTAGGGGCAGGATATAATGAAGAAACGTCCAATTTTGACAGAATGGGTAAATGGGATTGTGGGATTTGTAGTGAGCTGATCTGTCTTCATTCATGTAATTATCAATATCATTTCAATGACCATGATGTTGATATGGAAAATGATGAGGATGATAGTACAGAAAGAACATGAATATTAGCTGATGTCTATTGAGTGTTTCCTGGGTGCCAGACACCACTGTTAAGTGCTGAACAAGGATTATAGAATTTAATTCTCTAGTGACCTTTTGAGATAGGTTATATGATTGTCAGCTTTCCACAAATGAGGAAGCCAATATTCAGAAAGATACAGTGCTGAAGCTTATGCAGTAAGAAATAGTAGAAGCAGAATTCAAACTCAGGCAATGGAACACCAAAGTTCAAGCTCTTAATTACTATTTCTAGAACCCTCTGACTGACTGATTCCTCCCTCACCACAGCCAACTTTTGCATCCCCCATTTCTGGAGAGCATCTCCCCACATGGTATATACTCAAAGGTCCCATAGTGATCCTCTTCCCAAAGAGCGTGAATGAGGGGTTTGAAACTGCCAGAACTCTGGTCCAGAGCTTGGACTTTTGATGCGAATGATGGAGAAACCAAGAGGTTGATTTCCTCAGCCTTCAAGAGAGCTCATTCTCAGCTCTCTAAAGCTGACCAGAAAGAGGAGAGTGGGACCTATGAAAACAGCAGGAGGTGGGAGGGCCTGAATTCCTAATGCTATACCCATAGGTCATTGTGCTATGGTCCTCTGCACCCCCAACACCCTCAACACTGATCCTCAAGGTCTCCACAATCTTCATCCGCTTCTCTCCTTTCACCTTCTCTACACTCTCATTGATAGCCTTGGTTTTTTCTATACCTCCAGTATTCCCATGATAGCCATTTAAGGACAGGGCACTTCCTGGTCACCATAAGGAATATTGTGGGAATGTTCTGCTCATGGATATTGCATCAGAATAGGTCTGGAAATGAAACACACCAACAAAGTCAACAGAGGAGAGTCCAAGCAAAGCATCTGTTTACAAAGTTGTGGAAGGTTTAGGGGAACTCATTATGAGATAGTGAAGCAACCCAGAGCTAGGAACAGTGGGGCACTCTTACCACACCAAGGTTTGAAGGAGCTCGGGTTTCTGGAACCCAGACATTGCAGCAGCAGTTGTGATAGAGGAGTTCCTGGCAGAAGCCATAGCTTTCAGTTGAGAAGGTGGTCACTGCCAACCCATGGCTCAGCTGGAAGGTAACTAGAGAATAAATTCCCCAAACTCTTTCTCTTCCTTTCCTGTGCTCTCTTATTGGTGCCTCCCATTGAGAGAACCCAACCAAAGCCAGATGTAAGGGAAACTAATGAGGCATTTCCATATAGCTCAGCCTGCTGGGAAACATGTACTATAGGAAAGGGTGGAGAGCGGGTCTAGAGAGGCAAAAAAATTAAACAACGGCACCGATGTTTACATTTCTTTCTGATGTAGAGACCTCATACCACTTTTCTGTACATCTTACTTTAATGTGTAAAAAGGCCTATAGGCTCTTTCTCTAGGTTCAGTAAAAGATGAACTAGGAAACATATGCCACATTTGAGCTTCCTCACAGCTTGGCCCCTGCAAAGCTGTTCCCTTCTAAGAACTAAGTGCCCTGGGTATTCAGTGCCGTGTTGTCTGGTGACTTCGCAGCCCTGTCAACGTTGTTTTTCTGTTTGTTTGTTTGTTTAATTATACTTTAAGTTCTAGTGTACATGTGCACAACGTGCAGGTTTGTTACATATGAATACATGTGCCATGTTGGTGTGCCGCACCCGTTAACTCGTCATTTACATTAGGTATGTCTCCTAATGGTATCCCTCCCCCATCCCCCTACCCCACTACAGGCCCCAGTGTGTGATGTTCCCCACCCTGTGTCCAAGTGTTCTCATTGTTCAATTCCCACCTATGAGTGAGAACATGCGGTGTTTGGTTTTCTGTCTTTGCGATAGTTTGCTCAGAATGATGGTTTCCAGCTTCATCCATGTCACTACAAAGGACATGAACTCATCCATTGGCTCCTCCTCAGAAAGGTAGAAAAGCAGAACCTCTTAAACTGCTCCAGGTTTCCTGGAGAGCCTTGCCTTAAAAAAGGCCCTTTTGTTGGGGTGGGGGGGACACCAATGCCGTGACTCCTTCAAGAATGTGATTCTAGCAAGAGACTGAGCTCTATTCTTTTTCTTCCTCCACCCTCTCTTAAGGCAAATTGAGTCAAACCATCTCAATCTACCCACACCATCCTTCTTTAATTTCTCTAGTTAAGAGCATAAATCCCTTCCCTATTCTGAGTGTGGTTCATCGACCTACAGCATCAGCATCACCTGGGAGTCTGTCAGAAATGCAAAAATCTTAGGCTCCAGCCCACATCTCTGAGCCAAATCTGCCTTTTGCAAGATCCCCAGGTGATATACATGTACATTAATTTTAGGAGGATTGATGTAGTCTGTATGCCATGGTAAGAGGCATGCAATGTAATGTTGAGTTTCTTTCTTTAGAATATATAGTAGCAGCCGGGACCGGTGGCTCACGCCTGTAATCCCAGCATTCTAGGAGGCTGAAGCTGGTGCATCACTTGAGGTCAGGAGTTGGAGATCAGCCTGGCCTGGCCAACATGGCAAAACCCTGCCTTTACCAAAAAATACAAAAATTAGCCAGGTGTGGTGGTATGCCCCTGTAGTTCCAGCTACTCAGGAGGCTGAGATGGAAGAGTAGCTTGAACCTGGGAGGCAGAGGTTGCAGTGAGCCAAGATCACACCACTGCACTCCAGCCTGGGTGACAGAGTGACATAGTGAGTCCCTGTCTAAAAAAAAAAAAAAAAAAAAAAAAAAGAATTTATAGTAGCCACAAAAGCCTTTTTGAGTAATTGAAGAAATTCTGAAGTTATTGTATGCTTTGAAATTTAGTATTTATTGAATAGTTTATATCTTTCAAAAAGCTTTTATAACTCATTGGAGTCTCATCATAACTCCATGAAATACGTAAGGTAGATAATAGGAGCCACATTTTCCACATGAGGATCTGAGGCATGATTAAGTAAAATCAGTCCTCTGCTAGGTGGAATGGTTTTAAGACCAGATACTAGGGCTCAGAACTCATTTTAAAGCTGTTGTGGCAGCTATCAATTCTGAAGAAAGTCAACATGGCATAGCATGCCTCTTACCATGGCATACAGGCTGTATCAATCCTCCTAAAACGAATGTACATGCAAACCACCTGAGGGTCTTGCAAAAGGCAGATTTGGCTCAGGGATGTGGGCTGGAACCTAAGATTTTGCATTTCCAATAGACTCCCAGGTGATGCTGGTGCTGTAGCTCCCTCCCTCCCCCAGCTTTCCCCCATCAGTATTTCTGAACACTTGATCCACACCCAATCTGCCTCAAAATCACTTGTGGTGGAAAATGCTTGTTAAACAAGTAGATTGTTGTGCCCCATACCAAGACATAATGGATTTCTTATGGTCTCTAAATGTGAGAATCACTTTTTTGTATTGGTTTGAATGTTCTGATTTAAAAGTATGGGATGAGGGAATTTTAGGTTCATTGTGTTCACATCAGTAGGACTTAAACCTATGGAAGACTTTGCAGCAGAATAGGAAGATTTTTCTCCCAGCCTACCCAACAGTTGAAAAACGATCAGAAGGACTTGGAAGGGAGCAATGGAGGATTGATGACAACAGCAAAGACTGAGCAGTCCCCAGGCATGACAACAAAAAGGAAAGCAATCAGCTGTGGAGAGAGAAATGGTGTTGATGATATTATGAAAGTCGGGATATAAACAAGAATGAGAAAGGGAGGAATGGGGAAACCGAATGAGACAGAAGCACAGAAAAAAGAAGAAAGGAAAAAAGAAGGAAAAAAGGAAGAGTGGGAGAAGAGACAGATGGAGAGTGAGAGAAGGGAGGCAGGTAGGTAGGCAGGAGAAGAATGAGGAAGAAAGCAAAGGAGTTGAGACTGGGAGTGGACAGAAGGAAACCTGTACATACTGTGATCTGGGCTTTCTATGTTCCCTGATCCAGGGTCCTGAGATCTTGGGGTACTCGCCACTGCATTGTAAGTTTCTGTGGATGAAGCTGGCACATAAATACATCTGTAAAGCTGTAACTCCTGGGCATTGTCCCTGAAATTTTACTGATGTCTAGATTCTAGGTATGGGATTAAATGGGTCCACATTTTGAGTTTTTCTGAGTCACCAATTACAACAAAACTTGCTCATATACTTATGCCTATCTTAAAAAATAATTTATTTTAATAAAATAATAATAAGGCAAGAAAAAAAGAGACCCAGATTTGAAAAAGCAAAAATGTCTTTATTTGCAGACAAAATCATGTATGTAGAAAATCCTAAGGAATCTACAAATTAGCTACTAGAACTAATAAGAAAATTTAATGATGTCTCAGGATACAGGGTCAATATTTAAAAATTATTGTATTTCAACTTATAAGTGATGAATGTTTGGATAATGGGGTTTAAATAATCCATTTACAACAACATCCAAAATATAAAATAACTAGCAACAGACTTTATAAAAACATACAATGAAAATTAAAGCACGTTGCTGGGAAAAAGAAAAAACAAAACAAAATTCATAAAAAGACATTATATTCATTGAACAGAACACTTAGTATTTTTAAGACGTCAGTTCTTATCAAATTTATGTGTAGACTCAATTCAATCCCAATCAACATTCCAACATCAACATTTGGCTAGAGAGCAAAGTTGGGGTCAGATTGTGTAGGGCTGTGTTAAAAAGTTGAGCATTACATGAGATAATGGATGTGAAGAAAGTGCTTAATAGGGGGTCGTGCAGAGGAAGTGCTCAAGAAATAGTATCATTGTCATTATTACCATTACTGTATTGTTGTTACTATTTAACAAATGTTTTCAAGCCCACTTTGGCTTGTGTATGGGTTGAGGAAAACGCTACCCAGGCAGAAAGATAAAACTTATTCTCCATGCCTCTTGAGAAAAGAAGCAGCAATCCCCAGATGTAGGGAGGAGGGGAGCCCTGCTGGCTTTTAGTCAGCCTCACACAGGACAGGAGAGGTAGAGATTCTGCAGCGAACAAGAATCATGTCCGGGACTTCACAGACAGGGACACTCAAAGGTTGGATGATGCTCAATTGCAGCATCCACCTGCAGGGGCCTCACCCCACTTCTCACTTAACGATTGTCTCTGCTGTTAGGGAGCCCTTGAAAGCCAGGTGTTTTGTCTCCTTCCCAAAGCCTCAGAAGATAGACGGGGGCCATGAGGGAGGTGGGGGCAGGGAAGGGGGAGTTCCTGTCTGTTCTTTTCCCCCCTTCCCTGTGCTCTCCACCTCTCTCCCCTCTTCCTTCCCAAACAGGTGGCAGGAATGTTAAGACTATGAATTCCATCAAGAGCAAGCAGGTTCCTTAGGGCACCAGTTGGTAAGTGTAAGAGGCCTCATCCGCTTGCACCAGCAGCAGAAAGAAGCTGCAGGAAGAGTCTCTTTTGGGCATGAGAAGCTAAAGGAGGCTGGTGGTTTTCTGGTTAACTGCACAAGGCCTGCAAGTTCTACAGATGTCCTTTGAGGACCAGAGCAGCCTCCTTTCCTCCCACACTCTCCAGACATGGGAGGCAGTAGGAGCTCAAAGTCACTTCTCAGAAATTGAGCCTTTGGTTCTGCTGCCAGCAAAAGGCTGTGAAGCTCAGTCCCCCACACTGGGTAGGAGAAGGGTGAATGAAGACTAGGGGGTCTGGTGAAGGAAGGGGGGAAACAAACTCTTCACTTTTAAAGAGAGTGACCTGGCAAAACACAGAGAAGATACTTTGGGTTCGGAGGAACGTGCAAGAGGTCGAGAGTCACTGCCGAGGGGTTTTGATGCGGCACTGTACTCCGGCAATGGGAAGGGCTGTGGTCAGGAAACAAAGCAGCAGGTGTGGCCCATGTGGAACTGTCAGGCAGGATTTACCTGTGGTGGCCTGTGCCGCACAGCCTGGCCCACCTTCTGTCCACCTCTGCTTTCCTTCTTACGACCTCCTAGAAAGAAAGCTGGGCCTTCCGAAAAGTAGCTTGGGAGGCAAATAACATTTATCGAATGCATCAATGTCTTAGGCCCCAAGCAAGAGTTTAACATGAGAATCTCTTTGAGTTCCCCTAGCATCCTATGAGGTGGAAACTATTAATATCCCCCAAGGCTCAGAGAAGTTAAGTCACTTACCAGGAAACACAACTATTAAATCAGGCCTGCGTTTGATCCCAGGGATGTTAAATTTGAGGCCTGAGCTCTTTCCATCATACTGCGAAGTCTCAATTGTGGCATCACTGCAAAAGAAAAACCAACTGAGCGTTGCTGTCACATGCAGAGAGAGAGACAAAGAAGAGAAAGGGGGTGCAGCTAAATGCTGGGCTTTTTGCTCTTGCAGGACCATGCCACAGAGTCCACTGTCTGGGGAGCAGGGCCTGTGAGCTACAGATTCTCGAACAATACAATCATGGGTCAATGCCTGGGCAGAGAATAGGTTCTCTTTGAAGTTCATTATCTCCAGAAAGCTTTTCCAGCTTCCAGTCACTGCTTCACTCCAGTTTTCTTTCTTCTTTTTTCATCTTGGCTTATTTTAGTTGGCTTCTATGCCCATGACTATCACCCTCAACCAAAGACAGAGAGGCTCCAATGCAGGAGGCAGACAGATTTGGGCTTGAACCCAATGCCGCTTCCTTGCTGTGTGAGCTTTGGCAAGTTATTCTATTGCCTAATTTTTGGGGATTGTATTATGTTATGTTACATGTTATGTTTTGTTACATGATACTGTGTTATATTACTATCTTCATGGTGTTATTATATTATTAAGATTGATGAGATAATGTGTGTCAGATTTCTAGCAGGTTTCTTGGCATATTGCAACCACCAATACACTGAACATATACTGTCTATGTAACTTTCTCAGACTCAGAGATTTTTGTCTCTTTTATCTCCCACAATTCTTTTCTTTTCAAAATGTCACTTCCAGAATTTTTTCCCAGAAGAATCCAGTCCATTAAATAAGAATGTTTTTTCACTAAAATTTTCTTTCTGCATACTCTTAGGATTGTATGATGTTTGTCTGTCTCCCCCACCTACAACCTCCAGCAGAGAGAAGAGGGCTGAGCCAGTAGTGACAAGGGTGGGACTTTCACATCCCTTTTATTCCCCCTGTAGCTTTTTGCTAAGGGCTAACTGATTTTACTTAAAAAAAAATTTTTTTTTAAGCTGCCTTCCATCCTGGTCAGACTTCACCTTTTTGCACCTTAGTATTCTCGGCTAGAAAATGGAAATAATAAGTCCTCCCCCACTCACTTTACAGGGTCATTATAAAAACTCGATAAGATATATTGTTTAAAATATTTAAAAACCTTGGAATGCTTCATGAATATAAGGCATTGTTATTCAAATACAGAGCTTCTTAAGAGCTTTACTTTTTAGCTCTGTGATCAGTTAACTTTTGATGTGGAGCAGGCAACCACGAATTCTCAGAGGCATGCAACAATAAACATTTATTTCTCACACATCTGTGGAGCTGAGCTGATGTAGGCTGGGCTTGCTTCTCCATCTGGGGGTGGCGTAGTTTGGCTGACCGTGTTGGGCCTGGCTGGGTTAGTATGGCTCCACATGTTTCTCATCCTCCTCCCAGGATTAGTGGGCAGCCCAAGCATATCTTTCTTCAAAATGATGCTGGATACATAAGAGAGCAAGCAAAAACATACATGGCTTCTTGAAGCCCAGGCTTGGAATTGGTATGCCATTGCTTTTACTGGCCAAGCAAGTCACATGGGTGACATCAGGGATGGGCTTATGCATCATCTACTGTGGAAGGAGTTTTCTAAGTATGATGAGGGCACAGATACAGGGAGCGGTGACCATTACGAACATTAATGCAAATCCTCCACACTGTGTTTCTTGATCTGCCAGGACAGGGTTCTCTGAAGGCCAGTAGAGGTTCAGTGCTTCCAAAAAAGGATGCTGGGCTCAGGTAGGGAGACAGAGTTCATCACCTCTATCATGACTGATTGGCTCTAAGGCCCAATGACAAAACTCTTTACTTCCGTAAAGTGTTAGACAGTGAAGAAGATGAAAAGGCCATCATGAAATTCAGTCTCTGCTTTTAGTTTTTGTTTGAAATTCAGTCTCGTTTTTGTTTGTTTGTTTGTTTTGTTTTTCCATATTTTCTCCCAAGGGTTATTACTTTCACAACAGTGGAAAAATATTCCTTATGTTCTCTCCCCTCTCCTTCCCAGGATTCCTTTAGATTCCTGTGTGTGCCTGAGGGAGCTAGAAGAGAAATACATACAACATATAACTGTGGGACTCTTGTCTGAGCCCATCTCCATTCTCAAGTCCCATTCACCCCCACAAAAGCTTTCCTTAGAGCCAATTATGTTCCTTAGGCTACCATATCCCCATAAACAGACTTGAGCCACTGTGGGTTCCTGGTAATGAGATTTTGTTTGGCAGTTTTATTTGCAAATGACTCCAAAGATCTGAGTAAAATATCTTAGAGCAAGAAATTCTGGGTTAGAAATTTTCAAACCAGAACACTTCTTCAAAGGAAGATGAGGTTGAGAGAGGGGGTGGCGGTGAGGCGGGGATTGATTTTAACGGGCCAGCATCCAGGGCTCCAGATGTTTCTTCAAAAGGAATCTCCCAAAGTATTGAACCCAGGTTACAGAATAAGCGAGAAAGAAAATGGTCTACAGAATCTTTGATTGGGTCCACATGAATTCATTAAAAGTGGTTGTCAGGGAGATGTGAGGGGTGGGGAGGCTTGCACATATGTATATTAACACACACAGACACACACACACACACATACATACATGTACACAAAGAGCTTGGTACTGGTCTTGTCAAATGCTTTCCTGCCTCTGTCCCTCCCCCCGAAATTAAATCCAAGGTCTGGAGTTTTACCCTTTAGGTTAAAAACAAACAAACAAAAAAACCAAAAAACCAAACTGCTGCTTTTCCAAAAAGCATTAAAGAGAGAAAAAATATAACAGCAGCTACTGACTTGAATTGAACTTAAAATTTCCCAGGAAGAATCTGCTCAGAGCTGAACTCAGAAACTTGTCACAAGCTCCCCAGACATGAGAAAATAAACTTCTATTAAGCTGGCACTGAAGTGCCTGGAAGGGTGTGCAACCCTTAGAACAACTCTTAGCTTTCCAAGGAGTTTCAGGGTTGGAAGAACAACTTTGCCAATTCTACCATCAACTTGGGACAAAGCATTATACATCTGGAGGAGTCTGGTGGTTTAATGCTTTCTTTTCCATCCAAGATTATTCATTCATTCAATAAATATTTAGTGAGAACATACTACCTACTGGGCATGGTGCTAGGTGTTGAGATGTGGTGATCAGGGTGAACAAAACAGACATAGTCATTGTCCTCCTGGAATTTGCACTTTAATGGAGGTAGGGGAGCACAATTAACTAATCACATTTATTTGAGATAAGTGTAGTTAAAGAAACAAACAAGATCCAGAGACAGAAAGTAGCAAGGACTTACAGGATGATCAGGGAAGTCTTCTCCATGAAGGTAACATTTAAACTACATAATGCTGATATTTTGAATCTGAACCTGAGGATCTCAGAATTTTCCACTTCTCCCTCTGAAACAGAGGAGGTTTTGGTCCACAGGAGAGGCTAAGGGTTGATTCAGTCAAAGTCTTTGGAGTTCAGATTAGCCCTCGCAATTAGCTAGAAGTGGGGATGGAAACTTAATACACTTGAATTCACACACCTCCAGAAGTATTTATGGCTACTTCTGGTTCTGACGGCAAGGTCAGGTGAATCAACTTGGTCTTATGAATATAGTTGTTTTCCATATCCCTTGTTGAAAATAGAAGCAGGTTTGAATCAACGTAAAGAGGAAGTTGTTAAACACCATGAGAAACTTCCAAATCAGGTGTGTCATGGACTCTTTCTCTACCTGAGATAAAGATGAGACTGAATAAAATAATTGAGAAGTGGACTTAGGTGAAAATGAGAAGATAGTAAAGATGATTTGTCATAAATTGTAGGGAACAAAATCCAACACCATACTGAGAAAATAATATACTATGACAAGGTGGGACCTATTACAAGAATGCCAATTTTGTTCAGTTTTAGAAAATACATTAGAATAATATACTACGTTAGTATAACTCAGGAAAAATATTGTGATTATCTCCAGAGATGATGAAAAAGCCTTTGAGCAAACTGAACACCTACTCCTAACAAAAGCACTCAAGAATATACAAATTAATGGCTGTTTCTTTGACAAGATAAGAAATATATAGTTTGGTCTTAACACCAGTATCTGTGCTAATGAGAAAATATTAGGGGCATATTAAGATCAGAAATAAAGAATATCCTCTCTCCCCTTTATTTGACATTGTACTGGAGATATTAGCCAATGCAATTAAACAAGGTAAATTAATTAAAGGTATAAAAATTAGAAACAAGTTAAACTGTCAGTATTTGCAGATGATATGATAGTATACATGGAAAATTCAATCAATTATAAAATGAACTCAAACAATAAAATATTTTGCTAAGTTTAGAAAAGATAAGAGAATTTAAAATTAATACTCAGAAATCAATAGTTCTTATATACCAAACCAAACACCAGTTAGAGGATATGATAGGGAAAACCTCATTTAAAATCCAAAGGGGAGAACTTTAAAGCTTCCTTAATGAAACAAAAGTAGACTTGAACAAACAGAAAGACAACTTTTTGCTTTTTTTTTTTTTTTGCTTAGGATGTTTTAATATCATAAGGTTGCCATTGTTCTCTTAGCTAACTTATAAATTGACTACAATCCTAATAATCACATTAAAATTTTTTATAGTGAAATTGATACTGAAGTTATATGGAAAAAATAAGAATAACTAGGGAAATATTAGGAAATTAAAAGAGAGCTACAATGAAAGATTAACTCTGCCTAAATTTAAAAGGCATTCTAAAGTTTCTGTGATTGAACTAGTAAGAACCTTGTGCATAAGTGGAAAGACCAACTAATGAAATAAAATATGATCTGAAAGAAACCCATATGCATATGAAAATTTAGTATATAATAAAAATGCAAGTTCTAATCACTTGATAGTCATTCCTTTAAAGAGATACAATGAAATCCATACCTTAAACCATATAAAAGAATAAACCTCAAATGTATGAAAGATAGTATATATAGAAAATAAAACCTTATAAGTCCACAATTCTAGTTAGAAGAAAATATCAATTTCTGACTTGATCTGACCTGGGTCTAACTATAATTTGGAATCCTGTAATAATAAATGATAATAGTAATCAAAATGATGATAAAGAATAAAATTTGACTATGTAAAGTTTAGAAATGACAAATTTGAATGTTCAAAAACATTATCAGCAGTAAAGTCAAAAGCCAAGTGACGAACTGGTAGAAAATGTTTCTATATATATCAGAGATAAAAAATTAATGTCCCCAAAGTATAAAGAATTTTTGAAATTGAGAATAAGCGGAAAACCAAAAACCAATATAAATGGGCAAAAGATATGTTCATATAATTTAAGTGGTCCCTAAATATATAAAAATATTTTCAACTTTCAAATATCCTTAAACATATAAATGTACATTCAAATATGTTTCTTGTAATAAGAGGAATGAAAATTAAATCTAATGAGATACCATTTTTCACCTATCAGAATGGTAAAACAATTTTTTTTAAACTCTTAACACACTGTTGACAAAGCTGTGAGAAAAAATGCTCTCAGTGTTAGGAGGAATGAAAAATAATGCAACTCTTTGGAGAGGAAGTTGCAATCTCTAACACAAATACATATGTGTTTCTCTCTTGAGGTGGCAATCCCTATTCTAGGAATTTACTCTGAAGCTATACCTCTAACAATATGAATATGAAAGTACATGTACACAAAGTTATTCACTGCAGCAATGTTTATAATTGCAAAATATTAGAAACAACCTAAAATTTCCATATGTACTAGACTGAATGCGCAATGATACATCCACTCAATGGAGTAGTATGGAGTTGCGAAACAAATGAGGAAGATCTTTATGCTTGACACAGAGTGATTTTCAGGATATTTTATTGAGTGGAAAAAGCAAAGAGCAAAAGAGTATTTCTGCAATGTATACTATACTACATTTTGTGTAAAAAAGAATATATACAATGTATGCTATGCTACGTTTTGTAGAAGAGGAAGACAGATGAAAATAGACATATTTATAATATCTGTCTAATTTTGCTGGCAGAAACACAGGAAGAATAAACCAGAAATGGATACAATTTGTGATCTATAGAGGATGTGGGGAAATGGGATGGAAAGGACGAGTGGTGGGCGTAGGGGACGGCACTTCTTTGAATATACCTTTTGTATCATTTTTAGTTTTGGAACCATGCTGACATTTTACCTTCCAAGAAAAATCACTAACTATATCATAAATGAAAAACATTACCACACTGAACTAGGGAAAAAATTTAAAAACTAATACAAGTAACATTTGAACTCAATTCTTTGACTATAGACCATCAGACTAAATACAAAAGGAAACATAAACATTAAAATGTAGTTAACAGTTTTTGTCTTCTAACACATAGTGTTAGCAATTCAGAAACCACTTTATGTAAAATGTAGAAATGAGTGAGTGAGCAAATGCATAACTATATTAAGGATAAAGGAAAGCAGGTTTCTGACTGTTGAAGAAGACACTTAAAAATATGTACAGAGGGCCGGGCACAGTGACTCATGCCTGTAATCCCTGCACTTTGGGAGGCTGAGGCGGGTGGATCTCTTGAGGTCAGGAGTTCGAGACCAGCCTTGCCACCATGGTGAAACTCCATCTCTACTAACAATATAAAAATTTAGCTGGCCGTAGTGGCATGTGTCTGTAATCCCAGCTATTCGGGAGGCTGAGGAAGGAGAATCACTTGAACCCAGGAAGTGGAGGTTACAGTGAGCTGAGATTGTGCCATTGCACTTCAGCCTGGGCAACAGAGTGAGACTTAGTCTCAAAAAAATAAATAAATAAAGAACGTACAGAGGAAAATCTCGAATGTACCAATAGTAATAATCTTGGGTCAAAATTGTTGGCATCAGCAAAAACTCATGGTTTTATTAAATATAGTAACATGTAATAAATATGTATTAATATATAATTTCATATATATGTACATCTATATGTATCTTATATGTTTTTCTTTTTTATATGTAACATCTGTGTGTGTGTGTGTGTACACTCCTCCTGTCCTATGAATAGCTGTGTTCACTGAAGGAAGCAATGGCACTTCAATAAAAACGAGCAAATCTAGTCCCAAGACCTTGTTTCTAAATACTATTCCTCAACAAAAAGAATCAATGTTTCTTGAAGAAATGTCTGATGCCATAGGCTGGTTGGAGCAAAGAAGGCCTAACATGATCGTGAATTACCTTACTGTACCAGAAAAAAAAAACTATGAAAAAATGATGGCGATATATCAAAAAGACTCAGGATCCAGTGTGAGCAGCTCTTATTGGGCAAGTCTTGGAAATTTGAACAACAAAATCAACAACGGTTAGTTACACATTAACATGTTTAGCAAAATAAGAATCCATGAGTCCAGACTGATATAAATTAATGAGTGAATAAATGAATAGGTGATTGAGAAGAAAGGAAAGCTTCTCTTCACAATAGAATGCCAATTAACAAATACAAAAGGAACAATGGAGTCAGAAAAGAGTTAGAAAACTACCATTTTGCAGCAATTACAATAATAATTAGTTTAGGTAAGAATCATGAATGGGTGATACATTTACGGAGACTGTTTGATGAGGAACTGGATATTACATAGCCTCACAGTGTTTCTCATAAGCTATTTACTAATTCTAGAGGAAAGATAGTAACTTCACAGTAAGAAGCATGGTGGACACCACCTTAACCAAATGATTCAAGTTATCATCAATTACAATGGGACAATCTGACATGATGTGTTTCCCAATATACAGATGCAAAAGAGCATAGCATCACAATTTTACAACATAAATCTAATCAAAAGGAAAGAAAAGACAAACCCAATTGAAGGAGAGTCACATTAAGTAATTGGCTTGAACTCTTCAAAATGCGAAGGTTATAGAAGTCAAAGGAAAGACTGGGTTAATATTCTTCTAACACTGTAAGTCTCAGCCTAAATCCAAAGGCCTGAGAACCAGGAGTGCAGACATCCAAGAGCAGGAGAAGAGAGGTGGCCTGGCTCAAGCAGAGAGTCAATTTGCCCTTCCTTCACCTTTTTGTTCTATTCAGGCCCTGGAGGGATTAAATGATACCCAGCCTTCATTGGGGAAGGTAATCTTCATTACTCAGTCTGCTGATTCAAATGTTAATCTCTTCCAGAAACACCCTCACAGTCACACCCAGAAATAATGTTTTAACAGCTACCTGGTCATCCCTTACCTCAGTCAAGTCGATATATAATTAACCATCATAGAGCCAGAACATGCAATAACTTGGAAAGAATTCAGTCATTGTGCAAGGAGTTACCTAGACTCTGTTTTAGGCTGGAAGGTGGGAGTGAGATATAAAATGCATACAGTGATCAGGAGGCTATGAGTACTAGAAAGAACTAGAAAGCTTTAACTCTTTCATGGCAGTAATAAAATTCAAGATTGTTACTAGGAATAAACTGTACAAGAGTTATGTGAGACTCAAAAACAGTCAGAATTAGACTTTGGAGGTATTTGTTGAATTGAACTGAACCCTATAGTTCCCCATTGTTCATAGAGTGCCTACAACGTGTGGCCACTGCACTAGGCATTCAGGATTCAGAATGCTGAGAGGACTATGAGAAGTAACGTGGCTAAGCATGGAACCAGAGAGAGTTGGCCCAACACTTTCATTTACAAATGAGGAAACTGATGCCCACAGTGAGACTGGCCTGGCCCAACATTACACAACCAGTTTATGGCAAAGCAAAGAGAAACACCTGTTTGGGTAGTGAGGGTTGCCTTTTAGGTGCCCTGACCCCATTTTTACCACCAAGGATTGAGGAGGAATTGCAGTACAAAGAGACAAGAGATAGAAAAAATTTGAGCATTGCTGCTGCTATAGACCCTCCATCCAGCAAAGCCTTGAGAGAGATATTCTACCACCGGGCTGGGACTGTAAACTAGTTCAACCATTGTGGAAGACAGTGTAGTGATTCCTCAAGGATCTAGAACTAGAAATACCGTTTGACCCAGCCATCCCATTACTGGGTATATACCCAAAGGATTATAAATCATGCTGCTATAAAGACACATGCACACGTATGTTTATTGTGGCACTATTCATAATAGCAGACTTGGAACCAATCCAAATGTCCATCAGTGATAGACTGGATTAAGAAAATGTGGCACATATACACCATGGAATACCATGCAGCCATAAAAAAGGATGAGTTCATGTCCTTTGTAGGGACATGGATGAAGCTGGAAAAACCATCATTCTGAGCAAACTATTGTAAGGACAGAAAACCAAAGACCACATGTTCCCTCTCATAGGTGGGAATTGAACATTGAGAACACCTGGACACAGGGTGGGAAACATCACACACTGGGGTCTGTCGTGGGGTGGGGGAAGGAGTGAGGGATAGCATTAGGAGATATACCTAATGTAAATGACGAGTTAATGGGTGCAGCACACCAACATGGCACATGTATACATATGTAACAAACCTGCACATGTACCCTAGAACTTAAAGTATAATAATAAAAATAATATATATTCTACCACCGGGCTGCTAACTTGGCAAGGACTGAAAGAATCCAACCGAGAAGAAAATAGGCCATCATTGTGCCCCTCTCCACATCAAAATGCAATTACTGAGCTTTTCTTAAGAGCTCAGCACTGTGCTAGATGTTGTCCATGTTGATCTTCACAACTGCAGAGGCTGAATTACTATATGTTTATGTGATAGCTAAATATTCTATTATGCTTGCATTTGTCTTTGGTGAATATTGTTGAAGTCGTTTACTGCTAGGGTTTCCTCTGCAGTTTTTCTACTAGTCCATCACACTCTTCTTTTTGGCCCTATTTTTACCCATACTCAGTTTCTTGTGGCAGGCTATGTGTGTGTGAGGTTCTGTGTGTATGTGTGTTTGCGCAAACATGGTTTTGTGTCAGTATACCTCATAGATATGAAAACAGTTTCTGTTCAAACAGTACCCACACTTAGACTCCATATTAATCTTGGCTCAATTCTGTGAAAACTGGCCCTGAAGTCTGTGACCCCCCTTACTCACCTCTTTACCTCATCTCAACCAAAAGAATCCACTTCAAGAACACCTTCCGCACAAGCTCTTCAAATATCTCAAGTTCTCTTTTCCAGTATGGTGTTGCAGGGTGTAGTGAAAAATGCATGAGTTTGGAGTCAAACAGATTCCCGTTCCATTTCTGGTTGTATCCTATATTACCACTTGGAGTTGTTGGCAGTCTTAGGTGAACACAGGAGGCAATTCTTTTTACAGTGACTGACAGAGAGGTGAGCAAGAAATGTGAGTCTCTTATTTATTCCCAGCCCCTCTATCTTAACTTGTTGAAGGTAAAGACCAGTGGATCTGAATTTAGATTATTTACCCTCCCATGTGTGGGGAACACACACACGTGCACACACACACCAGGCTGGAATTTCTTCAGTTTGTTCCTCCGGGTCTACTCTATACTTCATGGAAGCTGATCTTATGACTTACATCAATGGTCTCCCTTGTCCTCTGGCTTCTATTAGATTTGGCAAATGGGGAGCCCTGGCAGATCACTGAAGGGAGGACAGAAGTTGTAGTATTTATTCCTGTGATATTCTCTCCTGGTGTGTCACCTTGGGCTGTCTGCGTCCCTTGACAGAAGGTCACCCTCTTGTCAGGCATCACTTTTCTCACAGCTCTCTCTGTCTCTGGGTTCCAACACCACTCCCTCTTCTTGACCCTTAACGCCTAGGGGTGATTATAGCTCCAGCTGTTATTAGCATGGAGGACTGCATGATCCCTTATGATTTCACTACACCCAGTAAATAGAACCTTTATTAAGCTTTTCCCAAATAACCCAATTTCAGTGCACTGTCTGTTTTCTGCTTGGACTTTCACTCACGTACGTGCATGCACACACACACACACACACACACACACATGCATGCACACTCATACCCACGTACTCTCTATATACGTGTACATTGAGTGCTATGGAATTTTTAGGGTTCTTTGAGGACAACTTCCTGGAAGAAGAATAATGGGAGATGTGCTCAGAGGCTGGTGAGCGTTTAATTGACCTGGTTGTGAGCACAATGGGAATGCTTTTCTGAACCTTCCATTTGCCTCCAATTTAGAATAACTGCTTAGTCAGCAACATGTCTCCAATTAACATGACAGATTTTTTGGACCACAGATCTCTTTGGGAATCTTATGTAAGCTGTGAAACTTCTCCCTTAAAAAACCTACATGTTTAATTCTGTCTGTAATTTTAGGACTTCACATATCCCCAAAGGCCATTCATGATCCACCAGGGTTAAAGACTTGTTTTAAGTAAAGAAAATATTCACAGCCTCTGGAGTAGTAGACATCTCCAGGGAAAGTCTGGCATCCTTTGGTAACTCATGGCATTTATTACATTAGCTTTGGATGGAACAACCCCCAACCCCCAAGTCTGAGCATGTGGTTTGATGCTGCTTCCTTTCCATTTTCACTCTGCTCTCTTGGATTCTATGTAGCAAAAAGGTACCTTTTCTAGGGTCACATGTCCACTTCTCAAACTCTGTCTTGCACTGGGGATTTGAGGGTGGACTATCAGAGCATAATGGAAGAGGCAGGAAAGGATAGCACTAATTAGAGAACTTGATAGGCCTTTTGCTACTGATAAAGATTCTGTCCTGTATCATCCATGAGGTTTGGATTTGCACTTCTAAAAAATAGCTGTGTGTTTTTGACAATAGCCACTCCCTTTTTGCTCCTTTCTGGTCTCTTTCCTAAATGACTTTCCAGGATAGTACAAAATAAGCAATCTATTTAGAGGAACAAAGCAAAGAACTACACCATTAGCATTAAAATATTTCTAGGGTAGTTTAGGTAACATAGAACTTTGTAACTCAGCAGTCTTGGAATCACTAGACTCTAAGCCCCATGTAGTCAGAGACTGCCTGCTTTTATAATTCATCCCCAACAGCAGGCTATTGCATAACACATTGTTACCACCCACACCATTTTGTTGAGTAAATGAATGAATGCATGAACGAATCAGAGGATTCTATTGTCTAAATAAACTTTGGAGGTGACTTAGTCTTCTCTTCCCTCTGATGCTTAGATCTTCTTTATCTCTCAGTTCAACATATATTGCTCAAATGGTTCCTAGGTGCAAGGGATCTGGAAGTTATTAAAATGAAATAGATTTTGGACCATGACCTTGACAAATTATGATCTACTAGGAGTGATAATATGGAAATCGGTATAATACTACAGAGACAGTAAAAAGGAAAAAGAAATGTTTGCACTTAATAATTATTCCACCATTGTTCCAAAAGTTTCAATTATAGCGAACTAAGTTCCACTACTAATAAAAGTCAATATGCATTGTATGCTTACTGCATGCTAAATATATTATGTCATTATAATATTTATGTTCAGGTGTATACTATGATTGTATGTATTTTACAACAAGGAAATTGAGGCTCAGAGAGGTTAAAGAACTTGCTCAAGGTGACAGAGCCAGTAGGTGGTAGAACAAAGACTCCTACATTCTGACCTAGTCCATATGTAAGCAGATTTATTGCTAGAAATATCTTGATGTTGCATTGAAATTTGCCTCTCCTTATTTTCCATTTGGAACTAATTCCACTCTCCCGAGCCAGAAAAACCAAGCCTCTCATTACTTGAAAAACCAATTAATGAGTTAAATTACATCAAGTTAGTTTAACAGTCAGCAATTCCCTGTTGTAATCATAGTTAGGCTGCTACCATTTTTGTCCCAATCATTGGCCCACACTGAATTTTGTCTCTAATTCATTGCTTTCTGTCTCCTTAATTTCATCCTCTGCCCCCAGAGATACTATGCTGAGTATTGATGCTGCAGCAACATATTAATTTTTATGTTTTCTGACTCATTTACCCCAAAGCCATAGTGCATCAAATGCTTTTGGGTTTGTGACCATTTTATCTTTGGTTTCAGTCACTGTTTATCTGGTTGCATCTTTGTTCATTTATCAATATTTGCTATGAAGTGCAAGTCTAGTGGGTAGCAAACACTGCTCTGGCAAGGGGTATATGAAGAAAGACATCATTCCTTCCTCCAAGACTAGTCTTGTTTGGAAGCTGGACAAACAAACAGTTACAATGCAATTAAAATAGGGTTAATTAAGAAATGTGCCAACTATCAAGGGTAATCAAAGGGGACCCTTTCAGTCTGTCCCAAGGATGCTAGGTAAGTCTTCACAGAGAAACTGGTATTAGGGCTAAGATCTAGCAGAGGACTAGGGGCTTTCTAGATAGACAATGGAGGCAGGACACTTCTGAGAGAGGAATGAAGCCTTGAGGTGTGAGACAGCATGTGGTAGAGCATGGAGGGTTCAGGCACTTGGAGGAGTTGGGTATGGGGAGAAATACAGAGCGCCTGTGAGAGCCTGGGGCATGGCTGGAGAGGTAGGCAGGGGCCAGCTTGCAAAGGGCTTTACCTGTCATGCTGAAGGGCTAACTGCTGTTCTGGAGAATTTGCAGAGCCACTGAAGGTTTTGAAGCATCCTAATGTTAGGATTCACTTCAAGTTTTAGAAAGTTTAGTCTTTTGGCCCAAGGGTGGGGAGGGAATAAAAGAAGCGAGAGTGAAGGCATGGGACCAGTTTAGAGACTAGTGAAGTCTGATGAAAAAGAGATGAGAGAATCCTAAAGTGGACAAGCAGCTGGACACGGTGGCTCATGCCTGTAATCCCAGCACTTTGGGACGACGAGGTGGGCGGATCACCTGTAGTCGTGAGTTCAAGGCCACCCTGGCCAACATGGTGAAACCCCGTCTCTACTAAAAATACAAAATTAGCTGGGTGTGGTGGCAGACACGTGTAATCCCACCTACTCAGGAGGCTGAAGCAGGAGAATCACTTGAACCTGGGAGGCGGAGGTTGCAGTAAGCTGAGTTGGCACCACTGCACCCCAGCCTGGGCAAAAAGAGTGAAACTCTGTCTCATAATAAATAAATAGAGTGGACAAGGAAATACTGATGGGGGTGAGAAAACAATTTGAGAGACATTTGAGAAGTAGTGAGATAAGATTTGGTTACTGATTGAATATGGAGTGTTAGGAGGGAAATTTAGGATAACCCTGGGATCCTCATTTTGGACAATCACAAAGCTACTGGCCACAGCAAAAGGAGGGGAAGAAAAGTGGTGGTGGGAGGGAGGCACGAGAAATTTGGTGCTGGCCATGTTAAGCTCCACCTCCTGTCACCAAGTGGTGATGCTCAGGAGATGTTTGTGTCCACAGGAGGAGAGTGATCTGGGTGGGAGGTTTACATGTCCCTCCTTCCATCTCCCAGTCCTTCTTTCCCTCCTCCCTCTTTCTTTGTTTGGTACTTCCTTTCTTCTCTCTCTTCTTTTTCTGCCTTCTTTTGAGAATGAAACCTAAGAATGTTTATATGTAGAGGGAAAAAGTGGAGCTAGAAGTTTAAGACACAGGAAAGGGAGGAAAAATGTCCTAGTGTGAGATTCCAAGGAGGAAGAAGGGCCAGGATAAGGTGGGGAGAGGGATGCCTCTTTTGCTCATTGCCTTTATCTGTCTTTGTCTGTCCTGGATTGATTGTCCTATCCTTTTCTTCGACTTCGTGTCTTCTCCCGTATTTCTACACAAGGCACAGTCAAATAAGGGCTGGCACATGCGCATCTTTGCCTGTGCACACACGTGTGTGCACAAGCATTGAGGGATGCACAGATGCACACACCTTGTAGAACCTCTAGTAGCTCAAGTCACATTTTTTCCCATTTCCAGATTGTAAGCCTTACTGAGGGACAGATGGGACGTTCTCACAGGAAAAAGGCTGACCTCAGGGAGAAAGATGTGGCCCCCACCTACAAACCAATGATGTCTACTCCCAACAGGGGACGTCTTTCCCCTGCGTGAAGCAACAGGACAGATTTGGTTAGGTGTGGCATTGATGTCCTAATCTCCTATGAGCACACAATGAATGAAGGTGGGGGACTCTGTTAACTGGAGGGAATCAGGGGCTGCCCTGCAAAGCATGTGCAAAGAAAATAAATGCAATTGGAGTGTTGTCTACACATCGTCCTCAGTGGGCACAAAAGAGGCACAGTGGCATGGGGCTCTGACCCAGTTTCCATTTGGCCAGCCGACTGGAAACAGCTACTCACTGGGCCACTGGGTTCTTTCCAAAGAACAGTGAAGAACAGTGGTTTGGGGTAGGTGGGGGCAGGGGCTGGTGGGGCAAGGATGTCAGAAGCAAATGCAGGCGTGGCTGGTCCAGTAGTTCCAATACCAAAGAAGCCGCTATGTGGAAGAGTGGGACAACCCATCCTAAACATGGGAAGAAGAAACAGGAAATTTCAAAAGATACAACTGCTAATTAAATGAAAGCACTCCTTAACCACCCCTTTGATAATTAGATCATCTTCTCCTAGAATGGGAAGGAATATTAGTCTGACTTTGCCCTCCATATGGAGAAACATGGCAGGCAGGCTCTCTGTGCCTGGAGGGTCTGGCCATACTTTGTCTGGCATGGGTATTTTTACTCCAGCCTATTTTTTAGGGATCCTCCTGCAGCTGGTCCTCAAGAGGTCTGAACTCTGCCATCTCATTTCTAAAGCCTCTTTCAGCAGGTACTGGGGTTCCCAGGTCCAGGGAAGCCTGGTCATTGCTAGAGCACATGGCAACATCCTTCAGGAAACTCAGCTCAGACTGTCTGGAAAGATGCTGGAAAGGCTGAATCCATGCGGCAAGTATTATCTAACCAGCCCCAAGTCATGTTTTCACACTTAGACTTCTACAGGATATTCATAAATTCTGGAAACAAAGATATTGCCACTTTATTTTATTTTTACACATTGAGAAGTTTCCTTGGCAACATAACATGTATTTGCCTATATTTCCAAGGTTTATGGATGAATGTGGGTGGTCAATGGGATTCATTCATTTTGCCAAGCAAACGATAGGTTTGAAGCCATATTAAGTGCCAGGTACCATAGAGGATACAGATGTTCATAATGTTGTAAACTGCCCTCTAACAGCTTACAGTGTACTACCTAGGAATAATGCTTACACTGCAGTAAACAACATAAGGCAGAATATATATATGTCTTTGTACTCATAACAAAGTGTGGTAAAAGTCAAGGTCAGGGCTCTTTTAACCTTCTTAGTAGCAGAAACCCAAAATGAACTTAAGCAGAAGGGGAATTATTTATTTAAAACACAAAGAAATTATTTATTGAAAGCAAACAGGAAATTGATTATTGCTTCTTACAACTCATGAGCTAAAAGACAGAGCTGGGTTCAGATACAGATATATCCAGAGTTGTGATGCTATCAGGACGCTGTCTGGTAATGAAACCAACCACAGCACAGAGCCTGGAGTGGAGGGACAGACCAGCTCTCTTCAGATGCCACATCCTCACCCAGCAGACCTCCTCCTCTCCAGCACCCATTCATCAAACCTCCGAGAAGACCCTGGTTGCTACTGGAAGGCTTTCAGCACCAAATGGGAACCAACTCCTCCTCCTTGGACATGGAATACTTGAACTGGCCATTCTGGGACAGGGGCCTGCCCATGTGAATGGAGGGAGGAAGAAGTGAAATCCTTAAACAAAGAGTTGCTGGGTCAGCATATCACACATTTCCCTTGCCGTGAGCCAGATCTGATGGGATGGTATTAGTCAATAGGTAGATAGTAGGGGGAAGAGGGGGTGAAGAATGAGATGGTTCTACAAAAAGAAAGGCAGGGTGCCAGAAGGTGGAATTTGGGCAATCGTGAGTCACAGAATTGATTGTGTCTTGGAGCCCATGGAAGGGAGCTGAGGCACCTACGGTTGGAGGGGGAGGTGGGGACCCTTGGGCACAGCTAAAGAGTCTGCTCTTGGGTAGGATGTACAGAGCAATTAGAATTATTTAGCAATAACTTAAAGCCAAGAGAACAAGTCTGGCTTCAGAGTGTTGACATGGAAGAAATGAAGAGGCAAATGGAAGAGGCTATTCCAAAGGGAGAAGGTCTGAGCTTGGTGGTGCCTGGGAAGAAAGGACACCGCAGCCAAGCTGAGCCTGTGTCCAGCTGAACACGGACATTTACTTCTGCTTCTGAGGGGAAATATTGTCATGTCTTATGGGTGTACCCAGCAAAAGATGTTTCCATTAAAAGAATATAGAGAATTGCTTATTTCTAAGGACTGAATTCCGAATGTTTTTGGTCAGGTTCTCTCTGAACAGAGAGCCATTGTCCCTGAGTAGAAGCGGTCTTCACACAACTAGCAACCACGTAGTGTTTTCTCATTCAAATGGCATTTGGTATTCACCTGCCTGTCCTGGAACAAATGCAAAGTCAGGGTTGTTTCTAGCTCTCCCCCAATATTGGAAAAATGCTGATGAACTGAGCCTGGTTCCATTTTACACCTGACAAAAGGAACTCAGATGAGAGTGTTGGTAACTGGGTTTAAGGAGGAGTCAGAGGTGACTGCTGAAATTTCTGCCAGACTACAACTAAATTAAAAAAGGAATTCAGTTTAAGAAGCCAATCTTCAACTAATTTGAACATGAGGATGCTCAACTTAGAAGCCTCCCATGGGGCCCTAGAGCCCAGAAGGGACTACATACTCTTTGCTCCTGCAGGTAACTCAGGGCTTTGTTCTGGTGTCTCTGACAGGCTTCTAACCTTCTGCAATTCTGTTGCCACAATTTCTGTGGCACCAGGAGAAAATTCATGCATCTAGGCTAGGGTGGTGCTCTCATGTGTCTCCAGGAGAGTGTGGCCTGGGTTAGCTTAAGACCAGGAATGTGCTGACAGCTGGGAAGAAAGTCAAAAGAAGGCATGGCATGTGGTTATGGGGCCAGAGGGACCGCTTGGGGGGAGAGGTGGAAGCGCTGACATGAGCTTGCTCTGCATCGCTGGTTCCCAGAGGTGGCCTGATAGGAGAGTGCCAGCTGGTGGTATGCTGTGGGCTCTGGGGAAGGGGCTAGAATGTTGTTGCAGCCCAGAGGGGCTGGGCTAGTGAGGAGCAAAAGAAAACATAAGCTGGGAGGAAACTGCCTAATAGACCAATTAGGAGACAGGGTTGTGCCCTAAGGGATGGGTGGGAGCAGGGGGTGCTAGAAGTAGACAGAGAGTAACTGTCAGCTCTGAACAGCGTCCCACATAGGAGGAAGAACACTGATGTGAGGCCAAGTGGCTTGGAAGGGTGTTGGCACCCCATTCCCTACAACAAAGGGTTTGGCAAACTCATCTCATTTGCTACTTGTCCTATAGGTAAGGATGGACACCAAACCCAAAGAGACTTTTGGGATGTGGATAAAAATTGGAAACTTTGCCTCTCATTAATCCCTTGGAGAATATAGCATCTCCTTCAAACTGGACTGCTCTCCTTGATCCCTTGTCTTTACCTGAAAACATCTTTCAAGCCCTAGCTCATGCCACCTTGGCCATAGGAACTTTCCTTATCACCTCCATCAATGCTGTTTGTCCCTCCACTAGAATCTTCTGTTTTGGTACTCCTCTTACTCAGCCTCAAGTTAAATTTATGTGTACTGGTTTTAACCCCAGTACCCAGTAAAGGTTCTGAATACACGTGATGAAATAAGTCTCTCCTATCCCATGGCACCTAGTATAGCATTTAGTTGCTACACTAATTATTATAATTAGCATTTATTAAGGGCTTACTATGTGCAAAGTGCCACTATTCCATTTATTATTCACAAAAATATTTAGTTTCTACTATTCTCTAATTTATTAGATAACCTAATGTAAATCTTTTTTGTTTTGATTGTTGCTAGCTGATTGAAGGAAATAAAATTGTGATGTGGTAGTAGGGGATGTTGAGTGAGTCTTCCTCATTCTTAACGTTTCCTTCCACTAGGATAACGCCCCTGGGCTCTCTTCATCAGGGGAGGAGGAGTGACTTCATCTGATAGATTCGGAAGGGAAAATGTTACCCAGTCGCCTCTCAGTCCTCTTTCTCTCGGAGCGAGCCCATCTCTGGAGCACGTACACTCTGCCCTGCTCCTGTAGGTCTCGAGTTCTCAGGGGAAGGGTTTGCCCTGTAAGAGAGCTTGTCCTTCTCCAGTGAGGCCTGTCACTGGGAAGATAATTCTGTACAGTGCTGGGATTCAAATTTAGAAAGCCCACTTGCCCCATAATTAAGCCACATTCACCAGCTTTAACAATGACAGAGGTGATATTGAGTTCTCCAGTGATATTGAGTTCTCCATCTGCCTTACGCTTTTCTGCTTATTTCCCCATTGGTTCAGAATTCTGGTGGGAAAAGGGGTGCTGTTTGTGGGATGCCTTCCCACCCTCATGTGGCCCTCCATAAGTTCTTCATCCCTCATTGCATTCAATAACTTGGGTGTGGTGTGGGTGGAGTGCATGTGCCATATGACCCTCTCCCTTGAGTCTTTGAAACCTATTTCTTACTTTATGACTTTGGACTTCCTTTTCTTTGGGAGTATAAAAGTGGATACCACCATTCCACCCCTTACCCGTCATCAGGAGAAGTTAGTTGGGAAGCAAAGGCAGAGAGAGGTGGAGGGAAGAGTCTAAAAACAGCTCTACACTTAGCTTTGTCCTTGCATTGATGACAAGCAATGTTGGATCCTGAAAGGTGGGGATGGGAGGTAGGAAGACCCAGGAAGTTGCTGTGAAGGCTAAATCCTAAAGACAGTCACTAAAAGTTTCCAGAAGGGTCGTCTATCACTCCACAGGCAAGCAAGATGAGACCATGTTGAAAAGGTCTTAAAGAAGCCAGGGAAGAGGTGAAACATCTCTCTGTGTGCTGAGGACCATACCAGGTCCTTCATTATCATATTCTACACATTGAAAATGAAGGTAAGAGAGCAAGCAACTTGCCCTAGGCTACCCAGGGAATAGGGAGGAAAGTCTGGATTTGAACCTACTGCTGCCTGACTCCGAAGCCCTGTTCTTTCTCTCACCCTGGAGGATGGATGAGGGTGGGATGGGGCAGTTAAAAGTTGAGGGGTATCTCCAGGAGAAAGATGAGACACATGACCATTGGGTCTAAGGAGCCAGAGAGAGGCCATTGTGTCTGAGCCTGGACAGCCAAGCTTCCTAGAGACAGAGGACGGGGTGAGATGACTTCTGGCTGACTCTGCCTCCTTGAGCTCTTTAGGATCCCCTGCAGAATCTCCCAAAATGATGCTCATTGGAAACAGAGAGAGCACATTCAAGTAAGTATTTGTGCCACACTATGATTGTTCCAATGACGTCAAGTCTGGGATGGCAACAGCAGCGGTTCCATTTCTTTTCTTCAGGACCTGGATTCTTGCTCCAAGGTCTTCCACCTCCCTCCTCATTTTCTTCCACTCCCACTGCAGGCTCCTTCCTTGGAGGAGCTGGGGCAGGGAGTAGGGGTGGAGGTTGTGTGTGCACTTGTGCACATGCATGCCTGTCTCTTATGTGTTGCTGAGTCAGGAATGGGCAGGAAGGAGAGGCTTGGACAGCAAGGCAGCCCTGGGCAATCTGGTGATGAACTTGAAACGGGAGAGGGTCTATTGTGCATTCGCACTGACTCTGTGCAGGAAGGGTGGGGGCAGGCCAAGGAGAACTGGCTTGGCTGAGACATGAGATGTCTCAGGGGAGGGTTTGGCTGAGGCAGTGGAAGAATGCTTGTCGGGAACTGGCCTGCCTGGAATTGTAACCTCCCCTGCTGTCTCTGCACCACACTCAGAGTACAGCTGTATGCCTCTTAGCTGGTAGATTCCTTTTCTAGCTGGGGACACAGTGGACAGGGACAGTGGGGAAGAGCATTGGACTCAGAGACAACTTGACATCAAGTCCTGCTTGGAATCCTATTTGGGTTTGTAATTCGTTGAAGGCAGACACAGACATAAACTAATCCTTAGTTTTCCCATCCCTTCAATAAGGAGTACAACACCTATCGCACAAGGCTACAAGAATAAAAGAGAGAACTTGTACAAAGGCAGGGCCTCCACTTGGCACATCTTAGATCCTAGACAAATGCTGAACAAGGCAGCATGGTGTGATGGTGAAGGGTTACAGCCAGACTGACTGACTGGTCCTGTCTTCATTTGAAGTTTTGATATTTTGTTCATCGTGGGTTTTTTGCATTGATTTTTACTATTTATTTATTTATTTATTTATTTATTTATTTATTTATTTATTGAGAGACAGAGTTTTACTCTTGTTTCCCAGGCTGGAGTGCGATGGCATGATCTCGGCTCACTGCAACCTCCGCCTCCCAGGTTCAAGCGATTCTCCTGCCTCAGCCTCCTGAGTAGCTGGGGTTACAGGCATGTGCCACCAAGCCCGGCTAATTTTGTGTTTTTAGTAGAGATGGGGTTTCTCCATGTTAGTCAGCCTGTTCTCAAACTCCCGACCTCAGATGATCCACCTGCCTCAGCATCCCAAAGTGCTGGGATTACAGGTGTGAGCCACCACGCCCGGCCAATTTTTTTTTTAAAATATGGCATTAAAATGGTATTTATCTTGACAACTGAGTTTTTGGTTAACCCCTTACATTTTGTGCCCAAGACATCTCACTCATGTTATCCTAGGCCCAGCATGGCTGGCCTTGTCTCTTAAACTCAAATTTTTAAATTTTTCATTCCTCAGGCTTCTCACTTGTAAAATGGGAATAATAATAGCATCTCCCCCACAGGCTTGTGCTGAAAGTGAAATGTGTTACTACACGTGCCTCACCTTCATTTTCAACAGGACCTAGTGCCAGTAAGTGCTCGTTAACGTTAGCCATTATTCTTGGCATTGCTGCTGTTATTAGTGTCAGCCATCATTCTCTCAGCCAAGAGATCCTTCCAGAAGAGAAGTTCTTCATGGAGGGGGATGGGAGATGAGCTGAACCCTGGAAACAGAAATGGATCAGATCAGGGAGCCTCAGTGCCCTGAAGCCAGGGCAGGGGTGCATGGGGCTTCTACAAAACCCAGGGCCAAGCATGCAGGCAAGAGGCAGCCTTGCCAAGCCCTTGCAGAAAATGCTTGCAGTGCAGCTCCTCTCTGGAGACGCCACAAGTTGCCCCGACAGCTTTTCCTTTTGGGGCTTGTTTAACATTTCAAACAAAAATAAAATAAATAACTGCAGTGTTTATGGAAACCTAAGACAGAAATGAAGACGACTTAGAAGAAAGTTAAGTGGAAGTGGGCCAGGAGGGGGTTTAGTAGATGCCCCTTTCCTTGGTGTTAGCAGTTTTGTGCTTCAGTTTGTCAGCTCTTCCTACTGCTCTCCCCTAGCAACTCCTCTGCCAGTGTGCACAAATGCATGTGTGCACACATGTGCTTGCATGTACACACACGACACACACACACTCATCCCAACGAGAGGCGCACATTTCAGCCACCATCTCACACACATTTCTCTCTTTCTGGAAATGTGTCCACCCACTTTCTCCTTTATCTTCTTCACTGTGTTTTTTGTTTTTGTTTTTTTTCTTTTTAGACAAAGAATCTAATTAACTCATTCTGGCCAGATGGTGTACATTACTTTAACTCCTTCACTCCTGTGAAAATTTTTGGCCTCAACCTTCACTCTGAATAGACCAAGCCAAACTCGTTTTATGTGGATAAGCCATTTCCAAGTCAAAGTTCCGTGGCAGGAAGTGGGAGAGTGGGCAGAGGGAGCAGGTCCTTACAAGCAAAGACTTGTATAATGCTTTGCCTAGATTTGCCTATCAGTATGTTAAATATATGCGGACTATTTTATTCTTCCACCTTTTATTTTGGTATCTTCTTTGTCTATCCAGTCTCACTTTGCCAGACTCCATTATGCAAGAGAGGCTTTGCCAGAAGCAAGGATGCTGTAGAGGAAAGTAATGAAAATGTGAGGATTTCTCAGAAGGCCACATGCAATCTCTAGGTCTTTCCAGCACACACAGCTTCAAAAGCCAGGTGCTGTGTTCCCCAAGCAGGTCAGGGCATTTCCAGGAGCCCTGGATTCCAGAAGCTCAGGACACCTCAGTGGTAAAGAGACCCTAATGCCAGTGACAGCACAGACCCTGGAAACCCTAGATTGCCTCTGTGTGTTCCTCTTGGCCTCAGCAGGGCTGGTTTCCCCCTCCTGTAGGAGCAGAGGAGGCTCTCCTCTCTTGAGCCCAGGGCCTAGCATAGTGACCATAAGGAAGCATAGAAGATCCAGCTGCAGATTTGGAAAACAGAGCCCTCATCTCTGGAAGAGCCAAAAGTGATCCTCCACATGTGCCATGCACATCAGATATCAAACGCTTCATTCATTTTGCCTTCGCTGGGTAACCAGTGACCTTGAGAAGTCACCTCTCTTGAGTCTCAATTTCTTCAAGTTGGGAACATTACATGACAGGACAGGACTGTGAGGATTAAATGTAAACAACATTTTTTTTTTTTTCTATAGAACATACTGTGGGGCCAGCACCATGCAAGGTGCTTTTATCTACAATTTATTTCTTTCCCTTCCCATGCCTTCTGCCTCTTTGAATAACTGCTGCAATGGCTGTAGAGAGATAAATGCAGTAGACCAAGACTTTTAGTGATTTTTAAACAATGTTCTAGGGCAAATACATGGGTATGTTTACATACTCCACAAAGTGAAAAAATTATGCTAGTCAGTGTGCAAAGTGTGTTTTTCCAGACCTGCAAAAACTGAGATCAACTTCCATATTTCCAACTTCCATATTCCCTCCATCCCTTAAGCTACCAGGCAGAAGATGGGAGATAAAATTTGGCCATAAATTTGTCATGGGTCCATCTTGGTCCTAATTAGAATTATCTACTTCCTAATCCATTAACTACATGGATAGATAGTCTGAGGGCCTCAAGGGCAAGAGATGACTTCTACCCCTCCACCCATCCAGCCCTGACCCACCCTTCTCATATACATTGGAGAAAGCTCTGCTCTGTGTAAAACACATCAAGTGCAGGACATGGTTCTTTTCTTCAACTATCTACAGAAATGAATAGCGGCCCTAGAGAAATGCAAAAGATGCCTGCAATCCAAGGCCAAATTGGAGAACATTTCAAGGAGAACTGGGCCTTTATTGTAGAGTTTGGGAAATGAGTAACATGTAGATCTGTGAATAGATATGCCTGAGGAAGCACCAGGCAGCGGAAATAGCTGGTTGCAGGAGCAGTTTGTCCTGCCCACCTGAATCTTCAGGTTCCTTCAGCTAAGCCTTAGGAGAGGAGGCTGGAGATCTGCTTTGCTGGATCATCTCCTTTGGCCCCCCTCAGACTAGAACTCCACCTCCTCCCTACCTAGCTCTGTGCTCCATAGGCTGCCTCTGGGCTGCACTGATGGGCTCCCTTGACTGCTGGCTCCTGTTCAGGGTTGGAGGAGGAGGATGAAGTCATGGAATAGTGTCCCCATGCTGGGCTGCAGGTACAGTTGCTGCCTCTCTACTGAAGACCCCTGACAGCAACCCTGTCTTACAGCCAGGGTGTTTGTAGTTGCCCCTTCCTCCCTGTCCCTTTAGAGTGGTGATGGCGCTATATGTTAGATATGGTCAGAGCAGGAGACATCATTTTCCCTTAATTCTATTCTGCCTTGTAACCCCTTTCTTAGACTCTCTGCTGAGTCTCTGCTTATGTGTTGGGATTGCATTGATGCAGATGCTTTAGGGCCACGTTGTGGAGGATACAAGATGATGAGACAGGAGGCAGCGTATGGTGAATCACTTCTCACAGCCCTAGCTAAGTTCTGGGCACATGAATGGGTACTCAGCACATACCTACTGACCAAGCCTATGGAGAGCTGAAAACTCATAGGCTGACTTTGAAGAGAGTCCTTTGAAACCATCGTCCCAGGGGAAATAATCTAGGTCAAAGAGACGGCTGTGGCAAGGGTGCGAGCTGGCAAGCATGAGGGCTGACAAAGCAGGCAGCACTCCTCCTGAGCAGATGACCAGCCCCGCAGTGCTGGATGGGTACGACTATTCCAAACCCTGGTGTAATTCTGTCCTCTAAAGTGGCTGGTTTGACTCAGCACTGCTGGGGAGCCACAGAGCCTTCTTCTTTAGCATTTATGAGCTCATTATAAGCATCCAAGAAAACATCAACAAAGGGTGCTAAGTCCCTCTAGAACTGCCTTTTAAATTTTTCTTTTGTAAAAAGAATGATGCTTTAAATAAAACCCCAACTTACAGAATTCGGACAAAACCAGGCAGCCCCCAATGTTGTTATCCCAGCTCCTCTTGGAATAAATTTGGGAATGAACAAAAAGTCACAGAAGAGAAAACCCCAGCCCACACCCACACCTTTTCTGACATAGCCGCCTGTGCAGGTTTTTGGGACCAGGTCTGCCATCTGTATTCCCAGGCTGGGCTGGAGCACCTGAGGCTGCTATGGTTACAGAAAGGAACCTGGCATCGGAAGGTATAGGCTCAAATCCCAGCTCTCATGCTCGCTGGCTTTGAGGTTTCAGGTTCATTTCTTAAGTGCTCTGAGCTTTGGTGCCCTCCTCTTCAAAATGGGAATGAGGAGCATGTCTAGCTCCCTGTTTTGTTGCAATGAATAGCTACATAAAGAACAGCTAAACCAGAACAGAAAGAAGGTAAATGGAGGCTACAGAAACCAAGGATTTCCTTGTTGAATCGAATCTTCCTTCAATCTTCCTTCACCACACTAGTGGATCTCCCTGTGGGAGGGATGTTGAGAGTGCTCCGTGTATTTTTTTTTTTTTTTTTTTTGTGATGGAGTCTCACTCTGTCACCCAGACTGGAATGCAGTGGTGCGATCTTGGCTCACTGCAACCTCTGCCTCCCAGGTTCAAGTGATTCTCCCGCCTCAGCTTCCCGAGTAGCCAGGACTACAGGCATATGCCATCACACCCAGCTAATTTTTGTATTTTAAGTAGAGACGGGGTTTCACCATGTTGGCCAGGATGGTCTCGATTTCTTGACCTTGTGATCTGCGCACCTCTGCCTCCCAAAGTGCTGGGATTACAGGTGTTAGCCACCACACCAGCCTGCTCTGTGTGTTTTTAATCAATAGCAATATGTACCATATTTAGTAGGGACTATAAAGAAATTGTGCTAGAAACACCTGGTTATTTTACAGAACTTTGCCAGTGAGTACAAAAATATGCCTAGCCCACAATCTCTCTCCCCTAGAAAATACCTCCTGTGGGTAGAATGAAGAGGGTAGGTGTTCTTACCATTCGTTAGCATTTCAACCTGGCTATCTTCTTCCTAGAATTCCACTACTCCCAATTGCCCATGTATTTCCAATAAAACCAATTCAATTGTGTACCAACTTGGTGACAAAACCTTTATGTAGTTCTTCTATCATTTTGTGGGGTTTTCAAAGAGGGTTGCTCTTTGATATGGTTTGATGCTGTGTCCCCACCCAAATCTCATCTCTAATTGTAATCTCCATGTGTCAGGGGAGGGGCCTGGTGGGAGGTGATTGAATCATGGAGGGGGACTGTTCTTGTGATAGTGAGTGAGTACTCACGAGATCTGGTTGTTTGAAAGTCTGTGGCAATTCCCCCTTTGCTCTGTCTCCCTCTTTCTCTCCTGCCACCATGTAAGACGTGCCTTGCTTCCCCTTCACCTTCTGCCACGATTATAAGTTTCCTGAGGCCTCCCCAGCCATGCAGAACAGTGTCAATTAAACCCCTTCCTTATACATCACCCAGTCTCAGCTAGTTCTTTATAGCAGTGTGAAAACAGACTAACACACTCTTAAAAGTAAATGTTATTACCCAACTTTTACAGATTAAGAAACTTAATATTACATCAAGGAATTAGTTTATAGCACTGGATGATCTGGCCTCAAATATCCAGTGTGATCAGTATCAAGCTTTTCTCACTGTATCAACAGAGTTTTCCTAACAAATCATAAGACACAAGTAGTTTCTCCAACTTAATCTATTATACCCATAATTCACTTGCCTCCAGGGAAAAAAATTAGATGAAACAGACTATAGTGGCTTTGTGTAAAACGACAGCTCCATTCTTTTAGCCCTATTCTAAAACAATAGACCATGTGCTGATAGCTAGCTAACCTCCATTCAGTGCTTCACTATGTGTCAGGCATTTGTTCCAAACACATTTTACATGGATTGTCCCATTTAATCTTCACATTAAAGTATAATACTCTTATTACCCCATTTTAAAGAAGAGAAAACTGAGGCACAGTGAGATTAAGGAATTTATCCAGTTTCTGCTGCAAGTAGGGTGGCTAGCATTGTAATCTGGGCATTTGCCATGAAGCTGTGCCCTTAACCACTCCACTATGTGCTATAAGGTGGAGCTGACTTCATGGGGTCTAATTCAACCAGGGGAGTGTGCTCATATTAACAGATCTGTGAACTCCCTGGTTTGTTTGTGAGACAATTATCTATTTGCTTACCTGAATCACAGCAATAATAGTTATACCTCCCACTTACTGCATGCCTACTTGGTAGCATGTACCTGGACAGAAGGTTTTCATTTTTATGACAAACCTGTAAAAAATGGCTTCTTAGCCTGGTTTTTCAGATGAGGAGTTTGATTCTCCATCCAAAGTCATATGATAAAGAAGTGGTGAAACAGGAATTCCAACCCAAGTTTGTTTTGTTTTGTTTCTGAAATCCATAGACTGGAGTAGAATCTCAAATTATATGACATTTGTCTATGCTTGCTTTTTAGTTTCCAAGGTGATGGATTATTTAAAAACCAAGCGATTTTGAATGTAAAACAAGCTTAATTCAATTTACTTATAAACAATGAGCACTGACTCTTGTATACATTTAAGTTATGAGACACTCCAATATTAATTCGACCCACACTTTTCTTTCTATAATCTATTGCTCCCAAATATTCTATACTATCTGCATGTCTGCCTTAGATACATAAGGATCCAGCCCTTTCCCATGTGTCTCTCAGGATGGCACCTTTGCTCTGGGCCGGATGCCATGGGGTTCTCAGTGATGCACACTGAATAATGCTAATATGAGGACATAATCACAGAAGGAAGCCCTTGAAATTCTAAAGATAAGGCCCACAGACCAGGGTACTTTGAATAAGTCAGTCATCCTTTTCCAAGGTTATACTTTTTCCCCCTAAAATAATAACTGCAGACACAGTTCTCAAAGCAAACAGGTCTGGTATAGTAGAGGCATTTTTAGACAATTTTTTTCTATCTACTTGTTAAGCACATTTTAAAATACTGATTGCCAATAAAGGGCTTTCCATAGAACTCAAAATTCCGAGTCTCTATCCCAAGCTTCTGGGAGCATTCCTCCATTTTTCTGTTTTTATTTTTTGAGATGGAACCTCGCTTTTGCTCAGGCTGGACTGCAGTGGAGCGATCTCGGCTCACTGCAACCTCTGCCTCCTAGGTTCAAGAGATTCTCCCACCTCAGCCTCCTGAGTAGCTGGGATTACAGGTGCATGCCACCATGCTCGGCTAATTTTTGTATTTTTAGTAGAGATGGGGTTTCACTATGTAGGTCAGCCTGGTCTAGAACTCCTGACCTCAAGTGATCTACTCGCCTTGGCCTCCCAAAGTGCTGGGATTACAGGCGTGAGCCACCCCGCCTGGTCGCATTCCTCTATTTAGTGTTAATACCCTAAGACTCCCCAGCTGACCACCAAATGTAGGCAGGTGGAGGGACTGACCTCCAGGGGGCACGTGTCTCAGGTTGACAAACACATTTTCTCTTGATCCTTTTTTTCAGTATGATGAAGTATTCTACAAGACTCTCATTGAACCTTCTGATATCACATTCTAACCATTTATATAAAAGTCAAAAGCTCCTTGTCTTCAGGATTCCAAAGTTCTTAGCACAAAGGTCCAGGAAGTGTCTGAATTCTTTGGTGTCTGGCTCAGTATGGATGTTCGGGTCCCTCTTAGACTTGAGATAGAACAGGAAAGAGATGAATAGACAATGACAGAGGTAGAGAAAGTACCAACCCTTCCCAGGCTGTCGGCTTATTTGACTGTGGGAATCAATAAAAAGTATTTAGTGACTAAAATAGAATTTGAACCCAGTTCAGATCTGTAAGCTAACATTTTTTAGGCAACACCATACAGCCTCTTCATCATTCCCTGGCCTCTTTCATCCTATCCCTTTTTCTCCCCCTTCCTCTTTCTCTCCTTTATTTCTCCTTAATCATCTTGCTTCTCTTTCTTATATCTTCTCAGTAAGTAAATAATCCACAACCTCACAGGTAAATTAAAGTTGCCATTCACACATCTATTGGCTCCCAGGTATGGTTCCAGGATACTGGGAATGTTAGGTAGTGAGAAAGATTCAGATGATATTAATTTCCTGCAAATGGAATATTCATGGCAGGCACAGTCTGGCCAATTGCTCACAGCCTGGCGAGTATGACTAGCCTCGATTGTACCTGATCTTTGTGAATGTGGTGGCATGTTCACTGGCATCACATACTCCCTCTCATCTCCTGAATGGCTGACCAGTGCTTGCTTCAAGTTAGATTAGAGTTTGAGCTTTGTAACATAAGTCCCCTTCTGTCTGATCAATGAAATGAGGGATAGGTACTTGCCCGAGAGTTATGGGACCTGGCATTTAACGTGAGAACATGCATCTTCAGAAGCACTGGTGAGACTTCAGAATTCCTGAAAGCACTAGTCTTGCAAGGCTTGAATGTACCTTCTCCACTCCACCATGTCCTATCCCAACCCTACTGGCATGATATCAAGCTTGGGTGGAGAGCTCGCTTGCAACTTTGTCAGATACCCATGAGCCACTCTTTGAATTTCTGACAATGAACAAGTATGTGGGAGGCCAACCCCATCCAACCTGACCCAACTGAACCCAATCACATGTTTTCTATTTTGAAATAAACAGGCAGGGTCTCAGGAATTTTAAGTGAGTCCTCTATATCTTTCTCTATCTTCCTTTTCTTCCACTAATTATTACAGAATTGATCTGCCAGTAATTACTACTAAATTGAATTTCAGGGGCAGTGCTGTGTCTGGCCCAATACCCTAAGTCCAGTAACAGCCTGGAATGTTGCTGAGTTGTTACCGTCCTTAAAGGGTGAAGCCACAATGATACTTTCTATAACTTCTATTTGGTCTTTTTAAGCCCAGCACTTAGAAGGATTCACCTGTGGAGAACTTTTCATTTCTTTCAACTCTACAACTTAGTGCCTGAAAGGCACATATTGGTCTCTGTGAATCTCTACGTTAAGAATCTGATTTGCAGCACTGGAAACCTCGCTAGTCTTAGCTCTGGGCTGAATCCCATGAAGCCACGCCATGCCTAGGGCTTTCATGCTGTAGTCCATACCTCTGAAGAAAACGGAGAGAAACATCTTCCCCCCTTCTTCCCCCCAAGTGTGTGTCTGTTCTCGTCAGATTCTTGGCAGGGTTACCAACTCTCTTCTAAGCAACTTGGATTCACAACAGAATGATTCCTTTTCAATGCCAATCTAAACAAATGCCATCAACTCTTATCCCAGGGAGTATGAAAAACAGAAGAGTCCTTTGTGACTCTGATTGGCTTTGTGACTTCCTTGGGGCTGGTGTTGGTCTCAGGCTTGTGTCTCCCGGTCATCCAAAATGTGGGTGGGCCATGTCCCACCTTAACTGTGGTTGTGAATGCAGAGGATTCACTCAACTTTCATCATGCAACAATAATCAAATGCAGTTTTATGGTTCACAGAGGGCTCCACCATCATGATTTCATTTGATCCTCCTAACAACCCTGGGAGCTCAGAGAAACTAAGGAACTTGTCTGATATCACATACCCAGGAGTTGACTGCATGGCATCTGATGCCAGCTTCTATACCACGTGTCCTCCTGGTGATACTAGAGTAAATAAAACGTAACTAGGCAAGTAAATATTTTGTACAAAGTCATCTGCTAAAAATGTGGATGGCATTTTAGGTTATTTGTTGGTTTGGGTTATGCCTCTTTTTATTTTGTAGATAACTGAAAGCTAAGAGCATTGTCTTATTTATTTATTTATCTATTTAGGCAGAGTCTCGTTCCCTCACCCAGGCTGGAGCGCAGTGGCGCCATCTCAGCTCACTGAACCTCCACCTCCCAGGTTCAAGGATTCTCCTGTCTCAGCCTCCCAGGTAGCTGGGATTACAGGCACCTGCCACCACACCCCGGCTAATTTTTCTATTTTTAGTAGAGACAGGGTTTCCCCATGTTGGCCAGGCTGGTCTCGAACTCCTGACTTCAGGTAATCCACCTGCTTCGGCCTCCCAAAGTGCTGGGATTACAGCACTTTGCAATCCCATGCGTGAGCCACCGCACCCAGCCCATTGTCTGTCTTCATAAGCAGAAGGATGTGGCACAGGGTAGGAGAAGAACATGAAGACAAAGTTGAGGGGAGTTGCTTATCTCATGCTTCTTGCTGCTCTGCCTGAAGCAAAAATGCTTTATGGATACTTCACTTATGATTTAAAATAATAGCTCACATTGTGTACTTAATGTGTGCCAGGAACTGTGCTAATTCTTTATATTACGCCCATAAAACCTGCTTCTGAAGCATTGGGGGGTTTGCACTTCCCGTTCCCTCTGTCTGGAACGCCTCCCTATGCCTACCTTCATGAACCTCTTCCCTTTACTTTCCCCATCTCTGTTCAGGTGTCACATTTTTAGTTATTCTTTCCTGACCGCTCAGTATAAAGTAGCTCACACCTCTATGTTATCACACTCCCTCTTACCTGCTCTATTTGTCTTTATGGCCCTGCTCACAATTATAGTGTACATGGATTTCTTAATGTGTGCTTTATCTTCCCCCTCCCATCGGAATATAAACTCCTTGAGAGCAAGGATGATATTTTCCCCTGCTGTTTTCTCAGTACCAAGAAGAGTGCCTGGCACGTAGTAGCTGTTCAACAAATATTTGCTGTGTAAATTATCTCATTTTATAGATAAGGAATCTGAGGTTCTAAGGGAGTAAATCATTGACTTCAGGGGACACAACAGGCAAGAGGTGGAACAGAGTCATGAGCTAAGGCAGTCCCAGATCCTGCCTGACCCTTCACTCTCTTCCTCATTCGGTGAATCATAAGGCACTTGGGCTGTTTGAGCAGTGCCCTTATCCATACCCTGCCCAGTCAGGGCCTCCCAGAACCAGGTAGAAAGATCTGCCCCCCTCTGCCATCCTCCCACTGGTGCCCTTCCCTCCCACCCACTGCAACCCCCATCTAGGGAGAGGAAACTCTTTTTCCACCCAAATTCACCCTCTGTCTAGTTCCCTTCCCACCACACTGTTTACACTTGTGGGTCTGTGTTGATGCATATCACAGCCCCCTTAGTCATTGTTTAGCCATTATACTTTGCAGGGGTAATTTTCCATCCCTCTGTTTATATTTTTGCTTCTCCTTCATGTGCTCCCCCTCCCACTTCTTAAGGGCAAAGGAAGACATGTTCAGTCATACAAGCAATAATAGAGTTATAATTAAGATGGGAACATTTTGCCAAAAGGAGGATTTAGTTGTGATTTGTTGAATGCCATCCTGAGTGCATTATTTAAGAGCAAATTCAAGCTCTTTCACGAGACTTCCTGAACAGTGCAGTCCTCTGAGCCTGCTGTCTCTATAGTCTTTGTGTCAGCTTTGTGGGGTCAGGATTGCGCATGAAGGATACATGTTTAGCAAGGCCTGGTTGCTGAAAAAGCTTAACAGGAAATTTCAGGGACTATCTAGGAAGATCTTCTGTGATCTGTTCTCTGATTTTGTGTCCTCTTTTGTGGTTAGCCATTGCTCTTGGTACCGTGTGGGACTTAGTACCCTGTGCCTCAAGGTAAGAACACACTTCCAGCCCAGCTTCAGTTTAATGTTCACTATGAGAGTCTCCAGTAACATCCCACACTCTGCCTGGGATTCACTGCCTTTCCCATGTCCTGGTGTTGGACATACAAACTGGACAGAGTTACTGCCTTTTCCCCTAGTAATTAGGGGAAAAGGACCACATTTTCCCCTAGTAATAGGGGAAAAGGTGTCCAGTATCAGAGCTAGGTAGAGCTGAATTTGGATATGAACTTGAGCTGTACCCCATGGTGTCTTTTCTTGCAGTCTTAGCCTCCAGCGCCTTTAGAATTTGCATTCTGTTTGGTGGGATGAGGACGCTGGCAGTGGAGACAGGGTGAGAGGAGCATGGATGGGTCCTAAGCCTTTCTGTCTTCAGCAGCATCTCGTGCTCTGCGGCTCTGCTGTGTGCCTCAGGGGCTGTCCATTTTCAGGTTGCATTTATTAGTTTCCTGGATGCTCTGGCTTCCAGTAGGGTTCAGCCTGTGGGAGGCACTGGATGGAGATGGGAGGGAGGGAGAGAGGACAAGAGAAGTCATGTTATTTCTCCTTTGCCTTCCCAGCCTGGGAGATTTCTCCAGTAGCAGCTGCCTCTCTTCTTGGATTCCAGACCCCACTAGACAGGTGTGCTGTGGCTCCAGCTTCTGTCTGGTGTTGCTGGCCCCTGGTTCACCTGACTCCAGCTCCTCCTCCTCCATGCAGCTGGGTCCTGCTGCTGCCTCCCTCTGCTCTGCCTTGCTGTCCCCTGTCAGGCCTCTCAGCTCCTCCATCCCCTGGGTTACCAACTCGCTATACTGAAATCCTTCTGTTTTAGAAACTCATATGTGATTTTCATTCTTCTTGGTTGGACACTGACTGATATTGAGGGATTTGTCTTAGAAGTAAAGCTGTGTGAGCATTTTCTCTGGATAAGTTCTCATTTTCCCTTAATCATTAGAAGACATGGCACAGTAAACGCGAGCTCATCAGCAGAAGGCTACGTAGTTGTATACGTGTGTGCTTTTTTTCACACCAGAGTTTGATGAAGCAAAATACCCAAAGGTCTTTTAAAAGTAAAGAGGTTTTAAGAGTAAAGAAATTTAAGAAAAAAAACAAAAAGAAGTAAAGATGGCTAGGTCTCTTGTTTGCTCTCCTTCTTTTGCAATCAGTCTGTCTCGCTCTGTGAGCTGACTATGCTGCAGACTTTTCTTTTACCTCCAGCCTTTCGCTTGTAGGGTTTGAGGCTAGGGGCGGGGAGAGAGAGTTCAGCCCAGCAGGCAGCAAACCCTATGTGCAAACATGATGTGTGAACATTGTGTGCTTGGGGGAACTGGGATTATTTAGCTGAGAAGACATGAAATCTCCTCCCCTTATTTGGGCTTTGGGATCTGACTTCATTGGAAGCTGAAATGTATGAGAAAGAAGAAAGGGGGAAGGAGTGGGACAACGGAGAAGGGGAGTGGGAGATCAGACTGGGCACATTCTCCCTCACAGAGGGAAGCGATTTCTTTGTTAGGAAAGCAGTTCTGTTTTGAGACCTGGATGCCTTGTTTATGCTCAGGTGTGAAGTTGGCTTAGGAATTGAGTTTAGCTTGCCTCTGTGCTTTTACGAATGTGTTGGCTGCTCAGCAAATTTAGTACAGAAACATTTTATGTAAGCAGAAGAGAAAATTATATTTTAAAAGTTGTTTTAACAGAAGGTCAGAGTATGGGATTGAGAATTAAAAAAAAAAAAAAAAAAAAGGAAATTCTGTGTTCTAGGCTTTAAGACAGAGAGTCACACACACTAATTTAGACCAGCTGGGGTGATCTCACAGGGACTCCATGGGCCAGAGCTGCCGTTCCTCCGTGGAGAGCACATTTCCCCTAGAAATGTGTACTCAGGTGCAGCTGAAGGGTCTGAGGTCATGGCTGCAGCCCTGGCCAGGGTCCTCCCAGGCTGCAGCCTCTGCTTCCTCTGTTGTCCATTGGTCTAGAGCCATCCTTCGAGACCAGAGCCAGACCATGAGCGAGCCAAATGTGCATGAGGACAGCATGAATTATCCTTGGAGACCAGGGGGCCCTGTTCATCCAGACATTGTCTTTCTTTTTAAAGAAGCTAAATGCCTCTTTTTCCCTCTTTCTTCTTGCATGACCTCTGGGAGCTTGGGCAGTAAATTCCTCTGGGACAGGTTGTGAGGAACCTCTTCAAAGAAGCAGAGATGAGACAAACTGTTTATCAGTTCACTCTCTACCCCTGCTGCCCTCCCAATGCTCAGGTGGGCCCTAGATTCATCCAGAAGCCAGGGTGTTGTGCTTCATGAAAGGGCCAATACCCCTAATGTGGGACCCATACAATAAAAGGCAAGGGCAGAAAGAGAGAAGAAATAAAAGGAAAAGCGGTGTCTTGAGGGGAGTACATGATAGACTCCTGTGCCTGGAAGAGACTAGGAAACTTATACTGACTGGTTCACTGCATTTGCTCAAAGAGTATTCATCTTCTTGAGTTTGTCAGGTGACTGTAAGAGCTGGGTTCAAGTTCTTTGGTTCACTATTATATGCCTAGCTGAGCACAATGCCTGGGACTTAGAGGGAAGGTCTGGGACTTCAGGATTCCCAAAATAGAACAAAGCATTTGTTATTTGCAAAAGGTTCACAAAGCCTGAAAGAATATGTGTTGTCTCTGGTGGAAAAGTAAGGGAATATAGCTTAAGTACCTACTACGCTCTGACTCTTTGGATTTCACCTGCAGGGCTTTTAGAGGTGGATAATTAGGGCCATCTTTTTTGGGGGTGGGGGACCAAAACAACCACTGAAGAGGTGAAGAATCTTGTAGTTCTAAAAGGATCAGAGAGAGGCTTAAAACAACCTTTGCAAACTGAAATATGCCAGCCAGCTTAAATTAGCAAAGCTGGAACTGTGGCAGAATGAATAGCCCATGTCTGAGTGAGAGGGAAGGAAAGGGTCTACTGTGTGATAGGCAATGGTTCCAAAGTAGGAGTAGGGGCCTAGTGTGGTCATGCCTTCTGATATGTCAAGAAAAGGCAAAAAGTTGATATTTATTTGAAATATTCTGATTTTATAGGTTGGTGATCAATTAAAAAACTAACAAATACAGTTAACAAACATGTTTTAATGCTTGCAGACAGGATCCTTCCTGCCGATGTTTGGCCTTTGTCTTTAATGGAATTTGGGCTGCCCCATAACAGCCCACCCTAAGCAAAACTTCTTTTCTGCCTTTCTTTTATATTGTTTTTTATGGAATGTAGAGGGATTTTTCTGGAATTTTTGGAACGGGGAAATTAGCGACAATGGTGGTGCTGAGATTCCTGTTTATTTCTTGGCTTTTCCCCAATTCCCTGAGGGAACTCATTTCTTTTGGATCTTCCATAACATCGGTCACATAGTTGGGCACAGAGAGGGCCCACACTTGGTACATGTTGATGAAATAAATGTGACTTCCTCTAAGTCTAGCTGAATGGAGAACTGAAATATTAGGGTGGGTGAAAGTTACCTAAATTGTTTGCTGCCAAATTTTGCTGTGTTCTTTGTCTCCAGTTCTGTGAGGTGTGTGTTAGATACCTATTGCTGTATAACAAATTACCCCCAAAACATATCTGTTTAAAGTAACAAACATTTATTATAGCACACATCTGTGGGTCAGGAATTCAAGTGCCTCTTAGCTGGTACTCTCATGAGGCTGTAAAGGAAATATCAGTTGGTGCTGCAGTCTCATCTGAAGGATCCACTCCAAATTCACTCATGTGGTTATTGGCAGGATTCAGTTCCTCACCCTATATTGGACTGAGGGCCTCAGTTCTTCACTGATTGTTTGACCGGAGCTCTCCTTCCATTCTTTGCCATAGGGCCTCTCCATAGGGCAGCTCCAAACATGGGATCTGGTTTCCATTAGAGCAAACAAGCAAAGGAAAGCAGTGCAAGACAGAAGCTGCAATGTTTTGGTAACCTAATCTCAGGAGTGACCCTCCTGTCACTGCTTCTATGCTGTATTCTAGTCATTAAAGGAGACCATCTCACACTCAAGGGGAGAGACTACACAAGCCATAGTGCTGCCATGACAACACAACCATTAGGATGATGCCTTGAGCCTTCCTTCTTCATATTTCTTAGACTTCCTTTCTGACCTAGAGGAGCCACAGGACTTGGGACTTGTCATACTGTCCAATCCCAAGAAATGACACGAATGAAGGAATTTTTAAAAATTCAACTCATTTCAACACACACACAAAAAATGAGAGAAGTGAGTCAATTTGAGAACTGAAATTCTGGTAGACTTTTGGGGAGACACTAGAAGGGCCAAGTTCATGAGTAGGAACCGTAGATTCTGAGTCAGTTGGGCATGAAAGTTTTTCTCCTGGTGTCCCGATCTTGGTCGTGTAGTGACCAAGCATCCAAGAAGGGGATAACACAATGTTCTTACAGTGGTTTCTCTTGTATTAATAACAGGCATCAGCCAATGGAATGGGCAAAGCTAAGTGAAGGTTTGAACGCCAGACAGATTCTCCATTGGCTAAACCCAATAGACATGAATAAGGAATAAGGCCAGGAATCAGCATCCAGATATATTAATTTAGGAATCTGAGGTTATTCCAAAAAGCAAGAGAACAGGAGCACCATTGGCTGAGACGGACACCAATACCAAGCTCTAGAGAGTAATTTCAGGCAGAAAGGAAACCTTAATTACCAGAGGTTCAAGAGATAGGCACACAGTAAGTCCAAATAGGCAGAAAGAAGGCATCAGGGATAATCTGGCAGAGACTGCATTCAAGGTCAAGGGCAGGGCATCCCAGCTGCTATTGAGACTGGGCTCCAAGGAAGTCTCCCTGGAGAGACTGAAAAACAATCCTGGGCCTTAATCACTGAGGACTGAAACACAACATAGGAGAAAACTAGGGCTTAAGAGAGGCTTAGTCAAGAAATAGGCAAGAGCCTGATTATTGGGGAACAAGAGATCCACAGTCAGGCTGGACCAGTAGCAAGACAGCAAGAGTAGACAAAAAGTTGACCACTGCCAGAAACCAAGATTGGTCTCTGAGTCTGGCATGGGGCTGAAACTACTTGTTGAGATCAGGCTGTCTCCCTTGCCAGGGGTAGAGTCATGCTGGAAGTGGAGCCAGGACAGACATTGAACCCTGGCTACCCTGTGATCAATTGCACTCCATACCCTCTGATACCTCATGGGAAAATCAGACAAGTGCTGTTCTGAAAGGCAATTAGGTTTCATGATTTCCTCCCCCATCCGGACATCAGCATGAAATTGGGGGCTTGGCTTCCAAGCCCATGTTCTTCCTCTTTGTGAAGGGCAGGGTGAGACAAAGGACACCACAGGCCAGAGCAACCCTCTGCTTCCATACAGGCCCTAGAAGAGAAGTGAGGATGCGGGTGACCCACATGGCCTTCTGTGCCTCTTCAACAGCTACTCTCCCAGCCTCCCATTTCTGCCAAGCCACATTCTCCACAGGACTCAAATATTTAGCTTTACTTTAGACTTTTCCAGGAATCTTCCCAAATCTCCTTTCCTCATCCCCCCTCACCTCTTCCTCACCACCCACAGCCCCCTCCTCCACCCCCACGTACAACATCCGGCTTTTACTCATGCTTGTTTCTAATTATGCATACTAATTTATTTTCTTTCCTTTTTTCCTGACCTGCCTATATTTTCCTACTCATTCTTTGGCCTCCACTACCAAAAAATGGAATACTCCTCCTGTACAGGGTCAGGGTTTTTCCTTCCCCAGTGCCTAAAGCTGGACTCAGTCCACAGTGACTTCTCTAATAACAGAGTGTAAGGGACTCCTTGGTTGAAAAGAAGGAAAAACCCCAACTTGCCTTTCAGGGTCTCTTCAATGAGCTTGATTTGTGTTAAATTTAGGGGCTCAGGAATTTCTGCCGATTTGCAGCACTTACTACTCCTACCCTTCCCAACATTTGTGCTTTATCGAAACAACTAAATTAGGAGCAGCTTGAGGGTAGAGGTCAGAACACAGACATTTTCTGTATTGCCTGTAGAAACTAGCACAGTACAGGCACCCCCCTAAGTGCAAAAGAAGTCCTTGCTGACCCAGATGGAATTTTCCTGAAGTGAGTGCTTTGTGTCTATCTTTAGAACTAGACTTTCCTGATAAAATAATCAGGAGATTTGGCTGAATTTTCCAGTATTCAACTGGCTGTGTTGGGGTCATGTAGATACAACCTTTAAGAACATAATGACCTTTAAAATATCTATTCCTGAAGTCAGGTTTGGTCACTAGTCTGTGGGCAGATGACTGTTTTCATGGTATGCTTTGTTCGTGTCCTTCCTGGGTGGGGGAGGATTTGGGGGGACAGTTTGACTCTAGTTATCTACAAAGTTGAGTTATGAGACCTGCCCTTTTCAACTTTACCTCTTGCAAATTGATCCTATAATAAATTGACATGACGAAAACACCAAAGCAACCAGAGAAATCTCACAAAGGCAAGAACACCATCACACAAGTCCTCAAAATCTTTCCCAAGATCCACTAGGGGTTAATGCCACTGATCTGATACTGGGGCACAGCCTAGGAGGTTTTGCTGTCTCTGAACGCACATGTCTCCAGCTTACAGCTCACAGGCCAGCTTTGTTTTTGAACAGATTGTGCTGGGGAAAGGGAGGCTTCTGAGACAGAGCTGAGAGTCCCCAGCAATGCCATCCCTGGCTTCTGGCCCATCTGAATGCCTTACTCTTTCATGTAAGCAAGACATGAGGTCCTGCTGTTTGAGTTGGCTTTGCCCTGCTCGGTGATTTCAGTTCCTTGTCTCTCCAGTGTGTGGGCTCATTTCCGTCCTCTGAGCACTATTGTTTTTCTGACTTGAACAGTCATCCAGAAAACCTCAGTAATAAGGCCTTTGTATCATTATTTACTTTGCTAATTATATATGTCTTTCCCATCCCCAATGCTTGAAGACATCAAATTGCAGTTGAAGTAACGGCAGAGGGAAAAGCAAGGGCAACAACAACAAACCACTTCACTCCTCTGGGTGGAAACATGCAATTGTACCAAGAGGGATAAGGAAAAAACTGCTCATGTTTGCAGAAAGAAGTTGGAATAAGGGCGTGAAAGCAGGCGGGCTACTTTAGCATCTGATGCCAGGGATATGAGAGAGTAGCCCAGTGTGTTCATTCAAAAAGTAAGGCTCTGAGGCCAGGACCAGGAAAGATCCTGGAGTCCCCAGTCACAATGGCATGAAGCAGGATGATGCAGAGAGGCTAAGGGGGTGATTCAGTGGGCTCTTTACCTATAAAAATGATGGAAACCCCAACATCAGCTGGGCAAGTGGCCCTGTTCAGAGCTCCTGGACTTACCATGACTAAAACACTCTGTTTTATTTCGTAGTTGATATCTATTGTTCTTGCCTCCCAGCAAGCAATGGAACAGCACCTTTACTTTCCTTTGAGAAACTATTCCTTTCCCATTCTCAGGGCTTGTGAGGATCAAGTGAGGTCACATAATCCAGATCTGGCCAATCAGCCCATCTCATGCTACTGGCTACACTAATTGGTTTAGGGATAGTAAATTACTCAAATTTGTTTATTGAACATTTAGCCCTGGAATTTTGGTGATGGGAGGTGTAGAGGGTAAACTCTTGATGATATCATTTGTGTACCTGGGTCCAGCCATGCCTGAACTTTTCAATTACTTGACCCAGTAAATTTCCTTATTCATTTAAATGTTAGAGTTGAGTTTTGTCTCTTATAACTGAAAGAGTGACATGTGTTTATATTAAGTGCAGGTCACTAATATAGTCTATTTGTTTCCCCAGGCTTGTTCTCCTTTTCTCAAATAGGACTGATCAGATAGTAAGTGCTCCAAACCTGTAGGATACATAAAAGAGCAAATGAACAAGGAGCAGGAGATATGGTGGCTGACGGTTGGACTATAATTTTTTCTTGATTTTTCTGACTTTATTTTGGCTGTGATCTAGGAAGTGAAATCCAGGTCCTTCTAAACCCCAATTTAACTGTGGCTCCTGAGGGAGATTTTCAGATCTCAAATGATCTGTAAGTTTAAGGGAGGATGATTGGTCCCTGTACACTCTCTGTGAGAGTTCCTTTGGAATACTGGTTTCAGAATGTACAGCCACACAGGTAACTGGATTAGGGAGGGCCAATGGTTTTTTGTGAATGCTATTGAAGACACTGAATGGAAGCAATTCTCACCAAAACTCTTTCTGCTATCTTTCAGGGGCTAAGTTGACACTAGAACCAATCAATGATCCCTGAACTGGGAGAAATGGGTGGCCTTGGCTGTGATTTTTGGTTGTGCTGCACATTTCAAGATGACAATATTGTTTTAAATTAACCTGTTAGAGTGCACCTTTCCTAAAGAACATTACCTTGATGTCTGAGTAAGGGCAGTGCAGGAGGTCCCCCAACTTAAGGGACTGATCATGTTCCAAAGGTCATTTCTCAGTCTGGATGTTTTCGTGAGATAATGAATTCCAAGATATTGTAAGGTTCAATATTATAAATGGTTCTTAGTTTACTAAGATAATGCATTGCCTCTTTGTGAAGCCTTCTCTGGTTACCCTAATCAAAAGTAACTTTTCTTTCCTCTTATATGTCACACAGTATTAAATGAGTTGTTTTTTAAAAACATTTTAAAATCTTATACTTAAGCAATTATGTAGATTATCTTGGAGTGTTGAGCTTATTGCTCTCATTAGATGTTAGTAAATGGAAACTGAGTCCACAATTTTCACACTGTTCTAGCTCTTTTTCATTCTGCTTCATTTTCTGTTGTCTCCTGCCAGGTGTCTGTGCTAACTCATCTTGCCTGAGGCCCCCTACCCCATGTCTCACTGGTCTGCTTGGCTTGCTTCTGAAGCCCAGCACCACCTTCCCTCAGTGGCTCTTAGCAATAATCCCTGATACAGAAGTTCTGGCTGGTCCACCTATTCCTTTGAGTCAGGTCACAAGTTTCCCTCCAGCTAACTGATGGATGGACTGTCCTTGGCTCAGGGGTCCACTCTTGTTCAATTAGATACATTTTGGGGTCAGGGTCAGAAGTCATAAAATGCAGGCATTTGATGAACAGGGAATCAAGGTAGAGAGTTCCTAGAAGACAGAGCAGGGAGGTAAAATGAAATATTCTAGTAAAGTATTAATATTTGTGGCAGGATATGGTCTTTTTTCTTTCTTTTCTCTTGAGATGGAGTCTTACTCTGTCACCCAGGCTGGAATGCACTGGCATAATCTTGGCTCACTGCAGCCTCCGCCTCCCGGGTTCAAGCGATTCTCATGCCTCAGCCTCCCTAGTAGCTGGTATTACAGATGTCCGCCACTACACCCTGCTAATTTTTGTATTTTTAGTAGAGATGGGGTTTCACCATATAGGCCAGGCTGGTCTCGAACTCCTGACCTCAAGTGATCCCCCCTCCTTGGATATGGTCTTAACTAGAAATGAAGAGATCTGAGTTCAAATTCAGCATTTGTCACATGTAGCCTCTCTGGTCCCAAGGAAATCAAGTAATATCTCCAATCTTCAAATCTTTCACATGAAGAATAAAGAGTATTGATCACCATATCTCTACACCTCCTTCCAGCTCTAAGACCTCCAGGACTCACCTAGAACCAAATTCATCCCCACACAGTGGCGGCAGGGTCGTGTTGTCAAGCTGATGGCCTCTTTCGGTGAAGAGAGGTTGTCAGACACCTGGAGCAATGCCAGAGACATTATCCTTCCCTAGGAGAGCTACTGATAAGAAACCACTGGCAGCTCCTCATTCACTTCTCCATCATTCACTCTTTTCTCCTTTCTTTTTCCTTAGAGGCATAAACAAGGTGTAGATCATCCTGTTATCCATAATGAAGGAAGATTTTAGGATATTCCAGCTTAGATCCAGGTGTCCCCAGCTTCTATACTCACTCTGAAGAAGTGTACTTTTTATCTACTCTTTTTACACCATTTATCCCATTTTGGCCATTTCTGAAAGGAAGATCCTAGAAGCCAGGCCTCTTGGAAGAAGTTGGAGCTACAGCATTGATAGGAAAACCTGACACCTAGAAAGGCAAGTCAGTTCTTCCCATGCAGTGGCTTTGGGGACTGTAATTTAACAAAGCTCTTTTTTTGCTTGTATAAAGTGATCTCCATTCCACTTTTTTCTTGCACTGATTCTAATTAAGTGGAAGTAATTGTTAACATCATTTAGGATTATAGTTAAAATATCCCTCAAATTGTTTCCATTTGGAATGGGACCTTGTCCCATTCTGCTCTTGCTGAAGGAAGTCTTCATGGAATCACAGGACTCAACAAACATTTCTCATTAAAAATTCTCTCCTTTAGGCAACAGTGGCATAGAAATCCTTATGTTCTACTGTCTGACCCGTATGAGAACAGTGCACCTCTCAATTTATAAAAGAGGCATTTTCCCTCCTCTTGGGAAAAATATTTCTCTTGGTCACTTGAGTCTAGCATCTAAGTCATATAATGCTCTTATAGCCTTGTTTTGCTTTTGATTTAGGTCATATCTTCTTTTTCTGATCTTTCTTAAGGTGAAGGGACCATTTGCTATGCTCACAAAAATTCTCAAGGCTGGAACTACAGCATGCTCTGGTTTCTAAGCCATACACATCCAGGTAGAAGGGTCAATTTAATTGCCAATTATCTCAGCCTTTTCTAACACTGTTCCTTAAGTTTCTTTGGCACTGCATGGCAAGCAACTGAGTCATGCATGAAAATTTCTTTTCTAGACAACCCATACCTACAGAGGGAGGATTTGGTTTACTGCAGATGCTGAGTGCTTCTGATGGCACACATTCCTTCTTGTTAATATCCACCTGGCCCATAATGGTGTGTGTGGACAACAGCTACTTCCTTCAAGGGTCCTTTGCTTGGTAAATGTATGCCTCCAGGAGCTTTCTGGGTAGAAGCAGTCACAAATCACAGGGGTATCTATGAATGGCATGGCCCATGGAAGGGCTCACACTGTCCTGATTTTTCTACCATAAGAGCTAAAATAAGGGAATAGGCTTCCAGGAAATAAGTCAGATGGGTTGTCTGACTAAGCATAGGGGCAGGGATTGGGGGTGAGATGACAGAGAACAGTCAGCATTGTCTCCGCTTCCGCTCCACCCTGCAGTTCTGAGCTGAACAGATAATTTATCTCTGGCACAACAAAGTATATGACTTGGGAGAATGTTAAAGATCAAGTCCACCTTCTCCTTGTACTTATATGGCTCTGAGAGCCAGAGAGGGGAGGTGACCTTCCCAGAATGTGAATGTGGTAGAGCCTAGCTTACAGTTCATGTCCAACTTGGGTGTGAAGTTCTATGAGACTGTGCTGCCCTCTGCCTCACAATGCTTTCTCCCATGGGAGAGGAGGCTCAGAGGTACAAAGCAGCTGCAGAAAGACTCTTTCAAGCTATTGACTCCTGGATGACAACAATTAATGTTCAACTTGGCTTTACCCCCAACATGCACTGCACAGATGCCTGCAGGTCTACAATGCCGAGACCAAGTTTGGGGGGCATTTTCGCAGCTCTGTCTATTGTCCTCCTTTCCTCTTCTGTGGTCATTCTTCCCAAGGGATAGGCCTAGTCCAGGGTGGAGAAAAACAATTCTTGGTGGTAGGGGCATTGGAATTATATGGGCAGGGTTCTAGGCCACCTTTGACTCTTTCACAATTCTGCTAAGCATTGAACAGAATTTTCACCCTAATTTCACCTTCCCTTCCATCCCTTCCCTAATTTTGCTAGTGTGTATGGAGTTGATTTGATGAGACCTCATCTTTTTTTTTCTCCCTTGTCATGTGGGCCCTATCTTCAAGCCTATCTTCGTAGCCTTTCTTTTCCAGACCTTGCCAAAAAGCAGTAGAAGAGAGGTTACGAAATATAAGAGGAAACCTTAAAACAAACAGGGTAGAACTGGAGGGAATCTTAAATAATGCCTAACCGAACTCCATATTCCACTGATAGGAAACTGAGATCCCGAGACACCATCCAAATTCTGATGTAATCAGCAGAACTTAATATGCCACTTTGAGCACAGAACCAAGTACTTTAGAGGTAAGAGAGGCTATTTATTTCCAGCACAGGCTGAGATGAAGAGGTACTACCCACATGAGAAAGTTGGACTTTAAGTGACCATAGTCACATTCTGATAAATTCTAAAATGTCTCTCTCATTTTCTCTGACATCATATTGTCATTTTTTCATACCACAAATGTGTTACAGTGAAAACCAGGTATAGGTCAATAGATAGTACCAAGAAAAAGAAAAGTTATCATTCTTAATGCTCTTTAGTTTGAAAACTTTATTTATTTCTTTATTTTGATGGAGGAGTAGTGTGGGCCAAGCTAAGAGTTGCCTTATAAACCTGTTGTTCTCAGCAAATGAGTCAGCTGAGATAGAAACATTAGTTTCCTTGGCATGTCAGCATCTCTCCCAAAGGAGGGTATTAGTTCATGGGTTGGCATTGCTATCACAAAGAAGCCTCTGGCAGCACCTGATTGGCTTGGCCAAGCTTTTCCCAGTTAGCATCTGGGCATCTTCCTAGCAGTGGGTCACTCACCCAGCAGTGATTTGGCCTCCTGTTGACATAAATATGCCTAATTCAAAGCAGAAAGTCAATTTGTTATTTTGCCTAAAGAAATGTAACTACCAAGCAGGCTAGATTTCTGTCTTGGCATAACCAGGAAATCTTTACCAATAATTTATGATGTGGTCACCCTTGTTGTAGGCATTATGGAAGATGGAAAGATATACAAGGAATGGCGTCTTGCAAAAAGAACTGGACATTTTTTTTTTTTTTGTAGCAATGTGGAGAGTAAAAGCCCAGGGGTCAAATGGTAATTATAGAAGGAGATTCATTTAAAGAATGTCATAAGGAAATAGAAAATAAAGGAAACATTGCAGGAAACCATAGGGGGCTAGCTGATTCATGGAAAATGTGAGGTTACGGCTGGGTCTTTAAGAATAAGTAAATCATTGGTGACTGTGGTTGTAGAGGTTAGGACAGAGAAAGCTGGAGCAACAAGCAATCATCTGCCAGATAAGACCCTGGGCTGGGTGAATGCAAGGAGGGAGCGGACAATTTTGTCTTCCAACTCTGTGGAGCTGGAGCCTTATCTTAGGAGTCCAGTGGGCCTGGAGGCCCGATCACTAACCAGTGTAATGTTAGAATAAGACTTCCCTAAGCAAATCAATGTGATGATTGATACAAACAGCCATCACTGGGGCCTCCTCTATTTCCAGTCTCTTCCTCAGTTTCCCAGTTCTTTCAGAACCTCACTGGGAAGTTCAGGGATCTATGCCTGCAGGCTGGCCTGGCGCAGATGGATGATGAAGGGTCCTGCCTTGAGTGTAGGGTAGAGTGGTTTTGAGTGCTTTCCAACAGACTGTAAATTAAAGACACTCCAAAAAGCCCCTGGTGGGGATAGATGGGGAGAAGGGGTATCACTAATTCTTCATCTTTTCTTCTAGGGCCAGGGTCAGTGGCTCAAATAAACATGGTGCCCCACAGAGATGGCTTGTGGCCAAGTAGCTCTCAGTGGGTTGACTCAAAGTCACCTGGACAGGCCTGGCGGAAACGCAGGATGGCCCAGCCCTTTCCTAATAGGTTTTCCAGAGTTGATCCATCATTCTGCCCAGAAAAGGGGAGAAGAAAAAATAGATCACGAGCCCCTATGACTGTGACTTGTGCTTCCTTGGAAATGCAAACAGGTGAAGGAGAAAATGACACAGCTAGGGTGGTAGGGGGCACTGGAAGTCAACACGTTTCTGGGTTCAAATGAGAAGGGTGAGATGCTGGCATGGAGGAAACTGGCACTGGCCGTCTCCAGGCAGGACTTTCTGGGCACTGGGCAAGGCCATGGCTTTGGGAGCTGCCCCAAGCTGCTGGTCGTGCCAGTGCTTCATTCACCCTGTGAAATGTATTAATTAGTGAGTGGTTTTGGCTCAGAGAGAGTTGCCGTGGCTTCAGATGGATATAGCAGAAAAAAAGGCAAATCCGTCTACAGGCGCCTCTGAGAAATCTCAGCTCTTGTGAGCCTGAGAAGAGCTTCCACTAGAGAGAAGGCGAGACCCCAGCAAAGTTGGACGGAGAAAATTGAGACACCCACACCAATTAGTATGAGTCTATCAATCCAGTGCCACCGAAACACAAGTCTAAGCCTAACAGAATCTGTGCTGCGAATAAGTAAGATTGTTGGAAACAGAACAGAAAAAAACTTTGCAAATGGTGCTTCTTTAAGCTTCTGCAGTTCTCTTCTCTCACTCCCTTTTCAAAAATGGCTGCAAAAAACTTTTTGGTCTGGTTTAGCCAGAGCGCGTCAGAGCTGGTAGATGCCTTCAAAACTGTGATCTCCCTTTAATTGTCAGAGGGTTAGGCTGAGGTCCAGGGAGGTAAACAGACTTTTCCTAAGCCCTGTAGCTGGCTACTGGCAGGATTGAGGGAAGGTGGAACAAGTCTCTTCATTCCCAATTCAGGTTTCTTTCTTCCATCCCACATCTGATGCAATAAACATTTATAAATCTACCTGCCCAGCGGGGCTAAGAGCAGAGTGGTCTCCAGAGTAAGTGGAATAGCATCTCAGGGACTGCTGGTCTGAACACGTACTCTGAACATCACAGCTGCTGCCAAGCAGGCAGACGCCTTAGCCCCAGCCCCTCTCCCTGGGCTTTCCTGGGTCTTGTCGACACTTCTCACATCACTCTGCCTTAAATTTTTCTCCCCCTAGAAAGAGATAACTTGCCTTGCATTCATGCCTACCTAACTCAGTTCAATTCAAGTACATAAATCCTGCTGACAACCCTGGCAGAAGCTTTATGAGTAGGGAGTAAAGATTGTGAGAAAGGCAGGGAATTAATTTATAAGGAAGGAAAAATGGGAGAGGAGAGAAACAAAGAGAAGGATGCAAAGCAATTAATGTTAATTGATGCTTAATATATGCCAGGCCCAGTCATCCTAGTTATTTCATTTAATCTTTAAAATAATCCTTGCGTTGTCATCCATGCGTTTTCAGTTGCAGTTCCATGATTTAAGAAAAGCACACAGCCAGAAAGTGGCAGAGAAAAAATAATATCCTGAGTGACAGCTTTACCGGCCCAGTGCTTTCCATTCTAACAAATAGTAGAAAGAGGGAAAGAGAGAAGAATCCCTTGGTGATAGGAATAAGGTAGAGAGAGGCTGTGAAAGAGAGAAACAGGGCTTTGGGGGATCCTGGGTTCTGATGCTGACCTCTGTGTCATTTCTGTATCCATTGTATGAATGTTTATGGAAAAGTCAGCTACGAAGCAAATTGTTCTAGGCAGGGGGGTCTCAGCAGAGCTTGGGAGAGCAGATGGTGGGAGGAGTGCATCCATAGGATAGCCTGGGCTGTGGGAATAAGAGAACAGCAAGTCAGGGTGAGTGCTGCAAAGACAATATAAGAGAGCGACAGGCCTCAGAGAGCCTGGGAAAAGGAATGAATGGGGTCACCTTAGGAAGTTCATTAGGAGGGGCCTCTCTGAAGAGGTGACCTTTGAGTCGAGACCTGAGGCACTGGAGTTACAGGAAATGTGATGTTGCATGTGGAGAATTTCTTGGAAATGGAGCAGCAATGTAGTCTGACCCTATTGTTGGGCCCATTAACGTGGGCAGTGTCTTACCAAGGTGGAGGATGGTGACAGGTCCTCCTGGGATATGGGCCATGGCAGGGTGAGGGGACAGTGTCTGTAAAGGATTTAAAAAGAGTCATTAATTCTAATGATGTCAATGATAAAATACTTCTCCGTATGCAGCGGGCCATTTCCATGACCCAGCTCATAAGGAGTGGAGAGAGTGCTATCTTCCTCTAGAGGCAGCTCCAGGAAGCAGGAGCTGGTAACCTGGGGGTTGCTCTGAAACCTTCAAAAGGGCAAATCATGTAGGAGTCTCTGGCCACTTTCTTTTCTGTAAGAGAAGATTCACTCAAGGTCAGGGGACCCTAAGGACCCCAGGGAATCACCCAAAAACTCCAGCCAGCCCCTAGAGGAAGACAATCCACAGAGCTGGCCCCATCCCTTCGGCCTGTGGCTAAGGCCCATCTGCCCATGGTTTCTTCTTGAAGTAATTGCTATAAGAATTTGTCATTCACAAAAGGAAGTCTCTATTGTCTCTTTTCGGATGTCATGTAACCAATGCGTGTTAAAGGTCAGTTGCATCAGTTCTCTTAAATGGCAATTAAGCTATTGTCTGAGCAAACCAGAGGCATCCGGAGTGCAAGCTTCGCTCAAACCTAGGGACCTGGGAAAGGCTGGGAAAAGAGGAGCAAGTAGGACACCACAGGGGAGGGCCGTGGCTTCAGGAAACGTGAGGAACACCCTGAACTGTAAAAGCAGATGCGTCAGCAGACAAAGGGGGTCATTTCACTAAAGCCTCAGTGAAGCACAGAAATTCTAGACTTTGCCCATCACCTACTGGCAGGCTCTCCCTCCCTCTGTCCCCTCCCCACCCTCTCCTCACCCTTGTCTTTCTCTGCGTCATTATCTCATGCTCTCTCTTTCTCTCCCGCAGTTTCTCTGTCTCTCAATCTCGATTTCTCACATCCTGTTTCTCTTTCTTCTTTACTCTTTCTCCCTCTCCTTCACCTCTCCTGGCTTCACTCCACTCCCCCCACCCACTCTGTTCCCTCTCACATTCTCATTAGGGGATGGGGGGGCGGCTGACAAACCGGACTGGGGGGGTCTGACAAACTGGATTTAAATTTCAGCTCCACGGCGTTCTCAGCTCTTGGTCTTGGAAATGTTCCCTGAGCTTCGGTTTTTCTCATCTGAAAATGAAAAAAATAATACCTAGTCCAAGTATTGAGCTTGTTGTGAGGAATCAAACAGATAACATTTCTAAAATTCCAAACACAGTGCCTGGTCCACGGCAGATGCTTGACTGGTGACAGCTTCCTTTCCCAGTGAGGCCCAGGGAAGTAGGCACAGTGCTTGGCACGCTGCAAGCATGCGACATGGCTTCACAAAATACCCACAGGGAGCCAGGAGCACCGCCTGAATTTTATGGATGACAAAACTGTGGTTCAAGGAAGGTAAAAGCACCCTGGTAGGACACGTAATTTTTAAAAAGTCTATAGCTCTTGAGATTACTATATATGAATTCCCATTCTGTCCCTCCGATTTCTCCCCTGAACACTAATTTCCAAATCCCCAACACTCTATGGTTTAAATGATAAACTATTCACCCAAATACTGTATAATTTTTTTTTTCCTTTTGGGTCAGGGCCATGCTCTGTCACCCAGGCTGGAGGGCAGTGGTACAATCGCAGCTCACTGCAGCCTCAACCTCCCAGGCTTAAGTGATCCTCCCACTTCACAGCCTCCCAAGTAGTTGGGACTACAGGCATGCACAACCACAACCAGCTAATTTTTAAAATTTTTGGCGAAGACAGATCTCACTACGTTGCCCTGGCTGGTCTCGAACTCATGGACTCAAATGATCCTTTCTCCTCAGCCTCCCAAAGTGCTTGGATTACAGATGTGAGCCACCGCACATGGCCATGTACAATTCTTGAAGAAGCTGAAACTCATCTTTCTTCCTCGGTATAAGAAAACTCAGGATATGTTTGGACATCCCCTCCCATCTGCCCTCCCAGCCTCCTCTTCTCCAGGCTGAACCAGATCCTGCTGCATCTTTCTCAAAGACTCTCTTACATCCTCATTATGGTTTCTGCCCCGGTCCTCCATGCTTCTCTGAAGTTTAGAGTCAAAATGCCCTTTTTTGCTTTAGGGGTGAGGCCTTCTCTAGCACCGTGTGTCTACAACACAGAGAGGGCAAACAGAGATAGTGCTTGGTATTTTATTTTTAAAATTTTTAATCTTGATTATATTTTGCAATGTTTATACCATTGCACAACACACGGAAGCATTAGTCACAATTTATATAGCTGATTTCACGGAGCTGAATTCTATGGTGTTTATAGCCGTTGAGTGTCTTCTCCCAGAAATTGGAAAGATGCCCCATTTGCTGTAACACACACGACCTCCACCCCATTCTTTTCCTTTGTAACCCAAACCACAATGTGTAATTGTGTGTTTATTTTGTGTTTAATGTTTATCTCTTCGCCCAGGCTCTAAGGCTCTATGAGGGCAGGGATCACATCTGTTTAGTTCACCCAGATTTCATTATATATCCAGCATTCTACACTCTGTAACTGCTTAGTCTCAACTCTGACCACACATTAAGTCATCAAGGGAGTTAACAGAAAAAAAAAAAAAAAACAATAAACAAGCAAAATGTTTACTAATGCTCTACAAGCTCTTTTGAATCAACTGGTCCCTGTGGCACCTGGGGATCTGTAGTCATGAAAATTCTGCCAGGGATTCTTGATCCAGGATCTGGTGATCCTCGGCAGGACAACTCACCCTTCTGTTCGGTTGCCCGCTTGCCTCCTCCCGCTGGCTCCAGCTTCTGTGCCTACAATGAAGGCTGTGCCCGTTCCCTCACGTGCCCGCTGTGGCCTGACACCTTCCTGGGCCCACCCTAACACATTCCTCCGTTGCTTTTAACGACTGTTTACAGCTCGCTACCTCCAGGACGTGGCTTCTGATGAAAACTGTCCAGACGCTCTGCCTCCGGTGTATTTCAGAGCCCAGCTCTCCTCCTTAAAATTCTTTTACGCTATTTTCCACAAGCATGTGCTTCTGTTGGCAGTGCCATAAGTGTGATTGATCTTCACCATAAGTTCCTTGAACTTTGCTGTGACCTGGATGCTAAGGTGGCGGGAGCTGCCTCCGTCCCCACAATTTGACTGGTACAACCCGAAAGTAGGATGAGAGTCGGTTCTGGTCAAACATTAACGTGGGGCAGGGACAATGGAGAGAGGGTTTGGTCATCTGGCATGCTGCAGACTGCCAGAGGAGCTGGAAAGGCTGAGTATGGGAAAGGGGAGGGATTTCATGGCCTCTTCGGGCTTTGAGTATTTGAAGAAACTGCCTATGGAAGACCAGACCTGTGCCCTGCCTCCCAAGAAACACACAGAGCTTAGACAGTGGAAGCTATCTGGGGCAAATTCAGCTCCCTGTGAGGAAGGTCTTCTAGTTGTTAGGGGTGTCTTGGTAGGTCAGGGAGGGTTTTCCAGCATCAGTCATTTTCATACCAATCTCTTGATTTTTGCCATATTCCTGTACCACCTGTGCTGTTATTTACCTAATCTTTTTTATTTACCTAATTTTTAACCTAATATTTCCTTTAAAACAACTTTAAATTGATATACTTTGTTTCATTCCTGTTTTTAAAAAGTACCTATGACAAAAGATATGAATAGACACTTCTCAAAAGAAGACATGCAAGCCGCCAACAAACATATGGAAAAATGTTCATCATCACTAATCATCAGAAAAATGCAAACCAAAATCACAGTGAGATATCATCTCACACCAGTTAGAATGGCCATTATTAAAAAGTCAAAACCAACAGATGTTGGTGAGGCTGCAGAGAAAAGAGAACACTTATATATTCTTGAGAATTTAAATTAGTTCAGCCACTGTGGAAAGAAGTTTGGAGATTTCTCAAAGAACTTAAACAGAACTACCATTTGACCCAGCAATCTCATGACTGGGTATGTACCTAAAAGAAAACAATTGTTCAACCAAAAAGACATATGCACTCACATGTTCATCATAGCACTATTCACAATAGCAAGGTTCATGGAATCAACGTAGGTGCCCACCAACAATAGATTGGATAAAGAAAATGTGGTACATATATACCATGGAATACTATGCAGCCATGAAAAAGAAGGAAATCACATCCTGTACAGCAACATGGATGCAGAGGGAGGCCATTATCCAAAGCAAATTAACACAGGAACAGAAAACCACATACCACATGTTCTCACTTATAAGTGGGAACTAAACGTCAGGTACTCATGGACATAAAGATGGCAACAATGGGCCAGGCACAGTGCTGATGCCTGTAATCCCAGCACTTTGGGAGGCTGAGGCGGGTGGATCATATGAGGTCAGGAGTTTGACACCAGCCTAGCCAACATGGTGAAAGCCCATCTCTACTAAAAATATAAAAATTAGCTGGGTGTGGTGGCACACACCTGAAATCCCAGCTACTCAGGAGGCTGAGGTGGGAGAATTTCTTGAACCTGGGAGGCAGAGATTGCAGTAAGCCAAGAATGTGCCACTGCATTCCAGCCTGGGCAACAGAGTGAGACTCTGTCTCCAAAAAAAAAAAAAAAAAAAAAAAAAGATAGCAACAATAGACACTGGTCACTGGTAACATACCCAGGTAACAACATACCCAATATATGCATGATATACCCACACAATATACCCAGGTAACAAACCTGCATTTGTACTGCCTGGTGGGTGTGGTTTGTGAACCGGTATGTGTGGTGTGTGGTATGTATTGGATGTGTGTAGTTTGTGAACTGGTGTGTGTGGCATATGGTGTGTATGTGGGTAACTGGCATAACTGGGGTATGGTATGTATGGGTATGTGTGGTATGTGAACTGGTAAGTGATATGTATGAGTGTGTATGGTGTGTGTTGTGGGTGGTGTGTGAACTGGTGTGTGGTGTGTGGTATGCATCGGTGCATGTGATGTGTGAACTGGTGTGTGTGGTATGGTATGCATGGGTGTGTGTTGTGTGTGAACTGATATGTGTGGTTTGTGAACTGGTATGAACTGGTGTGGTGTGTGATGTGTGGTATGTATGGGTGTGTGTGGTTTGTAAACTGGTGCATGTGGTGTGAACTGGTGTGTGGTATGCATGGAGATGTGTGGTTTGTGAACTGGTGTGAATTGGTGTGTGGTGTGTGGTATATATGGATGTGTGGTATGTGAACTTGTATGTGTGGTGTGGTTTGGATGTGGTGCATGTGGTATGTGCAGTATGTGGTGAGAGTGTGGCGTGTGGTGTATGTGGTGCATGTGGTGTGTTTGGTATGTGGTATGCGTGTGGTGTGTGGTGTGTGTGGTGTATGGGGCATATGTGGTTTGTGTGTGGTGTGTTTGTAGAGTGTCGTGCGCATGGTGTGTGCGGTATGTGGTGTGTGTGTGGCATGTGGTGTATGGGGTGTATGTGATTTGTGTGGGGTGTGTGGCATATATGTGGTGGGGTGTGTGGTGTCTGTGGTGTGGTATGTATGGGGGTATGTGGTGTGTGAATTGGTGTGTGTGGTTTGTAAACTGGTGCATGTGGTGTGAATTGGTATGTGGTGTGCATGGAAGTGTGTGGTTTTTGAACTGGTGTGAACTGCTGTGTGGTGTGTGGTATATATGGATGTGTGGTATGTGAACTTGTATGTGTGGTGTGGTTTGGATGTGGTATATGTGGTGTGTGCAGTATGTGGTGTGTTTGTGGCGTGTGGTGTATGTGGTGCATGTGTGTGGTATGTAGTGTGTGTGTGGCATGTGGTGGGTGTGGTGTAGGGGTATATGTGGTTTGTGTGGGGTGTATGGGGTGCGTGAGGTGTGTGTGGTGTGGTATGTGGTGTCTGTGGTGTGTGGTATGTATGGGGGTATGTGGTGTGTGAATTGGTGTGTGCACCATGGTATGTATGGGTATGTGTGGTGTGTGAACTGGTAGGGGTGCTGTGGTGGGGAGTGGTGTGTGTGGTGTGTGGCATATATGGATGTGTGTGGTGTGTGTCTTGGGAGTGAGGGTGCTTATCATGAGCAGGTGCTGCAGAAGCCCTCAGGGAAGATGACTTCACTGGGAGCTGAGATGACCTCACTGGGCGCCCTCCTTCAGCAGATGCGAGGACAGGCCCACAGGCCTAAAGTCAATTAGAGGCAGATTTCCAAGCAGAATCTACTTCTCCTGACCTCTGATTCAGTGCCTTTTCCTGATAATTTTATCCCTGCGACCCCAGCCTTGAGAATGCAAAAAACTACCCCCAACTTCAGCCTGAGGTCATGAAACCAACCAGGAGTGCAGGCCGTCTAGGGGAGGTGCGAGTGCCCACCCACTGGGCAGCCACTCTGAGGGCAGAGTCCATGGGAGACACAGCTTCAGCCACCACCGGGGCTGCGGCCTGTCCTCAGGATCCTCCTCAGCCCCCTCCAGGAGTCCTCAGCTTTCTGCGTTTAGCCCCAAACCCAGATTCACTTTCCCGGGCCGTTCACTGTCTGAGGCAGCCCAGTCCGCTTTGTCCTCCCTCCTTCCCGAAGGCTCTCAGCCCCTGGGCAGCATCAGAATTTCATTTTGATCTCCTCTTCCCTGGGAGCCAGAATAGCTTAGTCTCTTCAAAAGGAGAGTTAGAAAGTGTGCCGTTCATCTAACAAAAATTAACTCCTGAGAGTTATCCAATCCCAATACGGGTCATTTCGCTGGAGGCTACCCCGACTAGGAAACACATTTTAGGACATCAGCAGAGGTAAAGATGAGAGCAATTTGCTCAGGCTTTTACTTGGGGTTAAGGATCACTAGGCCACCAGGACCAGGGATGCCAGACAACCTCAGGTTTCTTTCCAAGCTTTCTCCAAACTAGGCCTCACTTTTATCATTTTCCTACCCCTGGGCTCTGTGATTTTGTGGTGTTGCTTTTGTGTTTTCAAAAACTGCATTCATTCATTAGCTCTGCACTTTCCCTCATGCAACGCACACAGAACTGTAAAGACAAATGATAAAGCCCTTTCCCGCTTGGATCTTGTGTTGTTGGCCAGGTTCATTCAAAAGGCCATTGTTTGATGGTGATTAAGTGTGTTTGTTTTGAATATTCACCTAAACAAAAATGATCAATTTACACAATTCTTGGACTTCATGGGTGTCTTGGGAAAACTTGAAGCCACAAAAAATGTTCAATACATAAATGCCAAGGACCTCCTGCTGTCAATTAAGACCCTCATGATAGTCTTTTGCTTATTTGCTCATTAATTCATGTAAAAGTGGTTTGTGAGCAAATTAAGCATCAGTTGGCATGCCGGACATGGACACATAGATACAGTTTGTGGTCTGGAGGGGAGGTGGAAATGAGAGTCTCACAGGCTGCCCTCGGCCCAGAACTTCTGTGTGGAGGTTTTGCATAAAAATCAGAATTTCTGGCTTCTTGTAAAAACCCTAAAGTTCTAGCCCCATTAGGGCCACCGTTCCACTCACAGCCCTGAGTAAGCCTCCCCCATCAGCCCAGGCATGGACCCTTTGTCCTGCCTCTGTTCTCACTCTCCCGACTGTCTCAGACCTAACCAGCTCGTCTCCTGTTTGTGACTTGCCCTTATGGGAGCCTGAGGTCTCCTGCCTACTAGATGAAGCTGATGGGGACATTCTCCCAAATGAGAAAGCGATGGAAAGTTGTGACCATCAGAGGAAGATCAGAGATCAAGCCTTGTTGATGTAAAAGGAATTAAAGTTGAGAAACCATTTCCTGCAACCAGAATTGTGAAAGCATACAACGTAGTGACAAAGGAAAATTACCGAAGCCTCCTTCCCTGAAGAACCTTCAGGAAGGGGAGGCCAGCCGTCTGACGTGATCACAGTGATGTCTTGCCCTGAAACAAGAAGCATTCTTCCCAGGTCCTTTCTGACGGAGGATTCTTATTCTGTGATCAATGCTGAGCTATGTGGATGAGTGTTTGCGTGGATTTCTTTTAAAACTATATTGCTAAATAATCTTGCCCCCTGGCCCCATGCACATTCTTTTTTTTTTTTTTGCACCCAGATAAGAAAATGACTTGAATGTATTTTTTTTCTATAAAATGCAGTCAATATTGTTCTGTGAGGAGGAAAGAAGTAGTGGAGGATGAAGATGGAACAGGGGATGAGGTGGTGACCAGCATGCCCTCATGGATACACACTGAGCAGGGAGAGGCAGGGATCTGCATGGAGTAAGCCCTCTCTCTCTCTAGGACAAAGCAAGTTATGTCTTCATGCCAGTGGACTCTGCATATTCACTGAAAAAAATAAGATTTAATTAATTTAGGGAAGCAATATGGGCTGACCAGACAGCCACGTTCTTCAAGATAGGACAGTAAAACATTTTATGTGAGAGCTGGCCAATGTCTGGATGGAAGAGGGAGGGCCAGGGAGACCAGAGAGATATTGAGGGGGTGAGGAGGCTTGAGGAATCCACAGTGGGGTGAGCTTCATGACCAGTGGAATGAAATAAGGGCTATTCTGGATGGACGACCAATGTTAGTGCAAGGCCCTCAATCTCTTGGGATAACACTGGAGTTGGAATATATATGAAAAAAAATCCACAAGTATAAAAGAAGTAAGCAGAGGCTGGGCATGGTGACTCAACGCCTGTAATCCCAGCACTTTGGGAGGCCAAGACGGGCAGATTGCCTGAGGTCAGGAGTTCGTGACCAGTCTGGCCAACATGGTGAAACCCCGTCTCTACTAAAAATACAAAAAAATTAGCCAGGTATGGTGGTGTGCACCTGTAATCCCAGCTACTCAGGAGGCTGAAGCAGGAGAATTGCTTGACCCAGGGAGGTCGAGGTTGCAGTGAGCCGAGGTCGCACCACTGCACTCTAGCCTGGGCGACAGAGTGAGGCTCCATCTCAAAAAAAGACTGGAATAGAGTGCATTTGTCATAGGCCAACTGCCTCCATGCTCTTGTCTCACAGAGATGTTTATAACAAGCTTGAGTAGCTACAACTGGATACTTTGGTCTATATATGCTTTCCTCATGATTCTTTTTTTCCCCCTTCTTAGCTTAAACAAATGCACACAGAGGGAAGTGGATAAACTATTAGCAGAGTAAGCACTTGCCAAGAATACCAGGGGTCACCAAATACACATATAAAAGAGGCTTGGTTGGGAGCCCGATGTGGGCGGATCACAAGGTCAAGAGATCGAGACCATCTTGGCCAACATGATGAAACCCTGTCTCTAGGAAACATACAAAAATTAGCTGGGTGTGGTGACGCACGCCTGTAGTCCCAGCTACTCGGAAGGTTGAGGCAGGAGAATCACTGAAACCCAGGAGCTGCAGGTTGCAGTGAGCTGAGATTGTGCCACTGCACTCCAGCCTGGCGACAGAGCGAGACTCTGTCTCAAAAAAAAAAAAAAAGGGCGGGGGGATCTTGGGGAACCTAGGAAGAAGTTACTTAAATTTCAGCACATGCTATATAGTTTTCAGGATTAGTCCGTCTCTAAGTATTCATCTGGGGCTGGCGCCTCCTTGGCTAGCGCCTCCTTGGCTGGCAGGGGCTGGTGATTGGGACTCCCCAGCGAGACAGATTGCACCCAGAGCAGTGAGGCCCCGAGCACTTTCTGGAGCCTGGGGAAGATGGCATTCATTTTCAAAGTCCATTTATTGTGCAGTTGTTGAAAGTGGGACACAGAAATTTGGACTGATATGCCTAGGCCACATGACTACTGATGGGCCAGGGTAAATGCAGTCTTTTTGTTGATGGAGAAGGTCTTTTCTGGGCCCAGCACAAAGCAATGGATCTTCAGTCTTAAGAAATGCATTGAAAACCATCCTTGTGAAGTTTGGGGTCCCTGGTAGGCCAAGAGCTGGAAAGGCCCTTAGACTCTGAGTGCTGTAGCCCCTCTTCTAGGTGATGGTCAAAACTTGAAAACTGCTCTAGACTCTGGACAGAAATGCATGAGAATTGAGTGTTCAAAGCTTGGTGCTTTGACTTCTTTTAACTTTCTGTAGGCTGGAATATGAATAAGAGGAAGGCATGAGGCCCCTCTCAGTTTATAGAGCCATAGCTCCAAACCTCCCACTTTCCAACCCAGCAACCCTGTGTGTCCTAGGAATTGTAGCAGGTGTCCCAGAATGCAAAAATCACTCTGCTAGAACTGGAAAAGGAGACGCCTGCCTTTTCTAGCACGATCTTTAGTAAATAGATTCAGGAAATGTGGGTCCTGGTCAGAGCTGGTGCCACAAGCTGAGTGCCTTCAGGCAGCAGACTTAGCCTCTTCAAGTCCAGTCTCATCAGTAATATCAGGGGGCTGAGATGGATGATCTCTAAGCAACCTTCCAACCACAGTATTTTATAATTCTGTGTTCTGTGACCCATGTCTTCCTTGGAGGGCTCTTCAATCATGATCCCTATTACTATTGCCTTTGTTCATATTAATAATAGCTTTCAATTATTATTCCTCAGGTCATTCTTGGAGCACACATATCATAACTGGAGCACACAATAATGACAAGGACAGAAGCCAAGCGTGTCATAAGCAGCCATTGTTGAAACAGATATGCTGCAGGGGCTGGAGTGACAATCGCTAAATGTCCCCCCACCCCCACCACACACACACACACACACACACACACACACACACACACACCTGCCCCTGGCAGGCCCAGCCTCAGGGCTCAGCCAGGTGACTTTTTCTTCTGGGTCATTAGGAGTCTGGGGTGAGCCCAGGCTACAGGAGGAAGGCATTACTTTGTCATTTTGGGAAAAAGGGTCACGTGTCCTACTTTTGCAGATGACAGCTCATTTTAACTTTACACTTGCATGCTGGTTTGGGAGGACTTTGAAGAGGCAGCATTGAGTAGTGGTTAAGAAAAACACAAGCTCTAGAGGAATGTAGGATTTTTTGTGTCCCAGCTCTTCCACTTGATAAGCTTTGCATCATGGGAGAAGTTACTTAATTCTCTGTATCTCAGTTTTCTCATCTGTAAAATGGGGATAATCCCAGGTCCTCCTCCTCAGTGGTTTAAGGATGGAGTGAGTGAACGTATGTTAGAGCAAGGCCTGGCTCGCTGTGAGAACATAAGTCATATTAGCTATTGTGATGGTCTTCTTAACCGCCTTCTTACAGAAATAATAGAACTGAGGCCCAGAAAGACAGAGAGAGAAAAAATAGCTTGACTGAGCACATGGCCAGTGGTGACAAAGTTGGAAACACTTCAGCTTCCTGATTCAGTGCTGGCCTTGAGGGCAGTGCTCTCTCCCTGAGCTTCCCACAGTATATTCCAAAGGCCCCTTCTAAGCACATGTCTTCTACATCAGCACTCACCACTATCAGCAGGACTGACCTCCCCAGTGTTTCCCACACACACCCAGCATTCTTCCATCCCATCTCTACCTTGGGATTTCCTTCCTGCTTTTCTCTACCCTGTTCAGGGAACATGTCCAACCAGCCTTCCTCCGTGGACACTGCCCAGAATTCTCCATGGGCACTTCCTAGCCCCCTCTGATATGCAGCCCTCTCTGAATCCCTTTGTTCCTTAGTGTCTGTGCTGTGGAAATCCTCCTATTTGACCTTGTAGTGTGAGTCATCTTTGCATGGTAAGTACCACGTAGTCCCTGCTGTCAGGACCTTTGTGGGGCCCAGCCAAGTGCTAAGGCTCATTTGGGCCTTAGCACATGTTGACTTGCACCTTCTCTTGCTGGCAGCCCCCGTCCTGGACTCCAAAGGACTCAGCAGTCCTGATTCTAATTCTGTCCTAATTCTCCCCTCCCTCTCCTGCAAATCGAGTTGAGTGGTGGTGGAGTCTACTTCTCTGCTCTCTTTCTTACACTGAAAGCCACCACAGCTCACTGCCTTTGGTGTGTTCAGATAGGGATTACAGCCCCAAATACAGCAGCTTGTTTCCTGATGAAAACCCAGCCAAGCAGCTGGATTGAGTGCCTGAATAAAAAAGACTCAACCCCAATTAAGGAAGAGCTGGGAATCGCTGCAATTCTGAGACAGTGCAGTTATCATAAGCCCTTCTAAGAGAAACCATTTAAGATAGGGTCGGAATTAAAATAGTTTCCCCGGCACACAATTATGTGCTGACTCTTTCTGAGGGAGTCGTTTAGGGAGCAAAGAACGGAGTTTTCATTTTAACTGCTCTTTCTCAATTGCACAAGACAGTTTTCGAACTCTTCTCCTTAAAATTGTGTTTCTATCATGGCCTCTCTCACGACGGTTCACAACATCTAGTTTGTTTCCCACTCATAGAAATATTGCACATACATTTTAGTTTTGTGAGAAATTATATTCTTAGGGAAAGGCAGGTTGTGTGAGTAGATTTATTTCAGTATATCAAAAATATGATGCTTTTTTTTTAAGTGGTGAATTTGTGAGCAGACCTCAGAGCAGATGCTGGAGGTCCCCTGATGGTCATTCCACATTCTACTACCCAGTGTTCCCGGCTGCTCAGTGCCCTTAGTGAGTCCCTTAATCGCTTTAGGATCTCATTCCCTCATCAGTAAATGAGGTGCTGACACCTGCTCTTCTGATTTCCCAAAGCAACTATAAAAATAAAATGAAATAAAGCATAAAACACTAGGCAGAATATAAATCACAATTGCGACTTCAAACTCTTATGTCTAGAATGCCCTGCCTTCACCTTGCAGGACCACTCTGCAGAGGAAATCTGAGACATTGGTTCTATTGCCCTGTTTCTCTTCAGTCCTTGGACCTGCCCACCTGCATAGCTTTCTTCTGATCTCTCCCTACCATTGCTGATACAGGTTTGTGACCTGCCACCATTGGGTGAAATCATTTATTTCTCCCCACATTCTTTGCCATGCATTTGCAATGTTTTTCCATTTGATTTTGGGGGCTTTGAGTCTCACTATTTTGCCCTCTCATTCCTCGCCCCCCCCCCCCCCACTTTCAGAAAGACTTTTCCTAGGAACTTTTTCATTTATGGGCTGGTTGGTTTCATTTCCTTTGACATGCTTCTTTCCTCAATAGGTTCTTGTTATCTCAGCTGCTTGGGATATTTGTGTTACATCCCTGTCCCAGCTCCGGCTCCACCTGCCTCCTTTCCTCTCCCACGCTGAGAAGAGCCCACATTTTATGCTGTTGGTGACAGGTCCCAGCCAAGGCTCGGCAGTCTCAGCCTCTTCCTCCCTGGGCCTCAATCCTGGGGACGCCACCAGGAAGGAAGGGGTTAATCTTTGGCCTTCCCTCCATCTTCTTTCTAGTTCAACCTGTCAGTGTGCTGGGAGAGAAACCAGGCCATTGCCAGCATAACACGTAAAATAAAACACCAGCCTGCTCCTTTCTCTGTGGATGATCAGGAGAGCTTTGGGGAACACCTATTCAGTGCCCTCATTTTCCAGTTGAGGAAGCAAAGACAAGAGGTGAAATGACCTGCCTGAGGTCACTGTGACTTTGAGCATCCTACTGTGCCAGTCCTGTGCTGGGTACCAGCTATCAAAGATGATTAAGATATTGCTCCTGTCCTAAGCTGTTCAAGTCAGAAGATAAAGAAGCATGTATTGATTGTATTTACTGGAAAAGCATCTATCTGCTAATTGATTAGACCCCTCCCATGTTTTCCTTTTAATTAAAATTTCCTTCTTTCCAAAAGCAATCCACCACCTCCTTGGAGGTCTAGCTCCCAACCAATTCATGTCCTTCCCACCTCCAGACTGCTCTATTCCCTTGTTCCCCACTTCCCTTTAAGGTTTGTGAATATCCCCGGCTGGGACGTGTAGCTGGAAAAGACACCCTCTTCTCGGCTCACTTCAAGGCCTGAAGGCCCTTTCTCCGCTTAGGATGATCAAGGGCAGTTCTCAACATGTTTGATTAGCTCAGAACCTCTGGCAGTGAAAAGGAGCCTTTTCTTTCAAAAAAGATTTGGCCTCCTTGTTTTATAATGTCTACCCTGTTATCATGAATTGCTTGGAAGGACCAAGGGGTACCATGAGTTACTGGGGAAGCCCCTCTTTGTTCTGCTTTTTCATTTCCTGAGCCCTCATTCTCCAGGAGACAGTGGCACGGAGGGATGAAGAGAGGCAGGAGCACAGCTGTCCCTAGGGAGGTGGGGAAATGAGTAGGAAAATACCTAATGAGCAATCATTCAGCACATATCTTGGGAAAGTCATATCAATGATCTGTTTTCACTGCCTAGTAAACCACTCCAAAACTTAGTGACTTGAAACAATGACTTTATTACTTATTGTTTCATGGGTCAGGAATTTGGGCAAGGTTCAGTGGGATGGCTTATCTCTGTCCCACATGGTGCTCCTTGGGATGGCCCATCTGGGACTAGAAGATAAAATGGGTCAATTACATGTTTGGGGCTTTGGTGTTGGCTATGGGCTTAGGTATCTCAGTTCTCCATGTGGCCTCTTTTCCCAACAGCACAGACTGAGCTTCTTTATCTGATGGTTGAGTTTAGAAGGAAAAGCTTCAATGTGCAAGTGCTTACTATGCCTCTGCTTGGGTCACATTTGATGAGGTCTCTTGACCAAAGCAAGTGACATATGGCCAAGCCCAGAGTCAGTGTGAAAGGAACTGCATGAGGGCGTGAGTACCAGGAGGCATGATTCACTGGGGGGCCTGGTAGCAGACTTAGCATACACAGATGATTAACAAATACTTCTTTTGGCAGAGGTTGGAGCTTTGTAGATCATATACCTTCTCCCCCAGCTAGCAAGACTCCTTTAATTTCATCCTTTCCATTAATACCCCCTTTTTTCTTTATCTGTTCACATTTCAGGTGACTTTTCTCTACTCTGAACTAGAGCAGGTTACTTAGTTCTTACCACATATTAGCAATCATGAATACAGAGAAGCTTTCACCCTTTAGGGTGGATTTAATACACACCTTGTTTCTCGAAATAAAGTAGTTTCTAGGTTTACTATTGGTGGCTGTGATCTGTCCATAAGCTCAGTGTGAGGCAGAGGTCTGGGCCTCCTGGCTAGGCCCTGGATCCAAGGATCTCAGGGAAATGATATTGAAGCCCCCTAGCCAAATGAAGAGGGAAATTGGCCTTGGATCATATCATGGCAACATGGTTCAGAGTGATCCTAGAGTTGGTACTCCTGGGACATGTGATTAAACCACGTTTGCTAATTTTGAGGAAATTACTTACCCTCCCTAAGCTTCATCATAAGGAAAACATGAGCAATACTCTTATCAGTCAATCAATCAATGAAGATTGTTTTGAAGATCAAATGGTAATACATGCTAAGTGCTTGGCATGTGGCAAAGGCTCACAGGTTTAACTATTTTTATTGGCATTAACACATATTCATTTCACCTCTCTACCATTCCCCTTAAAAATGAAATTCATAAATATTTATATTCATAATCACTGACTCCCTCCAAAAGGGAAGAAAAAGTAAAGAAGAGAGATGAGAGAAAGAGATAGAAGAGAGATGAGAGAAAGAGATAGAAGAGACTGAAATACAGGAGAGAAGATGAAAAGATACAAAAAGGAGAAGAAGGAGGGAAAGGGAAAGAGACAGAGTCAAAAAAAACAGATGGCAAGGCTGAGAGCACATGTACTTTAAGACCAGAGATCATTTTCCAAGGAGCCGTCACATCTCTGGGGTTACCCAAAGCTCACTTGGCTCCTGGCAAACCTGAAGTTCTTGCCAATGGGAGAGGCTGAGTGGTGTGTGTTAGACAGCAAATGGATTTTGCCACCCAGGGTGTCTGTACCAACTTGGACAAGATCACATGGAGAAAAGAAAGGAGTGGGGCAGAGTGGGAAATATTTCTCAGAGTGAGGCTGAGTGGTTGGCTGGGAATGTCACCATGGGCCTGGCCTACTATTAAGTCTGCAAATAATCCATATAGCTGCCCCCTGCATTTGTAGCTCCTCCTGAAGGAAAAAGGGCAGCACAGCTAGATGTGCTTTTCCAGACTAAGTTTCTTCCAGGTGAACACTCCCCCTCTGCAGCTCTCTGGACCCTCTTCTCCACCTGGGACGTAGGACTGGTTGCTGGCACAGGTTGGGAAGGAAACTTCTTGCTAAGGATGAGTACGAGTAGAGTGGATGGAGGGTCATAACCTTGGTCCAAGCTTTATTCTCTGCCATAGAGGTGATTCCAGGGCTGGGGTTGCAGACTTCCATTGGTGCATTGGTGGAAGAATTAGGTAAAGACATGACTCAAAACCAGGTTGTGTGCAGAGGGAAAAATCTCTTTTCCAATTCATGAAGCCCAAGGAATTGGGGTGATAAAAGGTGCTCCCTTTGGTAGTAGGGGTCGTGAGAAATCTCTCTAGACACTAGCAGCTCCAGACCTCCCATCCTGACCAATATCACTAGCTACAATGCAGGCTCAACTGAGAAGGAATCTTCCTCCTTTAGAATTGTTTGGGATGATGTATTTCTTTCTTATAATTAAGAATAGAAAATTTATATAACAAGTTTATATTATTATTTTATATTTAGAAATCTGTTTAATTTTTGGTGTTTATGTTCTTACCATGTTTAAGAGAATTCAGTCTATTATAACTGCAGATCAATCTTGAAACTCCAATTTATAGTGAGTAGTTGATTGATTAATTTAGACATAAATTTAGGTTGAAATCTTTTTTGTATTGTGTTCAAATAATTACAAAAGCTTAAGAATTGCTATTTTAAGAGGTTAATTTATTAAATTTATAGGAATCATTTAAGTACTAGAGAAAATTTATCAGATCACAATTTTTTTCTATGAAATCAAATATATTAAATTTATTAAAGCAGTTCAGATTTGTTTTTAATAAGTTTTGTTTTGTTTTGTTTTTTCGAGACGGGGTCTTATACTGTCACCTGGGCTGGAGTGCAATGGTGAGATCTTGGCTCACTGCAACCTCCACTTCCTGGGTTCAAGTGATTCTCTTGCCTCAGCCTCCCTAGTAGGTGGGATTACAGGTACCCGCCAGCATGCCCAGCTAATTTTTTGTATTTTTAGTAGAGATGGGGTTTCACTACATTGGCCAGGCTGGTCTCAAACTCCTGACTTCGTGACCTGCCCACCTCAGCCTCCCAAAGTGTTGGGATTACAGGCATGAGTCACCACGCTGGGCCTTAAAATAAGTTTTTAATGGAGGCCAGACATTAATCAAAGTTCTTTAAAAACTCACTAGTTAAACTCACTAGTTAAACTCACTAGGTCCATATCAGAAATATAAGACTTATAGGTGATAAGTAAAAGATTAAAGGAGAACTATAGTTTTGGATGTAAAACCTTTATTAATAGAATACTTATTCAAAATTAATCATAAAATGACCTCTGATAATATTTCTGCTCATAAAATCCACCTAAAAAACTAAAGACATCACATTGGAAATACTTTTGATTAGGATCATTGTTGACCTATTGGCTTTCTGTTGTTGTGTAAAAAGTTACCTATATGACATTCAATCTTATAACACTTTGCTGCACATATGTAAATCAATTTTTTCGTGATTTCCATCTTTATCCTAGATATCAAGACTCTTAGAGGAGGAAACAATTTTTCACTTATTTTGGTAGTCACAGTAACTGGTACAGTATTGAGGAAATAATAGATAATTCGTGCTTTTTAACGAAGGAAGGAAACAAGAAGTGAATGAGAACTTCAATTCTCAGAACTTCAGTTTTCTTAATGAAGGTGATATTATCTATTATTCAGAGATAACATAGGACCAAGATTGCCATTAACTCTAGCTTTTGTTGCTGTATAGCTCCAGGGAAATGAGGATGTTAGGAAAACTGACTTTGACGGTGTGCACTGAAACGTTCAGAATGACAAAGTTGCAGACCTGTAACAGTGTGACAGTAGTCCCACCTCATGATGACAGAATGCAGCTGTGGTGGTCATAAGAATGTGGCTTGAAGATCAAACCTAAGCAAGCCTGTGTTCCTCAACCAACCGCTACACACACACACACACACACACGCACACACACACACACACACACGTACACACGTACACATATAACTCTTGAATCGTTCATGGTCCAAGTAAGAGAGTATAATAAAAGCAGAATTTAAGAAAGAAGCTATTTACGGAGACTTGGGCACAGTTTAAGAAAAGCACAACAAGGGATGGTGCAGGATCCTCCAGGCCAGTCACACCCATGAATCAAGAAGGAGCAAGAGACGGGAGTGATTACTGGAAAACAGAGGAAAAACAGTTTGATGGGAGTTGTCGTCTCTAATGGAGAAACACAGTAGTATACAACATTAAACATTCCAGTATCACTCTTTTTCCTCCCTCCCATCTCCTGTTGCTCCCATTGGTCAAATCCAACTGGAGGTCAGCCAGTATGAGATGACGGATAAAGTTCGTTGAGAGTGCATGCAGTCTGTTGTACAGGGTAGAAAAGAATGGGATGTGTATGTGGACGGCAAATGGCAGATATATCTCACATACCCCAAATAAACATGTAAAGTTTTACAGAGCATGAACAGAAGGCACAAAAAGAAGCAAAGAACAGGAATTTGTCCTAGGTTGCTGTTATCTCCACTTTACTTTCTCAGGTGTTTAACCTCAATTGTTTGATAACTTCTGTCCAAAGACTTTAATATGAAACTTTTGCAGTGAGGTAAAAAATACATTGATTTGGTCCCACTCTCTGGGTTAACCCTCTACCCTGTCAATTGACCCTCCCTCTCTAGGCTGACTCTACTTTTTAAGTCAACCCCCACTCTGGGATGACCCCACTATCTGGGTTAGTTCCCATCCTCTGACCAGTGACAGCTGCTTGGCACCACACACACTTCCAGTCCCAGAGCAGAGTTAGCTGTTCTGACCCTTGACTGAGAAAGGGCACAGCTCATTGTATCCGGAAGGTGAGGCCTTGGTCAAAAGCTCTCCCTAGAATGTTTCTAAGACCAGTCTCCTGGCTTCTCTAGTACTGCTCAACACTTCACTTGGGACAGTGTAGGAGGGAAAAGTTACCTGACCTGATAGATACCTGGCCTTTTCACCTACATGGGATGTCAGCAAGGCTAAAAATAAGTAGGCTTTCAAGGTGAGCTGGGAAGACACAGCTTGCTGAGACCTGAGTCCACATCAGGGTTGATGATATCAACATTGGCACCTCAGGTAGAACCTACAGCGCCACTCAGGCCTGCAGACAGTGGAGCTGGAGGCACCAGGTCTTCACGAATTAGTAATAAGAATGAGGTCAGTCCTCTCACATGGAGACTTCTCTGAGTAAATCTAATTGAGTTGGCCCTAAGAGGTGGGTGTCCTAGGAAAATATTCAGCATTTGCTGGGAGAGTTGTAGGTCCTATGGTGTTTTGCTGCATTGTTTGTCTCCTCTGGCCAGTTCCCCTGAACTCTGATGCAGACAACATCTCCTTTTTATAAAAGTCATGTCATTTTCCCTGCATGCCTGTCTTTCATTTAGGGTTGTGCTTTCAAACTGCAGAACATTAGAATCATCTAAGGAGCTTTTAAAGATCCCAATGAGTACAGCATGCTATAGACTATTTAAATCAGAATCTCTGGAAAGTGGGGTCCAGGCTTCAGAATTTTATAAAGTTCCCCAGGTGATTTCAATGTGTCCCCAATGTATCAGGCACTGACTTGGGACCTCTAACTTTGAAGTTTTTCAAGATCTTCCCTTTTTGTCCTAGTTCCCCTGCAGCTAAGTCCCCATTTTCTAAGCTTCTCTCTAAGTAATCTCCCCCCTGCTTCGTCTTTCCATCCCACATAGAGTTCAGGTCTAGGTTTATGCTCCTTCCACTCCTTCAGAATTTCAGAGCCGAAGGGACCTCAGAGTCCCATGGATGAGCCTACATCTTCACTGTGCAGGTGCAAAAGTGTAGGGAAGGAAGATCAGGATGTTAGGTATGGTAGGGCAGGGGCCGGAGCCACTCTCTGCTCTCACTGATTTGCAGAGCCTGAAAATCCCCCAGTGGTCACTGATCCGCTCTGGAGAAAGCAACATTCAGATTGATTCACTGTCTGGAAAGGTAAGCTGTGGTCAGATGATAGAGATCCTTGAAATCTGCATAATGATGTATTACAATTAAGACTGTAGACAATGGGAGCCACTGAAGATTTCAGAGCATCAGTGTGTCATGTCTGCTCTGACAGTGGTGGTTAGGGTGGAGAAAAGAAGAAAGACTCTTGGCAGTCAAACAAGTGAAGACAGAAAACCAAGCAAGAAGAGGCAAGCAATTCCGAAGGAGGTGAGAAGTGGAGGGGAAGATAGACATTAAGAGCACTGGTGGGGGGTACTTGGACCTCTCCTCCATCTCATCAACTGACTCACAACCAAGAGTCAAGTTTTCAAGGCTTGACAGCTAGAAGGACAATGTTGGCCCAAACACTATCAGCCTCAACAGACTGATAGGATGTTGAGGACGGAGAATATGAGCTTTTGCACAAACATGTGAGCCTTAAACTCTCTCTCTGGTGTTTCACTGAAGGCAGGGCCCCACTTCAAATTCCAGCAGAGAATTTTGCAGCTCGTAGCTGCCAGTTTGGGGGCACCTGCAGAGAGGCAGTGCATTGAGGTGGCTCCCTGGGTTTGAAACCTGACTTGGTATTTTTCTAGTTTAACAGAGATGTTAAGCATCCTTAATATCTCTGTGCCTAAGTTTTCTCACTTCTAAGATGGAAATAAAACTGATACCCACATCACAGGGTTGTGATAGATGAAATGCTTTGAAACATAAAAATACTCAGAAGCATTCATGAGGCACAATAAATACTTAATACATAGTCGCTATTCTATTATTTTACTGTTTATGGATAGCTCATTCCTCATTGCCTAGGTCATAGTTCATAGCAAAACATCACTGGACTGGGAGTCTGGAAATCTTGGTTCTAGTCTTTTTTTTCTGCCAATGACAAGTTCTCTGAACTTGATTAAATCATATTTAACTTCTGCAAGCCTCCATTTCTTTTTCTATAAAATAGGAATAAATTTAGTCTACTTTGTCATGTGAATGTGAAGACCAAATGTCTTCCCCACATCATCCCCCTGCTTCCAGCTGCATCTAGAGATGACAGACCAGAGGAGAACCACCTGGAGTGCTGTTCTCCCCCAGAGGGGCTGGACAGGAGCACACAGATTTATCCTTCAAAACTTCCATCACCTGCTTATCCATTCCACCTCCTGGTGCCCATCTTGGGATTTTTATTGAAGCTTTTTGCTTTTCTTTGGAAAATACCTGACATTTAACCAGAGCAATAGTTAGGAACCAACTTAAAGTCATGTCTGCCACACACTGGGGCTTTAAGACTCAAAGGACTACAATTACTATGGTGGAATTTTGTCCCAGGAGAAGGAGGAACTGCTGGTGTGGTGTTCTGGTCACCTGGAACTGATCAGAAGCTTGGACTCGAGTCTTGCCCATATCACTGACTTATTGCTATGATGTCAGTCAAGAATTGGTTGCATAGGACTCCTTAGAAAATGAGGGGGCTAAATTAGATTTCCTCTACATTCCATTCCAGGTCTTCTATGTGTGCCATGATTCTAAAACTCCAGTCAACTTGTTACAAAAATACAGGCATTTGGTATGAATTAAAAAGAAGAGCCATTCTAACAGAGTTGACCAAAGATGAAATGAGAAATTGTGAATTTCCCATATCTAGAAGGTTTTGAGTAGAGACTGAATGATTTTCTGTGGGTAGAATCCTGCAGAAAGAGAGGATGGCTAGGTTTCAGGGTACCTGCCAACTTAGGGATTAAGGGATTCTGTGCATTTTAGAGAATTGAGGGACCACTAAGGAATGTAATGAGAAATCTTAAGAAATGGAGCATCCCAGTCCTACTCAGATTTTGTCCTGCTGGGGACCACATACCATGTATCTTTGAAAGGACAGTTTTGATGAACAGACTCCCAAGAAGGTGAGCCTGCTTTCATTGGCCTTGAATGGACCTCACGGCAGGAGGGGAGTGGGTGGTGGAGGCCGGGCTTCACCTTGTCAGAGCAGAGTCCTCAGTGCCAAGAGGAGGCAGTCTTCCCCCACTTAGCCTGGGACGAGGAGCTCAGGACAGAAGGCATAGGCTGATGGGAGGAAAAATTGAGTCACTCTTTGATGTTATTTTCCTGGTTCATGGACCTCTGAGAACACTTTTTACTCATTAGCCTGTCTAGACATAAGAACTCACCATCTGGACTGGCCTTTTCCTCTTCTAATTTTCCTTGCTCTGTCACTTTTGCTGAAGATGGGGATGAGGTTGACAGCTGACACCAGCAAGTATGCTAGGACAGCATCGAAGCTGTCCTGTGGATCCCTGATTGGAGGCTGAGATGGATCCAGCATCCTATTTTTGAAGATTTCTGACTCTAGGCAGAGGGAGCCGTCAAGCTGAATAAAAATTGAAAATTTGGGAAGATGTGTGGTTCTGCTTTGAAGACTCTCTGACACATGCTCCACTTAACCACTAAAATGAGTAATCTGCTTGTGTTATAAATAGGATGGCTTGAATGTGTTGCAAGGCAGCACTGTGGGTGGCCCAGGGCAGGTGTCGCCTGTGAAGGGAACTGACTGATAGAGGGGACTTGGTCAACAAATTCCCAGAGTCTTTCTGGCCAGTGGATCCCCCATTACATGAACTCATCCAGTGCTGCTGCAGTGACTAAGCCCCTCCTTACCACTTATCCCCAGGGTCCTATGCAGCCCAGAACCCTGAGGGCCTTAGAGAACGAGCTCAAAGGGAGGACTTAGGAACCAAGAGTTCTGGCTACTTTGTGGTTGTGCAGTCATCAGCTTGGAAAAAAGACAGAGAAATGTAAAGGGGAAACCCTGGCCTCTCTATCTCACAAGGGTTAGTGGTTTGGAGGGGAAGAAGATTGGAGCTCTTTAACAGAGCCAGGTTCTACGCAAGTAGTTACTCACATATCTCTTTCTCCACCAATTTGGATCAACAAAAGAACTAAAACTGCCAAGCAGAAGCAGTGAGGTGCGGCTTGGACTTTCTGTACAGGCCAGCTGCTAAGAACTAAACTGGGGAAGGAGTAATAAGTATTCATTAAACACTCACATATATGATAGGCCCTTGAGGGCTAAAAAAAATCATGGAACCTGCCCTTAACTCTAATTTGGGTATTGAAGAGAAGATTGTCTTGCCTTATACTGAATAGATATTCAGTAATTGTTGAACTGACAAATATAATTTAATGGCGATTCAGCTGCAGTAAAGTCTGCATGGAGGAAGGGGGACCCTGAAACCCTCCCAATCTTAGAATTGGACAGCAAGTCAGGATATTACGTGCAAGTGTGAAACCACAGCTTTCAAAGACAATTCAAATGCTACAAGGTTAGGCATAAGGGAAAAGAACCAGGCTCTCCTAATCCTTAAATATTTACCTCCTTAATAGAGTAAGTTTAACTAGCAGTATGGAGCTCTGGATGGGGAGTTAGGAGAACTTTTCATTCATTCATTCATCCATCTGTCACATAATATAAAGCACATATCATATGCTTGGCTTAGCACTGAGAGTAGAGCAGTAAATAAGATAAACATAGTTTCTTGTCTTCAAGAAGCCGTTAGTCCAGGGAGGCAGTCAAACATTGAAAATTGATGTTTCAAATGTGATGAACATAATGATAGGGGAAATGCAAGGTGCCGTGAGTTAAATTTTTGATATAATCCAATTTTTATGAGCCAGAAACATATTCAAACAGAGCTTAAAAATTGTCATGTATGCATTGTGACTATAGTTTTGCAAATTAACTGTTAATAAACATATATGATTGACACATGTAAATGAGTGTTTTATCCAACAAAGACTCACTCTGGAAGCCCATGTTTATATTTTGATGATATTTTTCTCACTACTGGTATATATTTCTTCTTTCTATTTGCATTAAAAACTGTTCTTCTAACTATTTCTGCTGTTTATCCTTTGATGACAAGTCTGGCTTCTAGAGTTGCTACGAGTTGACCATGACTTTGTCTCTACCCTGCTTCATGAGCTTGGCAAGTTATGTGACCTCTCTGGCCCTTACTTTCCATAACTGCAGAATGTTCTCTGTGATTTGGTCCTGCTTAGACTGTTGTCAATCTGCTATCTTATTTTGGGGCCTCCAGCATGTGAACCTGCAGGCTGTTGTTTGGGAGGGGCTGTCTCAGTGGACAGTCGATGCCACTAACCTCTTCTAGAATAAAAGATCATGCAGGTGCCAAACACCTGCATTCACTAATAGAGGGAGTGGGTATTTTCCACCATTAGTGTTCAGATAATTACAGGTACAGACTTTATCATGTTTGGAGTTTGGCCAGTATTCTGTAAGTGATGCTTAGAGTGATTTCTCCCCACCAGTGCTGGGATCCTCCCTAGACACACAAAACAGGTAAGACAACTACCATTTGTGATTATCTTGGCCCTAGAGCCATGCCATTCCTCACCAGGCCCCTGAGAAAATGCAGACTGAGATTCACTTTGCTGAGGTTCCTAGGATCCCTGGGCCACAATGGGAAATGAGGTGCTGAGAAGCTCTGGGACCAGCTGGGTGTGCCTTCTCCATGATCAGGCAACACTGTGGCCATTGCGTTGATCAGGTCAGTCACAGAGGGCCTTAGAATGAATGTCCAAGTTGGTGGCTAGAGTAATCCATCTGCTTTCATCTCCTCATGTGCAGGTGAGGAAATTGAGCTTAAGAGATGAGTTTGAGATCACACAACTTATCAGCAGCTGGCAGTGTCAGATCCACGTTCTCTTGAATCAGTGTTCCTCGTGATTTTCTCTCCACCACAGCACTAATTTCAGGCTGAGGTTCCTCAGGCCCTCAGCCTGAAATTAGTCCCAAATGCATTCAATGCAGTAGCCTAAAGGATGAATATTTATTGTTTACTTCTGAGATAGATGGCCTCCTAGTTAATTTGTTGGCTCAATGATGTCACCAAGAACACAGGCTCATTGATTTAGGTTCCCCAACTTGACACATGTATTTGCAGAATGCATGTTGTATAATTGCACATCATGTCTTCAAAGGTTGGAAATAAAAAGTGGTACCAAACAGGAAATTTTCCTTCTTCTGCTTCTCTTTTCTTTTGCAAGGGAGTAATTTTTTTTTTTTTTTTTTGAGGTGGAGTCTCGCTCTGTTCCCCAGGCTGGAGTGCAGTGGCACAATCTCAGCTCACTGCAAGCTCCGCCTCCTGGGTTCACGCCATTCTCCTGCCTCAGCTTCCCAAGTAGCTGAGACTACAGGCACCTCCCACCATGCCTGGCTAATTTTTTGTATTTTTAGTAGAGACGGGGTTTCACCATGTTAGCCAGGATGGTCTCGATCTCCTGACCTCGTGATCCGCCTGCCTCGGCCTCCCGAACTGCTGGGATTACAGGCATGAGACACCGTGCCCGGCCGGGAATAATTTTTTTACAAAGCTCTTCAATAGACTTCCCTAATGGCCAGAACTGAGTTCCATAGATACCTCAACTTCAAGGGAAGCTAGAAACTGTGAGTTGTACATTTCAGTCTCTATTGTATGACGTGGGCAGAGGAAGAGGTGATGTAAATAGCTAAAGCATGGCCAAACGACAGTATCTGCCACAGCTGTTGAGCTCCCTCTGGATGTGTTAGTCCACAGGAGAATTAGGACCTGGGTTAGGTATCAACAATAACAGTAGCTTCATCAGTAGTCTGGGCTCTTAATTCCCACGTTTCTCCTTGGAATTTGCTCCATCAGGAATTAATGACTTAAAATATCTGCTTACATTGTCACCTCAGCCACTAGATTGTGAGTTCCTTTAGGAAAGGACTATGATTTATTTAACACCAGTGCCTGACTCATGGAAGACATTTTTTTTAATGTGAGAAGGAATTGCTAATTTAGTGACAAATTTTTATTAGTTGGATGGATTAGCTAATTAATTAATGCAGCATTCAATTTACAGATGCACAATATTACAAAAACAAAACCTGATTCTTAGGAGTGACAAATCTGGAAAAGTAACAAAAAGGCATCTTAAAAAAATACATGGATATGCTTACCAGTTTCAGAGGTATAATTATTTAAAGTTATTTTAGAAAGAAACTCTTCCCTTCCTGTGCCCATATTTTTGACTTGGCATCCAAGAAAGGGAAATTATGCCCATCCTTTTACCATAGATTCATATAAAAATACTGTACATGATTATAGTGATGTATGATTTCCTAAAGGAATGTGCAACATTTTATTTGATCTATACAACAAACTGGTGATGTAAGCAAGGAGAGATTAGAGGATCACATTTCCTGTTATGGGACAAAAATTAATAATATAGGAATAAATAATTTAGAAATGCTTATAGACTTATTCCTTTTCCAACCTCACCAAAAAGAATCCTGTAAATGCTAGTCCAATTTTCACCTCCTATGGTCTTCCAAGAGGAAAGATTCTTTTTGATGATAGAAGAGATAAATCTACGTATAACAGTACTGGAGGGTAGGGAGGGAGGACGGAAGTGGCAGAAAACTGTATGAGTAAGGAGTGAAAGAGGAAGCCTTTTATTTTCTCCCTGGAGATCAGAACCAGAGCAGCTACGATAAGAAAGTAGGTTGGAGACGCAAGAGAATTTGCATAAGTGTTTCTGAGAACCATATATTTTCATCCCCTTTAGTGTCTTCAGAGCGTCATGAATAATAAATAGAATTCCATCTTTGTTACTTTCAGTTTGGGGACATTGCTGCTTAAATCTGAAACTGATCTGAGACTGAAGCACATGGGTCTCTGAGTTTATTAGGGTTACACATAGACAATGAAACACATGGTCAGAGAGGTTAAGAGAATGATCTATTAATAGTAGAACCTAACTACTGCTTAAAGCCCTATGCCGTGCCTTATCCTTCCACTTCACCCTACAAAACTAAAGTGTATGCATTTGTTTCAGTTGTTGTTGCTTGCTTGTTTGCTTTTCTGTTTTGAGCTTTTCTTTTGTGGAGGGTAAGAAAGGTAAGCTTGTGTGCTCTTCCCAGTTCATGGAAGCTCGTCAAGTTTTCAGTTTGCATTATCAAGCAAATGCTTTGCAGGATCAGGAGTTTTTAAATTTCTTTATATTTTTTATTTTCCTTATTTTTGGCACCTTATCCAAGACCTGTGAGTCCCTCTGGGCTGTGTGTCTGAGAAGTGATAATTGAATTTCTCAGGGTGCAAGTCGCTGGGAAGCTGAGTTTGTGGCATGTTAGCTTGGTATCTCTCTTTATTTCTGAGCACCCCCACCCTCTCTCAGGCCAAGTCACAGCTGAATGCTTCACATTAAAATGCACAAAAACATGAATCCGTAGGGCAATACACCAATGGAATCTTTAGGATTCAGACTCATAATAGTTCATCTCTTGCTTGGTCTGCCCTGAGGTTCTGAGTGAGATTATCCTGCTTGCTCACACCTTATTAATTTTGATTTATCTAAGGGAGAGATGTAGAAATGTCCTCACCTATGTTTGTGCTTCAGGTAAGTCAAAGATGTTTGTTTCTATCTACTTAAGAGAGTAAACAACTGAGACTTGGTATAGTCAGGCATAGGCTTTGGTGGAGAGATTTGGATGCTTAGGCTCCTATTTGACAGAAAGCAAGGCCTGGAGCTGAGAACCCCAAACAGGTAATCCTCGGGAAGGTATGTCTGGGTGTCACGGTAGTCAGCTGAGAATGTAAAGTGCTGCCTAATGCTAAGGGTATGGGATAGACTGTTGCCTACTTGACCCTCTCTGCAGTGTCTACAGTGAGTTTTGTTTGTTTGTTTTTTAATGTAAGTGGTTGGGAAGAGGAGATCGATGGGAAAGTTACAAAAGAAACAGGAATTTCCAAAGAATCTGAGAACTTAGAGAGGTGAGAGAAGAGAGAAAGGAAAAGCACTGCCCAGAGAGGAGAGGCCAAGTTGGAGCATCCAGAAAGGCCTGCCAGGTTCCCCTGTGACAGCCCTGCTCTGACAGGGTGAGGGCCTGGGACAGGAGGAGATAGAAGGAAGGGAGAATGGAAGGGAGGAAATGCAAGGGTTCGAGCCTCCTCCACAGATAGGAAAAATTTAGACCAGGGATGCTGATGTCACTTACTATGATTTATTGTCATTGTGTGGGTGTTCACACAGGGTGTATTCTCCCAGGTCCATGTGATCTGGACTCTAATCTGAGGGATGATCTGACAACAACAACAACAGCTGCAAGAATGTAGAAGGAACCCCAGAAGCTGAGGGAGTTGAACACCTGCTCTAATGGAGGCAGAACATGGGAAAGTAGATTGAAAATTACCAAAAAGAAAAAATTTACCTTTAGTTTCACAAATCCCCTGGGCTGCATGGGGCCATGATCTGCATCTGGGGGTAAAATATCAGACATGATTATGTTTTGTTTTCCTTCTAATTGAAAGACTAGAATATAAAACGGAAATGAATGGTGAGAGGCTGGCATATCCAGAAAACAGAGAATAGATCTTCACAGATATACTGAAAATCCATGGGGAGAGATGTGGCTTGATGGTGGAGACAGGTGAAGCCATGAAGGGCTGACAAGTCATGACAAGAGTGATGTGTTTTACCCTGTAAGTCATAGGGACTCACTGATGACTTTTGAGCAGGGGAGAAACGTGATCAGGTTTGGGTTTGAGAACAATCATTCTGGTTTCAGGGTGGCAAGTGCAGCAGAGGATGGCAGGAGGGCATGGAAAAAGGGATACATCTCCATTCCATAACATTGAACACTGAACTGTCCTCAAGTTCTAGGACTGCAGTGCCTCTGGTCCTTCCCCAGTGGCCAGACTTCCTAAATGGTCAGAACTGAGCTCCATAGACAGGTCTTTTTTGCGGCTAACGTCCAACCTCTTTCTGACTTAGATGGATCCCTCAGAAATGGGAGCAAAAGCTCTTCTAAGTTCCTTGTACATACATATCAGGCATGAAGGTGGGATATTCTCAGAATCCCAGGAGGGAATAGTGATTGAGGAAACAAGGGCTCCAGGAAAAACATGCCTGGGATTTTATGGAAGAGTTCTGGATTCTGGAAGAAACTGGAAAAGAAGGAAGTGATCTGTCACTGGGGAAAAAAAATCAACATTTCTGGTTCTACCTTCTTAAATATAAAAGATTTTATCTCATCATAAAGGTCACAGTGACCTGGAAAATGAGGACTTCCATCACATTTGTACAGCTTCCCAGGTTTTACAGCTTATTTTCACAAGTGTACTTTATTCCATCCTCATAACTTCCTTGTGTGTTTGGTCAGCTAGATAAACTCTCAAAAGCCTCAGTGTCCTTGTTTGTTCAAAAATGGGATTAGTATGTGGCCTGCTCACAGTCAGATGGCTAATCAGCCCAGAGCCAGAAGCTGCTTGCAGGCTAATGGCCAAGCCTATCTCTCAGCACTGCCTCTGCAGCAGGCAAGGCTTGGCCATGTGTGGCGGTGTGGCTGTGTGGCCGTGTGGCCGTGTGGCCGTGTGGCCGTGCGGCTGTATGGCCGTGTGGTTGTGTGGCCGTGTGGTTGTGTGGCTGTGCGGCTGTGTGGCTGTGTGGCTGTGTGCTTGCTTGCATGTGAGTTTGCAAGTGATGAAGGGGAAGCGGGTAGCTGTTAGGGGCTGAATTGTGTTGTCTCCTAAAAATATGTTCAAGTTCTAATCCCCGGTAACTGTGAGTGTGACATTATTTGAAAATAGGGTCTTTGCAAATAAAATCAAGTAAAGATGAAATCATTAGGGTGGGCCCTAATCCAACATTACTGATGGCCTTCTAAGAAGACAGAACCGTATATAGTCATCCCTTAGTATCCACAAAAATTGATCCCAGGACCCCTGTGGATACCAAAATTTCCAGATGTTCAAGTCCCTTATATAAAATGGAATAGTATTTACATTAACTTACACATGTCCTCCTGTATGCTTTAAATCATCTCTAGATTACTTTTAATACCTAATACAATGTAAATGCTATATAAGTTGTTGTTATACTGTATTATTTAGAGAATAATGACAAGAAAAAAGTCTGTACATGTTCATTACAGATGCAACAATGTTGTTTTTCTGAATATTTTTTCCAAGGTTGGTTGAAACCATAGATCTGGAACCCAAGGATATGGAGGGTTGACAGAGTTCATATCCAAAATAGATAAGAAACTCATACAATTCAACAGGAAATAAATAACCTGCTTAAAAAATAGGCAAAAAGGTACTTACAAAGACATAGATATTTTTCCAAAAAAGACATACAGATGGCCAATAGGTATAGAAAAGATGTTCAACATCCCTAATCATCATGGAAATGCAAATCAAAACCACAATGAGATATCACCTCACACCTGTTAGAATAGCTGTCATCAGAAGGACAAAAGACAACAAGTGTTGGTGAGGATGTGGAGAAAAGGGGATACTTATACACGGTTGGTGGGAATGGAGCTTGATATAGCCATTATAGAAAAGAGTATGGAGGTTCCATAAAAATAGAGCTACCATATGATCCAGCAACTTCATTTCTGGGTATATATCTGAAGGAAATTAAATCAGTTTTTAAGGAGATATCTGCCCTCCCAAGTTCATTGTATTGTTATTTACAATAGCCAAATTATGAACACAGCCTATGTCTGTTGGTAGACAAATACAATAAATTGTGGTATATATATGCCACAATGTCTTTATTCATATATATAGGAAAATTATTCAGCCTTAAAAAGGAAGGAAATCCTACCATTAGTGACAACCTGGAGGACATTATGCCAAGTAAAATAAGCCATGGACAGAAAGAAAAACACTACATGATCTGACTTATATGTGGAATCTAAAAGAGTTAAATTTATAGAAGCAGAGAGTAGAATGGTGGTTACCAGGGGTGGAGGCATAGGGGAATTGGGTAGAGGTTGGTGAAAGAATACAAAGTTTCACTTACGCAGGATGTGTAAATTCTGGAGAGCTAATGTACAGTGTGGGGACTAGAGTGAATAATAATGTATTGCAGTGGTCCCAATGTTTTTGACACCGGGGACTGGTTCTGTGGAAGACAACTTTTCCATGGACCAGGATGGGGGGATGGTTTCAGGATAATTCAAGCACATTACATTTATTGTGTACTTTATTTCTATTCTTATTTCATTGTAATATACAATGAAATAATTATACAACTCACCATAATGTAGAATCAGTGGGAGCCCTGAGCTTGTTTTCCTGCAACTAGATAGTCCCATCTGGAGGTGACAAGAGACAGTGACAGATCATCAGGCATTAGATTCTCATGAGGAGTGTGCAACCTAGATCCCTCAAATGTGTAGTTCACAATAGGGTTTGTGCTCCTGTGAGAATCTGATGCCACCACTGATCTTACAGGAGGTGAAGCTCAGGCGGTAATGTGAGTGATCGGGAGCTGCTGTAAATACAGATGAAGCTTTGCTCTTGCCTACCCGCCACCCACTTCATTACCACGAGAGCTAGGAAGAAGTAAGGGAGGAGCCTCTGCAATGCGGCCCAGGTCCTAACAGGCCACAGACCCGTACTGGTCCATGGTCCAGGGATTGGGGATCCCTGCTGTATCATATACTTGACATTTGCTAAGAGAGTAGATCTTGTGTTCTTAACACACACACACACACCCACACCCACACACACACACACATGGTACCTATGGGAAGACATGGATATGTTACTTAGCCTGATTGTAGTATTCAGTTGTACATCTTAGATATATACAATTATGATTTAAGAAAGAAAAAGGAAACAGAGACACACAGGAAGAATGTCATGTGATAATGACAGCGAGTGTCATCTGCAAACCAAGGAACTCCATGCAGCTGCAAGTCAAGGAACACCAGGGCTCCACAGCCACCTCCAGGGCTAGGAAGAAGTAGGGAAGGAGTCTCAGAGGGAACATGGCTCTGCTGACACCTTGATTTCAGACTTCATGCCTCCAAAACTGGGAGAATAAACTTTTGTTGTTTTAAGTCACCTAATTGGTGTCACTGTGTTGCAGCAGCCACAGGAAATTAAGTGCACTTGGACCCATGGAAGTCGCTGCTGTGCTCTCCAGCTATCAGCTCATGAAGGCAGGACTTACAAAGAAACTCCTCTGCCCATCAAAGTGCATGTCAGAGCGTCATTGAATCTTAGGGGGACGAGTTAGCAAACAAAAACCTGCCTTCCTAACCAGGCAAAATGATAAAAGTTGATTTTATTCCTTACATCTCCTTTCGGGTTTGGTGTTATCTTTCAACACTGATATGCCAAAAGGTTCTATGGGGCATGAGAGAGGTGGGGATAGTCAAGTGACTAAACCATTAGCAATGTGCCCACATTTCCTGAAAGACTGTGGGAGGACACAATATATGAAGTACCTTACCACTTATGCACGTCATTCTAGTCAGAATACTAATTTGTTAACTGATTGATTTCTTGCCATATTATATAAAAAGTTAGGGTCAAAATTATCAGACAGCTCTACTCTTATGCTAATGGAAAAGGAATACTTTAGACATAGATGTTGTGAGCAAAGTGAAATAACACACCAGGGCAATTATGTGGAGATCTTGAGGCAAGGAGCACTCCTACGTTCTGATACAGAAAGAAAAGGGAAGCTCTGTCTGCTCTGAAAATACCCAATCTGGAAAGCTATGGATTCAATTATTTCCTTTATGATCCCCCAACAGAAGATAGATTTTCAGAGGTCCTACCTGGATACCTGGAGATGGGATGGTGGGTCTTGCTGAGCACCTGTAAGGTCTGGTAAGGATGACATAATTCAGGACTGGGCTGTTTTGGGCTTTCATTCAGTGAACCTGAATCCCATACTTCAAACCATTAGGAAGAGTCCTATGCCTCCCCAGATAACTATTCAACTAGATTATGGGTCAGTTGACTTCAGCTTAATGGATTTAGTGGAGAGTAGAAGTTATCTGCCCTCACTCTTCTCATAGAAGTCATGCAATCTGGGGTTTCTCTAACTTGCTGGGGTGAAGAAAAGAAGGGGAAGAGGAGGTCAAAAGGGGGGTTGTTGAAGAGAAGAGGTACAGAAGAAAGAGATAAGGAAGTAAAAACCAGTCACATTTAAATTCTATCCAGAGAGAGCATGCATTTATGAGCATATGTGTGTCACATAAGCACGTATTCTAAGGCAAACCTAACAGGGAGAAGATTCTCAATGTAAGCACAGAACTTTCATCTGTGGTTGACCTCCTAGTGCCCCAAGTTACACGAGACCCTAGGGACAAGGGGGGCTTTGCTCCCTCAGGAAAAAAAGCCATTCTCTCATTCTGTGTCAAGACCCTGGAGGCTCTTTGACGTCAGAACTGCTCACCCCACCTCCCTTTGGCCTTTGGTGGATGCTGCTCCCAGACCCCCTTGGAAGTCCCATCCTTCACAGAGACGTTTTTACTGCTCTTATCTTCCCACAAACTACCCCTCTCCCAGACCCTAGGAAATCAAAGTGCTAGGAATGACATGGTGCCTTTGTGGAGAAATGAAGACGGTTTTGTCCCCGCAGGCTCCCAGAAGCCTGCAGTGATTGAGGGAGTTTGCGCGTGGCAAAGAGCTAGGGAGGAGCAGGGCCTTCAGCCAGTCCCATGGCCAACAAGAAGGTACCAGGGCAGCCCCTGCCCACATGGGGAAGGACAAAGACCCTCATCACAGAATTCTCATTCACTGTCTGGTTCACTGTTGGGTCAGTGTTGCCAGATCCCAGTTTTCTCCATGAGGTAGGTCTATTTCCCAAGCCATAGAAATGTTGAGGGAAGGAGATTCTATTGAGAAAGTGTGCTAGAAACTCAGAATTTGAAAATTTGAAGGAAATGGAAAGTTCATACAAAAAGACCCTTTGCTTCTCTCCCTTCCCCCAACAAATGGACTCCTCCTGCAAAACTCTTTTTCTATCACTGACGTCCACATGCCTCCAGTTATCCAGGCTCATAAAACATTCTCTGTTTCCTCCCTTAACCCTGCCTGTTCCAAATCCTTTGAATGTACCTTGGAAATGCCTCTCCAACTCATGCTTTTACTTAGCAGCTGTAAGTCTCAGTTTCCAAACTTGAAAATAATAATAATAGACCTACTTCACAGGATTGTTATAATGATTAAATGTGCTGATGAAAGTAAAACCCTTAGTGCAATGGTTAGCACATAGTAAGAGCTAAGTTAAAATGACCTATATCATTATTTTTATTATTATCCCCTTTGCCAGCCTTCTCTCCAAGTCCTCATCACTTCAAGCCAGGATCCTTGCAATATTCTTCTACTGGTGTTTCTGTCTGCAGTCACTCTTCTGTCCTGTAAATGAAGCCTGCATACTCCTGACATATTAATAGTCCTCAAATACAATTTTTGCCATAGTATCCCTTTGCTTGAGCTTCCAATGATTCCAAATTGCCAGTTATACTGAGTCAATGTTCCTCAGACTAGTATCCCAGGCTCTCCTTTTCTAATACTACAACCCAACATAGAACTTCAACTCCAGCATTGTTGGTATGTCTCTGGCTTCAGCAAAGCTGAGGGAGCTTATGCCGCCTTGTCCATCCTGTATCAAGCCTTTTTCTTTTTTCTTTTTATTTTTTTGAGATGGAGTCTCGCTCTGTCACCCAGGCTGGAGTCACTGGCATGATCTCAGCTCACTGCAACCTCCGCCTCCCGGATTCAAGCAATTCTCCTACCTCAGCCTCACGAGTAGCTGGGACTACAGGCATACACCACTACGTCCAGCTAATTTTTGTATTTTTGCTAGAGACGGGGTTTCACCATGTTGGCCAGTCTGGCCTCAAACTCCTGACTTCGGATGATCCACCAGCCTCGGCCTCCCAAAGTGGCATGAGCCACTGCACCAGGCCCAGCCTTTCTTACTACTGAGATAATGCTACCTCTTTCTTTTCTCCACTCCCAATCCATTTGACCCATCCCAGCTGCAGTCCTAGAGCCTCGACTCTATCTTTTTCACCTTCTGATGGTCAGTGGGGGTATTACAGTACAGATAAAACAGCATGCTGCCCTGACCAGAGTAATGGGATTTTACAAATGGAGCAGGTGGTGTCTGAGAGGGAGACTGTATACTTTATTCTTGGAGACTGATTAGTTCATCCTGATTCGATCTCACTTTCGTCTCTCTTATTATCTGCATTAGTAAAATTCCAGATCTTGAGTTTCAGTGTGTTTAGTATGAAAAAAAAGAAATCCACTGGATCTCAAATGGGAGATGTGAAGTGGAAAATTTTTTGATGTTTTTCTTCCTATGAAGATTTTTTTGTTTGATTAGAGAGGAAAAAAAAAACATGGGAGAGGACTATAAATCCATGAGAAATGTTCCCAACTCTAAGTGAGGAAATATTTCAGTAGGGTCTACAATTTGGGGTCATCTATGTGGAAGGGAAATGTTGGAGCATAGGAAGAGATATTCCAATCTTCTTTCTTTGTCATGTATATCTTTGGTCACACATTTGTAAACAATCTAGGAAAAAAGAAAGTTGGGTTTTTTTTTCTAATTCCATCATCAAGGCATACTTATCAAATGACTATCCCAATATAATTTATACCACTGAGAGTTTGAATTTCTTTCTTTCCCTACCACCTTATCTTGGTTGGTCCACTTGAAAAAGAATGAAAGAAATAATCTCTAGAGTGACACCTTAATTACACACACCTAAAATGAACAGGTGTTTGCCATGTATGGGAAAGTGAGTGAGACTAGACTTGTACATACACAGAACAATAGATCTCGAGCAAAGCAGTAAGCAAGTATCATGAACTGTCACCTGGAGATACTTACACTAAACACAAGTAATCACTTCCTATCTCTATCACTGTCTCTGTGGTCTGGAAACACAGAGTACTTTTACAACTGAGATGATATGGGTTCCGGCAGTAGAGGCAGGAGAGCGGATGCAATGTCCCCTCTAGATCCCTTTCACCATGGGTATTCAGATCCTAGAGGACTAATCTGTCTACAGCAGAACATATTTACAGCCTGCTTTCTTTTTCCTCCCTTTCTGTCTCCACCCAATTTCTATTCCCAAGGGATAGAGGCTTTGATAGAGGATAGCAACCCAAGATGATGCAGTGCATTTGTTTTGGCCTCCACTCAAGTCTGTGTCTGTTATTAGAGGGTGGTGCTGGGTCTGGCCTTCCCACTGGCTTAGTCCCAGGATCAGGACCCATTCTTCCAGGACCATGACTCACCTCTGTGTTAGAGGGCTTCTTGAAATCATGGGTTGAGGTTGGGTACCCCGGCCCTTGGGGCCCCAGTGATGCTCCAGGTTGCCCACTCAGAGCCAGAAGGGGTGTGGGCTCTCTGCCTCCACCCTTCTTTATGTCTGCGTGTCACACATCCAAATCCCTTTGTGTCTCTCTATCTTCCTACTACTGTGCAAATTTATATATATTTCTAGGCAAGGGGAGGAAACTCAATTACATGATAGTATATCAATTAAATGCAATAAAAACTTTTTACAAACACTGTGCTTGGAGATGGGGTGGAGTTTGTGGACAAATATGAGAATCACTTAAAAATTTTATAATAAATTGTCTATTTTAGAGATAATTGAAAATACAGAAGAATAAAAAGCCATAAAAATCCTAGCAAAAACAAAACAAGACTATAATTCCATTCCAGAAATACATATTACTAATATTTTGAACCTATCTTTTCAGATGTATTCTACTCATGTGCACATTTTAAAGGTATATAACAATAGAATCTGACTTTTTTGATAATCTGTTCTTAATTATTTCTGCCCTTAACAATATAGAATGAGTAAATATTAAACTTCTACAGTTCTAAACTTAGACATGCTTGCCCTGTATTCTGCACTGTTCAGTGTAGTAGCCAATAGCCATATGTGGCTATCTAAAGTTAAATTAATGAAAATTTAAATAAAATTTTAAAATTTAATTCTTCAGACTAAATTTTAGACTTAAAACTAGACACTAGACATGTGGCTAGTGTCTACAGTACAGATAAAGAATATTTTCAGCATCACAGAAAGTACTATTGGACAGTTCTGTTCTAGGAAGATACGTTTTTATAAGAACTATCTTGAAGTTGAAGGTCTTAGTCGCACCTATATGCCATATTTACACTTAATTTATAATTACTGATGGAGAAGAAACTGCCTGATCTAATTTCTAAATATTCACAACATTTATTTATTTATTTTTTTACAAATGTCCACAAGACCTAATGGGACTGGAATACAAAGATAAAAATGTGTGTTGCCTGCCTTCCAAGCCCCTAAGTCTAGGTACTATTTAAATAAATAAATAAATATATATATATTTTTTAATTGACACACTGTAATCATGCATTTTTATGGGGTACAATTTGTAATTTGTGTTTTGTACTAGGTGTTTTGAAGCACTGTTGACTAACTCATTACTTGGAAGTCACCTTTCTTTACCATGTTCCAACAGACAGCCCTTGCTGCCTTGTCCTTAGGCTCTCAGTGCCTTTTAACTGAGAGCTGCAAACTCCAGTGGCTACAGGGAACAGGTAAACCATGTAAAGTAACGGAGCCACCTGCGTTAATTCAGAAAGGAGTAGAACAGGGACCATGGTGAGCTGGGAGCACCCATGGAGAGAGAGACCACAGTGGTGTTTGCTCTGGGAGAGGGAAGATTCTGCTCTGCCTTATCTTCTGATTTTTCAAAAAGAAGCCAGAACTCCACAGTTTGCTGTGCTGTGAATTCTTCCTATTATTAATCGTTAAAAACAAACTATAGTTGTTTTTGTTTGTTTGTTTTACAAAAGAGGGGTTAACCATAGCAGCAAATTCAGCTCAGTCTATGAGCCACCAGTTTGCCATCTCCATTATAACTCCATGTCCTTCCAACCTATCCGTTAGCAAGCCCTGGACCAGTAGGTTTTTTCCAGTGTCTCCAAACCTAATCCTTTTTACAAGTAGTTTTTGCCTCTCAAGCTTCAGCTGCTTTCTTTTTTTTTTTTTTTTTTTTTTTAGATGGAGTTTTGCTCTTCTTGCCCAGGCCAGAGTGCAATGATGCCATCTCAGCTCACTGCAACCTCCACCTGCCGGGTTCAAGCGATTCTCCTGCCTCAGCCTCCTGAGTAGTTGAGATTACAGGCATGCACCACCACGCCTAGCTAATTTTTGAATTTTCAGTAGTGACGGGGTTTCTCCATGTTGGTCAGGCTGGTCTCAAACTCCCGACCTCAGATGATCTGCCTGCCTCGGCTTCCCAAAGTGCTGGGATTACAGGCTTGAGCCACTGCACCCAGTCTCTTTTCTTACTTCTCTCTACACATGCCAGTCAGCCACCCTGATTTTTAAGAACAATTATAACTTGGTTTTTTATGTCTTAGCAGATGAAAATTTCAAGTTAGGTTGATATGGTTTGCCTCCGTGTCCTCATCGAAATCTCCTGTTGAATTGTAATCCCCAGTGTTGGGGAAAGCACCTGGTGCGAGGTAATGGAATCAAGGAGGCAGATTTCCCCCTTGCTGTTCTCCTGAAAGTGAATGAGTTCTCATGAGATCTGGTTGTTTGAAAGTGTGTAGCACTTCCCCTTTCTTTCTCTCTCTCCTGCTCCACCATGGTAAGATGTGTCTGCTTCCCCTTCACTTTCTGCCATGATTGTAAGTCTCCTGAGGCCTCCCCAGCCATGCTTCATGTACAGCCTGCAGAACTGTGAGTCAAGTAAGCCTCTTTTCTTCATAAATTACCCAGTGTTGGGTAATTCTTTATAGCAATGTGAAAACAGACTAATACATAGGCTTTCCTCCTCCTTTTCTACTACCCCTTTGCTTTTCTTTGAGGTTTTGTTTTTTCATATTGAATGACCAAAATCATGTCCCTAGGATGGAGAAAAAATCTAATGAATTAATTCACAGACTGTCAATATCTGACAACATCCAAACTACCAGTTCTTTAAGTCAATAAAATCTGTTTAATTTTCATAGACTGGTGATGACTAGCTCTGCCGTAGGGAAAATTTGGGTTCTTGATTTTTCTCACAAAGTTTTTATTCAAGGTTCCAGAAAGTGGAATTGGCTGTGAGAAAGGTCCTCAGGTACTCATTGTAAACACATTTCTGCCTCCTATCCCCTGCCCTCACCTCTTCTGCCAAAATATTCCCTGTTCAAGGGGTATACTGGATGGTTTTATCTTCACCATTATGATTATTAAAAGCTAATATAAACAGAATACATCTATGTGGTAGATATCATGTCAAGAATTTTACATACACTATACTCATTGGTTCATCACCAAATGAGACTTTGTACTCCATTATCAGCTCCATTTATAATAAGAACAGTTCTACCTCTTGTCTTAGTTCCTTTGGGTTGCTTTAGCAAAATACTACACGCTGGGTGGCTCATAAACAACAGAAATTTATTTCTCACTGTTCTAGAGGCTGGAATTCTGAGGTCATGATGCCAGTATGGTCAGATTCTGGTGAGGGCTCTCTTCCTGGCATGCAGAAAACCACCTTCTTACTGTGTCCTCATATGACAGGGAAAAAGGGTGAGAGAACTCTTCAGGGTCTCTTATAAGGAAACTCATCCCATTCATAAGGGCTCTATCCTCAGGACCTGACCTAATCACCTCTTAAATTCCCCTCCTTTTAATACCGTCACCTTGGGGGTTAGGATTTCAACAAAGGAATTTTAGAGGGACACAATTATTCAGCCCATAACACCTTGTTTTGATGCTTACAGTAACACAGGGAAACTCAGTTCAAGTTTAAGAGACCTTGAAAGTTGACATCATCCATCCCTCAGCTTCCAGGCAGAATGAAATCCTCATTACAGAACTGTAAAGGGGGAAAAGAACTTATGTTTAAAATTCATTAAAAAATACTCTCTAATAAATGATCCTCAGCCTCCTTCAGTGAGTCATTTTGGTATATAATAATCATCACAATCAGGAATTCTTTTATTCAATGTACAGCCCACAAATCATAAGACTTCCCTGGAAATTTTACTGCAATTTCATCTGACACCTAATTTTTTCCAACTGGGGTTTTAAAATAGGTTATTTATTTACCCTTAGACCCTCCTTTTGTGGTACCCATACCTCTCTTGAACACTTTAGATTATCATTTGAAATGAGAAGTAGTATATGTGCATATATTCATGTACATGTGGTTCAGACAGACATTGAAACAAAAGCAAAATAAAATATCTGCCTATTGTCTTTTATAAGCCAGTATTGTTATTCACGGCTGGGGTTTGAATCTTGCTTAATTATTTGCAATTGCCAGACCATGTCCTAAGTAGTTGGAGTAAAGAATACCAAGGGCTCTTTTCCTGTAGACAGGATCAGCAGCTTGGTATGTCAAGCCCTAAAGCATCCTGCCTTCACACAGCTCTTTACTAAGTCATCTGTCTTCACATCCTCACCTTTATAATGGGCTGCTTACTTAATAGCTGCTGGGCATGAATAGCAATCATAAAACATAAAGTGCTGTACAAGTATTGATTAGTAATTAATTTCTCATTTTATTCATCAAAGCTACTTAATTGAGAAACTTTTTCCCCACTTGTCTAAGCTTACACACCCAGAAAATGAGGGAAGCGTGTGCGTGTGTGTGTGCGTGTGTGTGTGTGTGTGAGAGATCTAAGTGTGTATATGGCAGTAGGGGCTGGATTTGGGGCCTCTGGTTTTTTTCTCTCTTTCATCCACTCACCTGATGGCCGTCTATCTCTATGAGTCATGCAAATGGCTTTGGGCCAGTGATGTCAAGGACATCAATAACATTGTTATAAGAAGGACTGATGACTCTGCATACTTGCAACTGTCTAGTTGGTTCATCTAGAAACCAAAAGACTGGGTCCCAAATAACAACAGTTCCAAAAAAAAAAAAAAAAAAAAAAAATCCAAGGATCCTGAAGCAAGGAGAAGATACTGGGAGAAAGAGGAAAGGAAGTTATTATAGACAGAGCCTAGGGAAGACACACCATTTCAGTAGCCGGAAATCTGAAATAAGAATTGTTTCCTGCTGGCTCAGGCTTTGGACTAGATCTTAGGGAGGTTGGCTGTGAATTTGGTCTTCCTGGAAGGAACAGCAGAGCAGAACATGAAGGAAAGTGTCAACTTATCCCGCTCCCTGTAGCTATCATGGAAGTCTAAGCCAGAGAGATACCTGGCTGGGTTGGCTCAAGCTTAGGAGAGAGCCTTAACTTCTAAAGGGTTGACACAGGGACAGACTTATCCCCTGTCTGGATAATGTTGTCTGCCTGTGTGGGGTTGCATGAGGGTATGGAGTTATTTTTATTTCACTTTTTCTTCTCTTAACCACACAATGCTAGGTCTCTTGATATTTTTCCCCTCAATTTTACTTTTAGAAATTGCATTACTATCTGCTAATCTAAACATATTAATTTCAGCCTGAGGTCTAAGGGTTTAAAGAAAAAATCTCTCTTCTTTGTCTTCAGTTTCTTTGTTCGGATTCTTTATTACAAAGACATAATAGTAGAAAGACATCTGTCTGCTGGATCACAATTAATATTTACCCATGGGCACATGTAGCTGTCTATTTTCAGGCCTCCTTCACCTAGAACTGAAAAGATGTCCAGGTTACTCTACAGTGTAGGGCCTACACAACTTATTTGAAAAGGGAAAGATGATTTTCTTCAGTTCATTTAACAAAACACTTTATAAACATTCGTTATGTGCCAAGAGCTATTTTGAAGTACTTTACGAGTATTAACTCATTTAATTCTTTCAGCAACCCAGTGAGATAGGGACTATTATTATTCCCATTGTACAGATGGGGAAATCAAGGCATGGAGAGATGATATGACTTCCCCCCAGTTGCACACCTCATTAGTGGTGGAATCAGGATTCTAACCAAGGCAGTCTGGCCTGGGATCCTTCATTCTTGATCATCACTTCAAGATGAAGCTCACCCTTACTGATATTTACTTCCTGGTCTTATCTTTTAATTATTCAGGTATTCAATTTTCTTACTCATATAGGGAGATTGTATAAGGAGATCTCCTCATTTATTCAAGTAAAGCCTGTGGTGTTTAGCTCCCCCTTGGTTCTCCTTGCTTTGTATTGTAAATACCTTGACTATGCCTTTAGCTCAGGCCTTTAGGCTTAGAGTTACAGGGTTACAGGGAGCTCATGGGGCCCTGTACAACTATTCTACAGAGTTTGAGGATGGATATAACCAAACCTGACACCCTCTTCTAGGCCAAAGCCACAGAAGGAAAGAAGAGAACAGCTTAGTAGTCAAGGGTGCTCCGTCAAACCACATAGTTTAGATTCTTAGAATCTGGTATCATCTGTGCCACCCTTGCTGAGTCACTTCCCGGCAGTCCCTGCCTTCTTATGGGCTGGAGCTTGGTCTTAACCATGAGGAATTTCAGCAGGAATGGATGTCACCAGCTCCTTATACAGTCACAAGACCACTTCTGTTGGATTCACAGCCATGGAGCATCCACACAGCATTCCTTCCTGCCTGTCAAGCTTCAGAAGTTTCCATGGCTTCCCCAACACCTAAAGGAAGAGGAGAGTAAAGGAAAACGGAAGAAAGGGAAGACAGAAGAAGAGAGAGAGGGGACAGAAAAAGAGGGGGAAGGGAGAAGAGAGGCAAGGGTGGGAGGAAGGAAGGAAGGAGGGAGGGAGGAGGGAGGGAGGAAGGAAGGGAGGGAGGAAGGGAGGGAAGAAAGGCTTTTCATTAAGCCTCAGATCAACCAACCTCTGGCCTGCTCTTCCTGATTCCTCTGCAATAGGTGTTCCACGTGTTGTACTGTAAAACTCACTTCCAACTTCAGCATTCTTCTGTTGTTTAAGGCCTTCTGCGACCTCTGATTTCCCCAAGTTCAAGTCCAAACTCCTAAGCATGGGTCACAAAGTTCTTTATAATCTGGTCCCCATTTTTCCTTTCTATTTTGCCTCTCTATCCTTTCCATATTCCCATTTTCTCCCTTCCCTCCTCTTCCCTTCCTTCCTCTCCTCTCCCCTCCCTTTCCTCTCTCATTCTGCCCATCTACCCTGCACCCCCTTTCCTTCCCTGCATTCCTCTTCCCTACCTCTACCTTCAATAATATTAACCTGGTTGTAATTCTCTAAAACACAAATCTTCCCTCTTGCCTCCTGATCTTTGCTCAGATCTTCCCTTTGCTTGGAATCTTTTCCCCTGTTCCCGCAATCCGATGACTAACTGCCACTTAATCTCTAAAACCCAACCTAGTTTTGCTCCAAGGATACTATTCCCTGGCCCTACCACAGCGCCTCCTGTCTACCCTACAATGCAACAGCAGGCCTCGTAGTATTTTACTCTCCACCTTAATGTTCTTCTCTCCCACAGGACCATAATCTTCATAAAGGGGTCATGTCCTTGACAAATTATCTCTGCAAAGCACACTATGTGGTACATGGAAGATACTAGCAAAGATTTGTTGACAGATGACATCAATAGTGTATGGCAGTGTAAACCGGGGCCCATTCCTAACAAAGAGTCTTAATATAATTTCCTCAGGTATCACATTGCGGGTGAGAGCCAGAAAAGAGGTCAAGTCATTTGAAGTCTCCTGTACAGAACATGTAGCTATTCAGATTACAGCCGGGACTAGAACCCAGCCCATTAAGCTGCAAGCTTCTCAAGGATGAGAAACACATCTTATTAATCCTGCAATTCCAGTGCCTACCATCATGTCTAGAAAGTAGAAGGTGCCTAATGAATGAATGCATGAGTAAGCTGGCACCCCGTTCTTTCCACTGCCTCGGACAATGTGGAAAAGCAACTGTGGCATTACATTGGGGTTGATCACTCTAGACAACTAAACTAAATAATTAGAGCTCTACCATCCAGATTAGGATGTGAATTATCTGCCATCGAAATTTACTGGTTAAGCTGAAAATTATCAAATTGCTTTGACTTTGTGCAGTATCAATGTAAACTGCATTTACTTCCTGAATTGATGGGTTGCATACAAAAGTGGCCCAGATATAGTATTACCACCATGTCCACAGAAAGAGGCTGCTGCTATTTTTAAAGTTCCCCTGGAAAGTAGATGATATGATCCCCCTTGCTTATTCATTCTGATGTCACTCAGACCTCTAGGGAGGAAAGTTCCTCTTTTCATTCTACTAAAATTGCTCCTACCTTGTATTTGGAATGTCTCTCCCTACAGGTCAGATTACAGATGATAGGAAGGCTTCTGATATTGAGCCATCACCCCAGTGTTTGCCCGTGTTCCTGGCTTAGTAGACAGTATAGATGAGAGACAATGAATGTCTGTGTGATGTTAATTTAACACAGACTCCAGCATGATAAGCCTGGACTGGTTAGCACTGCCACTGAGGCAGCATTTGACGGGTTGCAGAGGAGCTGCATAATGTAATATTTTTTAGTACAAACTTCAAAAAGTGACTCTGAAGTAGTCGGACTGCAAGGGCTTCCAATTTTAGCTTTCTACCTAAGTAACTTGCTCTAAGCTCACACAGCTATTACCTTCTCTGAACCTTTTTGCCCCTATCTGTAAAATAGGCCTGATAATAATATAACTTCCTTAGATACAATTCATATAACATGCTTTATACAGTGCCTAAAATATGGTGCATAATAAATGTTACACACACAGACACATGCACCCCTCCCAGCACTGTGGGTAGTTGCTCTAATGGGTAAATCAGCACCTGGGCTGTGACTTTTCTTTGGTGACTCACATTTTAAAGCATTGTTTTCTCTGTTTATATCCTCTTAATTTCTCTATGAATTCATAGCCCTTGGAACCTGCTCTGAAGATGACTGCACAGTATCTCCCAATTCCCCAGGGCCTCCCAAAGCAAACTTCATGTTATTAACATAGCTTGTATTTTAGCAGACTATCCCAAATATCCACCCAAATTTGATGTGAATCAGTCGAGTTATTTTCTTTTGAAATGATGATGAGAGAGAGAGGTAAGAGAGAGTTAATTTTGTTTGGCTACATGGAAAGTGAAAAGGCAGAAAGCAGGCAGAGGATAACCCACTTGCCTTGTCCTGCTTCTCATGCACAGAGCACAGATGTAGCACAGAGATCTGAGGATGGGGGGACCTGTGAGACCCAGGCATCCAACAGAAGCCATTCCTGTTAACAGAGTAAGCATTTTAGTAAGTATCTCAAGTGAAGAAAACCTTATAGCGAAGTCAACTGAAACATATCTTGGTCTCTAGTGAGCTGTGAGCAATTGCATCAGCAAGGCCTGAGCAGATAAGGGCCCACAAGGAAGAAAGTCACATCCTACAGCACACAGCAGGGGATGGGAGTGAGAGTGTGACACAGAGGTCCCACTGCAGCAGGGTCTGGAAGTAGAGAAGTCCCTCGTGGTTGTGGCAGTGACCTCCCATGGCTACCCTAAGAGAGCTAAACATTGGGTACACATGGGCACAAAGATGGGAACAATAAACACTGGGGATTCCAAAAAAGGGGAGGGGTTAAGCGTTGGAAAACTATCTTGGGTACTATGATAACTACTTGGATGACAGGATCATTAGAAGCATAATACTAAGCACTACGCAATGTACCCATGTAACAAACCTGCACATGTATCCCCTGAATCTAAAATAAAATAAATGCAAATTTAAAAAATTTCCAAACACTGATAAATTGGGCTTTCTATTCATTGAATTCTTTAATAAAAAATTTCCAATCTATTTTGAGTCATCAACAAACAAAATTTAGAGAACTTGTTTAAAAAATATTAAATACTCTTAATTTAATGGCCCTTAAGTTGACTTAAAAAGTAATTCTTCAACAAATCCGACCCATGAGAAGCAGAAAAGAGCAAGTGTGTATCCTGCCATGGTGAATTACTGTTCTGTAGTAAATATAACTTTATTACCAAAATGTGCAGTTGAATTTTTTGTGTTCATTAAAATGTGTATTAAAATATTTCTGAATTTTTTCTGCTACAGATACTACAGATATTTAATAACTACAGATATAAAAAATGTTCAATGACCTTATTTTATACTAATTTTAGATTTGAAAAAAGTTACAAAGATAGTACATGAGGTATTCCCATATATCCCTCACTGTTTACCCATTATTAATATCTTAACATTACCATGGTACACATGTCCACAACTCAGAAACCAACATTACTATTAACTGAACTCTATGCTTTATTAGGAGTCCATATTCTTTTATTTAGATTTGACTATTTTTTCTACTAATGTCTACCTTCCATTATAGGATACTAGTTACATTCAGTTGTCATGTTTTCTTAGCTTCCCCTAGACTATGACAGTTTCTCAATCTTTCCTTATTTTTCATGACCCTGAAAGTTTTGGGAATACTGGTCAAATATTGTGTAGAATGTCCCTCAATTTGAGTTTGTCTGATATATTTCTGATGGTGAGACTGGGGTTGTAAATTTGGGGGAAGAATTCCATAGAAGTGAAGTGCCTTTTCAGCATGTCAAATCTGGGGTATATGCTATCAACATGACATCACTGGTGATGTTCACCTTGGTCACTTGATTAGTGTTTGCCATGATCGTCTGCTATAAAGTTATCCTTCTCCCCGACCCCCTTCCCATACTCTATTTTTGGGGGACAGACACTAAGTGCAGCCCACACTTAAAGGCAGAACTAGGCTCTTTCCTCCAAATGCCTCATATATACATAGTCTAAAATTTCCCACATTTCTTATTGGCCCCCAGCAGCTGGTTGCCTGGCAGCCTCCTATAGTACATGACCCAGATCACAGAAAATTGATGGCACTCCAAGCAACGGGCATGGATACCACCATTGAATCCTTCTGCCACCACTACCTGAGACCTGAGGAAGTTACCTGCCCTCTCCTGCTTACATCCAAGCCTTTTATTTTATCAGAGGGCACTCTGTGTATTCTTGTTGAAAGGGAGATACTTGCTATGTTGCATGTGGAAAGTTGGGAAAATAGAAATGAGCTATTGCTGGTCACTTTCAAACGTAATCACGTATTAAAAGTGTCTCACACTATTCGATGACCATGAAGGAAGCTGGAGTACACAATGGAATTCAACACTTCTGGCTTAATTTTTTATAACTATGGAGGTTGGTACTTTGTTAAAAAATGGGAAATCCCAAACAAATGCTAAACAGGATAATACATCAGGACAATAAGTAGAAACTGGAATGGTCCCAAGAAGACTGGGACAATGATCATCTTATTTAAAAAGTCTTCTTCCCACTGTGTATTAGCACCTGTGAATGCCAAGGTTTTCATAAGACTCACAGCACTTCTTTCCTTCAAAATGCTGGGAATACCTGTGTGAGTTTCATACACTCACTTACACTCTGATAGAGTTTCTCTCTCAACTGTCTTGCACCTGGTACTGTGTCCTCTTACCTCCTGCAATGCTGGGCTCCTGAGATGAGACACCTAGGGGACTTTCCAGCAAAATGCCACCCCTCGATGAGCAGAATTATGTCCCAAATCATGTAGACTGGGCTGGACAGCACTGAGGTCTTGAAGGTTTCTCACTTCTCTTTGATCCTTTTATTTTAGGATAGGTTCTGCTCTAGCTCTTAATCTGCCACACCTGTGTCTCTTTCTCCTGGCCCTCACTTAACCTCTTGGGGCTAAGGATACCTCCTAATGAGAATATTCCCAGAGTCCAAGTTTTACCTAGAAGAAAGACCAAGTGGGAAATGAGATTAGTTTTACAAAGCCTTTTCTCCCTTTACCAGAGGATGAAGCTCCTGTTCCTGGGAAAGGTGGGTGGGCAGGGGGTTATACTACAGTTGTTTTACTGTGTGTTCTTGTGTGGTGCTGCCATTTTGTGCTTTGCTCTTAATACAAATCAGAGCCAGTCCTAAGTAAGATGGAGGGCAGTGTGTGTGTGTGTGTGTGTGTGTGTGTCGGGAGACATATGTAACCAATGATACTTGTGTATTCACGTCACAAGTCATAGAGCATCTATTCCATGGCAGCTACCAGGCTACTTCCCAGAGATTTAAAAAACTGTCTAACATACAACCCCAGACCTCTGATCTAAATCAGAACCTTCCTCATTACAGCAGAAAACTGAAAATTAGACTTGCTGAGTCCAATCACAACGACGTGCATACTTTTGGGAGGAGCTCATGGCGTTGAATCTGAATGGGAGCCAAACAAACCAACCAGCTGCCCACTTACCACACTCAGACTCCTGGTCCAGACCCAAATACACCCCTGGGAGCAGTGGCCCACTCTGCAGAGCAGTCATGCTGAACTGGGTGCCTTGGTTTGCAGCTGGCGCTTGGTGGTTGACAGAAATCATGGATTTTGGCTCTTGTGGTATTTGCTCTCTGGAGCACATAGGATAAGTCATGACAATCAACTGAATATGACAGGCATCAATAGTAGTTGAAAAATATATTTTTGACTGTATAATTTCCTCTCGTTTTGATGGCTGGGCATCTTTTGGTTTGGGCCTTATGAGGGCTTGCTGCTGGGCCTAGATTGTGTTTCATGAAGGGTTTGCTCTGGGAATTAGGGATTGTTCCTTCCCTCCACTAGGAAAATTAAACCCTTCTCACAGGAAGCGTGGGTCTGGAAAATCTATTCCACAAGGGTGATTGACCATGCCCTCCCTAAGAAGTATTGTTCTTAATCTGTCTAAGTGGACTGCTGCCTGGCTATGGGTCCCTTTTTTTTGGTTCTTCTGTATCCCTTAGTGTGGGCAGGAGTTTGGGAAGGGTGCGGGATGTCTTAACACAAGGCCAGGCTTGGTCACAAGAATGGTGCTGTGTGCAACTGTGGAATCACTGAATATCAGAGGTGGACTTCTGACCTCTCACTTCACCATGCAGGGATTAGCATAGTGGCAGAGCAGACTCCAGAATCCAGGCATTTTTCCTAGCACTTCTTCCGCCCAACCAAAGACCACGGGGTGATTCTTATTTTGTTCTCCTTTGGACCCAGATCAGTGCTGGCCTTCAATGGATTAAAGGAAAAGAATAGTAACACAACTTCAGTGAAAGGGAATTTGGGATTTTGAGAATGAAGAAGGAATTGACTATTTCAATGATAATTTAATAGCTTCACTAGTGACAAAGGAATGCATGCTGGTGCTTAGTTTCTAAAGAACACTGTGGGCTACCCTACCTGTGAAATCACCCATCAAATTCCAAGCCACCCTCCATGAAGGGAGTGGGGGATGAGCATGCTTTATTCTCCTTAACTTTCTTCAGGGGCCAGGGTGGGATCCACTTGAATTACCAGAAAAATAAGGTTTCTGGAAAATATAGAGTAAGTCAAATACTCAAATAATCCCCTACAAAGGCTGTCCTCACTGCATTCCTTGACAAATTTGTGTTTTCTGTACAAAAATTTTTATTGCTGTCACCCTTCTCTTTCTAAAAATCAGCCCCATATCTAATTTCTTCATATACTGAATGAAGTGATTACATGATTCCAGGGGAGTAGATGAATTTACAGACCATTAAAGTTAGACGTTGCCAGTTGCTCAAAATTCCCTCTTCCCTTCCTTAAGGATAGCAGAGACTGCATTTCTCTTCATTTAGCTACAAAGCAAAGGATAAAACAAAGGTTAGGTTATGAATCCATGATTCCTTAAAGCTTATTTCACACCTGTGTATTCAGTAAAGCTGGTGTCCGTGAAATATGTCCAATACATACCATCCAGAGGCACAGTGCTCATTCCTATATTCTACCCCTTCAGAACAGACTTTCCTAGCCTCCTTGTGAGAGCTCTCGTCACCCTGATCAGCAGTTCCCAAATAAAATGAAATGAAGTTTCTGTTGCTGACTCCATATAGTAAAACATGGGTTTGATGAAGAGGGTCCTCGGCCTCGCCCTAGTGGAGAAAGGTGTCCACAGTCTTAAGGGCTCACAGGGAATCAAGGGACTGCAGCTGGCCTGGCTCAGGTAGGCAGGTTTCAAAGGGCACAAAGATGGTGTTGAATAGTCTCTGTGGTGCCTGGCACCCTCTCTCCATGACACAGGATGGTCTTTCTGCAATATCCAAGTAAACTATGCTCCTCGTGATCAAGCATGGTTCCAAATGGAAGTTTCCACTGGCTGCAAATCTGGACTCATTACTCTCTTTTGTGGGTTTCACCCTCCACGTACAGGCTCATGTATGAAAGAAATATTGCATCTCTAGTTTCCACAAATTAAACCAGCTTCAGTTCTGATCCTGAGATGCCAGGATATCTAATCTTATTGTTTACCACCAACCTGCACTCTAGGACTGAGCTAAATTTTCAGAGTCTCACAGATGACCAGCTGCTTAAAGAGGTGCCCGTGGGCCTTGGTGGGCTGCCCATCCTCTCATGGCAGAGGTGGTCCCTTCAGCCTCTCCTCTCTGCTTTTAGGACCCCCAGATCCCACTCTTCCCCTACCCTCCTGCCCTAGAGAATACCACTTCAGGCAACACAATCCCTTCGCCTCTCTCCACGTTTCTGCATATGACCTTACCTACTCTATCCTCAAACCACTTCGGTTGGTTTAACTTCCAGAAACAAGAGCATGGACATTCTGCCAAGAAATTCTCCTAAAATAGCCACACATTATATACCTCAATGTTTGGAGGATAAACAAGCAAGCATGGGGAAGAAAAAAAACAAACAAACAAATCAAAAGCAAAGAACTGCCCTAAACCAGAATAATCAGAGATTGGGACTCAGCATAATCTCTTCATTCCCCTCCTTCCCTCCCTCCCATCCACCCTTCCTTTTTTTCTGTTTTCCTGAGGCCCCTCTGGACTTCCTGACTACCCCCATCTGATATTGTCTTGGTCCCAATAGCACAGCCTGTTAGGGGTTTTTAGCACAGCTCTGGATCCTGTGCAGGGCTCTTGCTTCAGTCAGACAGCCTGACCCCCAGGCCAATTCAGGGGCTGAATTTGTCTCCCCCAGTGTTTGTTTCTTTGTTTATTCCATCATCAACACATCCAGATGGCCTGTTCTCTCCAGGCCACAAGCCATCCTGCTTACCTCCCTCCCTAACATTCTTTGCTGGACTCCTTAAGGCATTTGAGTTAAAATCTCTAGCTCAGATCCTTCCATTGGCAGAAGGACAACCAGGTGAGGCAGTGAGCTCCCTGTGATTGGGATTAGACAGCCATCTTCCCAGGACCCAACAGAGGCTATTCTTATTCCTAACTGGACACAAAACTGGATTGGGAAGCTTCTAAATCCCCCAGTCTCTGAACTTGTAATAATCATTCAGAGACTGCCTGGGGTCAAATCCTGATTCTATGACTTATTAGCTGAGTGACCTCATGCAAGTTACATAGCTTCTTTGAGACAACTTCTTCATCTGTAAAGTAGGGCTATTAATCATTCCCACCACAGGAGTTACTGGGGGGATTCGATGGGATATTACGTGTGAAGCACTCAGAACAGCTCTCAGTGTTCTGGCATACAATAATTTCTCCGTGAATGTTATTTCTATCTACCCTTGTCTTTCCTTTCCTAATTTGCTGAGCAGGGGCTAGCCCATCAGCAGTACAGGTTTTATGGGGAATTTCAGGGTTCATAAAACACAGAATGGCCTGAGTGTGTTGCTGAGGATGGACATTCCAGAAGGTTTTTTCCTCCCAGCCTATGCTCCATTCCTTCTTCATCACATTCACCTGCAGGCTTCTGTGGTGCTTCTCCCGGGAGGGTGCCAGCATCAGCCCCATTTTCTGGGAGATTTCCACAAGCAGCACGGGAAGAAGGGTTTGTGTTGGTTTCCAAGGGCTGCCCCAGATTTAGACTGGGAGGTCTAAATACAGAAATGTATTAATTTATAGTTCTGAACTCTGCGAATTCAAAATCAAGGTGTTGTCAGGGCCATGCTCTCTCTCAACACTCTAGGGGAGGATCCTGCCTTGTCTCTTCCTAGGGTTGTGGGAAATCCTTGGCATTCCTTGGCTGAATAGTGTTAGTTACTATTTTTTCTTTGATTCTCACCTCTTTGTGGACAACAATGAAAACTAAAATCTTCCAAGTTTGTTTAGGTTGGAATAATGCTCTGTGTTATCCCAATACCAATTGTGCATTTGCTCAACAGAAAGGGTGCTCAAAGAATTGTAGGTTTTATGTTCTAGGGAACTGATGATGGAATTGGCATGAAGTGGCTGCAAAACTGACCTCTTGCTTTGGGGATGGCTGCCTTATTACCAAGTGTGGTGGATTCTCCCAAATTACTTTTCAGTGTAATCTATTCCTTTGCTCACTGCATGGCATCACCTGACCACTGAGATTTGCCACATGAATTCCTGTCTTTGTATCTTCATGTTTTTTCCTCTTGCCTCTCCCAGTTAGGTATTCATCTTACTCTAATGCTGCATTGTAGTCACTGCAAGCTGCAGGCCATGGCAGCTTCTCTTTAATCTACCAGGAGTGTGGTGTTCACTGGATGCAACAGTGGCCAGATGTTCAAAATCTGATGAGAAAAGGTATGAACTAACTACCACCGTCCAACTGGCCAAGTGAGAATGGCTTTCAATGCCCCCAAGGCTTTCCGTTCAGGGATTCTGACAGAGAGCTCACCACCAATAGGATGCAGGAAGGCTGATAGACAAATGGCCGTCAGCCACAGAAGTGGAGAGGGACAGGAGAAACACTGCATTGATTCTGGCAGTCACTGTGTCTTCCTAGCCTAAGCTTCAGTTTCCTCTCCTTTTATCCTGCTAGATATTTCAGCAGGACATTTGGAGTTCCATTCCACTACATTCTTCTGCTTCTTTTTTCTATGATGTTTTTTCTTAACCTTGTACTCCTTTTTAGAATGTGTATTTTTTTTTCAACAGTAAGAGTTATCAGGCTTCATCCACACATATGAGTGGTGTTTATGTGTGACTGTTTCCCTTAAACTAACTCTTTTCTCTTTTCTCATTAACACTCTGCCTGCCAGTTTAGGATGCTTTCCTTTCGACAGTCTCGTCGAGCTGGGTGGCTTGTCCTTAGCTTTAACCTGGTGGCATCAGCTGAAGATTGTCCTTGTCTGATCTTTCTGAATATTTTCGGTCTAACCAATCATATTAGGTATGGAGTTATAATCCCTCATCCCCATGGTCAATCCTCTGCTTTGAAGGGAAAGCCCTTGGCATTAATCCTTCAATTATAAGAAAAAAGTTCCTCCCTTTCCACCATTTACTCAGTAGGACTGAGGGGACCTATGGGCTACATGGCCCAGGAAGCATCTGTGCTATGAAGTCCGGGCTAGGACAGTGAGTCTCTTCACCTCCATGTCAACCAGCTCTCTTGTCATAGCTTGTCCAGAGGGTGACAGCTGCTGGTGCTGCTGTCATTGCCAGCAGCCTGGGCCCTGCTGCCACCACGGCACATAAGGATGCTCCATGTCAGCCTGCCAGCATCTTCTCATTGGGCTGGTTCAAAGTGATGAGTAAGCTACAATGTGACAACCTTTTCCTCTTGTTACTACCCTTTTATCACACTGCTGCTTCCTCTAGTTTTTGCCAATGAACTACTTAGGCTGAATTAAGGCTCATTTTTATTCCTTCATCCATGACAAGTTCCGCTATATCTGGATTGAAAATGCAGTACGTTACTGGTTAGAGAAGATAGGACTGAATGTATTTTATGATCAATTGCACTCTGGGGAACCATCAGAAATATTTCTCTGTCCTTCCGCCTGGCAGATTAGGAGTTATGATACAGTGCCCCCTAAAAGAGTGTGCATGATATTACCCAGGATGCAGGCGAAAGACAGAAACGTGGCAGGCACAGAGGTCCAGAGAGGAGAAACTGGTTGAATTACAAAACTTGTAAGACCTGTAAAACCTCTACGTTGTCTGTAATCACTCTCACAACTCTTTAATTCCTCAAATCTTTAAGGAAGGTCATTCTAACTCACATAGGTTGATGGGCTCTTGGTGTTTCTGACACCTTGGATTCATCTCAGCTGGGATGAGATTCACAGTCAAGTGCTGATTGACTCTTTGGGAAGCTGTGTGACAATTCTACTGGTGGTACTTCCTGGTTTTCTTTTAGTACCATTTGTGCATGTGGAAATTGGGAGACCAGGTACTTCTGCCACAACTCCACACCCCTCACCACAGCCAGCCTGGCTTCTGTGCTTTCCAGCTGGGGTGAATATACTGCCTCAACTTGTTCTTCAGTAGAAAGCCTGTGCTCACCAGAGTCCAAAGACATGTGCCTGCATACATCCAGGGGCAGATGCACAGAAACAAGCATAATTGCCCATTGGTGGTCTCAGCTGGGTCTCACCCTCACTTTTGAATCAACAGAGTTATTATATAATTCCATGTCTCTATTTCTACTTCACTGCCTGGAAACCAACTGATACCTATGCTGATTGGATTCCCTTGCTTGTGGAGAGGGGAGTCAGGCAGAAGGGATTTCAGAATTCTCACCCAACTCTATGAGCAATTCCCAGTCATCCTAGTCCTCCAGCTGCAGGTCTCTTGGCTTCCTCTAATTACCCACAGCATTGTGTCTACTCTCTTGATTATCTTATATTATACTCAATTTTGAGGTCTGCCAGAGAAAATTATGGAGTAAGGGGGTTTGATGAAGTCTGGATATGAAAAATTTTTAAATTAGAAAGCTGCAATTTGGGGGGTTGTAAGCAGAATTTGGATTCTAGAATGGATAATGGAATTTGGTTGTGGGTCCATAATGCCTTTCCTCATTTGTTTTAGCAGAAACACATTTTGTAAGACTTAATTTATCAGACATTGGGAGAGTACCTACCTCCTATTCCAGAATAGCTACCTCCTAAGCCAGCAAAGTGTCACAATGCTGATGCTTCCAACCAATGTTAAAAATTTTTGTTCAGTAATTTAAGTTGGATATATTGTTAAATAGTAGCTTTCTGGATATTGGACATTAGGAAATTCATTTGTCCCAACTTCAATATCCAGAAAGTTGCTGTTCATTTTGGGGGAAAGGTAGATCCTTCTTTCTAAGCAGTTTCTCACAGGAGGCTAAACAACTGCAGTAGTGATACGAACTACTAGTAGGGAGATGAAGATGAGATGAACATCTTCATCTCATGCTGGAGAAAATACCATGATAGGAAGGTGGTAAGAGAGGCCTTCAACCTGGCCCAGAGCTGGTATTATTTAAGACCGAATAAGCCAGAGTTTGACAAATGTACTGTGGACCATTGTTATCGTGCTCAGATCTGAGCTTAGGGAGCGGAGGAGGCACAGTTGTGGGAGAGCCATGGAGTTTCCTTTGAAGGAAATCAACATTTGTACAGAATGACTTATCATATTTGCTTTACTTGTGCCACTAGTTCCTTGGGAAAACACTTCCTGTAGCCCATTTAGGGAGACTGAGGTTCCTCAAGGAAAGTTAGACATTCAAGAATCAGGACCATGGCAGCCACGGTGAAGACAGGCCAGGCTCAAATCAATGGGTAAGTGATTTTATGAGCTGAAGTCCATTTGTGCCATAACCTCACTCCATGTTGCTAATATATATAATATATATTATATATGCTAATATATATAATATATATTATATATGCTAATATATATAATATATATTATATATGCTAATATATATAATATATATTATATTATACATAAATATATAATATATAATATATAAATATATATAATATATAATATATAAATATATATAATATATACTATATTATATATTATATTATATATAATATATAATACATATTATATGTTATATATTATATATATTATATATTATATATAATATAACATAATATATATTATATATTATATATTACATATATTAGCAATATTATATATAAAATATATATAATATATATAAAATATATATCAAAATATAAAATATATATCAAAATATAAAATATATAATATATAAAATATATATTATATATAATATATAAAAAATATATAATATATAAAATATATTATATATAAAATATAAAAAATATATTATATATAAAATATATATAATATATAATACATAATAATATAATATATAATATATATAATTATACATTATATATATTAGCAACATGGAGTGTATATATAATATATATATACACACACACATATAACATCACCCCCAAGCCTGTGACAGAGGAGCAATATGTATGTACAAATTCCACATTGAAATGTAAGTGGGCTGTTCTGGCTAAGATTTGCTTAACACAGAAGTTTTAAGCATGTACCAGAAAGCTGTTCTCTAGCAAGCCCTTCATGTGCATGACAGGACTCCAGTGTAAAGCTGTGAGAACATAACTGCTACAGGTGCTATTCTTTTGTTGAAAACTATCCCATCACCATTCGTGCTGTTTTTTTGGAGAAGGAGAGAATTGATTAGTGAGGCCATATTCTACTTAGTGTCTTCTGGAAATATCTGATTATCCCTACCTAAGGAATGGAATAAAAATGTAACACACCCAAATTTTAGAAAGATGTGCATTTCCCACTACCTGTTGTCTCACTGTAGGTACCTATCATGTCCTGTTGACAGAGATTTATGTGTATGTTTTATATCCCATGAAATGAGGGAAACCCATCCCATCGTTTCTCAGCCTGCAAGTAAGAGAGGGTGAGTGAGTGAGAGAGAAAGGGAGAAGAGAAGAGAGAAAGGGAGAAGAGAAGAGAGAGAGAGAGAGAGAGAGAGAGAGAGATAATGAACAGGCCTAGAAAAGCATTTATCAACAGGAATCAACCCAGCGCAGGTTTCCAGAGCAGGTCTGGGCTATAAGCTGATGTCATTTTAGGGCATCTCTTAGTGGCCCTACTTAAAAGCCATCTAATTTTCTCATTATCTCATTCCCAGAAGTGTCTTTGCTTCTGTCATTAACACTTCCCACGGCTGCTCCTAATCATGTTCACAATATATTTTCGAAGGCCAGTTGAACGTGCCTTCCTATTGCCCCCTTGTTGTCACCTCTACTCTTTGGACAACATTCTATCATGGCACCAGAAATCAGGAGCTACTGGTGATGGAAACTGATGTCTTCAATTCTTGCTGAAGTAATGAAAACATGACGCGGACAATCACTTACTATCAAGATGCTTCTGCCCCGCCTAATCTCACCCCACCTATCCAACCTTACTTCTCCCAGCTCTTCTGCTCAGACTCCACATTGCAGCCAGCCTCTCCCTCCTCCCGCATGCCCGACTGTAAATCAGACCTTAAGTAACTCTCCTGATCTTCAATGCCCTTTTTATTTCCCCACCAAAAGCTCTCACATGAGTTTGGGCCCAAATCAATTATCTGCTCCTTGAAACTTTCCGGATTGGTCTGTCCTCAAAGAGCTCTCTTTTCTCCTTGCTATACCCTTGGAGTTGCTAGTACCCAATCAGCAGTTAATCAACCACAGCCTTGCCTTATTACACGGCTTATGCTTGTAATTAGCCCTTTCCTTCCTAACCTAGTCACAAACTTCCTGGAGGCAAAGAATAAAGGTTTAATTCACATCTAAAACACACAGCAGCTAGCACCACCCCAAGCCCTTGACAGAGGAGCAAGAAATCCACCTCAAATAAATTGCTATTTGCTTGTCCAGAGAATGGCTCAACAGGCTCATGGAAGTTAATGTCAATTTGGACCAACTAGTTAAACACAGGTGGGAGGCCATTGACTGCCTTTGTCTCAGGATGGCTTTCTGAAATAGACTGAGTAGGTAGGGTCACGCATGAACACCATCCCCTCCTGGGCTGTCCCGATAGCATGTCAGTCAGTAAATGTCTGGTGAATTAGTGGAACCAAATAACAGACGCCACATGAGAGGAGAGTCATAACCAGTGGCTCCTGCCAGTTCAGAATTTGGGAAACCTGATCCAGCGAGAAACAACTGACAGGTTGTGGGGATTGAGCACCTTCCTAACAGGAGAGGACACATTCGAAATTGGTGCAGAAATTTGGGAAGACATTCCACAATATCAATGAAAATTTAAAATATGGATATCTTCTCACCCCATTTCATGTCTCAGTGTCTTTCTCAAGATAAACTCATATGAGCACACAGGAGCCATGTGTCAGTACATTTACACCAGTCAAAATTTGAAACAACGTAAAAGCCATCCATAGGGCCAATGCCAAATAAATAACGGAACATCCATATGATAGAGTGTAATGTAGCTTTTTCTTTTTAATGAGGCAGAGCTTTACAAAGAGATGGAGAAGATAAATTCTTAAAAAAAAGTATAGAGCAATACATACAGTATTGTATAACTTATTTAAAACACAAAATTATCCACCTCCCTGACACACATGTTCTCTGTATACATTTTCATAAATGTAAGGCACAGAAATGTCTCCAGAAAAATTCAAAGCACATATTCACAGCAGTTGTGTCTAGAGCCAAGTGTGGAGAGGGATGGACCACAGAGAACTGTAGCTTCATCTGCAGGATCTTCATTTCTTAGAAGAAAATGTCTTCACATATCTACAATGTTAATTAAGTAACTGAATAAAACAGCCGAGGCAGGATTCAAATTTGGCTTCAGTCTGGCATCAGAGCTCATGATTTAGTTACGAAGTTATCATGTTTTAATTACATAGGTCAAATCAAGTGATAGAGTCATTTAAGGAAAATAGAAAATAGAGAGATGGGAAAGATCAGGTGTGATGAGGGAAGAAGCTGCAGAATGGGTGGTGTCTTGATTGGGTTTTGGAGGATGAATAGGAGTTTTACAGGAGGAAACAATGAAGAGGTGTATAGCTTACACTGGAAGTGGGAAGTCAGAAAATGCCCAGAGACTGAGTGTTGGAGGAGCCACAGGAGATACATATAAGTGATTGAGCATGTGAGAGAGAGTGGGAGGTGAGTGCTGGGAAGCACTGGGGCTGGGGAGCAGGAATGGTGGGATCACAGGATGGAGGGTCTGTGCTCTGAGTAAGTGGTTGGGATTTGAGCTTAGACAATAGGAAACTGAGAAAAGTTTTAAGCAGGGGAGTGGGTGATCTTATTTGCCTTTATTTGCTTAATGAAGTAGAGGACTGATTAGCTCAGGAAAAGACTAGAGACAGGAGGACTATTTGGTGTTGGGTATTCTAAGCCTGTATCTATGCAGGCCAAAGCAAGCAGAATTCTGGTGAATTAGCAGAACCAAATAACAAATTTTTCTCATTTTTCAGTTTCTCAGGAATTATACCATTTTATGCTTAAATGCTCCCTTTACATAGTCATTGTAGACATAGCTTGTGGGATGACCTGTAGAAATTCCCAAAGTAAATGAACTCACTCATCAGAGAGGACTCATGTGAAGGCTTGCTGTTCTCATCCTTAGTGACACCTAATGCCTTTACAGGAGCAGGGGGCAAATCTTTACATTTTACAATAGGCAGTGATCAGGAAATAGTCATGTCTGTCTTTGTATCCTGAACTCTTATATTCAATTCACTCCACTGGAGACAGATGTAGGAAATGGGAATCTTGTCAAACAGACCGCGCTGTGGGCAGGAGAAGTGATCCTTTCCAATGGCATGCATGCTGTGCACATGGGGCACTGAGATTCAGAGTTGTAAAGCAGCCACCTCTTGGATTTGTCTAATCTTGGTTCAATAATTTGCAAAGAGCATTCCCATGCGTGATCTCATCTGAGTTAGGTGAGAGCTGCCATTTGCACCTCTGTCATTGGGACCAAAATACTTTGTGACTTCACTCAGCAGCTGGCAGAGGGTTGTGAGGAGCTCAGCTATACATGTGGCTAGAAGAGTGAGGAGGGGACTCTGGAACTGTCTGTTTACTCAGAGGGAGGAAGGGCAGCTATTGCTGGTGAGTGAGAAAGATGAGCCAAGTGTGGAAAACTGTCAAATGGAAAACTCCAGGGGCTCCTTATGCCATTCTGTGGTGCATCTCTTTAACCATAACTCACTGAGATGGAAGGGGAGGGGAAGGCGCTCTGGTTCTTGGGGAGAAAGGTGATTCTGCTTCCATATGAAGTTTTGATGTTTAACAAATTCAGCGTTGTTGTTGTTATTTTCAACCAGATCTGATTCTCTCTGCTGTAATTATTCTGGTTTGATTTCTTCTTCAAGATAATATCCTTTGGAAAACAGAAGCTAAATTATTAGGTTCTCCCAGATCCCTTTTCTAGGTAAATGTTTATATCTGATTCCTCATGGCATGTGTAGTACAAATAGAAATCGGGGATGCAAGTCGAAGCCAAAAAGAGAGACTAGAGCCTGGGCCCCTTGAGGGTAGGGAGGGTCCATTCTCATCTTGGTATTCCTTTCACAGAGCCCAGTACACAGTACGTTTTTGCTTAATGCCTTTATTCTATATGGAAAATGAATGAATGCAGAGAGAGACAGAGAAGAGAGAGAGAGATAGAAAGAGAAGTTAATCAGAGGTTAGAGAACAAAGATACCACATGTTTAAGCTTGCAATGCCTTTTTTCCTACAAATTCCCACTCTCTAAAAGGATTATCTCATTTATCGCTATTGTCTGGATTCTCCAAATGCAATCCATGCAATGGAGGAAAACAAGCCCAACATAACACAGTCCCTCCTCTGAACACTTGAGCCAGGACTAGGAATCTGCACATATCACAATTTTTGGCCTTCAGAAGTGGAATGTCCAGTCTGCTCATATGCCTTCCTAGTGTGGAGGATGTATTGCTGTCAAGAGCCAACGCTGCATACCTCTCTATGAAGAGGAGGAGTCAGGAGACCCATTTGTCCTCATTGACTCGAAGGTGGAATCAGAATGATGGGTTCTTTGGGAGGTACAGGTTGCAGTGAGCCGAAACTGTGTCACTGCACTCCAGCCTGGGTGACAGAGCAGTACTCCATCTCAAAAAAAAAAAAAAAAAAAAAAGAATGATGGGTTCTTTCCAGGGCAAGTCAGGACAGGACTGAGAGAATGTAGGGAATTTCCTTGAGGAAGTGACCACTGCATAAAGATGGACTCTACAAGATCCTTGCGACTTCTTCCATGTCTAAATTCTGATTTGGAATTCTTGGAGCTCTTTCCCCAGAGAACATAAACAAAGCTTAAAACATCTCTAGATACTCTTATTTTGCAAAGAGCCTTCAAAATCTGAAGCTAATTCCTTTGAATTTCTTTATTGGTGAAATATCTTCCTCTCCTTTGGGTGAGATTTGATTTTGGAGCGGAAAAAGTCATGAAGAACCAAAGTTGATGAGTAACATTAATGACCGAGCTGTGAGTGGCACTTTTGAGAAAAACAAAGTGTGTCTGTGTGTGTGTGCATGTGTGCACACACATACTCATTTTTTAACTCTAGTGGAAGGTTTCGAAAAATAGTTTGAGCCATAGCCCCCAAGGAAGTATATATGTGTATAGTACATATATATATATAGAGAGAGAGAGAGCTTTCCATATGAGATTGAAATTTGGCATTTATTTGGGTGAATGCATGATTTAAAGAAAAATTTGTCTCATGACCCAGGTAGAAGCACCAGGCCACAGGGGTGACCACAGGATCAATGATTCTGCACACTTAATGGAGACATATCCACTTACATTACATGTTCATGCATGGAAATTGACAACCATGAATTTTTTTTTTTTTTTTTTTTGAAACTGAGTCTCACTCTGTCGCCCAGGCTAGAGTGTAGTGGTTTGATCTCGGCTCACTGAAACCTCTGCCTCCCAGGCACAAGCAGTTCTTGTGCTTCAGCCTCCCAAGTAGCTGGGATTACAGGTGCGTGCCACCGCACCCTGCTAATTTTTGTATTTTTAGTAGAGACGGGGTTTCACCATGTTGGCCAGGCTGGTATGGGAACTCCTGGCCTCAAGTGATTTGCCCGCCTCACCCTCCAAAAGTGCTAGGATTACAGGCATGAGCCACTGCACCCAGTGCCGTCCTTCTTTTGAATGGGACCAAGACACTCTTTCTCTGACACCACCAAATTTGCTGTGTAAGCCTACCTCATTGAACCTTCCTTTTCTGTGAGTTTCAAATATATATATATATATGTATATATATACACACACACATACACATACACACACACACACATATATATATGTACACACAAATTGTGAAAGCCCTAAAGAAAATCTTAATAATGAGGAGAGGAACGAGTACAATTTAATAGCTTCTTCTCTTTGCCTTTTTCACATCCCATTTTCTTTTCATCAATGAATGCCAAAATAGGTTAGATTATTATTACATTTAATATTAATTCCTGACTTTCAGTTCTTGCATTCTATATTGGATATAGAACTGTGTTTGCTCAGGGAAAATGGGTCACAGATTGCTAAACTAGCTCCTCACCATGCAGTGGTTAAGAGCTGTTTGTTTTTCAAATACCTTAATTGTATGGTCTACCAGAAAAGAGCAGCACTGAAAATTATACCTCTGGACTAAATGCAACCAGATGGACAAAAACAACAAGGCGTTTGAAAAAGATAAATGCCCCACAATCCCCCTGTGGTTGATTTTATCACCAGTTAATTTCATAATGGCTTCTACTGGAGCAGGGGGATATTCCCCGGGGGTAGGAGTAGTCCCTCAGCAAAAACCAGGCAGTTTCCAGAGGGAGGGTCCTCTTTGCTTCTACTTGGATAGAATTGGAATAAATGTTGGTTTGGGGCTGGGGTGATGGGTGGAGCTGCTGGGAGAGTGGAATTCTAAGCCCAAGAGCAGTAACACATCCCTCTTCGTTTTGTGCTTCTTGTTGGTTTGCATTTTGCAGTGCCTTTTGCTAGCTACAAAGCAAGGATTTTAGTCTGGTGTTGGTGACTAGAGGTGGCGAGGTAAGAAAAATAGAATTAGGTGATCTGTTTGGTCATTGACAGGTTAAAGTTCCAGAAGCCACAGTTGTTATTAGAAGAATATTCCATGTTGGGTGGAGGTACTGTGGACTCATCAATGGACTTAGGGCAAGGCTGACCTTGGGATCTTTGTTCCTCTTCCCAGGACAATAGTGTCTAAGCTAAAACTCAGGCCTGTGGGTAAGCCTTGAGATCTGGGCAACCAGGCTGCTGGACTGTTTTCAGGCCATAAGTGGTTATTATACATGATTTCATGTAGGGTATAATAAACATATTGGATTCAGAGTTGGACAATGAAGGAGATGTGGGGAGAAAGTCCAGAAAGAAATGTAGATTGAAGACCTCATTGACCCTCTTTGTATCAAACAGCTTTGATTGTCTAGGGTTGGTTGAAAAATCTCATCATTTGGGAAAAAAGTTATGCCTCTCCCAACTCACCCTTAACTCTGCCACCATTGCCACCAACAGAAAGTCTGAACATGGAAGACAAGGAAATTAAGTTGTTCTAAGCATCTGTGTTAAAGATAAGAAAATCAATGAGTTGAGACTGTGAGGCCTGAGCTGTCTCGCAGCTTAAGAGTTCGGGAGAGTTAAAATAAAATGTTCATGTCATTAACATTTATTTCTCTTTCCTTCTAGAACAGTCTTGCAGAGTAGCCTTTGGTCTCTATGCTTATGCAATTTAATAGTCACAAGTCTCCAGTGATGACCCCATGTAAACTCCTCTTTTCCTTCAGGTCTTTTCCTTTCTCTGAAATCCCCCTCGATGTCCTTGCTCACGAGTTCTCCTCCACCGAAAACTTATCAAACTGTACACTTTAAATATGTTGACTTTATTGCATGTCAATTATATCTCAATAGTTTTTTTAAAAACCTCTGACTATTTAGTCTGGTCTTGTGTGGGTCACAGTCTTCCAAGAGACTTATAAAAATAATATAAAATTTACATCCATTGAGATTCGTTGAGATGAATGTATGCGTCCACGTAGCTACTATCCCAATTCATACAGAACATTTCAACTACAGTAAACGTTTTATTCATGCCTCTTCCAATGAAACTCCACATCCTATAAGAAAACACTTCTGATTTATATCACCATGTGTATTAATTTTGCCTGTTTCTTAAACTTCATAAAAATAGAAGTATACATTAACTACTTGTGAGCCTGTCCTCTCTCATTCAGCTTACTGGTTTTGAGATTTATTTGTGCTGCTGTGATTAATTCTCTTTATTGCTGCATGGTATACTGTGTATAAATAACCTATGATATATTTATTCATTCCTCTCTTTATGAACATTTGGACTGCTTCTAGTTTTTAGATGACAGGAACACAGCTTACCTGAACATTCTTGTTCACATCTTTTTGTGATGTATATTGTATTTTCTCTTGGGTAAACATATGAGAGTGGAATTGCAGAGTCATAGAAAAAAATGAATGTCTAACTTTTGAGATACAATTCACATACTAAAGAAAAATAACCCTCCTTTTCTTATACTTGACTTCTGACACTAGATGTGTGGATTTTTTCCATACCAACTAATTCTTCAACACCAGCTGGGTGTCCTGCAATTCAATGATGACACTCTCTGAAATTAGTGTAAGCCTCACAGGTTAAGGGTTCAGTCCCAAAGACTACCCTCCAGTTCAGATACCGATCTCAAGTAGTGGATCTCCAGGTTACTCACACTTCTGTGCTACTGTGTTAAAAACTGGGGCTTCCTATGACCCTCTTCTTAGTTTCATAATTTGCTATGACAGCTCATACAACTTAAGGAAACATTTATTCATGTTCATCAGTTTATTATAAAGCATATGATGAAGGATACAGATGAACAGCCAGATGGAGACATGCATAGGATGAGGTCTGGAGGGGTCCCAAGTACAGATATTTCTGTCCCTTGGGGTTAGAATATCCCCCCTCTGGCACGTGAATGTGTTCAACCAAGTGGAGGCTCCTAAAACCTTGTACTTTAGAGATTTTTATGGAGGTTTCATTGCATAGACAAGATCGGTTATTAACTCCATTTCCAGAGGATGGAGGGTCCTTTTCTCCTCCTGGAGGACGGAGGGTGGGGCCGAAAGTTCCAAGATTTTCACTGTGGCTTGGTCTTTCTGGTGATCAGCCCCCATCCTGGAGCCATCCAGGAGTTCAGCAAGAGTCGCCTCATCAGAACAAAAGATGCTCCTTGGAATCCCAGGAAATTCCAAGGGATTTAGGAGCTCTGTGCTACACATAAACATCAAAGGCCAAATATTAGAACAAAAGATGCTCCAGCGACTGTATCATTCAGGAGATTTCTTTTTGAGGAAATGAGGACAGAGACCAATATACATATATTTCTTATTATTTCATATACGTCACCCTTTTCAAGTGGACAATTGTAGTTTTTACTATATTCATAAAGTTATCTAATGATCATCCCCAATTCCAGACTACTTTCATCATCCCCCAAGGAAGCTACATACCCATTATCCGTCAGTCACTCCCCAGTTCCCTTTAACTTCAGTCCCTGGCAACTACTAATCTACCTCTATGTATTTTCTTTCCTGGGCATTTTATATAAATGGAATCATTCAATATGTGGTCTTTTGTATCTGTACTCTTACCATAATATTTTCATGAGTCATCCATGTTGAAGCATATTATCGGTACTTCATTCCTTTTTATTGCCAAATAATCTATTATATGGATACATCACATTCTATCTATTCTTCAGTTGATTGACATTGGGTTGTTTCCAATTTCTGGCTATTACAGAGAATGCTGCAGTCAACTTTCACATACAAGTTTTTGTGTGAACGTATTTTCAGTTTTCTTGGATATGCAACTAGAAGTAGAATTAGAATTGCTGGGTAATATGACTTCACATTTAACTTTTTGAGAAAATGCCAAACTTTTCCAAAGCAGCTGTACCATTTTAGATCCCCATCAGCAATGTATGAGGGCTCCAATTTCTCCCAATACTTGCTATTGTTCTACTCTTTGGTCACATACAACATTGTAGGTGTGAAGTGATATCTCATTGTGGTTTTGATTTGTATGTCTCTAATGATTAATGATAAACATCCTTTCATGTGCTTACTGGCCATTTGGATAAATATTCAAATACTTTGCCCATTTTCAATTGGGTTATTTAACTACATAACGTTTGAGTTACTCTAAGTGTTCTTTATATATTCTGGATGATGGACCTTTATCAAATATATGATTTGCAACAATTTTCTCCCAATATCTAGATTGCATTTACAGTTTTTAAATAATAATATTTGAAGTACAAAAGTTTTAAATTTTGATTTAAGTCCAGTGTATCTATTTTAAATTTTGTTCCTTGTGCTTTTGGTGTCATATATATGAAATCATTGCCTAGTTTAAGGTCATGAATATTTACTCCTGTGTTTTCATTTGATAATTTTTTTCATTTTTAGTCTTACACTTAAGTTTTAGTTCATGTTGGGTACATTTTTGTGTATGCTGTGAGGAAGTGGTTCAACTTTATTCTTTTCATCTGGATATCTAGTTACTCCAGCATTCTTTGTTGAAAACATTATTTCCTGCATTAAACTGCCTTGGTACCATTATCAAAAATCACTTGACGATAATGAATAACTTTATTTCTGGACTGTCAATTTTATTTCATGATCAATATAATATGTCTATCCTATGCCAATACCACACAGTCTTGATTAGTGTAGCTTTGTACTAATTTTTGAAATTAATCAGTCCCTCAACTTTATTCTTTTTCAAGATTGTTTTGGCTATTCTGGGTCCTTTTATTTCCATATGAATTTAGTATCAACTTATCAATTTCAGCAAAAAGACAGTTGGGATTTTGATAGGGATTACATCAAATCTTTAAATCAATTTGGGGAATATTGCCATCCTAACAATATTACATCTTCCATTTCACGAGCATAGATGTCTTTGCATTTAGTTCTTCTTTAAGTAGCTTTATGGGTTTTTTTTTTTTTCAGTGTAAAAGCCTTGCAATTTTTGTTAAATTTACTCTTAAGAATTTTGTTTTTTCTCAAATTTTATGTTAAGTTCCGGAATACATGTGCTGAACGTGCAGGTTTATTACAGAGGTATACATGTGGCATGGTGGTATGCTGCACCTATCAACCCGTCATCTAGGTTTTAAGCTCCACATGTGTTAGTTATTTGTCCTGATGCTTTCCCTTCCCTCCCTGCAGCCCCCGACAGGCCCCCGTGTGTGTTGTTCCCCTCCCTGTGTCCATGTGTTCTCATTGTTCATCTCCCACTTATGATTGAGAACATGTGGTGTTTTATTTTCTGTTCCTGTGTTAGTTTGCTGGGGATGATGGCTTCCAGCTTCATTCATGTCCCTGCAAATGACATAATCTCATTCCTTTTTATGGCTACATAGTATTCTGTGGTGTATATGTACCACATTTTCTTTATCCAGTCTATCATTGATGGGCATTTGGGTTGGTTCCAAGTCTTTGCTTGTAAATAGTGCTGCAATAAACATACTTGTGCATATGTCTTTATAGTAGAATGATTTATAATCCTTTGGGTATATATCCAGTAATGGGATTGCTGGGTCAAATGGTATTTCTGGTTCTAGATCCTTGAGGAATCGCCACACTGTCTTCCACAATGGTCGAACTAATTTACATTCCCACCAACAGAATAAAAGTGTTCCTATTTCTGCACAGCCTCACCAGCATCTATTGTTTTTGGACTTTTTAATAATTGCCATTCTGACTGGTGTGAGATGGTATTTCATTGTGGTTTTGATTTGCATTTCTTTAATCATCAGTGATGTTGAGCTTTTTTTCATGTGTTTGTTGGCCATGTAAATGTCTTCCTTTGAGAAGTATCTGTTCATATCCTTTGCCCACTTTTTGATGAGGTTGTTTTCTTTTTTCTTGTACATTTGTTTAAGTTCCTTGTAGATTCTGGATATTAGACTGTTGTCAGATGGGTAGATTGCAAAATTTTTCTCCCATTCTGTAGGTTACCTGTTCTCTCTGATGATAGTTTTTTTGGTTTATTTTTGTTTGTTTGCTTGTTTTTTGCTGTGCAGAAGCTCTTTGGTTTAATTAGATCCCATTTGTCAATTTTAGCTTTTGTTACAGTTGCTTGTGGTGTTTTTGTCATGAAATCTTTGCCCATGCCTGTGTCCTGAATGGTATTGCCTAGGTTTTCTTCTAGGGTTTTTATGGTTTGGGGTTTTACATGTAAGTCTTTAATCCATCCTAAGTTAATTTTTGTATAAGGTGTAAGGAAGAGATCCAGTTCCAGTTTCCTGCATATGGCTAGCCAGTTTTTACAGTGCTGTTCGTTAAATAGGGAATCCTTTCCCCATTGCTTGTTTTTGTCAGTTTTGTTGAAGATCAGATAGTTGTAGATATGTGGTGTAATTTTTGAGGTCACTATTTTGTTCCATTGGTCTGTATGTCTGCTTTGGTACCCATACAATGCTGTTTTGGTTACCATAGCGTTGTAGTATAGTTTCAAGTCAGGTAGCATGATGCCTCCAGCTTTGTTCTTTTTGCTTAGTATTGTCTTGGCTATACGGGCTCTTTTTTGGTTCCATATGAAATTTAAAGTGGTTTTTCCTATTTCTTTGAAGAATGTTAATGGTAGCTTGATGGGAATAGCATAGAAACTGTAAATTACCTTGGGCCGTATGGCCATTTTCACAATATTGATTCTTCCTATCCATGAGGATGGAATGTTTTTCCATTTGTTTATGTCTTCTCTTATTTTCTTGAGCAGTGGTTTGTAGTTCTCCTTGAAGAGGTCCTTCAACTCCCTTGTTAGCTGTATTCCTAGGTATTTTATTCCCTTTGTAGCAATTGTGAAAGGAAATTCATTCATGATTTGGCTCTCTGCCTGTCTATTGTTGATGTATAGGAATGCTTGTGATTTTTGCACATTGATTTCGTATCCTGAGACTTTGCTGAAGGTACTTATCAGCTTAAGGAGTTTTGGGGCTGAGATGATGGGGTTTTCTAAATACAGAATCATGTCATCTACACACAGAAACATTTTTACTTCCTCTCTTCCTATTTGAATTTATTTCTTTCTCTTGCCTGATTTTCCTGGCCAGAACTCCCAATGCTATGTTGAATAGGAGTGGTGAGAGAAGGCATCCTTGTCTTGTGTCAGTTTTCAAAGGGAATGATGTCAGCTTTTGTCCTTTCAGTCTGATATTGGCTACGGGTTTGTTGTAAATAGCTTTCATTATTTTGAGATATGTTCCATCAATACCTAGTTCATTGAGAGATTTTAGCATGAAGAGGTGTTGAATTTTATTGAAGGTCTTTTCTGCATCTATTGAGATAATCGTGTGGTTTTTGTCATTGGTTCTGTTTATGTGATGGATTATGTTTATTGATTTGCGTATGTTGAACCAGCCTTGTATCCCAGGGATGAAGCCGGCTTGATTGTGGTGAATATGCTTTTTGATGTGCTGCTGGATTCAGTTTGCCAGTATTTTATTGAGGAATTTTCCATCAATGTTCATCAGGGATATTGGCCTGAAGTTTTCTTTTTTTTCTTGTGTCTCTGCCAGATTTTGGTATCAGGATGATGCTGGCCTCATAAAATGAGTTAGGGAGGAGTCCCTTCTTTTCAGTTGTTTGGAATAGTTTCAGAAGGAATGGTACCAGCTCCTCTTTGTACCTCTGGTAGAATTTGGCTGTGAATCCGTCTGGTCCTGGGCTTTTTTTGGTTGGTAGGCTAGTAATTGCTGCCGCAATTTCAGAACTTATTGGTCTATTCAGGGATTTGACTTCTTCCTGGTTTAGTCTTGGGAGGGTGTATGTGTCCAGGAATTTATCCATTTCTTCTAGATTTTCTAGCTTATTTGTGTAGAGGTGTTTATAGTATTCTCTGATGGTAGTTTGTATTTCTATGGGGTCCGTGGTGATATCTCCTTTATCATTTTTTATTGTGTCTATTGTCCATTTGATTCTTCTCTCTTTTCTTCTTTGTTATTCTAGCTAGTGGTCTATCTATTTTGTTAATTTTTTCCAAAAAACTCCTCCTGGATTCATTGGTATTTTTGAAGGCTTTTTCATGTCTCTGTCTCCTTCACTTCTGCTCTGATCTTAGTTATTTCTTTCCTTCTGCTAGCTTTTGGATTTGTTTGCTCTTGCTTATCTAGTTCTTTCAATTGTGCTGTTAGGGTGTCAATTTGGAATCTTTGTAGCTTTCTGATGTGGGCATTTAGTGCTATAAATTTCCCTCTTAACGCGGCTTTAGCTGTGTCCCAGAGATTCTGGTATGTTGTCTCTTTATTCTCATTGGTTTCAAAGAACTTCTTGATTTCTGCCTTAATTTCATTATTTACCATTCTTAAGAATTTTTTTGATGCTATCATAAATTGCATTTTTAATTTAATTTAATTTTCAGGTTATTTAGTGTTACTGTATGGGAATGCAATTGATTTTTGTATATTGGTCTTATATCCTGTTTGAATTCATTAATTATATCTAATTGTTTTAGTGTGTATGTGTGTGCATTCATGTGTGAATTCCTTAGGAGTTTCTAGGTACAAGATTATATGAGCTCCAAATACACATTGCTTTATTTGTTCCTTTCCGATATGGATATCTTCTTTTTTCTGCCTAATTTCTTCATCTGGAACCTACAATACAATGCTAAACAGCAAAAGGGGACATCCTTGTCTTGTTACTCATCTGAGAAGGGAAGCTTTCAGTGTTTCACTAAATATGATGTTAGCACTGAGTTCTCATAGATGTCCTTGGTCAGGGTAACTTTTCTTCAATTAGTTTAAATGTTGGATTTTGTTAAATGATTTTCTGCATCTGTTAATATAGGTTGGTGCAAAAGTAATTGCGGTTTTGCCATTACGGTAATGGCAAGACCGCAATTACTTTTGCACTAACCTAATATGTGGTTCTTGTCCTTTTTTCTGTTACTATTGTGTTTTACATTGATTGATTTTGTATGAATCAAAATCAAGCTTGAATGCTTGCGATAAATCCTATTTGGTCATATTGCGTAATCCTTTTCGATATTTCTAGATTTAGTTTTATAGTACTTTGTATTCATAAGAAGTAGTGGTGTGTATGTCTCTTTCCTTATGACGAATATCAAGTTTACACTGACCTCATAGGCTATGCTGGAAAATATTTTATCCTTTTCTAGTTTTTGGATGAATTTCGAAATATTAATGTTAATACTTACACATTTGGGAGAATTCACCAGTGAAGCAATCTGGTCCTGGGCTGGAAGTTTTTTGATTAGTCATTATCTTTACTTGCTGTAAGTCTATTTGGGTTTTATATTTCTTCTTGAGTCAGTTTTGGTAGCTTAAATGCTTTTAGTATATTCATTTTATCTAAGTTATCTAACTTGTTGGCATAAAAGTATTCATATTATTCCCTTATAATTTTTATTTCTGTAATATAACTTCTTTCATTCCTGATTTTAGTAATTTGAGCCTTCTTTTTTTTTTTCCTTTGTCAGTCTATGGCTTTATCAATTCTGTTGACCATTTTTAAAAATCTAAATTTTGCTTTTGTTGATTTTCTACATTATTTTCTATTCTCCATTTTATTTCTATGCAAATGTTCATTATTTCCTTTCTTCTGTTTAAGTTTAGTTTGCACTTCTTTTGTTAGTTTTATGAAGTGGAAGATTAAATGTATAAATTTAAGGTCTTCCATTTAATGTAGACATGTATAGTTATAAATTTCCTTTTGAACACTTTTCCTGGATCCCATAAGTTTTGGCATATTGTGTGGCAGTCTCATTCACCTTAAACTATTATCTAATGTTTTTGTGTTTTATTGCTTTACCCGTTGATTATATAGATTGTGTTGTTTAATTTCTATGTATTTTTGTATTTTTAAATTTATTTCTGTTATTGATTTCTAATTTCACTGTATTGTGGTTGAAGAACATATTTTGAATAATTTTGATCCTCTTAACAATACTTAAATTTAAAAAAATTTTAAATGGCCTAACATGGTATATCTAGAGAATATTCCATGTGTACTTGAGAAGAATGTGCATTCTGCTGTTGTTGGTTGGAGTGTTTTATAGATATCTTTTAGTTCCTATTAGTTTATAATTTTGTTTAAGTCTTTGATTTACTTTTGATCTCCTATCTATACATTTTTCTATCTGCTAATGAAAGTGAGGTATTAAAATCTCCGGTTATTACTGTTGAATTGTCTATTTCTCCCTTCAATTCTGAAAGTTTTTATGTATTTTGGGACTTTGTTGTTAGGTTCAAATGTAGTTATAATTGTTATATCTTCTTGATGAATTGATCCTTTCCTTTTTTCTTTACCATTTCTGTTTCATTTATTTATTTTTATAATTTCAACTTTTATTTTAGATTCAGGGGGTACGTGTGCAGATTCATTACCTGGATGTATTGTGTGATGCTGAGGTTTGGGATACAATTGATCCCATCACCCAGGTAGTGAGCAGAGTACCCAACAGTTAATTTTTCAAACCTTGCCCCACTGCCTCCCTCACACTTCTCACAGTCTCCAGTTTATTATTGTCATCTTTATGTCCATGTTTGTCTAATGTTTTGCTCCCACTTACAGGTGAGAACATGTGGTATTCGGTTTCCTGCTCCTGTGTTAATTTACTTAGGATAATGGCCTACAGCTGCATTCATATTGCTGCAAAGGACATGATTTTGTTCTTTTTTATGGCTGTATAGTATTCCATGGTGTGTATGCACCACATTTTCTTTATCCAATCCACCACTGATAGACACCCAGATTGATTCCATGTCTTTGCCATTGTTAATAGTGCTGCAATGAACACATGGCTGCATGTGTCTTTTTGGTAGAACAATTTGTTTTCTTTAGGATATATACCCAGTAATCGGATTGCTGGGTTGAATGATAGTTGTTTTAAGTTCTTTGAGAAATCTGCAACCTGCTTTTTACAGTGACTAAACTAATTCACATTCCCACCAATGGTGTATAAGCACCCCCTTTTCTCTGCAGCCTCACTAGCATCTGTTGCTGCTGTTGTTGTTGTTTGACTTTTTAGTAACTGCCATTCTGACTGGTGTGAGATGGTATCTCACTGTGGTTTTGATTTTTATTTCTCTCATAATTGGTGATGATAAGCATTTTTTACATTTTTGTTGGCTGCTCGTATGTCTCCTTTTGTAAAGCGTCTGTTCACGTATTTTGCCCACTTTTAAATAGGGTTATCTGTTTTTTGTTTGTGGAATTCTGAAGTTCCTTATATATTCTGTATATTAGACCTTTGTTAGATGCATAGTTTGTGAATATTTTCTCGATTCTGTAGGTTGCCTGCTTACTTTGTTTATATTTTCGTTTTCTGTGCACAGGCTCTTTAGTGTAATTAGGTCTTACTTGTCAATTTTTTTTTTTTTTTTTTTTTTTGAGATGGAGTCTCACTCTGTCACCCAGACTGGAGTGCAGCGGCACGATCTCAGCTCACTGCAACCTCTGCCTCCCAGGTTCAAGCAATTCTTCTGCCTCAGTCCCCTGAGTAGCTGGGACTACAGGTGCACACCACCATGCCCAGTTAATTTTTGTATTTTTAGTAGAGACAGGGTTTCACCATATTGGCCAGGCTGTTCTCAAAGTCTTGACCTCATGATTTGCCCACCTCGGCCTCCCAAAATGCTGGCATTACAGGCATGAGCCACCGCACCTGGCCCAATTTTTGTTTTTGTTGCAATTGCTTCTGAGGACTTAATCATAAATTCTTTCCCAAGGTTGAGGTCCAGCATGGTGTTTCTTACGTTTTCTTTTAGGATTCTTATTGTTTGAGGTCTTATATTTAAATCTTTACTCTATCTTAAATTAATTTTTGTATATGGTGACAGGTAGAAGTTCAGTTTCATTCTTCTGTATATGGCTAGCTAGCTATACCAGCACCATTTATTAAATAGGGCCTCCTTTCTTCATTGCTTATTTTTGTCAGCTTTGTTGAAGATCAGATGGTTGTAGGTATGTGGCTTTATTTCTGGGTTTTCTATCATGCTCCATTGGTCTATGTGTCTGTTTCTGGACCAATACCATGCTGTTTTGGATACTGTAGTGTTATAGTATAGTTTGAAGTTAGGCAATATGATGCCTCTAGCTTTGCTGTTTCTGCATAGGAATGCTTTGACTATTCTGGCTCTTCTTCGGCTCCATATACATTTTAGAACAGTTTGTTCTAATTCTGTGAAAAACAACATTGGCTGTTTGACGAGAATAGCATTGAATCTATAGATTGCTTTGGGCAGTGTGGCCATTTTAACAATATTGATTCTTCCGATCCATGAGCATGGAATGTTTTTCCATTTGTTTGTGTCATCTGTGATTTCTTTCAGCAATGTTTTGTAGTTCTTCTTGTACAGATCTTTTACCTCCTTGGTTATATGTATTCCTAGGTATTTTATTTCATTTTGTTGTGGCTATTGTAAATGCAATCGAGTTCTTGATTTGGCTGTCAGCCTGAACGTTGATGTATAGAAATATTACTGAGTTTTGTACATTAATTTTGTATTCTGAAACTTTACTGAAGTTGTTTATCAATTCCAGGAGCCTTTTGGTAGAGTCTTTAGGGTTTTCTAGGTATGGAATTATACTGTCAGCAAAGACAGATAGTTTGACTTCTTCTTTTCCTATTTGGAATGTCTTTTATTTCTTTATCTTGCCTGATTGCTCTGATTAGGACTTCTGATGCTTTTCTTACTATAAAATATCCTTTGTGTCGTCAGGAACAATTTTTACCCTTAAGTCTATTTTGTGTGATATTAGCCTCACCACTTAAGTTTTCTTTCAGGCACTATTTGCATGTTATATCTTTTTCCTTTCCCTTACTATTAACCAATTTGTGTATTTGAATCTAAAGTCTTCTCTTAAAGACAGCATACAGTTTAATCATTTTTTAAAAATTCGTCTGCTGGTCTTTACCTTTTTTCTGGAGTGTTTAATCTATTTACAATTAATTTAATTACTGATAAGGTAGAATTTATGACTGACATTTTGCTACATGTTTTACATATTTTCTATATCTATGTCTTTATCCTCCTTCTATTCCTCCATTATTGTTTTGTGTCTCTGTGTGTTATACATATATTTTCTAGTGTACTAATTTAATTTTTTCCTTGTCATTCCTTTTATTATATATTTTTGTGTTTGCTTTGGGGATTACAATAAATAATTATTATTAATGGCCAGGTGCAGTAGCTCACGCCTGTAATCCCAGCACTTTGGGAGGCTGAGGCAGATGGATCACTGAGGTCAGGAGTTCGAGACCAGCCTGGCCAACATGGTGAAACCCTGTCTCTACTAAAAATACAGGAATTAGCAGGCATGGTGGCAGGCACCTGCAGTCCCAGTTACTCAGGAGGCTGAGGCAGGAGAATGGCCTGAACCTGGGAGGCAGAGGTTGCAGTGAGCAGAGATCATGCCATTGCACTCCAGCCTGGGTGACACAGCGAGACTCTGTCTCAAAAATAATAATAATTATTACTATTTATTAATGTTATTGATTAGTAACAATATAGTTCAGATCAATGTCATCTCAATTTCAGTGGTATATAAAAACTTTGTTCCTATATAGCCTTGTTCTGCCCACCTTTCCCTGTGCTGTTATATTTATACAAACTAAATCTTACACATTGTGTGCCAATCAACACAGGTGTGTAACTATTGGTTTGTGCAGTTGTCTTTTAAATCAGATAGAAAAACAAAAGCATTATACACAAAAAATACATTTAGACTGTCTTTTGTATCTACCTATTAGTTGTCTTTTTCTGTGCTCTTAATTTATTTATGTAGATTCACGTTACTTTGTACTGCTCTTTTATTTTAGCCTGAAGGACCCACTTGAATATATCTTGTAGGTCAGTTCTCCTAGCAATAAATTCTCTCAGTTTTTGTTTATTTTGAGTCTCCTAATTTTGCCTTTATTTTTGAAGAAATGTTTTGCTGAATATATAATTTTTGGTTGTCATTTTTTTAACTTTTAGTGCTTTGAACGTGTCAACATGTCATCCTATTGTATTCTGGCCTCTATAATTTCTGATGGGAAACCAGTTGATAATTACATTGAAGGTCACTTTTACAAGATGAGCCACTTCTCTCTTTCTGTTGACTTTGGCTTTTAATCATTTAATTACATGTCTAGGTATAGATCTTTCTTGTTTTATCTAGCTTGGAGTTTGTTAAGCTTTCTGAATGTTTACAGCAATGGTTTTTATTAGATTTAGATATTTTGGCCATTATTTTTTCAATTTTTTTTTCCCTTTTCTTCCTCCTCTCCTCCTGGGGTTTCCATTATATATAGTTGTTATTGGTGCCCCACAGATCTTTAAGGTTCTGCTCCGTTTTCTTTATTTTTGTTTCTTTTTTGTTTCTGTTTCACAGACTGGATAATCTCAGTTGACCTATCTTTAAATTTGCTGAGTCCATCCTCTGCCTGCTCAAATGTTATGTTTAGGTCCTATAGTGAAATTCTTATTTCAGTTATTGTATTTTTCAACCTCCAAATTTTTATTTGGTTCTTTTAAATATTTCTCTTTTTATTGATATTCTCTATTTAGCGAGACATCCTCTGGGTTTTTAGACTTTTTTTTAGTTTTTTAAAAAAACACATTTCAAATACTTGATTAAAAGTCTTTTTCTAGTAATATCTGGGTTTCTTTTGGAACAGATTTTATTAATCACTTTCTTTCTGTGTATGAACAATACTTTCTCATTTCTTTGCATGCTTCATAATTTTTTGTTGAAAATTAAATATTTTAAATAATATAATTTGGAAATTCTGAAAATCAGATACTTCTCTCCAGGATTTGTTATTTTTGCTCATGTCACTGTTTTTGGTTTCTTCAGTGACTTTTGTAAACTAACTCTGTAAGACATGTATTCTTGCTGTGTGTGGCCACTAAAATCTCTGCTCAGTTATATTAGGGGTCAACTAATGATTTGACAGACATTTCTTTAAATGCTGGGTAGCAATAAGCCTTTCAGTGTTTTCCAGCTGTGTGTATGTTTGGATAGCCCTTAAGCACTCAGCCAGGCAGCTTACAATTCTGCATTATCTTCATTTCCTGCTTTCCAGAATCTTAAGACTAGCTGGAGGTGAGAGTTTAGGGTCTTCTTTGGTCGTTCGTGAACATGTACACAGCTTTGAGCATATCCATAGTTTTATACGTGCATGTGACTTTCTAGGTTCCCCAAAATTGGTCAGAGCTTTTCAAAGCCCCCATGTAAACTTATTCCCACCTTTTCCTTTTAATTTTAAAGTTTTATTGTTGTTGTTGTTCTTAGCCATTGTTTGCCCCAACTGTTATCCACTGTCTTAGGCAGCCTCAGAAATAAATAATTGTCCATAATTGTTTTCAACAAACACCCCTAAAAGGAAAAGCTTTTTATACTGGGCCAGTGCCAAGTCCGTTCAAATACTCTCAGCTTTGCAAGTGGAATCTTCCAGAGAATCACCAGACAGGTCAAATTATGATAATCTCTGGGAATTAGGTTTTGAAAGAATGCCAACCCTCTTCTGCACCCTCTGGTGGCCTCCAGCCTGCTGATTTTTACTCAGAAAGCAAGGTATTGATTTTCAAGGCTTTCATGGAGTGGGAGAGATAAGAATTAAAATAGGGTAAATTTAAAACACCAGAAATTCACTGTTCTTACCAAGATTTAGCTGTTTTTCTTGACTAAATCTTCCCTGATTGATGCAAACTTTTAGTTAATTTCCAGAGTTCAAAAAAAGTTGATTCTGACTTTTTTTGTAGGTTTTAAAAATTGCTTTTATGAAAGGGAAAATTTTCAGAGGTCCTTACATTGCCATGTCACTGACATCACTCTCTGTATAGTTTATTTAAAAAGGAATGTGCAACTATTTTTTCAAGTGATTGTACTATTTTACACTCTCACAAGCAATGCATGAATGTTGCAATTGCTGCACCAATATTCGGTGTTGTTAATCAGTTTTATTTTGGTCTGTTTGATTTTTTTGCCCATTTTTTTAATTGGGCAGTGTGCACTTCTATTTGTTGTAATATTCTTGACAGACATGTAGTGCAAATATTTTCTTTCACATTTATTTTCTTAATGATGAAGTGTGAAGGTTTTTTGTTTTTTATCATTTTTTGGTGGTGTTTTATGAATTCCAATGGATTAATTTGTTTTATATTTAGATATTTTTGTATTCCATCTAAAAAATAATTTCCTACCTTAAAATACCAAAGATAGTCTACTATGTTTCCTGCTAGAAGCTTTACAGTTTATGGTTTTACATTTAGGTCTATGATCTAGCTCAAATAATTTTATATATGTTGTGAAGTAGGGGTAAAGGTTTATTGTTTTCCATATATATTTTATATATATATTATATATATTTATTTGTTTCATTACTCTGTCCTAAAAAATATTATCCATTCTTCACTAAATTTTCCTGATGTTTTATGTTAATATCAATTAACATATGTTTGTTGGTCTTTATTTCTGGAATCTCAATGATCAGTTTTGTTAATCTAATTTTCTATCCTTGATACCAATATTACATTAGATAAATTACCAAGGCTATGTAGTCAACCTTGGGATAAGGTTATTTGAGCTACCTAACTTTGTTGTTTATTTCAAGAATTTTTGGTCTAGATTATTTGTATGTTTATATATTTTAGAATTTACCATCACTTTCTTGAAAAGGACAAAGGGAATTTTTAATCTATAGGTCAATTTGGGAAGAATTGACATCAAACAATGTTAACTCTTTCAATCCGTGAACACAGCATATCTTTCTATTTAGGTCTCCATTAATTTTTCTCAGCCTTATTATACAGTTTCTACTATAGTATTCTTACATGCCTTTTGTCAAGCTTATCTCCAAATTCTTTATGCTTTTATATGCTGCTGAAACAGTATTTTAAAATTACATTTTAAAATTTATTTTCATAATTGATTTTTTTGTATTGGTCACACCTCCTGAAAACTTGCTAAATTTACTTGTTAGTTCCAGTAGTTGTTTTATAGATTACTTAGGGTTTTTTATGTAAACAATTCTGTCATCTACAAATAAAGACAGTTTTACTTTTTACTTTTCCATCTGTATATTTTTAACATTTTGTCTTGCCTTATCGCACTGGCTAGGACCTCTAATACGATGTTGAATAAATATGGCTATAGCAAATATTTTTGATTAGTTCTCAATCTTAGGGAGAAGGTGTATAATATTTAATAATTGATATGGTATTAATGGTAGAGTTTTGGTTTTGCTTATTTGGATTTGGCAGAAAGAGCTGCTTTTTTCAGTTTGAGGAAATTCCCTCTGTTAGTTTTCTCAGAGTTTTTAAAATAATCATAAATGAGTGATAATTTTTTCAAATGTCTTTTTTTCCCATCTATTGAGATGATTATATAGTTGGGTTCTTTTTTATTAGTTAAGTTATTGTAGGAATGCAATCTTGCATTCCTAGATATCCTAGGTTGCATTACTAGGATAAACCTTACTTGGTCTTTTAATATACAGCTTAATTTGATTTGCTAATTATTTATTTATTTATTTATTTTTATTTATTTTGAGATGGAGTATCACTCTGTTGCCCAGGCTGGAGTGCAGTGGCACAATCTCGGCTCACTGAAACCTCTGCCTCCCGGGTTCAAGCGATTCTCCTGCCTCAGCCTCCTGAGTAGCTGAGACTACAGGCATGTGCCACCATGCCTAGCTAATTTTTGTATTTTTAATAGAGACAGGGTTTCACCATGTTGGCCAGGGTGGTCTTGATCTCTTGACCTTGTGATCCACCCGCCTAGGCTTCCCAAAGTGCTGGGATTACAGGCATGAGCCACCGCACCCAGCCATTAATCTATTTTTAAGAATTTTTCTGTCTATGGTTTGAGGAGATGTTGGTTAGTAACTTTCTTTTCTTACAAGGTCTTTGGAACTTTTGATAGCTTGTTATTAGAGTTACACTGCCTTCATAGCATAAATTAAGGAGTGTTTCCTTCTTTTCTATTTTCTAAAATAGTTTCCATGTGATTGATTTTGTTTCTTATTTAAATGTTTGATAGAATTCGCCAGTAAAACCATCTGGGGCTAGGATGTTCTTTGTGGAAAGATTTTGTATTGTGAATTTAATTTTTTTAATAGACAAAGAGTTATTAAAATTTTCTAATTTTTGTCAATTTTAGCAAGCTGTATTTTTAAAGAAAGTTGTACATTTGTTTTAAATTGGGGAATTAGTGGAATAAATTTTTTTGTAGTATTCTTATTGTCCTTTTAAAATCTGAAACATCTGTATGATATCTTTTCTTCCATTCTTGATATGAGTAATTTGTGTTTCTTTCTTTCTTCATCTGTTTTGCCAGACATTTATTATTTTATCAATATCTTCAAAGAATAAACTTTTTGCTTTATTAGCTTTCTCTATTGTTTGTTCATTACTTATTTCATTTATTTTTGCTCTCCTACTGAATGGAGGATTCCTTTGTCTTAATTTATTATGCATACCACACTGAATGAGTTTACTAAATCACTGTGCAAATCACACCTGAGTTTGGCATACTAAATTCTTTTTTTTTTTTTTTTTTTTTTTTTTTGAAACGGAGTCTCTCTCTGTCACCAGGCTGGAGTGCAGTGGCATGATCTTGGCTCACTGCAACCTCTACCTTCTCTGTTCAAGCGATTCTCCTGCCTCAGCCTCCCAAGTAGTTGGGACTACAGGTGCTCATCACCACGCCCAGGTAATTTTTGTATTTTTCGTAGAGACAGGGTTTCACCATGTTGGCCAGGATGCTCTTGATTGCTTGGCCTTGTGATCCGCTCCCTTGGCCTCCCAAAGTGCTGGGATTACAGGCATGAGCCACCATGCCTGGCCTTTTTTTTTTTTTTTCCTTTGGTTTAGGACATAAGGAAGCACTGTGGTATAGCAGAAAGTCCTCTGATCTTGGATTCAGCATTTCAAAACTATCACTCAACTTCTTTATCCTCAATTTTCTTGTGTGTAAAATAGTGATAATAATAATTGCATATAACTTGTGTGAAGTGTTTGGAACATAGTAATCATTCTCTGATGGTTAACCTCAGGAGTCATAGCAGCTCCTCACTGTCTATGTAGCTCATTGACCAGTATCTATTATTTAACACATAACCTGATTATAAATATTTCAGGTATGTATCATCTGTGATGGGAATAATTCCAAAGAGGGAACATTTCCCAAAGGTATTTATAAATAGCCTCTAGTGCTTACCCTTTTCTAAATGTTATCTGAAGGACACTAAAGGAAATCAGATTGAGTTCAAATAAATATCAGTCTATAGTTCAAAATTAAATTGTCTTTTAGTTTAATTTTTGTGAAAATCTGTTGTCTCAGGAAAACTCTGCTGTAAGCCAAGTCAGTTAACATTTCGTCCCCAAATTGCATGACATGAAACAATAACACTAGTTTAACTCAATTGTGGTTCAGCACTTTAGGTTAAGCTCAGCTAGGTGTTCTGTTGATCTAAGTTGGTTCACTCTTGGTTTTCAACCAGCAGTTGATCAACTAAGTAGATCTGCTTCTGAGTTTGGATGGCTATTGATTAGAAAAATGAGGGAAACTGTGTTACTTGTCTCTCACCTTCTAACAGGATAACTCAGGCTTGTTCATGTGGTGGCTCCAGGTTCCAAGAGTAGCAAGAGAGCAAGCTCCAATATGGAAGTTCTTTCCAAGCCTCTGCTTGTGTCACATTTGCTCATGTCCCACTGGTGAAAGTGAGTCACTGGGACAATCCTGATTTAAAGGGGGTGGAGAATAGGTCCCACCATTTGATAGGAGTCAGCAGCAAAGAATTATGGTCATTTTGGTCATCTGCCACACTGGCTCTGGGCTCTGGATGTAGTGGGAGAAATATGAGGCCAAGAGGGATGTGTTTCTCGTCAGTATCTCCAGGATGTTAACAAAGGCATGCCTTGCATCCGAAGGACGGTTGGGACAACTCCTGTGTCGCCATCCAGCTAGTGCTTTAATCTGTGAAGAGCTTTCTTGGCAAATCAACAAATACATTCTGCTTAGAGATTGCTAGAGAAATATTTGATTCTCCAGATAGCCGAAATATAAACTTTTCTTTGTTATCTTTACCCTGTTCTTCTTCCTCTTTCCCCCAATCATCCTACTTCCTAACTCATTTGATGTCTTTTACAAAAGCCTGCCACTGACTTTCCTAGCTTTCATCCCTGTGAATGATGAGGAAATGTGCCAAATACCTGCTGATTTATCTGAAATGGGGCGTAAGGCTCATAAACTCAAAAATAAGATAAAAGAGAGCTGACAGTCCAGGCTAAATTCTAAAATCCAATTTCAGATTCTTCCCAGTTGATCTCACAGAATATATGCAAGTGCACATACTTGAATACACACCACACCTCTGCCCATGATCACCTTTGAACAGTCATAAACAAAAATATACACAGATTGACTTCAGTAAACATGCTGTATAGGATGGGAGGACTTGCAGGACGGATGTAAAGAGAGAAGATATGTTCTCTAGTACTCCAGCATCTCACAGAGACACTGTGATAGCTCTCTTGTTAGCTTACATGCTTGCTCTCCCAGTATTTCTCTTCAATATTATCTCATCAGAAGCAGTTGTATCAGTTAGCTATTGATATGTCACAAACCACCACAAAACCCAATCACTTGAAACAAAAACCATTTGCTATGTATCATGAGTCTACGTGTTGGATAGGCAGTTCTATTTATCTGATCCAGACTCAGCTAAGCTTCTTTGGGCTCACTCATGAATTTGCTATCAGCTGCAGAACAGAAGTGGACTGACTAGTCTAGGATGGTCTTAGCTGTGGAAACTTGGCCTTCCTCTGTGTCTCTCACATTCCTACAGCAAGTTAGCTCAGGGCTATCTCGTGTTTATGGCAAAGAAACAAGAATGGCAAGAAAGCAAACAGCAATTCACAAGTGCAAGTGTTTCTTAAGATTCTGCTTGCACCTTGTTTGCTAAGCCCCATTGGCCAAAGCGAGTCACACAGCTGAGCACAGAGAGAAAGGGCCAGTCAGAACCTCTTACCCAAAATGGTTGTAGTAAAAACTGGAAAATCAATCCAATTAATTTACCATTCCAGTTGTGCAACATTATGGAAATTTTAAAAATATTCATATAATTGTTTGTCACATTATTATTATTATAAGACAGGGTCTTGCTCAGTTTCCCAGGCTGGAGTGCAGCGGCACCGTCATAGCTCACTGTAACCTCAAACACCTAGGCTTAAGTGATCCTCCCACCACAGCCTCCCCAGTAGCTAGGTTGTTTGTCACATTATTGAATGATCCACAGTCTAATTCTTACCCTTGATGGTGTAATGCATTCCTAGCGATAATTTCTTTTAATCTTTTATGTCAGTGTGTCTTCCTGAGACTCCAGTCAGCCTGGATTTGTCTGCAGGCCCAGGAAGGGGGGTAGTGCAGTGGCCAGTTTTTAGTATTCCCTTGTGGGTATATGCGTCCTGGCTTGGGGTTAGCCCTGTGTCTTTTCTCCTTTAACTTTATGCCAGGATACAACTCAGAAGATTTACTCATTGAAGAGACTCTCACTTTTGAGCAGCAGAACTGGGCCTCCTTACTCACAGACTCTCCCAGGCAGCCTAGGACTCCCGCTCTCGGGCCTCCAGGTTTTTTATGTGGATAATAGAAAGAATCAGCTCTCACTAGGAGCTTGAGGTATATGTATATGTAGCAGGGGAGGACTGGGGAACATTAGCTTGAATATAGGACACTGTGCTAAATGTCTAAGAGTGAGACACTGGCTAGAATCCACCCTCTTAGCCATTTCTCCAACTTATTGCTGTCTAAAAGATATAACCTTGTCATCAAGAATGGATAAAACAAGAAGGAATTAGATTAAATGGTAAAAATTATCTTGCAGTAAAAACTAAACAGCACTTACTGCTAAAATGTATCATATTAGAATAGTGGAGGTCTCTTTTTGAATAGTTTGAGGATCTAGAGACCTAGCCCTCTGTCTAGGTTGAGCTTGCTACAAGGGGTCGTTAGACAAAGGGGAAGTTCTGCTCAGACCTTCTGAATTATGTATGCTGAGAATGACCTTTTACCATCCCTAGCAGCTTCCACCTCCAGTAGCTGTTCTGCTCACCAGCCACTGCTTCTGACCTTTCCTAGACTCTGAGACAACGCTAGAGTGACTTTCCCTCCTTGTTCCAGAGCACACAGAGGCTCCAGGGTGCATGTCCAGCCCTCACACCAACCGCGCAGCAGCTGAGAGCCTCACACCCATCAGCTTGCCTGTGGAGTGAGGTCACAAGATATTTCAGTCCTTTGAAAAAGGTGTGAACCCCAGCTAAAGGGGAGGAAGTGTTTTGAGAGCACAGGTCCCAAGGTGAGATAGGACTGCAAGGTTGTTTTTTTTTTTTTTTTTTTTTTTTTTTTTTTTTGAGACGGAGTCTTATTCTGTAGCCCAGGCTGGAGTGCAGTGCCGCGATCTCGGCTCACTGCAAGCTCCGCCTCCCGGGTTCACACTATTCTCCTGCCTCAGCCTCCGGAGTAGCTGGGACTACAGGCGCCCGCCACCACGCCCGGCTAATTTTTTTGTATTTTTAGTAGAGACGAGGTTTACACTCTGTTAGCCTCATGATCCGCCCGCCTTGGCCTCCCAAAGTGCTAGGATTACAGGCGTGAGCCACCGCGCCCGGCCGATTTTTTTTCTCTTCCTTTAACATTAAGAGCATAAAAAAGGCCGGGCGCGGTGGCTCAAGCCTGTAATCCTAGCACTTTGGGAGGCCGAGGCGGGCGGATCAAGAGGTCAGGAGATCGAGACCACGGTGAAACCCCGTCTCTACTAAAAATACAAAAAATTAGCTGGGTGCGGTGGCGGGCGCCTGTAGTCCCAGCTACTCAGGAGGCTGAGGCAGGAGAATGGCATGAACCCGGGAGGCGGAGCTTGCAGTGAGCCGAGATTGCGCCATTGCACTCCAGCCTGGGCAACAGAGCGAGACTCCATCTCAAGAAAAAGAAAAAAAAAAGCATAAAAAAGTTGTCCTATTACTTCAAGAAAACCATTTCCTTTGGAAAATATTAAAGTCTTTAACTTATCTTCACTTTAAAAATAAATGCATTTCGAAATACGCTGAGAATCCAAACATATCTTTTTCATCTTCTTACGTCATGGGCATTGGGAAATACTTAACAGCAGATGGAATAGTATTTTTAAATGCCAAAAGAAAATAACCATCAGCCTGGAATTCAATATTAAGTAAAAATATCTTTCAAAAGTGAGGGAGTAATAACAACTGCAGTCAGTAAACCTCCGTCAATGAGACAGACACCTGGAGAATCTTCCCTACATTGCCAGCACATTGACTTGGAATGGAGCAGGAAAGGGACAGCTGTGGCATTGCTTCCTAGCACTAAGGAAACCAGGGGGTACTTTCTCACCGGGTCATTATCTCTGAAACTGAGGGCAGCTCTGAAGTCCAAATCCAGAGTGGCCCAGGTGTGGAAGAAGGAAAGGGAAGTCTTCAAATGGCTAGGGCCATCTTTCTATGGAGCGGTAGGCTGGAAGCTAATGATCGCTCCTGAAATGATGATGTTTGAGTTGAGCCAGGACAGCCTTGTACAGCCAGGACTACTGTACAGGTGATGGAAACATTTATCAGGAGGCTAGAAAATAAGCTTCTAGCACTCCTTTACCTCAAGGTTCTTGCATTCTGCTTTTGGCTTCGAAAGATAAGAGGTGGGAGTTGAATGGGAAACTGGCCTGCAGGCGATCTGGTTCCCATGCTCAGCCTTTGCTTTGAAAACCTCAAGTAGAACTAACAAAGTTTCACTCCTACACAGCCTTGAATAAACTCACTCCTCGTCATTCTCCTAGTCTCTTCTTCTCTTGTTCTTTTCAGGCTCCTCTGCTTGGTTCTCCAACTAAATTACCACTCCTTGCCCCTCCCTAAACTTTTCCCAGGCAGAATACCATCCTTGAGAAATGGCTATTCTACCTTTTTCTTCAAGGATCTGGCCTCTCATTTTTTTCAGAAGCTTTTAAGAAGAGCCCTTTTCCATAAAGTCTTTTTCCTAAGCCAATAAGACAATAAAAGGTAATAATTTCTCCCTGTTCTTCCCTGTCTAAATGTATCATAATACTCCTCCCTTACTGCTTCATCCCATCAAAACGTACACCATTGATTTCAACAAAATGTAAAAAATTCACTTTGCCTATTTGTGTATATATTTCACTTGAGTTACACCAATGTCTGTCCTTTACATGCTGATATTTTAGGACCCTAGAGGCTTTTGGGATCATCTGACCTCAAGAGAAAATTATTCATCAGAACAATCTAGATGAATCTACCCTGGACAGCTTTGGGGGCTGCCACAGTGAGATATTTTTTTTGTTCTCATGTGAACCCTGCTTACGAATTCATTCACATAATTGCTGCTGCCATCTACCTGGCACTTTGCTGGTCTTAACTATATAGTCACCTGTTGTCTCACAGGTAATCAGACTTAGATTAGAAACAATGATAACCAAGGCCCATTTGCCCCAGGCAAAAGGCTGGCGGCAGGAGGCCTTAAAGAGATTTAACAGGCTCTGTGTTTTATTTCATCATGTATTCTATCTAGTATTTTAATGGGAATTTATGTGGTGTGGATATGGGATGGGGATGGAGGAGGTTATTAAGACGAGTGATGATGGACAGAAGGAAGTAACTGACTAGCTTCGTCTAAAGATTCGTCTGCTTCCCCATGCTCCGCCCTGCAGAAGATAATAGCCATCTGTTCTGCAAGGCCACTGGGGAATGAGCACGGCAACACTGGTTAATAATGTGGCAAAGGAGAGTCAGGGTACACAATGAATTTCACAACTGACAAGTTCCTCGGACACTGGGACCATTGACCGAGTGCTCTGAGAGTGGGGTGACATGCCCTTCTCTGGAGGCCATCAGACACATCTGTCTGGCAGGATATAAATGTGGTGCTACCCAGAGGGAGAAGAATGGACAAATGGATGCTGGGTTCATGCATTCCAGCCTGGAGATGTTTATTTTAAACGTCATTCCTATCCTGAGAAGGAGGTCTAGAAGTTGCTCCACCAAGGTTTTGAAGATGTCTTTCTCTTTTCTCTTAATTCTCCTGAAAAGAGAAAAGTAAAAGAACTTCTCAGGGAAGAAAGTATGATTTCTTTACACACAAGTTCATGTGGCTCCTACCGCAGCTATTCACACACGCACACACACACACACACACCCCGTGGACCTAAAGACTTAAACATTTACACTGGAAAGAAACAAGTCATGGCCCTTTCCTCTCACAAAATGTGTGTAGCATGGGGACTTTTTATTTTTCTCTTGACACACTTTAATGATAATCTAATAAAATAAGTCTAAAGAGATTTAAATCAGAATCGTAAACTAGAATGACTTGAAAGCATCTTGAAAATCATGTGGTGGATAAGGAAACTGAGTCACAGAGAAGTAGGATAAACTCAGGGTTACCAGAATGACCCAAGGCAGATGAGAAGGCATTAATAATAAATAAAACATGGAGAGGAGTAGAGAACTCTTCAATCCCCTAGGAGGAGGGTTAAAATGCTGCCTTTAAGGCAATAAAAAGGAGAAATTTTTCCAATGGCTGGCAGTGATGTGCAAAAATCTGGAACATAGTTTTCCAAGCAAAGATACAAGTGGGACACAGAAGGGGCGAGGAAGCAATTGAGTTATATGCCCCTTAAAATTCACAGGTATCCTCTCCCTGGTCAATACACGCTCAAGCATCTGTGTTCCTTTAGAAACTCCTTCAGTTCACAGACTTGTAGATATTTAAACAGTTCATTTGCATCATATGCACATTTAACTCTAAAGCTGGGAGTTAAAGTAACTGTGCTGGATTTACTGAGCAATGGTACACTGTTCTCCAATGAAGAAACTTTCCAAAGGAGTTTCTATGCTAGTTTTACTTTCCACAATTGGGGGACTTTTTTTTTTTTTTAACTTTAGGAAAGCAAAAGTTTTATAAGTAAATTTCTGAAACCCTGTGCAAGATGTAACTCTACTTTAATAGCTAAGTTCTCCAACTGGACTGATTGCCAAATAGCCAACACCAATCTGTTCAATATGAAATTAAGACAGTTATTTTGCACTTAAGGAATCTTCTTTGCCAAGCATATTCAAAGGGCTACATGACAAAATTAGTCATTGCAGACTGGTTTTCTGATTTGTATTAGACAAGAATAATCCCTCTGCCTGATGAGGACATCAACCCATTCTTGGGGGTCAGCTGCAGTATGGACAGCTGTGTTACCTGCATACATCCTAGTGTTCTGTCCATGGCACCATGGCTGAAGAGTCCAGAGATCCGGCTTCTAGGCCAGAATCAATCATCAACCTTCTGGGTTATTCAGATAAACACTTTACCCAAGTACGCACTTTTCACTATCTAACAAAAATTTCAAAGCATTTTGAAAAAAGTCCTAGCTGATGATTGGACACCCTCTATCAGAGGACTCTTTTATCAAGGTCCATTCAACTTTTGTTTTCTAAGAATCTGGATGATTTCAACTTTGAAAGGCAAAGCAAAACCACTGGTGGGAGAGGCTTCTGGTTAGAGAATAGACTTTGAAATCAGACCTGCCTTTTATCACTTACTAGCAGTGCAACTATGGGTAAGTTTTTTATACCTGCTAAGCATGTTCCTCAAATGTAACTTGGAGTAACTGCATTTTCTCTTCAAAGCTTTGGGGTATGTTTTTACTGAGACCTTCTCTAAAAAGTGCTTGGATAAAGCCTGGCATATTGGAAATGTTCAAAAAATGCCCAATATTTTCCTGATACTTTATTGATTTTCAAACAGATGAGGTATATCATTTCACATGCCCCCAGCTGTTGATTCTCAATATAGCAATCATCTAAAATATGAATTGGATCATCTAAAATATGAATATGAGTCATCTAAAATATGAATTGGATCTTATTGGTCCTTGGCTCAGATCTCTACAGTGATTCTTCATGTCACTCAGAGTAGGAGCCAGACTCTTTACACAGGTTCTTCACCCCATCTCACTCCTTTTACCCCATCCCACACCACCTCCTCTGGTTGAGCATGGCACAGAAGCCAGATCTCCACACTACATCTCCCACTACCCTTCCCTTGGGTTCCCTGCATTCCAGCCACCTTGACCTTGTTGCCTCAAGTCCTTCTCCTGCTGCCTGCAACACTTTCCCCAGGTATCCCCAAGGCCAAGGTCTCCTCAATCTTTTCAGGAATCAATTTAGAAGTTTCATTAACAGCAAGGATATCAACCAGCCCATATAAAGTATTAATAATAAGACCTACCTATCCTAGCACCTTTATCCCTTGCACCCTGCTGTATCTTTCTCCAAATCACTTATCACCATCAAACATATCTTCACTACTTTGTTTTTAGTATCTCCTCAACTTGAAAGTTACTCTATAAGGGTAGTCAGGCCCTTCATTTATTCACTGCAGCATTCCAGCACCTTGAACAATATTCCAGTGTTCTAGGCACTCCGTATCTATTTTTTGAAAGACGTCATGCATGATTTATTTTTAATAGAAGTGTGGTTCATCCTTGCCTCAAATCTTATATAGGCTCACGTCCGACTAACTCTGAGTCGAAAGCTTCCACCTCACCACCACCAGCACTGCTGCCCAGCACTTGCAGTCACTCAAAGTACTAGAATCCCAAGAAAAAGAAGGTGGGAGCATGCATACCTGATCTGGCAGCCATGATAGGGAGAGGAAGGTGGTCTTATAGCTGTCACCTAGCCTCACGCTCCTCCATCTCCGTCACCTGTGACTTTGTCATTATTTGCCTAGTTCACTACACCAGACTCTTCATTGCCCTACTAAGCCATGTGTCCTTGCTGCAGTCGACACTGGGTGTGGCTTTCTGATTGTTTTCATCATCTCTTTCCTCCATCTGAGACAGCTCCTCCCGGATGCTTGCAGCTTCAGTCCAGGACTTCAAGCTGTGTTCATGAACTCCTCTATCTCGTTTCTCTTTCCCGTGCAGAGTCTGCTCCCGCGTGCTACAGCCTCAGTCCTGATTCAGGCCCCTTCCTGCCTTCTACGTGTGCTCAGTGCATCCTTGCCTCCATGACTTTGTTCCTTCTGTTCTTCCAGAATGTTTTCTCTCTTCCTTCTGCCAATCCAAATCCACTCTAGATCTCAAGGCCAAACTCAAATCACACATCATCCAGAGAGAGTCTGCCCAGCAATTACTTCATGCTGTATTTATATGTTCTTGCTGTTAACAACTTCTCTACTCAAAGTTACCTACATAGTTCAGCCTGTAGCTAGTCTCTAATCCTATCATACAGTAACAGTAATAACTGAACAACAACTGCCATTTATTCAGCTCTTATTGTGTTCCAAACATATATATTTTTATTTCAGTACCCATATTAATCTTGCAAGGTAAGAATCATCATCCCCATTTTGTAGTTTTAAAAAAACTAAAGCTCATATAGGTTAAGTAGCTTGTCCCAAAACAGTAAATAATAGAGCCAAGATTCAGTTCCAATGTACCAGACTATGCCATGCACTCTTTTTTCTCTCTCATATACATGGTAAACTCCCTGGACGTTTAGCATAGCATAGCATAGCATTCAGCAGGTACTCAATAAATACTGGCTGGCTGTTTGGGCAACAAGGAGGATACACCTTAATTCAAATGTGCCTTGATGAAACCTTATCTTGCAGGAATGGTGAATAAGGGAATAAAATGCTTGCCCTGCCCTCTTCTTCCCTTTTCCTCTCTTCAGTGGAGATAATGAGAGCTGAACAATGAGCTCAGGGCCTTAAAGAAGGCGGTATGTTCTCCAGGCTCAACTGTGTCCTTTCAAAGAGCTAGGCTCTGCACCTGCCCTGCTCTCACCATCCCCAGCAGCCAAGCTGCATCACTGCCACTTTAGGTAGCCCTCTCACTGAAGGTACCAGTAACATACTCTGGGCTCCAGGATGAGAGGCCCAAGACATATATATGACTAAAAGGAAAGCAGGACAGACCATGCCAGAGCTTCCCTTCCCTGGTAGGCTTTAACCCCATGTCTGAGGCTGGGCACATGTTGCTCCTTTTCCTCTATCTACTGTATGCAAGAGACTTCACACACGCCATCTCTTTTCAAAATCCTCACAGCCCCACCTGAGCCCAGGGGCTCATCTTCAAAATGCCAATATTATGTAGTGTCCCACCCAAAGTCACTAGACATTAGGGAAAATTCTAACGTGGGGCTGTCTCCACAGTCCATGGGCTTTCTATGAAGCCAGACCATCTGCTTATAGCAGAAGCCACGAGAGCCGGGTTCTTTATTCTAGCTCAGGACTCTCTTCATCCTGGGAGTCCTCAGTGTTTCCCTCTATAAAATGCCTATGCAAACCCACTCCCTTGCACCTCCAGTCCCTTCCTGCTTCATAGGTTACTTCTGGAACTTGTATATCATAATATGCAAATGCACCAAGCACCTGATGAGAACAAGAGAGGAGAAAATGGTTGCTAACTTTCTGTTTGTGTATCTACATGTTTGCGTCTTACTCCCTCAACTACCCTAGGATTGTTGATGTAGGGACCATCATGCACCCACTTTTCATAACTACTCCCCCATCCTCACCCCAAGTCCCAGGCAGCTTGAGGAATACAGAAAGTGTTCAAGGGATATTGACAGTATAGATGCTCCAAATATGGTGGTATGGTAGATCTTTTAGACCAACCCTTTTTCCATGGAAAGCAAAGCTCAGACAGGCACAGGGCTGTGAGGCTGGCATCAGAGCCCTTGGCTGCTGTTTCATAGCACAGGAGTCTGTGTGCCATCAGATTGGTCTGTACAGAGTTTTCCAGACAACAAAAGCCAAGGGGTACAGGGGTGCAGCCAGTTTTAGCTGTGGGCTGGTTTCTTGCTCTGGGCTAGCAGATCTTTCATTTTGTAGACTTTTATAATTTTTCCTACTATGTTTACGTTTTGTGAAATAGTACCAGGTAAGATGTGGAAGGAATATTGATAAGGAAGCCTAGTAAAACAAGATACCCTGATCTTTTCAGTGTTAAATCCCAATGTATCTTGGCAGGAGAGAGAACTTGAAAGTTAAGACAAATTAGGGTCTGACATGATGATAATCATGCTTCAAACACAGAGTATAAGGCATTTTTACATGACTTTGTTGTTGCTCCTTTCCATAACCCTGTAAGCCAGGTAAGGCATAGATTATCTCCATTTTACAGATAAATATCCAAGGGCCTAAACAATCATACATTCACCTAACCATGGCAAAACCTCTGCCCTGATCTCCAGCCCGGGCAGTCAGGCAGGGGATGGGGAGGAGAAGCCCCTACTTCCCCGGGAGAAGGAGATCAGGCTGCAGGGTGGAAGACAGGTCAGGGAAGGTGAGTGGGATGGAGCTGCAGTTTCAGAGCTGCTGGCCAGGCAGGACCCCTCCTCCTTCTCTTCCATGCCCGTACCCCAGGACCTCTTTGTCCCATTGCACTTGCTTGCTTTGAGCTCAGCACGGAAGGCCCTGCCTGCTTCCAAGTTGGCTGTTTACTGGTGGGAACTGGGTGCCAGAGTTTTCTGCTGGTGGCTGCTCTTTCCCGGATTCTCCTGTGGTATCATATTTTCTCAGCTTGTTCTTAAACTCATCTTACTGACCCTCCCCGTACTCGCTGACCCTTTCTCAGGTCACCAAAAGTGAGTTCGCTGAGGACTCTAAAATCGCCATGCCTGTGTATCTCTCTAGAGAGGAAAGCTTTTCCTCCCCTGGAAAAGAGACTCAGCTCAGTCCCTCCAGCCCCTTTTCTAACCCCTCTCTCTACTCCAATGCTTAGATATGGAATCTTACTGAAATTCACCATACCTTGAGATCCCAGTTCCATAATCACATGAGCTTTGTAGGTTAGGTCTACATCCCACACCTACCTCCATTTTACAGCTCAAGGATATAGAGGGATTCCTGCCCAAGCTCTAATGGCCAGTTAATGGTACATCTAGTTGAGAACTCCACATTTACAGGTTCATCTCATTCCATTTGCCAGTTACCATGCTTTTGCGCTCCCCATGCCACCCTCTTCCTGAAGACCCCCAGTGTGTCCTGGGCGTAATATTCCAATGCGTTTCCAGGTTTCCTGCTCTGCCTGGATTACCCTTCCCCCATCTTTCTCATATAAAATTTCTGTTTAAAAATTAGTCTTGAGTCACAGCTTCTCTGAAGCCTCCATCTACAGAGTGAATTAGATAAACTTCTCTCATTTTTTAGTGTATTTTTTGTTGTTGTTACAGATACAACAGTTTACCATACTGCAGTTTGGGGAGCCTTGCCTTGTTTTTCTCAGTAGATTGTAAGCACCTTGAAGGCAGAGTTTGCATCTCATCTATTCCTCTCTTATATCCCTTGACTCTGTCTAGGTCAAGGTTGTGCTCCTGTTAGGACCTCCATATATGATGCTACCTGAGCAGCTGGCAGGGGATAGCAGGGAGACTGCACATCAGAGAATTCAGGAGACTATCCATCGAAGGAAGTAAAGTCCCTCATACCAAAGACTCACCACTATCCCATGAAGAATACCCTATTAACCACCAGCCTTAGAAGTTAACACACAAAAACTGCAAATGACATACAGGGATATTATTCTAGTATGGTTTCTATCAATTAAGATATTTAGTAATGCCTGTTTGTCATAGTATAAATATGTTAATTTTGTATAATAACAAGAGCTAATATTTATTGGGCTCATTTTGAGCAATTTGTAGGTGTTATTTTATTGAATTCTTGCAACTACTTTGCAAGGCGAAAATTACCATTGTTATTTTACAGATGAAGAGACTGTGGCTCAGAAAATACAAGCAACTTATAAAAGAGAAATATCTGGACCACAAAGAGTCAACTCATAGCTTTATCTAAGGCTCCAGGGCTCTGAGTGAGTAGATCAGGTTAACAGCTCCCTTTACCATCTGCTGCCTAAGTAAGGCTGATTTCCGTTTTCAATGTAATGTTCTTCTATGTGCAGCATGCTTATAGCATTTTGTTTAATTATGTATTATTCCCAAATTGAGATGAAATTTATGGATTATAAAAGTAGCACATGTTCACTGTAAAATATTCAACAATATGGAAAAGAATAAAGTAGACTGCTGTACAATTATTTCAGCACCTCGAGATATCCATTGTGAATATTGTGGTAGGTGTCCATTCAGAAGTTTTTCTGTGCATATACATACATATATACATACATTTTCCTTAACTGGAGATATGGCATACGTGTTTTGTAACTTTCTCTTTATGTCCTTAATATATGGTAGCCATATTTCCATTGTTAAGGCATTTAGATTCATATCTTTTTTTTTTTTTTTTTTTTTTTTTGACAGAGTCTCACTCTGTCGCCCAGGCTGGAGTGCAGCGGCATGATCTCGGCTCACTGCAACCTCCGCCTCCCGGGTTCAAGTGATTCTCCTCCCTCAGCCTCCTGAGTAGCTGGGACTACAGGCGCATGCCACCATGCCCGGCTAATTTTTTGTATTTTTAATAGGGATGGGGTTTCACCGTGTTAGCCAGGATTGTCTCGATCTCCTGACATCGTGATCCACCCACCTCAGCCTCTCAAAGTGTTAGGATTACAGGCATGAGCCACCGCACCCGGCCCTAGACTCATATCATTTTTAATAGGTGGTAGGATTCCAATAAATGGATATACCATAACGAGACATATGTGTTGTTTCCCATGTGTTGTTATTATAAACAATGCTATGATGGAAAATTATGAAAGTTCATCTTTTCCATTTTGGCCAGGCTATGAGGTAACCACGAAAGCCTATGTTTTAATTTGTATTTATTTGATCACTAGCAAGGATGAACATTTGTTTGTGAGGTTCACTGACGTAATATAGTATTTCTTTCATGAATTACCTCTTTTAATTTCTGTAATTTTTTCTTATTTGGGTGTCTCCCATTTTCTTCTTTGTTTCTAGGAGCTACTTAAATAATACAGTTGGCTCCGTCCTCTCATATATGTTGCAAAACATGGATACAAGTAACCTCAGAGATTGTCTAGTTTAATCCTCCCATTTTATGAGTTATTAAACTGTCTAGAGAAAGGAGGTGACTCACCAAGGTGTCTTGGTTATATCCCCGATTTCTTCAGTGACTCATTAAGATTTATTGACCACTGCTATTTCTAATATACTACCCTCCTTCTTCTCATAAAGCAAAATATACTTTGAATTGACCAGGAATTGCTATTATAGAGACCATCCTGTGGAGAATGAAAAATAACACTTTACGTATTTTTGTCTTCTCTGTCTTATGGCTTTTTCCACCCAAGGATTCTTTTTACTAGCCGGCAGAGGAAGGAAGCTCTGGGGAGGAGATAGCTTTACAAACAGTGCTATAGATGTTCTTCTATTTAGAGAAAGGGAACTAGACATGTAGCAACCCTCAGTGGTCTTTGCAAGCCTGATGAAAACTTCTTGGGCTTCACAATTATTTTAATTAACTAAATTATTTTAATTAACTAAAATTTGTTATAACATTTTTCGTATGGTTGTGTGGAGGGTTTCTTGGGTGCTCTTTTTTGTATTGATTGAGAGCTACTCTATAAAGTTGCTAATAGGCCAGGCGAGGTGGCTCACGCCTGTAATCCCAACACTTTGGGAGGCTGAGGCAGGTCACGAGATCGAGACCATCCTAGCTAACACGGTGAAACCCCGTCTCTACTAAAAATACAAAAAATTAGTCAGGTGTGGTGGTACACGCCTGTAGTCTCAGCTACTCCTGAGGCTGAGGCAGGAGAATCTCTTGAACCCGGGAGGCAGAGGTTGCAGTGAGCCAAGATCATGCCACTGCACTTCAGCCTGGGCAACAGAGAGAGTCTTTGTCTCAAAAAAAAAAAAAAAAGAAGAAGAAGAAGAAGAAAAAAAAAAGAAAGTTGCTAATAGCTCAGTGCCTCTCCACTGGGAGGATATTTGAAGGCTGCTATCTTGATCTGATGCATACTGCAACTGTCTGTCATGCCTTTCCAAACTGGAATTGCATTTGCTTCCCCGTTTGTTGCAGGGAGGCGAATGGCAAAACCCAAAATAAGGAATCATGACAAACAGTATGTACACTTGCCTCTCAGTTTTTTTGGGTAGACTTCTTATGCTTCATTTATTCTGGAGAAAAATATTATTAGTACAAGAGCTGGGAAGCAGAACTGGGTTGAGGAAGCTATAATAAAGGTCAATTGGAAGAGAAAATAAGGAAGTGGGGGTAAGGAAGCCATCAAAGTGCATCAGTCGCTAATAGATGATTCCGTACTTCCTTTCTTAGGAAAGATTGGGGCATGTGGAAAACTGCTTGTCCATTTGTGCACTGCAGAAAGGGAGGGGGAGGAGACCCAGACTCCCTAAAAGGGGAAAAAACATCAGGGGAGAAGTGAAGCAGGTGTTTCCTGCTGCCTGTGCCTCAGAGGAAAGCTTGAAGTCCTGGGAGGGGGTTTTCCACAGCGGCACAAATCAGGGGAAGCCATATTTTTCCAGCAGCCTAATTCAGAGGTCAGACACGTCAGCCATCACCTCTCATGTTCATCTCTCTTTCTCTTGCTCTCTCTCTCTCTCTCTTTCTCTCTGTCTTTTCTCTCTGTCTCTTTTCTCTCTCTTTCTCTCTCTCCCCTCCTAGGCTCAAAGATCTGAAAAACTAGTAAAAAGTTTATACAGAGGTAGCGTATAGACAATTTCTTTCAGTTTCTCTCTACCCTCCTTTTTCAGGTTATCTGCTTTTTTTGTTTACTTGTCCATGTCAATCAATCTTTATTTTATTTTTCTCGTTGTACTTAATGGGAGTGTTCATATTAATGCCTAGCATGTGCCTTTCTTCATTTAAAATAAAAAGGAAAACAAAAGATAAAGTGAAATATCCAGCAGTATATTATCTTGAACTTGCACAATGTGACACTAAAAGGTACTGGGTCATTTAGCTCTGCTCCTCTACAGAATTAGTTATGAAACCAAGACATTTATGGAAAGCAATTTTTAATGATACATTGATATGTTAGCTATGTCTTTTAAAATTACTCTCTCTCTGTCACCCCTTCTCCTTTTTCTCTCCCTCTAACAGTAAAGTATCCAGGAAAATAACAGTAAAATTGGTGTGTGTATGTACGTGTGTGTATGTGTGTGCTCACATGCACATCATGTGAAAACATTTGAAAACAACTCAATGATTTAAAAATATATACTTGTCTATTTTAGATTAAGTCAGAGTAAAAAGAGAAAAAAGGGAAGCAGGAGGATGAAGGGAATGAGGAAAAGAGAAAACGAGAGGTAGAAAAGAGAGAGGAGAAAGGAAGGAGATGAGTTGGGGCACTCAAATACAAAGAGAAATCGCCATATATCATCCAGATGTTTTGTCTACAGCAGACCAAACATCAGGCTTTCGGGAAACATTTGGAAGACACAATGCTCCTTTCACTACACAGACAACTGTTGACAGTCCTATCGCCTCCTTCCCTGCGTGTATGTGTCTATCCCTTTCAAGCCTTTTTGTGGTCAAATTATAAAGGCCTGTTTAGTGGGTGGGGTGACGTCACACTGACCACAAAAGCTTATATTTCCTGCTACTAAATACACAGCCCCTGCTGACGAAGTGATCATTACAGAGAGAGCTTGTTCTGCCGAGGTCACCCCAAGTGGGGATGAAGGCACTGGGGCGGGGGCTTGGTTGAGAGAGCAGAGCCATTATTCCCAAGTGTGTCTGCCTGCCTGCTGATCCTCATCTTGCTAGAACCAAAAGATGAAAATAGAAGTCTCTTTGTGCTTCCTCCAGGCCTTTGTCTCTAAGGATGCTGGGGCACACTGGGACACAACATGGTGGGGAAAAAGGAAAAGACAAAAATTCAGGTCTTTGATTCCAGTCTCCTCATTTATAAGCTCAGTGATTTTACCTCTCCGGGTTGAATCCTGAAAATCTCCGTTTTACTAAAGAGAAAAGAACCTCATCCAGGGATCACACGTGAGCATGTATTTTAAAGTGACTGGTTTTAGTTTTGAGGGCAGCTGCTATCTTACAGTGATTTCTTTAGTGTTCCCACTTTCCTTGTGCTGATTACAAACGGTGGTTCTCTCTTCTGAGAGGAGAGAGTAAAGGGTAGGTTTTGTTTTTACGCATTTCTTTCTATTTTATTTATTTATTTTTGCAGAGGTCATGGGTGAACAATTTTTTTAATGAAGGAAAATAAATGAATTAAAGTGGTGACTTGTCCAGTTAAGCCAAAGAAGCCACACCAAGTGTTAGAGGACCACAGAGGAACCAGAGAGGATCTGGGTAAGATCTCACAGGAAGAGTAGCATCTGGGTTGGGTGTAGTGCATAGGAGTTTGGCAGGCAGAGGGTTATGATCATAATTACCATCCCCAGGAACCCCTAAGTATCCCCTGGCATTAAACCAGAGTGGTCTGAGGCCTTATGTTGTAAGTCCTTGGCACTCCAAACCTCAGAGGAAACAAAAATTGATGGATGTGCTTTTTGAATAGTTCACTCAATCAGGTTAATTTTGACATTGAAAGAAGCAGAAAACCACTGCTCAGCCAAGATCCTGCAGAACTTTCCTATTCTCCATCCTAAGCCCTTGGCGAAGTAGAACTCAAATTCCCTACATTTTTCTTTCTTTTATTTTTCCCCCCTCTTGTGAGGGATGATTACAAGTAAGGCCTCAAACCCAAAAAGGACTTGGAAACAAGTCCACGTGGTATTCAGTGAAGGAAATCTTTTGCTTTTATCCATGTAATTTAGGTGGTCTGGACAGCCAGTCTGGATACTCTAACTGCTGGCAAGATTCTGAAGGCCAAGGTTGTGTAGGTTGGTTCTCTATATAAACCAAAGAATTGAAAAACTGCCCCGTTCCTTTGGGCCATGTGTGTCCACCAGGCACTTATTGTGTGTGCACTTTCTGCCAGGCCACTGGCTAACTTTAAGGGCCTCCAGTGGGCCTAACGCCATGTGCAGTTCACCTGATCTGAGGCTGTGGCGGGCTGGTGTGGCTCAGTTATTCCCCACGAGCTGCCATCCCCTGGCTTAGACATAAAGCCTTAGCTCCATTAATCATCCTTTTCCTGGAGCATGCTAGACGAGCTCCTGGCTGGGAGTAGAACTATCATGTTCATTTCCTAATTTTAAAAAGTGTGTGTTTGCTAACAGCTGGAAGGCAGGCTAGAAAGGCAGCTTCAAAGTCCCACTCTGGGGAAAATAATGCTAAGAAGATCCTGGGGCACTTTCTCTTGAACTCACCTCCCCTGTAGCACTGGGGACTGTCCTAGAAGATGAAGTCTGTGCTGGGGGTAGTGAGGGAGGGCCCAAGGCTTGCAAAGAGGATGGACATTGTCAATTTGGGCTGGGCTTAGCCATTAAAAGTAGATCTCTGAAAACAGAACTGGGGGAGTGAAGATGGAAGTTAAAGTATGCTGTTAAGCTAATGAAAGAGTCAAGAAATAGAGAATATGGAGAAATCGGTGGCCAGAGCCCAGAAAAATAACAATTAAGAGAAAAAAAATGTCATTTAAAAGGTAGAAGCCAAGGAACTTGATGAAAGCCAAGTCAAATAGCCAAGATATCTTTAACAGACTCAACATAGCTGACACTGAGAAGAACCTAAAAACTGAGGCAATGTTATAAATAGATCAATTCCAGAAAAAGCAAGACTCCTGGGGAGAAGGGTTGGGATGGAACCGGAACCAAAAGGTGAGAGCTCTCATTGTTCCACGAGGGAAGGACAGAGTCTCAGAGCAATGGCTGGTTACAAGGATAATGGAAGTAAAATGATCAAAGTTAGAAAGGTTCTGACATAGTACAATAACAGAGGCCATGCAATGTAAACATATATCAAAACATCACATTTCAAGCTGGGTGCAGTGGTGCACTCCTGTATTCCCAATTACTCAGGAGGCTGAAGCAGGAGGATTGCTTGAGCCCAGAAATGAAAGTTCAGCCTGGGCAACATAGTGAGATCCCATCGAGAGAGAGAGAGAGAATCACTTTATACCTCATGAATATATAATATATATTTTATTTTTAAAAAGAAAATTAAAAAAAAAATGCAGGTCATGGATCCAGAACTCAGAATGTAGGTAAATTAATAAGAAACTAGAAAGAAAAGACCATCTTTCTTAATGATTTCAACTGGCTCTGTAGGAAACCACCCAGGTGTTCATTGTCTCCAAAGAGCTAAACCTTGCCTCAGAAAAATGACCTTCTCCTATCTTTCCTGCTGCAGCAAGAACCTCTGGTTTAACCAATTAGGTAAGTCATTTATATGACACTCAATCTGAATTATTCTGTCTGTCTGTCTGTCTATCAATTTCTCTATCTATCTTGTCTATCATCTTTAGGGAAAAAGTATATCCCATGCACAGTTATGATAACAAAGGAGTCATCTTCTATACAATATTAAACATAACTATTGAAAAGTTAAAAACTCAAGCCTTCAGTTTAGGGTTTGATTTTCATGATCCAAAGCAGCATTCTTGACTGATTGTTTTTCCTTGTGTTGATTCATATTTGTCTGAGTGAATTTGATTGGCTGTTTTGGAATTGCGTAAGACACTTCTTCATTGACCCAAATAATCTGTTTGTTGATTTTATTCAGACTAACATATAACTTAATTGACTAAATTTTTGCCTTTCTCCAATGGTGTGGTGATTACATAGACTCAATCTGTATTTGTGAGAAGTTTTTAAGTATGCTTTCATTAGCCTGAGACTAGTGTTCCTGAAACCTTGTAAAGTATGGAGCACTTCAGGAGCAGAGAGAATAAATACCTTGGGTGATGCCCAGTGTAAATCTCACGGTCTGGAGGGAATCTTGTGGCCAATATGAGCCTCGTCAGATGTCAGGCTTTCCAAAAGTAGAAGTGGAAGGCTCCTGTTTTTCTAACTCCTGCTGTTCCCCTGACTATCACTATGTTGTCCATATTGTTTTCAGAACTCACAGCTTAAAGAACCACCTTGCTTTTCTTAGAACTTTGGGGGTGGACCTTACTGCTTTTTACTTTTTTTTTTTCAAATTGCATGTGGATTCTACTGTATTTAGCATAACTCAAGCTTAGCATTTGAACATGTTTCATAGACAATAGCTTTGCACATCCTCTGTGATTGCATACTGTGTTTCAGACACAGATGTAGGACATGCAACTGATGTGGCCATCACTAATGTCAATACTGACCCTTGCTCTGTGCTTTGGGCCCTAAGTAGAGCTAGGTCCATGTAGTAGTCTAGTGCCCTCTTGTGGCTTTCAAACTAAGAGTCTTGAGCTACTTTGTAGAATTAGAGCTATTTGTAGAATCACGAGTTTGAGAAGACCACTGTGAAGTTACGTCCTGCCTTCTCTCCCTTAGTAACACTACCCACCTCCTGCAAAGCACAGTCAGTGATGGGAGACATGTTCTACTCTGAGCTAAGAAAAACACTTTGGAATGTGGAGATCAGGGTATTGGAGTTTAATAGAGACCTTTAGAACTTACTATACTGTGGATACATAGCATATGACAAATAAATGTTAATTGAAATTCCTTTGCCAAATTGGCGATACCTCCCAGTTTTTCCATTCACTCTTAAACTTATTCATTCAACCATTTCTCCAATGGCATGATTTCAAATAATTTGATATGTTTAATTTGAAGGCAAGAGAATTATAAGGAATATATCAAGTGATCTCAAAAGTTTGAAGATCTGTAATGTGACCAAATCAAGTATCCTATATGGCTCCAGAGAGACACACATTAAGGTTGTAGATGTTGGTTAGATATAAGGAAGAACTTTTTAGTGACTGCAATTGTAGAACCCTGAAACATGTCTAGGAATAAACTTCTCATTGCACTGAAACAGTTTAGCAGGGATGTATTAATTTTTGAAATAGACATTTTAAAGAGAAGTTTCTCCCATGGATAATTGATCTTTGATAAAAATCTTAGATTTTTAGAATCTAAGATTTTGGTTTTTATTAAAAATCTAAGATTTTAATAAAGATGTTTTAGATTTTTAGTCTACAAATGTATTTAAGAAAAAGCACAGCTTCCTTTGACTAGTCAATTAAGTCCCACAGCTAAGCAGTCGTAAGGAGCAGAAAAAAATAACTAAAATAACTATTGGGTACTAGGCATAGTACCTGGGTGACAAAATAATCTGTACAACAAATCCTTATGACATGAGTTTACCTATATAACAAACCTGCACATGTATCCCCAAATCTAAAAGTTTAAAGAAGTCTTCTCTAATGTTTAATATGAAACTTTCCCATATGAACATTGCAAGTTCACAACTACCATCTCCATTTCTAGGAAATCAAATTGTGTGTGTGTGTGTGTGTGTGTGTGTGTACAGGTGTATGTTTACCCAAACCCATTTTTATAACCTATCTGGTTTTGATTTTCTAGATTGTAATAGGACTTTTGACATTTTCTTCAAAACCTGACATTTTGTCACTTAACTGCTTTTCATTTTCAGCAAGCCTTTTACATTGATGTCTAATTGTGTATAATGGCCAATTACACACTGGAAAAATATGCATATTTGCTTGATTCTGGTTATATGACATATGATGAGTATGTTCATACATATTTATTAAAGCAGTTTTTCATTCATAGCACAGCAAAAAAAAAAAAAGAGTCAAAGACTGAATTTCAGGAGGTTATTAATGAAACATAAGAACTTAGTTTTGTCACCCCAAGTTGCAGGGACAATGAAAGCCACTGTCTCTTAGTTCACATCAGCCTAAGCTGCAGGACAGAGGAGATGACTTATGCTTCTGTCCAGGATAATTTCTTGCTCTTTTAAAGAGGTAGAATGATGTTACAGGTATGGGTTGATTGGATTTCAATTGCTGCTATTGTTTTGGTTATTTTTCATATTTAGTCAATACAATCTTCTCTATGCTTTTTGAAAAATCTGTACCGAAAACCTTAGAGGGGAAATAGCGAATCCACCATGTCTTGCAGGGTCCAAAACCAAGTTAAAACCAGAAGCCATTTGGTCTTCAGCCTTTGGACCTGAAGGTGGAAGGTGGGTTAGAGAACTGCCTCCCCCATGTTCTCCCTTTCTTCCAGTGGCTTCATCACTCCTATTACATTGAGACTGAGGTGGAGAGTGGTTTGAGAGTTTTCCAGAGAGAAAGCTGATTTGTCCTTATGAGGCTAAAACTTTAAAGGTCTTGGGGTTCAAGAAAAGTTCAGGTCCAGGATCCAAAGTGGTTTGAGATTTCCTGCTGTTCTTTCTCACAGTAGTTCCACAACCCTTCATCTTGGCAGAAGGGCCAATGGCCTATGTCACAGCCTTGCTGACAGCCCTGGGCTACAACAGAAGAATTCTTGCCCCTTCCCATCTCTGTGGGAGAGACACACTGGATTGTCACCAGCCTGTGAAATAAACCACCCACCTGGTCCATGGAACCATTTCAAGGCCAGAAAAGCCAGCCTTACTCAGCTGTGCCATATGGGAAAGAAGAAACAGTGTTTTTCCCCATATGGATTTGTCACACATTAATAAGAGGCATTTGCTCTCAGTCTCAGCCAAATGCCTTGGTTCTTAAAACACATGAGAAGACGTGCTTGACTTAGCTTGCCAGGGAATTAGATATGTACTTCATAAAGTGAATCTAAACTAAAACTGTGTTGGGCTATTATGTCCCTACCTCATTGGAGAGACATCCCTGCAAATGGACAGCTAATCTCTTTAATGAGCAAAATACCCAAAGGCTCTTCTGGGGAAAGAGTCCAGCGTTTAACTGCTTCTTGCTGCACAGCTCTGGAACACAAAATTTTAGAGCAGAAAAGGACCTTAGAGATCATGAATTGCCCCCTCTCCCTTTCCACCTCATTTACCATGTAAAAACTGAGGCCTCAAGAGGAAAGTGACTTGTTCAAGAGCACTCGTCTGTGTTGTGGCCTATAGGACTCTTACCCAGGTCTTTTCACTCTTAACCCTCTTTTCTTTTCTTTCTTTTTTTAAGGGTTTTCTTTACATATATGTATACTTTACCTTCTGAGGTACATGTGTAGAATGTGCAGGTTTGTTACATAGGTATACATGTGCCATGGTGGTTTGCTGCACCCACCAACCTGTCACCTATATTAGGTATTTCTCCTAATGCTATCCCTCCCCCAGCCCCCCAGCCCCTGACAGGCCCTGGTGTGTGATGTTCTCCTCCCTGTGTCCATGTGTTCTCATTGTTCATCTCCTACTTATGAGTGAGAACACGCAGTGTTTGGTTTTCTGTTCTTGTGTTAGTTTGCTGAGAATGATGGTTTCCAGCTTCATCCATGTCCCTGCAAAAGACATGAACTCATCCTTTTTTATGGCTGCATAGTATTCCATGGTGTATATGTGCCACATTTTCTTTATCCAGTCTATCATTGATGGGCATTTGGGTTGGTTCCAAGTCTTTGCTATTGTGAATAGTGCTGCAGTAAACATACGTGTGCATGTGTCTTGATAGTAGAATGATTTATAATCCTTTGGGTATATACCCAGTAATGGGATGGCTGGGTCAAATGGTATTTCTAGTTCTAGATCCTTGAGGAATCGCCACACTGTCTTCCACAATGATTGAACTAGTTTACACTCCCACCAACAGTGTAAAAGCGTTCCTATTTCCCCACATCTTCTCCAGCATCTGTTGTTTCCTGACATTTTAATGATTGCCATTCTAACTGGTGTGAGATGGTATCTCATTGGGGTTTTGATTTGCATTTCTCTAATGACCAGTGATGATCAGCTTTTTTTCATATGTTTGTTGGCTGCATAAATGTCTTCTTTTGAGATGTGTCTGTTCATACCTTTGACCACTTTTTGATGGGGTTGTTTTTTTCTTGTAAATTTGTTTGAGTTCTTTGTAGATTCTGGATATTATCCCTTTGTCAGATGGATAAATTGCAAAAATTTTTTCCCATTCTGTAGGTTACCTGTTCACTCTGATGATAGTGTCTTTTTGCTGTGCAGAAGCTCTTTAGTTTAATTAGATCCCGTTTGTCAATTTTGGCTTTTGTTGCCATTGCTTTTGATGTTTTAGTCATGAAGTCTTTGCCCATGCCTATGACCTGAATGGTATCACCTAGGTTTTCTTCTAGGGTTTTTATGGTTTTAGGTCTTACGTTTAAGTCTTTAATCCATCTTGAGTTAATTTCTGTATAAGGTGTAAGGAAGGGATCCAGTTTCAGCTTTCTGCATGTGGCTAGCCAGTTTTCCCAACACCATTTATTAAATAGGGAATCCTTTACCCATTGTTTGTTTTTGTCAGGTTTGTCAAAGATCGGATGGTTGTAGATGTGTGGTGTTATTTCTGAGGACTCTGTTCTGTTCCATTGGTCTATATATCTGTTTTGGTACGAGTGCCATGCTGTTTTGGTTACTGTACCCTTGTAGTATAGTTTGAAGTCAGGTAGCATGATGCCTCCAGCTTTGTTCTTTTTGCTTAGGATTGTCTTGGCTATACAGGCTCTTTTTTGGTTCCATATGAAATTTAAAGTAGTTTTCTCCAATTCTATGAGAAAGTCAATGGTAGCTTGATGGGAATAGCATTGAATCTATAAATTACCTTGGGCAGTATAGCCATTTTCACAATATTGATTCTTCCTATCTATGAGCATGGAATGCTTTTCCATTTGTTTGTGTCTTCTCTTTTTCCTTGAGCAGTGGTTTGTAGTTCTCCTTGAAGAGGTCCTTCACATGCCTTGTAAGTTGTATTCCTAGGTATTTTATTCTCTTTGTAGCAATTGTGAATGAGAGTTCACTCATGATTTGGCTCTGTTTGTCTGTTATTGGTGTATAGGAATGGTTGTGATTTTTGCACATTGATTTTGTATCCTGAGACTTTGCTGAAGTTGCTTATCAGTTTAAGGAGATTTGGGGCTGAGATGATGGGATTTTCTAAATATACAATCATGTCATCTGCAAACAGAGACAATTTGACTTCCTCTTTTCTGTGGGATCGGTGGTGATATCCCCTTTATCATTTTTTATTACATCTATTTGATTCTTCTCTGTTTTCTTCTTTATTAGTCTGGCTTTCACTAAATCAGGGTTAGTGGCCAGATTCAGCTCCTCAAGAGAGTAGGTTGGGTTAGATGATTAAATATAAATGTGAAGTCTTAGATGCTCAGCCAATTAAAAACCTATGAAGGCAAAGGATGCAGAACAGTACACAAAACCAAAGTTGAACCCTTGAGATGCAGGAGTGGATGTCATCACCTCTGTACCTTATTCAGAGTTGCTTAGGCTTGTGATCTCATAGAACCCCACCACCTGGGCTCCTCCCCACTCCTCCTTCCACCAGATGTGTGTGGTCACTGGGAGAGAAAAATGGGTTCCTGGATCAAGCTTTGAGGGTATAGAATCTCTAGTTACGTAAAATCGATCTATCCTGAAGGAGACAGCACTTTCTGCTACCTGTCTTCGTGATAGGGAAGACAGAGTCAAAGTAGAGAGTAGGTAAGAGAGGAATTAAGTCCATCCTCTGAGGTGGCACTTCTGGTTTTTTTGCCTTTATTTGGTGTCTTCCTTGGGAGCTCATTAATTGCTGAGGTATAGTTGATGTTGTATGAACTCGCTCACCTATTGATACAATTGGAAGATGAAGGTAAACAGCTAGTGTACCAAGGAGCTGGTGTCCATCTATGGCAGCCTTATTAGGAGGATGTAGCTGTGCTGATAATTGAGCCCTCACTCAAGTGATGCTTTGATATGTGAAATAATGACAGCTTCTTATTGGAATTTTGTCTTGGGAGCAAAAGAATGATAAAATTATAGCACCTCATTTTTTCAAGTTCCCTCTGCTTCTCTCACTTCTAAAAATGTAGCTTGAGGAGGTTAAGTAAGTAACTTGTACCAAGGCCACGCACTTAGTTCAGAGCTGCAATGTGCATCCAGGGCTCTCTGTCCCTGCTGCTTACAAAGAAGATGAGTTGGCAATCAGTGTAAAAATAGAGACACTAATTGAATCAAGATGATATGTCATTTAGGGGTCAAGTAGAATGGAAAGAGAGTTGGTCTAAAATTTAATTTTGAAACATGCTTTACTCCCTGCAAAAATTCATGGATTTGAAGAAACCTGGTCTAAGGTTGTATTTATCAAATATTAAGGTGCATAGGAATCACCTGTAGATTCTAATTTAGTAGGTCTAAGTTGAGGCCTAAAGTTTGCCTTTCCAACAAGCTTCCAAGTTATGATGAATCTACTAGTCTACACTGTACACTTTGGGTAGCAAGGTCTTAAGATACAGCTAAGAGAGCATAAAAGAGACAGCACATAGTCACTGGAGAGCAAATCATTCCTAGACTGTTGGCAACAACCTCAACACATTCAGCTGGTTGTGTGACTACATAGGCCCATGGAGAGGGTGCCATGTTGTCTCTCTCAGCTACTGCTTTCTTTGCCTGAGCTCCAAGGCCCTGTGCCTGGTATATAGAAAGGATCAGTCAGTCGAAGCTGAAAAAGGGGCATATTTCTACTTCATGAAACTCAGCTTTGATCAGGCATTTCTAAAGGTGATGGGGGAAAAGGATTTGGGAAAAGTAAGTGAAAATACACTTGGCTTGATCATCTGTTTTTCAATGGTGAGAAACAGCAGCAACCGTGATTAGACATGGTCATTGGCTTCATGAAATCAGACATCAACAAAGAGCTTTGTTCACAGTACCTAAAAGACAGGATTGTGAGCACACCTGAAATTTTGCAACACTCTTAAGACTTGAGTCAAGAAGTAGGAGCTGTGGCTCATGGGCTAATAGGATCCAATGCATTTCAGGTGGCATACTGAAAAGTAGAAAGAAAAAAGATTGGTGAAACACATCAAAAGGCTAATTATGATTGTCTTTGAGTGGATGCACTTTGTATGTCTTTATTTTTTGACATGAGCTTTTATTTAGTTGTCATCATTCCTCATATATAATGATTATACTTTTTTCCCACTTAGAAATGTAATTTGGGAATTCCTGTAAGCATAGTTCTAAATGGTGCATACTATTTTATTGAATGAATATAGCCAAGATGTCTGGCAAAGGGAAATGTATTAAACGATTATTTGTCTCCAATTCTTTGCTCTTTAAATTGACATTCTAATTAACATCTTTGTGTAAGACACTTTGGAAGTTCCACAGGGGGAACTGATGGGGTTTAAGAAAATGAGCCTAGTGTTTACTAAAGTTCTAAGAGGTTGTCTTGTTCAGTGCCTTACTGTACTCCTCATGAAAATGGTGGCAGAGCTGCAATTTTGAGCCTGCATGAGCCTATGCCCCTGTTCTTGGAAGATACAGATCATCAGCTGTCCTTGGTTGAAGGTCCTCCAGGTTCTGGAATCCTAAGAGTAATACAATGCTCACCTTTTTTTCCTTTTCCTCACCTCTAGTGCCTCTTATTAGCTAGCATGCAGGTAAAAGGATGCGGCGAAATGTACAAATTCAGAAACATGTTAACTATCATGCCAGCTCCACCTCATTCTACCTGAAAGAACTTGAACATGAAACATAACCTCTCAGCTCATTTTATTTATTCATTAAAAAATTATCTTATTCATCTTGCAGGATACTTGTGAAGAATAAATAAAAGAGAATTTGGCTGCATCTGGAATGGTTCCCAGCTGCATAAAGTGTACCTAACATAGCATCTATCTTAGATCTTAGAGGATGTTGTTGAAGATTAGAGGGCAGTGCGCTTAAAGAGCTGACCCTTATCCCTTTCTTCCACTTTCTTACACTGCAGATTTCTTCTCATTTGTTCACACACATCTTCATTATAAACAAACCAACACAAAGTAGCTGAATGAAACAGCAAAATCACTAAAATCCATGTTTCATTGAACATTGTAGGACACTGACTTGTTCTCTCAAGAGGTTATTCAACATGTCTTTTTACAATATTTAATAGTGTTATTTGATAACAACAGTTTTTCCAACTTAGATACTTCTTTCTCCATTCCAAATAGATTCTGACCTACCACAGTGTAGAATGTCACTACATTTTTCTTATTATTTGAGCTTTTCTGAGCAAGGTGATTCTGCAACAGATCTTTAAACAGCTTTCCAACAGTGCAATTATACAATCTCACCAAAAAAAAAAAAAAGGTAAGTGTATAAGATAATGGACAGGTTAATTTGCTTGGTTTACCCTCCCACAATATATGCATATTTTAAAACATGTTGTACACCATAAATATATACAGCTTTTAATATATACAGCTTTTATTTATCAGTTAAAAAACCCCAAAAACAATAAAAGTAATAATAATCACTTCAAGTGATTTTATTTTCTTTTCTTTCTTTCTTTTTTTTTTTTTTTTTTTGCAGCCCCTGGATAGAATATCAAGGTGATTTCCTTTTCTGTAAAATAAAGAAAATAATAGTATGTAACTTATAAGATTGTTTTTAGCTTTAAAAGATGTAATTTGTGTAAAGTACTCCACACAGGGCTTAATACATAAAAAGTACTATCAAAAATACTCATTATTAATACTGTTTTGTCCCTATGTCTTCTCCTCTATCAGATATCAAAAACTTCAGACATTTTAATTCACTATTGCATGCTTTTTTAAAAAGTGTCACTTCAAAGCTTATAGGTTCATGTACTGGCAGGTATACCTCAGAGATATTGTGGGCTCAGTTCCAGACCACCACAATAAAGTGAATATCACAATAAAGTGAGTCACATAATTTTTTGGTTTCCTAGTGCATATAAAAGTTAGGTTGACACCGTACTGTAGTCTATTAGGTGTGGAATAGCATTATGTCTAAAAGACAATGTACATAACTTCATTAAACATAGTTTATTGCTATTATATGCTGCATAATTTTATTACAACATATTTTATGGCTAAAAATGCTTATGATCATCTGATTATCTATTATGACCTTCAGCAAGTCATAATCTTAAACTTTTTGCTGGTGAAGGGTCTTGCTTCAATGTTGAGGCTGCTGGCTGCTAAGTAAGGGTAGTGGTTGCTAAAGGTTGAGGTGGCTATGGTAATTTCCTAAAAAAGAGGCAACAATGATGTTTACCACATTAATTGACTCATGCTTTTATGAAAGATTTCTCTGTGATATGTAATGCTGTTTGATAGCATTTTGTCCTCTGTAGGACTTCTTTCAAAGTTTCAAATCCACTGGTTGAGTGTTGAAAAAGAAAAGAAAAGAAAAGAAAGTTTCAAAGAGTCAATTCTCTTAAACCCTGCTACTGCTTTACAAACTAATGTTATGTAATATTCTAAATCCTTTGATGTCATTTCAACAACATTCATAGTGTTTTCACCAGGAGTATATTCCATCTCAAGAAACAACTTTCTTTGGTCATCCATAAAAAGCAACTCCTCATTCATTCAAATTTGATCCTGAGATTGCAACAATTCTGTCACATCTTCAGGTTCTACCTCTAATTCTAATTCTCTTGCTATTTCCACCACACCTTCAGTTACTTCCTCCACTGAAGTCTCAAACCACTCAAGGTTGTCTATGAAGGTTGGAATCAGCTTCTTTTGAACTCCTGTTAAGGTTGCTATTTTGACATTTTCCCATGAATCATGAATTTATTAAGTTCACATTTATTAACAATTCACCATCTAGAATGGTGAATTTTTGCCAGGGAGTTTTCAATTTCTTTTTCCCAGATTCATCACAGGAATCACTATCTGTGGCAGCTATAGCCTTATGAAATGTATTTCTTAAATAATAAGACTTGAAAATCAAAATGACTCCTTAGACCATGGCTGCAGAATGCATCTTGTGTTAGCAGTCTCTGTCAGAGCTCTTGAATGACCAGGTGCATTGGCAATGAGCACGAATAATTTGAAAGGTTGTTTGTTTTTTTCTGAGCAGTAGGTCTCAACAGTGGGCTTAAAATATGCAGTAAACCATGCTGTAAACCATGCTATCATCCACGCTTTGTTGTTTCATTTATAGAGCATAGACACAGTAGATTTTAAGGACCCTAGGCTTTTCAGAAAGGTCAGTGAGCACTGGCTTCAACTTCAAGTCACCAGCTGCATTAGTCCCTAATAAGCTAGAGTCTTTTGAAGTTTTGAAGCCAGGTATGGACTACTCTTCTCTAGTTAAGGAAGTCTTGGATGGGATCTTCTTCCAATATAAGGCTGTTTTGTCTGTATTGAAAATGTCTTGTTTAGTTTTGCTACCTTCAATTATCTTAGCTAGATCTTCTGGATAACTTGCTGTAGCTTCACCTTGCTCTTTTATATCATGGAGATGGCTTCTTTCCTCATAAACCTTATGAGCCAACCTCTTATTACTTCCAATTTCCATCTACAGCTTCCTCAACTCTCTCAGCCTTCATAGATTGAAGAGAGTTAGGCCTTGCTCTGGATTAGGCTTTGGCTTAAGGGGGTGTTGTGGCTGGTTTGATCTTCTATTCAGACCACTGAAACTTTCTCCATATCAGCAATAAGGGTGTTTCACTGTTATGATTTTGTGTTCACTGGAGTAGCACTTTCAATTTTCTTCAAGAATTTTGTCTTCGCATTCACAACTTGGGTAATTGTTTGGTACAAGAGGCCTAATTTTACCCTTATGTCAGCTTTTGACATGCCTTCTCATTAAGCTTAATCATTTCTAACTTTTGATTTGAACTGAGAGATGTGCAACTCTTCCTTTCACTGGAACCCTTAGAGGTCATTGTAGGGTTATTAGTTGGCCTAATTTCAATATTGCTGGGTCTCAGGGAATAGGAAGTCCAAGGAGAGGGAGAGAGATAAGGGAATGGCATTTAGATGAAGCAGTTGGTACACACATAACATTTATTAAGTTCACTGTCCTATATGGGTATGGTTCATGGTACCCCAAAACAATTCCAGTGGTAGTACCAAAGACCAGAGATCACCCATAACAGATATAGTAATAATGAAAAAGTTTGAGATATTATGAGAATTACCAAAATGTGACACAAAGATATGAAGCGAGTTCATAGTCCTGGAAAAAAACAGGGTATACAGATTTGCTGGTTGTGGGGTTGCCACAAACCTTCAATTTGTAAAATATTCAAGATCTGTCAAGTGCAATAAAGTGAAGCACCATAAAATGAGCTATGCCTTTTGTTATTTTTGCGAAAGAAGTGCCAGGTTTAGGCTTATTTGAATTGCCACAACAATAAAACCCAAAACACAATTATGTCTGTGTTTGCTTAGACTGATGATCAATGGTTATTCCCAGTTTACTGTTCTCACAGGGGAAGTGCTGTCAACTTTGCTATCAAGTTCAACATTATGTTCTCAGCAACAATACTGTGCCTATCAAAACCTTTGGGGGGTGCTATGGTTTGAATGTGTCCTCCCGAAAGCATGTGTTGACAACTTAATCCCCAATGAAACAGTGTTGAGAGATGGGGCCTAATAGGAGGTAGTTTGGGTCATGAGGGTTCTGCCCTCATTAATAAATTAATGTGGATTATAAAAGGGTCCAAGGCTGTGCATTTGGCCCACCCCCACAACCATCTCTATCTCTACCTCTTTCTCTCCTTTCCGCCTTCGGCCATGGCATGATGCAGCAAGAAGGCCCTTACCAGATGCTGGTGCTCCTCAATCTTGGACTTCTCAGCCTTCAGAACTATGAGAAATGGATCTCAAATCTTTATAAATTACCCACTCTCAGGTAGTCTATTGTAGCAGCATAAAACTGACTAAGGCAAGGGGTTTCTTATTCCCATGCTTCTCTTTCACTGTCTTGTGTATTTTTGCTTGTTTCAAGCATATCCTTTAAGCCATCTGTTTTTAATTACTGATCTATGTTCCAGTTCAAATCTACTTTAATTTTTTTTCATTTTTAAAGGTAGATAAATCATGACAGTAACATAACTAACAGTTTTCCACACATTTGAGTTATCAAGGAAATTGCTAGGCTAAGAAAAAATATATACATATGCATACATCTATAAGCAACACATTAAATCAAGTACAATCCTGGCAGGAAGCTAAAAGGATTCATGAAAGCCAGTGGTATTTTTGTTTTTGTTTGTTTTTCAGTCAAATGTAAAGAAAAACAAATGCTGGTTTGCACAATGAGAAACTCAAAATGTGTTTAGACATGGTACAAACACACACATACAATCAGCTGATCAGGTGTATCAGTTAGCTATTGGTACATAACATTCCTATCACCCCAAAACCTAGTGGCTTAAAACAACAACCATTATTTAGCTCTTTATTCTGTGCATTGGTAATTTGTGTTGGGCTTAGTTGAATAGTACTGCTGGTCTTGCTTGGGGTCTCTCACAATGTTGCAGTCAAATGGAGGCCCAACTGGGACGCTGAGAATTTTCTCCTTTCCATATATTCTTAAGTCCTCTCCTCTCCATCTGGCCTCTCCACATGGTCTTTCCACATGGTCTCCCCAGCAGGGTAGTTGGACTTCTGACATGATGGCTCACAGTTTGCAAAAGTGTGAGAATAGAAGCTGCCAGGGCTTCTTAATGGCTAGATTCAGAAGTCCTACATTGTCACTTCTGCTGTATTTCACTGGCTAAAGCAAGTCATAGACCAGCCCAGGTTCAGTGTGGAAGTGGAACACATAAGAGCATGAATACCAAAAGGCATGGTTCACTGGGGCCATTTTTGGAAACTAAAAATCACATTATCTATATTGAGCTAAAATTTGTCTTTGTTTTCTCTTGATTCTCTCTGCATTCTGTGTAACATGGAATAGATCCATTTTATGTGACAGGCTTTCAGATGATTTGAAATAGCTCTGATGCTTCCCTTACCACCAAATATCTACGTTAAATGTTCCCAGTTTTATCAAACACACCTTACATGACACAGTTTTAAATTTTCTAATCACTATGGTCATTCTCATATGGAGTCTGCCCCAGTTGATCAGTGTCCAAATAAAAGAGTGGCACTGGGCACTGAGCAGAACTGTTTAAGATGAAAGGACAGTATGTAGTAGACAGAATAATGCCCCCCACCCAAGATGTCCAAGCCCTAATCTCTGGAACCTATAACTATTTGGCCTTATACAGCAACAGAACTTTGCATATGCCATTAAGGTTATAGACTACAAGAGGAGGCAGGTTATCCTGGATAGTCTAGGCAGACACAGTCTAATCACATGAGTTCTTAAAAGCAGAAAATCTTTCCTAGTGACAAAAAGAGAGATGTGGTGATGGAAGAAGGGTCAGAGAGACATGGTGTGAGAAAGACTCCACCTTCCATTGGTGGCTTTGAAGATGGAAGAAGATGGCCTTGAGCCAAGGAATGCGGCTTCCTTTAGAAGCCTGAAATGGTCCTTATCATATAGCCAGCAAGAAAATGGCGACTTTGGTGCTTTAAACCCAAAGAATGGAATTCCACCAACAACCAGAACTAGCAGGAAATGAATTCTCCCATAGAGCCTCCAGAAAATAATGCAGTCTGCCAACACCTGGATTTTAGTTCAGTGAGACCTATACTGGACTTCTGACCTTCAGAACTATAAAAAAAATAATTTTGTGTTGTTTTAAACCACTAAATTTGTGGTCTTTTGTTAAGGCAGCAACAGAAAACTAATACCGTACTCCATGATCTCTTTCGAGCAGGAAGATAATTAAGGCATCCTATATTTTGGAGAGGAATCTGACCTAGGCGTGCCTTAGCTTTGCTGGCAATAACATTGTTGATTCATGCGGAGCTTACATTCAACAAAAACACAAAGTCTTTTTCACATAAGCAGCTGTGATTGGGAATGTTTTACCCTTTAATAATCAAATGCAAAATGGTACATTTAGCTCAGTTCATTTTCATCATGTTAGATTCAGTCTATCATTCTAGCCTGTCAAGATATTTTGGAATCTGGTTTCTGTCATCCAAATATTTCAGCCATCCCCTCCCAGTTCTGGATCATTTCAACATCTGACCTGCCCCATCACTGAACATGACCTGCAGGTTCCTTCCGACATCCTGGGGCGACGCTGTTCCCTCCACTCTAGTGCTCATGTGTTGAACTCCTACTTCCTATGGAAAGCCTGTGTATTTTCAAAGTGCAGCTCAAATTCCATGTCTTTCATAGAACCTTGCCTGATAACACCAACGGGAAGTGCTTTGTCCCCACTTCTACTCCATATGAGTTTCTCATTTGCACCATTGATATGGTAAAAATTGACTTATATGGTAACTATCTGTTTACATATCTTTTCAATTGTAGGCCTTTTGAAGACAAGGCTTGTCTTTTTCAATTTTTATATCCCCTAAAGCCACTGGCATCATGCCTAGTACATAACAGGTGCTTTATGGAAAACAATAATCCATTTAGCAAGTCCTAATTGAGCCAAGATGTAGTACTCTAAAGCATTCATGTTTACTTTAAATGGGTTGAGAAAAATACATATGTAAGCAAGTACATCATTGCAAATAAGGAATTTGATGCACAAGCAGAGGTTCTTTTTGGGAAAAATTATGACTTAGAGCAATATGTGTGTACTTCATTGCTTGTGAGAATGCAATGTCATATGCCTGAAATTATAAGGCTACTGTATCTTGGGCTGTCTAAACTGGGCTTTAACTCAAGCACCTAGCATGACACCTAAGACGGAGAACACATTTAATCCATTTGGCAATTTGTTTAACTGTGATTTGTTAAAGGACCAACTCGGCCATTTGTCTCACATTCATTCAGCATCATTTCAATGCCATTGGCAATGTCAGCACCAAGCTTTAAGCATAGATGGATAATGAATCAGTTAGGATAACATCATCTGTCAACTATAGAAACCCCCAAGTCAAATTGACCGAAGTTGAAGGATGTTTGTAGATAATACAAAAAGAAATCCAGAAGGAGGCCAATTTTAGGGTTGGCTCTTCTATCACTAAATAATATCATAAAGACCTCTTTACTTCTATCGTAAGAGTCTTTGTATTTTCTGACCTGCTGTGTTCCAGCTAACTCCTCTCAGGGTCCCAAGAAGGCTGCCTCATTTCAGCCACGGCACCTTTTGGCAGAACAAGAGGCTGCATCATGAAGTAAATGGAGGGATCTTTTCCACAAACCTCCCAAGAGACTTCCTTCCATTTATTAGTGCTAACCAAAAGTGGGGGCACATCCCCACTCAAAACCAATCGCTGGCCAGGCAAAGGAATCGCCATGCTTGTGATGTGAAACATATGGTTTCGTGGAGAAGGGTATAATTCCCAATCTACCACGGGTTCTGTTAGAAAGAAACAAGGGGGTGAAATGCTGAAAAGGCAACCAACAAAATCTACAGTCACCAGTGCCAGTAACTGAACCCAAACTATATAGATTCCTTTTTTTTTTTTTATAATTTCTATTTTTCTTGCTGTCCCCTTCTCTGAGTCAGCCATGCTTTTGTTAAACTATGTTGAGAAGTTAAAACTTACTGGTATCATATCAATATTAATTACTTTTATCCTGAAGTGGAAAAACACACAAGTACACACAGACATACACAATTGTTGTTTGCCAATCTCATTCTTGCCATAGTTTTTGAAAATGAAAAAATCTTTGTCAGTTGCCAACCTCTTGAGTTTCCATCCTGTGTCAGAATTTATTCCTCTGGCTTCCAAGTAGAGAATGATGGCTTATGGCTCAGATGAAGCCCTTGAAATTGGGATCACTTAATGGAAACAGACATTTACCCTTCCAGATAGAGTCAAAATGTTTAGCCCACAACTGAAATTTAACTTCTTTTTGTAATTTTCAGAGTCTGCAAAATGGAATGTAAGTTTAAGGAAATGCCCTTGAAGCGTTTTTTTTTTTTTTTTTGGCAAAGAAAGAAATGCAAGAGATTCCTTTACTATTTTTAAATTTCTAAAAATGTGTCTCTTTTATTTTAACGATTAAATCAATAAGCCAATCTTTACCATCCTTAAATCACTGCACAAGCTTGCATTTGCAAACACATTGTACACTTTTTAAATAACTTTTATATTATTTGATATTTGGTTCTCAAAATAGCTACATAAGGTAGGTGGAACCAGTCTTGTTATCATTGTAAATGGGAAAAGTGAGTTTCAGAGATGTTAACTGACTTGACTTGAAGTCACACAACATGGTAGTGGCAAAGCATGGCCTGGTGGTGAGCTATTATAATTCTTAAACTACATTTCCCTAATCACAAGTACTTATATGATAATGTGTTCTCCTTTTTTTTTTTCCAATCATTTGAGTGAACAGATCAAATATCAAAAAGAACCTCCAACTTGTGGGAATTAGGAAATTCCACAGAGGATTATCAAAGTTATAGTAACTACCTTTCCTATTGGTAGGTTTGAGTATTGAAAATAGTCACTTGAGGCCAGGTGCAGTTCCTCACACCTGTAATCCCAGCACTTTGGGAGGCCAAGGTGGGTAGATCACCTGAGGTTTGGAGTTCGAGAGCAGCCTGGCCAACATGGTGAAACCCTGTGTCTACTAAAAATACAAAAATTAGCCGGGCATGGTTGCACATGCCTGTAATCCCAGCTACTCGGGAGGCTGAGACGGGAGAATCGCTGGAACCCAGGAGGCGGAGGTTGCAGTGAGCCGAGATCTTGCCATTGCACTCCAGCCTGGGCCAAAAGAGTGAAACTCTGTCTCAAAAATAAAATAAAGAAAATAATCACTTGAAAAAGAGAGGGTCATTTCACTCTTGTTTAGAGGGAAAGGATAATTTTAAGGGTCCCATTTGAATCTAAGTTTTGCATGTTGAGTCTTTGAATGAAATGAATGCATATTATAGGGGAAAGTCTGCAGTCTCACTTCCTATGAGACTATATGTGTTGGATCTTTGACTTGTGCACATTAAGGTGGGCGTTTCCTTTCTTTCTTCCTTCCATCTAATCATTTCCTGGCTATGTGTGCAATTCTGGAGCCACTTTCGCACTGCAGAAGTTCAACCTGCAGATCTTTGGAAAGGGGCCTTGATTCTCCTTTGCTATTTTAGCAGCTTGTGCCTTCATCTCCAGGAGTCCTTATTCATTCACTCTAAGTTATAGTTTCCGCATGAAGTCACCTGATTTGCAATGAGTGTCTTTCTGCAGTAATTAGCTCCCCACTCGGGGAGAGCACAGCTGCACATTAAGTCCAGTTGATCCAACATCAACACATGGCTCACTGCTGCACGGCAGACATGAGCTTCCTACTGCACCTACAAGCAAATACACGGATCCATTTTCTTCCCCAGAAACCAGCCTGAATACAGCCTCCTGTTTTTCAAGACACGGAATGTGCTGGCAGCACCAAAGCCGAGGTTATTCTTGGTTTCTGATCTATTTCCCCTCCCCTCTTTTCCCATCTACGTTTGCTTAGAAGACATATCATGTCATGAGCAGTGCCTGCTCTTTGCAGACTTTCCTTTGGGGTTATTATTATTATTAATATTAATATTTTAAATCTCTGGTAGCAGTTGGCTCTGGTGCCTTTTGTGCATTTGGAGAAGTGTATAGAGAGGCAGGCAGATTGGCCCCACCTCATGGAGGTGTCAGGGGAAGAAGGACTCAGGGGGCACAGGACACTCTGAATTTCACCTGCTGTGCTCTGGTCTGGAGATGGTCCAGGGCCAAGCGCTCAAGACATGCTGACCTGATTTTGTGCAGAGCAGCTCATTGAAAAAGAGACTAAAGGCTGCATGTCAGTGTGCCAGATCAAGAGCATATGGAACTGAGCTCAAATCAAAAATGACAAGAAGATAAGATGCCAAGTTCTGATGGAAGCATGTATGCATGTGGTGTAGGGGCATCAGAGTTTGTATATAAGGCACCGTGTAAAGAACTAACATTGAATATTAAAATATCACTGTTTCATGTATTTAGCTATATATTTTTAAATGACACAATAGTGATTATAACCTCCATCTTCCTCACCAAAACATATTGTTTGGCTCTCCTGTTCAACCAAACAGTTTTAACCAAATAATAAAAACATACCCAAGTTCTCTGGAGCAGGCTGGAGTCATCTAGCAGATAGTTACACAGTCGTGCATTGCTTAAAGACAGGGACCTGGTTTGAGAAATGTGATGTTAGGCGATTTGTTATTGTGCAAACTTCATAGAGCACACAAACACAAACCTAAATGGTGTAGCCTACGACACACCAAGGCTATATGGTATAGCCTATTGCTCCTAGACTACAAACCCGTACAGCATGTTACTGTACTGAAAACTAGGGAATTGTAACACAATGGTATTTGTGTCTCTAAGCAGATCTAAACATAGAAAAGATACAGTAAAAATACAGTATAAAAGATAAAAACTGGTACACCTACATGCCATGAATGGATCTTCCAGGACTGGAAGTTGCTCTGGGTGAGGCAGGAGTGAGTAATGAGTGATTGTGAAGGCCTAGGACCTGACTATATACTACCGTAGATTTTATAAACACTGGACACTCAGGCTACACTACAAGTATAAAAACTATTTTTTCTTCAATAATAAATTAACTTTAGCTTGCTGTAAATTTTTTACTTTATAACTTTTTTAAACTTTTTAACTCCTGTAATAACATTTAGCTTAAAACACAAACACATTGTACAACAGAATAAAAATATTTTCTTTATATCCTTATTCTATAAGCTTTTTTACCATGTTAATTTTTTATTTTTTTATTTTTTATTTTTTTACTTTTTAAGCTTCTTTGTTAAAAATGAAGACACAAATACACACATTAGCTGAGGCCTACCTAAGATCAGGATTGTCAAAATCACTGTCTTCCACCTCCACATCTTCTCCCACAGGAAGGTCTTCAAGGGCAATAGCATGCATGGAGCTGTCATTTCCTATGATAACAATGCCTTCTTCATGTCTTCCTGAAGGACCCATCTGAACTTGTTTTACAATTCACTTTTTTTTTTTTTTTTTTTTTGAGATGGAGTTTCGCTCTTTATTGCCCAGGCTGGAGTGCAGTGGCGCAATCTCGGCTCGCTGCAACCTCTGCCTTCCGGGTTCAAGTGATTCTCCTGTCTCAGCCTCCTGAGTAGCTGGGATTACAGGTGCCCACCTCCATGCCTGGCTAGCATTTTTAGTAGAGACGGGGTTTCACCATGTTGGCCAGGCTGGTCTTGAACTCCTGACTTCAGGTGATCCGCCCACCTTGGCCTGGTGGGCTAAGTGTGAGCCACCGCGCCTGGCCAACATTCTTTTTAATAAGTAGAAAGACCATACTCTAATGATAAAAAGTAACATATAGTAAATATAAAACCAGTGACATCATTGTTTATTATCATTATCAATTATTATGTACTGTACATAATAGTGTGTGCTAGACTTTTATACAATTGACAGCATCATGGGTTTGTTTATACCAGCATCACCACAAACACGTAATGTATTGCACTATGATGCTATGATGGTGACGTCATGATGGGTACAATATTACCATGGCTACGATGTCACTAGGCAATAGGAACTTTTCAGCTCCATTATAATCTTATGAGACCACCATCATATATGCAGTCCATCATGGACTGAAACATTATTATGTGTTGTGAACCGAGTCTTCTCTTTGCTTTTTTCAGGGCATTTTCTATGTTTTGCTGGCCATTTTGGACTGGGATAGATTTCTCTAACTTCGGGATTTCTCCCTTTAGCAGTTTCTGATGAACCATTCATGCCTGAATTACGATGTGTAAAATGCCACATTGGATTCTCCAAGAACCTGCCATTTGTCATGCTTTTCCTTCTTGGGCCATGCATTCATTTGTTATCCCAGAGCACTCTGGAATGTTCTGGGCTCTAAATTAAGGGATCTAAATGACTCCTCTGGAAAGAAATGTGGGGAATAATAAAAGTTAATCGGCCTCCACTAATAGAGGCAGGGCAGGGCAGTTTCTCTATCACTTCTTTCTGATCTCAAAAGTGTTCCTCCCAGTACAAATGAAGAGAAGGAATTTAAGACTCCCTGGGCTTAAGAAAAGGAGGAGAGAAGGAAGACAGAAACGTGAGGGATAACTGCATGCCCTTGGGGATGTATGTCTGCAATAGATACCATTGCCTCAGAGGAACCTTCCAAGGAACAATTCCAAATTACCTTCTACTGAAACTAGGGTGACTATAAAATGGATCATCCAAATAGGACACTTTTAAAGGAAAGTGGACACTACTAGTAGTTATGTTAGACAATAGGCATAAACTGAGACTGTGCCTGCTCACCCCATCCCTGGTCACCCATATCAGTGACCGAGTGGATGAACTTTACCCGAGAACCCACTCTGTGTCAGTGGCGGTGTCCAGCTGTGTTCATGTTCGGCACTCACCCAAGACATGTGAGTCCAAGACAGGGACATCCCTCATGTTGCAATATAAGAAATTGACACAGTTGGGACTTCAAGCTCTACTACCAAAAGTTCAAAGTTTGGTTTTGAAATTTCAACAGTTATTAGTAGACCAACTAAGGGTAAAGGCAGACTCCTTCCTGATTCTGGAACAGAATATGAAGTACGTATGTAAAGAGAACTAATGTATGCATTGGAAGGGGAGATGGCAAGGTCACATTACCATCTGAGTTTGGGTTTTTCTTACATGTGTCACTTGGCCCAGTTTTTATTAGTAAGTGGCAACAGAGTGAGAAGCAGGAAAATTTGATTCGTGGACTGCATTTGGTTGGGTTCCTCCCACACTCAGCAGGTCCAAGACCTACCCTGTTTTACTAAAGGATGCAGCCAGCTTCCTTTCCCCGGGGAATGCTTTCAGCAGAGAGAAGCTCAGTTATGGCTTATGTCTCATGACTTTTCCCTAATCTGCTTCATCCTAATCTGTTCTCAGGATATTAAAAAATAATAATCAGGGAGCATCCAGAGGCCAAGAATATCAAATCCTGCTTCCTCCAGCTTCCCCAGTCTCTGCTTTTCCACTAGAACTGGCTCAGAAGCTGCAGGACTCAATATCCCCCCTGCAATCAAGGCCAGGGATGAGCTGGACAGATTGGGACAGGTTTTTGGAAGCAGCAGAGGGGCTGATCTTTGAAAACAGAATGTACTAAAAGCAGTTCTTGGAAAGTCAAAGGAGGTTAAAACTGTAGTCAGCATCATTTTCTCCCTCGTGTAGTTAATGACCTTTTTCACTGACGATTCATGGGTTAGATGTGAACATCTGTCCCACAGTGGGAAAAAGATGAATAAATATCTGAATTAAATTAGGACCAGAAGCAATGATCATCAGTCGTTTACTGTTTCTTCATTGGTTTATATTACATTTGTTCATCCATTAATTCATTAGTTCAAGTGTCAATTTTTTATTCTCTGTCATGTGTTCCTGCTTTTTCCAAGTTTATAGCCTGGTGCTGGGGTGGGGGGTGGTGAGTGGGAGACGCAGACAATTAAATGGACAAATACATAAAATGATCCATAGGCTTTGATAGGAGTACAAAATAGTATGAGAGTACCTAACGTGGACTTCCAACCTAAGCCAAGGGGTCAAGGGAAGAAGTTTCTCAGAGAAAGTGACACACAAACTGATACCCATAGAATCTCATAGAAATCAGTCAGTCTGAGAGAAAATGAACTTAGAAAAAGTGCTCAAGGTCTGGGTGCAAGAGGACATGGCTCATCCAAGGAACTATAAGATGGTCAGTAAGACTGTAAGACAAGAGGGCAGGAGAATAGGAAAGGACAGATGGATAAGCTTTATTTCCTCTTTTGTTTTCTTACAATCATAGACTGTTAGGACTGAAAGGGATTTGTGGTCATTAACCCCTCCTCTTAGAAACTGGGAAATCAGGCCGGGCGCAGTGGCTCATGTCTTCCATCCCAGCACTTTGGGAAGTTGAGGTGGGAAGATCACTTGAGGTCAGGAGTTCAAGACCAGCCTGGCCAACATAATGAAACTCTGTCTCTACTAAAAATACAAAAATTAGTCTGGCATGGTGGTGCGTGCCTGTAGTCCCAGCTATTCGGGAGGCTGAGGCATGAGAATTGCTTGAACCCGAGAGGTGGAGGTTGCAGTGAGCTGAGATTGCACCATTTCACTCCAGCCTGGGCAACAGAGTGAGACTCCATCACAAATTAAAAAAAAAGAAGAAGAAGAAAAAAGAAAGAAATTGGGAAATCCAAGACCAGAGGGTGAAGTTGACTTGTTCAAAGTCGTACATTTTCAAACTGGGATGCTACATAAACATGGATTCAATTACCTGCTCCAAGTCTGATTTTCTTGTCATGATCTGGTAATTTGTAATTTTCCCTTTAAAAAAAAAAAAAAAAAGAATCGTTGAAGCCATAAAAAGTGTGACTTAGCATTCTTAGACTAGAGATCTGTTTAAAATGGTGGGGTGTGAGCTTACTGGAAATCAAGCTGAAAGACCTAAAGTTTTGTATCTGCAACCTTTTGATTGTTTTCACAGGATTTTGACTTAGCAAGTAATTTGGAAGTGTTTATCCTTTAAGTAAATGCATCTTTTGCTGTTTTAGCAATTTGTTAGAGCTTTGTCATATGCTAGCACCTCTGGCCAAGATACTTCATGCACAAAATAGAGGAAAATGTGTGTGTGTGTGAGAGAGAAGTTGAGAATTAAGCATATATATATATATATATATATATATGCACATACATATATATACACATATATGTATACACACACGTATATAAATATACACATATATATTTTTTTTGATCAGAAGAGAAGATCAAGATGTAAACAGTCAAAAATGTTTAAATTACCCACTGCGTGTACCTTATAGGATGGTGAGAAATTAATGAGAAAGACAGCGAGGGCTTAACTGATCTAAGTTGCAGGGGAAAGTGTAGGTCAGTCATAGGAAAAGGGCAGCAGCTCAGTTTGGTTGGAACGAAAGGAATATATAAGGAAGCAGTGGAAAATCAGCCTAGTAGAATAGTCCAGATGGACATAGTCCTGAATGTTGAATGTCAACATATTTGGTGGATAATGGAGGAACTACAGAGGTTTCTGAATGACAAAAAGGAGTTGTTGGTCCCTGAGAGCAACCAGCTGACCTCTGATAATTCATTGTCTGAGGCCAGGTCCCCTTCCCAGTGCCTGGTACCCTTGCCTCAATGTGGGGCACGTCTAGGTCAGAGCTCCACGTGGGGTCCTAGGCTGCGACTGCACCATGGCTCAAATTCCTCCTCTGTCCCATGCTGAATCCTTCACTCCCCACACATGTTGATCCTGAGCATGCTCCACAATAAACTCCTTCCTCACTACCTTCGTCTGTTCCTGGGAATCCAGATCTGCAACAGAGTGATAAACGGGTGGGCAGAGAGAGACCGTAAACCAGGATTCCAACCGATAAGCATGAAATGATGAGGGCTTTACCCCGGAGCTTCTGCTGAGTATCTAAAGAGAAGGAAAGGAAAGGGGTAATGGGAATCTTCATCTCATCACTTTCATCTCTAAACCTTCTAGGAATGAACTTCTACCATTTTTTTTTAAACTTCTTGACAACAGTGTTACAAATTCCTTTCTTTTTTTCCTAAAGACTTGGAGGTACAGTTTTCAAAACTGGCAGCATATCAGAACAATCCCAGGACTTTCAAAAAATGTAGCTTTGTGACTCTACTCCCAGAAACTGTGATTCAGTAGTTGTCTGTGGAAGGGCCCCAGAAAAATGAAATATACACCACTGCTTTCATTTCTAAAATACACACTTCAAGTGCATTTTCTCATTTGATTCACATACACAGTCACACACACACTATCAAGATGTAGATATTATCATTATTATTGCCATTTAACAAATGAGAAAACTGGGGGGCTGATGAAAGTTGATAAACTTGCTGTAGGGCACCCAGATAAAAGAGAGACAAAGTCAAGATTAAAGACACTAGAGGCCTCTTGATGTTCTTCCCTCTACACCATGCAGCCCCTTCCAGCTCTCAGGAAGCCAAGGTTCTCAACCTTGCTATGTGCTTACTCATTGCTCTCTGCCTTGCTGAAGCTGTCCCTCAGGCTACCCTGCTCTGCTCCACAATACAAACCCTGAGAAATCTTCAGAACAAATCCAAGGTATGTATAAAGCCATTCAAAATGTTCTATAAGGCACTTCCAAAGTGGTCCTATTCAAGTGATGCTCGACCAGGTGTTCACACAGTATTCTCAGCTAACTCTGAACCCCAGGGAAAACTGGTTCACATGCATCCTTTGCCAGACCCCTCAGTCCATGATCAGGCTCATTTTCTTAGTTCAATTTTTCCTTTTATTTTTTTTTTGTGCCTTTTATTTACCTAACCCAGCTGGAAGCTCTGAGAGGAAAGGTATAGGACAACAACACAGTTTAACAAATTTTTCTGGCCCCTTTTATGTACCAAGTACAGTTTTCTCTTGGTATCCGTGGGGCTTTGGTTCCAGGACCCCATTGAATACCAAAATCCATGGATGCTAAAATCCCTTTTATAAAATGATGTAGTATTTGCATATCATTTACATATGTCCTGTTGTATACATTCAATCATCTCAATTATAATACCTAACACAATGTAAATACTGTGTCAATAGTTGTTATACTGTATTTTAAAGTTTGTGTTGAATTTATATTTATGTTGCTATTTTTTATTGTTTTATTTTTCCAAATATTTTTGATCCGTGGTTGCTTGAATCTGCAGATGCATGACCTACAGGTACGGAAGGCCGACTACAGTGCTAGCAACACATGGAGGAATAAAACTGAGCCATAGCCCTCCAAGTACTCATAATCTCTCTCTCTTTCTACAACCAGTCACCCATTTTATAGATACTGGTTTGGTTTTGTGAACAAAGGGTTATATGAATACAGAGGAGGGAGTGGGTGAAATTATGAGAGTTGTTCAGAAGATAAGTTACTCTAGCAAAGTCTTGACAGGAAGTTGGTAAGATGATCAGTGAGCACTAGGTTCATATTCAAAAAAGGGAGACATTTTAAGAGATGTTTTTGTATTCAGACTTAGGAGCAGAGATTCATTGATTGATTCAACACACAGTTTTGGGCACCAATAATCCTATGGGTTATTATTTATGCCTCTCTCTTTCTTGCTCTCTATATTCAATCCATCAGCCAATCAAACCTCTTTTACCCTTTGCATGTCTTTCAAATTCATCTACTTTTCTTCAGTCCCATTACCACCTCTTCTCATCAAGACTTTGGTGATAGCTTGCTCACCATTCTCTTCATGCAGTATCCATGCCTGCAACCCTCCAATCCATTTTCTTCTTTATAATTGTAGATCTAACTTTGACTTGTGAATCTGAATTACATCTCCCCACTCTGCTTCCCAAGACTCTTAAGATAAAAAGCAGAATTTTAACCCAGCCCTACATGGTCTTAGACATTTTGGCCATTCTCATTTCCCAGCCTCACCTAGCCCTTGGTTTCATGTCATCTTCGCTTTCTTCTATATTCCCTCCTGAGACACAGCCTTTGCACATGCTGCCCCCTCTGCTGAGGATGCGCTTTCCCATGATTCCCTTCCCTCTTCTCCTTAACTCTTACTCTTCCTTCTGGACTCAGCAAAGGCATCATTTCCTTAGGAAATCCTTCCCTGAGCTTCTCTTACCAGATGTACAACTCCTGTTACTTGTACATGTAATGAATCCCTCTCCTGCTACTGTGCAGCATTTATGACATTATAATTTTACATTAATTTAATTGCTTAAATTAAAGTTCATCTTACCCCCTCATTTATTAAGTTATACAAAGGCAAGGATTTTGTCTGTTTTTGCTCACCAGTGGACTTCCCAGAGTTCAGCAAAATGCCTGGTAGAGAGAAGGCTCTCACATACTTGTTAAGTGAATGAATGCGTGAACCAATGACTGAATTAATGGACTGATACATGTCTGACACAGTCTGGGTCCTGGCATTATAAGGGTGAGCAAAGGGGACCCAGTTTCTACTTTTGTGGAGCTTCTACTCTACTGTTGGTTCATGGAGATTGAAAAGTCAGTGTGGCTATTTGCAATTTGGACAGGTTCTCCACAACTCTTCCCTGACCCCCTTTCATTCATCTTGTGCTGGAGATTTCAGGATTTAGGGTAGTTGAAATTACAATTGTGTTTGTTTTCCAACACTTTCTACAATGCTCTGTTGCCAGGCTTCAGAAAGAACATATCTCTTTATGTGCAGAAAAATTCTGTAATGAGCATGTATTGCTTTCCAGTGACTGCACATCCATTTTCCCTTCTTGCCAGAGTTCCTCAATTTTCACATGGGGTGTCACCTCTCCTATATGCTGTGTTCTCATGATGGGACTGTCTGTCAAAGGGTGGGCATGTGGCCCAGTTAGGCAAATGGGCCTTCCTCTTATTAATAACACTTACTGATTTTTCCTAGTTGGGGCGCTGTGTGGATCCAAGGGCCTTTCCTTTCTGAGTCATTCTGTAAGCCCTTGAATCACTTCTCTTCTTCAGTCAATGTAAGTATATTTCTGTTGCTTGCACCCAGCCCTCTTCAATCAGGGTTCCACTGGAGGAGGACTACTGCCTGCAGTCCAAATTTAGTCACCGCCTGTTTTAGTATGTAAAGTTTTATTGAAGCAAAGCCACGCTTATTCATTTACATAATGTCTACTGCTGTTTTTGTGCTACAAAGACAAAGTTGAGTAGTTGCAACAGAGACCATATGGTCTGCAAAGCTGAAAAGATTTACAGAGAAAGTTTCCCAACCCCTGCAGTAGAGGGTGAACCCCCAATCCCTAAGACATTCATTGTAAGTAATCAATTAACTTCTCTTCTATGTATCTGGAATGGCACTAGATATATACTACCCTTGGGAGAATTGAGAGCATCATTAAATCATTTTCTGTAGGATTAAATTTTTGCATAAAACATTGCTTAAGAAAGAATGCTTGTACCTGAGAAATCCTAAATGTTCCACCAATTGTTTTCTGTCTAAGTTTCTAGAAACCTCTGATTCTCTATGCTGGCTCTTGGTTAAACTTATGTAGGGAATGTTGTTGGAAGTTGACTGAAGAACTGATTCTAGGACCCAGGTATTCTAAATCTCTCTGGGAATCGGAAAAGTTCTTTATTCTCTCTGTGCCTCAGCTTCATCTTCTACACAATAATGAGATTTAGCTAGGATTTCTGAATTCTCTTCCAACATTCTGTAATTCATCTAAACAAAGATAAAGGCAATCAGATATACAAATAACAGTAAAATATCCAATTGTGAAATGAACCTAAAAAGAAAAGGGGCATCTAGCGTTGTGTATGTTGGAGAATAGCATGAAGTAGTGTGGAAAGCTGTGTGCAAAGGCAGGGGTGTGTGTGTGTGTGTGTGTTTTAAAAAGCAGTAAACGTCTGCATTAGTTTGAATACTGTCTTCTCTGGGTCCAAGAGGAGAAACCAGAGTGCCTGAAATGTCTCATTTAAGTCCTAAATGTAAATCCATGGTAAATAGCCTATTGTCAGAAAATTTAGGGATAGTCCCTAAGCAAAGTTTATTTTACTTTTTACTCTCAGACTTGTTCCTAAAGCTCAGTTAAAATTTCACCCTGGAAAGTGCCTACTTAAATTCCTTTCACAAGCAATCTCCTCTCAGTAGACACGAGTTTGGACCTGTCCACTCTCCTCAAATAGACCATCCATTTGAATTGTTTGCAAGGCCCCAGGCTACAGGTAGTTTAAAACGCCACTATCAGATTGCTTCTCAATCTTCTCCTCCAGACTAAATAGTCCTGATTTTTGTCAGCAGCTTTTCATACTCTGGGCTCTTTTGTTAACTATTTTTGCACTTAGGTGCATTGTCAACCTACTCCATAGTGTGGTTTTGCTCCTTCTAGGAGCTTAGAGGCCAAACCTGGGATTGGCTGGCTCCAGGCCCTCTTTAAAAACATTTTGATGATCATGTGTTAAGAACGAATGACAATTGTCCGCCCAGAATGCTCAAGCATCAACTTGTATGAGTCAGGGGAATTGGTGAAATAAACCGCAAAATCCAGTCTATCTATCCTATAATTAAGCCCCTCTAATGTATGGACAAAACAGATTGGTGAGGACTACTTCTGATCTCCACAAATTAAAAGCCTCCAAAGGAAAAATTCCTTTCCTTTAGAGGGTCATTTTTCATGTAGTACATTAAATATTTATTGACCATCTGTGCTATGTCAGGCATTATGCTAGCTACTAGGATATAGAAATGAGCATGAGAGATCGGGTCCCTGCCCTCCTAGTGCTTATGGGCTGGTGAGGGTGCATTGAAAAGGGAGCATGTGACACAAAAATAAACACGTAATTATGGTAAAGTAAGTGTGTGCTACGGCAGGAAGCATATGGAGGCCCTAACTCAGAATTGAGGAGGAGGCTAAGAGGACAGCAGTGTTGGAAGAAGGGATATGATACTCCAGCCAGATAGAAGAGAGAGTAAAAGAGCCATGTGTAGCAACCTGAAATAATTTTTACTTGCCTGCCTCACAGAGCAGAGGGATGGTGTTGAGAGAAATCTGTTAGTGTGGATTGAACCAGGTGGAGCCCTATAAACCAGTTAAGAAGATGAAAGCTTAACCAGGGGCGATTTTGCCCTCCAGGGGACATTCAACAGTGTCTAGGGACATTTTTGGTTGTCATAAATTAGAGTTGCTACAGGCATCAAATGGGTGGAGGCCAGGGACACTCCTTAACATCCTGCAATGCACGAGACAGCATCCCCACAACAGACTCCTTTGGCCCATAATGTAAATAATTCCGAGGTCGAGAAACCCTGCTCTAGCACAGTGGGAATCACTAAAGGAGGAGAGCTGGCAAGATCGGATTTATTTATAACTCTCCCTCTGGACACAAAGAGGTGGGGCCGAGTGAATTAGAAGGAGCCCAAGCTAGGTGAAATAATTGATTGCAGCCATACAGGTAAGGGATGAGATATAAACCTCAAAAACCTCCTCAGCCAGTGGCCCTGCCACAGAAACACATCCTGATTTAGGAAGTCAGAATAAAAAGGCCACCACCAGAGTGGGCGATGGAAAGCTGAAAAGCAAATGAAATACAATCACTGTTTTCATCTGCACCTTGTGTCTGGCTCACTGTTCTGTTACACTCAAGCTGAAGGCATATTAAGTAAAAGATTCAGGATTAAAGTGTTACTTAACTTTAGCAGAAGATGGTAGGGTCTGGATATTTTAAACACATACCCCCCCACCCGCTACACACACACACAGGACATGATCCCATGTATTTGTGGAGCATGTTTTGCATTCTTTGTGACAGGTGGGGCCCTATAAATGAAGCAAGGGACAGCTGCTTAGCATGATAATGTGTTCCATATTGTCAGACCAATTTGGAAAAACTAGTAGTATCTATTATTAAGAATAGTATTATATATATGGAAAGTCTCTTTATATCGGACTTTAGTGCACAGGAAAACATGGTGATCCCCACCCACCTCCTCCATGATCACTTCCCAGTGGCCTGAATGAAGCATCCAACAATAGCTACTATTTCTTGAGCAGTCGCCATACACCAGGCCCTGTGCTAAGCATGTTAAATATGTTTTTCTCACACAGTCTTCACAATGCTGTAAAGTATTTTTCTTCCAATTTTACATTTAAGAAAACTGAGATTTAGGAAGTTAGTGAGGGAGTCCCAACATTGCAAAGCTTGTAGAAGGCAGAATCTAAATTTCAAGCTAGGAATGAAAGCCTCTCCCAAGACTCTTGAACTTGACCCCAAGAGCGTGGCTTTTCTGGTCAACAGCAATGAGTAATTTCAAGAGGCCACCTGGATCACACTTTCTCTCTGAGCATCCTGCCCCTCGGAGGTAAGGCTAAGCACCCACTGAACTCTGGCTGTTCTCATGTTGTTCGAGGAATATTCCGGCCCAGCAGGGTCCAGCTGTCTGAGCCTTGGCCACCTCACATCTGCACATACTACCACCCCACAGCACCACAACTACTGTCCTCTCTATGGCATTCTAGTAAAGTGAGCAGCTTGGCATCTCTCTCTGGAAATTACTGTAACAGAGATGACTGCAGATCTCCCAGTACCAAGTTGGTAGTGCCCATCAATCACATTTCCATGGGTTGTTTTGAAAAACATCCAAGTCTCAGATTTGACTGAGACAGGCAAGAGAAGAGTTGGGATGATGTCCAGAGGTGCAGACCTAGAACAAATCATGAAGTCTCTGTTTGTTTGTTCCCCTGTAATAATCACGGGATGTTTTCTAGTTACTCAACAGATAAGAACTCCTTATCACTCTTGGCGTTTTCACATGCTTTCCTCTTTTTTATTTGGAAGTTTGTACTTTTCCTGCTGTTGGCCACCCATCCTGAGAGCACAGCCAAATGTCCAGGGGCTTTCAAAGAAATTGCAACAATCCCCTGGGACTCAATATCTTCACAAGATATTTTCAAAGGACTCAAAATGACTGGCCTTCCAGAAAACACAAACACCACATGAAATAAGATATTTTCCACTCTGAACCCAAAATTCATTTTTCCCAATCCCGTGGCCTAAGCCCTAATGGGACCACATGGTACTCTTCTGTCCCCCAAGAACCAGCTCCAGCTGAGTTGATTCTCAGCTACTGAGAGGCAGGCACACCTAACCCTCCATTTAGGCAACTTTCTTCCAAAGTTCTAGACGTGGGCTTCACAGTGTTGGAAACACACATGTGTTTCCTATTAAAATCATAGATCAAAGGGGTTGCTTATTTTTCAACTACAGGCCATGAGCAAGCTCAAAACCCATCACTAGAAATATCCAGCATCAAGACATGAAGGTGAATTGCCAACAAAAGCCATGCTGCTTCTGAGATTCCCACTCTTGGAGCCTCAGGAGGTTGCGTTTGTTCCATCCCTGGTACACACTCTCCTGCAAAGTCTGTTGCCTGAATTTGCTTCTCCGAAGAACACTGCATTGGTTTCCTGTGGGTGCTGTAATAAATTACCCTGAACTTGGTGGCTTAAAACAATAGTAATTAATTCCCTCACAATTCTGGAAGCCAGAAGTCCACAGTCAGCTTCACTGAGCTAAAATCAAGGTGTCATCAGGGTGGCACTCCCTCCAGGGTCTCTATGGGAGGCTCCATTCCTTGCCAGTTGTGGTGTTTGGTGGCTGCTGGCATTCCTTGGCTTGTGGCTGCATCACTCCAACACTAAGGCCAGCATCCCTGTATCTCTTTCTGCTACCATTACATCTTCTTCTCCTCTGTGTGTGTCAAATCTCTGTGCCTCATCTTATAAGGACACTAGTGATAGCATTTAGGACCCACCAGATAATCCAAACTAATCTCTCCATTTCAAGGTCCTTAATCACTTTGGCCAAAGCTTCTTCACCAAATAAGATGACATTTACAGGTTCCAGGAATAAGGATGTTATATTTCTGAGAACCATTTTTCAGCCTACTACAACAGCCTCCCAGCTCATTCTGTAGAGAGATGAGTGAGAATAGGCTCACTACACTCCTCCCGAAAAATCTCAAGTTAGGGTTGAAAACATTTATACACACAAATATATATTAATGACTCTATGTATTAATAAGAGATGCATATTCATTTGGCATGTGTCATATTCAGTATATGTGTTCAGAATTTAAAATCATCTACTCTCTAGCATCTGAACTGTGCTATTACTATCATCTACTGAAGTAGATCATTGGCCCCTGTATTCTTGATATTTTTGGCTGAATAATTCTTTGTTGGGGTTGAGTGGGGAGCTATTCTGTGCATTGTAGGATGTTTAGCGTCATCCAGCAAGTAGAAACCTAGGAAGCCCAGGCCAGGCGCATGGCCCACACCTGTAATCCCAGCACTTTGGGAGGCTAAGGTGGGTGAATCATTTGAGGTCAGGAGTTCAAGACCAGCCTGGCCAACATGGTGAAACCCCACCTCTACTAAAAATACAAAATGTAGCCGGGTGTGGTGGCACATGCCTGTAGTCTGAGCTACTCAAAGGGCTGAGGCAGGAGAATCGCTTGAACCCAGAAGGTGGAGGTTGCAGTGAGCCAAGATTGCACCACTGCACTCCAGCCTGGGCAACAGAATGAGACTCTGTCTCAAAAAGGGAAAGAAACAAACAAAACATAGGAAACCCAGTTGTAATTGAATTTCAGTAAAACAATGGATACTTTTTTAGTATAAGTATGATCTCTATAATATTTGGGACCTTCTAATGCTAAAAAAAGTATTCTTTGTTTACCTGAATTTAAATAAAACTGAGTGTCCTGTATTTTGTGTGTCAATCTTACACCAGATGCCAGTATGCCAGTAGCACACACCTACCCTCACCCCTGATTGCAACAAACCAAAACGTCTTCAGACTTTGCAAAATGCTCCTTGGGAGGCAAAATTACTCCCAGTTGAGAACCATATATATACCTAAAAAAATAAATAGAAACCCTTGGAAAATAGAAAAGACTGAGAAAAATATGTAGAATTGTTTAAAATATGTGCAGGTTGGCAGTTGTTGCTACTAACCCACTAAGCTATCAGGTTCAAGGGCCACAGGCCACACGGGCACTAGTGTGGCTCTGGGGGGATGTGACAGCGTCGCTGTTGGTGGGGGACATGGTTTGGAGAAGGCAGTCGGCTTGGAATAATTCTGCCTATCCCTTTCCTTTCAAGCCTCGGAGCCTCAGGCTGAGCAGCAGGACCAGACATGATCTCCCACCCCCCACATTCACCTTCTAATTTATTTTAATTATTCTCTTTTTCTCCCTTAGTCCTCAGGCTTCATTTAGGTGCATGTGGCTCACTCAGGCAGCTAAGTTTGAAGGCGCCAGCAGACAACTGTCTGGCAGAGCTATGCTGTGAGGTCCCTCCACTGAGACTTCTGATTTTGAACATGTCCCTACTGGTAGAAAAAGCTAAACAAAAGAGGGAATGAATGGGTGTGTGCCCCCTGCCCCTCTCTCCACCCCCAGGACCCCACTTGTCTCTCTCTCTCCCCTCTCTCTCTCTCAAACACACACACACACACACACACACACACACACACACACACACACACACACACACACAGCTTCCCCCTTTTCTTTCCTGCATCTTCAGCTTTTTGTCCAGAGGGAACATTTGCCATTCAAAGTATCCATGGCTCACCCAGGCTTTGGTATAATGGTAACTCATTACTCTTTCTCCCCACCACCAGCTGCCTCTGTACTGTAGCAAATATAAACTTGATGTTCACACACACAGATAGCAATCGGGTGCACATATTGTATGTCTATATAAACAAAGCCGTGTGTATTTATAGACCCATATCAATGACAGATCTATATGGAAAGATAATGGGGGTTTTACAGACCAAAAAAGAAAAAAAAAAAGAGGCAAGGCTTTGAAGCCTCTGACGCAAAATAAAATAAAATACCAAATAATGCTCAGCAACAAATCCGTTAATAAGGAGGGGGAGGCTGATCTCTGTCCCACAGCTGGTGAAGTCTACAGGGGAGATTTGTTTGGGAGGAGTCAGACTCTCACAATATGGAAGCAGGATTTAGGTTCTGTTCCTGAATCATCTGGTGAAGGATGAGCATTTCATTGTTTGCTGTAAGCTCTTAGTTTCTTGGAGTCACTAACACCATCTTCAAAGGGTTTGCATTAACTAACTGCACATGGCCTCATACAGCAGTTCAAAAACAAAGTTGACATTTAGCAAAAGTTTTAAGAATTAGTAAATTAATTTGGCTAAACATAACTTGATGCTCCTGAAAGTCAGAGACTAAGACAAAAATACCTAGATAGAAAAAGTAATTTAAAAAACCCCAGAGAACAGAAAGAAGATGTAATAATACCAGAAGGAAGAATTGGAGGAAGTGGTCCCAGGATAATGGCCTCTAATTATGGGCCTGCCTGGAAAAGCTCAGGCTTCAACTCAGACTCTTTATCCAGCAGGAAGATGGGACAGACTTCATTTTTAGGATGGGTTGTTTTATGTACATAATCAGGCCAACTGTAGGGAGAGCAGCAGGGAGTTATAAACAGGATAGCCACCAAGTGGAAGCTGCCACCTCTGATGCCAACCCAACTCATACATTCTAATTTCATCACCTCCCTCTATCACCGCTCTTATGCATGTCATTTTACAGAGAGGGCTATTTCATTGGTTTGAGGACATTTTACTCTCTTAAATACCTGTATTCTGGAGATAGTGCCTTGTCTTTTCTTTCTTACTGAGACAAAATTTATATACAGTGAAATACGCAACCCATAATTATTCAGTGCAATGAGTTTTGACAAATATGTATACCAATGAGACTACCACCCCAGCCAAGGTACAGAATATTCTCATCACCCCAGAAAAGTCCCTTGGGGCCAATGATGTGCTAGAACCAATTTCTACCAAGGCAATTCTGCTAATCTCTTCCCAAATTTGCATTCATTGATGTCATATTGGTGCTTAAAAACTGTCATGCTAGGAAATCAGCAAACACTACAACAAATCGGGGACATTTTTTTTTTTCAGCGAGCCAGCTGACCAGCACACACCTGCTCATACCTCTTTTTAGCCAGTCCCCCACCCCCTACAGAGGGAAATCATCATAGATTTAGTTTTACCTGTCCTTGAACTCCATGAAAATGGAATTGCATATTGTATTTTGCTTCTTTTCATCAACATGATGTCTGTGAGATCAATTCATTTATCAGTAGTTTGTTCCTTTTTTATTGCTGAGTAGTATTCCATTGTATTAATATACAGTACCATATTTTATCTAATTTCCTACTAAAAGACATTTGTATTTTTCCCCAGTTTGGGCCTATTAATATTTTATAAAACTTCTATGTACCTATGTACCTTTTTGTACCAGTATTTTCATGATCATATGTTTTCTTTTCACTTGGATAAATACCTAAGAGTGATATTGATGGGTCATAGAGTAAGTTTATGTTTAACTTCATAAGAAAGCACCAGAACATTTTCCAAAAAGGTAGGACACAAGCAACATATGAACTTTCCAGTTTTTACAGCATTTGGTGTTGTCACTGGGTCTTTTGAATTTTAACCTTGCAAATATTTATGATGTAGTACACATTGTGGGATTTTGATTTGCACTTCCCTGAAGACTAATTATGTTAACCATCTTTTCAAGGGCTTTTTAGTTATTCCTGTATCTTCTTTCCAGTTGTGTCTGATAGAATTTTGTGTGGAGCATTTGATAGAATTCACCAGCACAATAATCCAGCTCTTAGTTGTCTTTTTTGGAAAGGATTTTGACAATGAATTAAATTTTTGTATAGACCTAGGGACATTCAGATTTTTCTAATTCATTTTATGTTTTGGTAAGTTGTGTTTTTCAATGAATTCATTCATTTTTTTCTAGATTTTTGAATATATTGGCCTAATATTTTCCATAATATTCCCTTATTATCCTTTTAATGTCTATAGGATTTTTAGTGATCTCTTTTCTTGCATTCCTGATATTAGTAACTTGTTATTTCTCTCTCTTGATCAGTTTTGCTAAAGGTAAACCAGTTTAATTGATCTTTTCAAAGAAATTTCATTTCCTCTATTTAACTGAGGTTGACTTTTTCCAGCTTCTTAAAGATAAAAAGTTAAATCATTGATTTTAAACCTCTCTTCTAAGCACTGCTTTAGCATTTAATAAATTTTTGTATATTATATTTTTAATATTGATCCACCCAAAATATTTTAATTATCCTTATTATTTCTCTTTTATTCCTGGATTATTCAGAAATATGTTGCTTAATTTCCATGATACTTGGGAATTTATAGATATAATATGATTTCTAATTTAATTATATTGTGCCCAGAGAATATATACTATAAAATTTAAATCCTTTAAAATTAATTGATACTTACTGTCCAGTATTTGGTCTACCTTGGTTAATGTTTCATTTGCACTAGAAAATAATGTGTTCTATTGTTCTTTGGTGGCATGTTTATATGCTTCAATTAAGGTCATGTTGGTTGATAGTATGGTTTATTTCTCCTATATCCATGCTGATTTTATACATTGATCAATCAATTAATGAGAGAGAACTGTTAAAAATCTTGAATTTGAATTTCTCTGTTTCTCCCTTTAATTCTGTCACTTTTGGTCCTTGTATTTTAAAGCTCCATTATTGGGTGCACATACATTTAGGATTGTTTTACCTTTCTGGAGAAGTGACTCTTTTATCATTTTCAAATTTATAACTTGCCGCTTTATCTTTGGCAACTCTCCCATGTTAAAGTGTATGTTCTGTCGTATTAATATAGCCGTACGATTGCTATGTGCTTATTCTTTGCATGATAAATATTTCCTCCATCATTTTACTTTCAACCTATCTTTGTCTTTATATTTAAAGTGCATCTCTTTAGAGAATAGAGGGATGGTTACCAGAGGCTGGGAAGGGTAGTGAGCCGGGAGGGGAAAGTAGAGGCATGGTTAGGGTACAAGAAAAAATACTTGGAAAGAATGAATAAGACCTAGTATTTGATAGCGCAACAGGTAGACTATAGTCAGTAATAATTTAATTGTACAATTAAAAATAACTAAAAGACTATAACTGGATTTTGTAACAGAAAGGAAAAATGCTTGAGAGGATGGACACCCAATTTTCCATACTGTGATTATTACGCATTACATGCCTGTACCAAAATATCTCATGTAGCCCATAAATATATATGCCTACTATGTACACACAAAAATTAAAACTTAAAATTAAAAATTAAAAAAGTAATAAAATGCATCTTTTGCTTTTCTAACCAGTCTGGCAATCTTTCCTTTTAATTGAAGTAAATTATAATCTAATTAAACATAACTCAATTATTTATACTTATAAATTTAATTTAACATTTAATATAATTATTGATATACTGGGATTTAATGTTACCATCCTGGTATTTATTTACTATTTCTCCTGTCATCTTTTTGTTCCTCCATTCTTCCTTTCATTCCTTCTTTTGAGTTCATTAAATATTTTTAGTATTCCTTTTCTGTCCTCTGTTGGCTTTTTAGCTATCCTTATTTGTATTTTTTAAATGGTTCCCACAAAGATTAAAATATGACACTTTAACTGATCACAGTGATTAGAGTTGACATTGTACCACCACCCATAAAATATTTAAGTCTTACAGTTGCAAAATTACATGTATTTTGTTCCTCCTATTTTTGCCACCTTTGACATATATTTCACAAGAAGAACCTCTTTTCATATTTCTTGTATTACAGATGGATTCTTTTAACTTTCATTTAGCTCATACGTTTCCTTTCCTCTCAAGAATCACAGCCCCGTACCGCATGTTGTCCAAATACCTAAAGACAGTTTCCTCATATATTTTGGCAGTTTTATGGTTGTTTTTAGTAAGAAGGTGTATTAATTTGCTAGGCCTGCCATAACAAGGTACCACAAACTGAGTTGCTTAAACAACAGAAGTTTATTGTCTCACAGTTCTGGAAGCTGGAAGTTCAAACGTAAGATGTCAGCAGGGTTGTTTGCTTTTAAGGGCTGTGAGGCAGACTCTGTTCCTTGCCTCTCTCTTGGCTTCTGGTAGCTCAGGCATTCCTTGGCTTGTAGATGAAAATCTGTCCATGCCTTCACATCAGCTCCTCTCTCTGCATGTCTCTATGTACAAATTTCCCCTTTTTGTAAGAAAATAAAACCGTATTAGATTAGGACCTGCCCTGATCACCTTATCTTAACTTGACCATCTGTAAAGACTCCATTTCCAATAAGGTCACAGTCACAAGTCCTGGGGGTGAGGACTTCAGCATCTTTTTAAGGGACACAATTCAACTTATAACAGAGGGTAGTTCTAGTGGGATATACTCCATTATAGCTAGAAGCAGATGACATTCAGGTTTCTTTTGTCAGTGTCACTTTTCTGTAAATCTGCTTATCACGTTCAGTGGGGGAGTTGGGTGGATTGAGGAAAGATGGAGGATGGAGAGGGGTGCTGGAAACATTAGGACTAATGAAAGCACTTTTTAGTAAAGAAAATTGAGATTCTCCAGAATAAAATGTTTCCACTTTCCTAATTTTCTCTTTGGCCTGTGCTGTGGTTCATACCTATTACAGTTGTCTTAAGAGGGAAATAGGAGCTTTTATGTTCACTCATTCATTATAAAAACAAAACAAAACATATATTGAGCACTTGCCTGTGCCAGATATGTGCCTAGTAGCTGAAGATACATCAGTGCAGGAGATGAATATGGCTCCTGCCTATATGGAGTCTTCCTTCTAGTACAAACTCGGTGTCCATCTAGTTGCTTAATTTTTCTTTGAATTGTGGCTTTAAAAAACTAATCAGTATAGAGATTTTAATGTATCTTTGGCCAAAAAAATACAGTGCAGGAAAAAATTGAAAAGAGGTAATTTTTTGATTCCTTCTTTTGTTCAGCACATATTCTTGAACACACATTGGACCTAGAGATTAAACTTTCCCCCTGGAGCTGTCTGAATGTGTGGAATAATGTAGAGGAAAGTCTTCCATTATGGAGTGTGGCAGACTCTATTGTTTATCTTGATAATATGCATTATTTCCTTTCTAACCCCCAAATGCCTAGATAAATGAGTGATTTTGGGTATCCAGCCCCACTGCAAGATCATGTGCTTTAAGAGGAGGCTCTTAATTGGTCTAAGTTGGTCATGATGGTTTCATGTAATAGAAATGTGATCAAACTCTGGTCTATGAGTCAGGAAGAAAGTATGTTAGAGACTGCTGGAAAACAAGGTTTTCTTGCTTCTTCTTTTTTTTATTTTTATTTTTGAGATGAAGTCTCACTCTATAGCCCAGGCTAAAGTGCAATGGCACGATCTCGGCTCACTGCAACCTCTGCCTCCTGGGTTCAAGTGATTCTCCTGCCTCAGCCTCCTGAGTAGCTGGGATTACAGGCGCCCACCACCTTGTCCAGCTAATTTTTGTATTTTTAGTAGAGACAGGGTTTTGCCATGTTGGCCAGGCTGATCTTGAACTCCTGACCTCAAGTGATCCGCCCACCTTGGCCTCCCAAAGTGCTAGGATTACAGGCATGAGCCACCACACCCAGCCAGTTTTCTTGCTTTTAAAATAGATACATAGAAAGAGAAAGCCTTTTCTTTTTCTGGAACTTGTGACATCTGTATGTGATGTCTGGAACTTCAGCAGCCATCCTGTGACCATGAGAGGGATGAGCCTAAGGATAATGTTGATAGATTGAGGATAGTAAAGCAGAAAGAGGGGGAAAAAAAACTTGGATCCTTGATGATATATCTGAGTCACTGAAGGAACCAATTTTGAAACCATGTTAACTTTGAGCTTCTTGTTCAATAAGAAGGGAACTTGATAAATTGTTCTTCTTATTTAAGCAATTTAGAATTAGGGTTATACTTATAATTGTGTCAAAGAAAGAAAAAACAAGAAGCCCTGAGAGTTTTATTTTTTGACTCATTCCCCACCCTCCCAATAGAGGAGGAACTTTCTGCTATCAGAATATCTTCATCCTCTGCTTGTTAAATCCAGTGCTATATATTTTGGGAGGGGAAAACCAGACACGTACTTCTTTAAAAGATCTAAGGCCTGTAATAAATGTCTAAATTTCTCTTCAGCATATTTTTGTGTTTGCAGATTCAGAGACAAGAGACTTTAATCACGGCTGCTAAATCCCCCTTTTAAAATTGAATTTAAAGTGACATTTGAGGCTGTGTATATTGGCTGCAGATTCCTTCCCATATTCTTCCTGGGAGTTACCCACCAATGACATGAGAGTCCCTCTCTATAATAAAGTAGCTTTAAAAAAATGGCTGCTTATTAAGGCAGAGATTCTAATATTAACCTACTATTCCACTGAATAAAGGAATTGGGTGTCTTTTATACAAACTTGAGGGTCTGGATGTATTTCCGCACTTTTCTTCAATGCTTTACAGAATCTTAAAATAGCATTCCCCCTCCTTTCCCTCCAACTCCATGCAACCACAACAGAATGTGAGGTACTGGTTTGGGGCTTTGGAACCAGTGAATGTTATGTTCAATTTTATTTTCCATGCTTAAATGAAGTTAGTTCCTTCCTCTTTCATTTGGGATGTAAGAGGGGAAATGAATATTATTTTTATAAATATGACTCGGTGTTCTGCCCAAGTCTGCCTGTGGCCATCAGGAAAGTGGGATGTTGGGGGTAAAAAAATATGGAAAAGGAGTGTCCAGGGAAAGTATTTCAGAGATCACGGATTTGTCTATAGCCTGCTGGGAGTTACAAAAGAAAGGAAGAGGCTTTTTCTGTCTGTAACATTATACAGCCTTGGTCTACACCAAACACCAGGGGCAGGGGGAAATGGATGGGTGGAGTGGGTTGACAACTTGTAGGAAAAGTTCTGATTTTGTGGTAGTCTGAGAATGCCAATGAATGTTTATATACTTAATTTTGAGAGTGGAATTTCACTAACTCTCCTGGGAATTGAAAATAGGGCTTTATTTAATCTTCTCCCTTTGCATTGGAAAAGAGCTGAAGGAACTATAAAGAAGTGAAGGAAGAAGGAAATGTAGAGAATATTTCATTCACCCTTTCATGCTATGGAGAAGGAAAGTGAGACCCAGAGCCAGGAAGTGAGTCCTCCAGGGTCACACAGTGACTGACAGCAGAAGAGGCATTGTGGTGAGTGGTAAGAGTGGGAGCCTGACTCCAGGTTCCAGCCTGTCACTGCCTGGCTGTGTGACTGTGGGTTATTCTCATAACCTGGCCGAGCCCTACGTTCCTCACCTCTACAATGGAGATAGCCACAGTGCCTTTCTCATGAGCTTGCTATGAAGATTAGATGAGTTAATACTTTTAAAGAGCTGAGCACCTGGCAAATAATACATGCGCAATAGATTCAGCTTGAAGGAAGCCCCCACTCAGAAGGAAGCCGTGGAAAGCATGATGCTGACCTTGCCGTACTCTTCTTCCCCTCTATTCTCATCCTCCCACGTGCCCCATTCATAGGTGGCTGAGACAGCAGAGACTCCCCTAAGGAGGAAGAATGAACTTGAGCTTTCAGCCTGGGAACCTCAGACCCGACAGAAATAGTAACAAATCACTTTGTCTAGTAAGCACCTGGGGAGCACCCTGACATATTCCCTATCTTGTATTTTGCTAGATTTGAGTTTCCCAGGGGACATTCTGTTCTCCGTTTCTTTTTCTCTCATCTTAGTTCCTTTCTTTACAAGAAGAATCTAACTTGCCAGACACGGCTTAAGTGACGTGTGACTGGAGAAGGCCCATGCTCAGGGGGATAGATTTTAAGATGCAGCTGCCTGTTAATGGACTTGGTGAAAAGACTGGGTAAGATATCATTCATTTTTCGTAGAGGAGACAAAGATCAGATTGTGGGGAGGTGATGAGAGATTCCTCTATAAGCAGAGCTGGAGACTCCTGTGTATCAGGTATCTTGTGCCTGGCAGTCTCCACAAATCCACAAGTATTTGCTTCTCTCTCTATCGCAGCCTCTAAAAGGTTAGATAATAACAAAGGCAAGAGTCATGTCGCAGAAGGGGATCATGGCAAGAAAGCACAGCTGTTACCTGACTCTCCTATTAAGCCAGACCTCAGGTTTAGCTTGAGGCATAAGCAAAGGGAGGTGGAGGAATTATTAGGGAGCAAGGCCTGGTGGAAATGAAATACTGTGAAGAGCTGATGTGGGGCAGCCAGTGCACCACGCGCCAGTTCATCGGCTCTCCACGCTTCCCTGTGAGCCGTCATCCTCGTGCTCATTTTGCAGATGGCCAAGAGGCCATGGCGTGTCCAGCATGCTCTGGCAACTTACCCTGTTGGTCTCTGAAGCTCCCCACCCTCTCTGCCTTTGGGGCAAATCCAGGCATTTGCACAAATTTGCACGGCTCAGGGTCTGTCTGCCTCCCCTCCAGGGCCTTGCTTCTCACAGCCCGCTTTTCTCTGCAAGCTTCAGTGGAACGGAAAAGGAGCTATCCCCGGGTTGCTGGGCAGAAAAGAAGAAACAGGTTTAGGCAGATGAAGTGCTCAGGATAGTCCAGGAAGGGCCACAGGGCTTGAGAGGGAGACAGGCCTGGAACCAAAGGCAAACAACCCCTTCATCATTGTGCCTGGGCTAGTACTGACTCAGCTGCTTCTGTGTGCGGTGGAGGAAATTGCGGCTTTGGGTAGCTGGGAAGTTGTTCAAGATCCCATGTTGAAGGAAAAGCTCAGCCCCCAGCCTCAAACCACCAGGGAAGTCTGTTCTGCAGCAGTCCAGGAGCTGGTGTGAAGGGGTTGAGGCCCTACTATGCCTTGTATTCGGGGATTCTCAGCCGGAAAGGAACATTTCCTGTTATCTGTGGGTTTTAGTTCTTCCCCGCTCTGGAAGTGGAGGGGAAAAAAAAATTACCAGTAATCTGTGGGTTTGGACGTATACATGGTCTTGTGGGGCCAGAGTAAGCAGAATAAAATTAAGTTGCAGTGATGCTAATGGTTCCACTTTGTTTGAGCAAAATGACCAGAAAGGAGACGAGAGAGGTGAGCCCAGAGGGTGGAAGCCAAGATGGCCGATTAGAGAACCAATTTGTTTAACAAATAGTTATGGTGTCTCTCTGGGCAGGTTACTATGGCAAGATACATAGAACTTTCTTTTCCTTTGTATTTTTTTCTTCTCCTTATTTTTCTTGTCCTTTCTTTCCCTTTACTGACTTTACTAATAATAAAAGTAGAACATTACATACCTGAGACAACAAGTCAGATTATATGCAGGTATATAAAGAAAAAATGATACCCCCACCCCCACCATTCTATCATTCTGAGGAAAGTGAAGTTAACGGAAGGACAGGCACCCTTCAATATCTTTCTGTTATCTAGAATGTTAAGACTTATCCCTATTTTTTTAGGAGCCGACTCATCTTAGAGGCAAGAACATGCATGTAAAGAATTATAGCATAAAGGTTTTATACTTATAAGGGCTTTATAAGTGACTGAGATGGCAGGACCTCTGTGGAGTGAGGCTGTGAAAAAGCTGGAAATCTGGGGAGAACTGAGAAAGACTGAATAAGATATACAAGTTTTGAGAAGAGGTGCAAGTCAGGTTACCAAGATGCTGTTATTTAAATGCCTTCTTTCTCACAGAAGCTCAGAACAGAAAGGTCCTTAGAGACCAGTGGTCCAGACCTTTAGAGATGCATTCACCCTAATGGCTCTCCAGACTCCCTGTGGTTGCCTCCAGGGCCAGAGACTTTGCTCAGAACTTGCTCATGAACAGCCACTACTCTCCCTGCTCCCTATCAACAGGCACACCAGACTCTTTCTAATACTCTTTATATTTTATGCTTCTATGTTACAAAATTTTTATGCATTTGTTCTCTTCCTCTTCTGTATAGTTTAAGCAACCTGAGGGCAGGGGATGTCTTTTGTTTATTTTTGTTGACTGAGTGACAGAATGAATTACTTAATTATTCGAGAAAAGAACAACCAACATATCCTAGGCCCTCTTACTTGAATACATGGAGTCAGCCATGGGAAAGGATTAAAACCTGAACTTCTTCCTGGACTTCACAATTTCCTCTGGACGTGCTGATTCCTACATTTTTCCTGAGATCCTTCCAGTTGAGGAAGAGATTCTCCATTCTCCCCTTTGGTTATATCTAAGGGTCTATGCAGTGTGAGCCAAAAATAAAATTCTAAGCGCCACAACTGACTGAATGGACCCTCTGTTGGCTCAGGGGATACCAAACAAACCTGAAAAACTAGTTCAGGCCATGATAGAAAGAGGGGCTTGGACATGCCTAGTTATACTCTTCTCCCTCAGGCACAACTAACCAGCATTAACATTAAAATAGAGCTCATAAGACTGACAAAACAGACTCTTTGTAACAATAATATGACAAATTCCAACCTAACTGTGGTATAGCATCACATGACAGATAGCAGGACATGAAGTATTTGTATTACCCCAAAATATATTTATTTGGCATATTTGGAAGAGGCCCTGCAAAGCTATCTTTTGTGGAGGAAATTTGCATTCTGTAGAGAATCCCCTTCCTTCACTAGGTCGTTTCTGGAGAGTCTGACAACTTTTAAGTACTGATAAGAGACATTTACCATCTATTCTCTCTGAAGCCTGCTACCTGGAGGCTTCATGTGTATAATAAGAACCTTGGTGGGCCAGGCGGGGTTGCTCAAGCCTGTAATCCCAGCACTTTGGGAGGCCGAGGTGGGTGGATCACGAGATCAGGACTTCAATATCAACCTGGACAAGAGGTGAAACCCCGTCTCTACTAAAAATACAAAAAAATTAGCTGGGTGTCGTGGCGGGCGCCTGCAATCCCAGCTATTCAGGAGGCTGAGGCAGAGAATTGCTTGAACCCAAGAGGCAGAGGTTGCAGCGAGCCGAGATCACGCCACTGCACTCCAGCCTGGACAGAGTGAGACTGTGTCTCAAAAACAAACAAATAAACAACAATAACAAACCTTGGTGGCCAGGCACAGTGACTCACTTTGGGAGGCGGATCACTTGAGGTCAGGGGTTCAAGACCAGCTTGGCCAACATGGTGAAACCCCATCTCTACTAAAAATACAAAAATTAGTCATGCATGGTGGCACATGCCTATAATTCCAGCTGCTCGGGAGGCTGAGACAGGAGAATCGCTTAAACCCAGGAGGCAGAGGTTGCAATGAACCGAGATCACACCACTGCACTCCAGACTGAGCAACAGAGCGAGACTCTGTCTAAAAAAAAAAAAAAAAAGAAAAGAAAAGAAAAAAAAGAAACTTGGCTTGCACAATCTTTATCTTAACTAATGCATTTCTTTTTTTTAAATTTTCATTTTCATTTTAAGTTCTGGGATACATGTGCAGGATGTGCAGGTTTGTCATATACGTAAACATGTACCAAGGTAGTTTGCTGCACCTATCAACCCATCACCTAGGTGTTAAGCCCAGCATGCATTAGCTATTTTTCCTGATGCTCTCCCTCTCCCAACCCCACCCCCCGACAGGCCCCAGTGTGTGTTGTTCCCCTCCCTGTGTTCATGTGTTCTCATTGTTCAGCTTCCACTTATAAGTGAGAACATTCAGTGTTTGGTTTTCTTTTCCTGCATTAGTTTGTCAAGGATAATGGCTTCGTTCCTTTTTATGGCTGCATAGTTTTCCATGGTGTATAAATACCACATTTTCTTTATCCAGTCTATCATTGATGGGCATTTGGATTGATTCCATGTCTTTGTTATTGTGAATAGTGCTGCAGTGAACATACATGTGTATGTATCTTTATAGTAGAATCATTTATATTCCTTTGGATATATACCTAATAATGGGATTGCTGGGTCAGATGGTATTTCTGGTTCTAGATCTTTAAGGAATTGCCACATTGTCTTCCACAATTGTTGAACTAATTTACATTCCCACCAACAGTGTAAAAGCGTTTTTATTTCTCTGGAACCTTGCCAGCACCTGTAGTTTCTTGCCATTTTAATAATCACCATTCTGACTGGCATGAGATGATATCTCATTTCTTTATTCTAACTTCAAACTCTTCAGGCAAAGCTTAACTCTTTCAACCAATTGCCAATTAGGAAATCTTTGAATCTCCCTGTGACCTGGGAGGCCTCCCCACTCCCCATCTTTGAGATATCTCACCTTTCTGAGCCAAACAAAGGTATAGTTTCCATGTATTGATTTCTGTTTTTACCTGTAACTTCTGTCTCCCTAAAATGATTAAAACCAAGCTGTAACCCAACCACCTTGGGCACATGTTCTCAGGACCTCCTGAGACTGTGTCATGGGCCATGTTCCTTAATCTTGGCAAAATAAACCTCTAAATTGATTGAGACCTGTCTCAGATACTTTTTGGTTTACAGTAGAAACTGGTATATCATTACATACATTCCACTCAGGTGAAATACAACTGGTATAAAAAGTAAAGGTTTAGCTGAATTTCTATAGCAAGGCCCCTTTCTGCTGAAATGATAGAAGGAAAAACTCAACTTTAGTCCCTCTTGTGGGTTCTTACCCCTCACTCCTGTGTTGGTGTGATAGGGTGGGGGAGGCAGGCGAGGCATCTGATCCCTATTAATGCACAAAACAAAACATAAGGCTTTATTGATGTCCACAGCAAAATTATCTTTAATGCTATAAAGCTAGATCACACTAGGGCTAAGTCCAGAGTTTGGACAAAACGGTTGAAGTGTGAGGATGTCATACACAATCTGTTGTTTTTTTCAGATACATCAGGGATTTAAAAATACACATCATTTACATTTTCATCTTGAGAAATTTTCTTCATGGCACACTCTAGAAAACTGAGAAATGAATGGAAAAGGAAAACTTAAAACTTAGGAAAAAATGGTATATTAGTACTGGTGGTTGGTATGAAGTCTGTTAAACACAGAATTATCTCCAGGTAACAAATATGGTTACAAAACAAGCAAATGTTACCTTTTATGTAGAAAATAAACTTTATACAAATACTAATTTATTATAAAGGAATTGTCACTGAAAATCCCAGATTATATGAATCAAAATTGAAAGGGAAAAAGAGGGTAGCAAGTAAGATATTCTAAATTATATATTGCATCGGAAAAGTGGTTTTTGACTTTGATAATCACAGAAAAATAATTAAAGTAACATCTTTGGAAAACATAAAGTTTACCACCAACAAACCAAAAACAAATGTTTTGCCTTTCAAATCATTAGTGCACAGAAAATCAAACACAACCTAATCCATATATCAAAAGAGAAATTTAAAATGCAGTATAAGAAATGACAAACAGAAAGCCTAAAAACTGGGATATATGTATAGAATTATACATTTATACTAATCGTTATATATAAAATTCTGGCCAACCTTAATTGCATAGCTACTATGGGTCAAGCTAATGTTAGATGCTTTGTGCCCATTACTTTTTTTTATTGACTCTTTATGGCAACCATAGTAATACTATATTATTGTTTCAATTATACAAATGAATCAACAGTGAACAAAGCACTTTCCTGACGTCACATAGATGTAAAAGGAAGATTCAAGATCTAAACCCTGACCTCTCTGACTCACAAACTTATTCTTGGTTACTGCACTCTCCCACCTGCACACAACACAGTGAGAGGCAAGATACCAAATCTATCCATTGTGTACTCCCCAATTTAAAGTCAAAGACCTAAATCGTATCATAGTACAAAATATAACATGTTGCTTATAAAATAAATGCCTTGAAGATGGCATAAAAAATACATACACACCATCTGTGTGTGTGTGTATGTGACTGTGTATGTGTGTGTATGTGTGTGTGTGTGTATTGGGTAAATATAAAAGAACAGAAGCAACAGTGTCAATATAAATTTCAAACAAGATGTAGGATTAAAAGACATTAACATGATTGAAAAAATTTCATATTGATCAATGATATCATCCATGAGGAAATTACCTTTACAGACTGAAAATTTCACGACAAACTATAAAAATCAAAATCGGGAGTTTGAGACCAGTCTGACCAACATGGAGAAACCCTGTCTCTACTAAAAATACAAAATTAGCCAGGCTTGGTGGCGCATGCCTGTAATCCACTACTCAGGAGGCTGAGGCAGGAGAATTGCTTGAACCTGGGAGGCGGAGGTTGCAGTGAGCCAAGATCGTGCCATTGCGCTCCAGCTTAGGCAACAACAGTGAAACTCTTGTCTCAAAAAAAAAAAAAAAATCAAAATCGCTAAAATGATTAGAAATACAATATGAGAAAAATATATAAGAAAAAGTGAACACAAAGGTATTGTGAGACACTCTAACACAAATATCAGTTTTTGATAGATAATATAGATCATTTATATTGATTATGGTGTATATGTATACCATTTATAAGTGAGAATATGCAGTATTTGGTTTTCCGTTCCTGTGTTAGTTTGCTAAGGATAATGGCCTCCAGCTTCATCCATGTTCCCACAAAAGACTTGTCCTTGAGGACGGAGGGTGGAAGGAGGGAGAGGAGCAGAAAAAATAATGAATGGGTACCAGGTGTAGTACCTGGGTGACAAAATAATCTGTACAACAAGCCCCCATGACACGAGTTTACCTATATAACAAACTTGTTTATGTGCCCCGAACCTAAAAGTTAAAATAAAATGTAAAAGAAAAAAAGATAACATAGATCAAAAATAAAGTCAGTGAAACTGTAAACAACAATATTAGTTATATTAGCATGTATGCATAAGTATATAATGTGTATATGAACATATATTTATGTATCTAATATAATTCCCCCTCCTTGGGGGAAGGAGGTTGAGGGTATCTGAAAAACAGACTCCATAGCTTCTTTCCACTTGCCCATAGAATGCTCTGAAAATCCTATTAATATACTGCATTAGAAAGAAAATCTTAATAAATTTATAAAAGCTAATATTTAGGCAACATTTTTGCACTAACATATCGGTGACCTATCAATTAAAAATGACATCAAAATTAAAAATATATAAAACAGACAACAACTAGCAATTTAAAAAAGTCATGCGAAGCTTGGATGTAAGAGGAAATCAAAATTGCAATGAACATTTGTTAGAAAATATTGCATTCCTACACTACTACAAAACATGAAATTACTAAATCTATGCAATGTAGCCAAGCCTTACCTAGAAGCAAATTCATAATCTTAAATGTTTTCCTTATTGATAAAAGAGAATAAAAATAACAGAACCAAGCATTCACCTTAATTATTTGGAAAAAGAAACAGAAAAAAACAGGAGGAAATACATAATGGGAAATATAGAAATCCAAGAACAAGGAAACCAAAATATAAGTCCAATAAAGTCAATGATTAAACCCAATATTTAATCTTTTGATTAAAACAAATCTAACACATACAATTTGAAAAAAAATCTTTTAAAATCTTGGTTCCCAACTATCCTAATTATTATTCTCATACTCTCAACTCATGTAAGTTCTCAGTGTCTCTACTTCAGTATAATTCAAGGAACTCTGGTCTTCCCACTTTGATCCAATTCACCAGAGCATTTCAAGTTGGCCCCATGGTTTGACTACCAGAGGGCCTCCAAGGGAAATAGGCTGCCGAGGAAATGAGCTTCAGTAAAAGCTTTTACCGAAAAGCTTTTACCATGAGCTCCATCTTCATGGTAGGGCTGGTCTCAGACAAGAGATATGCACCATCAGGTCTTTCCCCAAGACCAACGTCTGGGTGAATGCAGCCCAATTACAGGGGAGGGGGCTTTCCCTTGGTACAGAAGAGTATATTCTGTATGTTACCGTCCCGATTTGCCCTACACAAAATGGGTGCTCAATTTTTGAAAGATTGAGTCTTGGCAGAAAGTTGCTTATTCTTGCCTACACCACACCGTCTCAACAGATTTGGGTTTTCTATCCTTGTGTCATCACCGAAGCACAGAAGCATGGGTGTGAAGCAGGAAACTTAAAGACAAAAGCAGAAATCAGAAAGCAGAAAGAAGGAAGAAGAAAGAAGGCTCCTCACAAACCCCAACCCTTTGAATATGTCCAAATTCATCAAATTGTACAGTAGTAGGTGCAGTTTTTTTGTTTACCAACCCTACCTTAATAAAGCTGTTTAGAAAAAAAAAAAAAAAGACTATGGAGTATATCCAAAATACCGGGATATTTCAGAAATGAAAGCTGATTAAACATAATGATTGGTCTATTAAAAAAACATAATAATTAAAGTAAAAAAAAATAAAAATAAAAAATAAAAAAAATTTTAAAAAGACCATCCCTTCTGTCCCAAGTAATCAAATAACTCAGAATAGTGAATATATAGTTAGCCCTCTCTGCTGCTCATGTATTGTGCTGAAGACTTCAACTCATTGTTTCTTTAAGCAATAGTATGAAAAAAAAACCACACTTTTTTTTAAAAGCTCTATTATTATTCCTTTTTAAATTACTTACTTTTTTAAATTTTTACTTTTTGAGCCGGATTCTTCCTCTATTGCCCATGCTGGAGTGCAGTGGTGCAATCATAGCTCACTGCAGCCTGAGCTTCTGGGCTCAGGCCATCCTCCCATTTCAGCCTCGCGAGTTGCTGAGACTACAGGCATGTGCCACTATGCCCAGCTGACTTAAAAAAATTTTTTTTTTTTTTTTTTTTTTTTAGAGACGAGGTCTCATTTTGTTGCCCAGGCTGGTCTCAAACTCCCGCACTCAAGCCGTCCTCCCGCCTAAGCCTCCCAAAGTGCTGGGATTATAGGTGTGAGCCTCTGCACCTGGCCCTTTTCTACTTTGAAGAAACTGAGGTTTAGAGAGGTTATAAGAACCTTTCCAAAGTGATCCAATCAATGACCCAAGGAGAATTGAAACCCAGGCAGCTAGTGTCCAGCATTCAGCATCCATCCGTGCTCTCTCTTACCCCTGGTCTGTATCATGTTTCCAAAGAAAGCAACTTCTACCCTGACAGGATCACTCTTGAGAACTCTGACCTTCCTTCCACCCCAGTTAACTTCTCCACACGGGAGGGGGAGATTTATTTGATTGATGAGACATAGAAGAATCATCATCCACTCATCCATGTTCCTGCGTGACTGCAGTCAGCAAAGTTAAAAGTCAGAATACATGGGGCCTCACTCTCCACCCTGCCCCCAGCCCCAAGAGCCTCTCTGTCCCTGGACAAGGAGAAGGCACAGTTTCCCTCGTGTCTGAGTAAGCATCAGCTCTGCAAATGCAACTCAGCCTTCGGTCCCAACGTTTCAACTTAACAGGAAATATAAGGTTGCCACCTACTTTGGCTTCAGATTTTAATGTGCTCTCTTGTTCAGTTTCCCAAGCAATTAAGCTGATGATCTCTAGTGAATTCTTGGGTCTAGGTATCAATTAGTTCAGAGCTTTGAAGAGCAGGGATGTGAGTATTATCAGCCTGAAACTCATCCATTCACACCCCACAGTGGGCTTCTGCCCATGCTTCTGGCTCTAAGAAACTAAATCTTGAGCCTGTTACATGACAGTTTAAAGTGCTGTGAACACATGCCTAGATAAATGTCGGAGAACCCACTAAATAAAGCAATGCTCTATCAATGCACAGGACAGCTACATTCCAGAGACTTCCTCTCTGAAGATTTTTGTAGGATCGCACAGAAGATAACTCTCAAGTAAAGGGGAAATGCTTTCCTTAAGTTATTCCTATGTACATAAGGTTCCATGTCAGCTCATTAGTGCAGTGCCACATAACTCTTCCCTCCCTTTGGGGCAGATGAGCTCCAAACATCTCTCCAGCCAGGCAGACTTCCTGGAATTATGGGCAAAATATCCAGGTCGCATATGAGGCAAATTCCCTAGCAGGGGAATAAGACAAAATTTGTCTTAGGATCCTTTCTTATAAACACAGGAAGCATCATAAAAGAATAACTTCAACCCATTTTTACTCAAGGAGATGGGTGAGTTGATGAATTAAATTAGGTTTTGACGTTTTCTTAACAAGAAACAGATCACTGCAATTAGAAGAGTTTGCAGAGTAATTATTTCACATTGCTAGTTCAGACTGCTTTCACAGAGAGATGGGCGTTTCCCTTAATATGTGGCCATGACATAGGACAAAATGGGTGTATTTTGGATAGAAACACGGAAACATGAAGAGGTATATCCTTTGTATACAGTGACTAAAGTGCCTGGTCAGCTGTTTCTACCAGCAGGGGTGCAAATAGGTCTTGACAACTTCATGTTCTGTTTCAGATTTGTAACCCACTGAAAATATTTAGAGTTTTAAAACTCTAGGGCCATGATTGTGTCACAGGCTGTTCATCTGAGGCAGCACATTGGAACTCGTTTACTGTGTGTGATTTTTATTTTCTAAAGATTCCTCTTCTCTTCTTTCTTCTGTTGTCTCCCTCCTTCCCTCTCTTTCATTTTCTCTTTTCTTTTTTAAACAAGGAACTTTGCTCTTTGTCAGAAGGTGATAAAGAAGGCAACAATGACCTTGAATTCCTGTTCACATCCAAATTGTATTGGAATGTAGAACTCAATTCCATCTGGGAGTAGTTCTCTGGTAATGAGAAAATTCATACCAGGCCCTATTTTCAGCCTGAGAGTCCCCTTCCGGCCCCTTGGGAACATCACAGTGGAGAGAGGCCCCCTTAGTGGCACAATCAGCCTCTCATTTCTCCGGAGGGGTTATTTTTGCATATTTCTGGCAGCTGGCCTCTGACCTATAGCCTGATGTAATAGGGTTCAAGTTAAATAAAGTCAACAGTTGCCTGACCTATTGTTATGTTTGCCTTTGGTCCTTCTGCAAGCAGAAAACTTGCTTCTCTAGTAATTCTCAGCAGGTTAAACCTCTCTTTGGATCTGCTTCTTCTCTGATTTCTGAATTGGTGAGAATGAACTATGTTAATGGGAAAAGTAGGGAAGGATTGAGATGATAAAGAGAAATTAGGAAATATACTGCAAAAAAACCCAGCGGAATTAAAGAACTATGGATGAAGAGCCACAGATGTTCACGGAGGCTTCAGGTTCTGAATATGGACGAATATGATGCCGCAATGTGTCAGTTTCAGACACCTCTGCACTGAGAAAGGCTAGAGAATGCTAACATCTCATCTTTGGGAAGGATCTTAGAAATAATTTAACCTGGCAGTTTCAGAACGTTTTTAGCAACTTGGTCTTTTCTTTGAGTCTAACTCAGATTTCCAGTTTATAAAACAGATACAATCAACGCTGCCCTAGATAATACCCCAAAAAGGAGGCTGAGGGCCTATGTCACCTCTGCCCTCCTTCCCTCACCAAACAGCCTCTGAGATGCCTTCTCAGAGCCCCTGTCTAATCAGCATGGAGCAGAGCCTGAAAACCACTGAGAACACAGCATGTCCCAAGACAGGAGTCACCTCTGCAGGATCCCTGACTCAGCCCCACTCATGGGAATTCACAGCAGCTTGCCAGCAGCTGAAACTGCCCTGACTTTCACCACCAGAGTGGCTCTTCACCTCCAGAGCCTGTGAAACAAACTTACCCCTCTGTCCATGTGACAGCCTTCAAATATAGGACCACAGCCAGTATGTCTCCTTGTGGTCTCCACACCCCATTGTTTGCATTCGATTATTTGCTCCTTGAGGTCAGGAGTTGTGTCTGTTATGTCTTCAAAGTCTCAGTGCCTAATCCAATAGTGAGTAGTAAGCGCTTAAAAAATGTCCTAGAGAAAGTGGTGAGAGCTACGAGATGACACCTGGATGATTAATCATAAAGTAATTATAAAGACTCCAATTATTAAACTAGGCATTGGGTTCAACACTTTATATACAAAATGTATTTCAATTTTTTGGAAACACTTAATAAGCATTATTAACACTGTTTAATAGAAGAGGAACTGAGGCTTAGTGTTAACTGACATAGCAGGGCCACACAGCTAGCAAGCAAGAGGAGGGAGTAGGACTTGAGTCCAGGCTTATCTCAGCTTTTAACCACAATGATAGAATCTAGTGGTTGAGGCCAGTGTTGACAGATGTTCAGTAGAGACAAGGGCTGGGGAGGGAAGGAAAGGAAGGAGACACCGTGTAAGCAAGTGGAGGAATCCAGAGTTGCTGCTTGGGAAATTGTCCTAATAGATGCACTTCTACCATCACCACTACCCTGAGCTCCATTTGTCTTCTTTCCTCCCTTTTCTCTGTCAGTTCTCATCTTGACCCAGATTTTTTTTTTCTTCCAATAGTCAATGGGTGGGTACTGTCTGAATTCCTGAAGGGTTTCTGCTACTAGAACATGACCACCCAGAGCTGTCTGCTCTCCAATGGCTTAGCATATCAGCAGCAAAGGAGGCAGGATGCAGGCTGGAGAACATGAGATCACAGATGTATGAAACATGTATAAGACAGCCTCTGGCACATGTCAGGTCATCAAATGATTCGGTGTTCTCCCCTCCTTTTAAAATTTCTTCTTGCCAGTTTCCCACAGTCTCTCCTAATTTCCTTCTCTAGAGGCTCTAATTTTGTCTAGGACTGATTTGGCATTCCTGACCATCTGTGGAAAATGATGCCTCCCAGAAGACACCATTCTTTAAGACCTTCATGTCGCAATCAGGACAATAAGCTCTCTCTTAAGGCCAACTCCCACCTTCACCCTGCACTTGTACCTTTCCTCATCATCACTGATGCTTCCTCCTTCTTCATTGAGCCCAATGTTAGGATGTGAGGCTTTTGAGCCTCCTTGTTTCATTATTAATGGAGCTTGAGATTTTGTTTCTTGCTTTGGAAGCTACATTGCAAATAAAGGCAGGGGCAGGAAGTGAGATCTGATTTTCTGTCTGGTGCCAAGGCTATGGTTAGATATTTGAGGCCAATTTCCAAGTGACTTTGGATTGGAGTCAGAATACGTGTTTGAGGTAAATAGAGAAGAGAGCTATCTCTCAAGTGGGGCAATCTCAGAGACTAGTGTCTTGGAGAGATGTTTATTGGCTAAATAATAATTCCTTGCATATGTTCAGCATTTCACAGCTCACCAAATACTTCTTTGAGTATTATCCCATTTGATTCTTGAAACAATGTTCTAGGGTAGCTGGGAAAATACCATTATTCCCATTTTATACACACTCTGCACTCCTCAGTGAGGAAAGCAGAACTTATGGGACTTGTTCACAGTCGTTCAACCCTTTAGTGTAAGAACCAGGACTGAAACTGAAGTTTTCTGACTGACTTGTGAAGATCATATGAATAAGGCAGGTATATAACTCACCTGAGAAGATGTCTTCTGCCTTTATGTATTTAGACAGTGTTAGTCTCTGTCCTCATTTCCTTTCTGAATCCTGGGTCTGTGTCCTTTTTCTCATTCGCCATGCTGGAAAAATAGATAAAAGGAAGTGATTTGGAGAGAAGGAAGAGAAGAACGTGGTTCTTGATCTCTGGGGACTGGTTCTAAGACATGCTTCTGAGGCTGAGGTTGATGCTATTGTGAAACCCAGCATGAAGCATAACCTTGTTAGGTCTAACCAGCAGAGAGTGGGAGAACAGTGTCTCTCTTCACTTCTGCTTCCTTTCCTCCCTCCTTTCCCACCCTGCCTTTGTGGTTTGTTAATTATTTGAGGCAAGGGTATTGGAGGTGTCTAGGCTCTGTCTTCTGACTCAGTCTCATCCCTCCCTGGCCCATAAAAATGTCTCAGAGGCCTTGTTGATCTGAGAATATGAGGCAAACCAACCATCTCGCCCTTTCTAGGCTTGTACATGGGTTTCGGAACTGTCCCCCCATAAACCCTCCCTATGATCCCACCCACCCAGCCACTATTGCCAGCCCAACTTACTGGAAATCTCTGTTCCTCTAAAGCAGACATTGGCTTTGTTCCCAGAGCCAGGCAAAATGGAAATGCTTTCTAAGAAAAACACAAACAAGAGAATTACATCCTGATCTGACCAGTTGGAAATTTCTTCACAGTATAATTTTATTTGTTCCTCATCAAGGATGCTTTATCCCTCTTTCTGCAAAGACTGGCCTGGTAGGTCAAGAAAGTAACTGATACTTATTTTTTTCTCTAGTCACTAAAAAAAAATCAAACCCATATAAATTGCTGTCAATTCTGGTGACTTAGAATACAGTTATAGTTCTGGTATCATAAATAAGCTGATATGATGGTACTGAAAGAGCTATAGGGTCCCCCTTCTTGAAACATATTTAAAGATTTGAGAAACTCCGAAAGGCCTCTGGTCTGTGGCCCTCACTCCCCTACTTCACCCATAGCTCAGATTATGTTCTTTCGTAGCGTGGTTATTGGATTCCACTCACTGCCACCGTCTTTGGATAATGCCATCCAAGAGCATGACTATTCTCCAATGTCTAAGTTCTCCAAAAACCTCTTTGTTTTCCCTTGCCCACTGCAGTCCAGTAAATGCTACATTATTTTAAAGGTGACCTCATTTGACCTTCAAATCATCTTTAAAACTGGCTTTCCCACAGTAAAAGAATTTCAGACCATAGACTGCAACCATTGTGTTTATCTCACACAATATTGTTTTGAAGGCTTCTGTCAATGTAACTCAAGTTTGAAGCACTAAGCTGGCACTTGATATATGCTGCTGAACAGTCTAACTACAGGATATACTATCTATTATTTTAGTAGCAATGGGAGGTATATGCCAAGCCTTGTTTTAGATGCTGCAAATGCCAACGTGCCTATGAACAGTCCAGCCTTAGACTCTAAAGAAGCTCTTACTACATATTCATATTCCAGTTCATAGATCTTTCTCCTAGACTTAGATTTTCAGATTATTTAATTGTTGTATTATTACTCAATTTTGTATCCATTTTTGCTTCATCTCTTTCCTTTGTCCTAATACTTTGGAGGGAACAGCAACAGCAATGGTGAGGAGAAAGACCCCAAGAAAGGTAGACTTGAATTCTGCTCTTAATTCATTCACTCTGTGATCACTGACTTATCTCTTTACTTCTCTTATCTCAGCGAATTTATATGTAATATTAGGAGAATAGAAATGCAAGGGACCCTAGGAATAAAATAATTACTTGTTGAAAATAAATAGTCAAAGATTACTATTGTCCAGGTGTTAGAGATGGAAAGGTAAATCAGATTTGGTCTCTGACCCTTAGGGGCCAAACAGTCTAGCAGGAAAACAATCTTGGAGCCTAGAGCTCTTTCCTTGTACCCAGCACATGCCTTAAACTTTGTAAGTGCTGGAGAACCAGATGTTAATTTGGGCGTGGGATTTTGAGCTAGTTCTTTTACCATAATTGCTATTTCCAAGTGGAGCTGATCGTCTTTCTACTTTCTCTTTCTAGGGCAGAAAGACATATTCTAGTATAGATCCTAGGTATTCCCATCTGGCCTATAAATTGACTTTGTGATACAGCAGAAAAGGCATAAATTAAAATATTATCTTCTGTTACAAATTCCATAGTTTTGGATAAGTCATGTCCCTTTTTGTGCCTCATTTTATCCCACTGATAATAAGTGGTTTGAATTAGATGAGTTCTGGGGTCCCTCCTACTTGAACATTCTTTGAGTTGAAGATCATGGCCACATCACTCAGCCCTGCTACTGGTGCCCAGGCTCTGGCCTTAGGAGTATGTGTCTAAGCTATTTGGTTGTCTCTTTTTCTGCCCCTTTCTCCCTTCAATCCATCTCTAATATCTGTACACCAGATCCACTGCCTTGGGCCTACTATATGTATTACGTTGGTGCAAAAGTAATTGCGATTTTTGTCACTAAAAGTAACCGCAAAAACCGCAGTTACTTTTGCATCAACATAATACTTCTGCTTCTGAGTTTCTCAGTTCCTTTTTTCTGTCTAGTGCTTTTCTTCTTGAAATTAGAATCGTTCTCTCCCTAGATTTTACCAATCCCCCTCAATTGGCAGAGGACTCTCAGCTTGAACCATATCTTCCTCCTGCGAACCTGTTTTCTTCAAGGCTTTGTAGTCTCTATTTTATAAGCAACACCTATGGACTTCTGAAAAAACGACTTGAGAATGCTGTTTTTTATGTTTTACACTCAGCTCCCTATAAATTACCATGCCTTTGTATTCTGATCATTTCTATTACTGTTCAAGGTTACATAACCTCATTATATGCTACAGACTGAATGCGTTTTTGAAATAAAAGGCAGGGGAAAACTGTCATTAGAGGTAGTAAAATATAAAGCTTTTTTATTTCTTTCACAGTCTCCCTTGACTTGTCATGGTCATGTTGTTTTTCAATTTGCTATTTCATGTTCTAAATAAAGAAAAATTGAAATGATAAATTACTAGCATAGATTTACCATTCATCTTGATATTGTGCAATGACACTTTTAAATGCAAAATAAGAGTATTTCCCTCCTATGAGAGATTACCGAAATCACACAATTTATACTTCATAGCTTGTACACGCATATATATTTTGCTCTTATCAGAACACTGTAAACACTGCACGAAACCAATTCAAGTATTTGTACTTTTCTTCTTAATAATATGCACATTCTATCAACACTCTCTACCTTTGACTTACTGATGAGTAAGAGGACTGAAAAGAAAAGGCACTATGGTTTGCCCTGTCTTTCTCTTTCCTTCTATAGTATCATTTTCAGTGCAAGTGGTTGACTAATAGAGGAAGTAACATGAGTAATAAAGGATATGACAGAGTCCCTTGCTAATTCTTGTTTCTTAGAATGTCCTTGCCCTCTTTCTGGCTTGAATGAAAAATGTGGCCTCCTGGGACTGTCAGTGGTGTGGTGCACATCCTTAGTCATACACATAACATGCTTACCGTGTACTTGCTTTGAGTCCCCACTGAGCTCCCATGCAATGTAGACTCATCGGAATCCCGTGCTCATGGGATTTTATGAACACTGTATGCAAATAGGACAGCAAGAAATGGCAGTAAACGCTTTTATTGTTCCTATCTCCTCTGCTCCTGCACATGCTCCATGGTATCGTTGGACTTCACTTACAAAACACAGATACAAAGACAAAATTACTAAGAATTACCAAGAATTTTAATTTCAAGATGGCAACAGAGTATTAAACCAAAGATGAAGTCGTTCTGAGTGTGGGGTTTGCGAGATGGCACAGGTGACACTCCCAAGAGCTTTTCTTGGCCAGGTCGCACCCTTGAGTCCATTGGAACCTGACTCTCACCCTGCTCTGCTATGCTATACTGTCTCCAGCTGAATTCAAGGAGTTACAGTTTGAGACTCTCCAGACTCTAGTGGCCATCCCACTTGTGGTGAGTAGCTTTAAATAAAATATGCTCACAAATTATTTAATATACTTTCCTTTAAAAAATGGAGCTTAATTCCTTTCAAGTGTGGACTATTTTTAGTGACTTACCTCTAAAAAATATTATACGGCAAAAGTGATGAAGTATGACTTACAAAAATTGATCCTGGAAGATACTGCATCTTCCATCTTGCTGTCTCTCCTAGATCACTTGCTCTGAGGGAGGACATCTGCCGTATCATGAGGACGCAGAACTATCCCATGGAGGGTGCTAAATGCAGAGCAGCTGAGGCCTCCTGCTAGTTGTCAGTAAGGAACCGAGGCTTCTTGCCAATGGCCATGTGAGTGAGCCATCTTGCAAACAGATCCCCTAACCCCAGTTAAGCCCTTCAGGCAACTGCAACGTTGTCAAGTCTTAACTGCAACCTCATGAGAGACCCTAGGCCATAGCCACCAGCTAAGCTGCTCTTGAATTCCTGACTCAGAAACTTTGAGATCGTGAATCTTTGTTGTATTAGGCCTCCAACCTTAGGGGTAATTGGTTATGCAGCAATAGATAACTAATATACCATTATTTTTAAGCAGGACTATAAGCTTGGTACAACCCAAACACCAAAGTATATCCAAGAGTTTTCTTGGCCATGTTAGGAAGTCTCAGAAGACCTCAAAATGAAAAGCAGACAAGCCTCTACTCATAGAGTGCACATTAGGCCGATATAATATTTAGCTTTTCTAGATGCTTTATTTTTTAGGCACTGTACAGTAAAACCAGGGCTTCTTTCCTTGCCTTGATAAATGGTGAATGACATTGGATGCCACTCTCACCCCCATATGCTCACCAAAGGGAGAAGAATTGCTCACCTGATTGGTGGGAGTCATAGCAAATGAAATAGGTCCCTGTGCCACAATTCTGCCAGACTCAGACCTCACTTGTCATTTGGAGGAGCAATTTTGAATCACATTCTCCACTGTTCCTTGCAGGCCCCCAGCAGTAGTAACCCGCTGCTATGCGCAGTGAAAATCAGCTCAATTAGACAGCCTTGCGCATGCTTTCCCCCATCTCTACTTCACTCCCCTTTCTTTTCCCACTAACTTCCTGTGATCACCTCTTGAGGACCTTGGTGAGAGCATTGGACCAAACCAAGACAGTTGCTCGGTCTGGTGTTTTGGGGTAGGGCATGCTTTACAAGTTGGTGAGATTACCATCCCCTAAAAAGGGAGGAAGCAGAGATATCTCTCCCAACTCTTACTTCTCTTATTTGGCAGTCTGACCTATCAGGCAGGCTAAATGGCCTAGACTAGTTCAGGCCCTAAGGCAAAAATATGTTTTTTTCTTGTTGTCCATGACATTATTTTTTTCTTGTCACTTAGGAGAATGCTTTAGGCTGGCTTTTTCTTACAATACCAATGCTAAGTCTCCACCCTGAGTTTGGAAGTTAATTAGAAGGAAGAGAAGCAGAGGCGTATGAAGGAACTAGCAACATAGAGGTGCCTAAAATGGGGCTGGGGTGAACTGTAACTACACAAAGGCTGGCATTAAAAAGTACAGCCCCACATGAAAGACTGGCCCCATTGTCCTTAGCAGGTGGTCTGGGCTGCTAGTTTGGCTCTTCAGGGATAGTTTGTGCCCCTAGGCAAGAGGCAAATGGTATTGTGGTTAAGGATGAAATTGGATTATAAGTAAAGGAGATTTATTTCGGAAACAGCTGGAATTGACAGGGCAGGTTATTGGGGCTGGCTTTAGCAGCTTTGGGGCCCAGCAATTTTGAAGTAGCTATTTTATCTGTTGATTTTAGCAGTATTGACAGTGACCATTGGGTTTATCAAGAATGGAGTCATCTAGGGAAGAGGCACTTGAGAAAGCAGGTATCTGATATTGATGAGGATGGAGGTCAAAGGGGTGTTTTTTGTCTACCTGAGAGTACTGAGGAAGCTTCCCTTCTCCGGAGTCTTCTGGTTGTGTGCAGAGAGGGTGTCACTGTTAACTGAGCCAGCAAAGGCTCATCCCCAGACAGGCTATTTCTCAAGTATGGCTATAGGCCTGAGGCTTGAAGCTCCTTCAGGTCTCTATAGTGTGACATTTTTGATGGTGAGGCACTGGCCCGAGTTTTCTCCTCCATCCTGCCCTGAAGCAGGGGTGAAGAACTGTCAGGTTTTTTATGGTGTAGGGAGGAACCTTTCATGTCGTGCCCATGTAAGTCCAGAGAAGTAGAACTTTCTCCCAACATATTTAAAAGGGAAATTCTTACCCTCCATCTTTTTGGTATGTGTGGGAGCCTGCAACTCAGACGACTGTATTTCCTGGTTGCTTAGTACTAAGGCACTGGAGATCACTGACTGCTCAGCCATGGCACAACTTCTTGTCTCTTTTGCTCCCTAGCCCCACCCCACCCTGTGATCAGGTACAGGGGTGATGTGCTTGAGCTTCATGTAGTATCTCCCAGGTCACTAAGGTGGGGAACTTGACATTTGCCATGTCTTCACCTCTAGCTGACCCTTCTGTGCAGATTAGCTACATTTAGCAAGAAAGGAGTAGGAAGCCCCTACTTTGGATATGGGCCTTGGTTCTCCAGTCTAACCATTTCTAGAAATGGATGCTGAGAAGTGAAATTTGAGTCTATTATATAAATACAAACATATGTAACATACTGCATGTATATCCATATACATATATAATTTTTTCTGATCAATTTGAAAGTTGCTGACAGGATGCTACTTTATTCCTAAACACTATAATGCTACATACATATTTATTAAAAAGAAGCACATTCTTTTTCATAACCACAAGATAATTATCAAAATCAGGAAAGTAATATTGATGCATTATAGCTATATTCAAATCCTCAGGGCTTATTCATATTTTTTCCACATGTATTAATAATATTTTAATGGCAACAGAAAATTCTGCTTTGCTTTCAGTTGCTGTCCCTGTTTAGGGTGCTTTAATTTAGTACAGTCCCTCAGTCTTTTTTGTCTATCATGACATTGACAACTGTGAAGAATGCAAGCCCTGGTTATTTGATAGATGGTCACCCAAGTTGGGTTTGTTTGATGTTTCCTCTTGATTAGATTTAGGTTCTGAGATTTTGGCAAGAATATCACAGAAGTGATATGTTCTTCTCAGTGCATGATATCAGGGGACATATGGTATCTTATTTGTCTCATTTCTGGTGATGGGAATTTTGATCACTTGATTAAGGTGGTGTCTACCCAGTTTCTTCAATAATAAAATTACTAGTTAGTTAGCTAATAGTAATAATTAATGAGAATCTTGTGGAAGGGTACCTTAAGATTACGTAAGTATCTTGTTACTCCTTAAACTTCCAGCTGCTAGTTTTAGCATCTATTGAAGATTTTTGCCTAAATCAATTGTTATTATAATGGTTACCAAAGAGTGACATTTTAATTGAACCCTGGAATTATTTCTATGATTATTGGTTGGCTTTCTACTGTAAGAAAGAACATTTCCTTATCACCTGTTTTCTTATTTATTCATTCATTTATCCATTTATATCATGAATTTTATTATTTTCTGTGAATTGTATTTCTTTTTCTGTGAATTGTATTTCTTTACTATGCTTATTTATTTTGATTTGCAAATTGTCCAGGTTTGTTCAGTCTAAGCCCTTTCAAGCTGGTTCCTGTGTCTGTTTGACATATCTACATTATTCTTTTAACACGTTCTCACTTTTCTGGCACAACACCATATTCTCAATTCATCTTGCATTTTTCCAGAATCAGCCATTTCTCAAAAGGGCTTGATTCCTTTTAGTGGCAAGTGGCATTTTGATTGATTGCTACAGGGTGCCATTGTTTCTAGGGCCTGTCAGCAGAGATAGACAGCAGATGTATATACACACATACACTCATATATGCAAATTTATGTGTATACGTATGTAATATCCATGTCTATATCTGCAGATATACCTCAAAGATATTGTACAATAAAGCGAATATTACTGTAAAGCAAGTCACATAAATTTTTTGGTTTTCTAATGCATATAAAAATTTTTTACACTATACTATAGTCTCTTGAGTGTGTGATAGCATTATGTCTAAAAAAAGTATATACCTTAATTAAACCATACTTTATTGCTAAAAAATCCTGACAATCATCTGAGTCTTCAGTGAATTGCAATCTTTTTGCTGATGGGGATTCTTGCCTCATTGTTGATGGCCGTTTACTGATAAGGGTGATTTGTTGCAAGAATAGGGTGGCTATGGCAATTTCTTCAAATAAGGTAACAATGGAGTTTGCCACATTGACTGACTCTTCCTTTCACAAAAGATTTCTCTGTAGCACACAATGCTGTTTGATAGCATTTTACCCACAAAAGAACTTCTTTCAAAATTGGAGTCACGCTTCTCAAACCCTGACACTGCTTTATCAACTAAGATTATGTAATATTCTAAATTCTTTGTTTGATTTCAACAATGTTCACAGCATCTCATCAGGAGTAAATGTCATATCAATAAACCACTTTATTTGTTTATCCATAAGAAGCAACTCCTCATCCATTCAAGCTTGATCCATTCAAGTTTGAGATTGCAGCAATTCAAATCTTCAGGTTCTACATCTAACTCTAGTTCTCTTGCTGTTTCCACCGAATCTTCAATTACTTCCTCCACCTAAGTCTGAAACTCCTCCTCAAAGTCATCCATGAGGGTTTGGAATCAGTTCTTCCAAACTCCTGTTGTGAGGTTGCTATTTTGACCTTTTCCCATGAACCACAAATGTTGTTCATGGCATCTGGAACGGCGACTTTTTGCCAGAAGGTTTTTGATTTACTTTGCCCAGATTCATCACAGGAATCACTATCTATGACTCAGCTATCTCCTTACAAAATTATTTCTTAAATAATAAAACTTTAAATTTAAAATGACTCCTTAAGCCATGGGCTGCAGAATGCACATTGTGTAGGCAGGCATGAAAACAGCATTCATCTTTTCTTACATCTCCATCAGAGCTCTTGCGTGACCAGGTACATTGTCAGTGTGCATTAATATTGAGAAAGGAATCTTTCTTTTCTGAGCAGGAAGTCTCAACAGTGGGCTTAAAATATACAGTAAACCATGCTGTAAACAGACTTGTTGTCATCCAGGTGGTGGTGTTACATTTATAGAGCACAGGGAGAGCAGATTAACATAATTTTTAAGGGACCTGGAATTTTCAGAATGGTCAATGAGCATTGGCTTCAACTTTAAGTCACCAGCTGCATTAGCCCCTAACAAGAGAGTCAGCCTGTCTTTTTCTTTTTCTTTTTCTTTTTTTTTTTTTTTTTGAGATGGAGTCTCACTCTGTTGCCCAGGCTGGAATGCGGTGGCACAACCGCATTCCACTCACTCAGCTCACTGCAACCTCCGCCTCCTGGGTTTAAGCAATTGTCTGCCTCAGCCTCCCGAGTAGCTGGGATTACGGGCACCCGCCACCCACACCCGGCTAATTTTTATATTTTTAGTACAGATGGGGTTTCACCATCTTGGGCAGGCTGGTCTTGAACTCCTGACCTCGTGATCCACCCACCAAAGTGCTGGGATTACAGGCATGAGCTACCATGCCTGACCAACTTTTGAAGATTTGAAGCATTTACTTCTCTCTGGCTATAAAAGCCTTAGATGGATGGCATCTTCTAATATAAGGCTGTTTCGTCTACACTGAAAATCTGTTGTTTAGTGTAGCCACCTTTATCAATGATCTTAGCTAGATCTTCTTAAAATAAGACAGGAATGAAGATCTTCCAGATAACTGGGTGTAGCTTCTCTGTCGGCACTTGCTGCTTCACCTTGTACTTTTATGTTATGGAGACGTTCTTTCTTAAACTTCAGGAACCAACCTCTGCTAGCTTCTTTTGTAGCTTCTTCACTTCTCTCAGCCCTCATAGAATAGAAGAGAGTTAGGGCCTTGCTCTGCATTAGGCTTTGACTTAATGAAGTGCTGTGGCTGGTTCTGTCTTCTATCCAAAACACTAAAACTTTCTCCATATCAGCAATAGGTTGTTTCACTTTGTTATTATTCGTGTGCTCAGTGAAGTAGCACTTTTAATTTCCTTCAAGAACTTTTCTTTTGCATGTGTATCTTAACTTTTTGGCATAAGAAGCCTAGCTTTTAGCCTATCTGGGCTTTGGACATGCCTTCCTCACTAAACGTTATCACTTGTAGCTTTTGATTTAAAGTGAGAGACCTTGACTATTCCTTGCATTTGAACACTTACAGGCCATTGTTGGGTTATTCACTGTCCTGATTTCAATATCATGGTGTCTCAAGAAACAGGAGGCCCTGGGAGAGGGAGAGAGGTGGGGGAACGGCCAGTTAGTGGAGCAATATGCAACATTTGCATATACAAATGCTTATTGCATATGCAAATATTTATTGATTATCGATTATTAAAGAACATATGCAACGTTTATTGATTAAGTTCACCTTCTTAAATGGGCACAATTAGTGGTGGCTCAAAACAATTACAATAGTAACATCAAAGATCACTGATCGCAGATCACTGTAACAGATATAATGACAATAAAGTTTGAAATATTGTGAGAATTACCAAAGTGTGACACAGAGACATGAAGTGAGTTCGAAATACTGTGAGAGTTACCAAAGTGTGACACAGAGACATGAAGTGAGTTCGAAATAGTGTGAGAATTACCAAAGTGTGACACAGAGACATGAAGTGAGTTCAGAGTATTGAAAAAAATGGGGCCAATAGACTTGCTGGATGCAGGGTTGCCACAAACCCCAAATTTATAAAACACACAGTGTCTGTGAAGTGCAATAAAGCAAAAGGCAATAAAATCAGATGTGCCTGTACATAATCTATATCTATATAGATATAGATTTCTATATTTCTAAATCTATAGATATAGATTTCTATGTATTATTTCATTATATTATATAGATTTCTATATATTATTTCATTACCACCCAGGTATAGTAAAAACTACTTACTTCCACTGATACCTTCAGTTCTAATTCAGTGGCATGGGATTCATGCTACCCTTCCCCTTTTCCATAGTTGGAGCTCCCTTATCCAACAGAAAGAAACACAACAGCCATTTTCTACAGTACATTTACTTATTTGCTCAACACACAAAAAGTATTTTCAAAATGTCTAACCCATGCCTCTTTGAATAAAAGAAGCCTACTAACTCTAGAGGTCAATATGTTTTAGAGGTTGTGTTTTTCCCTTTAGCCTAAGGACATATAGTTTAAATACTATGCTCAGAAATTATTCAGGTTAGGTTTCTTTCCCAATTTAGTATAGTTATATCATTCATTTGGTATTTCACTTAGCTCATTTGCTTTTGTTTGATTTACATTTTTGGAATTTCTTCCTCGTTCTTGAGTTTTTTTTTTAATTGGTGAAATGTTACGAAAAATTCCAAAAGTCACAACAGTACAATAGACATATGCCAAAAGTGTCATTCTCCCTGTTCCATCTATTCTTCACACTTCCTCTCACTCACACTTTATTGGTAATGGTGGTGGGTAGAATTCTAAGAATGGTCCCCAGTGACCTTGACCCTCCCCTTCAAGGGTGAGTAGAAGCTGTGAATATGATGAGATATTATATATTACATATCCCTTATATGACAAAAGGGAGATTAGTTTTTAAAAGCAGAGAGTTTTCTCTGGCTGGTAGCAGAAGGGGAAATCAGAGAGCTTGAATGCACCACTGCTGGCTTGGAGATGGAGAAGGTCATGTGGCAAGGAACGCAGACCTGAGAAGCTGAGAACAGTCCTAGCTGACAGCCAGCGAGGAAACGGGAACCTCAGTCCTACCACTGAAAGAGTCTGATTTCTGCCAAAAATCCAATAAGCTTGGAAGTGAATTCTTCCCCCAGAGTCCTACAGAGAGGGACCCAGGCCAGCTGACTCCTTCATTTCAACCTTATGAGACTCTTGGCAGAGAACCCAGTTGAGCCTACCTGGACTCTGACCTATAAAATCATTAGCTAATAGATGGGCTTTATTTTAAGCCACTAAATTGTGGTCATGGAAGACTAAAATGGTAACCAATCTTATTAGTCTCTGGTTAATTCTCACTGCATTTATTTTTGCACTAATTTTGCAGAAATGAGCAGATGCCTGTTTATTTTGTTTTTTACTTTTCTTTCTTAAACAAAGGGTAGCAAACTATTTGTACTCTTTTATATTTTGCTCTTCTTTCACTTAACAATATATCCTGGAAATCCTTCAACACCCATTGATAGAGTTCTTTCTCCATTCTTCTTTATCAGCTACACAGACTCCATTATGTTTATAACATAACATATTTTATTCAACATCTCTTCCATGTATGGGCATATAGGTTATTTCCAATAGTTTGCAATGATAAATAATGCTACTAGGTATAACCTTTTGAATTCTCAAGGAAACTTCTAGAAGTGATATTGCCAGGCAAAAAGGTAAACATAAACATAGTTTTATTTGATCTTACCAAATTCCTCTCATGAGGGCGTATCAAATGACATCCTCTCTAATGAGCCAGTGCTGATTATGGAGACTTTATTAATTATTGAGGCTTTATTATATGTTTTAATATCTAGGAAAATTAGTATCTCCCCATTGCCTTCTTTTTCAAGGTTTTTCATGTATTCTGGTGTGCTTACATTTTCAAATGAAGATGAGCTTCATAAAAAATTTTTTATGGTGTTATAATTGGGATTGCATTAAATGTATAAAGTAACTTTGAAAGAACTGACCTTTATTCCTGACGTGGTGTCATCTTATCCAAGGGCATGGTATGTCTTTCAATTTGTTCAAGTCCACTTTTGTGCCTTTAAAACATGTCTAAAGGTTTTTCTCATAAAGATTTTGCATTGTTACATATTTCTTGTTAAATTAATTTTCTTTGTTGCTACTGTAAATAAATTATTTCTACCATTATCAACTTCTGGCTGATTTTTCTGTGTGTATATAAAGGTTATTGATTTTTATATGCAAATTCATATAATGAATACTTTTATAGTTTAGTTTTGTTGTTGATTCTCTTGGGTTTTACAGGTACATAATTATATAATATGCAAGCAGAGATAGGTTTACTTCTTGTATTCTATTTTTTTGGAGGGAAGGGACTCAAATTTATTTATCTTGTGTAATTGCCCTAGCTAATACATCCAGTACAATGATGAATAGTAGTAGAGACAGTGTACATTCTTGCCTTATTCTGGACATAAATGGAGATACCTCTAATGTTTCTTCATTAAGATGCTGACTTTAGGACCAAGTTACATCTACCTTTAATACATTAAGAAACTCTCTATCAATTCTTGTTTTTTTGGATTTCTTTAAATTAGGCAAGGGTAATAAATTTTATTGAAGGCTTTTTCACCACCCATAGAGATTATAATATGATTGTTTTTCTTAGAAGTTTTAATATACATATTTTTGGGTTTTCTAACTTCTAATTCCCTAATTTCTTTTATGTTTGAAACATACACTTGATTAAAGTATACGTTTCCTTATGTGGTGTTAGATTCTGTTAGTGAAAATTTTATTTCAAACTTTTATATTGATAGTTTTAAGTGATACTCACCTGTAAATTTCTTTATTTGTACCATATTCGTCAGGTTTAGTTGTAAATGTTATATTTGATTTATAAAAATAATTAAGATGTTTTCCTGTATTTTGAAAACTCTGGAACAATTTATGGAGCATTTTAAGTATCTGGTCTGTGAAGGCATGGTAAAATCCACCCTCCTCCGCTACCATTCCCCAATCAACTATCTGAGCCTGGTGCTCTATTGTATGATTTATTCCATTTTATCTGTAAAAATTAGTGTGTTTAAGCCTTCTATCTCCAACAGGCTCAGTTGTTGTTGTAAACTGTGTAATTGTGTAGGCCTACAAAATTACATATTTTACCTAGATTTTCAAATTTATTTTCATAAAGATCTACAAAGTCATCCCTTAATTTTTAAAAATTTCTTTCATTTCAGTAGTAGTTTTTCCCCCACTTCTTATTTTATTGATTTCTGCTTTCTCCATTTTTCTTGAATTAGTTGACTAGTGGTTTGTCTATGCTATTAATTTCTCCAAAAAACAGAAAAGAATTTTGGATTTCATCAGATTTGTGGTTTTTCTATTCTGTGCCTCTTTTACAACTGTTTTACTATTTCTTTCCTTCTGCTTTCTTTTGCTTTACTTTGTTGTTCTTTCTAATCTTCTAGGTAAAATTTACTTAATTAATTTTTAACTTTTATTTTAGGTTTGGCGGTACCTGTGAAGGTTTGTTATATAGGTTACCTCATGTCTTGGGGGTTTGTTATACAGATTATTTCATTACTTAGGTATTAAGACTAGTACCCAATAGTTATTTTTTCTGTCCCTCTCCCTCTTTCCACCCTCCACACTCAAATAGACCCCATTGTCTGCCCTTCTTTGTGTTCATGAGTTCTCATCATCAACTCCCACTTATAAGTGAGAAGATGCTGTATTTGCTTTTCTGTTCCTGTGTTAGTTTGCTACGGATAATAGCCACCAACTCCATCCATGTTCCTGCAAAAGACATGATCTCATTCTTTTTTATGGTTTCATAGCATTGCATGGTGCATATATACCACATTTTCTTTATCCAATCTGTCACTGATGGGCATTTAGGTTGATTCCATGTCTTCACTATTATGAATAGTGCCGCAGTAAACATACACGTGCATATGTCTTTATGATAGAATGACTTACATTCCTCTGGGCATATACTCAGTAATTGGGTTGCTGCATCAAATGGAAGTTCTTCTTTTAGGTCTTTGAGGGATCACCGTGCTGCTTTCCACAATGATTGAACTAATTTATACTCCCACCAACACTGTGTAAGTGTTCCCTTTACTCCACCGCCTCACCAGCCTCTGTCATCTGCCATTCTTACTGGTGTGAGATTCTCACTGGTGTGGTTGTAGGTGTGTAGCCTTATTTCCTGGCTCTCTATTTTGTGCCTTTGGTCTATGTGCTTGTTTTTGTACCAGTACCATGTGGTTTTGGTTACTGTAGCATTGTAGTATAGTTTGAAGTTGGGTAGCATGATGCTTCCAGTTTTGTTCTTTTTGTTTAGGATTGCCTTGGCTATTTGAGCTCTTTTTTGTTCATATGAATTTTAAAATATTTTTTCTAGTTCTGTGAAGAATGTCATTGGTAGCTTAATAGGAATAGCACTGAATTTGTAAATTGCTTTGGGCTGTATGGCCATTTTAATGGTATTGATTCTTCCTATCCATGAGCATGAGATGATTTTCCGTTTGTTTGTGACTTCTCTGATTTCTTTGAGCAGTGTTTCATACTTTGCATTGTAGAAATATTTTGCCTCCCTGGTTAGCTGTATTCCTCGGTATTTTATTCTTTTTGTGGCAATTGTGAATAAGATTACCTTCCTGCTTTGGCTCTCAGCTTAGCTGCTGTTGGTGTATAGGAATACTAGTGGTTTTTGAAAATTGATTTTGTATCCTGAAACTTTGTTGAAGTTGTTTAACAGCTTAAGAAGTTTTTGGGCCAAGACTGTGGATCATGTTTTCTGCAAACAGGATTAGTTTGGTTTTCTCTTTTCCTATTTGGATCCTATTTATTTCTTTCTCTTGCCTGATTGCTCTGGCTAGGACTTCCAATACTGTGTTGAATGGGAGTGGTGAGAGGGGCATCCTTGTCTTGTGCTGGTTTTTAAGAAGAATGCTTCCGGCTTTTGCCCATTTAGTATGATGTTGGCTATGGGCTTGTCATAGATGTCTCAATTATTTTGAGGTATGTTCCTTCAGTACCTATTTTATTGAGAGTTTTTAACATGAAGAGGTGTTGAATTTTATCAAAAACCTTTTCTGCATCTATTGAAATAATTATGTGGTTTTTGTCTTTAGTTATGTTTATTTAATGAACGACATTTATTGATTTGCATATGTTGAACCAACCTTGCATCCTGGGGATGAAGCCTACTTGATCATGGTGGATTAATTTTTTGATGTGCTGCTGGATTCAATGCAAGTATTTTGCTGAGGATTTTTGCACTGATGTTCATTAAGGATACTGGCCTGATGTTTACTCTGCCAGGTGTAAGTGTCTCTGTCAGGTTTTGGTATCAGGATGATGCTGGCCTCACAGAATGAGTTGGGGGAGGAGTCTCTCCTCCTCAGTTTTTGAAATAGTTTGAGTAGAAATTCCACCAGCTCTTCTCTGGAAACTGGTAGAATTTTGGCTATGAGTCTATCAGATCCTGGGCTTTTTTTGGTTGGTAGGCTATTTATTACCGATTCTATTTCAGAGCTCATTATTGGTCTGTTGAGGGAATCAGTTTCTTCCTGGTTCAGTCTTAGGAGGGTATATGTGTCCAGGAACTTATTTATCTCTTCCAGGTTTTCTAGTTTGTGTGTATAGAGGTGTTTGTAGTAGTTTTTGATGGTTACTTTTCTTTCTGTGGGGTCAGTGGTAACATCCTCCTTGTTATTTCTGTGTTTATTTGGATCTTCTCTCTTTTCTTATTAATCTAGCTGGTGGCCTATCTTATTAATTTTTTCAAATAACTGACTCCTGGATTTATTAATCTTTTGAATGACTTCTCATGTCTCAATTTCTTTGGGTTCAGCTCTGATTTTGGTTATTTCTTGTCTTCTGCTACCTTTGGGGTTAATTTGTTCTTGCTTCTCTCATTCTCTCAGGCATGATGTTAGATTGCTAATTTGAGATCTTTCTAGCTTTTTGATGTGGGCATTTAGTGCTATGAATTTCCCTTTTAACACTGCTTTAGCTGTGTCCCAGAGATTCTGGTATGTTGTGTCTTTGTTCTCATTATTTTCAAAGAACCTCTTGATTTCTGCCTTACTTTCATTATTTACCCAAAAGTCATTCAGGAGCATGTTGTTTAATTTCCATGTAATTGGATGGTTTTGAGCAATTTTCTTAGTTTTGACTTCTATTTATATTGCACCAAGGTCCAAGAGTGTGTTGGGATTTTGATTCTTTTTAATTTTCTGAGGATTGTTTTTTGTCCAATTACATAGTCGATTTTAGAGTATGTGCCATGTTGTGAAAAGAAGAATGTATATTTTGTTGTTTTGGGGTAGAGAGTTCTGTAGAGATCTATCAGAACAATTTGGTCCAATGTTGAGTTCAGATCCTGAATGTATTTGTTAATTTTCTGCCTCAATGATCTGTCTAATACTGTTAGTGGAGTGTTGAGGTATCCTACTATTATTGTGTAGGAGCCGATGTCTCTTTGCAGGTCTCTAAGAATTTGCTTTATGAATCTGGGTGCTCCTGTGTTAGGTGCATATGTATTTAGGATAGTTAAGTCTTCTTGTTGAATTGAACCCTTTATCATTAGGTAATGCCCTTCTTTGTCTTTTTTGATCTTTGTTGGCTTAAAGCCTGTTTTGTCTGAAATTAAGATTACAATTCTTACTTATTTCTGTTTTGCATTTGCTTGGTAAATTTTCCTCCATTTCTTTATTTTGAGTCTATGGGTGTCATTACATGTGAGATGGGTCTCTTGAAGACAGTACACAATTGGGTCTAACTTTTTTATCCTTAGCTGAAATTTAATTCACTTATTTTTAGGCTAAGAATTTTTTCTGACCAATGCTTAAATGCATCCTCAAAATTCTGCATTATTCTTTTGTTGCATCAGTGCAGGGTATCTACATAACTTATCATCATTGTTTGTATATCCCTTTTATTGAAGAGTTGTTTAATATTTTTAAATTCTAGATGAAATAATCTTTTTCTTACTTTATTAATATTTTTAGTGTTTTTACACTGTAATCAGAGAGTGTTCTTTATAATATTTCTATAACATTGATATTTTCTTTGTTACTTAGCATATCCTAAATTATGATTAATTTTCTAAATCCCCCATGCACACTTGAGAATATATGTTCTCTAGTATCAGGTTTGATATATATCCATGAGATCTATGTTAGTAATTATGTTATTTAAGTTGTCTTGTATCCTAACTTATCTTGCCTGTTTAATTTATCTTTTTTTAATTTTAATTTTTTTTTTTTTAGCAGATTCTCACTCTGTTGCCCAGGCTGGAGTGCAATGGTGCAATCTTGGCTCACTGCAACCTCTGAGCCATTTTGTTGGGATTACAGGCATGCACAACCACCCCCAGCTGATTTTTGTATTTTTAGTAGAGATGGGATTTTGCCATGTTGGCCAGGCTGGTCTTGAACTCCTAACCTCTTGTGATCCCCCCTGCCTCTGCCTTTCAAAGTGCTGGGATTACAGATGTGAGTCTCCATGCCTGGTCTCCATTTATCTTATACTGAGAGCAACTCATTGAATGTTCTTTATTATTATTTATGTGTTTCCATTTATGTGTCCTTACATTTCTGCAATTTTTACTTCAAAATATGTTGCTGTGTTATTTGGTGCATAGATAACTGTGACTATTATACCTTTATTGTGAATTGTGGCACTTATCATTAAAATGTGATCTTTCATTTATTTGCACAGCAAGTATTATCTCCTGAGAAGATGTAGGTGAATGCAGAGGAGTGAGACTCAGTGCTCATCTTTGCATATGAAGTCTATTAGTGAAGAATCAGTACCCTTATATTCCCTTAGATGTGGTAGTAGCATAGCTTTTTCATGTTAAATGTCCTGAAAACCTGGCATGAAGATTTCAGCAAACATATCTTACAACATGAGAAAGAGGAGTCTAATCAGACTGGGGATACAAGTATAGAATCAATGACAACACATACTCAGTTTTAGTTCTTAGGAGGATTTTGTTTTTGCTTTTTTTTTTTTTTTTTAGCTTGAAGATTTTCTTTTAATATTCCGGGGTTTTTTTTGTTTTTTTTTTTTTATGGATTTACATTGTTAACTGATTGAGACTCCACTGTGATTCTCTCATTTACTTTAAAACTTTGCAGGGATGCCTGTAACTTTTAGTGTCATCAAAAAAAGTGGTGTTGGTTGATGTAAGGAGGGAACAGAAATAATTTGAACTATTCCAAATACTGAATGAAAAAATAATAACTGATTTATGCTGTCTTAAAAATAAAAAGTACTGATAAGCCCTCCATGACATTTAACCTTAAAAATTATTTTAAATATATTCTTTTATTTGTATAAAGGAAATACAAATGACTGATAAATGCCAAAAAGATTCCAAAGCAGCTTAATTTAAAAAGCACAAAGAGATCATGACTTGCAATGCTGAAATCTCAATGCTTTTATAGTTACTGAGCTAACTAATATGATTATTGAGTTTACAGATTTAAAAATAGTCACTGAAAAGTTAAAGTATCTACTGTTTTTATGAATCCAAACTTATGCTGCCTCAGAAATCCCTGGGTGGTAACACTGAAGTAAAGAGTGCAGTTTGAAACATTGGTGAGTCACAATGACTAGAGAAAAGGGATCAGTTTGCAAACAGTCATAAAAAGAAAAGGTCATTGAAATAATTACTCATTAGCATACTTACTCTCCAAAAAGTAATTTTATATGGGTTGAATTTTTCAGCTTTACCTTACTTACAGCCAGATTTAATATCATGTGGCTTTGTATTTACTATAGATATGTAGAACTGTAACCAAATATTTTATTCTCTAAAACTTTCTCTTGTTGATTGCAAAATACAGATCTATAAACAAAACCCGTAAAAAAGTCACCTTATTTGCCTCATTTAATTTGCCTACTTTGTTTGACATCAATATCACTACACCTGCTTTCTAATTGTTTCCATTTGCTGCTTTTTTGTTGTTTTTGAAATGGAGTCTCGCTCTGTCGCCGAGGCTAGAGTGCAATGGCAGTGCAATCTCGGCTCACTGCAACCTCAAGTAATTCTCCTGCCTCAGCCTCCAGAGTAGCTGGGATTACAGGCATGCACCACCACGCCCGGCTAATTTTTGTATTTTTAGTAGAGGTGGGGTTTCACCATGTTAGCCAGGATGGTCTTGATCTCCTGACCTCGTGATCCGCCAGCCTTGGCCTCCCAAAGTGGTGGGATTACAGGCATGAGCCACCGCACCCAGCCCTCTCCACATTTTTTTCCAAATTGTTTTGTTTTCAAATTATTTTGTTTTAGGTTTTTAAAAAATAATCAGTGTACCGTTGAGCCTCATATTTTCAGCCATGATGGAAGTATTTTTTAATAGGTGAATTAAGTCTATTCACATTTTTAATAAGACTAATATGTTTGGTGTAAACTTTGCATTATTTTTACATTGTCAAAACTTACAACACATGATATATTGAATATATTATATAATATCTTATTCTTTCACTCTTGTTTCCTCTTTTGTCTTATATCTATAATTAAAATAGATTTAAAATTCACCACTGATAAAGTTTCCTCATTAATTTCTTGTTGGATGAATTTTATCTTCAAGCAGGTTTCTCTAAAGGGGCTCATGGGTACAAAATTTTCTGAGCTCCTCCATGTTTAAAACTGTTTTTTCTATAGCTTTGATACTTGACAGGTATTTTGCTTTTGGGGTTTTTTGTTTTGTTTTGTTTTGTTTGCTGTATTCACCAGCTCTAGAAAACAAGAAACGGACAACTACATTTAGAGAAGACATTTTTCTTTCTGATAGTGGTTTTGGGTGTCAATTTTAGTCTGGATACTAGCTCTCTTATCTCATTCAGTCTTTCAAAATAGTAAATCAGACATGCACTGAATGAACATTTGGCCAGATAACAAATGGGAAAATAGTATTTTCCCAAAATTTTATTTGTCTAAAATAAAATATGAAGCCAAATATCATCATCATAAAATAAAATTAGGACATATGAAAACTATCCTGAAATTTTGTTTAAAAGTTTAATTATATAATCCCAGCACTTTGGGAGGCCGAGGCGGGTGGATCATGAGGTCAGGAGATTGAGACCATCCTGGTTAACATGGTGAAACCCCGTCTCTACTAAAAATACAAACAATTAGCTGGGCGTGGTGGCGGGCGCCTGTAGTCCCAGCTACTCGGGAGGCTGAAGCAGGAGAATGGCGTGAACCCGGGAGGCAGAGCTTGCAGTGAGCAGAGATCGCACCACTGCACTCCAGCCTGGGTGATAGAGTGAGATTCCATGTCAAAAAAAAAAAAAAAAGTTTAATTATAATTATGAATGTTGCTGTTAAAATATCTAAGTTAAATGTTTAAAGTTTGAATTACAGTGCAAGAATAGTATTTTCTCAGAATAGTGTGCTATTTTATTGCTCTTCCAGTCATTATCTGAGCATTTGTGATATTAAGTAGAACTTTTCATTTGTGATCAGTGGGGAAATAAGATATTTTTGAAGTACTTAATTTTTTTCTAACATTCTTCCTTTATTTGCATTTAATATTCTTTATTTTGTCAATATAGAATGTATAAAGGATGTTGTTCTTTTCTCCATAATACAGCTTGAGATGACAAAGTTAACATTGTGCTTTTAATCTGCTCTCATAACATAGAAAAAATTAATAAAGTATATATTTTTCTTTAGTGAACCATGATCTACATGGGATTAAATAACTAAATATTAAATATAGTGTTTAAAGGTTATTTTGCTTCATGTTAATTTTATTTTATAAATGCTTATACCTAAAAAAATTCTCAAAAGATTAAAATTTTGATCTATTATATGCTTATCTAGGAAGATGTATATTATGCTAACTTATCATTGAAACTTTTATAAATGTGTTGCCTTAAAAAGCATATAATGGGCTCAGCATAGTGGGTCCCACCAGTAATCACAGCACTTTGGGAGGCCAAGGTGGGTGGATTGCTTGAGGTCAGGAGTTTGAGACCAGACTGGCCATCATGGTGAGACCCCATCTCTACTAAAATAAAAAAATTAGCCGGGCATGGTGGCAGACACCTATAATCCCAGCTACTCAGGAGGCTGAGACTGGAGAATTGCTTAAACCCAGGAGGTGGAGGTTGCAGTGAGCCAAGATCGTGCCACTGCACTCCAGCCTGGGCAACAGAGCAAAACTCTATCTTGAAAAAAAAAAAAAACAACAGCATATTATGCTCTAAGTTTATCTAACTAATATATTATTTTAATATTAGTATTAAAAACTGGAAATATATTTTCTTATTTATTTAGCTAATTGGAAATTCTTAGCAATTGTGTGTGTTCATGAAATTAATAGCTTTCATAATCATTACAATTATTAAAACATTTTACTCTTTCAATCAGTCACATATATATCTGTTTCAAACAGAATAGAATTTCAACATATAAAGCACACAAGAAGATCATTAAAGGTTATACTTAGAGTTCTTACCCAATTTTGCATGTGAATATGCATTGTTCATATTACTAATATTGTTGTGCTGACTTCATATGATAAGATCCTGTGAGATCACATGATTTTAAATATACCAAAGTTTGGGAATTGCTGGACTGATGTTGAAGAAGAAAAAAGCTGAAACTGAATAGCTGATTAGGTTGAGAACACCAAGGCTAGACCCAGCATTATGCATCTTTAAAATGTATTATTTCAACTTCACTAGTTTCTTTGAGTACTGATAACTTTGGGATTTTTTTATATATTTATACTTTTTATTTCTTTTTCTCTAAATTATATATTCATGTCTTATTTTTTGAGTGACAGCACTCAAGATACACATAGAGATCTTTGGAGACTGGAGTAAGCATCTGTCTTTCAATCTCTCTCATAACTCTGTAGACAGTGCTAATTGAATCTGGTAAAGAGGGCTGTGATGGAAAAAGCAATTCTGCTAATGGATTAGACATTAGAAAGCTCCAGATCAAAGAATTCTTGTATCATTAAAATGCCAGGGAAAAAGTACTGTGGTTTCTTGAGACAAGTGCCCAGGCTAATTTCTTAAGGATTTGCATTTTGGGGTGGATTGACAAGTTAGCTATTTGAGGTTAAGGTTATCCCGGAACCATTAAAAGAAAAGAACAAGACCTTGTCTGATAAACCTGAAAACTTGAATTTGGTGAATAGAGATGCATGAGATGTTATGCTCTTTGGGATTCTGAAAACCCGATGTAAGTCAATGTCCATCTGATCACCAGCAACCAGTGACGGGCAGTGGAAATGCCCTGGGTATAGGGTATTCCTAACCCCCTCTCCCCAACACACACACACACCACACACCACACCACACCACACACAAAAAAACACACACACACAACAAACACAAAAAAATACACACACACAACACACAAACACACACACAAAAAAAACACACAACACACAAAACTCACACACACCACACACACACCATACAACACACACCACACACATAACATACAACACGCACACACACAACACACAGCTATACCACTGTGTGTTGAAGATAATAACAGGACGAACACACATACAACACATACACACACACAACACACAACACCCACCCACACAACACACACACAACGCACAGACACACACACACAACACACAGCTATACCACTTGCCATGATTCCAGCACTGTGGTGCATATAGGTATATAAAAAAACAGTGGAGCATATTCCTTGTTAAATACCATAAATTCTTTCAGAGCTAAGACTAAAATAGGTAGCTTTGCCTGCCATAGTTAGTAATGTGCTTATTTGGGACATTTAAGAATGTTGTCTTTTCTCCAGTCTGGTGTTTGAAAAACACCTTAGAGAAGGAATTCAAATTCAAGAAACTAAGAACTTATTTGGAAGGGAACTAGGTTGAGAAGATGAGAGACAGGAAGGTGGATCTACTTTCATAATTACTGTACTGGCAGGAGGAATTAGAAGCACCTCTCTACCACATCCCAGTTGGGAACCACTGATGGGAATAATTCCGTTGGAGGTAGCGCTTTCCTGAGGTGTAGAGAAAAGCAGTCATGCAAGACCACAGCAGTTCACTTGTATTAATGACAGCCCAAACAGGCTTGCAGGGTTTGATTTAAAAAAAGAGTCCAGTAAAATTTGGATTTCAGATAAACAGTGAATAATTTTTTAGCATAAATATGTATGCACTTTGACATCCTGCTAGCAAGGATAAAAAATCAATAAAATAAATAAATATGTATGTTCCAAGCAAATATTTAGGTTATCCCTGGATCATTCAAAGGAAATATGGCATGGGGCATGCTTATGTTAAGAAATTAATCATTGCTTCTATAAAATTCAAATTTAACTGTGCATCCTGTATTTTATCTGGCAACCCTAAGCCCAAAATCCCTTTCCCAACTCTTCCTCCATGTAAAAAAGAAAGAATAAAAAAGACAGAAGACTCTTTCATTCAATAAGAGAAACACGTTGACTCTACAGTAGGTTTAGGTTTCCATAGCTGAAGGAAATATTATTTTATCAATAAGGATTCAGCCTGCATACTTTCTGAAAAAAAAATACACGTGCTTGAAAATTATTGTCCTTTAGAATATTTTAAAAATAAATACAGATTTTGACAACTCAAAACTATATAGATACATACGTAGACAATTTTAATACTCTGCTGCTCACTGTCCTCCTATTCCATATCCTCAAGGTGATCAATATTCATTGTTAATGTGTGTTCATGCATATTTTTGCTATGCTCATACGTTTATGTACTTATGTATAGTTCCTTTTTCATGGAATCATGTTACTCTGCAACCTGAGTAATGTGCTTATTTTAAGGCCATCTGGTTAAAGGAACTGGAAGATTACAGTTCCAGTGCTGGCAATGGTGCATTAGGCATCCTTATTCTAACGTTCTCAGCCTTGACCACAAACAGAAATTCAGTGTCCCCTAGGATTCCCATTCCTCCTGGTGTCATAGTCCTTCAACCCCATACCATCTAATATAATAGACACTAGCCACATGTAGTTGACAAACCCTTGAAATGTGGGCTATCCAAATGAAGATGTGACATAAGTTTACAATACACACCAAATTTAGAGGCCTTTGTTGCAAAATAAAGAACTTTAAATCTCTCGTTAATAATTTTATATTGATTACCCATTGAGATAATGGTGCTTGGGATATATTGGGTTAGATTAAAATGTATTATTAGAATGAATTTCATTTATTTCTTCTTACATTTTAAAATGAGACTACTAGAACAATGTAAATTACATATGCAATTTGCATTATATTTCTATTGGCAGCACTGTTCTAACACAAAGGCCTGCAGAACGATGTGAGTTCACCTCAGAGGTACATGAGATGATTCCTTGGCAGTGTGGAAAGAAAATATAACTTCTTTTCTTACTTATTTTTATCTTATCAATTTTTAATTTATATTTTTGTGTCTGTTTCATAATGTACATAGTATATCGTCATGGTACTAAATGTGTATATTATTCAAATATTAACATCCATTTATTTGCAGATGTATTAAAAACATTTTTACAGACAGAAGTGTGCGACACAAAATTAAAGCATATGGTGACCTTGCTTTGCAGGGGTGAGCAGAGGGTGTGTTTTCCGTCCTCTGTTACATATTGTTCCCCTTAGTATCTGACCCACCTTTCACACCTTTGTGCCGACTTTATTCCTTCTCTTTCCTGAATCATGTCCAAAGGCATCCCAGGGAAGATAAATGAAGCTCTAAGCTTTGCCTTCCTGCTTTCTGGATCTTAGGGTTTGGTGTCCTTGCTCCTTGGGTGCCTCGAACATCCCATCTGGCAAGGTTGGGCTGCACCTGCCTTCCCGATGCGCCTTCCTCCCAGAGAGCCTAGTGCCCACCCCAAGGCTCCTCGTTCTCCCTCACGCTCTTCTCCAGCACCTCCGGCCTCCCCTCCCTACCAGGTCCCCTGAGCTGTGGAGATTACAAAGGAGAATCAGGTTTACACTACTTTCATCCTAACAGATAATGAGAAGAAAGAGAAAGCAAAAGTGAGATGAGAGGACAGATTGATTCCGGGGGCTCTGACCACGGGATGATTCGCTCTCAAATCAATTCCCATTGAATTGAAACCAACACCCTGTCAACCTAGGTTACTGGTATTAGAAAGGAGTTATGGGAGTTGGCTAAGCCTATAACAGTTTCTTCAAAAGAATGTCTATTCGATTATTTCTTTTGAAGGTACTATGTTGTGGCAGCCATGAGAAATATAGGATGGATGGAAACGTGAGTAGTCACATCACTCCACAGGGAAGATAATAACAGAGTGTAGCTTTTAAAGGGGCTTGCACCCACCCACCACTGGCACAGGTCCTTGGACACACATGCACACACGCACATGCCCACACCCTTTGCTGTGCCCCCTGAAACTCATTCCCCCTGCAACTGAAACTTGCCTTTGCTTGTGATCATTCACACCCCTCTCTGTCATTCCTGCACCCACTCAATTCCTCACTCTTATGCTCAGAAAACATTGACTGACTGAGGGCCTGTTCTAGGAAAGGCACCAAAGTCTAAGGATAATCAAGTCTGGTGGCCACATTCAGAAAATTCTGGCTGAAGTGTTTTAGGTTGAATCATGAAACTGCTGATATTGAACAGTTTCTGACCTTTGAAATGACCACTTTATATAGTGAAGCTTAATTTTGTACATGCGTACACATGCATATTTGGGGTTCATATCACTATAGAAAAGTGGTCAAAAACACAAATTCTGGCACCAGATTTATTATTTATTAGTTTTGGAAACTTAAGTAAGTTGCAACTTAACTCATCTGAATCTCATTTTCTTCTTACGAAAATGGAGAAAATAATGGGCTCTACTTCATGGAGTTATTGTGAGGATCAAATACTTAATCTTTATAAAGCATTTAATACACACTGCCCAGCACATAGTAAGTGCTCAATAAACGTTAGCTGTAGCAGTGGCTGCTGTAGCAGTGGCTGCAGTAGCAGCTAACATTTATTATCATTATTAGTGGGTGGTAGCATCACTATCATCTATGGAAGTCCATGTACAGTATTCCTATTTGCAAGATGATAAGATAGACCTGCTCAAGTGAGAGAAAAAGCTCTTACTGACTCTCCCAGCCAGGAAAGCCATCATCTTATCAATAATGGAAACAGAATACTTTATTAAAACTGTAGAAATTCAGCAAAAGTTATTAAAACAACTAGGAACTTTAGTGTTTGACATTTGAATAGAGAATAACAAAATGGCAGTGGGGAGGGACCCAGAAAGTGTGAGGAGTGCAAGAGGGGAGGGAGCAGGTGGCCGTGCTGGCTGCGTTTCACTTTGGGCAGGGTGTTTGCATCTAGAGACCTGCCTGTTTATTTCGAGTGAAAGCCAAGGGCTGAGTGCCCTTGTGAGGAGTTCGTGTTAAGTTTCATGTTTGTGCAGGAAAGATCTGAAGGGCAGTGTGGCCACAAGGACTGATGGACAGATAGATAGACATGTCTGGATTTATGACTGAGCAGCTGACCCGCGCCAACATGCTAGTGAGGACACACAGTTGACTTAACACAGGCTGCTGGTATCCACAGCCAGAAGTCGAAGAAATTGTTGGTGTTATTAACAATCTTCTGGCAGGAGGATGGCACTTATGTCCTGGCTGTGCCGACACAGCTAAGATTCTCTGGTGTGGATTCCAGGAGCACATCGATCCTGGCCCCACAGACAAGCTGGAGGCCAAGAGTCCCTTCCCTTGTCCTCACAGGGGGCCACCACAGTCAGCCTGGACAGCCCCTTCAACAACCAAGGGACCTGTTTACAAAACGGTGAAACAAACTAAAATCAGACAAATAAGTGTCACACTAGATTGGCTGGTGGAGCCAAAGGGTTTGATGTAGAGGTGCCAAAAAGGAGCATAAAACCAAGGGGAGATCAGGGCCTCGGGTGCAGAAAGGGTGAAATCAAATCTCACCTTTAGCCATTAATATTAGTGTGGCACAGGCCAATCCTCTTACCTGTGGGGCCTCAGTTTCCCCATTTGAGAAATGGTGATGAAAATCTGCCTCATAGCCCTATTGTGAGATTGGAGGGAAATCCTGGCTGTGACTTGCCCAGTGCACCTTAGTTCATTTTCCTCCTCTCTGTATGTAGTAAGTCACTCCAGAAGAGAGCCGACAATTCTGGCCCTGACAGGCGCAGCGGCCAGCCCAACCCTGAGAAGCAGTTCCCCCACCCCTTCTCCCTCACTCTGTCCTCCCCTCCTGGCTTTTTCCCAGAAGGCTCCAGGGCTCCCAGGCCAACTGCCAAGCCACAGGGCTCTGCCATTGGCTTTCATAGACCCCCTCCCCTTCCCCTCTTCAACTGCATCTCTGCGTGGCAGTCCTGCTCCGGGCTCCCTCCCTGGAGGGTAAGACCCGTGGCTGCCCCAGCCTGCTCTGCCAGCATTTGCAGGGGGATTCATCTGAAACCACTACTGACAATCTGTGTTTATTTGGGGCGTGCAGAGGAGCCAAGGGCTATGAAAGGAGCTGCGTTCCAGAACTCTCTGATTCCCATCAGGCTGCACAGATCAGGCCCTGTAACTGAAAGGAGAGCTAGGCTTTCTCTTTCCGTGTCTTCAAATAGGGGACCGCACACTAGTTGCAGTTCCAACAGTTGCAGTCTGCAGTTCCTCTTTTTGCTCACTGACAACACAACCCAATCCTGTGCCTTATCAAAGACAAGAACTATTCGAGAAATGATGATGAGAATTGAGGATGTCAAATTTTATACATTTGTAATTGCAGGAGATAACAAGACTTCTTTATTTTGCACTGTTTAATATTTCAACTTTTTATGGAAATATAGAGAGAAAAGTGCACAAATTGTCAACTGATAGCTGGGATTGGATGGCAGGAAGAAATTGACACTAGAACTGGCTTCCAGCACCTTTAGCTGGACCATGTAGCCTCTTAGGGCACGAGAATTGAGAACATTCTTTAGGAACCCTGTTAGCATATTTATTACAACCAGGGGTGAGCTGGAGCCAGCTTGCACCAGCTCAGAAGAGCCTATTTTTCCCATCTCTTCCCAACTCCACATTCAGTGACCTCACATTGGTGCTTGAAATCAGGGTCAAAGGGAGTATTTACACCACAGAAATCAGCAGATGATAAGTAGAACAGCCGCCCCACCACGCACCCCACCCCCCCGACAGTTTTTAACCATTTACTAACAAACCACTGTTTAAAACTTTCCTAAAATGGGTGAACAAAATTTGAGTACGTTTCTAACTCCAGTTTAATCAATCCCTACCCCCTTTCTCAGAAAAACTCCGTTCCCATTATCTTGCCCTGAGAGTGCAGAGCCTTTGCAATCTTCCTTCTGGAAACTCTCATGCATTTGACAACTGTTGCACCTCAGCCTTTTTCCCTCTCTTCTGCTTTTTGTTAAGTGATTGCTGTTCTTGAGTGTGTCTAAGTGATTCCCCAGAGACATATCCAGGTGGTTGATGTGCAAAGCCCGGCACTTCCTGGAAAGAAACCTCTGCTCCAGGGCTGACAGTGAGGCCTCCCAGAGCCTCCATGACTCCCTTGGATTGCAGACACTGTCCAAATGTCCTTCTGTCAGATGGCTTCCCCTAACGCCATGCCTTTCTCAATTTATTGCATTTTCAGCCTTACTGAAGTCTGCCCTGGGGATAAATTGGAAACCTATAACCTTAGGACAGCAAGGTAAGGAGAGCCAATGCACAGCCCCTTCACTTCTCTGGCCCCTCAGTCCCCTCCTGTCTTAATTGGGCAGTGTGGGTCAAACGCTGCACACGTCCCTTCTGACTCTGCACGCAGTGTTCTTTCTACAGCTTGGCTGTACAGAGAGTTCCATTTTTCACCCCCATGAGAGGGGGTGGGGCAAAACACTGAAGGAATCTTTCAAAGACCCTCCACCTGACCCCTGTCTGAACAAATAATTAATCTCCTGAAAAAGCAGCTCGCTGATGGGTCCAGGCTGTGCCTGTGGATTTATGAGGTGACGTCAGTTTGAAGACTGGGATGCAGAGCCTGAGCTGTGTTTCACACACTCCTCAATTGTTTTAACGGGCCTGCTCCTGAAGGCCTCCAAATCTTTCCCCAAGCTAAGCTTTATTAAAATGGCAAAGATGGAGAGGAGTGCTTTTCCAGATAAATCAGCTTACTTAGGCTCTGCTCCCTCCCCTCGCCCTGTCTACTGGAAAGCACTCCCAGAGGGAAGGAAATGAAGAACTGCAAAGTACTTGCAGGTACATGCTTAATGCCTTAAACTCTAGCATTGTGTTAACAGCTATTCATGGACTGGGCTTTAAAGAAATAGATGGATTCTCAATCTGCCCAATTTAAATAATCCTTAAGAGAGAACTAAGGAGGAAGATTAATGTCCTTAGTAACTAAATGACACACCAGAGTTTAGCCTGGAGGCTGGGTCTCTGCACTGACTATCACAGTGCAATTCCTTGAGAGGATCCAGATAAAACTGGGTTTAAAATGAAGGTGGGGGGCGTTAATGGGGAGAAAAACGGTTAGAAGTCAGAGTGAAAGAAGGGAGGGGTGGATGTGAGCAAGCGGGGATGGAGGCAAAGCTTTTGTCCCAGAGACAAAAGTGGAGGGAGAGTGAAGGAGTAGAAGAAAATATATTTCTACTCTTGACTGATCATATGTGTCATTGTCTCTCAATACATACATGTATATAATATGCATACACACGTGTAGTCTCTCTGACGCATACACACACATAGTCTGTTTATAGACTGCATGCATACTTGTCTAAGACTTGAGAAATGTAAAGTCAGAGGCCACTTATATTTAGAATTTCAGGAATATGTATTATTGATTGAAATGAAAGACCTTAGAGACCTGAACTGTTAATATCTCATTTATGGGAACAAAATAAAAACAATTGTTGCAACTTAGCATGATTTTTGAGAGATGGTGATGGTAGAGAATCACTTCAGGGAAAGGGAGAAGGTTTAGTTGACAAGTGGGAGAAAGAAAGGGTATCCCCTGTGTGGTGTCTATGCATGTATGTTGGGCAAATCTGCAGTGAGGAAGCAGCCAGTGAGGGAATGGAGAAAGCCAAGGAAATGATCAGGGCAACACAATCCCCTGATCCAAACAAGTCTCCTGTATTTATATTAGGACTATATGAGACTGGTCAACCTTGCAAAATTAGTGACTACATTTCATTAGCTATATTTAGGCCGAATTAAATTTGAATTCAATCACTTTTGATTCTGAGGTCCATCTCTTTTTACTATTTCCCATTCTTGTGGCAGTTACTATGTAGTCAAAACCAAGTATGACAGATGAAGAGAGCTCCAGGGCTAGAAAACTAAAAGGTTGTGAGGATAATTTGAATGGGACTTGTGTCACCTTGTTGATTGCAAGGTGGATTCCCTGATGGCCTGGCCAGCTGCTATGACTGCCCTCTTTGTCCTCACCATGCCATAGGCCGTCTCTGGAGCTTCCCTCAAGGTCAAAAAGGACAATCTTCCAAGACGGAGAAGGGCCAGTCTCTGTAAAGTCCTTTAGCGCAGAGGCCATAATATCTACCACTTTCCACAGTGTTTGGCTCAGTATGACCTTTAAGAAATCATTTACAGAATTAGAAGTATTTCCACTATGTGGAATACAGAGCATATAAGGCCTGCCTTCTAGAATCTTGTAACCTAAATAAGATTGGATTTATACTAAAAGAGAAGCAACTAAAATAGCATATAATAAATGCATTTTTTACATTGTGTCCTAATACCACATACCAGCCCTGGTCAGAGATGTGGAGAAAGTGGCTTCCTGTAGATAACTGAGAGTCCACTGTGGTAGAATAGGGAGGGTGTACATTGAGTCAGGGTAGGTACAGGCCTTTTAGAACTGGCTGAAATTGAGGAGTCAGTATCAGATGTTGAGAAGAAGATATTTCAAATAGAAAGAACCTTGGTGGATAAAATCGGATTTTGTCTCTTCAGCCCAAAGTCTACATCAACACAGACTTAAGGCATCTCTTGAAAACAAAGTTTCACATGGTATCTGGTTATGTTATTGGTCCAGGCTCTAGATTTGTACTTCAACAGCCCTTTCCCTCCACCTCTGAGTGTGGGATTACAAAGGAAAGCACCGTAGATGGCTTCAAAGAACTTACGGCTTAGAGTGAAGACAGACGCACTAGTGTCTTGAGAAGTGACTCAGTAAGATAATTGAATTGTATGTACCAGAGGAATATGGTGGAAGAAATAAGTCATTCTGCCTGCACACATTAGGAAAGGCTTTACAGAGATATCTTGCCTAAACAAAGACTTGAAGGAATTTTTTGTAGATTAGGTAGGGAAGTGCTGTCCTGGTAGAAGAAACTGTTTGTGAAGACAGAGCGGTGGGGGTGTCTGATACGTTGGGACAATTGCAAGTGTCGAAAATAAGAAGTAAAAAACAGCATGAGGGGAAAAGGTGCTTGATTACAAATGCCTTATCAGTTATGCAAAGAGTATATATTTTTATGCTACAGTGTAGGGAATAAGGAGTCATTGGGAATTCTTCACCAAGACAGAAGGGATGCGTGTATCTCACTCCAGCAGCTTCCTTCCTAGTCTTCTTTCCAGTGGTTGTTTCTGCCTTTCTTACCAATGTGGCTGGTGGTGAATGCCTTCTACAAATGCTACCTCTTGACCCCTTGGGGAGAAGGGATTCATATCAGTTGCCTGATTTGGAGAGACCAAGTCCCAGCTTATTTTTTTCCAACAGAGTTTTCCTTGCTTCATGGTGTCACAACCTATTGTTACTGGATGCTAGGATACATTGGCTATACCTCTTGGGTGGAGAGCAGGGAAGACAAAATCTTCCAAAACAGCATAAACTCAGCTTCATTCTGTAGTGTCCATTCGACCCAAAGAAATCCCATGTCTCCATGCAAAGATAAAAGGAGGGAATGTTACCCTTTTCTATCAAGTTGTCTTTTTTCCTGCTGGAAGTGAGAAGGGGTGGAGGCTGTTGAGGGGAAAATGCATGCAGGAAAGCTCATCAGGTTCATCAAGTGTGCAACTCAAGCAAACCTCTTAATAAGGGAATGGGATTCCAGCGTTCACTTCTTGGAGCATCTGCAGTCTCTAAAAGAGATTATCTTGGTTGACCCTTTCTTGATGTAGGCAAGAGAAATATACTTCATTCCCCACTTGACCTGCAAGTCATCAGTCTGATGATTGTCCCCACCACTCTTCCTTTATCTTCTGTTTTATAGAACTGGGCTCAGGCAGGAGAGAAGGACCCCTCCTAGAGTATTGATGGTGAGGACGCTAGTTGTGAGACCACAAGAAAAGTTCCACTGAGCATCCTGTCTCAGAATAGCCACTTTAGAGGCAGTGTAGAAAATTGATGGAATGCTGTTAGGAGGCTATAACCATAGTCCACTGAGACATGATGAGAACAAGGCTAAGAAGGAGAGGAAAGAAAGTTAGGAAGTAGATTTGAAAGTGAAAATGATAGAGAAATACAGGAGGGTGAGAAAAATAGGTATATGTAAGATATTTAAACTTCTATTTCAGGAAGAGATTTCATGATGGTGTTAATCACTCAGATGAGAAATCTGAGGCTGGGAGTGTTAGGGGCAGAGTGGAGGAAGAGGCAAGGGAATGAAGAGAAGAGAGTTCAGTTTGGGGCATATTACAGTGGAGCTGCATGAGATAAAGTCTAGGCAGAAAGAGCTGCATACTCCAAAATATAGAAATATGAAAACATAGAAAATATAAGAAAGGAAAAGAGGTGTGACAGAGGACATCCACATCTTCAATGAAAATGCAATGAGAACAGTTAACTGATTCTAGAGCAAAAGAACTCTATGTCGTGAGATGGGAAAAACTTCTTTATCCTGAGGTGCTAGAGGAGGGTTGTGTGGCAAAGAATGTAACAGATGTTAAGAGTAGAGCTTTGGGTAGCTGCCAGATCAGAAAGTGTATAAAAGAAGGGTATAATGGGAGCAACAAAATGGAGCATGCATTCACTGTATCAGCAAATGCACTGGGAGAGGGAGTGTACTAGGATTAGGACGTGGCATCTATCTGGTAAAATAAGAATAGGAGCTATGCATTTACTTGTTTGAAGATTGTGTAATCAGCCAGTTACGAACAGCACAAGACTCTTCTAGAGGATTTAGGAACACCTGAGCTGCACTAAAGGGGAATTGAGCTAAGGATGTCATTTTTCCAGAATCATGATCTTCAAAACTCAACACTAATGCCCGATTCCTTGGCCTGCTGTCTATGGGAAGGCCATGTTTAATAACATAAAGTCATTAACAAATGCTTTGGTACCTCAAGACCAGAGTGTGCCTGCATCTACCTTTCCCAAAGCCTATACTTTCTTGGGAAGGGTCCTTTTTGGATCTAAAAATATGTAGGGAAGGGATGTAATTATGCAAAATAGATAGCAGCATTTTCTTTCACTCAAGTATTTACTTTCACCTCCCATGTTTGCAGAATATTGCCACCCGCTCTTTGTTTTTAAATTTATTGTTCAATTTTTGTAAATTTTTATTTTTTATTTTTAAATAACAATAACTGTATGTGTTCATGGTGTACAATATATGTTGATATATGTATACATTGTGCAATGGCTAAATCAAGCTAATCAATATATGCATTACCTCATATAGTTATACTTTTTTGTTATGAGAACACTTAAAACCTATTCTCTTAGTAATTTTCAAGAATATAGAACATTGTTATTAACTATAGTCATCATGTTGTATAATAAACCTCTTGAACTTATTTCTCCTGTCTAACTGAAATTTTTTATCCTTTGGCTAACATCTCCCTGATCCCACCACCTTACCCCACCCCTGCCCAAGCCTCTGGTAACCACCATTCTACTCTCTGTTTCTGTGTGTTTGTCTTTTTTATTTATTTAATTTTTATTTATTTATTTATTTATTTATTTATTTATTTATTTATTTTTAAGAAAAGGGATCTCACTGTGTTGATCAGGCTGGAGTGCAGCAGCACAATCATAGCTCACTGCAGCCTCAGATTCCTAGGCTCCAGTGATCTCCCTGCCTCAGCCTCCCAAGTAGCTGGGACTACAGGTATGCACCACCACATCCAGCTAATTTTTAAATTTTTTTGTAGAGACAGAGTCTTGCTATGTTGCTCAGGCTGGTCTCTAATTCCTGGCCTCAAGGAATTCTCTCAGCTTGGCCTCCCAAAGTGCTGGAATTATAGATGTGAGCCACCATACCTGGCCAGTTTGTCTTTTTTAGATTCCACATATAAATGAGATCATGCGGTATTTGTCTTTCTGTGCTTGGTTTATTTCTCTTAGCATAATGTCCTTCAGGTTTATCTGTGTTGTTGCAAATGACAGGATTTCCTTCTTTGTTAAGGCTGAATAGTATTCCATTGTTTATATAACCACATTTTCTTTATCTATTCGTCCATCTGTTGGTAAACACTTTGGTTGATTCTGTATCTTGGCTATTATGAACAGTGCTGCAATGAACATGGGAGTGCAGATATTTCTTCAACATACAGACCTCATTTCCTTTGGATATGTACCCAGGATTGCTGGATCTTATAGCAGTTCTATTTTAAGTTTTTGAGAAACCTTCATACTATTTTCCATAATGGTTGTACTAATTTACGTTTTCACCAATACCCCTTTAGAATGAATGTTCATGTTTTCTCTTCATAGGAGGCCAATTGTTTCTAGTCTTATTGTCAAGATGGTGACCAAACTGTCATTTGATAATCCCTCAGCACGGAACCTGGCACCACTGTGGGTGAAGCAAGCTACAGAGGCCGGATCCTCTAATGCTGTCTATTATTGTTAGACCAGACTTCTGCAGCTGGCTTCACCCAAAGGGCTGCAGAGTCTCCCTCCTTCCCACTCTGCCTCTGCTAAACTCAATGTCTGAGTCCTTGAGCACTTCAGTGAAGGGGCTTGATGGAAGGTCTCAGATAATATGTTTATTATTTCCCAGACACCCTCCCCTATCCTCAGCTCCAAATCCATTTATCTCTCCCATAAAGTGCTTATTGACAGAGAACTTGAGTGCTCAGAATGATGCCAACTGAAGACAAGCCTCTCCAAATACAGCAGTCGTGTCTCCCCTTGATCTCCCCAGGCTGAATCCAAAACAGCTGTGTTTCTGCCTCAACCTCAAGGATTAGCTCAGGGACTCTCCCTCCTCCTACCACCAACTGCTTTCTTGGGCCGTTGATTTTTCAGAGAGAAAATGCCTGTGGTAGCGGCATGAAATAGCACTGCTCAGCCTCTAGAAGAGGTTTGCAAGCTCATTCAGCCAAAAAGTAATTATATTGAGCCTCCCAGAGAGCCTCTGCTCCACCCATATTTGCAAATACTCTTTTACTACATACTCTGTGTTTCTAAGTCTGTAATTCAGATTCTTCTTTTGTTAGTTAAGAAGAGTGTGGGTTTTCAGGTATGCAGCAAAAGAAAAAGAGTCCATAAATAATAGAACTTAAGGGAGAGGCAGAGCTTAACACACGTATTTGAGCCCAATGTCTGATTTCATGTAGGTTGCAGCCTGATTTCTCTTGGGTCATTTCTACTCTAGCTGGGCCTACTTGAATGATCTGATCTGGTTAAAGTTTATCATCCAGAATGAATTAGCTACAGTCTCACTTCTACAGGAATAGCAGGATCAAATGACTTCCAGCTTGATGTTTCCCTGAATTCTACCATCAAGCAAAACTGTCATTCATTCACGCTACAATTAGTAAGGCACTGTGCAAGAGTCACTTGGTTATAAAGAGAAATCCTCATCTTAAGGAGTTTACAGTCTGGAAAAGAAGACAAGAGGTTCAATGTGGCACTTTGTTATTAGGAGATGCAGAGGCCTGGATTCAAATTCTGCTCCTGCCCTGGGAAAGTCCACTTAACCTTTCTGTGCCTCAGTTTTCTCATGTGTAAAATGTGGCTCACAATTGTATTATCCCAAACGGTTTCTGTGAAGATTAAAAGAGATAATATATGTAAAGCATGTATGACAATGCCTGGCACCTAGTATTGCTTTTAGCTATTACTATCATAAGAGAGCTACAAATAGAAATGATATGTAGCAAAATACTGTGAGATGCTGTGTTAGTCCATTCTCATATTGCTATAAACAACTATCTAAGACTGGATAATTTATTTTAAAAAAAGATTTTATTGGTTCACAATTCCATAGGCTATACAGGAAGCATAACTGGGGAGACCTCAGGAAACTTACAATCATGGCAGAAGGCAAAGAATAAGCTGGGACATCTTCACATGGTCAGAGCAGGACAGAGAGAAGAAGGAGGTGCTACACACTTTTAAACAACCAGATCTTGGGAGAACTCACTCACTACACAAGAACAGCAAGGGAGAAATTTGCCCCCATGATCCAATCACCTCCTACCATGTCCCTCCTCTAACACTGGGGATTATTCAACATGCGATTTGGGTGGGGACACAAATCCAAACCATGTCAGACCCAGAGGAGGATGAGGTGCTATTTATTTGGAGGAGGGCAGTATAAGGAGTGTGGGTATATTCCAAGTAAAAAGCTAAGCAACAGACAATAAAAACCTGAACTAGACTATACTATACCATACTATACTATATACTGTTATTAAACAAGGTTTATGGGAGGCCATTGTTTTGGATTAGCCCCTTTCACTAGGCCCCAGCAGACCAGACCAAACCAGAATGGAGTCACTCATGTTAAGTGCCACATAATCAATGTTCAGGTGCCACTGAACTCTAAAATGTGAGAGTTTTCCAAAAAAACAGGAAATTCACAGCAACCAATCAAAAGGGGTTCAATTTACCTGAGCCTGCATGATAAAGAAGTTCCCTCTGCTTTAACTCTATGAGGAAAGCAATTTGAAACCATCAATTCAAGTTTTGTTCTGTTTCTGCTTTCTCCAGCCCTTTTCTGCCTATAAAGCCAACTCTTTCTACTCAGCTTCTTGGAACATTTATTCTATTTTATAGAATAAGGCGTTGCCCTATGCTAGAATCACAAATAAAAGCCCACTAGACCTTTAAACTAGATTTGTTGTAAATTTCACTCTTGACAATACACTATACTAGAATAAAGATAAAGGGGCTGGCCAACTTTAAGAGATGTGGTGGTAGAATAAACAAGGGTTTGGCGTGCATTAATTAGGGTGGACAGTTGATAAGAGCAAGTCAGAGGCTGTTCCAAGGGTCAAGTATCAGCAAGTTGAGGAATGATGGGGTCATGAATCAACTGGGAAGTCAGAAAGAAACAAACTTGTTTGTGGAAGCATGTGACCGGCTTGTTTTTGGTCATGTTGAGTTTGAGGCATTAGTGGAATATCCTGGTAGTAACATCTTGGATCTCTGAGACAAGTGTCCTCAAACTCCCGAATTATTGCCATACCTGTTACCTGCTTTTCCATCTTTCCCTCTTTTTTGATCAATCCAGCAGTTGGAAACTATATTCAAAGGAAAGGATGAATTCTGGAGATACTGAAATGTCATCAGCAAAAAGACATAGTTGAGGGTTATGATGAAATGTCCAGAGAGAAGGTAAATATGGAATCTTGGACTAGGTGTGCATTTAAGGTTCCAGAATAGAAAGAACCACCTAGCAAAAGAAGAAAAAGAACTGTCTCTTTCCAGGAAAACAATACACCAACCAGCCATCAATGTAAGTATTTCAGGCTCATCAGCAATATGAATGTCACTAATGCATTGCTCTACATAAAAGAGAGTGGAGAGTAAGTTAGGGAAGGCAAAGGAGGCTGGGTGTGGTGGCTCATGCCTGTAATCTCAGCACTTTGGGAGGCACAAGGTCAGGAGATCAAGACCATCCTGGCCAATGTGGTGAAACTCCATCTCTACTAAAAATACAAAAATTACCTGGTCGTGGTGGGACGTGCCTGTAATCCCAGCTACTCGGGAGGCTGAGGCCGGAGAATCGCTTGAACCAGGGAGTCAGATGTTGCAGTGAGCTGAGATTACACCACTGCACTCCAGCCTGGTGACAAAGCGAGATTCCATCTCAAAGAAAAAAAAAAGGTATCTGTCAAGCCACCTTTGATTGAGTCATCAAACTATCATTCACTTTTTTTTTTTTTTGAGATGGCGTCTCGCCCTGTCACCCAGACTGGAGTGCAATGGCATGATCTCGGCTAACTACAACCTCTGCCTCCCGGGATCAAGTGATTCTCCTGCCTCAGCCTCCCAAGTAGCTAGGATTACAGGTATGCAGCATGACGCCCAACTAATTTTTTGTATCTTCAGTAGAGATGGGGTTTCACCATGTTGGCCAGGCTGGTTTTGAACTCCTGGCCTTGTGATCCACCTGCCTTGGCCTCCCAAAGTGCTGGGATTACAGGCATGATCCACGGTGTCCAGCCTTTTTTTTTTTTTTTAGTGAAAGGAATTCCATCAGTTCATCTGGAGTCTGATCAATGCTGGGCGAACAGATTAAATTCTCTTTAGAGTAGCAAATCTTAGGACTATAAGCTGAAGTAGAACTAGAAAGTCCAGCCATACCTAAGTCCAAGCTAGCCACTCTGGTCCTTTTCTCTGTTGTATTCCATTAAAGACCCTGATATCTGGGACTAGAGTTCCTGAGCACTCTGTACCCATGACCTGGTCTGGAAGCAGCTCTTCTTAGCTGTCCTGTCATGCCACAGTAACTCTGGATCTCTGAGACAAGTGTCCTGAAACTCTTGAATTCTCACATGCTCTTTCATCTCTCCCTCTTTTTTGATCAATCCAACCAATTCATGGCTTCCTGTTGAATGTTATTTTATAATAATATGGTTTATGTTTTTAACACTCTTTAATGTTATTCAAGCCCATCTTCTATCATGTCATTGCTTAAAAAGCCTCAACAGTTCCTTAGAGTCAAGCCCACTGTGTGTGAGCTTCTTAACTGGGCATTTAGAATCCTCTCCAATATCCTCCACTACCTATGATTTATATTTTAGCCAAAATGGACCCTTTATAATCTTGAACTTCATTGCATGTCTGCACTTCTGTACCAGTGCTGAATCCCAAACTGAAATCTGGTTCATATTTCATGAAACAGCTGGTTTTTACACCCACATCTTGAAATCTCTTTCTATTCCCTCACCTAGATACAAACTCTTCAAGGGGCCAGTAGAGTATAGTGGCTAAAATCTTGGATTCTAAAACCCAGCTGTCAAGGTTCAAATCCCAGCCACACCATGTGCTGACTGTGAGATCATATACAAGTCTCTCTTCACTTCACATCTGTTTCCTTATCTGGGAAATCAAGAATATTAATCAGATATTAAATGAGATAATATACATTTAATCTAGTCCGTGGAACCCTGTAAGCATGCAGCAACTGCGAGCTATTATGGCAGATGCTGTTGCTAGCCCACCCACATCCTCTTGGTATTTGTCTCTACATTCTCAACCTGTTTATAGAAAACATTCGTGACTCTATGTAGTCAAGATAGCATGCTCAGCTCTCATACAGGGCAGAGCAGAAGTTTCTGAGATGTAATCAGTCTCCCAAGAAGCGACACTCAGACAATGACCAATGGAGAGTCAGTGGATGAATACCCCTTGTTAGGAATAACTCTGAACCCTATTCTAGAGTGTGGACAGCATAGAATCTCTTATTGTCTCCCAGACTTCCCCAGCAGGCTGTAACATCAGTTGCCCGCAATGGTAATTGGCTTGGCAGATACCTTCTATCAGCTCCTTTGCCTTCCCTAACTTACTCTCCACTCTCTTTTATGTATTTCCTGGGATCGTTTCCCAAAACTACTTGGATTCTTGTCTCCGGGTTGGCTTCTGGAGGACTCTAAAACCATAACTGCTCTTATCACTACAGCTGACTTCTTTGAAACCATGAAAATGCTGCTTTATTTGCATTCGTCTTCTGCTAGTTAGAGTCTACCTTCATAAAACCTAAAATCCAACAAAAAATTAAGACCAAAATACAAATATTTCTCACAGTACCTCTCACATAGAAGTTACTCAATCTGTATTTAGAGAACAAAGAATAATGGGAGATCAAAAGATTACTCTGTGAATATAAAAATAGAGCGAGGACTATTGATTGGTTACTAAGAATATTTTACAAACTTTTATGGTTCGACACACCCTTTTAATGGTGATATGTCTACCTAATATATCTGCACCTTCTCAAAATCCCCTCCCCTCGATGTCAGCATCAGGACTCCCCTCCTCCTCTAGCTAGATTTGAGAGACACTTGCCATTATCTCATCATTATTTTATCACGTTAATGTACTTGTGTAACCTTTTATATTTTCTAAATATGAAAAATATTTTACAGAGATTACATTTGACGCAGCTGCTTCCTGAAGACCTAGAGGTCACTTTAATCTTATAAGCACATTCTTCAGATTGTCGTGTGGGTGGGTAACTTCCACCAGACTTTTCTGGAGGCTAATCCAGCCGTGGGATGTGGTTTCTTCTAACAGCCAGTCAGGAACATCTTGCTTCTCAAACTCCTGTCTTGACCCCTTCCTGAACTTTGCCTCCTGGATCTTGAGGTCTGCCTTCTGTGGAAGAGAAATACTAGAATCAATGAACTGTGAACTAGAGCCCTGGGATTATCAACAGGTAATGGTGATACTGCAGCAGTTGGCTGCATGAGATTTGTGATTACAGACTTGAGAGTGGCTGTCACCTTTGGTGCTACCAGAAGTAGCTTTCAAAACTGTCCTTCTGTAACAGAGAATTCTAGAAGGGTGGTCCATGGACCATCTATATTAGAAGGACTTCTGGCTCTGCTTCGCCTGCAGATTACTGGTCCTGCTCAGGCAAACTGAATCAGAATCACTTGTGAGGATGCTTCAATTTGCATTTGTAGACAAACTCCTCAGGTGATAAGGTGACCAAATTATCCAAGTTTTAGCATTGAAAGTCCCACATTCAGGAAAGCCTTTAGTCCTGAGACACTTGGTCACCAAGTGGATATGTCTTATGTACATTGAATTCTTAGAGCTGTCTTACAGACCCCAAGGTATGCCACACTAACACGGATGCTACTTTTACTTGGTAAGAATCTCTGAGACTTTGAGATGACTTTAATCCAGTGTGACATTGGGTGGGGAGCTCCCTCAGACATCGATCTTGATAAGATCCTTCCATGGGAACTTGAGTGTTTGAGAGACCCAGAGTATGTGTTTTGTTACTTTACTTTTCCTTTCTTTTGAACCTCATGTGCAAGGAGTTGAACTTGGTCTTGAGTTTATAGTACACAATTTAATTCTGTATCTACAAGGCCCTTCTCTGGATTTATGTGGTTATTTATTCTCATTTCCCCACCAGCTCTCCATGCCCAGCAGGCAAACATTAGAATGTGATTGTTTTATACTCTGAATTTGTTTGTATCTTTTTGTAAAGCATATAACATTGTTCCTGTGTATTTTAATTTAAACAAATTGTATTCTGCTGCAGACTTCACTCTAACTCTTGCCTTTTTCTGTTAAAGTATTGTGTTTAATGCTGCATGGTCCTTTGACCTGTTGTTTCTTGTGGTAGGCAGCTCTTAAGGTGGCTCCCAATAATGGTGCCCTGTTGGTACCCATGTCCCTGTACAATCACCTTACCTTGATTGTGGACTATACCTAGTGACCTGCACTTAGTGAACAGAATGTGGCAAAAAGTGACAGTATGTTACTTTTGCGACTAAGTTATAAAAAGCCTTTGTCTTTTTCTCTTGTACCCTCCCTTGCTCGCTCTGGTGGAAGCCAGCTGAAATTTTGAGAGCCACCTTATAGAAAGCCTAACAGCAAAGACTGGAGAGAGGCTTCCAGCCAACAGCCAGCAAGGAATTGAAGCCCTCAGTCCAATAGCAGTGAGGAATTGAATCCTGCCAACAGCCTCGTGGGTGAGCTTGGAAGCAAATCCTATTCTAGTCTAGTAGAGACTTGAGAGGACCCATAGCTCTTGCCAACACTTGATTGCAGCATTGTAAGAGACCCTGAGCCAAAGGACTCAGCTACGCCATGCTGGCTCCTAGCCCATAGAGACCATGATATAATAAATGTTTGTTATTTTAAGATGTTAAACTTGGAGTAATTTGTTACACAGCAATAGATAACTGATATGCTTCTAATCATTGCATGGTGTCCATAGCATATTTTTACCACATTTTACTTGTCCACTTCCTGCAGATGGGTTGCTTGCTGCCTGACTCTAACTCCTGCTACTACTGCAAACACCACTGCCATGAATATCCTCAGCAAGACCCCCTTCCAGACCTGCATGAACAGTTGTGTGAAATGTATATGCACAAAGGGACTGCAAGGGAAGACCCAGAGACTAGGGAAGAACTTGGAACAATAATCTCAGTTTCTTCAATTCCTAAACTGAGAGTATTGCTGTTTTTAAATGAAGGTATTTTTTCCCCCTAAGCATTTTGTTCTAAAGTTGAGCTGCCTTTGAGGGGAAATAAAGAGACTACCAGATTAATGGGTTTTTTTCAAATGGGATGGTGGGGTAAGGAATAATCGGGGTGGTCTGTGGAACAACTTGGAGGATTGGTGTTATGTCTCAAGAAGATATTCAGGTATGTTCCTCCTTTTTTACCCAGACCGACTGCTTCATGCTGGGCTTCAGACATGAGAGGCTAGGAGTAGGAGGCATGCCTTGTTCAAAGGTGAGTGGACACATCTATCACCATTAAAACAATGTTTATCTGTTTGGATTTAGTAAATGGCCTCAAGTTCCTGGAAATGTGTGCAGAGACCCCGTGGCCATGAGAAGATCTGTCATTTTATTTTTTACAGTAGGATGAAATATATTTGGAAGTCATTGGGCTGTAGCTGTCCTACATCAAAAGACGTTTCATAACAAAACACTATCATGCCCCATTTATAGTAATAGCATGCTGTGCTCTGGCTGCTGTGGGCAAATAAAATATGTTCCTGTAATATAAACAGCCTCACCTTCCCTCTAAAGACTAAAAGGCCATGAAAGATTTATTTAAATAGGCTTTTGAAACATAGAGACACATGCAAAAACATGTTAAGCATATAGATATAGAGATAGATAGATAGATAGATGGATTAGATAGATAGATGATAGATAGACAGATGATAAATGATAGATAGATAGATAGATAGATAGATAGATAGAGATTGTCAGAAATGGACTATAAACTCTAAAATTGAATAAATAATGTTAGAAGAGAGAATATCAGAGCCAGAAGGGACATTAAAAATTTTTCAGTCCAGGCACCTTTATTTTGTTGGCTTTTTTCCCAATTATTTTTATTGTGGTAAAATATACATAAAATTTCCCATCATAATCATTTTTAAGTGTACAGTTCTGTGGCATTACATACATTCACAATGTTATGCAACCATTACCACTATCCATCTTTATAACCCCTTTTCATCTTGTAAAGCTGAAACACTATACCCATTAAACAGTAACTACCCATTCCCCACTAATCCCAGCCCCAATCAATCACCATTTTACTTTCCATCTCTATGATTTTGACTACTCTAAGTACCTTATATAAATGGAATCTTGTTTTGTTTTTCTTTTTGTGACTGGCTTATTTTTCTGAGCATACTGTCCTCAAGGTTCATCCGTGTTGCAGCACATGTCAGAATTTTCTTCCTTTTTAAGGCAATAATATTCCGTTATATGTATACACCACATTTTGCTTATCCATTCATCTGTCCATGGACACTTGGGTTGGTATTGTGAATAATGCTGCTATGAACAAGGGTGTGCAAATATCTCTTCAAGACTCCACTTTCATTTTTATTTTTATATTTTATTTTATTTTGTTTTTGAGACTGAGTCTTGCTGTGTCACCCAGGCTGGAGAGCAGTGGTGCAGTCTCGGCTCACTGCAACCTTCGCCTCCTGGGTTCAAGTGATTCTCCTGCCTCAGCCTCCCGAGTAGCTGGGATTACAGGCACGTACCACCATGCCCGGCTAAATTTTGTGTTTTTTATAGAGAGGGGGTTTCACCATGTTGGCCAGGCTGCTTTCGAACTGCTGACCTCAAGTGATCCACCCACCTTGGCTTCCCATAGTGCTGGGATTACAGGTGTGAGCCACGGTGCCTGGCCAAGACCCCATTTTTAGTTCTTTTGGTATACATCCAGAAGTGGAAATGCTGGATCATATGGTAATTCTATCTTTAATTGTTTGTAGAATTGCCACACTGTTTTCTACAGCATCTCTACAACTTTACATTCCCACCAACAATGCACAAGGGTTCCAATTTCTCCACATCCTGGCTAATGCTTATTATTTTCTGGGTTTTGTTTTGTTTTGTTTTTATAGTAGCCACTCTAATAAATGTAAGGTGGTACCTCATGGTGGATTTGATTTGCATTTCCCTAATGACTTGTGCTGTTGAGCATCTTTCCATGTGCTTATTAACCATTTGTATATCTTATTTAAAGATATGTTTATTCAGGTTCTTTGCCCACTTTGGAATCAGGATGTTTTTTGTTGTTGAGATTTAGAAGCTCTCTAAATATTCTGGATATTAATCCCTTATCAGACATATGACTTGCAAACATTTTCTCTCATTCTTTTAGTTGACATTTTACTTTGCTGATATTATCTTTTGATGAATAATTTAAAATTTTTTTCATGAAGTTCCATTTGTCTATTTTTCTTTTGTTGCCTGTGACCTTAGTGTCATATCCAAGAAATCACTGCCAAATCCAGTGTCATGAAGCTTTTACCCTGTGTTGTCTTCTAAGAGTTGTATAGCTTTGGTCTTATATTTAGGTTTTGATCCATTTGAGTTAATTTTTTGTACATGGTGCAGGTAAGGGTCCAACTTCATTCTTTTGCATGTAGATATCCAGTTCTCCCAGGACCATTTGTTGAAAAGGCAGGCACCTCATTTTACAGAAGAGGAAACTGAGGCCCAGAAGGAGAAGTGGCATGCCCAAGGCTGTGCCAGAAGCAAAGTGTAAAATAGATCCTGAGCCTCTGACTCCTGGTCAGTGCTATACATACATTTACATTTAACATAAATTTAAATTTAAATTTAAATTGGTTGAATATGAAAATAAGTTATTTTGTTAGCTCTGGGGTTCACTAATGATGTAATTTCTAACAAATGAATAAAGGTTAGGTTGATAGAGCAGGTGATAATTTTAATATGTTGTTCACAAATTCTTTGGTATTTCTTTTCTCAAGAGGTGGAACTTAATTCTCCTTTAAGTGTGAACTGAACTTAGTAACTTGCTCCTAAAGATTAGAACGTGGCAGAAATGACAGTGAGTGGCTTCTGAGACAAGGTCATAAAAGGCATTACAGTTTCCTCCTCGATTTCTCTCTCAGTAACTCCTCCAGGGAACAGCAGCATCTCTTCTGACTCTTTGCTTCCATGTCTTGAGGAAGCAGCCTCCTGCCTATGGCCATCTGAGGAAGCCATCTTGGAAGCAGACCCCTCAGCCCCAGTCAAGCCTTCAGATGACTGAAGTCTCAGCTGACATCTTGACTTTAATTAAAAAAAAAAAAAAAAAAAAAAAAAAAAACTCCAAGCCAGAACTACCCAACTGGAATTTGAGAGCTGCTTTCAAATCCTGACCCATAGAAACTTAGATAATAAATGTTTGTTGTTTTAAGCCACTCGTTTTTAGAGAAATTTGTTATGCAGCAATAGCTAGCTAATACAGAGAATTAACCAGCCTCTCTTAAATTACCACCACAAAATCAACTACCTATTTTATTAAAAGGTAAAACCAGCTGCTGAAGAACGTTTTTCCTCTCAAGGCTTTGGCACTTAAGATTCAACAGTAAGAAGGATTGAAGAGTGAAGGCTTCCTGGCTACCCTGTGGCATCCTGTGTTTGGTTTGAAGCGTGATAAGCCTGGGTTGCTCTTCCAGTCCACCTTGTAAGAGACTGATGTGGAAAAATGTGTCTCTTCTCAAGGGCTAACTCTGGAAGCTTGGGAAAATATTCTAGATTTGGATCACATTAAAATGGGTATTAGACCTAGGTTCTACTTCCATCTCTAAGATCTGGACATGTCAAAACCCTTTTCCCTTTGTAGGTTTTAAGTTTGGCCTCTTTAAATAAAGAAACAATCACCCCCATGCTTTGTCTTTTAACTTGCTACTTAAAACAAGGAGCTGAAGACACTGGCCATCATCAAATAACTAATGGACAATTCCCACTGCGTCACTGAAACTTGCAGTCTGACTCTCATCATCTCTTGCCTTTTTTTTTTTTTCTTTGGCTGTGTTTGTGAAACTGCCTTTGCAAAGATTATGAGAGGGAGTCTAGCATGGCCAACTCCATCTTGCTTCTAGCCTCATGGGCTGGCTTCCCTTGCTCATTCCTAGCCATAGGCCAAGCTAACCATGGGAGGAATTTAGTTTATAGTTTAACTTTGAAGCAAAGATGATACTATTTTATCCCTAAAACAGATCCCTTCCTTGTTCGGGTTCTGAAACCACCTTTGTAAGACTAATGAAAGGCCACAACATTAGGATTATGGAAAGGGCCTGAATCCTGCTCAAATGGAGGCATCATTTCTATACTTCCTTACTGCTCAGGAGTTATGTGGCCAAATGTCACAGAGTTGTGACTTCCTCAATTGCTCCTGTGGATAACATCACTATTGTAGAACCTAAGGCTGGTCTTTTGAGCTGTTTTTCAGATTTTTGCATTCTGGCAACTGACTGATGCCTCCCAGACTCATGACTCAACCAGTCCTATGGCCTCCACCCAGAGGTGGACTCAGCACACGAGGACTGTTTTCCTCGCACTTCTGTGATCTCATCCCTAACCAATCAGTAGCACTCATTCCCTAGCTCCCTGCCCACCAAATTTTCCATAAAAAGCCTAGCCTCTGAGCTCTTGGGGAGACTGACTTGAGTAATAAACTCCAGTTCTTCTCTATGGCCAGTCTTGTGTTAATTAAACTCTTTCTTTACTGCAATACCATGGTCTCAGTGAATGGTTTGATCTGTGCAGCATGCAGGAAAAACTCATCAATCAATTACATTTGTCACTAAGTCCTCTCAGCTGGAGACTCATCAATGATATTAAATTTTAAAAAAACTACCAAGCAAATACAATTCAAGTGGAAGCTCACCTGTGGGGCAATGGGAACACACTGTTATTCAACAGGGCTGAAGTATGAATCAGATGCCTGGAGATACGTTGTCTTGGCTTTGCCACTCACTGGCTATGTGATCTTGGATAAGTCACCTCACTCCTCTTGATCTCAGCTCCCTCTTCTTTAAGAAAAAAAATAAAGTAGTGATAATTTTAATAGTCAACATTTACTGACTGTAATCTAAAAATGGGGTTAAGTAAATTGCATGCATTACCTTTAACACAACTCTGTGACATAGGAATTATTGTAACATAAACAGCCTCATAAAATCTGTATTTTACAGATAAGGAAACTAAGTTTCAGAGATAATAAGTGGTGGAGCTGGATTCAAACCCAAGTTCTTAACCACCAAGGTCATAGCAATTATAAATCAGTTTCAGCTTGAATTTGAACTCTCTGGATGCTAGGATTCAGAAGAGATGTGACATCTGTGAAGAACTGATGGTGTCAGTCTGCCAGGCATTTAGTTATATGAGGAACCCAGAGTGAGGTTAGCATCAGGGAGTCACTGGTTCTAGAGCAGAGGGAAGATTCTATTTACTTTTGATGTTGGTCACTACAAAGTTATGGTGCCAGCAAGAGAGCAAAGTAAAAACAAAAAGGCCTGGGATATTAGTATGCAGGTCATCTGGAGAATTGGTGCCAGCATCTTCTGTAGTAATTGATGAGGATGCCCCATCATTGACATCAACAACGTTGACAGTGGACACTGGCAGGAATTGAATGCCTTGAGCAGACACTAGTCACAGTGTCGGCAGTGGCTGGGAGTCATTACCCCCAATGTGCCAGGGCAGGAGGGGATAAATGCAGCAGATGTCACATGGCAGCCCAGAGGAGCAGTTTGCAGAGCACATGTGAGAAACCCTCTGAGGATACCCAGGAGACACCACGGGAGACAGAAACCCAGGACTGTACTTGAATGAAATTCGAGAGAGAGCTTACATTTCTATAGAACAGAAGTGTATCTTCCTGAAGAAATTTTGTGTTTGCTCTTGAGATCCTATTTTTACCCTCAGACTTGGGTGGTCTGAAAAATGTAGGTTACTGATGAGATGGAAGGGTGCGACTCCACAGTGCTCTGCAAGGGTCTTTCACTTTGCCTCATGATTCCCAGAATTACAGCATTTCAAACTCCATTGACAGAAACACCAGGGCTGGCAAATGCAGTGCAGATCCATTGGTGAGTCTTGAAAGGATTTCTGATGCTAATTTGTTGCCCTTGGGACTAACTGGAGTTAAATTATGATTATTCCTAATGTGGTGGTCCCAGTACTGTTTGGCGAGGAACGTGAATACTTTCTCTAACTGGCCACAGTGCTCTCCAGGGAAAGATGTTTGATCTGGGGCACTGAGGCATTCTTCCCTGCTGATTGTTGGGAAATACAGCTCCTCTGTGGAAAGGGGCTTTGCTGCCATTGTATTGAGGTAAGTGCCTGTAGGGAAGAGAGGTGAAGTGGGGGAGATGTAGACCACATTCCCCCTACCAGGAAAAAGGGGCTGGGTTCTTTCTGAGAACTGCTTTCTGCTGGGAAGGGGCTGGATGAGCCATGTAACCCCACCTTTTGCTTGGAAATGAAGAGCTTTCCCACTCCAGAGGAAGGAGAGGGGAGGAGAGGAGGGAAAGGGCTGCAGAGCATGTTCCTCCCGTTCCCTCTCAAGCAGAAAGGAAAGCTGTCTTCAATTAGGAAGGGGAAGGAGATTCAAAACATCTGGCGGGAAAAGTGCTGGTTCTGGAGGGTCTTTGGGAGGAGGTTGGAGGCTTGTGGACAGCGCGCCTGCCTTGCTGGACCTGACACAGCCCTCTGAGAGTCTGTCACCACCTCTTCCTCTTCAGCTCTGTCTGGTCTCCTTGTGAGGCTGAGGCCTTTGGCCGCCTCCTGCCCTGGACTAAAGGAAGCAGTAACAGCAGCCGCAACCTGGGCAGCACAGCCCACAGCTTTCTCCTCGGGGTCAATGGGTAATTTGCACAACAGAGAGACCACCCACGGAGGCAGTACAGAGTTCACAACCTCTAGCACTTAGGCATCTAATCAGTTTGGTTTTGCCTGTGGAGATCCTCCCCTTGAATCTCAAAGCTACCAAGCTGCCTTCCTCCCCATCCTTTAAAATACTTCCAGGCTCCCATCTCCTGTTAGGAGCCTTCTTGAAATATTTGCAGAAACTTCATATTCCTCCTCCCCAACCACATACACAATGTCACAGCTGCCTCTTCCATTTGCTTGCATCTCCTGTGGACTGCTCACCTTCTCCACCCCAGGCGAAGCAGATGGCTGAGGGACATTAAGGTTGCTTACAGAGCTGTGGAAAATTCTCTGGAAACCACCCTCCTGTCCTAGAGACCCCAGGTTTCCCAGGAGTCACAAGGCACCAAAGCCTGGAGGTTCCTTAAAGATCACCTGCTGGGTGGGATTTACTACATTCCCCAGGAGGTCACGGCCCAGGGCCTCTGATCAGGATTTCCTTTGGGGTGGGCAGATTGGGTGTGGAAAGGAGGCCAGGAAAGGCCTTTTGGTTTTCTCAATGACTGACAGAGCAGAGGGGTGATCTGAGAAGGAGCTGGGCATTCCAGGATTGTGCAAATGTGGGCCCAGCATCTGTTTTCCATTAGCCTCTTTCATTGAAACATGGTGGTCTCTTATGAGTTTAAAGTTTGTATTAAGCATCCAGGCCCTAGAAAGTTCTTTGTTTCATGGAAGGTGAACTCCCCATCCCACTTAAAAGCCATGGAATTGTGTGCCATATCCCAAAGGAGCACCCATTCAAAGGCACATGCCAAAGCTTTATCCCTGCCCTATGGGCCTTGATGGCTTCTGAGACTTCCAGCCATGATGGCAGGAAGCAGTTGACTATCACTCCTAAACCTCAGCTGGTTCATGTATAGGAATGCATATTGCTGCAAAATTATAGCATCATGGACTTTAGAGTTGAAAGGAATTTTAAACGTTGAGACTGATTTTTATTTGACACAAAAAGAAATGAAGTTCCAGAGAAGTTACATGATGTAACCAAGGTCACACAACCAACTGAAACACCTAGGTATTAGTCCATGTTTTGCAAGGACCTTTGACACTGCTGTTTTCGTGATATACTGCATTGAAGTAAGACACTAAGAGACCCTAGGTATGAAAAAAAAGATGTAACATTAAAAATAAATACAACATTAAACTTAAAAAGATTAGACTTACAAATTTTACTAAAGGGAAAATAAATTGTTGCCCCCTAGATGTTTTGATTGCAAAATTCTGCAAAAGTTCATTAGAGATGAGGTTTTCTATTTTTTGTTTATATCCTGCTCAGCCTGGTGCTTTGTAGCACGTAGTCAGTCTTGCCAACTGGGTAGATAACCAACAATGATACATGCCATATATTTTGAGAGTAAGCACATTTAAAGAACAGGAGTCCCACACTCTCTTTTTCCCTTTGGTTCTTCCATGAGGGCTCTGTGAGGGGGAGGAATTTCAGGAGTTAAACGTTTAAGGGCTCGAAAGGGACACCGGGCCAGAATCCCCCAGCTAAGCTGGTTCTGGCATTATCTTGCTAGCAGTCATTTCTAGTCACTTGGTATTTGTGCCATGCCTGGCCTCCTTAGGAATCTGAGGAAGCACTAAAGCCTGTTTGGTGTGATCACTTTTTCTGCCCCAAAGGCTTCCTGCATCACCAGCCAAGAACCCAACCCAATGAGTGAGTGAAGAGCCAGAAAGACCAGACTGGTGCACACAGGGACATTGGCTAATTTTAGATCCAGGGACTGGGTGGGGACCAGATATGAGGGTGGGGATCTTGGATGGAGGCCACTTGAAGATTGAAGGCTAAATGTTGGGGCCTAAGACTCTCCAAGAATGTGCAGGAGAAAGACTTTGTGGGTCCCATGAAGAAGGCATAAATAGGGGGTGCAGTGATGGGCACAGGAGTGTGAAAATCTCCTGAGAAAAGTGGAAAAGGCCTTTTCAGTCTAGTAAGTTGATATATTAACTCACACCAATCTTTTCCTCCATTTCAGAAGCAGAATTTCCTTCATTTGCATAGCCCTTTTTACACTGATCCTTTTAAGACTGGAAGGCGATTGTTACTTAATAAACTCAAAGAATTGAGGACAACAGACAGATGACAGACAGAATAAAAATGAACACAAGTGATGACCACACCATTCAGAATCATAGGTTGCCACTCATCCTTCCAGGCAAAGTTGGCTGTAAAATATAAGATTGACTCTTCTTTTAGTATTTTGAATTTTTTTCCGTATCATTTTAATTGGGAGATTTGCTTGATTAAAATTTTCAAAGAGGATTTCAAAGCAGTATCCAGAACCTCAGAAAGCTGGTCTCATGGTTGAGGTGTGAGTGGAACATATTATTCTTCCGTTCCCTCACTTGGAAGCAGCAGTTGAAAATATTTAGGTTTTTTACTTCTAATTTCCATGAAAACCCAGAGGCATGTTCTGATAGATGGCCAACTGGCACTTTTATAATTTTTAAAAGAGCTGACAATTAAAAAGATGTGGGATGGGGGAAAATAAAGAGAATTCCTCCCTAAAAAAGTAAACAAGTACTAATTTTTTATTATTTGGGTGATCAATGCTAATCAGATTGACTTTATTTGGAGGCCCTGAGAACCACATGATACCAAAAATCCAGACTCAGAATAATGCCATGTGTGAGATACTGAGCTCAGCTTGAGAAACTAGATCCACTTCTGTTTGGAGAGGAGGTGAAGAGGGGGATGAGGAGGAGGAAAGCCCGATTTTTGCTTTGTTTCCTTTTGAAATAAAGCAAGAAAGTGCTGAAACACCCTTCTTAGGCTGGTGGGAAATCAAGGCTAACTGATCCCAGGTGGATTAAGTAGCCAGCGAGTCCAGGAAATGTCTAGTCCAGTGACTTTCTGACAGGTAGGGGGTTGGGAGCTGGCTATGCCCACCTCAGGACCTTCAGGAATCCCACACCTGCCCTCTGAGGTGCTGCTGCCTTGACCGACATTTTCACACCCAGAGCCAAAAATTACAGCCTGTCTGAGCTCACCTCTCTGTGACCTCCCAGTCCTACTCTTTTACCCGGAGACACATCTGGGGCCCAGCTGAGCTCAGATGTTGGAAGGGCTTATCACACCCATCCTCCTCCGATTGCCCCAGGTGCCCAGGGAGAGGTGATCACCAAGGAAACAAAGGGACCTCCTGTGACCGTGGGTCACCCTCTGAGATGAACATTTGGAGAATGAGGTTAAGGGATCCTGGACCAGCACGCTTTTCCAAAAGGACACTGCTCATCCACCTCTGTAGGGCTTACTGGGCCGTCCTGACCGCACCACCCAGTGAATCCCACTAGAAAGCAGGTCCATACAGAGCAGAGGCCTTTTCTATTAGGTTGGTGCAAAGGTAATTTCGGTTCTTGCCATTTTTTTTTTAACAGCAACCTAATACTTCAAACTGCATTTCCACTGCCCTGCACAATGCCTGGCACAAGTGGGAATGTAGCACATGCTTGTTAAATGAATGCAGGAATGAATGAAGGAGGCTCCATGGGCCCCAGTCTTCCTGACAATGTACTGTGCTCCAGAACCTATGGCCTTTTTTCTTTACCTCTCACCCTTCTTTTCTTGATCTATGCCTTCCTTTTCAAGGGCCCTTTCTCTCAGTTTCATAACCCTTGGAAGGCACTCAGAGCCCATTTAAAATCAACGTGACTATGCACAGGACCATACTCATTCCCAGTTGCATTAATTTCCTTAGGCAGCCATAACAAAACACCACACACAAGGGACCTTAAACAACAGAAATGTGTTTTCTCAGAGTTCTGAAGGCTGGAAGGAAGCCCAGGATCAAGGTATCAGCAGGGTTAGGTTCTGCTGACCTCTCTCCTTGGTTCATAAATAGCCACCTCTGGCTATGTCCTAACATGGTCTTTTCTCTGTACATGTGTAGAGAGAGAAAAAAAGGAGAGAGAGGGAGTACGAATCTCTGGTATCTTTTCCTCTTGCTGTAAGGACTTCAGTCCTGTGGGATTAGGGCTCCATTCTTATGACCTCATTTAACTTTTTTTAATTACCCCATTAAAGGCCCTATTTTTGATTATAATCCCTTTGAGGATTTTGGGGGGATACCACTAAGTTCATAACATCAGGCAAAAGGAGTTCTCTGATGGGTCCCACAATCTGGAGGTGCCACTCTGGCCCTCCTCTGGTCATGCCCTTCCCCAGAGCATGAGAAACCTACCAGATTATAGGGTCATGTCCATCCAGAGCTGGCGCTCCACCTTCTAGACTATATTCTGGGTACATGGTACCCCAAAATTCCTTTCCCAAGGAAGGACCCTGCCTCCCACTCAGTGGGTGGCCATGGAGCAGCTATTTCAGGGGAGCCAAAACAGAGCTTGGAATGTGAGCCAGTTTGTCTACACATGAGCCTGCCAGGCCCTCCATGACGTGGGAAGATGCCTGGGGAGGAAAAAGAGAGGGGGTAACCCAGGATCATGGGGCCGGAGGCTGGGACTACAGCCAGCTTACCACAAGCCACCATATTGTGGCAGGAGGACAGTACATATTTATTTAATACTTCCTTAGCTTCCTGTAGAGCTTTTACATATTTAGACGTGATAGATGGGCCTCCTTTTGTACTCCTCCCCTGGGCACAGTAAATGTTACACATGGGCTCGACCTTACATTCTGGTTTGTCCTAGGACAATCCGAGTTTATGCCTGATGTCCTACAGTATTATTAATACCATCACACTTTCATTTTCAATTATGTCCTGTTTGGGGACAATAAATTGTGTGCTCTGCTCAGCTATGAGATACAACATTAACACAGAAGTTGGGGAACCAACCGAGAAGAGGTTGATCTAGAATAATGAAATAGTTGTTAACCCACCCCTGAGCTGGCTGCAGGATGTACGAGATGTACAAAACACGCTTCCTCCCCAAGGAGTTTGTTGATTATGTCTAGGGCACCAGACTCACACTTTGCTTTCTCTAGAGAACAATGCAGGAAAGTGCACACATGTAGTTGAGTACTTAATTAATCAGGGCCCAAATATACAGTGTGGATAGTGAAAGGAATATGACTGTCTGCAGAATTCTCCAAACTAAGGCTTCTTAGGCTGGAGCACATAAAATGGAAAACTAGTTCAACAGAAAGAATAGTAATACAAAAGGAATAGAAATCTTTCTGTATATATAAAACAAACAATAAACAAAAGAAGCCCATGAAACTCCCTTAATGCCTCTCACAGCCCCCTGGGTTAAGGACTGAGCAAAGGTTTGAGGCATTTTCTTTTTCTGCATCCAAGTCCTTATTTTCAATTAACACTCTCATCACATCCCTTCCTGGGGACAGGAGCCTGAGGAAGCTTGAACAGGCAGGGACCATCTGGACCAGCTGCACTGGCTGTAGTCTGGTTGTTTTAAATCTCACCTTGCTCCTTCCCTCTGGTCCCTCAACTCCCTTCTCCAGATGCTCAGGCCTATATGTCTTGATCTCATGAAAGCTCCGAAGCTCTGTGACCTTTTCTGACAACTTACTCTCTGTGCTGATTTTCTTTTGCGTAAAGCACCTGCCATATGGACACATCTTCCTAGTTACCCACTCATCTGTGAGAGTCCACTGGATTGGAGTACCACAGTTAGGTTCACAACCCTGAGTCTGTACGGAGTCTCTGAGGTCATTACCTCTCTCTTTGGGCCAGTATAAGGGATGGTTTTTTAATTGAGATCTTTATTAATTTTCACATGTAACTTTTACACAATAGATAACATATCCCCACAGAATAATATTCAGAATATACAAAAGGGAATACTGTAGAAAGCCTTATGTATTCAGTTCCTTTCTAGTTTTGTGCATTTTTTCCAGAGAGGTTTATTTTCTGTCTCTTATTATTCCTTTTAAAAAATACAAGAGCGAATATGCAAAGCATATTGCTCTACACTGGCTTTTGTTTTAAATAAACCTTCTGTTTTAGAATAGCTTTAAATTTATAAAAAATTGCAAAAGTAGAATAGAGAGTTCCTATTAACCCCCTACACACACACACACACACACACACACACACACACACACACACACAAACACGTTCCTCTAATAATAATAGCTTAACGTTAGTAAGGTGCATTTGTTGCAATTAATAAGCCAATATTGACACATTATATTTAATGAAAGTTTGTACTTTACTCAGATGTTCTTTGTATTTACCTCATGTCATTTTCCTGTTGCAAGATTACTTCCACAACACTACAGTTCATTTAGTTGTTGCGTCTCCTTAGGAGTCTCTCGGCTCTAACAGTTTATCAGATTTTCCTTGTTTTTGATGACCTTGACAAATTTGAGGAATGCTGCCAGGTATTTTGTAGAATGCTCCTTGGCTGGAATTGTCCTGAGGTTTTCACACCGTTAGACTAAGGTTATGGGTTCACACAGAGGTAAACTGCCATTTTTCGTATCAAAGGTACATGCTGTCAATATGACTTACCACTGGATATTAACCTTGATCACCTGACTGAAGATGTTTGCTAGGTTTCTTCACTATGAAGTTACTTTTTTTTCTCTCTTTGCACAGTCTTTGGAAGGAAGGCACTAGGTACAGTCTACACTTCAGAAGTGGGATTTATGCTCTATCTCCTTAAGAAAAACTGCACAAATTATTTGAAAACTTTTTGCATAAGAGATTTGTCTTTTCTCCCCCATTTATTTATTTATCCAGTCATTTATTTGAGTGACATAATTTGTATGTTGGTATAATGTCAGATAATTTCCGGGATGAGTGTCTTAATCCATTAGGGCTGATGTAACAAAATATCATAAACTGAGTGGCTTGTAAACAATAGAAATGTATTCCTCAGAATTCCAGAGGCTGGGAAGTTCAAGATCAATGCACCAGCATATTCAGGGTTTGGTAAACCTTATTGCTGTATCCTCAGGTGGTGGAGGGGTGACACTCTCCCTGGGGCCTCTTTTATTAAGGGCACTAATCCAAATCACTAGGGCTCCTCGCTCAGAGCCCCCAGTCACCTCCCAGAGTCCCTAGCTCCTAACACCATCACCCTGGGGGTTAGGATTTTAACACATGAGTTATGAAGCAATGTAAACATTTAGTCCATCGTAATGAGGAATTGCGGAGTCAGAGGAATATGTGCTTGTCCTTTTGATGGATGTTGACAATTGCCCTCCAATGAGATGGCTCCAGCATACATTTCCATAAGTGGTGGGTGGGCAGCGCCTATTTTCACCCAGCTTTTCCCACATGGTGTATACATAAATTATTTTATTTTATTTTTTCACAGGTCTTAAATGTGGGAAATAGTCTATAGTTTGGAAGACACCAGAGAAAAATGCTCCACAGCTCGCCCTGGTGACTCACTACAACTTATGGGAAGATGTGAGATTATTCTGTATTCTAATGTATGTTAGAAGGCACACTCCACCCAAAGCCTTCCTGTGTGTTCCTCCCTGTGAGCTCACATCCCGTTCACCAGCTGACTGGGAAGGGAAGTCAGGACCAGCCCTGACCCCATCACACCATCATAACCTCGGGATGGCAGGGCTGGAAGGCACCTCAGACGTCATCCTTTGCAGACTCTTCATTTTACAGTGAGAAGCATGACGTGTCCACAGCTGGTTAGTGCCAAAGCCTGGGACAGGCTTCACATTGTCCAGCTCTTAGTCAGAGCACTGTTGACAATGTCTGCCTTCACTTGGAATTCAGCACCTGCTTTCAGTATAAACCCCTGCATTTCACTAAAACTGAGCAGACTGCTGGTTTAAAAAAGAGAGGTCCATCCAGCAGGGATGACGCTTTTCCTCGTTGAAAGAGGACATTCACCTAATGGGAGACCTGGAGTCAGAATCTTTCTGATGTGTGACTTGGCACAGTAACACAATGCAGGATGCTGGTGTGTTAATAAAAATAAAAATTGCATCTGCCTACCTCAGAGTCGACAACAATGTCAAGGAGTGAATGTGAGTACATCTGAAAATGTTACTAATCATGATGATGATATCAATGTCTTTTATTTGCAAGTTCCATTTGTTTTTACTGAAATAATTACTCCTGAGTGGGGCTAGAAGCCAAGCACTTGACAAGTTTGCTCTTTGAACCAGTATGGTTGTGATGTGATTTGGAGTTCCTGCTACTCCTCTCCTCTAAATTTCTTGGATTGGAAACTGTCACTCTTCAGTTAGGAATGCTGAACGGATCCCAATGCTTTAGCGGTGGCCTGGACAGAATGAACTAGGGAGGCTACCACATTTCTTTAAAAGTGCACTGTTCTAGACATCTCTATAAGGAATAAATTACTGGGCTCTGTGCTAATCTGTTTGTATTGCTATAAAGGGATACCTGAGGCTGGGTGATTTATAAAGAAAAGAGATTTAATTGGCTCATGGTTCCGCAGGCTGTATAGGAAGCATGGTGCCAGCATCTTTTTCTGGTGAGGGCCCCCAGAAGTTTAAACTCATGGTGGAAGGTGAAGGGGGTGCAGGTGCATCACATGGCAAAAGCAGGGGTGGAGTCAGTGGGGAGGTGTTCCATGCTCTTTTAAACAACCAGATCTTGCATGAACTCTGAGCCACAACTCAGTTATCACCAAAGGGATGGTACTAAGCCATTCAGAAGGGATCCACCCTGATGAATGATCTAATCACATCACAACCATACTGGTTCAAATACAGATGTGCTGATTGTTAAAAGACTGAACTACTTCTTTACTGGTTGGTAAATAGTCACTGCTTCAAAAATCCAGGGTGACACCCCATTTTGATCACTTCTTGTTCACCCCATTTGTGAGGGAGAGATTCCCCACCCTACACAGAATGAGATGGCTGAACATGATACCCAACAATGGACAGATGAGATTAACAGCCGTTTAGTAGTCACATTTACTCACAGCTCACAGGAGGAGGATGCCAAATGCCTTGCAGGGCCACATGGAGATTGCACTTGGGAATAGAGTGAGCAAGCAGAGGCTGTGGAAGGCAGACTCTGCCGTAACAAGAGAGTGAGGTGCCCCCTGATTCCCACTGGAGGAAGTAGTTGGTTTGTCTGAATACTTTTGTAGGCTTGCAGGGAACTAAAACTCACTAGGTTGAAGGCCACGTGGTGTGCAGCTGGTCTACATGAGAGGTGAGTGAAGGGGTATATGTTACAAGACCAGGAGAATTCACAGTTAGGCCTTTTTGGGTCCTGTGAAGCTAAAACATGTCAAGGCAGCACATGAAATTTTAGGCCTTGTAATAAACACGACCACTCACTTTCCAGCCCTGTACCCAGCTTGCATCTGGATTGCCCCAAGATCCAGCAACAAAAGCATTAATGTGTGGTACAGCAGAAACCTCCAGTCCCTGATCCAGCACAAAAGCTACTTGCTGTCCTTCTGATTTGGTCATGCACATGCTTTACCAGCTGTTAAATATTTTGAATATCATCCTGGCCACAGCCATTAACACATGGTAGAGCACTGTGACTCAGACCCTTTTTCTCTCCTCCTCCTTGTCCAAAGCTCCCAGGATTTTTATTCTTCCTGTTGACTGTACAATTGGAATGGCCTGAAAAATCCTTATCTCCCCCATCCCTTCTTTAAAACCTTGTTCCATCCAGTTGGAACTAGAAAGGAGAATGAATTAATTCATACTGAGTTGCTGGTTATTCACTATTTCCAGGAATATTTGTGTTTTAAGAATAGACTCTGCTTTACTTTAAAGGAATTGTGTTTTAAAGAATAGACTCTGCTTTAAAGACAAGCCATGAGCCTGCAAGCCAAACCTAGCCCACACCTGCTTATGCACAATTCTCAAGCAGAGAATGATGTTTATATTTTAAATGTTAAAAAAGAAAACAAGAAAGAACATGCGATGAAGACTATATGTGGCCTGTTAAGACTAAAATATTTACTATTTGGATCTTTATAGAAAAAGTTTTCTGGCTCCTCACTTAAAGCAAAGATTATCTAATGGTAGAAATGAGGACATTAATAATAGGCTAGGACACTGATTTTGGAGCAGGAGTTCTCATCTGGCTCAAGTGGAAATGCTAAAATCAGAGAGATAAACAGAGAATAAAACCAGATTAGAAAGCTGAAGTCGATAATGCCCAAAGGGCCATTGGCAGGAGAGTGTTCAGGACCAAAGAGCTGAAAACAAATGTAAAGAGGCATAAGTATATTAGGGCAGAAAAGGTGGTTCTGGAAGGGTTGCCAAACCCATCCTGATATATATTGTTTTCTTAAGGGCCCAGGAGCTGGGGAGTCTTCAAAAAACAAAGGTAGACATAGATGGAATGTGCAACAGTGAATCAAAACCATGTAAAACTGACCTACCTGAGGACATAATTTTTTGTTCTCTTCTTACCCTCATATGCTGTTACAAAGAAGAGGACTGGAGGGTTTGAATGGTGTCTTCCAAACAAGACATCCTTGTCTTTGAAATATTAAATGCTAATAAAATTGGCACTTGATGTGGCCTGGAATTGAGATAAAGAAAATGGGTAGGCCAGGCATGGTGGCTCATGCCTGTAATCCCAGCACTTTGGGAGGCCAAGGCAGGGAGATCTTGAGGACAGGAGATCGAGACCATCCTGACCAACATGGTGAAACCCTGTCTCTACTAAAAATACAAAAATTAGCTGGGCGTGGTGGCGCATGCCTGTAATTCCAGCTACTCAGGAGGCTGAGGCAGGAGAATCACTTGAACCAGGGAGTCAGAGGTTGCAGTGAGCTGAGATCGTGCCACTGTACTCCAGTCTGGGGACAGAGCGAGACTCTATCTCAAAAAAAAAAAAAAAAAAAAAAAAGAAAATAGGTTAAAGTAACATGAATAAGAACCTTTTTCATAGAAAGGATTGGAAAGGTGAGAATGAGTTTCTGAAGGACTACGTGGAGTTTCTCTTCCTGGAGCCACCTTATGGCAGCCTGTTGTGCCCAGGAGTAAGGCCTTCCTGGCACCTGTGAATCCAACTTGGCATTTCTGCCTCCTGGAACCCCAACAGAGTCTTGGAGGCAGGCTTCTGCCAAGTGTCATGGCCCGGGATTTCCACTACGTGCTTGCATGCATCTTTGTTTCGAAGGGAGGATTGGTGGGTGGGGTGCTCTAGTCTGGGAGACAGTGGGTGGTAAGAGTTTCCAGGAGGACAGAGACAGACTGATTGGCCCAGCTAGTTAGGGTGCATGGTGTTAATGAGGCCAGGTCATATCCCGGTCTCCCACCACACCCAGCCAGCAGTCTCCTTTCAGGGGTCACAAATTTCACTCTTCCCCAGAAAGGAAGCGCCAAGGGAGAGGGTGGGGATAACTCCATGCAAAACCATCTTCTCTGCTGAAAGAAGAATCCTGCTGGTGGATGGTTCTTGGCCTCTTCCTTACATATATCATCTCTCATTCATTCAGGACATGAACACATAGGACACTGCATCCATTAGTTTTGGCTGGTTAACAACCCTCCCCAAAAACTGATGGGTTAAATCAATAACTGTTTATTTAATTGACAATCCTTTGGGTCAGCTGAGCAGTTCTTCTGGTTTAGGACATCTCAACTGATCATTCCCCCACTTGCTTATGCGTTTGCAGACAGCTGGAGAGTCTGCAGGGGGCTGGATGACTTAGGATGGTCCCACTCACATAGTCTAGCAATTGCTTAGTTGTCAGGGCAATGTGGGACATAGGACTTTGTGTCTCTTATTCTCCAGTAAGCCAGCTTACCTTTCTTCCCATGCTTTGGTGGCAGAGGACCTAAGGGCAGCAAGAGAAGGCAAACTCCCATGCATATTGGCCTCTCAAAGTTACAAAAATAGGCCAGCTGCGGTGGCTCATGCCTGTAATCCCAGCACTTTGGGAGGCCGAGGCAGGCGGATCATGAGGTCAAGAGATGGAGACCACCCTGGCCAACATGGTGAAACCCCATCTCTACTAAAAATACAAAAACTAGCTGGGCCTGGTGGCAGGCACCTGTAGTCCCAGCTACTCGGGAGGCTGAGGCAGGAGAATCACTTGAACCTCAGAGTTGGAGGTTGCAGTGAGCTGAGTTTGCACCACTGCACTCCAGCCTGGCAACAGAGTGAGACTCCATGTCAAACAAAACAAAACAAAACAAACTTACAAAAATATTGGCTTAGACTTATTCTAGAAACAGGAGTGATAAGACGGTATTAATACATTTTACACAAATGGTGGTTATTTTAATGTAGATGCTATACTCAATGCTTTACACATATTATCTCATTTAATCTCATGAGGTAGGCTGTAAGCATCTGGTCCAAATTCACTCTGCTATAAAGTGGAAGAGCCAATATTCAAACTCCAAACTTAAACCACTGTCACACACAATCACAACTCATAAATTTTAGGAATTGCATGCCTGTTCCAACCATGACACCATTGTTCAAAACTCCACCTAAATTCCTGTTGTCAAATCCACAGAGTCTTGGCAACACAGAGGCCACTGGACAGAGGCATAACCTTGCGTGGCAGCTGCACGGGAATTGGATTTGGCTCAGGTGTTTCAGATGACTAAGGTGAGTGATCAAGCTGTATATTTTTGGATGACAACCAAAGTGTAATGAGAAAGAAAGATGATTCAGTTGTCTGGATTGTAAAGTTTTGTGTACCATTTCATCTTTGTAGTATTGGAATTGGGATTTTTAGCTCTTGTTCATAGAGCCAATGCTGCTTAGTCTTTCTGAGACATCAGGCAAATTCTCTTTTTCCATGTTTCAGATTTCTCCTCTGTATAATAAGGGGCTTAGGTTCTACGGTTTCTAAAAGATCCTTCCAGTCCTAGAAATCTCTGATCCTACAATATATTACCCCTTAGAAATGATTATTTTAATGAAAAAGAATGTAAATTTCTCATCTTCAAAATAAAGACATGCCTTTTCCACTACCCCCACTCTCCCACTTTATGACATGGAGGAGATTGAGAAGATGCTGTTTAGTGACAGACCAGATTCCTCTGGAGACCAGGGAGTTGGGGGGAGTACAAATATCATATTCAGGACAGGAATTCAGACTTGAATGCTGCAAGTCTTGCCTCTCAACTCTCCATGCACTATCAATTTTATTATTTGTCTACTGACTTTCCTGAGTAGGAAAGAGATCAGGTCAAGTAGCATACAGTATCCTTCTTATTCCCCTGCAGATGTCTGAGGCTTCTTTCCCCTTTGGTCCAATCTGATTTGTATGTCTTCTGGGTTAATACCCCCAGAGTGCTCTAGGCTGCTTTCTGCCTCAATGTCACATAAATCAAAGTGTGTAATCTTGCAAGGGTGAGGAGTGGTGGAGAGTCAGCCAGGATCGAGATGCTAAGGACAGACTGAGCCATCCCATTTCCCCACTTCCCAGACCTTGTTCTTGCCCTCCTGCAAAGCCTTAGGAAGGCCTCATGGGGGGAGCTTGAACTCATTCCCACGCACTCCTGATGGTTCCAGCTACTCAACCTTTTACTAAATGGCTCTGCACAGCTGTTTCTAGTTACGTGTCTATTTACGTTGTTGGTGTACGTGTGCTTGTGTACCATGTGTGCATCTTATCCCCTCAGTTCCCCAGCTACCCGAGGCCTCCAGTGAATCCACATGATGTCATTTGGAATCCCAAGTGGAGGCAATCACAAAGCAACATAATGTTCAAATTCAGCAAGCATTTACAAAGGTTGTATGCATCTTCTTTGTCATTCATAAAGGCAAGGGAAGTTAGAATTCAGGAAATAAGATGCAAAGACTCATGAATGTCTTCAGATTCCAAAAGAGTAAATTTTACTATTGGAGTACAGTTAGATTGTAATCCTCTTGAAACAGATACTTCTTCCTTTCTTAATCACCTAGATGACAAATGTAAGACTTATCCCTGACTTGGTCCATTGATTTGTTCATTCATTAATTCAACAAACATTTACTAAGTTTCTCCATGTGCACTGGACTGCTCAAAGCTCTCTAGGAGATACAGTAATGTGCTTTGCTGCCTCTGAATGGAGCAGTGTCCCTCCCAGCCTATGGGCATGGCTAAATTTTAGAAGGATTCTTCTGCTTGTCTTCAACTTCAAAGATCAGCCTGAACACGGAGTGAAATCACCAGTGTTCCTGGCAGGAAGAGACCCTGTTCCACACCCAACACATCATCCTAATAGTAGGCTTTTGACACAGTCCTATTAAATAATGAAGCATGTCTCTGCCTAAGTTTATATAATCAGTAGTTCAAAATTCAGAAACTTTGCCTCTCAGAGGTTGATCAGCAAGCTCAGTGAGTTCCTATAAACCAGTTTGAAAGGAATTACTGTCTGGAGGCATACTCCCCATTCTGCCTGCCATGGTTGCCAAATGGTGGCCTTTCTAATTTTTTCATTCCTTTCCGCATTTATTAATTGACTTTCTAATATAAGGAAGAGCTTTCTTTTCCTCCTACTCATTTAGTTAAATCAGAAAAATCTGATTTAACTAATAGGCTATAATCCTTTATTATTACAAATTTATTTTGATGTCCACGATGTCCCAGAGTTGGCCAGTAGAAGCGCCCACAATCTGGCTTCTGTATCCTTTTGAAATGTCTCCATCATTCTTTGGGAACATTCTTAATTTCTGAAAAAAAAATATATTTCAGGTTCATCTTTTACTTTCTCTCCCTTAGCTACAGAATCAGTCATTTTTTTTTTCAAAGAGCCCTAATTCCTTTTAGTAGAGAATAATATTTAAAAACCAAGATCGGGAAGCCAGGTGGTCTCGCTGCACTGCAATTCCTTGGTTTTAGGCCCTCCAAGAATACACAGCTAGGAAATAGATGTATGTACACACACACACACCCACACACACACCTGCATCCACATACATCTCAATGTTTATATCCACATAGGTCGATCTCTTTTTGTAGCTATCTAGATAGTATATGCCATGAGTTCTCACTGAAAGCTCCAATTCCAATCCAACACCACTGAAATGTTGCTAACATTTCCCCTCACCATGTTTGTAACTACCTTCTCTTATAAGGTGAACACTGGCTGCCATCTTCTATAATATATTTACTTATTTTCTCAATACTAGAATTCACACAGAATAGTTTCAGAATTGCTATCCTGTGCCTCTATGAAAAGCAAGCCTCCCTCCACAGAACCAATGATTGTTTAGAATTTTATTCTTTGGCCCGAGCACATCTTGTCAAAGAATACATGGGTTCGTTCTTTCTTTAGCATCAGGTTAGTTTTTCTTTAGCACCAGCCTTATTTCCCCTCTTCAACATCGCTTTGAGACATGCCCTGAATCTTTGTTTTAGCCATCTCCAAAATAAGCTAAAGCCTCATTTTTGGTGCTCTGGTGCTGCTGCTGGAGCCAACACATGTCTCTCTGGAACACCAAGTAAATATTCAATGCATGTTTGCTCACTCCGCCTTCCTGTGAAGCTAATCCAACAAATAGATGACAGAAATATCTTCATTTCCACAAATGCACCTGTGAGCTTATAATAAGAGTCTTATCTCCCAGGGTTATCCACATTCCCATGGCTTCCCCATTCCCCATGTTTAGATACCAAAATCTTTCTTCACTTTTAGACAAGTCTTAATTCATCTTCCCTATAAAGGCTTCGTAATACCTCTTTACCTAAACATAGAGCCTAGCCCCACAAATGCCGTGTTCATAGATTTAGAAGCTCGTTTCATATTTATCAAGTTCTCACATTCTCCATCTTTCATATTTTAAAATATTTATTTAATTAAATTTATGAGCCAGAAATTGAAAAACATATGGAGTGAAGGGAAGGAAAGAAGGAAAAAAATAGCTCATTCATTCAACTTTTCCCAGCTGCCATTCCTGACTCGGGAGATTTGGCTGAGTTCTTGGTTAATGCCATGCAATAAAACTTCCATAGGGTGCCAAATTTAGGTCCAGCATGAAAAGAAAACAAAATCCCTCCTATAAGACAAACTATTCAATTTGGAAATGGGATTTTTTTTTTAAGTCCTGCATTAAATCTTCATAGTGGTTGTTTCCACGAGGGCGAGAATCAGCCCACCCCTTGGAAAGCTTCTGAATGGGGCAGTATAGAAAATTTTAAGAAACACTTATTTCTCTGAATGGAGAACTGTTACTCTTGGGGGCTCTGCTTTCTCCTTTTTGGACAGAATCCACTCTGCCCTATCCCGGCTAGAAGAAGAAAAGGTGTAGCGTGCAGGCAGGGAGGACGATTCCAGGTGCTGGACACTGCACAATGGGTCCTATTCTTTGTTATTTGCAATCCATCTTTCTCAAAGTTGGCTCACAAGAAGTACATCTCCTTGTGCAGTTAACCCGCTGGACTACCCTACCTGAGAACATGGGTGGGTTACTTTCTCAACACATATAAGGTCCAACACATGACAAGTGACAGAGTGAGATGAAGCTTTCCAAACTGGCATGAGTTTTGTACAGTTTCATATATGGTCTGGTTACCTGGTTACCTACGGTCTGGTCACCTGGTGACTTTTATTGTCCTGTCTCTACCTATGTATGTATGCATCTCCACCTATATACTTTTATTGTCGTATCTCTACCTATGTTTTACACACACACACACACACACACACACACATTATATATATGTTATGTTGCAGTTATATTTTATTATCACTTTTAAGATGGGAAGTTTTGCATTCCAGGAAACCCTCAGTCCTGAGAAGACTGGGGCATTAGATCACCCTGTGTTGCAGACTTTTTCAAATGGCAAGTATTAATTATTATTTAGATTGCACATGTATTTACGCCCCAAACTAAAATGCTCTGAAACCACATCTTTAATAGTTGGAATTCCAGGCCCTTTCTGTGGTTCCTTTGACCTGCTATTGCAGAGAATATTCTGTGGCTGTGAATAAATCTTGGCCAATCTTCTATAACAAGAAAGGAGCCCAGATGCTCCCCTCAAGATGAGACCCAGAAAGAGAAGTCTGGTTGTCACCACATGATCTGCCAGGGTTTCCTAATGGATCTGCTATTTCAAATGACGAACCTGATTTGGCAAAGCCAGAGGCCCCTCTCATGACCTATGTGTAGTGAGAAGCTCCTCTGTGTGTCACTTGAATGTTGAAGGGTCACGGCATTTATATTGAAATAATGATAACGCTTTGCTCAGAGGACATACATGCCCATTTGGATCCAGGCAAGTTTTAGCTCAGGCAGCACACTGTTTTCATTACTTCTTTCTCATGGTGATGTACAGTCTAGTTTGTAAATCCAGACTTTCCCTTTCCTTGGAGTGAGTTCCTTCTCAGGAGTCTTGTTCTGCTGTCCTATGGCTTATCATCAGTTGGGAACACCCTAGTTTATTAGACACTGGGTGTGCAATACTCATACTGCCCATCTCTTCCTGTACCTATGGCTGCATGGATAAAAAGGGAAGGTGGGTCACCCATGTTTACTGGCCAGAAGCACTTGAACCCCAGAGGAAAACTCATCTATCACAGAGGGTGGGAAAGGAAGAGTTGAGGAGAGGGACTCTGCCATGGTAACTGGGCTGCAGGCCCTACGACCAGCCAAAATATTTTACTGCATGGCATTTTATAGCACATAATCATTGTCTTAGTCAGTCTAGGTGACTATAACAAATTACCGTAGACTGGGTAGCTTATTTCACAGTTCTGGAGAGAGACTAAAAGGCCAAGATCAAGGTGTTGGTAAATCCAATGTCTGTTGAGGGCCCACTTCCTGCTTTGTAGATGTCCATCTTCTTGTTGTATCTTCACATGGCAGAGAACAGAGGGAGGAAGCAAGGTCTCTCACGTCTCTTTTAATAGGGCATGAATCCCATCATGAGGGCTCTATCTTCATGACTGAGTTACCACTTAAAGGTCCCATCTACAAATACCGTCATCACATTGGGGATTAGAGTTTCAACATAATTGGATTCATGGAATCCAATTCCATGAATTTGAAGAGGGACACGAACATTCAGTACATAGCAACCATTCATGCACTGGGGCTATGTACGGGATAGACACTTTATTCAGCTGCAGATTCGTCTTGTACAAAGTTTCTCTTCTACGATGTCATCAAGGTCTCTCATCTGTTTATCTTTTTCTTCCCCAAACACTATAATCTGAATGGGTTGAAACCATTTTCTGATGGAAATGTATACCTTAGACCAGTGGTCCCCAACCTTTTTGGCACCAGGGACTAGTTTCACGGAAGACAATTTTTCCACACACAGTGGGGTGGGGGATGGTTTCAGGATGATTGGAGCACATTGCATTTGTTGTGCACTTTGTTTCTAGTATTACATTGTAATATATAATGAAATAATGATACAATTCGTCATCATGTAGAATCAGCAGGAGCCCTGAGCGTGTTTTCCTGCAACTAGATAGTCTTATCTGGGGGTGATGGGAGACAATGACAGATCATCAGGCATTAGATTCTCATAAGGAGCGTGTGACCTGGATCCCTCACATGCACTGTTCACAATAGGGTTTGTGCTCCTTTGAGAATCTAATGCCATCACTGATCTGACAGGAGCCAGAGCTCAGGCAGTAAGGCAAGTAATGGGGAGTGGCTGTAAATTCAGATGACGCTTGTTTGCTGCTCACCTCCTGCTGTGCTGCCCAGTTTCTAGCACACCACAGACCATTAGCAGTCTGTGGTCTGGGGGCTGGGGACCCCTGCCTAAGACTATTGCTCATTGTCCTGTGCAATTTTGATAAGTTCCGCAATGCTGGCAAATTCACCACTATTATTCTCATTATTATCAGCGTTAGTAGTAGCCGTAGTATTCGCAATAGCTAACATCTGTTTACTAATTTGACATTACTAATATTCTTTGACAATCCTGAAAAAATGGGTAATTGAGATAATTTACATTTGTTAACTTGAGATAATAATGCATTTCTGAACGAGAACATGGAGCCTCAGGAGGTTCAGTAACTTCTTTAAGGTCACACTGCTAGCAAGTGGCTATCTCTACTTTTATTAAATTCAAGAGAACCAGAAACCTCCCTGAAGTATGCTATCTCTAGGTCATTTAAACAGAGAGACACCAACTGGAGGCATCCCAAGTAAGGAGGAGTTTTGAATCCATGATAACTTTGCAGAGGCTGTTGTTATAGGAAAGGTCAAAACAGATCTGTCTGAAAGCTGTCCCCACCCACTACAGAAGCAAGAAGGCCTCCAGGCTGAAAAGACACTGGAGGCAATTTAATACAGCTGCCCTTAGCAGGATAGCACTTTGGTATTCTCCTTTAAATATTTATTTTCTAATTTATTGAAAGGTGATAGTCACTGCTACATGGGGAAAGGGTGGAGGACGGTGACCCTTGCTGGATGCCTTCTACTTCCCTCCTTGCAAAATAATTTGCTGCACTTTTTCTTTGGAAAGTGAATTATAGCATCAACAGATTCACCCTCCTCAGAAAGGAATTTTAGCAGTCATCAGTCCTCTCACAGGCCCCCTGGGGGTCTCGCATTGTCTGTTTGCACCTGCAGCCCTTCCCCCAGGGTGGCATGTCCTCATAATCTTTGACAACTTCATGGAATGCCCTCCTGGGAAATCCAATTTTATCCATTTTGCTGCATTTCTGGGTGCATTTTAGCATTTCTTATGGATTAGCACTTCAAGCAGCCATTTCATAAGCTTATTCTCCATCTATCTTGGCATTTATACACAGACATCAAATTGTATTAGAATTGAAAATGGAAGGGGGAAGGAGGGAGAGGTGGAGAGTATCTGAGTAATCAATTTGGTTCTCTCCTGCCCTTAGGCTGTGTTGACACAGCTTAGCTCTCGCCTGCTCCTCCCAGACAAGCTTATCTGCTGCACACTGAACTCCATTAATCTTCTTGAAAGGCAAATGTGTTCAGGACAGTGTTAACACTTAGCTCTCCTGAAAAGAAGACAGATTCTATGAGGTACAGAGTCAGGGCTCCAGGGCCTGCACTGGCAGTTCAGACAGGCCTCAGCCAGAAGGATTCCGTGTGGAAAGAGTGGACAGCAGAGCAATGGGCTTTGTGAACCCAAATACCAGCATCAAACCAGGTCCAACTAAACCAAACCAAACTAAGGGAAACCAAATATCAACAGAAAACAAAGCCATCCCAAAGACAACAACGACCGAATAAATGCCTGGCCCATTTTGAGGCAGCATTAGCCAGATTTACCTTTGGGTTTCAAGTGGACAAAACAACTAAATGATCATTATTATTTAAATTTTAACAAGTGATTGGCATTGTGTGAGGAGTCCACACAATAATAGTAAATGACTTAAGAGAAAGAAGTATTGTGGAGTATGTATTTTTGGCCATAAAGACACCTAAAGCATTTCCCTTTGATCACCATTGCAATATCTGCCTTGTGGAGCTCAGAGCTGCCCTCACACAGGCAAGAGGATGATCTACCTGGCCCTGTCCAGGAGGCCCTGCTCCAAGATCTCCCCTGATACCACATAGTCTCTGGGATCCAGTCATTGCACTGGAAAGAGGAATGAATTGATATCTGTTTTGTGGGCCCCTTTGTGCTGACCCTCCTATGTCATGTCACCGCTGTCCCCCTGCCTCCTTATTTTCTTTCAATAAGGAGATTTGATAGACCATTCTTACCACTCATAGATCTGTAATCCCTGGCTGCATCCATTTGCTAGCAACCCTGAAAGACACAGGGTAATTTATTTTTAATGTTTCTAGGGCAGGAATTTGAATGGCCATACAGCTCTCTCCCGCACCCCAGTATCACAGTATTCATTTATTATATATGAACCGAATCTGGGAGGAGGGGGTTGCTTCTCAGTAGGGCTTTATTACAAGAGCTATGGAAACAATTTAATGCAACTTCATTGACTTACATTGAGTGATTTTTTTTTAAACCTGCCATATATCTGTCACAGACATCCAGAACCTATTGTATTGTACGTGTAGCCCCCATCCCCATGCTTACTTTGGGTAGGAAAGTGTCTGGGTAGGGAAGCAGGGGAGACATGTCACACTGGGGGCCAATTGGTTCACTTCTAAGGGTAAGTAATAGGAATCCCAATTTTGGCCACTTGATGTATGTCCCCAAAGCAGTTTTCCAGGATTGTTTATGGCTCCATGCTTTGCACTTATAGGGTGGCCTCAGAAGGCTTTTCTCCATTAACAATCCCATCAGGTGACTTTGAGAGCCACTTCCATGAGATGGCTGTGTTGACAACTCAGAGAGTTCCACCACAAGGGCTGACTCAGTCCGAAAAAATGACAGCACATAGATGGAAGGCAACAGGTGAAAAGCAGAGGTCAGACTTTCCAACGTTGACCACTCTGGCTTTGATTACACCAGGTAGATATGTGGCACTGAAACGGGAAAGTTCCCTGATGCCCCTCACCAGATGTTTGACAAGGATGTGGCCCACCTGTTCAGTCACCCTGCTGCTGAAACCCCTTGTGGGAGGGAGAGCAGGCAGGCAGGTGCAGAGGCTGGGGTGAGTGCTTTGGGCTTCAGCCCCATGGTAGTGTCTAGGGATGGGTGCTGCAATCCCACTGTTACAAAGCTCTTTCAGCTTTGCTGTCCACAGAGAGCTTGAGTGTTAACCAGCTCAGTGGACCCTCTGCCTTTTTACAAGGGCAGAAGGCCAGTGTGACAGCTTTCTGTAGCCCAAGCTCTTGCCCAGTGTCCCAGAAAAATTGGGTGACACACAGTCTTGAAGGATGAATGTGAGGTTTTATAGAGTGGTGGAGCTGGCTTTCAGTCAGATGGATGGGAACCCAGAAGCTGGGGATGGAATGGGATGATGATCTTCCCCTGGAGTTGGGCTGCCCAGTGGCTGGACTCCTCTCCAACCACCCCCAGCTGAACTCCTCTCGGTGTTCAGATGTGCCTCCTCTTCCTTCTTTCTCTGCCGCATCGTTTGGCTGTCCACCTGCTGGTCTGCTGGTTTGCTGGTCTGCTTCTGGAGCCTGGGCTTCGGGGTTTATATGGGTGCATAATAGGGGACATGGCAGGCCAAAAGCCAACTTTTTGGGCACGAAAACAGGAATGCCTGTCTCATTTAGTGCCACGGGTCTTCAGGCTTGAGGGTGGGGCCTTTGCTGGGAACCACCCTCTTCTACCCAGTATTTCGGTCTCCTGTCCGTATCAGCACCCTTGTGCAATTGCTCATGGTTAGGCTAGCTACTGCCCTCTTGACTTAGTAAATACCCTACAGCCACTGTCCCCATAGACATGGCCTGTAAATACTTTGTGTAAAAGACTTGCCTTTCTCTAATTATATGCCAGATGTTATGAGGGCCCACCAGCCAATGGCTCATATACAAAGGAAGCTTTCTCTTTTTCTAACCAGGTGACTGCCTTGGCCCATAGAGAAATGAACTCTTGTCACCTGTTAACACCTTCTTTCTGCTCCTTACTAGCTGTCCAAAAAAAAAAAAAAAATAGATACAGTGTGTATCTAATTAGTGAGGGTGGGCCTGGTTACCATTAGACAGTATTGTCTGTGCTACTAAGTAAGATTACTTTGCTTCAAAAGCAAAACATTCATTCTCTAGTGTGCTTTCCTGATTTGTGGAGGACTCACTTTACTCTGGCAGTGTCTACATGTTAAGTGAACAAGCCAGGAAATCCTCCCTCTTTCTGTTTTTGCTTTTCCACCAGTGTCTGAGTAAGAAAGTGGGGTAGACATGTCATACTGGGGGCCAATTAGTTCAGTTCTAAGGGTAAGTAATTAGGAATCCCAATTTTGACCTCCCATTTGATGTATGTCCCCAAATCAGTTTTCCAGGAAGATTTATCATCTGGATAACAAAGCTGGTGTTTTCATCCCATTTGACTCAAGTATTTCTGTGTATATTTGATTGGCAAAAACCCTGGAAGGAAAGAAGATGCCTTCAACCTAATCTTTACCAATGACATTAGTAACATCACTCTGACTGACTTCACACCTGCTGCTGATGCCACAGCACAGCCTCTTCTCAGAGCAATCCCACGTAGTATCCTGTGAGACACAGGTGGTGTTTCACTTGTGCTCAGAAACCAGTCCCTTTCTGCTTCAGTCTCCTCATGGCAAAGTGTTGCCCACAAGTCTTTCAAGGGAGGAGTTTCCCCGTATCTGCTGCTGCAGGTGCCTCCCCTGATCCTCTGCGAGGCCACTGTGGTTCTCTCTTCCTTACACTGCTGTTGGTTCTTGCACAGAAATGGGAAGTTTGTCCTTATGTTTATTCCGGGTAAACTTGGCATCTGGTTTCCAAGGATCACTCCTTATGGTCCAGATTTCATTATGGAAGATGCTTCAATCAAAAGCATCTTTAATTTCTGCTGAAATCCTCTCCTATATCTGGTCAATCTCGTCTTTTAGATTCTTAGGAGATTAGCATCTAACAGATTCTAGACTATTACCTTTATTTCCCATTCCCCTTCTGCGGCTATTGAAAGAGATCTTCCTGCAAATTGAGCCCTATTTGTAATTAATCCCCTAATCATGATAACCCCGAATCTCTGTTTCAGTTCACCAGATCTATCATGGCCACAGATTTGATTTGTATAAATTTGGTCGCTGTATTAAATAGGATTAGGCCAAGTATGCTGTAGTTATAAACAACCCCAAACCACAGTTCCCATAACAACTAATTCTGGCAGAAATAGAGAAAGAAGAATTAGGAGAGCTAGAAGCTCACAAAATTGTAGAACCTCTTCTTGATCATTCAGAGGGGAATTTTCAGGCATTTTTTACTAGAGTTCAGATTAGGATAAATAGATACTTGTACCATTTGAATAACATTCAAAACATACTGGGATCACAGAGATACAGAGACACCATAGATTCAAGAAAATTTACATTTAGCTTATGTATGTATTTATATGCTATCTGATGCTCAGAAGAACTTGAGGTAGCTTACAGCACAAATATAAACAATAAAATAAAGACCAAATAAGAACAAAGACAAATAGAAAAGTAGAAAATCTAGACCATGACAAAGAAGAAAACTGACGTATAAAGGCCAACATAAATATAATAAAAGAGTTCAAATTTACTCCTGGGTTTCTTGGCGTTACAAAGCAAAAGTGACACAATTATTATTAACTAAACAAATAAAAAAGACAGCTTCAGAATGCCCATTCTTTCAGCTAAGCAAACTTGAACGAAACATAGAATTTAGAATCTCCCTTGTCAGCCAAGCTTTTGTTAGATTTTGAATAGCAAACAGTTCAAAGTTGCATTCATTGGTGAATAGTTGGTGTTTGCAAAAGTTTTTGAGAGCAGACGTATAAGCTCCAAATCCTGATAGAAAGATAAAGTTGAGTAGCTTCCCCCAGGTCTTTTGCCTGCCATCTGCAAACCAGAGGTTTCTATACTAGGGACTTTGGGACAGATTCCAGCACAGAAAAGGTCTCAACTGATTTACCAAGTGCTTCTTAGGAAGCTTTTGCACAAGATTATTTAGAATTGAAAAATATTCCCACCAGTTGCTCAACCTGTCTGCTAAAAGAAAAAACATAATGAAAGCTTTAATAATACTACTGTTTAATGATCGATGCGGGGTGTCCCAGTTCCTAGGGAATCTATCAGGTTGAAATAGTGCCAAAATATACTCCCTCAAATCTCAAAATCAACTAATTTACTCTTCACTTGAAAGTAAGTTGACAGAAGTGAGTGGAAACTTGGAACTTGTAGCCAATTATGATCATTTCGGTTTTGAACTTGTTTTCCATATTAACCGAGGGCTAGATCTAACTGTTGAGGTCACCTCTGATTTGTAAAAACTAAACAATATTATCAATGTATACAATTTATCAATGTATACCTTCTTTTCTTTATTGCATCATCATCTGCAACGTGTTCATCTAAGGATGGTTTTACTTAGTAAAGTTATAAGCTAAAAATAAGACAGACCAGAATACAATCTCAAAAGTATTCTATAATTTGTCAGATAGTTTTACTCAACGCTCATTTTTCTGAAGTATCAAGGTGCAGGGATGCAGATTCAATATGGAAAACACTACATAAGAGTTTATGTTATATAGTTTACCCCATATACGGTATCTGTTACAGGTCTAATATAGATTAAAAGTCCAAAAGAGTTGGAAGTCAACATATGTATGTTAAAGTCAACATATGAATGTTTAATTATAGTAAGAATTATTGGCTGGGCGTGACGGCTCACCCTTGTATTTCCAGCACTTTGGGAGGTTGAAACAGGTGGATCACTTGAGGCCAGGAGTTCGAGACCAGCCTCACCAACATGGCAAAACCCTGTCTCTACCAAAAAAATACAAAAATCAGCCAGGCTTAGTGACGCATGCCTGTAGTCCCAGCTACTGGGGAGGCTGAGGCCAGAGAATTGCTTGATCCTGGGAGGTGGAGGTTGCAGTGAGCCAAGACTGCACCACTGCACTCCAGCCTGGGTGACAGAGCGAGAGAGACTCTATCATCTAAAAAAAAAAAAAAAAAAAAAAAAAAAAAAAAAAAAAAAAAAAAAAAAATTTATACTGACCAGAGTCAACCAATCAGAACATTTTTCAAAAAATTATGGTTTCACCTTTTGGGTAGGATGTAATAGATTATTGTTCCCACAGCCACAGTCAGACAAGCCCATACAAATTACTCAAAAAAGTCACAATTTTGAAGAATCAGAGATCTTTGGAAGCAATGAGAACTGGAAAAATTAAAGCTATAGAAAGAAAACCATTTCAAGGTGATCTGATGAACATGTCATTTTTTTTTTCCAATTGGGAGCATTTGACAATTTTAGATGTGGGATGAAAATTGCCTTATCTAAGACATAGGGCACCTGCAGAAGTAAAGAGAAACAGGTAAAGCTTTTGGCAGTCACACAGACTTAAAGTTACCCATTAGAAAACTTACAAGACTTCAAAGGCATGGCCATATGGGACACTTACCTAGTTTTGGGTGTGTAAGAAAGCCGAACGAACTAGATAGAAATCTTTAAAGCATAAAATTTTACACATGGTGCTAAGAAAAACCCATAAGAGCAGGGTTCTACCTCAAGACATTTCCCAAATTTAGAATTTGTGTGGAAAGTAAGGCTAAAGAGCTAAACTGAAAGTCTGTGAAGGTAAGGACTGAATCTCCCACCATTTTCAGGACTAATGCTCTCAATCACAAACTTAAGAGCCATACCTGGCAAACAGAAGAAAATCGAAGGAATGAAATCATGTTATCAATGTATACAATCATGTTACCTTCTTTTCTTTATTGCATCAGCATCTGTAACTTGTTCACCTAAGGATGGTTTTATTTAGTAAAATTATAAGCTAAAAATAAGAGAGACCTCATGCAATCTAGTTTAGAACCTTCAAAAGTATTCTATAATTTTTCAGATAGTTTTACCCAACCCTTATTTTTATGGTAGGACTGGGTTTTACAACTGAAACCCAGGCCAGGTTTAGTTCAATTCCTGATTATATTGAAGTAATTAATGACTGACCCTTTCCCTTTCTGCCTAACAGAACAAAGGGGACCACTCTTGGTATAGAAGTTCATCTCATCGGGAGCATCTGTGGTTCTTTCATATGCAATGTACATTCTACAATAGAGGCAGACCCAGAAATAATTCAGATATTGGAGTTAGAAGATCAGGATTCTAAGGTAAGTACAATTAATATTTTCAAGAAAACAAAGGAAAAGGTGGACAGAAGAGATTAAAGTATGGATAAATTTAGTTAGCAATTTGAATATTTTTAAAAACAGCATTAAACATATATTCTGGAAAGAAAATGTACAATGTTTGAAATTAGGAACTCATTAAATGGACTTAGCAACAGTTAAGGTGTTTTTGATCCAAGTATTTTGCTGTCGCCAAACTGAGGTACAGAGAGGGGAAAAAAGTAAAAAGGAACAAAAAGCTGTAAGAGGCATGCAGAACATGTCAAAAAGCCTAATGCATATATGATTGGCATTTTAGAAAAAGCAGAAAGAGGAAATGGCCTAGAAGCAATATTGGAAGACATAATGACTAAGAATTTTCAAAAGCTGGTGATGATCACATAGATTTACAAAGCTTAATGAAACCCAAGCAAGATAAATACAAACCAAAGCGTATCCAAGCACATGATGGCCAAACAGCTGAAAAAACAGGAGCAGAGAGAGCGTCTCAATAGCATCCAGAGAAAAAAAGACAAGTATTCTCAAAACAGCAACAATAAGAATTATAACTGACTTCTCAATAGAAATGATGGAAGCCAGGAGAAAATGGAACTAGGAGACAGAGGACATAGTTAAAGTACTGAAAGAAGGAAATACCAAACATAATTCTATACCCAGGGAAAAGACACTTTAAACTGAAAGAAAAATATTTTTCAGGAAAAGAAATAGTAGAATTTGTCATGACCAAGCATGCTCTACAGGAAAGACCACAAAACGTTCTTTAGGAAAAAAAAAAATCATTCCAGAAGAGAACATGAAAATGCAGGAAAGAATAAAAAACACTGGAAAAGATAACTATGTGGGCAAATATAAATTAATATTGATTCTTCAAAACAATAATTGCAATATTTTGTCATTTCAAATACAGTTGACCCTTAAACAACACAGGTTTGAACTGTGAAAATTCACTTATACATGGATTTTCTTCTGCCTCTGCCACTCTAGAGACAGCAAGACCAACCCTTTCTCTTCCTCCTCTTCCTTAGCCTATTCAGTGCAAAGATGATGAGGATGAAGAACTTCATGATGATCCACTTCCACTTAATGAATAGTAAATATCTTTTCTTTTCCTTAGATTTTTTTTTTTTTTTTTGAGACAGAGTTTCACTCTGTCGCCCAGGCTGGAGTGCAGTGGCGCGATCTCGGTTCACTGCAAGCTCCACCTCCTGGGTTCATGCCATTCTCCTGCCTCAGCCGCCCGAGTAGCTGGGACTACAGGCACCCACTACTGTGCCCGGCTAATTTTTCGTATTTTTAGTAGACATGGGGTTTCACCATGTTAGCCAGGATGGTCTCAATCTCCTGACCTCGTGATCCACCCGCCTCAGCCTCCCAAAGTGCTGGGATTACAGGCATGAGCCACCGTGCCCGGCCAGAATTTTCTTAATAACATTTCCTTTTCCCTAGCTTACTCTATTGGAATAACACAGTATATAACACATAGCATACAAAATATGTGTTAATGAACTGTTTATATTGTTGGTAATGCTTCCAGTCAACAATGAGCTATTAGTAGTTAAGTTTCTGGGAAGTCAAAAATCATACACAGATTTTTGGCTGTACAAGGTATCAGTGTCTCTAGTCCCTGCATTGTCCAAGGTTCAACTATATATGTAAAACTAAAACTGATGATAAATGTAATGCATTGCAAAGGGAAGTAAGTAGAATTAAAAGGTTCTAGCACTGTGGAGAAAGTGGTAAAAGTGATAGTCTGTTTTGACCATAATAAATCAAGGCTACATGTCATAATCTCCCTGATAATCACTAAAATATAGTTTTAAAAATATTCATAGAAGAAAAAATGGAATAATAAAAATATGTTATTAATCCACTATAAGTCAAAAAAGGATTAAAAAAAAGATAGAGGAAAACAGGTGAGCCAAAGAGCAAACAAATAATACAAGGTCAGATATATACATGATTGCAATGTGATACATGATTATATTAGTAATTACATTAAATGTTGGCTATATTCTCCAAGTAAAAGATTAAGATTGTCAGACTAGATAACACAGTATGGATTTGCAAGTTGTTTATTTTTAGCTACAAGAACTACAAGGAATGATATTGTTGAGTCCCAACCTTAGAAGGTCTAAGTTCTATCATATTTGACTTAGCTGATCTAGAATTACAAAGTTGGGAGGTGAACTATAACTATTCAAGTCCAGGAAAATGATATTGATCTAAGTCAGATTTAGTAAATATGTAAAAGTTCTGAGATGCCTGATTATATCTAGTTTGTATTGCTTTAAAATTTAATCTAATATATTATAATGTTTTATAAACAGAGGAATTGATTAAGAATTCAAAACTTTTAGGTAAATCGTGCTATCTTCTGGGAAATTAGACTCAATGCATGTTTATTAAAGGAAGGTATGTCCATATCAATCCCCCAAAATGAAAAACTGCAGTGAGAAAAGCATTTTCTCTCTCCCTCCGTGTCTAGGAAGACTTGAGAGTAAGGATGAAGCCACTGAGTGCCTCACTGGCCGTCTGGTCGGAAACCTCTGCAGCCAGGGACAAAAATCCTCTCAAGACATTCCTTTAATTATGACTTTAAATGAGAGGCTGGAGAATGAAGGCTACAAACATTGTTGGGTGTTAAACTCAACGAAAAGCCCAGTTTCTGTCTCAGAGAAAACTAAACAATTGTGTCATGTCTCATTCAATACCCTCTAGGTAGTAAAATGACTAGGGTAGAGAATGAGGGAAGAAGCCTATCCCTTCTAAAAATGTTCAGAATCTTGATGAATATGAGCCTAAGGAATTAAAGAGGACTGAAAAGGGCATTTCTTTTCCCCCTGGCAGCTCCTCAACACTAGAGTTCCACAAAAAAGTCACAAAGGAGCTGTTTTTCTGAGTTTGTCAGGTGTGGCTCCTTACATGGAAATGATTGTGTCAGTAAGACTGGATTATTCTGGTTTCAATGGCTGCATTTGTTATCTGAAATCTGAGCATTGCATCACATGAAAATTATTTTATTGTATGCTAATTTATTGAAACTCAGTAATCCCCGTAACATAAAAAACCATATGGTTTTATCTTTATTTGGTTATTCAGGGAACACACCAAAATCTTGCAATGCCTCACAGATGTCATTCTGAACAGTAGTTATCAAACAGCACCAAGAAGGAAAATATGATTAGTTAGGCTTTCAAAACCTCCAGATTAATGAACTCTGGACAAGCACAGATTAATCAAAGTTTATTCAAATGTTACTGAGTATCTATATATGCCATATATATTTACCTCTATTATTTCTTTTAAACCTTATAGCCTTTAGGTACATTCTGTTATTCCTGTTTTACCAAAGAGGTAATTGAAATTCTAAGAGGTTACACTATCTCTTTGAGGCCACAGAGCTAGTAATAAGGGTTTGGACCAGGACTTCTGAATCTAAGTCTAATATTCTTTCTACCACTCCTCTTGTTTGTCCACAATCTTTATATTTGTCATCACTGATAACCATAAATAATAGCAATGATAATCCAGAGAGTGGTACTTCTACACGTCTTTCTAATCTCTGCCACGTGATTTCATTCTATAAATGGATTCCTCTGAAATTCTTGAAAAATAAAATCTGAAATGCCAAAATGAGCTTACAAGATGTAAACTCATTACAACACTGTAATGAGCTTACAAGATGTAAACTCATTACAACACTGTAATGAGTTTACAAGATAATAGTAATAATGATAAAGTTGGGTGAAGATGGGGCTTTGAATGCCGAGCGCGGTGGTGGCTCATGCCTGTAATCCCAGCAATTTGAGAGCCTGAGGCGGGTGGATCACATGAGGTCGGGAGTTCAAGACCAGCCTAAACAACATGGAGAAAACCCGTCTCTACTAAAAATACAAAAATTTAGCCAGGCATGGTGGCATATGCCTGTAATCTCAGCTACTCAGGAGGCTGAGGCAGGAGAATTGTTGAACCCGGGAGGTGGAGGTTGCGGTGAGTCAAGATAGCACCATTGCACTCCAGCCTGGGCAACAAAAGTGAAACTCTGTCTCAAAAAAAAAAAAGAAAAAAAAAAAAAAAGATGGGGCTTGAATTTAGGCATTCATACGGCAAGAAAGGCTGCATTAGTTTTCTTGGTTCTTTCTAAATTTCAATGACCAGAAATTTATTTAGGGGGCAAGGCCAGGAAGTACACAAATGTGTTTTGGCCTATGGGGGAGTGTGGGTGATGATCATGTGACTTCACTCGTGTGTAGGTGTGAGTGTGAGTCTCTGGATATTTAACAAGATAATCAATTTAGACCCACATGCCCAAGGGCAGATGGTCCTGATGGCTAAGGAAAAAGGCAACTGGAAAAACAAATAGGAACTGCTGAAGGAAAGATGGCTCAAGGCTCAGCGTTTCCTGTAAAGTGGCAAGTGAATTTAGCATTCGTGAAAATTTCCAGTGCTGTTTGGCATCCAGAGGGACCCAGGGAGTGCATTCTGCTTGCCTGTGCCACCTCCTTGCTCTGGCTGGGGCATAAATTGCCCTCTGACTCTGGCCTGGCACAGCACTGCCTCATGTTGAGGTCCATGCCCCTTTGTCCTCATCTGCTCTGCTCAGAGGTGCTCCTAAGGGTGCCTGCCAACTATGCTGCCAGGAAATGTGGGCACTGAGCAGAGCTGGTTCAGAAAGACGGGGAAAGCAGAAAGCAGAGAAAGAGCCCATGCCCTTGAGGGCAGAGAGCAAGGGAAGAGCATGGGCAGGATGGAGTTGATAGATGGGAGCCCAGCAAAGGTACCACGCCCTCCTTCTTACCTCCTCAAGCCACTGGCAACATCCATATTGGGTACTGGTCTTTTCTGGCTTTTCCTCAACTCTATCTAATCACATAACTCAAAGGTTCTCAGGGACCAACTAATTCAGTCTTATTTAATTGAAGAGAAAAACAGAGAAGTGAGATTCCTGTGGTCATCCTGAATTAGCCAAGGCCTGGGAATCAGGATGTGAGAGTCTAGTCCTTCCATATGCCAGTAGTTTTGCTGCATTATTCTGACTAGGCTGAACTGTTTTGCCAAGAACATCCCAACTCCTAGCTACTCACTGTCCCTTACACCCTCTCTACTTATTCTTAATTCTGTTTAGTTGCTGAGTCCAAGCCTTACTCAGTTTACCCCTTCCTTCCACAAACATTGTCCTTGAGCACCTTGATGGGACAGGCACACAGTGAACCAAGTCCCTGCCCACCTTCTAGTAGTGGAATTTATGTTCTCCTAGAGCCAGCATGTCAGAGGGTTTCTTCAACATCTAACTCCATTCATTCACTTACTTTATAGTTTCTGAAAACCATCTGCATTTTTTACTTTTTAACCTGAACACTTTAATTTCCTTCTCTTCCCATTCAAATCTCCCAAAACTAAATGATTTAAATATTATTTGAAATAACAATTCTATTCACTCTGATAAGACTTTGAGTGCTTTGGTGAAAACCCCAAAATGACCTCAGGCCTTATGAGCATGTCTAAGGAAAGGAGGTTACTGCCTTTTCCCAGTTTTTAAGCCCAAAACAGCAGGGGTGGGGGGTACATGTTGAACCAGCTGTATGAGAAGCAAGTATGAATGGAACATGTACACGCAGGACAGAAAATGTGTAATGGTTGGGCTGGGTGGCTGTGGCCAGCTTCTAGAGACATTCCCACTGACAGCTAGATATGCAGAAATCAGGCTGAGGTCCACAGATGGACAGAACCACCAGGGAAGGAAGCACAGCCCCAAAAGGCATACACCAAGGCTCGTTCTGGCAAATGAGAACTCATGAGGCACCCAGGCTTCTTTCAACAAATCTCAAGCAGTGGAATATGTGTGTTCATTTGTTCTACTTAATAGTGGGTTATCTAAATCTGTTATCTCTTTCCTTCTTTGAAAAATTATTTGTTTTGTGTTCTTTTCTTCTCAGAAAACCAAAAGATATGGCCCTTCAAAGGCGAGGGTAGAATCTGCTATGATTTAGAAGCAAACAAGAAAAAGTACACATCAGGTGAGTGGCTGCTAGCTAAGACCTTGGGCTTTGGGGTCAGACAGGCCTGGGTTTAAATCCCGGCCCTGTCATTCTGGGGAAACATGTTTCTGCTTTCTCCTATATGAAATAGAGGCAGTGGGTATCCTCAACGTGTCACCTTTACTTGTCCAGCTTGTCAGTTAGGGTTTGGTTAGGGAAACAGAGCTGCTGTAAACATTATGGGAATAAGGGATTTTATTCAGAATTGGAGCCTGCACAGATGTAGAAGGAGGCATGAAGAGGGTATTGGAGGATTGCCCACTATGCAGTCTGCATCCTGAGTCTGTGGTGAGGCTGGACACGTTCAAGCTTACAGGAGAATTGGAGAAAGCAAGCAACACAGCGGTGGAAGTGAGACCATTGAAGGTAAGCTTGGGAGGGGGTCCCGACACCACCCCATCAGTGGATCCACAGCTAAGTGATTGGTGGTGGCCTGGGGTTCTGCTGTTTAGCAGGGACAAGAGTGGAGGAGACAAACTGGACTCGGAACAAACTGGGAGCCTCTGCATCCTTCCGTAACTGTCTGGCCGTGACAGTGGTTAGAGAGGAGTAGCTTCTGTGAAACTCTCACAATCTCAAATCTCCCACAAGTGCCTCTTTCAGCTAACTCTAAACTGGTACCATAGAGGAAATGGATTCTGAAAACTTGGTCTCCAACCTTAGACAAATTGAATAATTAATATGTCCTCTCCTGCTTCTTCTGTAACTGAATTTGCATTGGGAAGCAGGCCTGTCACTCTCAGACTTTGTGGTTTGAGTAGGGCTCACTTCAGCACCACCTTTTCCTCTTCTCAGCCCCACGGACTGGCATGAGACTCAGGCCTGGCCAACTGAATGTCACACACCTATGACCATCAGTTGGCTCAGAGATGGACTCAGGACACCATCACAGCCAATGAAACTCTGTTAGGGAAATTTGTCAGAACCATACAAAGAAATAGCTCCACTTTTCCATAGAGATGAGACATAAGCCTGGACTAACTGGTGTCCAATTTGCCATCAAGAGAGCATCTGAGAAGACAGAGGAAAACTGGGGAAAGCGAAGTCTAAGGAAGATGAGTAAGGACAAGTCCGGTTGATATTACATGAATCACCTGGACCTGGAAATCAAGGCATTGCTGGATTCAAGGCCAAGAAAAATTGGAAGCTGGCTTGAATCAGGTTCTATGGAATCAGGTTCTATCACTTGCAGTTGAAAAGGTCCAGACTAATACGACAACAAAGGAGCAAGTAAGCAAGATTCTGCCCTATAGTAAGTGCTCAATGCATGTCAGCTGGTATTATTATTATACAGACTTCTATTTCTAGCCCTTTTATTTCTACCACCTCTCTTCTGTGTTTTATGTAAAGTGCATAAGGATTGTTCTGTTTGGAAACATCAAACCATATAAAATGACACCAGCAGGTCCCTTTCTGTCTGTCAGTGTCCACAAGCTCAACAACCAGGATCAGCAGACAAAAACAGCTAAGCTGGAGTCAGTGTTTTTATGAAGAAACAGGAAAAGAACTTACTTGGGAACTGTAGCTCATCCTCCAATATTCTCCTTCCTATCACTCTTTTCATGACAGTTTCTTCTTGGCCCTGAAGTTGCCTTGTCATGGCTCCCTGCCTCTGTCCTTTCTCTGTCTCACTTACATCTTCCAATGAGGAATACAGCAAGACCTTTGGATGAGGACCTCCAAAGGTCCTCAGTATCCTTAGGACACTCGGTGCAGAAATAGAGGGACTGAGAGGAGGAGCTTTTGCAGGTTAAATGACTAGTGAATGGCCTTTCCTTATATTTCCATTAGAAATGGGATTAGCTACACCTGAGAAGGAATGACTTTGGAACAACTGATCCCCAGCTTTCCAAAATATGAGAAATTGAGATGCAGGGAGTAGTAAGCACCTAGTTAATGAGTCAAAGCATATTTATAAAGTTCACAGGGTAAATAGCATATAGCAGCTGTTCTCTATCTCAATTGAGTTTTGACTAGGAAATGGGCTTAGGATAAAACACATAGGCTTTCGAGTAATCATTTGTAAGAAATTTTAGATAGTGACCACAGTTTAATAGCATTAGATAAATTATGAAAAGTCACTGAAATACCTCCTCTGGAAAATGTTAGAAGCTCAAGTACAATGGCTTAGTTAAAGGCAGGTGGGGGAGAAACTTGAAGAATGTGGTCCAGTACAAGAATACCCCATTTTTCCCCCAAGGCAATGAAAATGACATGAAGTAATCATAGTTATTTATACAGGAACAATTTAGGAGACTTAGAATATTCACTTCTTTTGCCTTCTAGCTGAGCATCAAAATTCTCTCTCTGTCTCTGCCTCTCTCTCTATTTTCCACTTCTAGCTCCAACTATTTTAAATCCCTCCCCCAATAGAACTCATAACAAACATAAAACAACATTTGTTGTATGTATGTTTACAATAGATGTTCAAGCTAATATTTATGTAGGTTTAGCCCTGGCATTAAATTAAGGTTTGGTTCACCAACAGGGTGCCTAGAGACTTCACCTCTATTTCCATAAGGGACTGAACAGCCTCTTGAGAAGGGACTCATCAAAATGGAAGAGTTGGCAATAAGAAGTTTGGCTAAATAACCAAGCACTGAAGTTGCAGAGGAGAAAGGATTTGAAAGGCAGTACAGTGTCCAGGGGCAAGTTGGCAATTTTTAGCAGGAGGTGAAGTGATGCCAGCAGAGGTAACAGTGCTCAGAGGGACCAGTAGTCCCCAGGAGGAGCAGGGGAATCCCCAGTGGATCTGATTTGTTCAAGAGCACATGTGAGATTATCAGTTGGCGTTACAATTTTGGAGTGGCAGTGAGAAGCAGTGAATTTGAGGTCACTCAATTTGCAGACCCCAAAGGGTGAAATGTTGAGAAACATGAGTTACACATGTATTTAACAACTCTTGTGTATTATCACAAATCCTATTTCACCTCTCATGCCCCCGAGGCTTTGGTGTCCAGTTCTCTGAAGACTTCATCAATCCTCAGCCACAAATCACCTGAGAGCAACTCACCTTGCTTCATACTATGAAGCTCCCTGATGTCACAGCATGGCAGGCCTGTGGCAACCCCTCAACACTTATGCATGATCCCAAACAGCTAGAGGATTAACACCTACGGTGTAACCCTTGACCAGCAGGAAATGGAAATTACTGTCTTTTTGTCCCCGCAGGCGAACGGTTCTAAAATGCATTTTATAAGCCTTCTGAAATAGTCCCACAGGTCAAGCACCTACTTGCTCCAGTGGTGACCAACTCAATGATGCATCCTTGGGTTGACTCTCCCTCCTTTCCAGTTCACTTTCCCCGCCCCTCACTCCTGCACCTCAGCATCACATTCCTGAATAAACCACTCACACATCTGTCTTATTTCAGACTCTGTTTGGGGGAATCCACAATAAAAATTTGTCATTTTGAGTTAAACATTGCTCTCACCTTGAAGACATATTTCCATACCTAGAGAGAGATTTCTGAAGTTCTCTCCCTTTTCCTATCATCTCCTTTGTGCTTTGTCTGACCTCCATGTTACAGAGCCCCATGATATTTAGAGCCAGTACTGCTAGGGAAGTAGTTCAGTTGTGTTTTAAATGGTTCAGCAACTTGTAACATCAATTGAGAACCAGAGGAATACACTTGGAGGCCAAGAAAAAAATGTTAGCTAATATGTACCATACAGTATGATTCCTTGGGTAAGGGAAAGTATGTGCAAGTGACAGAGGAAAATTGAAAGTTGTAGCCCTTTTTTTTGGACTTCAGATTTGGAATTAAAGTTTCTCTTCTCTTGAAAGACCTTCTTTTTGTGGATAATGAATCTGAAGACCAGAACAGTTGGCCAATTTGCCCTAGTTGAGAGTGGCAAATAAATGAAGAACTGAAGAATGTGTCTCTTTAACTAGTGCTCCTTTGTTGAGAAGATACAAAACAATTGAAGGGTATGGATGAAGCTATTGGCTTATTCATGTCTCTGTTGATCATAATGAGATTAATATATATAGGGCATTCACACAGAGAGGATATTGACTCGATGGCTTACAGATTATTAGAGTTAGAAATGTTACCTACGACTAAAGGAAGAATGTTTCAGGTGTGGATCTCTGATTTAAAAAATACACCACACTTGCCTCAGTGAAGCAAGTCAACTTAGGTGCTGATACAATGCCACTGCAGCTGTGCTGAGTTCACGAAATCAGATCCCACTCTCTTCACCTACCCCTACTGTATTCATCCTACTTTCTGTCTGCTCTGCCCTTCCCATTTGGTAACCTATTCATGAAACACCTGGTTCTGGGTCCTTCAGCATCACTCCATGTTTTACTGCTGGCATCACTTTTCTTGGCACAGAACCTCTTAGGGCTGCTATCCTAGGAGTAGGTGCTACTCAGGCTGGCTTAGTCCCAGGCTTCACTCACTTCTCGGCCCATGCCCAGGAGGACCGGAAAGAACAAACTCTCTGCACATCTCTACAGATGGCCACAGAGCCCCCATCTGAGCCTTGCTGATGGAGAAGAGCATGCTGCCTCACAAGGTAACTGTGTGGCTCTGTTCAAAAACCTTGTTTAGAAGTTATTGTTTCTTTTATTGCATTAGAATTTGTCTCACTGTAGCTTTTGTGCTGCTGTCCTGGTTCAGCCTTAGATAGCAGTGCAGCCTGGTCCATGTGAAAGCTCTTGCAATAGGCCTTTCTGCTAGTCAGGAGTTCTCAGACCCATCTCTACTCTTCACTTTTCTCAAGACTAATATCAGACTCCTGGGCTCTTCAAGGTTTCCTCATATGATAAAAGTTCTAAGCCCTCCATTGTCCTAGTCACTGTCCTCTCTGTTCCATCCCTGTCTGCCCTTCCAAGATGCTGCACCCGGAGATGAATTTGTCCTTCCTGGGGCAAGTCACCATGAGATGATTACTTTTGGATCATACTGAATTTGTGGGTTAAATAAACTCATAGGTCTTTATCTCATGCGCTAAATCCAAATTTGATCTCTTGCCATAAATCATTTTTTTGAATAGCTGAACAATAAGTAAATAATACACAAATGAATACTAATCAATATTTGAACATCCTCAGTATTTTCAGCCCTAGTTTGAGCCAGACATAGCTCATCTTGTATACTTCACTAAGGACACTTTATATGATCAAGCAATTAATATTATGATGTCATGTCTCACAAGCCCCACAGTGTCACTTCCAGTCTCTTCACCACAAAGAACGTTGAAGCCTTCCTATTTTTTTGAAAATCATATTTCTAGCTGCAGGATGGGATGTAAGAAAAGTTCAGATTAGGATTATTCTAGGCTCCTGACTATAACTAATATCCTGATTTTTTATGGAAAGGAATGAGGATCATTCCTTCAAATTAGATTTTTGTGATAAAAAGAAAAAAGTTGGTAATCTATTCAAAATTTTAACAAAAAGAACTGCATTTTCTTTGGAAAATAATAGTTGATTCCTTTTTGCTTTTTTTACTTATGAATTGGGGTGCAATAGAGTTTAATAAAAATGATGTGAAACACTCTTATAAGGCTAATTTATCACATTTGCTTCAAGGAATTGTCCTTTCTAACAAAATTGTGAAATGCAACTGAACAGTAGCATGATGAGGCCTCTACCAGGAGGAGGTACAGAACAAGGCAGGAGGTCAGTGGTTAAAGGACTCCTTGCTTATGCTCAAGAAATGTGGACCTTATTAGAGGTGACACAGTGAAATCAGTCACCTGATTTCGCAGGTGACTGTGGAGCAAGAATGCAAATCCACAATATTAGGATGAATGTGAGAGGAGAAGGGAAGGAGGCCATGAGGGAAAAAAGGACATCTAATTGGGTCTGAAAGGAAGGGTAGAATTTAAGTAAAGAACACTGTGTACATATGGGAATACCATGTACTTTCTCATGGAGAGAGGCCTTCTGAGAGTCCTGCATTGATCCCGCTTCTTTGACCATCCCTTGTTAGCCAGCAGGTCATTTGGCCTCACTAGTTGCCTCAGTGCTGAGTGATAGACTCAGCAGTCCCCAACCTCTTTGGCACCAGGGACTGGTTTTGTGGAGGATAATTTTTCCATGGATCAGGGAGGGGATGGTTTCGGGAGGATTTAAGTGCATTACATTTACTGCGCACTTTATTTCTAATATTATTACATTGTAATATATAATGAAATAATTATACAATTCACCATAATGTAGAATCAGTGGGTGCCCTGAGCTTGTTTTCCTGCAACTAGATGGTCCCATCTGGGGGTGATGGGAGACAGAGACAGTGACAGATCATCAGGCATTAGATTCTCATAAGGAATGCACAACCTAGATTCTTCACATGTGCAATTCACCATGAGGTTCACGCTCCTATGAGAATCTAATGCCTCCACTTAAACGACACAGGAGATGGAGCTCAGGTAGTAATGAGTGAAATGGGGAGCAGCTGTCAATACAGATGAAGCTTTGCTTGCTTGCTTGCCGCTCACCACCCGCTGTGCAGCCTGGTTCCTAACTGGTACTGGTCAGTGGCCTGTGGTTGGGAACTCCTGGTAGACTAACAACAGAACAAAGCCAAGTCTCAAGGAGAGACAGTTGTATAGATGCCTGCCTGCCCAGTCTCTGTTGTGGGGGCCAAATCACACAAGACCTGCATTTAATTCTTTATGGGCTTAGGCTGTGAATTAATGTAAAATCTCAAGAAACCAAGATGACAGGCCAGGGACTAAAGAGCAAAAGACCATAGTTATGGTGGGCGAGGAGACAAAGTCAATCCCACCGGGACAGATGGTGATGACCCTTATCAGTTCTATTCTGTCATCTCATAAAGGTAAAGACTTGTGTTCTTTTTCTTAGGACAGTCCAGATGGTATTGGCTGTGCTTAAAGAAAATTGAGACATGTGTGAGTGTGGCTGGAATTGACATTCATGAGGTCTTCCGTTTTTATTTGAAAGGGGCAGAGTAAGTATTTGTGAACATTGGATGGTGATGAAGAAAAAGAAATGGTGTCTAGTATCCTACCTGGCCTCATGGACCAAGACTAGAAGGATTAGAGGCAAAGTCGAAGGAAGCTGCCACCATAAAGGGTTCTGTGAATGCTGTTTGGCTGAAATGTGTGACAAAGCACTGGGAAGTGTTTCATTGCATTGGCTCAGGCCATAGCACGACCCTTAACCAACACCTTAAGGTGATGGTCCCCTTGGCATAAATATTGGTGTTAAAATCGAGGTTAACCTTAGTGATAGTATGGTTAAGATTCCCCTGCATGACTTTGGAAGTTGAAGACACTGATCAGGAGAACTAGAGCAGGAAAGAGAAAATATGACTGAGGCTAAGTGGTGACTTGGTATTGACTGATAGGTGAACACAGGAATGAATTTCAGCGAGAACCCCAATAACTGTGTGGGGAGTGGAGACTGTGTATGAGCAGGACAGAAAAAAAAGCAGAAGATTCGGGTAGTGCCCTGTCGTGTGTCTCTTTTACAGTCCTGAAATGAAGGACTTTCAGTGTTTTCATTGAGCACCAATCAATTCCCTCTTTACAAAAGACCATATTGGAACAGCATCAAGGTTTAGGGATATTAAAGCAATACAATGACACTGGAATGACCACTGAGAACCAGCGAACTTCTTCAGCCCTTATATCCTCAGGCACTCTGGAAGCCATGAATCTGGTTTTCTTGCTAAACTGTGTGTACTGCACAGAGTACAATGGTAAAGGAACAAAGATTGGCTCTAAAATCTCTTGTAAAGGGAAGGGTGGTCATCCCTTTGGATGGCAAATTGAGTTTCTGTAATGGGGTTTGCTCTGATGTTGCATTTCCACTCAGGCATCAAGACATTCTGTTGTTTAAAGCCCTAGATGGGTGATATTTCTTTCATGTGCAAGGCCTGAATGCTTCACTGAGCTCTCTTTTACCCACACACACTCATTTAAACCTTGGTCAAAATTATCCTTTAGCATCTGCATCTTCTGAGAAGGCGGAAGGGTCAATGGGGATAATCAGGAGAGATGAGGTGCACTTTCAGAAGTTGGAGCTGAGAAGGTGATGGAAGTATCTGTAAAGTCGTTGAACAGCTGCACGAACTATAGGGGAAGCATTTCTGGAGGCAAAAGGGGAATAGCCCTTTCCTCTTAAACCAAAGCGGAGCACAGCTCCAAAGGCACTTAGATGGAGAGTTCATCGGAATGTGAGCTCTAAGAGTGGCTGAGAATCTGACAAAAACAGCCATCTGCCAACTCAAAATTAAAACTCCTCTGTTTAGCACCCAGTAGAGAAAGTCAACCAGATTGACTTCGCAAACAAACGACCTTAAAAGCATCACCTAAGAAAGTGTGTCAGGATCCACAGACATCCAGAGCATTCTCTATGGTTCATTACTTACATTATTCTTGTCTATTTACACATAATGTTTAGATGTAAAATCCTTACAATGAAAAGGGTGTATATGCTTTAAAAAAGGCACAACAGAGAAGAGTTGAGCAGGTGGTGTGCTGGCTCACAGATGGCCTTGAAAAAGAAAGAGAGTAATCCTAAGAATTAGAATGAGTTGGTGGTAGTTAAATAGAAAAGAACACAGCAAACTGCGTCCCAGAGGCCTGCCAGTAGTTGAACTGTTTGTTTTGACCAACAACAGACAAGTGTGTGTGCTTTCTAATATAAAGTTCTGCCATAGTCCAGGCCAGAGGTAATAAGCAATGGAATAAGGCAGTAGGAACAAAAAGTAAAAGGCAGTGAGATGCAAAACCAACTTGGTCTAGGAACCAGACCTTATCCATTTCAGAATCCATGGTGCCTCGATGGCACCTGGCACAGAGTAGAGGCTCTGTATGAAATTTTCTATGGCAATGGGCTCTAGAGACTTTGGGGAAATGCTAATGTGGAAAAACATGTTTTCATTCTTTATAGGTGGGAGCCTCTATTTTTCCTGCTTGCTTGCATATGGTAATGAAGAATAATAATAGGAACTGAAATTCGCTCATTTGAGTTTCTCCCTACAGAGTAGGTAGATTCCCAACAGGGTACCTAGTATATGTTTGCTAAATTAATGAATGAATACGTGAATGAATAGATAGGTGAATCAATGAACACATTAAAGAATGAATCAGTGACTCAATGAATGAATCCATCATTCAGTCAATGAATCTTATTCACCTTCTTCTAGATAGGCTTATATCTAATGGAGTGAAACAGCCCTGGACTTGGAATAAGAACCAGGGTTTATGCTTAATGTATTCCTTGCACAAATATTTACTGAGCACTTGAGCTGTACGCTAGGCTCTCTGCTACTACCATGACGTGAAAGAATGCTAGAGCTATAGTGCAAAGAAGACAAACTTCCTCTTTTGTGAAGAAGAGGGAAGACACATAATAAATAATAATAATAATAAATATTAGTCCAGATAGCCCAAGGGTATGCAGAATTGGATAGGTAGGTAGGGATTCTTTTATAGAGGGAGGTCAGGAAAGGACTCTCTGAAAGTGACATTGGAACGGAAATCTGCACAACGAGGAGGAGCAAAATAAAAGCCTGGGGTAAGAGCACTCTAGGCAGAAGGTACAGGAAGCGCAAAGGTCCTGAGGCAAGAATTGGCCCAAATTGCCAAGGTAGAGAAACAAGAATGTGCCACTCTACCTGGGACAGGCAAGGAAGGGGAGTGGGGTGCCATATAAGGTCAAAGCAGTAGGTGGGACTTCCTTATTTTACCTGATTATGAATTGGGACAATAAGAACAATAGCTCATAGCTGTTGAGAGTTTACAATATGCCAAGCATAATTGGACTGTCTTACTTAATCATCACAACAACCCAACAAGACAGGCAGGGTGATATTCAAAGTATTTCACCGCTGGCATGTCACAGGCACCAACCAATCAGATAATGCCAGCCTCAACTATCCTCTAGCCATATAAGTATAGACAGGCTTGATCTCGGGTACCACTATTTCTCCCACTTAACTGGGTTAGAAAGCTGAGTTTAGAGATGGGGTCAACACCTCAGAATTATACAGCTGTCCATTTTACCACAAACTATATGTTGAAAACGGCAAGTAACCTACCTCTTATAAATGCTGCTTAGGCAGCTCAGGGAATTCTTTATGTAATGTGAAAATAAGTGAGGTGGGGATTTACTATCCATACTATAGAAGAAAGGGCACTATGCCAGGAGTATGAAATCATAGAACTACTCCCAGTACGAGACTTTGAGGAAATTGCTTTACCTCTCTGGTTGTCAGAAAACTTCTAGCCATGGGCAGTAAGTGCGGGTGCTACTGGCACCTTGTGGGTAGAAGCCAGGGATGTGGCTAAACATCCCACAGTGCACCGGACAAGCAGCACTACAAAGAATCATCAGCACTGGGTTGAGAAATCCTGCTATCGATCCCAGAGAGGTAACAGACATTGTGAGGTATGACGTTAGGGAGTGGTGGGGACTACAGCAAACTTCAGAGTATGCACAGTACACTTGCTTTCTAAAGGCATTTCGTATAAAAAATAATTTGTAAACTCTGTGGACTGAAGAGAACACATCTTCAGGCCAATTTCAGTCTTTTATGGCCTTAACCAGATTATGTTGCCCATAATTTTCTTTAAACAAACAGATGAGGATAAAAGTCTCTTAGTCATGCAGGCATGTGTTTGTGTGTTTGGGAGGGGAGGAGGGTGTAAACATATATACATGCACACACATATATGCTCTTATACACAAACACATTGGCAAGAAGATTTGATTTTAAAGTGTTTTCAGAAAGTGAGGCCCTCATCCCCCTTAGAATCCAGTCCAGGTTTTTTCAATTCTGTAACTTTTCCCTCCTTCAGTTATACCAGCCCCCTTCCTCTTGTTCTGACTTTGGCAAAGATGAAGCCCAGCTGCTCTACTCCACCCATAAGAGGAGCTTCTGGTTTTAGTTTTGGTCCCTTCCTGTTGCCTAAAGCCCCTGGGAAGGAGGCACCCTCACTCACGTTACTCCTTTAGCCTGTAGAGACAGATAGGCTAGAAGAGACAGGTCGGCCCCACGTTTACGATGTGTCCACAGAATTATTTATGGTTTGTTTATCCACTCAATGTGGAGCAATTGTGGCCTCTGACTTTCAGCTCCAGGGTGCATTAACAGATTTGGGGGTAAATTGGCAGTGTCAAGCTGCACAGTTGTACTGGGCTTTTCAGCCTCTCCCCATAAAGCAAATACAGCAATAATCCCAGACACTCAGGCACAGTGGCATTTCTAGAGAGACACCAATGACCCCATTAGTCGAGAAGCTGTGGGAAAGCCTGAAACAGGTGAGAAAGCAATGAAATTAGGAAAATGAAGTTCTCTGATCATCAGGCTCAGTGGATGGGTGCAAGTGTGGCAGACATGGTACAAAAGATGTGGACCATGAATTGGCACCATGATTTCAAGGTACTAGAAAACCAAAGTTTGGTGGGGCACCAAGGCAAAGTTTCTAAGGTCCTGTGGGCATCAGTGCATACTTCTGGAGGGTCAGTTCTGCATCAAGGAGATACATTTCTGCAATGATATAGGCATTTGAAAACCCTTGTACACTACAAACAACAGGATTGATGGAAAAGTAGGATAGGAGATTCTATCCAAAGCCTACCTAGGGACCAGAGCACAAACAAAAGCAATCACTGGAAGCTCAGTGTCACTGGACATTAAAAATACACAATGACAGTTGGTGGACATGTTGGCAGCCCTTCATTCAGAGCAGGTCTGATGGGTGCTGGGCAGTGCTGATGATAATGGAGATCTGAGCTGTTGGGTCTGCTCTTAAGGTGGCCAAAGAGCCACTGCAATTTGCCAGCAAGCGTCTGGGGTGAACTTCTTGAGGAAGAAGGCCTGAGTGCAGTGAAAACTTTTTAATTTTCTTAAAATATAGCTTAAAAGATCCTTGTACAAATACAGCAACCACAATGGGGACTTTTCTTCCTTCTTCCCACTGTTCCATGTTATACTGATATTATTCACCCATATGTCAATGGTATACATTAATTCACATTACAGAAATGCTAGCAGTAGCAGAAGAAAGAGTCCATATGAGACAAGTGTATGGCCTGAGGCCCTGGGAACTAAAGCCCGAGTGCCTACAAGATATGCTCATAAGTTTCTAGGGCCCTGAGTGGTTGGTTTCCAACAAAGAGCCTGGATTTGACTTTGAGGCTGACAGGTAGAAGTTAAGCATGCAAAGCCTTAAGTAAGTAGTCTGTGCAGTGACCCAAAAGCTCAAAGGAATGGTGGGGTAGTGATATGGACAGGAGGCAGGGAAAGACTGGGAGGAAGAGGGCGGGGTCCTTAACAAGGGCTCCACTCTCAAGCCTAGACCTGTGGGTCTAAATGACAACATACCTTCCTGTTTTCCTACCCAAATGTTGTCTTTTCCAAAACCACCCTGGCCCACTGTGCCCCCTACCCTGTACGCACAAAAAGTCCAAGCTCCACTGGCAGAGGAACAGAGTGGCATGACAGAGAAGGAGAGAAAAGAAGAAGCATCTGAACGTCGAGAGAAGTTCAGCCAGGGACAGTTGGAGAGGAGTTCAGCTGGGGATGGTTGAACTCCAGGGAAAGATTACCTTCCCACTCCATCCCCTTTCCAGCTCCCTATCCTGCTGAAGCCACTCCCATCACTCAGTAAAATCCTCTGCATACACCACCCTTCAATCCTTTCATGTGACCTGATTCTTCCTGGGCACAGGACAAGAAAAGAATTCAAGATGCACTGGGTGCAGGAACCCAGAAAGGCTGTCACACTGACTCTTCAGTGAGTTGTTTAACACTGAAGCCACCCAGGAATGGCAAAGCTAAAAGAAAGAGCCTTGTTTGTAACATATGCTTTCTGGGGCTCCAGAGGTCTCAGGCAAACCCTAGATGCTACCACAGGCTGGTATGGGGTTTGTTTATGCCAAATGCCCAAAGGTACTCACCCCAGCTGCTGCACCCACTCACGTGTGTACTCCTGCTCCCACAAGGGGTTGGAGGGTGGCAGCCGAGTAAACGAGCCACACCCTTGTCACAAGTCCCACTGAGGGGTCAAGGAACTCTCCCGTCTCAGCAGGGGATCAGAGATTCTGGGAGATACTGAAGAAAATGGAGCTCACTTTCCAGACATTAAGGTTTTAATGACACTTTTAGACATGAGAAAGCAGGAAGGACTTGGTGGGCAAGAAAGTCAAAACAGAGATTCGACCAAGATCCGTCTTTTTTCTGGTGCTGACAGATTGAAGGAGAAGGTAGAGGAAATGATAGCTGGATGATTTTTATGGAATCAACATTATTTAAATGCTTTCATTAAATTATTGTCAAGGAGGTATGGCTGTAATTGTGTATCACCTCCAAGAGAAGAGATAGATAGTTATAAAGACCACCAAAAGAATTTCCACACACTAGGATTCAAAGGACTAGCAAAAGCATACAAAATCAATAGCTAGCAAGTCAAAGACAAGAAGGGAAGAAACCCACCAAGAGTAACATGGACCTCCACTATGACTGATATTTCTGTCTGTTTTTCATGGCTCAGGCTTCTCCTCTGGCTTTTACTTGAACTTGTTCTAGATCATCAAATGATACCAACAGGACTAGAAGAGATATTGCACCTCCACAAAACAATTTATTCCCTGAAAATATTGGCTAGAGTAATCATAAGATCCTGAATCTCGATGGGACCTCAGTAGATGACACAGTCTAAGTCTCTGCCTCTGTGCTATATCCCCAAAGGAATTAGCCAGTAACCACAAAACGGAAGTGAAACAGGAAACCTTGAGTATTTCACATAGCATAATTGATATAGGGGGCTTAACCACACACACAAAAATGCACAAGTCAACAAGTAAAAATTATACACTGTGACAAGTTATAAATGATTGTTCACAACCAATAATTCTACTTTTAAGTATTAATTAACAAATCTTTAGATCTGAAATATTTTTTAAGAGAAACCCTCAGGAATCCAGCAATCTAATTTAAGTACTTATTTAACACCTCTATTTGCAAACATCATACTAGATGCTCTGCAGGCCCGAAGGAGAATCCTTAGACTCCTTGTTCCCTATAATTTATCAGAGGCACATGGACCCAGGGTTTATGGAGTCTTCAGCTTATGGAGTCTTATGAGGGCCCTCTCAAGGAAATTAATACAAAATTACACATAGAAAATTGCTAGGTCGTATCCCAGAGCACTGGAAGAAACAGCTGTAAGTGAATGCTCTGAAGCTTAAATTCATTCACTTCCTGATAAATCTATGCCTGTTGTTTAGAATATGTTTCTTCAGGTGTTAAGGGCTTGAGAAAACAACCCAGGTCCAGACCCTTTCTTCTTCCATGCCTCGCAATTCATAGCATGACGTGGATCTAGCTTCGTCCTTACCCACCTCCCAAGACAGGAGTCTCCCTCTGTTATCAGGAACATTAGGTCGGCATCCTGGTGGGATGGGTTTGAAGAGGTGAGGGCTAGTTTTACTTTTTCCATTCATCCATCTAGCCACACACAACCACACAAAATTCATTTACACTGTGGTATGAGTCAAGCACTGTGTTGTGTTGTAGGAAAATGGACACATCCATGTATTAGTTATCCATTGCAGTGTAACAAATTACCCCAGTCTAGCGACTTCAAAACAACTCACACTTATACTATCTGACAGTTACTGTGTGTTAGGAGTTCCAGCACGGTTTACCTGGATCCTCTGCTCAGGCTCCAACCAGGCTGCAAACAAGGTTTTGGCCAGGCGGCTTTCTCACCTGAAGACTGGACTAGGGAAGAATCCACTTCCAAGCTCATTCAAGTTGTTGGTTGAATTCATGTCCTCGAGTCTGCATGAGTGAGGTCCCAGCTCTTACTGACTTTAATCCTCAGGTCCTAGAGGCGGCTCCCACTTTCCTGCCACTTGGCACTATCCACAGGGGCTTAACCAGGTGACTGTTTGCTTCTTCAAGGCCATCAGGAGAATTTCTCTCCTGGTTTGCTAAGATAGAGCCTTATATAATAAAACATAATCACAAGAGTGACATTTCAGCACCTTTACATAACTACATAACTTTACATAACATAAACCAACCTAATCAAGGGAGTGTCATTCCAACAACTTTGCCACACTGCGTTGGTTGCAAGTAAGTCACAAACCCACACTCAACGGGATTACACAAGAGTGGATTATTGGGGTCTCCTTAAAGCATGTCCTCCACTATCTACTTTGAAACTTCTTTACAAAGCTTTCATTTTGATGATTTGTTTCAGATGACTGAAGCCCACTCTCATTAAAACTATTTGGAAACTGCTGTCTAGTGACATTATATTAAAGCCAATCTATTTAATTTAAACAAGAAAGAGCAGTGCTCCCACTTGGTAGGAGATGAGACTCCTTACAGCCTCAGCTATCAATAACATGGCTTATGCTATTTCTTTATGTACATATCTATATATGTCCAGTGCATGCCAAATAAGGTCTGTAAGCGTTGAAACATAATAATAAAATGAACTCAGGTACCCTCATTCCAATTTAAGAGCTAAACCATTATGAACTCCATTCTATCTACCTATGTATTTCTTCTTATGCCATTCCCCTACCTCCCAGAGGTAACCAACCATTCAGTTGCTATAATTCATTTGCCTTTTTGATAATTTTGTGACACACATATTTAACAATAAAAGAGTGGTGTGCTATTGCTAACTTCTGAACTATAATGCATCACATACCGCAAAGTGTTCTGAGGTTAGCTTTTTCCACACAACATTATTTTTTGAGATTGAGCTCTGCTGCTTCTCCTAGCTGTAGATCACTCATTTCCACTCGCACAATTCCACTGTGCAAAGATGACACAAATAAGTAGACGTTTTTATCAATGGGCATTTCAGTTCTTTTCATTTTTCACTGCCATGAATACTGCTGCCGTGAACATTGTTATGCAGCTCCTAGTACTCATATGCAAGTATTTTTTTCTGGGGTATGCACCTAAAAGTAAAATCACTGAGTCTTAGGGTATGCAAATATTCAACTTTACAAGGAATGACAAATTGTTTTCCAAAGCAAACTCTTATCAGCAACTTATGAGTTCCTTTAACCTATTTTCTCCTCAACCAGACTTCTTCATATGGCCAATTTAGAAGCTATAAAAGGGTATTTTATTTTTATCTTACTTTGTATTTTTTGAATATTAGTAAGTCTAAACATTTTATGTGCTTATTTTCCATTTGTATTTTCTCTTCTGTGAGATGCTGGTTTATTTCTCTGTTGTTTACATTTTCCTTCATATATTTGTAGAAGTTCTTCATATATTCAATGGTTAAACTTTTGTTAATTCTCATATCAATAAAATAGCTTCTTATAATACATGGCTGGCTTTTCACTTTCTTTATATCTTTTAATAAAGAGACATTTTATTTTTATTATAGCGAAGTGTATCAATCATTTCTTTTCTGGTTAACCTTTCTGTGTCTTATTTAAGAAATTCTTACTTTGGGAGACTGAGGCGGGAGGATTGTTTGAGCCCAGGAGTTAGAGGCTGCAATGAGCTATCATTGCACCACTGCACTTCAGTCTGGGTGACAGATTGAGATCCTGTCTCTTACCAAAAAAAAAAAAAAAAGGAAAGAAAATGTTTCTTTCATATCTCAAGGATAGGAAAAATAAAGATATTTTATGTTTTCAATTTTTTTAACTGAAAAACAATCTAAATGAATAAAGAACCTAAATATCATAAGGATGCAATTTTTCCTCAAGGAGATTTACACATTTAGTATAATTCTCATAGAAGAGTCCTAAATGATTTTTTAAAAACTTATCAAGTTTATTCTAAAATTTGTTTGGAAGAACAAAATGCCAGGAATAGCCAAGACACTCCCCAAATAAAAGCATACAGTAATTGAACTTGCCCTACCATATATCCTTATGTATATTTATATATAATTAAAATCATACATAGCTATGTCCATATATAAGTATATAATGTATATTTGTATACATATATGCGTGTATATATAATTTATACCTAACTCCATGTATTTATGTAAGTAAATATTATATACATAAATTATATACACTTAAAATATACTTATAAAATTATATAAGGATATTCTCATAACATGATTATATATATACACATAAGTGTATATATAAGATATGTACATGTATAATTATATTTAAACCCATGAAATATGTGTTAATCTTATCAAATGCTTTTTGGCCTCTATTGAGATGGTTATATATAATTTTCTGATGTTCAGTTCATGTGATGAATTAGATTTCTAAATTTCTAGTGTGAAACTACTTTTGTTTTCTGAAGTAAACTTAATTTTATTATACTATACCATAGTTTATATACCATTCACTTTATTTTGTTAATGTTTTGTGTAGACAATTTTATATGAATGTTTGCATGATTGATCTATAATTTTTTCTTTTTCTTCTGTCTGGTCTGATTTTGGAATCAAGATTATAGAGTGAATTAAGGCAAATTTTCTCTTTTATAATCCCTACAAGAGACCATTTTCTTGGAAGTTTTGAAATGCTGGAACTGATACTCAGTACACATAAGCCTACCTGTACCCACTGTTTAAAATTTACATCTGTTCAGATTAGGTAGGGTGCACACTGTACTCATTGAGGATTATTTTAAATTATGCCTTGCAAAACTTGCTTAGAAAGTAACTTGGGCTTGTGTTTTCTTCCCAGAATTATTGTTAGCAATGGATTGCATTTTAAAAATTTTTATAGAAATGTTCAGGCTTTCTATTTCTTCTTGAGTCCATTGTAATAAATTTTTTTGAGGATTTTTTTCATTACATCTAAGTTTCCAAATGTATTGCCACAAACTTTTTCATGTTCTTATCTATTTTTTATACCTCTGCTATGTCTCTAGTTATGTTCCTTTTTCATTTCTAATATTTTTATTTCTGCCATCTCTTTCATTCTCAATCTTGGCAGAAGTTGTTTCTCTGAAAACATTAATAGAAGAGAAGTTGTACTTTGTTGGTTTATTTATTTGTGTGATTAAATTTTCTTTCATAAATTTTACTCTTACATTTATTATTTTCTTTCTTCTACTACCGGAGATTTATTCTGTTTTATTTGATAATGACTTGTTTTGGATTCTTACTTCTTTATATTTCAGTTACTTAAGTGGCTAAAACTTTATACCTTTTTTCCTAATATAACTTTCCTAAGGTAACTTTATACCTTTTTTCCTAATATAATTATATTAAGCTATAATTTTTCTTCTTAGCACTGTTTTCACTAGATGCTAAAAGTTGTATATGTAGTATTTTCATTCTACATTATCTCCATCTTCTCTTTTCAGAAATTCTATTGGATGTATTTTAGATATTGTCATTATGTCTTGATATTCTTTAACATACTTCCCTGCTTTCTTATGATTTAATCGTAAGAATTTTTTAAATGCTATTATTACTCTTTTTTGACTCATGTTATTTAGAAGTTTTAAAATTAATAAATATATGTATATATTTTAATTTATTTTTTTGTTAATCATTTCTATCTTTTTTTTTTTTTTTTTTGAGACAGGATCTCCCTCTGTTGCCCAGGCTGGAGGACAGTGGCACAATCTTGGCTCACTGCAACCTCCACCTCCTGGGCTCAAGCGATTCTCCTGCCTCAGCCTACCAAGTAGCTGGGATTACAGGCACCTGCCACCATGTCCAGCTAATTTTTTTTTGTATTTTTAGTAGAGATGGGGTTTCACCATGTTTGCCAGGCTGGTCTTGAACTCCTGACCTCACTGCTCACCTCGGCCTCCCAAAGTGCTGGGATTACAGGTGTGAGCCACCATGCCCAGCCCCAATCATTTCTATCTTAATTGCACTTGGATCCGAGAAGATGAACTATAGATATCTACGTGTTAAACATTTGTTGAGACTTCTTAATATGGCCTGCAATATGGTCCATTTTCATAAATTTTTCACATGTGCTTCAAATGAATGTTTATTATTACTTTTTAGATACAATTTTCTTTAATGTCTATTAAATCAACCTTGTTTTAATATTCTATACTTCTTGTTATGATAACCATCATAAAAAATACAGAGACTTTCATTACTAGAGTTTCAAAAATGTACAATATACTATTTACAAGAAAAGAAACACATCAGAAACCTAAGGATGTGAAATGTCTGAAAATAAAAGAAGGAAAAATGAAATAATGGAAAAAGACATGGCAGAAAAACTAATAACCAAAAGAAAACTCTGGTATACATTGAAAATACAAGTAATTATTTATTAATATTATTTTACTTCTTGACCAATTAATAATTGAGATATATGAAGTATCTCATGATGACACATTTGTATCAATTTTATTTATTTTAAGCACAGTTTATTAAATATAAGATCATAATTATTAAATCTTCTTATGGAATTAATCCTTTTATTGTTATGTAGTAACTCTTTCTATTGCTAATAATTACTTTTATTTTGGATATATACCAAAATTTTATTGTGGTTATTAGTTTTTCTGCTATGTCTTTTTCCATTACATCATTTTTCACTCTTTGATTTTCACACATTTCATGTCCTTATGTTTCTGATGAGTTTCTTGTAAAGAGTATCATTGTACATTTTTAAAGCTCTAGTATTGAAAGTCTCTGTCTTATTTATTTATTTATTTTGCAGAGACAGGGTCTTGTTCTGTCACCCAGGCTGGAGTGCAGTGGTACAATTACAGCTCACTGCAGCCTTGATCTCTCAGGCTCAGGCAATACTCCCATCTCAGCCTCCCAAGTAGCTGGGACCACAGGTGCCCACTACCATGCCTGGATAATATTTTTTATTGTTTTTGTAGTGACAGGATCTCCCTATGCTGCCGAGGCTGCTCTCGAATTCCTGGGCTCAGGTGATTCCCCCACCTTGGCCTCCCAAAGTACACAGGTGTGTGACTCACTGCGCCTGGCCATCTCTGTCTTTTAAATGATGGATTTAGTCCAGCCACATTGGCAAGATTGCTGACATACTATATTTGGAATTGTTTCTACCGTCTTCTTTTTACTTCTCATTTGTTTCCTTTTTTATACCTTTGTTTTTTCCCCAGTCTTTTTTTTAGATTGAATATTAGTCTTAGCTATGTCGTCTGTTTTTCCAATTTTACCTTTATATTTATAACTTAATATTTTTAAAGCAGATACCTTTAACATGTACCATGCCCGGTTAGCTTTAAAATGCTTATTTATACTTTAGATACCCTTGTGAACAAAGTAAGGGTCTTTGAATATTTTAACTTCCATAACCCCTTCCTGACTTATATGCTTGATATTCACTATTTTGGATATGTCCTTTTAAAACCCCACACATCAGTAATTATTACCATTGTATATGTATTTATATGTTACATATATACTATATATATAATTTAATTCAGACAAGGTTTATTAATATCAATGATTTTCATCCTAGATTGCACTTACCTGGAAAGCTTTTAAAAAATATTGATGTTTGAGATCCACCCAGGCTGTTTAAATCAGAATCATACTCAGGTGATTGTATCTAATAGGCAGGAATGATTCGCAATCAACTGTTTAAATACCTCTACATCTTTGCCAATTTCTTTGTTCACTATTTCTTTTTGCTTCTCAGATATTCCTTCTGAAAAATATTTTTCTGTTTCCTGCAATACCTCTTTCATAAGTTTTTAAATGAAGTTCTATTGTGGCAAATTCTGCTTCTGCTTGTATAAAATGCATTTATTGCGCCCTAATTTCTGAAAGACAGTATTGATGGGGACACTATTTTTGGTTGACAATTTTTTTTTCTGTCTTAGCTCTTTGGAGATATTTTTGTGCTGAGTATTGTTTTCCATTGTTGCTGTGAGAAGTCTTCTGACGTCTAAATTTCCCACATTTTTAGTTTAGTTTAGTGTCTTCTCTCTGGCTGATTTTATCTTGGAGTTCTAGATTTTCAATACAATGTATCTCATTTATGTATGCTTTAAATTTGTCTTTCTTGTGTTTCCTTTGTCTATCAATGTTGTTTGCTGATTGTATTAGTCAGGGTTCTCCAGAGGGACAGAACTAATAAGATATCAGATGGAGATAATTGAATCATGGGAGCAGTTTCCCTAATCCTGTTCTCCTGACAGTGAGCTAGTTCTCATAAGAACTGATGGTTTTATAAGGGGTTTCCCCCTTCACTGGGCACTCATTCTTCTCCTTTCTGCTGCCATGTGAAGAAGGACATATTTGCTTCACCTTTCATCATGATTCTAAGTTTCCTGAGGCCTCCGCAGCCATGCTGATCCATGAGTCAATTAAGCCTCTTTCCTTTATAAATTATGCAGTCTTGCGTATGTCTTTATAGCAGCGTGAGAACAGACTAATACACTAATCAGTTCTGGAAAATTCTTAGTTATTATCTCTTCAAAGACTGAATCTCTTCCATTCTCTCCATCTTCTCCTTTCAGAAATTATATTGAATGTATATTATATATTCTCATTATGTCTTCATATTCCTTAACACACTTGCCTGCTTTCCTTGTCTCTTTGTGTTGCATTGTGGGTAATTTATTCATACATATCTTTCAGATAAATAATAATCTCTTCATCTGTGTCTAAAATACACTGAGTGTTTAACTTTGACCATTGCAGTTTTTATTTTTATTTGGATGTTTTTCAAATCTGCCTGGCCATCATATAGTCTCTTTGTGTTTTTTTGTTTTGTTTTGTTTTGTTTGAGAGGTCCAAATGAAGTAAACTGGATTTTTGCATGAGATATGGAAGTGTAATTTGGCTCTGCATTGGAACCTGTTTCTAGAGTCTCCTTTTAAGTACTTTAGATGTTTTCTGATTATTTTCACCACCCCACAGTTTTTACATATCTCAAACAAAAAGAAAGGCATGACAATCTGTGAATTATGATGAGCATTAACAATAATCCCTTGGCAAAAATAAAATTCCAGAGTTTATCCTATCCATCTTGTGCTTTGATACAGAGTAGGTGTTATTAGTCAAGTGTTACCAGACAAGTATTACCAGACAAGTGTTATGTACTCCTGATGTCATTTATCCACAAAATTGTCCTTTAATTTGCCTATAATTGCCCTTGGGCAAGCCTAAACCCCAGGACAGATTGAGTGCCCACAGCTTTTCACCCTGACCAATTAGGCACATTTACATGACTGCCCTACTCTGCAGCTCAGATCTTGTCCAGAAGCCCAAGAGAAACATTACTCAGCGTCAATCAGTAACAGGATCATGGTTCCAGAGGTTTAACTGACAAGTGATTTTTGCTGATTGAACAAAATATTTTTCCATAACAACACCATGTTGACTCTATTACTAAGCAAATCTCCCACTCTGGATTTTTGAGTATCATTAGAATACGGGAATGTGGGTGTGCTGCTGGTGATAGGAATGGAAAAAGGAATTATTTTCTCCATGTTCTACCTTTTTCCTCAGCCCTTTAAAATATTACTGTACTGATGTGGCTCTCACCTGACTAAATCTCCCTTTTCTAGAGATGACGCATCCTCACTGTGTTGGACATAGGAGGCAAGTCCATACAATGACACCCACAGGTGATCACTGAGTGCCCCCTGACCAGGCTGTACTTTTCACCTAATGAGCAATCACCATACCTTATTTTTCTTTCTGATCCCATATAGCAGCTCTTCCAGGCATACAAACTAGTACAGTTGATTGAAGGTTCACTCGGTGCAAAAGCACTCTTCATATACTATCTCAGTTAATGCTTACAAGACTCCTGTGAAATAGATAATATTAGTATTTCCATCCTATAGATGCAGCACTTGAGCATCGAAAAGGTTAAAATACTTGCCCAGGGTCACATGACTAGAAAGTTGCAGAACCAGACTTGCCAAAGACAGCTGCTGCCTTGTTTCATATCACCTAGCTTTACAGTAACACAACTCTATTATTTAAGATAATGATGTTAGTGTAGAGTGAGAATAAATAAGTAGTGGTCAAGTCTGGAAATAAAATAGAAAGGCAGATGAATACATTTACTAGGGAATTTTCTTTTGATGTATAGTTGTGACTTGTTTCGTCTTCCTTTGTGTATTGAAGATAAAAGTGTCAATTTTGTATTACTTAGAGCAGAGTTTCTCAACCCCAACACTATTGACATTTTGGATCAGACAATTCCTTGTTGTCTAGGGATGGGCTGTGCATTGTAGGATATTGAGCAATATCTCTGGCTCTCCACACTAGATGCCAGTAGCATTTCACCAACCCCAGCTGTGGCATCAAAAATATCTCCAGACATTGCCAAATGTCCCCTGAGGGGACAAAATCATTACCACATTGAGAATCACTAATCTAGGGGATCTCTGAGAGCAAACAAAATAATTGCTCTGCCTTGAAAATTAGACACTGCTGGCACTCAGTTGGGTGGCCCAAGTGAGAGACCCCAGGGAGCCTTCTTTAGTTGGAATGAGAGATTGTTCTGAACCAGAGCTGAGTCAGGACCCGGTGTGCCCATGCCCTCTTCTTAGTAAGAAAAGGAAGATGTAGGAACTTACTTAGGGCACAGCCAGAGATCACTGGTTTGTTTTCCAGATTCAACTTCAGGGAACTTAAAATAAGTGTTCTGGAACAAATGCTTAGTGATGTAGAAGGAGGAAATAACACCTCTCATTTACTGGAATATCAGATCACTTACATCACTTAATTCTTAAGATAATCCAAGAAGTCAGGTAGAATTTATCATTTCCATTTTACAGAATCAAAAAGGAATGCCTAAGAAGTTGAAAGACTAGCTCACGGTTAGAAAGTGAGGTAACTGGAAGAAGGACATTGCTCTTTTTTTGAGATGGAGTCTCACTCTGTCACCCAGGCTGGAGTGCAGTGGTGCAATCTCAGCTCACTGCAACCTCCACCTCCCAGGTTCAAGTGATTCTCCTGTCTCAGCCTCCCAAGTAGCTCAGACTACAGGCATGTGCCACCACGTCTGGCTAATTTATATATATATTTTTAGTAGAGATGGGATTTTGCCATGTTGTCCAGGCTGGTCTCCAACTCCTTTCTATCTGACTTAAATGTTTATGCTCTTTCCAATCCATCCCAGGATTTTAGAGAGAATCTTCTAGAGATTACATGGAAACATTAATAGAAAACCTTCCTTTCATTCACTCTAGGCAGATGCTATGCTATCCACCAAGGATACAAACATAAAATCTAATCCCAGCCTTAAAGAGCTCAGATTAGTGAAAGAAAAAGACATACATAAAATATTTATAATACAGCATGCTAAACACAGTGATAAGGACATCCATGTAGACGGTACTATGGGAACATAGAAGAGGGAAACCCAATGCAGCCTTAGGAAAGTGATGGGGAGGGTTCTCAGGGAAGGCTTCATGGAAGAGGTGGTATGGGAACAGAGTTCAAAGATGTCAGGATTTGTCCTAGGAAATGACAAAAAATCTCACAATTTCCCACTGAAAATCAACTGCTACAAATTGCAGTTTAGATATGACAACAGAAAAGTACACCAAACATTTTCATTAAAAGGAAAGACAGTATGTTGAGGGGAGAGACCCCAGCCTTCTTTGCTGGCACAAGGTGTATCATTTCTCAGTGGGTGCTGAGCAGGAAGACTGACTGCCATTTGTATTAGTCAAGGTTCTCCATAGAAACAGAACAAAAGGAGGGATGGGAAAAGGTAGGGAGAGAGGGATTTTAAGGAAATCCTCATGCAACTGTGCCAGTTGGAAGTCTGAAATCTGTAGAATAAGTCAGCAGGCTGAACATGCAGGCAAGAGTTACATTACCTTCTTGACTCCGAATTCCACAGGGCAGGCCAGCAGGCAGGAAACTCAAGCAGAATTTCTACATTGCAGGCTTGAGGTAAAATTTTCTTCTTCCAGAAACCTCACTCTTTGTTCTTCAGGCCTTCAAAGGATTGGATGAGACTTACCCACATTAACCTGCATAATTTGAGTAAAGGAATCTGCTTTAGTCAAAGTCTACTGATTTAAATGTTAATCACACCCACAAATACATTCATAGCCACATCTACAGTGGGGTTTGACCAAACAACTAGGCATCATAACCTAACCAGGTTGACACATAAAATTAACCATGACACCATTGTTGTTCACTCATTAATCTCTCCCAGAAAGAAATATAATTTTCTATCTGGAAACCTATTAGAACTGGGAAGTTAAAATCTCTACAGCCCAATGTGCTACAGGCTTCAGATCCCCTGGGAAAGTTGCGGCCTGGGGTGGGGAAGGAAACATATCAGCTAACATTCAGTTGAATATTTTAATACCACTCTTAGAGTCATAAATCCCAATATGCCTTAGCCCTAAAGCAGATCCCTGAAAGAGACAGAGTAATTCTTAAGGTTTTGGTAATTCAAAATCCATTTTAAATATACAAAAGGAGCTCTTTAATGGGCCCCAAGGTGAATCTTTTCATAAAATAATAAATTAAGTGGGGTTTTTTCCAGTTTGAGGAAACACTCATGTATTTCTAACATCCTACACTAAAATGCCTTGACTTGAATAGCTGTGTGTGTGCATGGACATGCATTTATTCATTTCTGTTTTTTCTTAACAGACAAAGAGATGGAATAATTTTATTCAGGTCTGATACACCAGTGTATGCCTGAGCATGTATATGTATATATAACCAGTAACATCTCAGTTATTGGCATGACGGGAAACATTTCTTTCCATGAACATAATTTGTTGGTTATATCAAGACGATCATTCCCACATTTAAATAGTGAAATTGTCCAGGAAAGAAGACTCCATGGTACACAACAGATTCTTAACCAGAAATCTTTAATTTAATAACCAGTTAATTTGTTGCAGAATCCACATGCTTTGACAAGGAGTCCATACAAATAAACCTCTGACAAATCTAAGCTGAATTAATCAGCAGGAAGAAAAAAAATGCTTTCCTGTAAACTTCGCCCTGATGAAAAAGAGAGGGTGTCAGAAGTCCATGACAAAACCCAGGCACATCCAAAATAAGTTTGATTATAAAAGCAAGAACTCCTTTCTGGTTTTGTACGATGACTGGGGGAGGGCTGGCAAGAACATGATAAATTATTCAGGTTTAAGAGACAGTGATAAAAATGTAAATGCAATCCTGTCACAGAATCTTTGCACCAGCTGAATAAATTCAAACTAGAAGCTGAATCAGCATCTCGCCTCTGATTAAAACCAATTGAAAGCACAAAGACAGGAAGAAGAAAACCTCGTAAGTTCTTTGGAAATAGCAGATAAAGTGATCAAGCATAACTGCAACATTAAGATGAAACAGTTTTACTAATATTGACCCCAGGCTAAGGGGCCCTGCCAGCTCTCTTCAAATGGTAGCACTTGTAATCAAAGAACTAGGTCTTATTTAAGCTCAAAAGTGATTATTACTTCATTAATTATGGTCATGTCCCTATTCTTTCATTGTGACCACATTTCGTCTTTTCCCAAAAGCAGTCCATTAGCCTCATTTCATCTTTAATGGGTAATATGTTCCTTTCTGAGCATGCTTTCTGTGTGCATAGATTCAAGCTGCTGAACAACAGCTCTACATCCCAAGCCGGTGCCCAACATTGGCCCTATACTTGCTTGACACTATGGTCAGAGAGCACAACAAAATAAAAAAAAAAGTTTTTTTCATATCTATTCGAGACAGATCAAGAGATAACATACGAACATGAGCAAATGTATTTTTCTTCTACAGCTCAGGGATTAAAAGCTGGGGCTCGGTATTCAGGCTCCCTGGGTTCAAAGACAGGCATGCACCTCACAAGAAGTCAGGGGCTGGGCAGCCTTTCTTATCTCTAACACAGGGATAACAACAGGGTTTGTGGCAAGGATTTAATTAATGGAAAGAGCCTGGGATGTGTCTGGCACATAATAAGTGCTCAATAAATGTTAGTTCTTATTAACATTGTGTTTACATTAAACATATGCCACTGTCACCGGTAGAGGGTTGTGGCTTCAAGTTGTCCAGGTTCTTGGCATTTTAAACAAAGAACTGGACAAAATGCCCAGCAAAGCAAAGAAAGAATGAAGCAACAAAAGAACGAAAGCAGGGATTTATCGAAAACGAAAGTACACTCCACAGTGTGGAAGCGGACCCATGCAGTAGCTCAAGGGCCCGGACACAGAAATCTTCTTGGGTCCAAATACCCCCTAGAAGTTTCCCATTGGCCACTTCATGCTCACCTCAAGTAAATGAAGCGGTAGCCGGCAATCACTCTGATTGGCTGCAGAAAGCAGCCAACCAGAGACTGAAATGAAGTTACAAAGGTCACACTCCCGTGCAAACATCCGATTGGTTGCAAAAAACAACCAATCAGAGGCTAAGGTGAAGTTACAAAGTTATATTTCTATGCGAAAAAAGACTAGACCTGCAATCAGTCTGATTTGTGGTGGACAGCCAATTTCTCATCTGCCCGGCAGAAAAGGTCAAAGGGAGTAGCCTCTGGTCCTTTTGTTGCTTAGGCGTGGAAAGTTAGGGTTTTCCTTTCAAGTTAGTTCTAGGAAGTCAGCGTGAAACAGCCTTAGGTTCCCTGCCTCCAGACACTATTCTCCTGCCTCATCACCCACTTAGGAGTTAGACAATTCGGTTGAGTGCTTAAGGAAAAAGTCAGCAGGCAGTCCATCCAGCCACTCCTGCGCATCTACTCAACAGCACAGCCTGGCGTGTCCACTTATACGCACACACAGAATGCCATAAGAAGTGGGCTGCTGTGCACAGTCTCTCCCGATTTGGCTATAAGCCCTTAGGATTCATTTCAACCTCATAGTGTAGTGAAAATTATAGAATTCTATCAATATCAGGTAATAAAGATGCTTAATGAGCCTATTCACAAATATCCGCTGAGTAGTCCCCATATGCCCAGAACTATGCCATGCATGAAAGGGCACAAAAGATCTGGAAAAGGCTGTAAAGCCTTCCAGATGTTAACAACTATTTAGGGAGAAAAAGGCTTATCCTGAATTACTAAAAGATTAAGCTAGTATGTGAATTATGTCATTATAGACAGTGAATGTGCTATTCACAGGTCTAGAACTTTCTGAAAAGGAGAATGAGAGGTGAGGAAGCTCTCGAGGGGCCCATGTGTTGGGGGTGGTGGATACGTACACACACACACACACACACACACACACACACACACACACTCACCCTGTCCTGCCACCATTAGGTAAAGTTTCCTGCCACTCCTTGCACATCCGTCATTACCAAAGAGATATTAAACTAGACAACTGTAAAAAAGTAACACCTTCAGTGGCAAAACTGCCTTATGCAGAGATGTGGATGATTTTTTACCTACTTCATCTTTGCATGTGGCTCAGGGGAGTTTTCTCAGCGATTAGCAGGGGCACTGGCAGAAGACAACAGGCCTAGGAACTTCCCTGGCTGCCCTCACCATTGCACCAACCCCAAACCCCCCTGAGGACATCTTGCAGACCAGTAACCTGCTAACTCTCATTCCTCTCATTCCTTTCTTGCTGTTTTTCCTGGCTAGCTCCAGAGCCAGCAGAAGAAGGTCAACGTCACTCTTAAACTATGTCAAACAGTGTTGTAGTTCAGGAGTGGAGGTGAACTGTTTACACATGGTCTTTGTTTCCTCTAGCCAGGATTTCATTGCTGATCCTGCCCTACAAGGTCATACCAGAGGGCACAGAATGGGCCTCCCGGCCTACATGCTGCTGTGACTGTCTGTCTGAGGGAAGGATCAGATTTAGGCCTGGACATGTTGCTTTTGTTGTTGTTGTTATTGTTGTTTAACCCAATTTATTGGCAAGTCAGTGACATAAGGGCTTCAGGGAAGTTCCTACATATCTTCCTCCTCCATCACTCCTCAGCAGTCCTCTTTGCCTCTTCAATCAGCTTGTCCTGTTTGCCTCTTTAATCAGCTTGTCCTCTTTGCCTAAACATTTCTGCTTTAGAAGGGCAAACTGTCCAGCTGATTCTTGAGCCACAGTTTTCAATTACAATGTGTGATGGGGTGCTTCCTTCTTTTGTGTGAAATTCCTATTGTGAGTGACCTCCCCTTTGAATGAATTAGGTCACAAACTGTAATGGCCCTTTTTTTCCTGGTACTGCAAGCCCATTTATTTTTATTTTAAGAGACAGGGACTTGCTCTGTTACCCAGGCTGGAATTCAGTGATGTGATCATAGCTCACTGCAGCCTCCAACTCCTGGGCTCAATCAATCCTCCTTTCTCAGGCTCCCAAGTATATAAAACTACAGGTGTGTGGGTATTTTTTAAAAAAATTATTTGTAGAGACAGGGTCTTGCTATGTTGCCCAGGTGGGTCTCAAACTCCTGGCCTCAAGAGATCTTCTCACCTCAGCCTCCCAAAGTGCCAGGATTACAGACATGAGACACCGTGCCCCGCCCTGAAAGCCCATTTTGAACCCAAGGCACTGTGTTGGAAATTGGATGAAGATTTTTAAAAAATAAGTCACATGTAGTTCTTGCTTTCATATTGATAACAATTTAGTATTGCTATGAAGTTGAGCAGGAAGTGAAGGCAAAAATATTGATATTCTTGTCAAGCGCATCCATGTGAAGAGACCACCAACAGGCTTTGTGTGAGCAACAAGGCTGTTTATTTCACTCGGGTGCAAGTGGGCTGAGTCCGAAAAGAGAGTCCGTGAAGGGAGATGGGGAAGGGATTGCTTTATAGGAGTTGGGTGAGTAATGGAAAATTACAGTAAAAGGTGGTTATCTATTGCTGGCAGAGGAGGGGGGTCACAAGGCACATGGTGTGGAGATCATAAAAGACTCATCGTCCAGAAGAAGAATGTCATGAGGTCGATCGATTGATCAGTTGGGGCAGGGCAGGAACAAGTCATAATGGAATGTCTTAAGGTTGGTCATTCAGTTAAGACAGGAGCTGGCTGTTTCACTTCTTTTGTTGTTTTCGATTGCCTCAGGCCATTTGGATGTATACGTGCAGGCTTGGGCTCAGAGGCCTGACAATTCTAATATAAGGCAGAAGCCCAGATGAATAATACAGGAAAAGTTCTGGAAAGTTGTAGGCACAGGGAATAGCAGGAGCTAAATATTGAGGATGGAGAGGCCAGGTTGTTTGCAGGCCAGTGAGCAGATCATCTGGTGGAATTGTATGGTCACAGGCCATCCAAAAGCCCTTTCTGAGATGAAGCAGAGAACTTCAGAGAACAGCTGCCAACTGTCTTGCTCTTAGAACTTCAAAACTTGCCCTCTCTTGCCTACCACATCCAATTTGGAGCCTACTTCCTATTAGTTTATTGAAATGCAAAATGCATACTAAAACCCTTAGCAGTAGTCTCAGACATTGAGCCCTTGTGGTTTTTAAAATCAGAGAAACATTACTTGGGAGTGGGAGATGCATGAACTATTTGCTCCTGGAAAGTGACATACTGAGGTTACTTGGCAGATGAGTCTCACACAGAATAGCCTGCTTGCTTTTGCCAATTTGCTAATATTAAAAACTGGAAAACTATGTAACTACTAAAAATATCAAGTAGAATGGGCTCCTTTAAAAACCTAGGAGCACTGGACTCTTCAAACAAAGGCCAAATAATTGTTTGTAAAAAGAATCCTGTGAAAGAGACACTGTGCTAGGTGGGCAAGTGGATCACCCTCCCATGTTTCAAATCATGCTGTGGCCCAGAAAACTATATTCCATAATATGAATGACAGGAATGAAGAGAAGAAGCAAGGCAAGAAAGGGAAGAGGTGAATAGTTACTGGAGAACAGAGGGAGGAAGCAAGGAAGAATGCAAAAGAAAGAAGAAATTGCACTTGCAGCATGTGGATCAGTATTTGGAAACTGTTGAATCAGATTAATTCCAAATTCTAGGACTGTATCATGAATCTCTTTTTTTTTTTTTTTTTTGAGACAGATTCTTGCTATGTTGCCCAGGCTAGAGTGCAGTGGTGCTACCTCAGCTCCCTGCAAATTCTGCCTCCCAGGTTCAAGCGATTCTCCTATCTCAGCCTCCCAAGTAGCTGGGATTACAGGCATGTTCCACCACCATCCCCAGCTAATTTTTGCATTTTTAGTAGAGACGAGGTTTCACCATGTTGGCCAGGCTGTTCTCAAACTCCTGACCTCAGGTGATCTGCCTGCCTCGGCATCCCAAATTGCTGGGATTACAGGCGTGAGCCACCGCACCCGGCCTGTGTTATGAATCTCTTAAGTGAGCTCTTTAGCTTAGGGACAAAAGTACATACATTTTCATTTTGATCATGAATGTTATGAGAGATTAAATTGGACTACCTACCTGGTTAGAAGGAGGAGGTTGGGGTCAGGTTTGGGATGAGTGTATATCACCAGTGATTTCCAAATACTACAACATAATGATCCCTTGCTGGGGCTCTGGGTTGCAGTGTCTGGTATCATTACTCCACCCTGCATTTAAGCATGGGCTTGGAACCAGGTGGAGGGGACAAAAGATCTAGAAGGATTCTGCCTTTTTACACCAAATGGCTTTGTGATCTTTCCCTTTGTAATGAAAACCAAACCAGTCAGATTAAAACTATCAGCCCATTGAATGAGATAATCTATGTGAAGTAAACAGAAGTCACTGTGTCCTAGCAAGGTATCATTATGCAAATGGAGGTATAATGCAAGGTTCCTAACACCAGTGGTCTGAATGTGCTCCAGGGTCTCTGTCATCTTTAAACACATGTTCCCTTACATGTGGATATGCAGGGTAGATACAAACTGAGAATGGAAAATTTCCCAGACTCTCTAATATCTAGGCAACTACAGTGTGGTCAGTGGAAATTAGATGTAGATGCAAGAGTGAAAAATAAAAGATTCTGAATTCTGCTTTACAGAATTTGGAGCTGTTCTGGGGCTTTCACTGAAAGGAGAGAGGTGGCTGGGTTGTAATTCCTAGCATGCATCATTCAGTACGAGGGAGGTTGTGCTTCGGTGACAGTCCTGTCCTCCCAAATATCAGTGGCCTAAAACAAAGATTTATTTCTCACTTGTACTATACATCCCTTGTGGCTTGGCTGTAGGTTTTGTGCTGTATCACCCTCACTGAAGGATCTAGCCCAGTGAGGCAGTCCCTGCCTGGTCATTATCGGCAAAAGGAAAGAGATCTTTGAATGGTTTTGTACCAGCAATTTAATATGATAGTATGGTAGTAACACGCATCACTTTTACTCACAACTCATTGGCCAACACTAGTTATCTGGTACCAGCTCAGTCTGAAGAAGGCGAGCAAGAAATGCAGTCCCACCGTGAACCCAGAAGGCAGAAAGCCAGAAATATCTAATCAACTGCATTCATAACAACCACATGACACATCATTGTATTTGAATAAAATTGCACTGGTCTACCTGGGTAAAAGGTATGTGAATGCTCAGATGCTATGGCTGAGTCTGCCATGGCCTTTGTTATTTATTTTAATGACATTGATAATTACTCTCTTTATTGATAGTATGATCATTAATTTTAATGACATTAGGTAGTCATTAACTTTTTCTAAAGCCAGTCAGGAACACTGTAACAACTAGAGGCCACAGGGCAACTTCTTTAGTACAGGAGTGAACGTGAGTCGCAGTGTTGTCACTGAGGTCATCTTTGCACTGAAGGTTAGAAACTCAAAACAAAGCTCAATGTGAAGTGACACTCAGAGTATACACTTGCCTCCTTGCTTAGCATAAATCACTTAACATTTCTAAATACGTGTTTTTTGCCATGTGCTTGATAGGCAGTGGAAATAATGAACAAAATTCTCTCAAGCAAGATTGGCCCTATGAACAAGTGAAGATGGTGGGCGATTTCAGCTGCTTCAGAATCACTCTACCCGTCTCAAGGACAAAGGGAAGAAACCCAAAATACTAGATGTATTATATATTTTCTAGAGTCCAAAAGTGGTGTGGCTCAGTACATAATGTCTGTGGATCTGATACTTGAAACAACTTACATCCCACGGCACTGTTGTTCACCTCAGTGGATGCGGGACCTCTCACTGCTGGCCGGCCTCCTGAATTGTTCTGAGTTTCCAGGGTGTCTTCTGCAAGGCCTTTCCCCACAGGTTGCTGGAGACTTTATCACTGTTGCAGGAGGCCCAGCAGCTTCGCCCCAGAGGCCACCAGTGCCGCCCAGGCGAGGCAGTGCTACTTCTGAAGTGCTGGACATTGCTGCTTCCGCTGGGCATTGCAGCTCCACTGCTGCGGCCGTCCATCTGTACACATCTGTCTGTCCAGCTGCGCCATGGAGCCCAAGACGTCATTCAAAGATGGCAACACCAAGAGTGCTCTTCCTGGGAGCTGCTACTCCTCAGCCACTGCTCACCATCCCTCTCCATTTGAGCTTTCCGAGAAGTTTGATGAGGTAAAGGAGAATATGATTCCATACCCTTTGTGTGGGGGCAGGAGAGGGGTCCATGGCAGTGAAAGTTGGGTGACAAATAATATAGTGTTTAGTTAAACTGTTCTATAAGCATTTAGTCACAGTCCTCTCACTCCTAACAACCCACGCCTGAGTGAGTAGAAGCTGTGACCACTGTTGACTGAATATAAATTACCAAAATATCAGAATCACTCCTCACTCTCCAGCCATTGTTTTGTTATGAGTTACTTTAATTTATGTAATGTATACAATGTGCTGAGAGCGTTGGTAGGTACATAGTAGTCCCTACACAAATATTTTGTTGTGGTTGTTGCTAAGCATTCAAGTCCTTCCTTGAGAAGCAGGTATCTCTTAAAAACTCCTAAGGGTCATTGCAACCAACTTCTCAAAGATCGTCAAACAATCCCAACTATGTCTGAATCTCTTCTAAAACTCATACCCACCCAACGATTCTGCTAGCCAGAAACTGTTCATTTCACGTTATTCATAAGAAAACTAAAGCTCAGAGAGGTTAAGCAACTTCCTCAAGGTCACAGAGTAACAAGTGATGGAGCCAGGATTCAAACTCAGGACTGCCTGATTTTGAACCCATTTATACTATGGATAGAATAGAGGGTTAGAGCAGTGAATCTCAACCAAGGGTGATTTTACCCCATCAGGGGACATTTGGCAATCTCTGGAGACATTTTCATTCGTCACGGCTTCGGGAGAGGGAAGTAGTACTGGCATCTAATGGGTAGAGGCCAGAAATGCCGCTAAATGTCCTGCAATGCACAGGACAGGCCTCTCCCTCTCTCCCTACAACGCCCCCCAACAAAAGGTATCAGGTTCAAATGTCAACTGTGCTGAGGTTAAGAAACCCAGGATTGGAGGAACATATTAATACATTAAATTGCTAGGAAAGAAAAATCCAGGGACAGCAGGAAGAACATATTGAAAAAATACATTCATGATTACGGGTTGAAGTAGGATTTTGGTAAGCAGAGGTAGAAGGCAAGAATAGTAGAGAGAACAGCATGAACAAAGAAGGAGAAGAAATATAAGAGATATTTGCAGGAAAGTAAAAGTCCAGGAGCAGGGAAGAAGTGGAAGTAGAAATTGAAAAGCTACATTGAGACTTAATTTGGGGAGGCCTGGAATGCAAAGAATTTAAGGGTAAAGAGCCTGGAACAAAATTTCTCAAAGTATTTGTCTTGAGCTCACCACGCTCACCAAGTAACATGAGGGTCTGTAAAAAAAAAAAAAAAAAAAAAAAAAATTCTTTTTTTTAATCCAAGCATTCTGCATCAATGCAATGGTATGGCCTTAGACAATTTCAGTCCTCTCCCATCACTTGAAGAAGGAAAAACTGGGGCCCAGGGTATGAGGTCACTTCCCCATGGTCACTGGTGACTTAGTGACTGGGCTGGAACTGAAACCAAATCTTGGGATTAGATCCAGTGTTTATGATATATAGCTTGGTCCCTGGGATCTCAAAAGCACGGCCAGTTTTTTCTCCCTTTTATGATTCTTCCTGTATTTGTATAGAGAAGATTATCGGTGAATCGTCTTCATTATTTCCCTATTCCTACTTGAAGTGCCCAAAATGTGCAAGGCCAAATATTGTGGCACAAGCCAAATAGCATTTTTCTACTAAAAAAGAAAAATGTTGTTGAGGAAAGAGGGTCGGAATAAATGGAAGGGCTATTATTTTGCCCTTGGAGGCATTTTCTGAGAATCGAGGTTGAGGCCCGACAGGTATTTCCCATTTCAGCTTTGCATGTGGGCTCAACTTGAATGAAGAATTGAGACTTGGCTAAAGAGGCAAGTAACATAATCCTAAAAAGAATCCCAGGGATGGATCCAGGCGAGGCAGCTTGTACACAGAGCCAGGCGTCTTTGACCCACAGAACATTTCACAACCTGAGAGCTTCGTTTTGGAATTTTTGTATTTATTCCTCTCAATTGGGCAAAAAAAAAAAAAAAAGAAAAGAAAAATTACATTCCCACTGCAACATAAAGGTTATTTATTTCCAAACAAAAGAATTAGGAAATGTGAACTTTAAGGCTTTGAGACTAACATTAACTCATTGGCAAGAGACAGATGGTATTTTGTGTCTTCAATGAAGAGGCTGTTAAATGTGAACTTAATACATCTGGGATGAGTCATCAGGGTGAGCTAATTTGCTAAAACCTTAGCTTTTGCATTTCCTGATTAGATTTTTTTCTCTTTTCATCTTTCAATCTGGCATCTTCATCCCTAACAATTTTCCATTTAACACAAGGGAAATACTTTGAATTTTCCTTTATTTGTAGTTTCACCAGGGTTATTCTAGGGCATTTTCCTCAGGCTTAGTTTAAAATTGTGATGAAACAATTTAGAAAAAAGACTTTAATATGGAGATGTCATTTAATATGAAGGTATCAAGTTATTTAAGAGGGACATTATATATAATATTATGTATATATTTATATACTACATATACATGAATATATTTTATATATTTATTTATTTTCCCCCTTTCCAATGATCTTCTATTGGTAGTACTTCTTCCACATTTGCTTATTTCTGCTAAGTGCTTATGTGACTCCCATGTATAATTTTTTCAGATTGACGAGATAGGATTTTGGTTTTGCCCTTTTTTCCTCAAAGTGTCCCTTTAGTGTGCTGGATCTCTTATTAAGTCTATGAGATAGAAATCCTCGCTGTCATGTATGTATTCAATAGATGTTTCCTAAATGTCTCATATGTATGCCTCCCCTTAATAATTCCCATGATGTTTAGGAAGCTGTGATGCTGCAGTACATCACCAGGAAGAAAATGTTATTATTAGACACCTACAGAAAACACGTTGCTCCAGACTGTGGTCCAAAGTGTTTGTTGGCTTTTCTTATTGAGTTATCTATTAGTCTGTACAGAATCCACCCCCAGGGGACATGGTAAAATCCATCTTTCTTTCTCTAAGGATCCCTCACTCTCTTCTGCAACTCTGTTCTTCCCCAACAGTCCTGGCTGTGCCCTGGAAGGGGGGTTTGTCAGATCCTTCCGGGGAAACTTTTACTGCATCAGTGAGTGTTTCTTTTGCTAATACTTGTTGAGAATTTAGAGGTGATAATTCATCTCATCTCTCTCATTACCACCACCACTTCAACTTTGGAATCAAGGAGTCAGATAATAGGAAAATCAAAATATCAGCATGATGGCAAATAAAGCCATTTTTGAAACTATTGGTGTGGGCCCATGGCCAGAAAGGAACTCTCAATTCCCAGATTTAGACATTGGGGCCTCTTCTCAAGGGAGTGAGAGAGTCTGCAGACAAGCCTCTCTAACCCAGAGTCCCTCTCTCATATCCATTAGGCTCCAGGAGTCAGGAAAGAAGAAGTCAGTGCTCTAAAGAGCCTCCAGGAAGTACATAAAACTGACCCCTAACCTCCATGAGCTCAGTAGGGAAGAAAGGACAAGGGCAGATGCAGGAAAACAACTCAGATGGGACTAAGCCACAGGTTTCTAAACCTTGAAACCCATAAACACGATGGGGTGGGCAAAGAGAGGTGCGTTCTTCCCAACTTTTTCTTGCTGGGTAGAGTAGCGGAAATCTTCTCCCTTTCTGAAAACTTGAAGAATACAGAAGGTCTCCTCTAACACTCTCAAGATTCTGTTTTCTTAAACTATTAGGTTGTAATTAGACTAGTGGTCTACCAGGGCTTAGGCTGTTCCCTTGGGTAATCTCAGGACAGTCCTACTCCTGCCTTTGTGAGGTTTCTCTCTCCATATCAACCCCCTCTTCCTTGTGTATACTGTCTGGATCATGGTGTACAGTTTAATCTTTGCCCTGGTAAACTCTAATACTTAAAACTCTTAATACTTAGACAAGTATTTACCTACGTATTAAGTAAATACTCTAGGCTTGAAATGTATTCCTTATTCTATATATTATCTCAGATTGTCACTGGCCAAGATGCCCAATAGAATTCATCAGAAGTTATACACCACGCCCAAATAATACCAATACAACCTAAAATACAATGTCAGTGCAATAAGAATAACTCAAGTTTGAATTTGAACTATCTCCTAATATTAAACTCCCAGAGAGCAATCAAGTCCAAAATTCAAATCCCTTTTAATATTATAATCTAAAGAAATTAAAGGCCAACATTCTTAAAGACTACAAAAATTAAAGCCATATCTTCTCCATTTGTAAAAAAATATTGCTTAGTCTCACACATAAGGATCTTTAGATTCCTTAATAGAGTGTGGCTTCTGCATTTATAGCCTCTCACTGAAATAAGGGTGGTTCCTTTAGAATCTCCACAGTTGGATTAATCAAAGCCATGTTCATTGCACCTCTAATCACAATAGCTAAGATAAGGAAACTACCTAAGTGTTTGTTGATAGATGAATGGATAGTTATACACACACACACACATATATATACACACACACACAATGGAATAATAGTCTTTTTCAAAAATTTTTAATTATTTTTAAAATTTAATTAATTAATTTATTTATTTATTTATATTTTGTAGCCCAGGCTGAAGTGCAGTGTTGTGATCATAGCTCACTGCAGCCTCGAACTCCTTGGCTCAAGCAATCCCCAGCTTAGCCTCCCAAAATGCTGGGATTACATGTGTGGGCCACCTCACCCAACCCTATTTAATCTTAAGAAGGAAGAAAATCCTACCATTGGCAAAAATATAAATAAACCTGGAGGACATTATGCTATGTAAAATCAGCCAGACATGGAAGGAAAAATACTACATGATCTCACTTATCTGTGGAAGTAGAAAAGTTGAAATCACAGAAACAGAGAGTGGAATGGTGGTTACCAGGAATGTTAGTCAAAGGGTAGAAAATTTCAGATGTGCAGGATGAGTAACTTCTGGAGATCTAATGTCAGCATGGGGGCTATAGTTAATAATACTGTATTGTATACTTGAAATTTGCTAAGAGAGTAGATCCTAAGTATTCTCACCACACACACAAAAGAAAGTAATTATGGGAAGAGATGGACATGTTAATTAGCTTGACTGTAGTATTTGGTATATTATGTGTATGTATACCAAAAATATCACATTGCACACCTTAAATATATAACATTTTCATAAAAATAAAAATTAAATTAAACATTTTAAAAAGCCAAGTTTTCAAGTATCCCAATTTCTAAAGTGTAAGCAAAGTTAGTAGAGGCCAGGCAAAGTGGCTCACACCTGTAATACCAGCATTTTGGGAGGCCAAGGCAGGAGGATCACTTGAGGTGAGGAGTTTGGGGCCAGCCTGGACAACATAGCAAGACCCCATCTCTACAAAAATTTTTTAAAAAATTAACCAGGCATGGTGGCAGGTGCCTGTAGTCCTAGATACTAGGAAGGTTATGGCAGGAGAATCACTTGAGCCCAGGAGTTGGAGGCTGCAGTGAGCTATCATCACACCACTGCACTCCAACCTGGGCAACAAAGTGAGACCGTGTCTCTTAGAAAAGAAAGAAAAAAAAGAGAAAAAGAGAGAAGGAAAGAAAAAAGAAAGAAAGAAAGAAAGAAAGAAAGAAAGAAAGAAAGAAAGAAAGAAAGAAAGGAAGGAAGGAAGGAAGGGAGAGAGAGAGAGAAAGAGAGAGAAAGAAAGAGAAAGAGAGAGAGAAAGAGAGGGAGGGAGGGAGGGAGGACGGAAGGAAGGAAGGAAGGGAAAGAAGAATAGAAATGGAATTATCACAGCATATATCAAGGGACTCACAACACAAGGAAAACCCCTAGCTCTAGAGCAGGTATGCAAATGCGTACATAAGTACATACACGCAGATGTACATATAATTCTCAGAACCCAGTTTTTACTAAAATCTAGATGTATGTTATTCTTTCTGAAGATCAGAATAATGACAGACAAAGTCCAGAGGGTAGAGTAGCCAAAACAACTTGATTTACCTAAAAATCATTTGTAACTAACTTCTCACTTGCCTTCCTCTGTAAAAGAAGCTAGATAGCTAACTACTGGATTCTCCAGCCTGTATCGTCCACATGACACGAACCTGGCCAACACAGTGTTAAGTAAAAGTCAAATAGTCAAAGCCTCAAGGATAAGATTTTGACCCTCAGGCTTTTTGAGGCTTAGAATCTAGATGTGGAGCCTGGAGATGCAGCAGCCACCCTGTGACTAGAAAGGCAAAACCATATGCTGAAAATGAAGGAGCTGAAAATAAGAGAAAGAGCCTAGATTCCTGATGGAGCCCAGAGTTATTGCCCTAGTGTGCCCACTTCTGGATTCCTTGCTTATGTGAGGAAAGTAAATCTATATATCATTAAGAAATAAATGAGGCCGGGCGCAGTGGCGCACACCTGTAATCCCAGCACTTTGGGAGGCTGAGGTGGGTGGATCACCTGAGGTCAGAAGTTCTCGACCAGCCTGGCTAACATAGTGAAACCCTGTCTCTACTAAATACAAAAAAATTAGCCGGGCTTGGTGGCACATGCCTGTAATCTGAGCTACTTGGGAGGCTGAGACAGGAGAATCACTTGTACCTGGGAGGCAGAGGTTGCAGTGAGCCAAGATCGGGCCATTGCACTCCAGCCTGGGCAACAAGAGTGAAACTCCATCTCAAAAAAAAAAAAAAAAAAAAAGATTTCTGTGATTTCTGTGATGTGTAGGTAAACATACTTCTAAATGATTCAAAGAAAATTCCAGTTCCAGCTTTACCACCATACAGGTCAGTCTGTGATGGTTGCCCAATGCCAGCAATCCATAACAATTAGGAGAAATATCCCATCGGTAGGTGATTTTTCCCATCCATAGGGGAACCATCCACCAGTGAATATAATTAAACTGATGACATTACACTCACCAGACCTCACTTGAAATGTCCTTGTTTCCCACAGAGCCCCTTAATTTTTTTTTTTTTTTTTTTGAGCTTCATGATCCTGCCTCCCTTCTCCCTGCCCCTCCCTGGAAGTACTGAACTATCAGAGCTATTCCCCAGGCTTGATCAATCCTGACTCTACGAATAATTTTGATGCATGATTATGCAAACAACAACTAAGTCTGACCAAAGACCACCTTCAGGAAATAGCAAAGCCAGAAAAAAAGAGAAGGCAAGGTAAAAACTAATATCCTCTCACAAGTGCCAGGTACTGCATCTGGGCCTTTGGTGCCACTGCAACCTTTGCCAGGTGCAGATGGTAAGGGGCTCACAGCTAATCGTCTGGACACAGCACATTCACCTATAATGATGATGCATCTTTGGCTGTGGCAAGAGACACCTGAGAAATATGGAGTGTTATGGGGCTCAGAGAGTAGAAAGTAACTCCTGCTCTGGGTATTTGGGGAGGCATCATGGTGGGAGTATTTGCATATTCTACCCACCTTTTCTATCCCAGCTCAAAAATTGCAGGAGGAAAGAGAGCAAAAAGGAAGCACCTGGGCAGAGAGAACAACATGAGCAGAAAAAGCACAGAGGCAGAGAAGAGTTGGGCATGTTCAAAAGCTTTGGTATGTTCACAAGCATTGATTCCGTTGTCTGAAGGCAAATTGGGAGAGATTAGTAAAAAGTTAGCTCAGGTCAGATAATGAGAGTCTTGAATACAGGCTACGGTGCTCTATTTTCTAGGCTATGTGAAGCCATGGATGGTGGAGAGAGGTGGATGGAGCTGAGCTTCGAGGCAATTGATCTGGCAACAGTGTAGAAAATAAAGGTGATTGCCGTAGTCTCGGAATGAGACAGAGACTGAAATGGGAAGGTACAGTTCCTAAGATCTGATGCCTAATTGGATGAGCTGAGCCAAGGAGAGAAAAAAGACACTAATGATAGAGGGCTCTAGATGATATGCCTAGGAAGATAGTGAGGACTTTAACTGGAACAGGCATACCAGAAGAGGAGAAGATGATTGTTCTACTTCTAATTAGCAAAAAAATTATCAAGGCAGAAATGTCCAGCACCCTGTTGAAAATGGTGAACCAGAACACTGAAGAAAAGATGAGACTAAAATTGGAGACTTAAGAGTCCTCCCTATATAGAATGTAATGGAAATCATGACAATAAATGAATCTTCCAATGGAAAAAATACAGAGAGAGATGATGGTAAGCGTCATAAATTCAGGGGCGATTTATCCAGAATCATGTAAATACTAACAACACAGAAACTTAAGAGGGGAGAGATGTTCTACATTGAAAAAAATGAATATACTATTATCTCTGAGGTAGGCAGTGAGTGTAATTTTTAATACTTTTAAACCAATTTTTATTACTTCTAGGAATATTGAAAGAATACAAGTGTTATTTTTAAAGAAAACGAGGTTACTTAGCACAACATGCTAATGGAGACAAACTAGCAATGTAAATGCCTTTTGTGATTTTTAAAAGTTAAAAAGAACATTTCAATCCGCTTGTTGCTGTGTTTAATATTCATTTGTTTATTCATCCATCATCATTTAGTAAATATTTATGGACGGCCTGTTATGTGCTAGGTAGGCACTGTTCTAGCTGGACAGGGCTTCACTGTGGACAGACCATCAATAATCCCTGACCCCTGTTGCTCTCATTCTCCCTTCCCTTGCTAGAATGCAAGGTTGCACAGACTCTTTTTAGGTGAGTTGTACACCGAACCTCTTCAACTCATGGAAGACACATACCATTATGACCTTCCAGGCTCCAGTTCACTTCTCAAGTTCCCAGTTCCTTGGTTGCAGAATGAAATAACCATTCCCACATTTCAGGGTGAGGAATAGAAATGGCATATACAGAGCAGCCTTCATTGTGTGCCTTAAAAGTTCACTGTGAACTGTAAACAGCAATGGATAAGAGAACAGAAATTCTGGGTTCTAGGTTTGGATTCTGGCTAGACTTCAGTCTTATTATCTAAGTCATGTAGATAGATAGATGATAGATAGAGAGATGATAGATAATAGAGTATTTGACACAAGGCTGCCTAGATCCATGTCTTCCTTTAATATTTCTTTTTTTTTTTTTACTTTTATTTTAACTTCGGGGATGCATGTGCAGGTTTATTAGGTAAACTCGTGTCATGAGTGTTTGTTGTACAGATAATTTTGTCACCCACGTATTAAGCCTAGTACACACTAGTTATTTTTCCTGATCCTGATCCTCTCCCTCCTCCCACCCTCCACCTTCCAGTAGGCCCCAGTGTCTGTTTTTGTCCTCTATGTGTCCATATGTTTTCATCATTTCACTCCTACTTATAAGTGAGAACATGTGGTATTTGATTTTCTGTTCCTGTGTTAGTTTGCTAAGGATAAGGGCCTCCAGCTCCATCCATGTTCCTGCAAAGGACATGATCTTATTATTTTTTATGACTGCATAGTATTCCATGATGTATATATACTACATTTTCTTTATCCAGTCTACCATTGATTGGCATTTAGGTTGACTTCATGTCTTTGCTATTGTGAATAGTGCTGCAGTGAACATACCTGTGCATGTATCTTTATGATACAACAATTTATAACCCTTTGGGTATGTGCCCAGTAATAGAATTGCTGGGTCAGATGGTAGTTCTGTTTTTAACTCTTTGAGGAATTGCCACACTGCTTTCCACAAGGGTTGAACTAATTTATACTCCCACCAACAGTGTATAAAATGTTCTCTTTTCGCCACAACCTTGCCAGCATCTGTTAATTTTTGACTTTTTAATGGCCATTCTCACTGGTTTGAGATGGTATCTTACTGTGGTTTTGATCTGCATTTCTCTAATGATCAGTGATGACCTGTTTTTGTATGCTTGTTGGCCACATGTATGTCTTCTTTTGAAAAGTGTCTGTTCCTGTCCTTTGACCACTTTTTAATGGAGTTGTTTGTTTTTCACTTGGAAATTTAAGTTCCTTATAGATGCTGGATATTAGACCTTTGTCAGATGCATAGTTTACAAATATTTCTCCCATTCTGTAGGTTGTTTACTTGGTTGATAGTTTCTTTTACTGTGCAGAAACTCTTTAGTTTAATTAGGTCTTATTGCCAATTTTTGCTTTTTTGCAGTTGTTTTTGGCATCTTGATCATGAAATCATTTCCTGTTCCTATGTCCAGGATGGTATAGCCTAGGCTGTCTTCTAGGGATTTTACAGTTTTGGGTTTTACATTTAAGTCTTTAATTCATCCTGAGTTAATTTTTGTTTATGGTGTAAACAAGGGGTCCAGTTTCAATCTTCTGAATATGGCTAGCCAGTTATCTCAGCACAATTTATTGAATAAAGAGTCCTTTCCTTATTGGTTGTTTTTATCAGCTTTATTAAAGATCAGATGGTTGTAGGTGTGTGGCCTTATTTCTTGGCTCTCTTCTGTTCCATTGGTCTCTGTGTCTATCTTTGTACCAGTACCATGCTGTTCTGGCTACTGTAGCTCTGTAGTATAGTTTGAAGTTGGATAGCATGATGCCTCCAGCTTTGTTATTTTTGGTTAGGATTGCCTTTGCTCCTAAAATTGGATCCATATTAATTTTAAAACAGCTTTTTCTAGTTCTGTGAAGAATGTCATTGGTTTTTTGATAGTAATAGCATTGAATCTATAAATTGCTTTTGGTGGTATGGCCATTTTAACAATATTGATTCTTTCTATCCTTGAGCATAGAATGTTTTGCCATTTGTTTGTGTCATCTCTGATTTCTTTAAGCTGTGTTTTGTAGTTCTGTAGAGATCTTTCACCTCCCTGGTTAGCTATATTCCTAGGTATTTTATTCTTTTTGTGGCCATTGTGAATGTGATTGCATTTCTGATTTGGTTCTCAGCTTGACTGTTGTTGATGTATAAGAATGGTAGTAATTTTGTATGTTGATCTTGTATCCTGAGACTTGACTGAATTTGTTTATCAGCTTAAGGAGCTTTTGGGCTGAGACTATGGGGTTTTCCAGATATAGAATCATGCCATCTGCAAATAGGGATAGTTTGACTTCCTCTCTTCCAATTTGGGTGCCCTTTGTTTCTTTCTCTTGCCTAATTACTCTGGCCAGGACTTCCAATACTATGTTTAATGGGAGTGGTGAAAGAGGGCATTTTTGTCTTGTGCTAGTTTTCAAGGGGAATGCTTCCAGCTTTTGCCCATTTAGTATAGTGTTGGCTGTGGGTTTGTCATAGATGGCTCTTATTATTTTGAGGTATGTTTCTTCAATATCTAGTTTCTTGAGAGTTTTTAACCTGAAGGGGTGTTGAATTTTATTGAAAGCCTTTTCTGCATCGATTGAGATAATTATGTGGCTTTTGTCTCAGTGCTGTTTATGTGATGAATCACCTTTATTGATTTGTGTTTGTTGAACCAACATTGCATCCCAGAGATAAATGCCTTGATCTAGTGGACAAGCTTTTTGATGTGCTGCTGGATTCAGTTTGTCAGTATTTTGTTAAGTATTTTTGCATTGATGTTCATCAAGGATATTTGCCTGAAGTTTTCTTTTTTTGCTGTGTCTCTGCCAGGTTTTGGTATCAGGATGATGCTGGCTTTATGGAATTAGCTAGGGAGAAGACCTTCCTCCTCAATTTTTTGGAATAGTTTCAGTAGGAGCAGTATCGGCTCTTTTTTGTACATCCTGTCGAAGCTGGCAGTGAGTCCATCAGGTCCTGTGCTTTTTTTTTTTTTTTTTTTTTTTTTTTTTTTTTTTTGGTTGGTAGGCTATTTATCACTGATTCAATTTTGGAGTTCATTATTGGTGTGTTCAGGGATTCAATTTCTTCCTTGTTCAGTCTTGGGAGGGTGTATGTGTCCAGGAATTTCTTCATATCTTCTACATTTTCTGGTTTGTGTGCATAGACGTGTTCATAATACTCTCTGACAGTTCTTTGTATTTCTGTGGAGTCACTGGTAATATCCCTTTTGTCATTTCTAATTGTGTTTGTTTGGATCTTCTCACTTTTCTTCTTTATTAGTCTACCTAGTGATGTATTTTTCTTTCATTTTTTTCCAAAAACCAACTCCTATATTTATTGATCTTTTGATTGGTTGTTTGTGTCTCAATCTCCTTCAGTTCTGCTCTGATTTTGGTTATTTTTTTGTCTTCTGCTAGCTTTGGGGTTGTTTTACTCTTGGTTCTCTAGTTCTTTTAGTTGTGATATTATGTTATTAAATTGAGATCTTTCTAGCTTTTGGATGCAGGTGTTTGCGCTATAAATTTCTCTCTTAACACTGCCTTAGCTGTGTCCCAGAGATTCTGGCATGTTGTATCTTTCTTCCCTCAGTTTCAAAAAACTTCTTGATTTCTGACTTAATTTCAGTATTTACCAAAAAGTCATTCAGGAGCAGGTTATCTAATTTCCATGTAATTGTCTGGTTTTGAGTGATTTTCTTAGTCTTGATTTCTAATTTTATTGTGCCATGATCTGAGAGAATGGTTGTTAAGATTTCATTTCTTTTGCATTTGCTGATAGTTGTTTTAAGCCCCATTGTGTGGTTGATTTTAGAGTATGTGCCATGTGGCAATGAGAAGTATATATATTCTGTTGTTTTGAGGTGGAGAGTTCTGTCCTTTAGATGTTTATGAGGTCCATAGACCTGATCAAATGTTGAGTTCAGACCCTGAGTATCTTTCTTAATTTTTTACCTGAATGATCTGTCTAATATTGTCAATGGAGTGTTGAAGTCTCCCACTATTATTGTGTGGAAGTATATGTCTCTTTGAAGGTCTCTAAAAACTTGCTTTACAAATCTGGGTGCTCCTGTGTTGGGTGCATATATATTTAGGATAGTTAGGTCTTCTTGTTGAATTGAACCCTTTACCATTATATAATGCCTTTCTTTGTCTTTTTTGATTTTTGTTGGCATAAAGTATGTTTCATCTGAAATTAGAATTGCAACCCCTGCTTTTTTATGTTTTCCATTTGCTTGGTAGCTTTTTCTCCATCACTTTATTTTGAGCCTATGGGTGTCATTACATGTGAGATGGATCTCTTGAAGACAGCATATCATTGGGTCTTGGTTCTTCAGTTTGCCACTCTGTGCCTTTTAACTGGGGGCATTTAACTCATTTACATTCAAGGTTAATTTTGATATATGTGTATTTGATCCTATCATCATGATGTTAGCTGGTTGTTATGCAGACTTGTTTGTGTGGTTGCTTTATAGTGCCACTGGTCTGTAAGTGTGCTTTTGTAGTGCCTGGTAATGGTCTTTCCTTTTCAGATTTAGTGCTTCCTTCAGGAGCTCTTGTAAGGCATGTCTGGTGGTAACAAATTTCCTCAGCATTTGGTCGTCTGAAAAATATCTTATTTCTCCTTCACTTATGAAGCTTAGTTTGGCCAGATATAAAATTCTGGGTTGGAATTTCTTTTTCTGAATATTGGCCATCAGTCTCTTCTAGCTTCTAGGTTTTTTTCTGAGGCTGTTAGTCTGATGGGCTTCCCTTTGTAGGTGACCTGACCTTTCTTTATAGTTACATTTAACATTTTTTTCTTTTATTTTGACCTTGGAGAATCTGATAATGATGTGTTTTGGGGATGATCTTCTTGTGAAGTATCTTACTGGCATTCTCTGAATTTCCTGAATTTGAATGTGGGCCTCTCTAGCCAGGTCAGAGAAGTTCTCCTGAATGATATCCTGAAATATGTTTTCCAAGTTGCTTCCATTCTCTTCATCTCTTTCAGGGACACCAGTGAGTCATAGATTTGGTCTCTTTCTATAATCCCATATTTCTTGGGGGGTTTGTTCATTCCTTTTCATTCTTTTTTCTCTATTCTTGGCTGACTGTCTTATTTTACAAAGCCAGTCTTCAAGCTCTGAGATTCTTTCCTCAGCTTGGTCTATTCTGCTATTAATACTTGTGATTGCATTATAAAATTCTCACATTTTTCAGCTCTATAAGATCAGTTATGTTCTTTTTTAAACTGTCTATTTTGTCTGTCAGCTCCTATATCTTTTAATTGTAATTCTTAGCTTCCTTGGATTGGGTTTCAACATACTCCTGCATCTTGATGATCTTCCTTCCTATCCATATTCTAAATTTTATTTCTGTCATTTCAGTCATCTCAGCCCAGTTGAGATTCCTTGCTGGAGAGCTAGTGCAGTTGTTTGGAGAAAGGAAGACACTCTGACTTTTTGTGTTGTCAAGAGTTCTTGCACTGGTTCTTTCTCATCTTTGTGAACTGATGTTACTTCAATCTTTGAAATTGCTGTCCTTTGGATGTTATTTTTTTTCTTCTATCCTATTTGATGACCTTGAGGGTTTGATTGTGGTATAAGGTGGATTGAGTCTATTGGTTTCATTTCTGCAAGATTTTAAGTGGCTAAGGCTCAGCTCCTAACTCCTGGACTATGTGCTCAAACTCTGAGGGACTAGTACTGAGGTCCAACTTTGTTCTTTGGCTCTTCAAGGTTAGGAACCCACTGTGCTGGTGGGGGTGTCAAGGTACTTCTAGACTTCTGGTCAGCACACTCCAACAGGTGGTGTCAGCCAACGTGTTTTCTATGACAGTGGCAGCAGGATCCATCATCATTTGCACATGCCAGCAGCAGCAGCAGTGTGGCAAGGTGCATGCTAGTCTGCTGCAGCAAGGTGCTAGCAGACACTGGAGTGTCAGCCTTTTTGCAGGTGTTCACAGCAGCAGCAGAGGCAGCATGACTTGGTGGTATGCATGGTGACTGTGCATACAGTCACACTGGTGGTATTGTTAGCATAGATGTGGGATTCTGGCAGCTGCAGGTCTGTGTGTGCCTTCTTTGCATGTTCATGCAGGCAAAGGGGGCCACTCAGGGCAGCAGAGAGTCCTCTGTTCTGAGTGCCTAGTTTCACTTGTCAGCAGCATTGATGCAGGGGCGGGGCTCTGTAGGGGCAGGGCTGATGGGTTCTGTGCCCACCAAGGCTCAGACTGCAATGGCAGTATGGTGGTGGGGGTTAGGGTGTTGGGGGGGCATTCACATTGGCAGCAGCGGCAGGGCAGGATGCACGCTCACATGCATGCTGGCAGGTCAGGGAAGGCAAAATCTGCCCAGGCACACATGTGCTGGCAAAGATATGTGGGGGGTGGCCATGGCCCAGGGGAAGCTACAGTGGGCAGAGGGAGTGAGCAAGCTGGTGCATGTCCATGGGGGCTGCTCTGCTGGAGCTCTCTGCTGGTCAGGTGTGGTCCACCAGTGCAGGAGCTGTGATGTAGGCCCCCAGGGCACCCGAGGCTGCACTGCAAGCAGGTGTGGTTCAGCTGGGGCTCTGGGAGAGGCCAGCAGACCAAGGGGTGCACAACAGCCCTGTCGGATGGGCAAAACCTCCCCTCACAGTTCAGGTCTGACAGTTTCCCTAGGGCTAAAATCTTCTATGGGAAGAAGGCAAGCCTAAGGGGATGGGCATCTACAGCCAAGCTCTGCTACAGATGCTCCTGCACCAAACCCTCTGGGCTCCACAGGGACTAGAGTACTGTCCCTACCATTTCTCTAGGCAGCTCTCTCTGCCAACTCAAGTGTCCATGGTTGTAGAGGGGTCTCCCTCTGCCAGGATTCAGGAGATCCATGGTGAGAGCAGGTTGCTCCTTGCCAGATCAACTCACACGTTCTCCCAGTCACTGGGGGCCAAGAACAAGTTCTGGTGCACAGCAGCCCCATGTGGGATTTCCAGCTTCTTTCTCCTTCAGCCCAGCTTCTGTGTCTTCCCTCTGTCCACTCTCAGTGCCTTTCCTCTGAAGATCTGTTAGGAGCATGCCAGTCATCCAGGTACCTCGGTGGCAGCTGTTCCACTTAGCTGAGTCTAGTTGGCCATCTTGCCTCAAATCCCTCCTTTAATATTTCTGTGGATGTCTTCCTATTTAGTTTTACTTAACTATGCTACTTGGTAAAACAATTTATGGAGAATTAATAGTAATAATAACAATACAGTTAATAGTAATAATAACAATAACAACCAGATAGTTTCTACTGAGGATTTTTCAGGTACTATGCTTTGTGCTAAGTCCTGTTCTTGAATAAGCTTATTTAATATTTCTAATTACCCTTGACTTAGGTATCATTATTATTATTTTTTGTTTGTTTGTTTGTTTTTGAAGCGGAGTCTCACTCTCTTGCCCAGGCTGGAGTACAGTGGCACAATCTTGGCTCACTGCAACCCCCACCTCCAGGGTTCAAGCAGTTCTCCTGTCTCAGCCTCCCCAGTAGCTGGGACTACAGGCACCAGCCACCATAACTGGCTAATTTTTGTACGTTTAGTAGAGACAGGGTTTCACCATGTTGGCCAGGCTGGTCCGAACTCCAGACCTCAAGTGATCTGCCTGTCTCAGCCTCTCAAAATGTTGGGATTGTACAGGCATGAGCCACCACTCCTGGCCAACTTGAGTATAATTATTATCCCTATTTTACAGGGAAAACAGAGGTGACTAGGGGTAAAGAAACTTTCCCCAAATCACATTGCTAGACTGTAGTTCAGTTGGGATTTAAACTTTGGCAGTCTGGCTCGAGATTTACTTTTAGGATTTTGAGGCATGCTTGAATTTGCTTGTGGCTCCTTTCCTTCCCCTGGGCTTCCAAACACAATGGTCTGTTTTGGGAATATTCAAGGGTGCCATTTGAAAGCAACAATGTAAGATTCCTCCAACTCTATATGCTGCCCACTCAAGGTGTGGTCATCCCCCTTGCCCAGGGCTGGGAGATGAAGGAACAGGTTCTTTCCTAGCATGTATTGTCCAGATGCTGAGTTTTTCCAAAGGATACTAAAGTCTTTATCTCACCCTACTTTTGACAAAGGGAGTGGTTGAGGTGGTTATGGATGAGGTGTTTCTCCTGCCATGCTACTTCAGCTGGGATGACTTATTGGATGTCTTCCTAATAGTTTGTAGAGCAAAAGAAGTGGAGGGGTTGGGGTTTGTGGGTGATAGGTGTAGAATAAATGGGGGTGGGGCAAGAAGGCAAGATTTGTATTCACACAGGGGACTGCCTTCAGGGTGCCTCATAGTGGAGGCTATTCATCAAAACCACTAGGGCCCCAGGGACATGAAGCCTAGGGATTTAGAGCATATTCCATCAGTTTAATTACTGGTGAGATCTGAGGTTACAAAGGAGAAGCTGATCAAATAGCTGCTGACCTTCTTCTAGCTACACTGACCCCACATATAAGGTTCTCCTAAGTTTATGGGCTCCTCACCTCACCTCTCCTTATTCCCCCTCCCCACTTTTTGCAGTTGGTAAAATGACAAGCTTCTTCCAGTTCAATGCTCTTAACCCAAGGTGATAGTAGCTGCCATGGCAGAAATAAAGGCAGCAGATAAATCCAGTTGACAAAAAAGCCCTTACACTCACAGAGGCCTTGTTCCTCATTTCTGCCAGAGTGTTGAGCAGGAAACGAGCAGATATTCCTCCGGTCAGTATTTACTGAACATATGTTTTGTCTCAGGAATAGGAGACATAGCATTGAAAAAGTCACATGGGGCTCCTACCTTCCTAGAGTTTAGGGTACGAGAAGTCTTAAAGAAGCACCACGAGTTAGAATATGAAATGCTATTCATATGAAACAGACATGATAGGGGAAGTATAGGGTATATGGGATCCCAGAACAGGAAGGTACAGCTAATTTCACCCAGGAGGGTGACTTCATAGGAGGGTGACTTTCCTATTCCCTAGAAAAATCACCCCCCTTTTTAGGATTTTGTCCTAGGAAAAGGTCATCTTATAATGAGACTTTTTCTGGTCACCAGAACTATTCCTAAATCAACAGAAACTATGGCCTTCAATTATAAGCAAGATAGCAAGATGATGTATCTCAGTTGAAATGCAGTTGCTTGAACTTATGCCAAAATACTAAGTTTGAATTTGTGAGTGCGATCAACTTTTAGTAACATAATATTTTAGAACATTCGTAGTTACCTGTCAATGACAACTTAGTTCATAAATCTTATCTGCTCTGGAAGAGCTCAGCATCTGAGAAGGATGCCTGCTCCTGTCTGAGGTGGATATGCACTGCTTCATGACACTGTACTCAGAGCTGATAGGAGCTGTCAGTGAACCTGTTGAACTTTTCCCAGCCAGACAAGGTGGACCCATGACTCCTCTGAGGACCTGCCAGGTACCCTTCCCTCTGAGCAATTGCAACCTGCTGGGAGTCAGAAGTAAGAGATGACATTCAAGCTTGCTGCTGCTTTGTTCTGAACTGGTGAGTCTGTTCCCTTCTGTATAAAAGACACCTAGATAGAAGAAAAGAACCTGCTATTACTTCTACTTTTGGAATCAGGAAATGGCTCTTTATCTGGAGTTAAAGAGTGGGAATCCAGGCAGAATTCCTGTGGGAAGTAAGGGTTAACTGAGATCTGAAGGATGGGTAACAGCCTGGTTGAAGTACACAGGAATCGTTCTAAGAAGAAACATCTTATGGGAAGACTCAGCTCTCTGAAGCACAGAGACCACAAGACATATAAGGCATTTGACAGTGTTGGGGCAGGCTGAGGAGGTGAGGCTTGTCAGTCACGTAAGTCACGTTAAAGAATTTAAAGTTTATCCTGAGGTCAAGCGGAAGTCACTGAAGGGTGTGAAGCAGAAAAGAGACATGTTTGGGTTTGCTTTTTGAAGAAATATTATTCTGGCTACAGCATGGAGAAGGAATGGAAAACGGACAAAACCAGAGGAAAGAAGACCAGTTTGACAGCTGTGGCTATAGCCTGGGAAAAGAGGGCAGCAATTTGAGGTAGGGTGGGAGCAGGAGGATACAGAAAATTAGACACATTCAAGAGATTTGAGAAGCCAGAGTGATGATAATGGATTTAAAGTAGATGGTAAAGGGCCAGGCCTGATGGCTCATGCCTGTCATCCCAGCACTTTGGGAGGCCAAGGCGGGTGGATCACCTGAGGTCATAAGTTCAAGACCAGCCTGGCCAACATGGTGAAACCCCATGTCTACTAGAAATACAAAATTAGCCAGGTATGGTGGTGCATGCCTGTAATCCCAGCTACTCGGGAGGCTGCAGCAGGAGAATCACTTGAACCTGGGAGGTGGAGGCTGCAGCAGGAGAATCACTTGAACCTGGGAGGCAGAGACTGCAGTGAGCTGAGATCGCACCACTGCACTCCAGCCTGGGCAACATGAGTGAAACTCCATCTCAAAAAAAAAAAAGTAGATGGTAAAGGAGAGAAAATCAGGGATGACTCCTAGGTGCCTGGCTTGAGCACCTACAGGAAGGAAGGGGTCATGCATTGTGTGGCATGGACTGGATGTTTGTGTCCCCCAAATTCCTGGGTTGAAGCCCTAGTTCCGATTGTGATGGTATTAGAAGGTGGGACCTTAGATAAGGTCATGAGAGTGGAGCCCCTGTGATGGGATTAGTGCCCTTATAAGAAGAGGAGTAAACAGAGCTTGTTCTCTCCACCATGGGAGGATATAGCAAGAAGGTAGCTGTCTCCACACCAGAAAGAGGGTTCTTGCCAGATGCTGAATCTGCCAGCACCCTGATCATGGATTTTGTAGACTCCAGAACTGTGAGAATTAAATGTCTGTTGTTCAAGCCACTCACTTTATGCTATTTTGTTATGCAGCCTGAGCTAAGGCACTATGGCAGGGAAGTGGAGGTAGAACAATCCAATTTCAGATAGGAGCAGGTGCAACTGGGGGGCTGCCAGATGTCCCAGTGGTTGAACAGACAGCAGAGGTCATGTGAGAAGTCCAGGCTAAAGATATAGACTCAGGGGCCATAGCCCTATGAAGGAATGTACAGCCATAGGCATGTATGATATGGCCAGGGTGATGGGCAAGGGTGAGAAGAGAAGAGGCTTGGGGGCATCAACATTGAAAGCAGCAGAGACTTAGCTTTGTCCACAGTGATGTTCACAGTTCCTGTGGTCCAGAGTGGGGAGGAGTCCAGAGGTCATATACTGAGTCATGGGCAGGTGATCCTAGTACATAATTCTGCCCCGGACAATAGCTTTTGTTTCTAGCCTAGTAACAGTGGGGCTAGAAGGAGTTGACATCTATGAAAGAACCTGAGTTAGATAAGTGAAGTCTCCTGTCTACATCACATAGATTTAAAAATTCTCTGTAACTATAAAACATTATACTCATAATAATTCTCACTGTGATTCTAGCTATTATTCTCTCCCATTTTAAAGATGAAAGAATTTAAGTTCAGAAAACTTACTTGGCTCATCCCAAGTAATTCACGGACAATGGCAGAGCCTGAAATTCTTCCTAGTCCTCCAATTCAGGTTCACTCCTCTGTTCCTGTTTTCTTACACTCCTATTTATTGCAGCTATATGTTTATGTTAATTTATTCTCTTCTTAACCTGTGGATCCTCTCCATGAAAACAAATAAGAAAAAGACACTTTGGCTGAAGAGGTGGAAAAATACAGCAGGAGAGAATTCCTCTGAGACCTAAGATACCGTGCCCTTCCCCCTTGGCCTCTCAGCTGCTGCCGAGTCCTGGAGAAAATCGGGCATCTGAACACAGGCCGTGTTTGTCCCTGCTCCGGCCTTGTGTTCTCATTCCTGCCACGCCATCATGGATAATGAAAGTTGACTGGCTGCCGGGGTTTCCTTTCTCTCTGCCACTGTCATTTCCATTTGCCAGGTCTCATGCCTTTTTTGCACAGAGTTGTTGTGCTTGGGCTCTAATTTGCCAGGCAGTGATAAATTCCAAGAAAAACCCATTCTTATTGAATTATTTTTGGAATGTTATGCAAACAACTCTAAATTGTGTGGCAGCCAACTCCACTCTAAGATCTAGTTTTGACTTCATGTTAATTCAAGTAGAGGAGAGAAAGAAAGAAACAAAAACTCAAAATGCTGAGATACCATCTTTCATTCTCAAGGAGAATTTTTTGAAGTCTACTCCTTTGATACAAGGGTCTAAGCTCCCTTTCAGGACTTAGGCAGTGAAGATCACACTCCTGTACCAGGAGTCCCTCACAGAATACACAGAGGGAAAACCTCCCTCTTCAGTTCTCTAGAAGAAGAAAGGCTGGGCCACTTAGCCAGGTGTGGTGGTGGGCACCTGTAGTCCCAGCTACTCGGGAGGCTGAGGCAGAAGAATGGCGTGAACCCAGGAGGCAGAGCTTGCAGTGAGCTGAGATCGTGCCACTGCACTCTAGCCTGGGTGACAGAAGAAGACTCCATCTCAAAAAAAGAAAAGGAAAGACTGGGCCAAATTGAAATCCCACTGAAGCACGCAGCGTAAAGCTATGATCTCCTCTTTGGGAAAGGATTAAACAAGACTTCTATCCTTGAGTTCAGGCCTTAATAGAAGATGTCTTGTCCCAGGAGACTTTTTAAAACAAGAAAAGCAAGTAGCAATAGCTATTTTCCACCCCCGTGCCCTCTACCACCACCTCCAAGAAATAGTTTAGAATGAAGCTCTAATTCCACTAGAGCCAATACATTTCTGATTCCAGGAGTGAACAACTGTCATTTCTCTATTTCCACATTTTCTAGTCAAAGTCCTTCTTTTTGTTTTGTTTTGTTGATAGAACATTCCATTCTCCACTTGCTGTCCATTTTAGAACTTGCTAAGCTAATAAGATGGATACCTGGAGGCGCTGAGAACTCTTGTCCCTGCCATAAGGGCACTTGCAAGAGACTGAAGCCAGGACAGGAGTGGGGAGAGTTGAGAGGTGGAGTGGACAGAGTCCTGGGCACATCATCGAGCACCTGCTTCAGCCCTTGCCTGAGCCAGATCTGCCTCCAGGCTCTGTAAATACAAGAACGAGTAAAAGCCAGAATCTTCACTACTAAGCTTTCCCAGTCTCCATTTCTTCATCTGAAAAATGGAAAGGACAGCATGCAGAGCTTTTAACTGTGTTCTGTAGACTCTGGAATTCCAAAAGTCTTGTTAAAAATGTCATTGTGTGCACAAGTATCTGACTATACACAACAGAATTTGTGAAGAAGAGGGACTGAAATTCCTGAGTTCAAATGTTTATCACGACAGCACCGGTGGCCCCCTGTTGTCTGAAGATTCCAATCAAAATTCCTCCCCCTGGCTCCCCAGCTGTCCCTGTTTACATTTTCAGCCTTATCCCTTAACATACCTTTCCATTCCCTATCCTCTGGCCAAACCGAGACCTGCACTATTGTCTACTTGTCCTCAGTGCTGTCCTCTGGGTCCTTGCAATCATAGAGTCTCCTTTTCATGGAATGCCCCCTCCACCCAACCCCACCTCGCCTAGTTATATCTCCCCATCCTGCAAAGTCCCATTCAAGATCCGCCTTCTCCAAAAGTCCTCCCTCAAGACCCCGTCCCGTTCTGCTTCTAAGAAAAAGCTCCCGTCTCTGAATCCCCAAAGCATTTTATCTGAACCTGACTTATGTTACTGAATCAAGGTCCCTTTATGCATCACTTCAGATTCCCTTGCCTCAGGTGATTCAGGGGGTCCATGTCCCCTTGTTCTGTCCCAGTTGCCGCTGAGGCCAGCAGAACTGTGTGGACTCTGGCCAACTGCACAGGGACACAACTGGGCGGTGCCTTGCTTCGTTCTCATGCTCTAAACCTCTTGTCTCCTATCTTAGCATATTCCTGCTGTTACTGAGACATTAGAGCCAGAGGAATATACATGGGTGCTCAGTGGGCATGCATGTGCCCCCCTCACACACACCACCCACACATGCACACACACACATGCACACACACATACACACATTCACACGCACACACATATGTACAAGTAGTTAAGGGAAGTTAATGCTCCCTAGATTGAAGCTTTTGTCAGTGGGACACAGGAGCCAGGGAAAATTTTCTTCTCTGTTCTCTTTCCCCTGCCCACCCTCTAGGAAGAGGGTGTGTAAGAGTGATCAATTATTTACACTTATTACCAAGTGGTATCCAGCTCAGGAAACCTTTCCTTCCTTTTCTCTTCATTTCTCCTTTCCTGGGTTTGCATTCCCCAATAAAGAAGTAGCATGATAGTTTTTGTATCCAGTTCTGATTTCCGGGGCACCCAAACCTATCACTTTTTACTTGACAACACAGTTGCTTATGCATATATCTTGTTCCACCTGACTAGACTACATAATTATTGTGAGATTCTTTATCTGCATTATAATCTAGCATAATGTTAGTGCTCAATATGGTCTGTGACATGAATGAATGACAAGAGGTTTTGGAAAATGTAGTGTCAACAGGGACCTGAAGACCCTAAACTGACACACACAATATGGAGGGATGGGAGGGGAATGTGTTCTTACATTATGACTTCTGTTCTCAAGCCAATAACTGGTTAGTCTGTTGGATGTACCAGAGCACAATTCAAACCAAAGGATAGCTTCCTTCTTATGCCAGTACAATAGTGTGCACAATGAGGCAGAAAATAGAAAATTATTAGGTCAGACTCCTTATATACAACCGCAGGCAGCCAGACACCAGGGAGCAGAACATAGGGAAAATAAGAGGAGAGAATTCCCTTAGAGGTAAAGAAACTGATGGCCTGTTACTTTTCACAATATTTGCAAAGGAGAAAGGCAAATTCACAATGGGGCTAAAGAACCATCTCAAGAGAGACCTTATTAGAACTGTAGGAGGACTGGGATGGTCCCAACCGAAGTCTGCTGGAAGGAAAGGAGACCATTGTCCCAGGGGCAGGCAGAACTCACCCCGAATGACTGCAAGTTCCTTTTATCACTACCCCACCAACTCTGATTCAGTCTTTTTTGCATCTTGTTTCATTAGGGTTGGAACCTTGATACCTATGTGCAGCTTTGAAACCACTGTGGTCTGTGCCTGTATCCAGGCCAACAAGGACATGACCATGGCAGTGGAGAGGCATCCATCAGTCTGCTTTAGGGCAGTTTTTAACAAAGGCACCTGCAGAAGGAACTGAAACAATACTCACCCATAATTGGGCAGCTCAGAAGCTCTTGTTCCCTCTCAGCCCTGTATTTGGAAGCAGGACTGTGCACTTTGGACTGTGTCCCGGCAGTTCTTGGACCTCAAAAGAGTAACACTAGTCCTCCTGCTAATGAGGACTCGATCAGCTAATTGCAAATGAAAAGATGAGACCACATTCATAAGGGGATGAAGTGGTTCCTCCTGGTCATTCCAGGACTTGCTGAGTCTGTCTGCACTAGGTACACTTTGTTGACTAAAACCTTTCTAGGGTACCAGGTGTAGCCATGGCTTATTGGAAAGTATGACCCATGCAGAGAAAAACAAAACAGGAGATGGGCAGAGGACAGGAGATGAGTAATTGCACCTGTCAGAAAATGAGGATAATGGTTAAGGATACTAGCATGGAAGCTCTGAGTTTTGTGGAGAAAAACACCGGGGCAAATACGAGGAATTATTTGTCCTCAATGTCCCCTGGAGAAGGCGGAGTTGATCATTGGGGCCTGGTGGCCTGTATGACCTTCCAGCCAACAATATTTAAAGTGCCTGCTTACACGCAGTGGTTAGCACAGGCATTACACAACCCCATCCCTGCTGCCCACCCTGCAGATACAGGCAGCTCTGATTTTGCGACATGCTATTTTTAAAACAACCAAATCATTTCTACATTGCCCCCTTCACAGCCTAGAGGAAGGAACTGGTTGCCTCACCAATCTTTGGCACCAAAGTGCTTCACTGCGGATGTCTTTTTTTCTGCTGTCATACCGTCCTGATTAAGATTAATTGTCCCAGTCGAAGTGACTCACTTAGAAAGGATGGGAAGGGTGGAGGGAAGAGAGCAGTTTGCTTCTTTTTCTTTTCTTTTCTTTTTTTTTTTTTTTTTTGCCTACTTCAATGTTTGTTCTGAAAGATCCAGAAGAATACAGGAGTGTAGCAAAGGAATTTAAAGTGTGGAACATGTAATAAAGGAGATCAAGTGAAAAAGCTATTATGGGCTCCATGTTTATCTTCAGCTCAGTGACTTTCAGAGGAGCATGCACTTGGCTGGGGAGCCTGGAGGGTGTGACTGCTCCCTGCCAGTTGGAGGGCCTTGACCTGAACTCTCAAAAATTCAGCTGACCTCGTCCAGCCCCAGCTACTCTAAAAACAAGGCTACAACATCTCCCCTCACTGACACAGATACACCCCTATGTATATATTAAAACCTCAAAAGTTCATTTTGGGTGCAGAAATCATATACAACCAAGGGAACAACTGAGTAAGAAAAAGAAAATATATAACGACTAAACTCAAAGCTGTACCAAAGAGGAAAGAGATATTATTTATAGAACAGCTTTCACTTGCCAGGCATTAGTGCAAAAGTTGATTCTTTCTGAGCTACTTCTCCAGAACTCAGATTTGCACATCCTCTCTGAGTCTATCCCTCCAGCTCTGAGAGGCTCCCACTCCCTGGCAAGCACCTCAGACTCCTTTGTTGATGGAGTGGGCCTGGCTGAAGCAACTCCGGCTATTTTGGGGATAGTTATAGAATACTTATAGAGGCCTTATTCAAAAACTCATGACCAATACTCTCATTTCAAATTAAAAACGTCTATCCTCTATGCTTTTTTCCCCCACCTTATTACCTTAACAAAAAGAAGAAAGGTTTGGCAAGGAAAGAAGTGTATGGCTTTGCTGATTCTGTGCATTCAATAGAAATCAAATTGTCATGACTTGTGAGGAAGAGAATTGGGCAGGGTGTCAGTAGACTGAAGCACACAACATCCAGCCCAGAACAGGCCACATTTGGTAGCCATTGGCTAATGAATGAATGGATGAATGAGTGAACTTAGGTATGAATCCCAGCCCATCAACTAACCAGTCGTGTGCCCTTAGATAAACTACTTCTATTTTCTGGACCTCAGAGATTATCTAGTTCAACAGAGGAAACCAGCCTTAGCATCTAGCTCAGATACTCCTCTTACTGTCCCATCAGCCTGGAGTCTGTATATTCCTGGGGGGCTGTCTTGACATTTCCTTTTTCTGAAAAGACCATTTGGAACCATTCCTGTTCTACATCTACATCTTGGGCTGGATGAACCTTGAACATGCATCTCTCAATTCCAACTGAGCCCACCCAACAGCTTAACTGAAATTTTCTCTGGGTTCCAGTGCTCCAAGTCCAGAGGCTTCCATATCTGCTCTTGCCAAATACAAGTGGTTGGCAGATAACCCTGCAGTAACTCATCACCCCAACAGTAACTCATCTGTATTCACTCCACCCCAGCTCTACACAGACAAGTCACCACAAATGGATTGATGGCAATTTGAATTCACTGCCTACATGGGAAATTTCTTTGAGGGGAGTATCTAGCTACATCCTTAAGTTACAGATAAGATACTTCTTATTCTCAAACAAGTAGCCAAGGAATATTATCATAATCCTGTCTGTCCTAGTATTTGATACCTTCATAATAGTTATTCCTCTAACTTAATCAAGGTTTAGTTATTTTCAGCCTCTCCCTCTCTCTCTCTCTTTCTCTTTCTCAAAGAGTTGGAGGGATTGTCAGCCATACGAACATAAGTCAATGCAATCTTGGCCAAATTTGGGTAAACGGACAGGATGCAGATAACGCTGGGGACTCAGAAGGTTGAGCCGAAGGTGCAGAGTCTAGATAGCTTCAGCCTTCCATTGTCCCGTGATGCTTGCTCTGATAGTCCCTCTATCTCTTCCCTGCATTCCAGACTTGCTTAAGAATTAGAGAATATCAGACCAAGAAATCTCAAGCTCCATTCCAGCTCTACTCTCCTCCTTTCAGGGATGAGAAAGCTGAGGCTCAGAGAGGTTAAGGTTGCCTTCCAAAGTCACAAAGCCAGCCATGCCCCATGTCTCTTCCACTACCACTCAGGACACACCCAGTCACCTCAATTCCCACAGGACCATTAGGCTTATATTTGCAGTTGAAACAATGTTAGCAACAATGTTTGTTACTGATCAACCCAAGCTTCCCTGAAATGGAAAACGAGGAAATGCTAGGGCAAGAAAGATAGCCAAGGGATTTACAGAGAAATAAAAGCCCCAGAAGAGAGGACTTCATGACCTAATTGTGGCCCTATAAGCCCAGAGCATGCTGGATATTTTGCTTTGTTTTATTGCTTTTTTTTTTTTGTTTTTTTTACTTGCCCTTCCCATTCTTATCCCCACTTAGTTTTGCATGGGAAAGAGAAGGTCAAGGATCTGGAAAGACAAGGAAGGTATTTTATTGGCCAGAAATTTGCAAGACGTCATATTCCTGCTTTATCAGTATGCCTGACCCATTGATTGGAGACGGTTCTTTACCTCCTGGCTCCGTTTAGGCCCTGTAAATTCACGTTTTTTAATTTTTACAGAACAGTTTACGGGCTTCAAAAAGGGGAAGCTGGGGGAATCTGTTGTCAGGGGCTGCATTGAGCAATGAACCATCTTCTCAGTGTTCTTTTTCTTTCCTCCCACAGGAAGTCTTGTAAATGAGCACTTGGACTTTCTGAGGGAGATTGAAAAAGGCTTTTGGGGGGCAAGGCATGAAACAGCAGACAGATTATGAAGGGGCCTTCAGGAAAATCTGAGACACCGTCTACCTCTGGTCAACTTGGTTATTTGTGGGACAGGAGAAGATTCCAGCAGATCATTCTCAAAATCTACTCTGAACTATTCAGCCTGTGAGGAAAAGAGGAATGTGTGACCTGATGATTTAAGCTAGAACTGATCAACTTTTTTAGGAGTTGACATTTTGAAAGGAGTGATCTGGGGACAATGTGGAAGGATCTAAAGAACTCAGTAATTTAGAATTCTCTAACTCTCTAAAACTTCTCTAGAGCACCATGATCTACACTCAGCATCTCCATAGCAGCCACACAGTCACTTAAAGATGGTAACTGACAGAGACCAACCAAGACATGAGAGGCAAAGAGTCAAAGCTAAACTTGAGAAAAATATTATCTGTAAGACAGTTGATTAAGGGGCAAAGTAAGTTGCTATAATTTTATTTATCAATTGAGCAAAGCTTGAAAGATGAATTAGATTTTTAAAAATGCCCTTACATTTTTAAAGCTTGAGAATCCAACCAAAAAGTAGAGTTAGGAAAATTGAGGAATCATTATCACCATCACCAACATCATCATCATCATCACCACCATCATCATCACCATTGTCATCATCATCATCACCATCACCATCATCACCACCATCATCATCTTCACCATCAACACCATCTTCATCATCACCCACCTCTTAGTGAACATTTATTAAAAGCTTGTTGGATACTTGGCATCTTTTGAGTGCTTTACATACATCATTTCAGTCCTCACATCATCTTTCATGAGACAGGACTGTTATTAGCCATATCCTACAGGTCAGGAGAATGGGAGGAATTTCTCCTCACACTCTAAAAAGGGGTGGTAAAGAGAAGAAAACTAACCTTTTCCAAGGTCTAATTTTAGCCTCTACGAGTTAGAAAGCAAATGCTCAGAAGATTTCAGCTTCCATTTAGACTTCCCAATTTTTCCTTCCTCTCAAAGAATAAATGAATTAATGCTAATATATGGAAATTCCAAAGGAAGAGAGAAGAGGAAAGTGGCTTTTAGGAAAAAACAAAATTAGACTGGTTTCTGCAGTAAATTTGGGAAGATCCCGACTACAGTGATTTGAACCCTTGCTTGTGCTCCTGTCTTGGGATGTCTTTGCTTGTCTAGCTTCAGAAGACTTCTGGAAAACCCCCACCTATTCATGAAATGCTCTACTCTATCCCACCTTCATATACCTGAGACCCCTTAGGAAGGTATTCTCCTGAGTGAAACTCAGTGCACTTGAACCCTCTATGGGTGGTAGAGTGGGAGGGAAGGGGGCCTTGCAGGCAAGGCTTTGGGTCAATTTCTGCAAAGTGCTGCCAACAGCAACTATCCACTTAGCCTAACAGGGCCCAGGAGGGGTGATATTGAATCTCTGCTCTTTCCTGTACCTTGAGTTGTATTACAATAGGTCTGTTGAGCTTTCCTAGTAAGTATCCCACACCAGAGGGGTGGTAGTTATGTCGTTTGATGCTGGAGGAAGGTGAGAAGGGAGAAAAAATATTACTGTAAAAGCAAACTAGAAAAATTAGAACTGGGAAATTTCTACAAGGGAAACATAAAATATCATTAAATCAATTTAGATTCTTCTGGGAAGAGGTGTATTTGAGGGGGTGGATCGGGATGCTAATAAACAGTGCATACTGGAAGTTTCCAAAGGAGCAGAAACCAGACTCCTTCCAAGGACTGGGGTGATGCATTTAGAGAAATAACACCCTGGGATTGTCATAGCCAGCCCTGCCATATTCACAGCGAGACACAGTGCCAGAATCCATGTATTTTCAAATCAATTCTCAAATCCTCTGAATTATCAAGCATTTTATTTGCCTTTAGAGTAGACTCGCTTTATACACCATAAACATTTCATTCAGGCATTAAGTTCTGGGCTCTGCCTCTCGTTTACTTAGCCCTACTCCTGCAAAGGCAGCTGACTTTCTGTCCACTTTCTTTGACTGAGCCTAGTGCAGTTAAGATAGGATCTCCAGTTGCTTGGAGCTAACAACATCTTTTTATATATTACTTACCCTTTAATTCCTGCTGAGGTTTCAATGCAGATGCCCTGATGCTATAGGCACAATAATGTCCTCAGAGATGGCTTCATCCCCGAACCTGTGACTGTTACCTTACACATCAAAAGGACTTTGTAGCTGTGTTTAAGGATCTTGAGATGAAGAGGATTACCCTAGATTATCCAGATGGGCCCAGTGTAATCACAACAATCCCTAAAAGATGGAAGAGTAAAGCAGAAGAGACAGAGAAGGTAATGTGATGATTTTTTTCACAGAGGTCAAGCTTCACCTCCTCGGAGAAGCCTATTTTGTCTTTCCTTGTGAAATCAGTTGTCTTATTTGTAGCCTCTCTTTGCATTATCTACCACAATCACCACCACAACTGTGGGATGAGTGTGTGATTATTCTATTAATGTCTGTGTCCTTCACTAACTCGTGAAGGCAGGGACTGAGCCAGATTTTGCTTCCTTCTGAATTCCCAGCACACAGCAGGTACTCAATAAATATTTGTTGAATAAATGAGCAAATGAAAGGGTGAGCAGAATCTAACCCCCCTACGGTTCTGAGTATTCTTTAGTGTGGGTGGAAACACAGCAGTCCATGAGGCACCCCACTGACCGGTTCTTTGCTTCTTGTTTTTGTATCTTGCTCAGACCAGAATATTTATCTTTACATATGGTCTTAATACATTTCTGCTGAGAGAACAGCAGTATCTGTGACTCCAATCAATGGCTCAAGGAGTTTGCAAGGATGGAAATTTTCCTTTTTCTATGTTATGATTTGTATTCAGATTATTCTGATTTAACTCTTGACCCAGCAGCCCCACCGGTGTACAATGATCTCTGTTGTTAGACTGGAGATCTCCCGCAGCTTTTCTCTTCTCTGAGTGTGAAAGACCATCCACTTATTCAAAGACCAAGATCCAGAGCCCAGTTTTGCAATACCCCAGGGGGATCCCATTTTCAAATAATCAGAACAAACTCTATTGAAAATCACTTCAACCTTAGTGCACCCCTGCATTTATTTTTAAAGGAAGTTGTGAGTGAAGTTACAAAAAATAAACAAGAGCAGTAAATACTAAAACGGCAGCTACACTTGATCCAGACAGTTATTGCATACCAACTACGAGTGAAGCCCTGAAATAAGGTTGGGAGGCACTGTCTTTTGTTGGCACACTCTTATTTCCCTTACGTCTCTGAGCACAAGTTCACTTTGACCCTCACAACTTGCCTGGGAGAGCGACAAGGTATTAATCTCTTTAAGTGCTGAAGTCACAGGTAATTACTCACTCTGTTTATCTGGGTGCTTCATCTTTGTCTTCCTGTGCTCCTCATGCTGTCTGACACATAGTAGGCCTGGAGGCGTATTTTTGAAGGAACAAATGAATGCCTGGCTTCTTTCTAAAGGGAGATTTTTAAATTGATTTGCTCAACATTACTCAGTTAGTAAGCAAAGGGCCTTCGATGTGCAGCCTGCTGACCTAATTCCAAGTCCAGCATTCCTTCCTCTCTGCTGTCCATGAAAGAACTCCTAGGCAGGAAGGATGAGGGACAGTGGGGACACACACCATATGAATGTCAGGTATATGACGGGAAGTTTAAGTATAATCAGACAAGGAAAAGTAGCACAGAAGAAAGCAAGCTTTGAGTTTACCCAGTCAAACAGCAGGAAGAATGTAGCTGGACAATAAAGACAAATAATCCAGCAGTGATGCCTGGAACCTTCCCCTTTCCCCAGCTGTAGGCCCCAAAACCAAGTGAGTCAGGCACACCGCTGACATGGCAGCCAGTCCAACCGGGGCATTTCATAGCCCTCGGGATGTTTAAAGAAGCAAAACACTCGGAGGATATGAATTCCTGCCCCATTAAAGAAAGTTTATTTTACAATATTTAACATTTCTTTATTAAAGGCGAACAGGCAGGATATAAGCTCTATAAACTTTCCAAGGAGAAGACATTGCTGGCATTCCAAGTGAAGAAATCATTGCCCTGTAGGAGAACCAAGGCTTGCCTATTTCACTTTACAGGTGCCACACCTGGCATATTTTTCTTACAGGATTGTAATGCAGATGGATGAGCTTTTGGACATTAAAATTGTAACTGGATTTTTCTTGCTACCTCATTACTGTGCCATTTAAGGAAGAAGCTCATGGTTAATTCTCAGGGTAGCCTTGCCCAAAGCATCCCTTGTATTATGGGCAGGGCCTTGTCCTCAAATTGTACTACATAAGATGTCAGCTGGGGCCTCCCTGCCCTTCAGAGATAAGCCTTCCTCCAAGATTTCAGGGCCTGGGGTATGAGTGCCAATGGAGGTTGCTGATCAAGCCCCCTTCTCTTCCCACCTGACTCTATCAGCACCAGGACCAGCTCACAAGTAGGAATGTGGACATATGAGGGTCCGGACACTCAATTTCTATCCACATCCCCACAAACAAAGCTCCTCGGTGGAGTGGTCCACTATCCGGAGGAAGAACCTAGGTGAGAGTCCTGCACAGGCCTAGAAAGCCAGATTGGAACCATCTGGACAGGGGATGCCAATGGCCCATGAACCCGGCAGGGCATGAGTTCCAGATGCACACACCACCAGACTGAGCACATTCCTAACCCCATGGAAAGGGACATCCTGAGGACAGCCAGAGAGAAGCCCTCTGAGGTACTTGGCCCAAGTTGCCTGGATCTGGGCTTGTGCTAATCATGTTTAGGTAAAGTTGATTTAAACTCCCCACAAAGCCCAAAGCTCCTGTGTAACATCTGTCATTGTCTTGGGGCTTGCATCCTAACAGTCTTCTCCCCTGGTTCACCTCTGGCTGCGTCCTACTTGCTTCACTCCACACCAACCCAAACTTGAAATGTCACTGCTTCACAATTTCTTAGAAAAAAAAAATTCTCATACCTAGCATTTTATTTTTAGTTCACTCTACTGAAGACTTGGATGTTGAAAATCTCCTTTTATCTCTGCATCCTTCTCTCTCCAAGGAATGAAGAAAATCCCATTTCTATTGTCATAGAAAGAGTCTAGAGACCATCTTTTAGGGTCTGAATTTTTTGTTGGGATCTTACTCTCCAAATAGAATGGTTTATCAAGGCTTAAGAAAGATTTTGGGAAGCAAAATGTTCTCCTTATTCACATATGTCCGATTGTGCACAAACACATACATCACTTCCACTCTCTTCTTGGTGGAAGAGAAACTAATACAAGGAGTCAGCTGATGCATACTAATGGTGGAACAATAGGCTAAAGTTCCCTGGGCTACATATTCCTTTGTCCTAAGTCCTGGTTGTTGAGTCTTCTTCATTTTGAGATCTGGGCTGGAGGAGAAATCCCTCCCTGGAACACACTGCCCTTGCAAAAGATGGAAATGAGCTGTGTAACCTGATGATGTTTTTGAAAGTTTCTGCTCAGATGTAGCCCACATAACTTTTGCTCACTTTCCATTGGCAAATGCAAGTCATATAGCAAAAGCCGATCTATGGGATGTGTGTGTATAATTCTCTTAAATACATGGAGATTAACTGAGTGGGGACAGTAATGGTACAATACCCATCGAATAGTAACCTCCTTATCATCCTTCAAGAAGCAGCTAAAAATGTCATCTCTTCAGTATCATTCCATGGAAACATCTATCTCCCTGTTCTGTTCTACAGCATTACAACATTGAGACTTTCAGGACAATGTGCTGATTCCCCTACTACTTAGTGAGCCCTTTGAGGGCAGTGATAGTCTCTTATTTTGTTCTATCTTCCCGTTACTTAGAACAGTCCCTGGAGCCTAGTACATTGTGCTATTATTGCTTACTTAGGGGAAAAAAAGGTGGTGCAATAATGCATGGAATCAGTCTTGAAATCCAAGGAATATTAAGAGAAAGTTATAAAGGAGGAGATGGAGAAAGACCAAAAACTGACTTTTGCACTTTTAAGTTGAGATGTGTGTGTATATATATATAATAGATATACAAGAAATATAGATCAGGCAGCTGCATTTATAAGCCTAAAGTTTTGGAGACATTTTCAGGGTGGATATATAAATTTGGCATACATTGGCAGTCATCAGCACATAGACAGTGTTATCACCTAAGAAAAGAATGGAGAAAGAGATGTTTATGATGTGTTTCCCATTTCCCACTTCCCACTTCCTGACTTGCCCAGAGACTGTAAGTCAGAACCTCTCCTTGGACAGACTCTTTTTTTTTTTTCTTTGAGAGGGAGTCTCACTCTGTCACCTAGGCTGGAGTGCAGTGGCGCAATCTCGGCTCACTGCAACCTCCGCCTCCTGGGTTCAAGCAATTCTCCTGCCTCAGCCTCCTGAGTAGCTGGGACCACAGGCGTGGGCCACCATACCCAGCTAATTTTGTGTATTTTTAGTAGAGACGGGGTTTCACCGTGTGAGACAGGATGGTCTCGATCTCCTGACCTCGTGATCTACCTGCCTTGGCCTCCCAAAGTGCTGGACAGGCTCTTAAAGTGTCTTCTAAAAGGTCAATCTTGGTTGACCGTAGGTTTTTCATTAGAATGGAGGCATATACTCAGCCTCAAAACTCTAATTTGACCCTCTGTTCCTTTGGGGTTACTTCTGCATGGAGCTGGGTTATATTACTATAGGGACCTTCAAAGTGCATTACCCGTCACCCCCGGACGCCTGTTGCATGAGCCATCCAAACCACATGTCTGTCACTCTCTTCCCTCCTCTTCCCCCATTTGTCATGTTGGTAGGATGACAGCTTTGTATTGAGTGAGTAATGAGGGCCAGGCATGATGACAAATGCCTTACATGTGCTATCTCATTCCATCCTCACCACAACCTGGTAAGGGAGGCATTGACTCAATTTACGAATGCAGTATTCAAAGCTCAGAGAGGTTAGGTAATGTGCCTCAAGTCAGCACGAGTAAGAAGCAGGTCTTTTGAATGGAAGTATCTCTCAGTGCAGATTCCATGCTCTCCATAAGCCACCAAGCTGCCTCAAACACAAACAAATCATTGAGAGCTGAGTCTTCTGGAAAGAGATATTTACACTTTGCAGGTAAAGAAACATACGCACATACACACGATACGTCTATATCTGTGTGTAGATATAAGTATACTTGGATTTTTTTAAAAAACAATATGTTACATAATTTCCTGCATTCTTAAATAGATAATGAATAATATTTAATAATTCCTCCATACTTTTATTTCATGTCTGCTCTGTGCCTCGCATTGTGTCAAGAGCAGTGTTTTGAACTTATTTTGAATTAACTGTTGTCCTCCAAAACTCTTAAGGGTTTGCAGTTTAACTGAAGAGAGATAAGCTACATGCTGCTCTATGATCACCCTGACCCCCAGTGTGATGGTATTTGGAGACAGGGCCTTTGAGAGGTAATTAGGTCATGAGAGTGGAGTGCTCCTGATGGGATTAGTGTCCTTCTAAGAGACAGGAGAGAGCTTGCTTCTTTTCTGTCTGCTCTCAGCTATGCCAGGACATAGCCAGGAAGAGGGCCTTCACCAGAACCCGAACAGCCTGGTACCTTGATCCCAGACTTCCATCTTACAGAACTGTGAGAAATACATGTCTGTTGCTTAAGCCAACCAGTCAATGGTCTCCTGTTACAGCAGCCTGATTAGTTCAGACACATACACATGTATGTATAAAAGAAGAACAGATCATATTAAGAGGAATAAGATACTTCTTTTTAAATGTTGCAAGTCTTTTTCCTGTGTATAATTTCATTTGATCTTGAAATAATTACCGCTATTTAGCAGACCAAAAAAATTGAGGCTGGGAAAATTTCAGTATTTGTTGAAGATTACACGACTAGTAGATGCCAAAGCTGGGAAATAAAACCCAGGTTCAAATCCAAGATTCCCTCTGGTAAAGTGAGGCTGACTCTTTACGGGAACAAGCTTCTCTCCTGTTCTCCAGGACCTCTGAGGAAGGAGATCTCACTCCCTTCTTCCAGCACCCAGGAACCTCGCTCCTTTATAGGAATGAAGTTCTGGTGTTCATTTTTGCTAAACTGCACTCGTGGGTTTGGCTGAGTGAGGCCTGAGGCTGGGGGTGGCGGGCAAGAGAATGTGTGTGCCGTGCAGCTCCTGCCAGCCCTGCAGAGCTGGCATTTTCTACAAGAATGCTTGCTTCTCAGAAACACTGTTGATAATGAGGTTGCTCATTTTTAAAATGCTGTAACTGATATTCTGGGAAAACAAACCTGGTTCCAGAAGTGCAGCTGTGGTGTTTGGATTTAAGCTTGGAGGTAGTTGTTTAAGATGAGCTTTTAGCTGGCCTGACGACCTGTCAATGGACTGCGACGGGGCGGCACAATCAGGCCATTGTACTAACAGAGAAATCTCAGGGCTCTTCAGAGCCTAAGAGGATTGTGAGAATTCCTGAACCTGGCACCTACTAAAGTGGACTTTTCACCTCTTGGGACCCTGGTAAAGATGAAGAGAGAGAGAGAGTTTCAAATCAAAAGAAATGTGCCACGGATTACAAGAAATCCCCTCTAGCCTCAGTCAGACTTGGAGGACATGCAAATGCATTTGAATGGAGGAAGACTATTTGGGGCCCCTGGGAAACAGGGTGGCACAGAGCAGTTTCCTGGCCTCGAAGAGGATGCAGTTTTCCAAGATGTGGGGTTTGCTTGTGCATCTCCATGCGCAGGGCAGGGGGCTCAGCACAATAATAACCAGAGTCACACACCATAGGCAGATCCCTGGCTCTGCTTGGAGGGACAAAGATTCAGAGCTGGGCGGATCATCAATAGACCATCTGCACCAAGCCCCTGACTCCTGAACTACATTCTTTCCATCATACCTGTCACCCCATGTCTATTTTCTCAGTATTGAATGAGAAAGGAAATGAATGTTTACTGCATCTAATTATGTGCCAGGTGCCTCATTAAATTTATAATGGAAATCACACAGTATGATAACAGCCAATATTTAAGAAGAATCTAGTAGGTGCAGGCATGAGTCTAATTGTTGGATACACATTAACTTATATTTAATTCTCACAATAGCCCCAAGTGGTAGGCTGTGGTGAGTATCTGAGACAGAGGCACAGAGAAATGTTCTTAGCCAGCAAGCGAAAGAGCTGAGATTCCCCGCCAATGGCTGTCTGACTCCAGAGACCTGCTCTTTGCCTCATGTCAAGGCTACAGCCTGAATCAGATAAGGTTCTCTGTCCCCAGTCTGGACACATGGCCCCTTTTGAAATTGTTCCAGAACAAGTTTCTTCCTCTTTTCCTACCTGACAATTCCTCCAAGAGGCAGAGCCAAAGGAACCTTCCACTCCAGGATTCATCTGAAAGTCCTCAAAGACAGCATCTCTTAGCATTACATTGCTAAAGGTTTTAAAAACCTGCCAGTCCTTAAAAGTTTACCAACCCTACTGAACCAATAGGTATCTAGTGGTGACAACACTGGCTATATTTTTAAAAATTGGCATACATTGCCAACAAACACTTCTGTTTGTTCTGTGTTCTGCTTTTAATTGGTGCTTCATATTCTACATAATCTAATTTAGTAAGTCTTTTCTTTGTGAACTATGTATGTCAACTGATAGAAAGTAGATCCATTCTCAAGGAGATAATCATAGGCCGGAGCTAAAGAAGAAACACCTTTACAAAACACAAACATGAACATGGTAACCTTTGGTTTGCAAATTACCTGGAGATTTTTTAACCCTTTGGGATCTTGTTTCTCACTCACTATCTCATCAGTCTGGCTTCTTCCCACAGTCTTGCCCTGGAGGCTCCAGGCACAGAATTACAGTGGCACAAGCCCTTCTAGGGTGATTGTGCCTTGCACACACAGCTCCCTGAACACATTCAGACCGAGCACCACATTCCTTCTACCTGGCTAACGCCTGTGAATCTGCCAAAGCACCATCACCCCCTCCAGGAAAAATACCTTCACCAGAGAGCATCTGGGAAGTCAAGTCCACTTCCTAGAGGTTCCCCTGTACTCTGTGTCTACCACCTGCACTCCCGACACCTATCACCTCCAAATGTTATCGGCCGAGTCCTGATGACATTGTGAATTCTTTGAGGCAAAGACTATATTCCTTTGACTCTATATCCTCAGAGTCTTGATACCATCCTGGCACACAGCAGAAGCTCAAAAATGCTTGATGAGTGAAGGATACACATTTATAAATCCACTGTTTAAATAGAGTTTAGGGTTTTAAAAGGGCCCAGGCATATGAACCTCCTTTGTAAATCACCCCAAATCAAATACAATGTTCACAATAACATACAAGGATGGGCTCCATCAAACTAATTCAAATGCATAGCTGCAGCCTGTTCTTTGCTTTTATTTTAGTTTTTCGTATTGGGTAGATTTTTTTATGGGGGCGATGTTTTGGAGTACTGTGGTACAATGTTCTGCACCATAAAGAAATTTTAGTGTTTAGAAGTCAGAAATTGAGTCTGACTGTGAACTACACCGAAGTGCATGCATGTAGGCTGTGCATTGACCACAGAATGCAAATGCTGAGCCATTATAATATATCTAGATCTACACAGGTAGGCAGATAGCTAGATATAGATACAGGTATACACAGATAGAGATATAGACACAGATACAGATATTGTTATGTAGATAAATAGCTGGATATAGTTTCTTGTTATATACAGAGGAAGGTCTTGATCTTAGTTTTAATACTAAAGACACAGGCAATAATTAGCAAACTCATAAATTCGAGTAATGTTTATTTAATTTCTGGCAAATAAAATCATGATATATTTGTTTGAATTCAGTTCTCTCAGTATATTACATTTATTAGTCTCCCCTCCCCCACATGCCCCAGAGTGTGAATTTAGGTTTCAAAAGCCTTTGTTAAGTTTTGGAGATCACTCTAGTCTATCCATTGTTTTTATTAGTTTGGTTCCATACAGACCATTCTCTAATTTTACTTTCATATGTGTTGAGTTAGTGCATCCATGGGCAGGGGGACCAAGAGAGGAGGCCTGACTCCAGATAGGAGAGGGCCAGAATAGAAACAGGAAATTAAAAGTAGAAAAGGGTAGTGTGTGTGTGTGTGTGTGTGTGCACGTGTGTGTGTGTGTGTGTGTGTAGAAAAGGGAGGAAAAGCCACAATCAGGAAACCCAGATCTTTCCTCCCTCTGCCTCTCCAGCCTTGGAAATTCTGTCTGAAATACAGCTGGCATTCACTCCTTATATACTGAGCCTCGTGACCTTGGCTGGTACCCATGTCCACACGACATTTATGGCATCCAAATTGCTAATTTGGTGTTAAGGTGGATGGAGGGAGGGAGGGAGGAATTAAAGGATGGGAAGGAAAAAAAATACCCCAAACTGCAAAAGTTAAATTTCCGGCCAGGTGGCTTCCAAACCATCCAGCAGCTTTATTCAAGGCTTTGAAGTCTTGAGCCAAACAGTTCCAGATCTTCAATATTTACCCTACAGTCTCCAAAAACAAAAGTTGACTGTGTTCCTTGAAGTCAATCTTACCAGCATTTCAGGATGACAGATGGGAGAGGCTGAAAAGAATTATTGGATGACCTGGAACTTCTTGGTAAGCATTTGTTATGCTTGGCTCTCTCTCTCTCTCTCTCTCTCAGTCACTCAACACACACACAGACACACATGGACACACACACACATTTTCATTGTTTTCCTTTTATTTTTAATTTTTATTTTTATTTGAGACAGAGTCTTGCTCTGTCGCCCAAGCTGGAGTGCACTGGTGTGATCTCAGCTCACTGCAACCTCCACCTCCCGGGTTCAAGCGATTCTCCTGCCTCAGCCTCCTGAGTAGCTGGGATTACAGGTGCGCACCACCATGCCCAGCTAATTTTTGTATTCTTAGTAGAGAGGAGGTTTCACCATGTTGGTCAGGCTGCTCTCAAATTCCTGACCTCATGATCTGCCTGTCTCGGACTCCCAAAGTGCTGGGATTACTGGCGTGAGCCACCGCGCCCGGTCTCTTGTTTTCCTTTTAAGGTTACTCTGCCTCCCACCATCAGTTCCTACTCTGCCCCCAACCCAGTCATCTGCTGCATTATTCATCCTGTATATCAAGAACTCACCCTGGAACAGCAATGGCTAACCCAGCTCCCTAGTCTAAATTCCCTTAACCCAGCCACTTACATCCATGGACTAAGCACAAAGAAATAATGGTAGAGCCAATTCTGTAGATGTGGCAGAATCTCTATGTAGCTATGGACTTATGCAGGGCAGACCTTTGGGAAGGGGAAATGGGTGATGGGTGAACATAAAATTCTGAAACTGAAACATATTCAGGAGGCAAAGACTCCATCCCAGTCCAGCCTTGATGAGTGCTTGTCACTTGCTTTTCTCCTCACTATCAGCCATCCTTCTTTGCTTCTCCAAACCCCATTCATTGTTCAATGTTCTCAATGGTAGGTATCGCCATCAGAGTCACTCAGTGAATATGTACTGAGAACCTACCATGTGCCAGGCACTGTTCCAGGCTTGAAGCTAACAAAGTGCTGGCCCTGCTAGAGCTCATGTTCTAGGAGTAGGGGACAGACAATAAACAAATAAATAAGTAAATCTTCAATGTATTGGATGTGGTTCATGGTATGGCTAAAAACACTGCAGGGTACATAGGAAAGAGAGAGGGGGAGCAGGTGCAATATTTGTCATATGGGCAGAGCACAGAAAAAGATGAAGGAACAAATAAGAGGCTATGTGAAAGAAGAGCCTTCCAGCAGAGTGAACAGCCAGAGCAAAGGCCCTGAGATGGGAGGGTGTGGCTTGGCTAACAAGCAGCAAGGCAGGTTGGCAGGGCCAGAGGGGACAGGTGGGAAATGATGCAAAGCAGAGAGTTTTGGGAGGACTCTGACTTTACTTCTATGTGAGATTGGAGCCTCTGGTGAGTTTTGAGCAAATGAGTAGTGTGATCAGGCTCATGTCAGACTTTGAGCTGCAATGTTGAGAACAGACCATAACTATTAAGGGGAAGAGCTAAAGCAGCCAGAACAGAGTCTTCTTCATCCATCCACACTTAGAAGGAAAGAAATGATGGTGACTTGGACCAAGATGAAGTTAGTAGACATTGAACTCTGGAAGTTCTTTGAGGGTAGAGCCAACTGATATACTTGCTGATGAGTTAGATGTGAAGAATAAGAGGTGTCAGGGATGACTCCCAAGCTTTTGGCTTTAACAACTGAAATGAGCAACTAATTTCTTCATCTGTGCTCCCAGTTACTTTTATTAATGTTAATATCATAACATGTTAGTAACAATTGTGCATGTGGGCATCTCTCCACTAGATGCACTGTCTCTTAACTTTCAAAGGTCTTTTGATAGGCTGGGACTCTACTGAAAGCTATGGACTCTTGCCAATGAGGAGATAAGTATACATACACAAATTCATGCACACATTTACATCCTGAAAAGGTTTACTTCTCTCCCCAAGTTCATCCATAGAACCCCTGAGTTGTTCATGGATCCAGGATTAAAAGATTCAGGCACTAGATTTATTTGTTCTTTTAATACGTTATTACAGAGCACCTGGGACATGACAGATATAATGGGTGACCAAAAATAGCTAGACTATTTTCTCATGGAGACTGTCATCCGATGCAGGAAATAGACAAGATGTTAGTAAACAAATAAACAAGTAAATAATTATAATTTATAAAAGGAGCCATGGAGAAAAAAACAAAGCAGGGTGACATAACCTACTATAATATAGTATCAAAGAAAACAGAAACCATCCGGGTCTTATAAACAGAGGAGATTAATACAAGGAGTTAGTTGAACACACAATGGAAAGATTAGAGGGTAATGAGACCAGAGATGAGCAACATAAGAAGCCCACTATCGCTCCCAAGGATGGAGGAGAAGTCAGAAGAAAGGGTACAACTAGAACTCAGACACCTAGACTCTCTGGAAGCTAGAATCGAAGAAGAGGTGCTGCTTCACAGCAGTGAGGACTAGAAGCGAGGGCTTGTCTACTGGAGATGCAACCAAGACAGAGCACGAAAGAGTAAAGTACTCTGGCTCCTCCCCTCCTCCCACTCTCCAGTTTTCTAGTAGTGCCTCCCCTTGACCAAATCTAGCCAGAGCTAGTTCTCTGTGATTCAGAGCAGAACAGGAGAGGAACAGAAATGGATCAGAGAGCAATCAGGTGAGCAGCTGACACACAGGGGAACCTACTTAGAAAAAGTGGTCACCTAACTGCTCAACGAAATAAAAGAGGACACAAACAAATGGAAGAACATTCCATGCTCATGGATAGGAAGGATCAATATTGTGAAAATGGCCATACTGCCCAAGGTAATTTATAGATTCAATGCCATCCCCATCAAGCTACCAATGACTTTCTTCACAGAATTGGAAAAAAACTACTTTAAAGTTCATATGGAACCAAAAAAGAGCCTGCATTGCCAAGTCGATCCTAAGCCAAAAGAACAAAGCTGGAGCCATCACGCTACCTGACTTCAAACTATACTACAAGGCTACAGTAACCAAAACAGCATGGTACTGGTACCAAAACAAAGATATAGACAAATGGTACAGAACAGAGCCCTCAGAAATAATACCACACATCTACAACCATCTGATCTGTGACAAACCTGACAAAAACAAGAAATGGGGAAAGGATTCCCTATTTAATAAATGGTGCTGGGAAAACTGGCTAGCCATATGTACAAAGCTGAAACTGGATCCCTTCCTTACACTTATATAAAAATTAATTCAAGATGGATTAAAGACTTAAATGTTACACCTAAAACTGTAAAAACCCTAGAAGAAGACCTAGGCAATACCATTCAGGACATAGGCATGGGCAAGGCCTTCACGTCTAAAACACCAAAAGCAATGGCAACAAAAGCCAAAATTGAGAAATGGGATCTAATTAAACTAAAGAGCTTCTGCACAGCAAAAGAAACTACCATCAGAGTGAACAGGCAACCTGCACAATGGGAGAAAATTTTTGCAATCTACCCATCAGACAAAGGGCTAATATCCAGAATCTACAAAAAACTTAAACAAATTTACAAGACAAAATCAAACAACCCCATCAAAAAATGGGCAAAGGATATGAACAGACACTTATCAAAAGAAGACATTTATGCAGCCAACAGACATATGAAAAAATGCTCATCATCACTGGCCGTCAGAGAAATGCAAACCAAAATCACAATGAGATACCATCTCACACCAGTTAGAATGGCGATCATTAAAAAGTCAGGAAACAACAGGTGCTGGAGAGCATGTGGAGAAATAGGAACACTTTTACACTGTTGGTGGGACTGTAAACTAGTTCAACCATTGTGGAAGACAGTGTGGCAATTCCTCAAGGATCTGGAACTAGAAATACCATTCGACCCAGCCATCCCAATACTGGGTATATACCCAAAGGATTATAAATCATGCTGCTATAAAGACACACGCAAATGTATGTTTATTGTGGCACTATTCACAATAGCAAAGACTTGGAACCAACCCAAATGTCCATCAATGATAGACTGGATTAAGAAAATGTGGCACATATAGACCATGGAATACTATACAGCCACAAAAAAGGATGAATTCATGTCCTTTGTAGGGACATGGATGAAGCTGGAAACCATCATTCTGAGCAAACTATCGCAAGGACAGAAAACCAAACACTGCATGTTCTGACTCATTGGTGGGAACTGAACAATGAGAACACTTGGACACAGGTTGGGAAACACCACACACCGGGGCCTGTCATGGGGGTGAGGGGAGCAGGGAGGGATAGCCTGAGGAGAAATACCTAACGTAAATGATGAGTTAATGGGTGCAGCACACCAACATGGCACTTGTATGCATATGTAACAAACCTGCATGTTGGCACGTGTACCCTAAAACTTAAAGTATAATTTAAAAAAAAAAGAAAAAGTGGTCACCTAGTGCCACTCTGAGAAACTGAAATTTAAGTTGACATTGGCTAAATCAGAAGATGAATATCAAGGGAGAGAACATTCCAGGTGGAGGGAATTGTAACAGAACATTCCCAAGATGTTAAAAAGCTCTGTCTCTTTGGGAGTACAAGGCCTCACTTAAGGCCAATCTGGCTGAACAGCTATCCCATTCTTTACACAATCAGAGGAGGAGGTTAGGCATATGGCTATTCTTCCATAACCACCTGCCAGGTGGCATATTGCCATGGAAGCAAGCTTCGGACCAAATTCCACTAGATGCCCACACATTTATCAGTGAGCCTACAGAAAGACCGTCCTACCACCTGCTCTGTCCTTTGGCGCACCCCGCAAGTACCTTGCCTGAAATGTGAACTTTGAGGTAAAGGCAAAAATATTCCAACACCAAGATTTATTATCGGGGTCCTCTGCTTAGCAAAGGCACGCAAGGCCAAATGGAGTCATAGGCTAAGGAGGCAACTCAGAAAGTCCTGGATTGCTGGGCTTGCCAGGTTCTTGTACTTTATTTATGCAAAGGCGGAGGGGTTACACAACCTTTCAGCTATATATCTTTTATTTCATCAATGAAAAGTTATTTGTAACATCACTTATACTAATTAATATACCTTCTAAAGCATATTCAGAAATTGATATTTAAAGTACATGCTGAGGCCATTTCTGAAGCATGGATTCTTTATTAGGGCAACTTAAGTATAACCCAGCTGCCCCTAGATTGTACACGGAAACTAACCTGCACACTCAGATAACATCACACCGTTTAAACGAAAGCACAGTAAAGTTAATTACAGACAATGAAACAGAGGGGATGAAAGATGCCAGTGCTGCTGGAGTTTCACTGGTAAAGATGAGAGTAGACTGACACGAGGCTGCAGAAGTGAGAAGGGGGTGAGTCTCACAGGCCATCTTGAGGGATGTGCGTCTCATTCAAACTGCATTGCAGGACTTTGAACAGGAGGTAACATAATCTGATCATGCTCACTGCTTTGTGAAGAATGGATGATAGAGGAGGGAACGTGACGCTAGGTCATTGAAAGTGTTGGAGTTACTGGCATCAACCCATCATGGTGGTAATACAGATGGAGAGAAATGGAGACAGATGAGCTGTGTTTTGAAGATAGACACTGAGGAATTGTGTCAGTCTGTTTTGTGTCACTATAAAGGAATATGTGAGGCTGAGTAATTTATAAAGACAAAAGGTTTATTTTGTCTCACAGTTCTGCAGACTGTACAAGCTTGGCACCTGAATCTGCTTGGCTTCTGATGAGGCCTCAGGGAGCTTCCAATCATGGCCAAAGGTGAGGAGGAAGCCGGCGCATCACATGGTGAGAGACGGAGCCAGGAGGGAGGAGGTGGTGCCAGGTTCCTTCCAAACAACCAGCTCTCACGTGAACTAACAGAGCAAGTACTCACTCATCACTAAGGGGATGACAACAAGCCATTCATGAGGGATTCACCCCCATGATCCAACACCTCCCACCAGACCCCACCTCCAGTGCTGGAGATCACATGTCAACATGAAATTTGTTGGGGACATATATCCAAACCATATCAGGAATGAAACTGGATGATTCTGGAATGGTGGCAAGGGAGAGGTTAAAATCAAGGATGCCTCCCTGGTTTGTAGCTGATGTAGCTTGCCAGAGAATGGTTTATTTTACTAAGATGGGAGAGGCATAAGCAAGAAAAAGATTTGGTGGTGAAGTGGAAAAAGTGAAGTCAAAAAGGTTTCGTTTTATACTTTTTAATTTTGTGACACAAAAGCAAGGAACACATGCTTGTCTTATTTATCTATATATCCACCTGCATGGCCTTGACTGGTGCTTAGTACATGTCTGAGTAATTAGAATAGGCATGCTATTCTTTTGTCACTTATATTAATGTTTAACACCTCTCCCTGTGCCTTCCTCTTTTTCTCCCTCTCCCTACTCCCCTTTCTCTTAACATATATAAAATAGCAGTTCATTTTCAGATGGTGGTTCAAATCATCAAAGATAAGGTAAACCAACAATATAATACATTTTAGACAGAATTAAACGTTCTGTAAGGCTTGAGTTGCAAGGGTGTCACCAACAAGAAATTAGAAATCAAACGAGCTCAAGTAAATGCAGTTTGGAGTCTGGATGAAAGAATGCATCCCAAGAAATCCCATGTCTCCGAGATGGATAAATAGCCTTCCATTCCAATTGAAGATCTATTAATGCATTTCCTTCTCGCAATGCAAGTGATGCCATTGCAAATGCTATCATTCCTGTGGGTAGATGTGGCTATAATTTTCTCATCTGTAAAAGGAAGGAATTACAGTGGATTATCCCAAAGACTTGAAAGTTCCCTGTCAGATCCTTCTCATCTTCTAGAGTTATATGGAAATGCCTTTTGGGGATCAGGAACACAACAGCTCCAGCTGTGGCAATCTCTCTGGTAGAGCCCCCATAGAATACACTGAAGGGCACCATCTGTGTAAATATAACATAAGTTGGGGGGAAGCATTAAAATATCTCTATCTATCTATCTATCTATCTATCTATCAATCTATCAATCTATCTATCTATCTATCTATCTATCTATCTATCTATCTATCTATCTATCATTCCTACAGAGAAAGGAAAGCCCTTCTTGCTATCATCTGGAAAAATATTATTCTCCCTTTTCTTTATTTCTTTATATCACACAAGGAAAGAGATAATAGTACTCTGTGGCTTACTACATTTTGGAAGCACAGTTTAAGAATTTTCAAGCAAGAAAGTTCTACTGAAAGGCTCAAAAGTAAATTAAAATTTAAAAAGTATTCATGCTATGTCTCATAACTTACCAACAAACCTTCCAGGACTGTTCACATATTAAATTGTATATAGTACCTTTTTCCTAGGAAGGGAAATAGATATAGTCCATAACCAGACAAAAAACTTTACTGTGAACACAGGATGCATATTTATGAAGTCCAGAACATTTTACAAAACATGTCATTATAGTCTCCTATTCAATCATGAATCTATCCATGGTTATAATTGAGTCCAATTTGGCCCTGAGCCTCCTGGTAGCCAAAGCAAAACAAAGCACAAAATCAGCTACAAAATACTCATTATGATGAAGAAGGATGCATACCATTTTGAAAGGACAACAATAAAATATTTTGTTTAAATAGCATGAGGCTGCAGGGAGCAGAGAATGATCTGGTAACAGTAACTAACTCCTCCGCAGCAGAGGCAGTGACATTTCATGTGGCTTGTTCTTCACTGAAAGTCAAGGGCATCACGTTAAAGTACAATTCAGTGAACGACTAGAGCAAAACAGACCTTGAGAGGTGCAGCTGGAACCAAAGATAAAAGCAAATCTAGAATGCACTGTCTGATATGAGGCCATGAACCACATAAAACTGGAAACGTTAGTCATCCAAATTGAGATAGACTGTGGACATAAAACGCTCACCAGATTTTAAAGTTTTTGTGCCATAACAATGAAAATAAGGGGAGAATATCTCAACATGTTTTATATTAATTATGTGTTGAAATGATAATATTTTGGATGTTGGGCTAAATAAAATATATTACTAAAATGAATTCCACTTGATTATTTCCCATTTTTAAATGTGGCTCTTAAAAATTTTTTAATTACATATGTGGCTCCCAGTTGTGTCTTGCATTATATTACCGTTGGATAGTGCCAGCTGTGGAGGAGTGAGCACTTGCCACTTCACATTGGACTTGCTGCTTTCTCTCCTTGCCCATCATTCTCCCCATCTATGAACTGAAGGACCCTAATACCCATCTCCAAGAGTTAAGTGGGCTGGCTTGTGGAAATTGCCAAATACAGCCGTCTTCCTTTGCTACTTCTCTGCCCCGAAGCCTACCTTTGGGGCTGAAAGTGGGAAAATATTCTGACTCCTGCAACAGTCCTGCCATGAGATTTCCCTGTGACCCTCCACTCCCTGAGGTCCACGACTGTTTCTCTGCCTTGAGGAAGTGCAGTATTATGTGATTTCAGTGTCTCAAGACAGATAACCCTGACCCCCTGGAATAACCAGCAGGATGACGGGGGTTGGGAGGGAGGCTGTTTATAGAAGACAGGGGTCAAACACTGCTCAAGGACTTTGTTTAAAATTCTTTTTTAACCACATAGCTCTATGTTTGGGTTTGCTTCTCTCATTAAATAAATATCTGGAGAGTCTTCATGGATCACCCCAGATACGTATGGCCAAGGTTTTTAAGATAATGAGTCACACTCTTGGGTTACGCTTAGTGGATTCCCAAGTTGGGGCATCTAAGGATGGTCAAGAGGGGTCAGTGAGGGATGGGGTGAAGTTCTTCCCAACAAGGCCAAGAGAAGGAGACCCTTTTGGAGTTATGTGCAAGATCCCTGCTCACCAGCAAATTGGATAAATTTCTTATGGAGTCAGTTCAGGTCAGCGAGAAGGCACAGGGAAGAGAATGACCAAGACCTTATGATATGAGAGAAGAGAATTTAAGGGAACAAGAACATCTTGTTAACTTGAAGTTTGCCCAAGACTCAACTTCGTGTTTGAATGAACATGTGCCAATTATTTCAGATTAGCACAAAAACAATAAATTTGTGTTTTGTTTTAACAAAATATTTTGAAAAGCTGAGGACATATTTGGAGTTCTAAATTTGGTATTTGTAGTTCTAAATTTGGTCCTTGGCAAATTTAAGTCACTTTCAACTCAAACTTTCCTTAAGGGAGAATCAGAGATAGAGGAAACAGTAAAGAAAAAAAAAATACTTGGGGTAAAAGAACTTTTTTAAGTTAATAAACTTTATTTTTTGAGTAGTTATAAGTTTACATAGAAGTTGAGCAGAAAGTACAGAGTTCCCATATACTCCCTCCCTTCCACACACATACAGTTTACCCTATTTTTAACATCTTTGCATTAGTGAGATCGATACATTTGTTACAACTGATGTACTAATATTGATACATTATTATTAGCTAATGTCCATAGATTACATTAGACTTCACTTTATTGTGCAGTTCTATGGGTTTTGATAAAGGTATGATGTGATGTATCTACCATTACAATAGCATGCAGAATAGTTTCACTGCCCTAAAAATCCTCTGTGCTCTAACTATTCATCCCTCCCTCCCACCAGCCTCTGGCAACCATTGATCTTTTTCCAGAATGTCATATATTGGAATCAGTCAGGATGTAGCTTTTCAGACATGTTTAACAATACACATTTAGGGTTTCTCCATGAGGATTTTAAAAAATTAGGAAAATAACACCTTTCTGTAGAGATGGGGAGAATAAGAACAAATAAAAGGCAAATTTTAGGCTGAGCTATTGTCTCTGGCTCGTAGTATCTGAGAAACGGAAAGGACAAACTCACCCTGGAGGAGAAGAGCCTAGGACAAGAGGAATGATGCTGTGTAAAGTGGAAGGGCAGGCACAATCACACAGGCACCTTGGGAGGATGGGGCTGGTGGCAAGGGAGGAGGAACCTTGAGTTTATTCACAAAAACTGACTTGATGACTGAACCATAAAATAAAGTGAAGTTTTGCCCATTTTCTCTACAGAAGACAATATAACCCAGTTTTCCAAAAGGAGTGTAAGTGAGATTTCTCCTGGAAACAGGAATATAATATAATACCATTTGGATCTATTACTCTATTGTTTTTTTCTTTAGTTTAATTCAATTCCTAATTCTTGACTCAAGAGTATAACTTTTCCCTTCAATGGGTCAAGCTTGCTTTTTTTTTTTTCTAGATAGCTTTTTTCTCCATTCCCATCTTTTTTTTTTTCTAGAACCACATATTCCAGTTCACTTCATTACGGGATCCTTACTGCAATACAGGGGAGTTTGTGCTTAAGAAAAAAAAGACCCCAAAAAAGCACCATTCTGGAGAAAGCCTCACACTCTATGTGGTATTTGACTATGTGCTCTAATGACATATGCTCATATCTCCTCTGAAAAATACTCAGGGAGCCATGGAGAAGAGGGGCAAAGCATTTTTCCAGCTTGAACCCTTTGGAGTGGTGTCCGACTTGGAGGAAAAGGCCAGCCATCCTGCTAAATGCACCAGTGAAAGAAAATATTCTGGCAATGTGAGATGGAAAAAATAGAACCTACCAGAATGACTCTTAGGAAGAGTACTATAAATGCTTAGAGGGAAAATGAAGTCACTTAGGGACAAGGAGGTGAGACCCTCCTTCCTGCAAAGGTTAAGCTTAACTAACCCTGGATATTTGATAACCAAGGAAGATGAGTCCATTTGACTCAAGGTCTTTTGATTCTTGAATGCAGTAGGCAAATTTGGGGCCAGGAATTACCAAGGACAATAGAAAACGGACTGAGTGTCCCACCCAAGGGTCTTTCTCCTTTTCTTTTTCTCCTATATCACTCAGCTTTCTCTACAAATTCACTCTGAACAAGCATTTGAAGGAGCGTTCAGAGTATCAGATTATTTATTTTCCTGGCATTCTCTAGTGTTTCTCTGGCCCCTGGTAAAGTCAAGTGTCCATATCAAGATGCATCTCTCTGAAAGGCAATGCTGCCCAGTGTGGGTGGCAGCAGCCTGAAGTCAACAGGTTTGCTTATTCTAGTTCCTCTGTTTGGAATTTTTCTCTTTCTTCCCTCTATAGCTGCCTATCTAAACTCTTTCTGTAAGGTCCAGCCCAAAGGCATCTCCTTCATAAGCCTTACCTGGGATTAATTTATTCTTCCTTTGTAGATTCATAATTACTAAGAGGTAGAAATAAGGAAAGTATCATGAGACTCTATAACAAGGCACAATGTGATGCCTCTCACTAGAATGTTAGTTCTGGACATCAGCCATGTCTTCTTTCCTATCTTTGTGTAGGACTCATACTGGGTATCGCAGTTCACACAGAAAAGGTACTAGATAATTTTGTTTGTTTGTTTTGTTTTTACTATCTTTACTGTTAATTCAGGCGCTAACTAAATTGCCATCCATTGTCCAAAATCACCCTCTGGGACCAAAACCATGGGATGTGACCCACATCAGCTGCTAAGCAGCCAATGTGTGATGTGAATTGCTCCAGGGGGCCTGGCCCTAAGAGGATATTTACCATTTAACCATAGAGTCAATGTCTGACTAGCATCCATCTGTCTTCTCCCAGTAACATCACTCTGGGTTTCCTTTGGGAAACACTCCTCCCCAGTCTTCATTCAAGTGGTTTGGATGGGGCTAAATCTACGCCCTATTTGTAGAGGTAGATGTATGGTGCAGACCTACCTTGCATTTCATCTCCTTGGACAGAGTGTTTGCTTCCAAGGTGGCCACAGGACCCAAGCTGGATCAATGAGATACAACCTTAGGATTTTTGCTGGAACTGTTGGGAAAGAGAGGCTCTTCTTCAATGGTTCCTAAGCCTTGAAATGTATGTCTAGGGATACCATTCTGTCACCTCATGCCCAGAGCCTGCCAGAGAGTAATCTCAACACAGGAAGGAGAGAGCTGACATATGGTAGCAGGTAGAGTTGTCCAATAAAATAGAGAAAGCAGTACAGGGACATGTTTATACTACAAAAAAGTTGTTCATTATTTCTATGAAATGTGAATTTCACTGGGTATGCTCTGTTTTTATTTGCTAAATCTGGCAACTTGAGCAGCAGGCAGCCTCCATCTTGGGTACTGCATTTCTGAACCCTTGCATTAATCTACACTCTTGGGCTTCTCAGTTATATGAAGAAGTGGCTACCAGTTTTTTTGTTTGTTTGTTTTTGTTTTTTCTTAAGCCAGTTTGACCTGGCTTTCTATTAATTCTGTTAACTTGCAACACAGAAGTTACTCAGTCACACAGAAGTTCTGCCATCTTTAAGAACAATAGGTGTTCTCTTCTAAAAGAAAATATCCTCAGGAAAATATCTTGCAGGCACCAGTGGGTCATGTCATTGGGGCATGGGCCAGAGAGGTAGAGAGCAAGACCAGGAATCTCTGCCAGCTGTTGGGGGCATGGAAGGTACTCAAAGAGATAATATTTTATACCTGAGGCAAATGGAAAATAAGCCAGTGACAAGGCCACCTGGAGCAGGATGGAAACACTAGGGCACCACAAGCTGCATGGGCTAGGATCAAAGGAAGTCATCATCACCAGTGCAGGCAGCTCCATGCATTCCCTTGTGTCCCCAAGAGTAGCCTACCTTTAAAGACTGCACTCCCACCCTAACTTCTGGGCTATTTACAATGAACAAGAACAGACTCAAATCTACAATACAAACCCTAAGTGATGGAAAAAAGCCAAAATATTCTTGTGGTTTGAGGGGGTAGAGGAAAGAAAGGCAGGGGAGGAAGGAGAGCAATTCATTTCATAACAGCCTCTGTCACTTGCCATCCCCACCTGGGGGAAGGACAAACTGAGGGCAGTCTGGGTGGGAGAGCAAACAGAAAAGTGTCTCTCTGGCACCTGAAAGCAAGCAATCTGATCCCAGGGCCCCAGAGACAGGGCTGGAGGACAAAGCTTTGCTGGGGTGAGGGAAGGCAATGAGCTCTGTGGATTCCAAAGCTTTCTCTGCCCTGCCCTGTCTCTGGGCACCAGCGGGTCATGTCACTGCAAACAAATAACATGGGGAAGCCTGCCAGGAGAAATGAAAAGGGTATTTGCCAGTTGAGAAGGCTTCTACCAGTCAGTCTGGACTGGGACATCAAAGAATTCCCTCTTCTTGACTTGGATTTCTAACACATTAGCCAGAGCCTTTTTTTTTTTTTTTTTCTTTTTAGACGGAGTGTCACTCTGTCACCCAAGCTGTAGTGCAGTGGCAAGATCTTGGCTCACTGCAACCTCCACCTCCCAGGTTCAGTGATTCCCCCACCTCAGCCTCCCAAGTAGCTGGGATTACAGGTGCATGCCACCATGCCTGGCTAATTTTTATTTTTATTTTTAATTTTTTTTTTGTATTTTAGTAGAGAAGTTTCGCCATGTTGCCCAGGGTGGTTTCAAACTCCTGAGCTCAGGCAATCCGCCTGCCTCAGCCTCCCAAAGTGCTGTGATTACAGGCATGAGCCACCACACCCGGCTGCCAGAGCCTTAATTAAGCAACTTCTGTGTGCTGGGGTGCTGGGCTTGGTGGTCATTTACATTCACTACAGTTATTTTTCTGGTTTTCTAGCAAAATCTTTTGAAAATATAAGTCAAAACTAGTATTATCCCTATTTGGGGAAACAAGAAACTGAGGTGTGGACCTCCTTAGATCATGAATGCAGAGGAAGAAAGGCTTACAGCCATTATTAATCCCTGAATCTGTCATCATTCTTCTTTCCAGAAATCGGCACGGTGGCTTGCAGGCCAATACTGGCAAATCCTCTTTGTAGCAAGTCCCTACAACTAACTACAATGGAATCAAGTTTTTATTATTGCTTTCAAAAACTCAATGTTGTATTGGTGGAGATAATACCAACCCCACAGTCATGGCAACTGAAGGCTCTTATTGAAAGGATGCTCCAAGCTTTCTTATTGAAAGCTTGGAGGAAGGTTCAATGTTATCACTTATTACTGATCTTTGGTATTCTTTGTTTAAAAGGTATCATTCCAGTCTTGTATATATATATACAGATACATGTATACATTTGCTATTATTACACATATTTTATGTTGTTTTTTTCATATTCATATTCACGTAAGATTTTTAAAGCCCTGAAGGCAAAACAAGCTGTTACCTTTCTATTGTGATCAAAATTCATAGCTACAAATTAGATTGCATGTTCACCATAATCATCTTCACCATCCTCATAATCAATACAAAAAGCCTCTCTCAATTCAGCAAACATTATGGAATGCATACTGTGTGTTGAATACCAGGTATAAAGTAGCAGATAAACATAGTCTTTAGCTTACATATTAGTGATGAACTCAGATACTTAAATGGAATATTTAATTAAAATATAATAAAGGAAATGATGAAGACAGGCAAAGCTTACTAGAGATACCAGAGTGGTTGGAGAGACCTGAAAAGACCCCAAGCTGGGGATTTCCAGGAACACTTCTCGGAAGCAGTGGCAAGTCTTTTTAATTTTTAATTTTATTTTATTGTGTTAAGAAAATTTAACATGGGAATCTAACTGCTTAACACATTTCTAAGTGGGCAATACAGTATTATTGACAAGCATTTTGTACAGCAGATCTCTCGAACTTACTCATCATGCTTAACTGAAACTTTATGCCAGCTGACCAGTAATTCCCCACTTCCCCTGTCCCAGCCCCTGGTAACCACTATTCCATTCTTTTATTCTAGGAATTTGACTATTTTACATACTTCATGTGTATTAGTCCATTTTCACACTGCTGATAAAGATATACCCAAGACTGGGCAATTTACAAAAGAAAGAGGTTTGCCAGACTTACAGTTCCACATGGCTGGGGAGGCCTCACAATCATGGTAGAAGGTGAAAGGCACATCTCCCATGGCAGTGGCAAGAGAGAGAACTTGTGCAGGGATGCTCCCCCTTATAGAACCATCAGATCTCATAAGACTTATTCACTATCACAAGAATAGCACAGGAAAGACCTGTGCCCATGATTCAATTACCTCCCACTGGGTCCCTCCCACAACACGTGGGAATTCAAGATGAGATTTGGGTGGGACACAGTCAAACCATATTATTCCTCCCCAGCCCCACCCAAATCTTATTTCTTCACATTTCAAAACCAATCATGCCTTCCCAACAGTCCCCCCAAGGTCTTAACTCATTTCATCATTAACTCAAAAGTCCACAGTCCAACGTCTCACCTGAGACAAAGCAAGTCCCTTCTGCCTATGAACCTGTAAAATCAAAAGCAAGTTAGTGACTTCCTAGATACAATGGGGGCACAGGTATTGGGTAAATACAGCCATTCCAAATGGGAGAATTTGACCAAAACAGAGGGACTACAGGCCCCATGCAAGTCCAAAATCCCTCCTTTGACTCCGTGTCTCACATCCAGGTCAGGCTGATGCAAGAGGTGGGTTCCTATGGTCTTGGGCAGCTTTATATCTGTGACTTTGCAGGATTTAGCCCTGCTCCTGGCTGCTTTCACAGGCTGGTGTTGAGTGTCTGTGGCTTTTCCAGGCACACAGTGCAAGCTGTCAGTAGATCTGCCATTCTGAGGTCCAGAGGATGGTGGCCGTCTTCTCACAGCTCCACTAGGCAGTACCACAGCAGGGACTCTGTGTGGGGGCTCCGACCTCACATTTCCCTTCCGTAATGTCCTAGCAGAGGTTCTCCATGAGGGCCCCACCCCTGCAGCAAACTTCTGCCTGGGCATCCATGCATTTCTATACATCCTCTGAAATCTAGCTGGAGGTTTCCAAACCCCAATTCTTGACTTCTGTGCACTCTCAGGCTCAATACCACATGGAAGCTGCCAAGGCTTGGGGCTTGCACCCTCTTAAGCCATGGCCCGAGCTGTACATTGGCTCTTTCAGCCATGGCTAGAGCTGCTGGGATTCAGGGCACCAAGTCCCTAGGCTGCACACAGCAGGGAGACCTTGGACCCAGCCCACTAAACCACTTTCTCCTAGGCCTCCAGGCCTATAATGGGAGGGGCTGCCGTGAAGACCTCTGACATGCCCTGGAGACATTTTCCCTATTGTCTTTGGGAATAACATTCAGCTCCTCGTTACTTATGTAAATTTATGCAGCCAGCTTGAGTTTCTCTCCAGAAAATGGGTTTTTCTTTTCTATCACATAGTCAGGCTGAAAATTTTCCAAACTTTTATGCTCTGCTTCTCTTATGAAACTGAACGCCTTTAACAGCATCCAAGTCACATCTTGAATGCTTTGTTGCTTAGCAATTTCTTCTACAAGATACCCTAAATCATCTCTCTCAAGTTCAAAGTTCCACAAATCTCTAGGGCAGGGGCAAAATGCCACCAGTCTCTTTTCTAAAACATAACAAGAGTCACCTTTGCTCCAGTTCCCAACGAGTTCCTCATCTCCATCTGAGACCACCTCAGGCTGGACCTTATTGTCCATATCGCTATCAGGCTTTTGGTCAAAACCATTCGACAAGTCTCTAGAAAGTTCCACACTTTCCCACATTTTCCTGTTTTCTCCTGAGACCTCCAAACTGTTCCAACCTCTGCCTGTTACCCAGTTCCAAAGCCACTTCCACATTTTTGGGTATCTTTTCAGCAACACCTCACTCTACTGGTACCAATTTACTGTATTAGTCCATTTTCACACTGCTGATAAAGACAAACCTGAGACTGGGCAATTTACAAAAGAAAGAGGTTTATTGGACTTACAGTTCCATGTGGCTGGGGATGCCTCACAATCATGGCAGAAAGTGAAAGGCACGTCTCACATGGTGGCAGCAAGAGAGAGAACTTGTGCAGGGAAACTCCCTCTTATAGAACCATCAGATCTCATGAGATTTATTCACTATCACAAGAACAGCACAGATAAGACCTGTCCCCACGATTCAATTACCTCCCACTGGGTCCCTCCCACAACGAATGGGAATTCAAGATGAGATTTTGGTGGGGACACAGTCAAATCATATTATCATATAAGCAGGATCTAACTTTAGCATATGCAAACACTGTATATGTGTGATTCTTTGAATTGCCCTGCAAGCCAATTCTAACATCTTGATGGTTCCCTTATTAATTATTGAGCAATATAAAATCTTTGACATGTGCTCATCTTACAATATCTAGGTGTTTTGGTTTTACCTTTTAAGAATAGATTAGCTAAAGAGAACACACTGCATGTCAGTTTTCCCAGAGCCTCACCATAAGCACAGCTTTTCCTCAACATTATGAAAAAATGAAACTTTTCCTTAGCAACATTGCATAGTTATTTTTTACATTCCTGTCCTCTTAAAGGGAGCCCCATTTCCTTTCCCTCTCATCTCCCCTTTTATTCCCCTTTCTGCCACCCCAGCCAAGTGGTCTTCATCCATTCCCTTGCAAAATTAGTTATCTCTTTTTTTGCCACCCCCACCCCAAAATTAATTTTCTATAAAAGCCGATACTCATCATCATTACAGTGTAGCTGAGATATAAACATTAATGTGCACCCTTTCCTACAGCACTTCTCTAGCGTTTTGCCAGGGAACAAAGGTTTCAGCTAGAGAAAAAAAATTCTAAAGGTTGAGATTTCTGGGAGAAAATCACAGATCATTTTGTAGTAAAGTATAAAGGCTTTTCAGATACTCTGAAATCAGACTTTGTCACCTTGTGTCCCCCCACAAAAAATAATATTTTTGAGTGATAACCAGTACCAAATAGACAAATCAGGCTGTTTACCAGTGGAACAGCTCCAGGTTATGAAAAATAATGCTGAAGGACAGGGTCCTTTGCTAGAAGAATGTCACTTGAGGTACAATACTCTGTCCTAAACAGTCAAACAACAGACACACAGTAGAATAAACATGTTGAGCACACAAAATGAAGAATAACAATGCATTGGGTGTGTGTGTGTACAGTGTGAGAGGGAGGCAGTGTCAACTCTCTGCTGCCACCTGCTCTGGAATGGAAGACGCTGGGTGTTCAGAAGACAACCACATTGACTTTCCTACCCTGGTTCTTCGTGATCTGCCATCTCCAAACTTTTTAAGTTTTCACACAGGGCACATGGAAAAGAAGACAAGCAGCACTTTCTGAAAACATGAGTAATGGGAAGGCTTGATCAAATGAGCAGGCAAGGCCATCCCAGGGGCTTCTCCTGATATTACTTCTCTTCCTGATGTAACCTGCCCACTCTCTATGATCCGTAGTTAAATTGCTAAGATAGGTTTTTGGGTTGGACCCAGAAACCGTCAGAGTCTCGTGGTCTTAGGGATCAGGATTGCTACCACCTCACCCCCCCACTCAGTTTAAATGGGGACAACTGATGTCTAGGGACACTTCCAGAGGTCTCAGGCTATAATTAGCTGATGAGTATCCAATCTGAGGTCTTAGATATAATGAGCTGTAGCCGACAAGGAGAATTCAGGCACCAGCACTTACCAGATATGGCAAGCTCCACCTCTCTCTTTATTCCCTTCATCTTGCTTCTGCCAGCACTCCCACAGACCTCGTGCAGGGCAGTGAGCCCATGGGAAAGAGCCAAGAATTCCTTCATCTGGGGCTGTGCCTCTGCAACCCTGAAGATTTAGGGCCAGAGATGATCCGCTTTTCAGAACTCAACAGCCAATCTTTGGAAAGAACCTATGACTCAATAGCAGCCATGCGATTCAGCCTGCACCCCTCCACCCCTCTGCCCTCACACCCCCAACTTCCAAATATGGATAGAGTTAATGTCCCACTTCTGAAACACATGTGATTGTACAGTCATTCTTCAGTCACACCACCTGAAGATGATTTAGTCCATGGACTTCATCAGAGAACAAAGAGCAAACCAACTGCTGATTGATTGGGGTGGTGTCAGAATCAGAACTAGAACACAGAGTGGGAAATATTAGGGCCAGGAATGCATCAGCTCATTTAATTAATTGTCTGAGAATCTTTGGTTCTAGTTTCTCTTCCGCTCTTCTGTTTTATCTCACTACCAAATGAGATAATTTAAAATAATGTATATAAAAGTGGTTTGAAAATAATAATATGGAATATAATTGAAATAATAATTGGAAAAACAATGAAATGAACATAATATGGAATATCTATTATGCACTGGCCAAGTGTTTTATATAAATTATTATATCTAATCCTTAAAGCTGAAGCTCAGAGAAGTTAAGAAATTTGCCTATAAACACAGAGATCTGTCTGATTCAGAAGTTCCTCTTTTGACAGTGCAGCTATACATCTCCCAAGCTGTTTACTTGGGGTATAGACCCTGATGGCTGTTCTAATGCTCTTCAGCTTTTGGGCTGGCCCCTCTAGCTGTCTTAATGAAATACAAAACAGATCTCTACAGTGTCCCAAACAAACTCCTTCATATGCCTCCACACTCCAGAACAACTAATTGCCAACGAGGAGTTAGTGATGCAATGGCAAGGTGGGTGGCTTTGTATGAACAAGAACAAACAAGGATCTTGCCTGAAGGACACATACATTCCACCAACTCCTATGCCAGGAGACTCATTTCCTTTCAAATACCACCCATTTTACAGAACGTGTCAGTGCCCTGAGTAAGCCCCACCAGCTCTGTGTCTTTAGTTTCCAAACCGGGCTGAAACAGTGGGTGTTTAATCATTGTTTTTATGAGCTCCTGTATGTCAGCATTTTGACAGATGTTTTAAATAGATCAACTCATTTAATGCACTAGTACAAACATGTGAAATATCCCCATTCTACTGGTGTGAAAACTGAGGCCAGGAGAGGTCAAATTGGAAATTCTACATCCCTGATCAGAGCCACTAACCAAGATGCAAAAAGCAACGAAGAACCTGCACAGCTAGTAACTGACAACACGTAGGTCTTTGTTAGTGGCCAACTTATTTGACCGGAGCATCCTTATGGTTATTGAAGGAAGGTTGCACATTATTGTGGTTCCCTAAGCAGGTTGTACAACATTTCTCTCCCTCTCTAAAAAGGCTGATGTCACTTCTCTAGGTGATGTTTTGTGGTATGTGATAGGGCTGGATCACATATCTTTTAGACATCTATTATTTCATTACGTAAGTCTTAGGCTCAAAGGAATTTTTAGGAGTCATTTAATAAAATAACATGCGTTGAATCCTCCCATCTTTTTAATACTTTATAATTTCTTTTTTTGTTGTTGTTTTTTGTTTGTTTGTTTGTTTTTGAGACAGAGTCTCGCTCTGTTGCCCAGGCTGGAGTGCAGTGGCATGATCTCAGCTCACTGCAACCTCCACCTCCTGGGTTCAAGTGATTCTCCTGCCTCAGCCTCCTGAGTAGCTGGGACTACAGGTGCCCACCACCATGCCCAGCTAATTTTTAAATTTTTTAGTAGAGATGGGGTTTCACCATGTTGACCAGGCTGGTCTCGAACTCCTGACCTCAGGTGATGCGCCCGCCTCGGCCTCCCAAAGTGCTGAGATTACAGGCTTGAGCCACTGCACCCAGCCAACACTTTATAATTTCTAAGCACTTTTACGTGCATTAGTTCATTTGATCCTCACCACTCTTAGAAATTGTTTCTACCTTGAAGAGTTTTGTAAGGATTCAATGGAAAGTGTTAAATGAGAAAATGTACATTTAGCACAATGCCTGAGGCACATAATATATGCCTGCTAAATGTCAACTATTATAAATGCTAATTCTTTGGAAGTGGTAGGCAATGTGGTCTATTTCCTACCACACTCCCAAGGATCTTCAGAGGATAGAGAACTGTGGGTTTTTTTGATGACCACATCTTTCCCTCAATTTTGCCATCTTATGTTTGTTTCATTTGCTTGTTTTCTGATGATAGGTAAAACTCATGTTGTCATGTACCAGCATTCTCCAGTTAGATTGCATTATAATAAGGTGATAACTCTCTCTGACTCTGGAAACTGGGGAAGATCTAGTGTTTTCATGGCTGGCAGATCTGAGAGGCTGACATCAAGGACTGACTTGTTGCTCATGATGGCCTTTGGAATTCTCAACCAACAGCTTTGTAGAGCTGGGTCAGGTCAGGCAGTGGATTAATCTGCTGGACTGAGCTCTCCACTTGGGAGCCAAGAGACAGGAGTTAAAGTCTTCTTCTTAACCACTGAGTCACTAAGACTTGAATCAGGCTCCTAGCCTTCCCTGCGTGAATCCTTGCTCCTCAAAACCGCTGGCTTCTGCTTCCCTCATTTGTGCTTCATAAAGCCCCACTACATGAAGCTGGAGGAACTGCTTCAGGGGATGTAGACTTGAGGTATTTATTTCTAGTCAGCTTAAATATTTAGCCAGCCACAGAGTAAACAAGATCCTGGATTATCCTTGGCAGTTAACCCCAAAAGAAAGTCAAAAATAAACTGGGAGCATGGGCTTAGAAGTCATTCCCTGGTGATACTCTGGCCTGTGGGGACTTCATTAGGCACTGTCTCCATCCTGAGAACGACCCAGCCCAGTGGCCCCAGCCTTCATGGATTCACAGCATACAGCAGCAGACCCACCCTCAGCACTCTACCTTCTTCCTTCCTCCATGGGGTTCCAGGATGAACTCAGCTGCAAAGTGGGTCATTTGAGCCCACAGTGGAGATGACGGCTATCATGGTAGGGTGTTGGGACCCAGCCCAACATAAATGCCTGGTGGGGTAATTACTGAGATGAGACTGGATTTATACCAAGCCATTTTCCTGTTGGTGTGGATGTGAGGCTACTGCTTCACTCTGGGAAATCATAGTATTCCTATTCATGTATCAAGACTGTCCTCAGGAAAGCCCTGAGACAAAAGCTCAAGGCTAGCTGTCTGTATAGAAAATGGGCTCACATACAATCTACCAGGAAATACCCCACTTCTCTACTGAGCAGAAGCTCTGGGAGGAGAAGCTTTGTGCAAATCCCCCCTCACCTCCTCTCTCTTTCTCACACACACAAGCACACATACATATATGCCACCCACCAAATCTAAGGGAATATTAATATTAGAAACAAATATTACTTTAAAGATCTGGGAAGAAATGGAGCCAAATAAGATGGACGAACCTAAAAGACCACATGGCAATTCTCAGGACTTACTAGCAAATATCCATCCTGCTGAATGTGACAGGACTCAGTGGGGTAGGTGCAATGGTATGGGTAGTGTGTATGAGTTCAGTTGTGTCTCTGTAAAATTCATATGTTGACATTGTAACCCCTAGTACTTCAGAATATGACCTTACTTGGAAATGGGCTCTTTCCAGATATAATCACATTAAAATGATGTCATTAGGGTGGGCCCTAATCTGATATGACCGATATCCTTATTAAAAGGGAGACTTTTGATACAGGACATGCACAGAAGAAAGACAATGTAAAGAGAAATTATAAGAGGGCCATCTACAAGCCAAGGAGAGAGACTTGGAATAGACCCTCCCCTCACAGTCCTCAGAAGCAGCCAATCCTGGAGATACCTTGATCTTGGACTTCTAGGCTCTGGAACTGTAAGATAATTAATTTCTGTTGTTTAAGCTGCACAGTCTATGATACTTTGTATGGCAGCCCCTGCATGGGTGGAGGCAGAAGCATTTTCCTAGCCTGCAGAAGAAAGCACTCTGGGGGATTTAAAACATGGACTCTCTCTTTATTTTGGTCTGAGGCACACACTGTAAACACGGGAGCAATACTTAGTAAGAAGGTTTCAGGCCTCCATAACCATGTTACGTAGTATTGATGGAGAAGGTTTCAAGAACTCTCCTCCTAATCCAGTCCCCCAACATGCTCTTTTCTTAGCCAGGAACTTAAGTAAACAATGGCACAGTCCTGGAAAGTCCTATGGGTTTTATTTCTTCACTGTGGATCTGCCATATGTTCATCTGTATTCAGATGCTTGAACATAATTTTCTGACTAACTATGAGCTCCCAACTAAAATTTCCAACATAAGGAGACTAAGAGATTATCTGACCCCATGCTCTCATGTGATCGGTGAAAGAACATGGACTTATCAGAAGCAACTAGCAGGATAGCCACTCAGCTGATTGATACATTCTGTCTAGTGTCTTAACTCCAAATCCAAGGCTTTGTCCTACACACCACATTGGTTTCCCGCCACATAAACAACTTTCGGTGTGGGAAATCTGATTTCATTCTCCCTTGCTGTATCTAAGGTTCCCTGCACTTAACCGCCTCTTCGGTGAGTAAGGAATAACATAGACCCTTGCCATAGAGTGAGGGCCTTTGAGATCATCTAACTCCAGTACAAAGTTGATGTTATGTGGTTTGTCAGTCTCTGATTAGACACTTTCAAATATGGGAAACTTACTACTTCGTTTCAGACAGCTCTAGAAATTCCTTGAGATGAATTAGAAATTCATCTCAGATTAGAGATTCCTTGAAATGAACCCCAAAACATGCCAGGCTTTTGAGGGCAGAGGTTGTTTTGTTTGTTTGTTTTTTTAAGTCACTCAGCTTGAGCCAGTGCTGAGGGCCTTTGATCCTCCAAAGTCTCTGTAATGATTAAGGTGGTTACATTGGTTCAGATGGCACCTCCTTTCTCCTGGGGATCACACCAGAGCAGAACTGGCTTCTGGATGGTGGAGCTTGGTTCCCCACTCAGAGGATGCTAAAATTGCCCGGTCTTTTGGGCAGCAGGACTTGAGAGTGACAAGGGGCAGTAACTCCAGTTTCAAAGAATCTACACAGCATTTGAATTGAAGAGCCCAGATTCTAGCAGTAAGAAAGAGCATCTGCTTCTTTGCAAGGAGCAGGTAAGGTGGCAGCTAGGCCACAGTCGGGGCCTGCTCAGGGCTGCTCCATCCTGCATGCTAAAAGCTGCCCCTGCTGCTGGCTGCTGGCCCCTAAGGGAGCACTGCCGCAGGAGAGGAAGTGGAAGCGCACCAGAGGAGAGGAAGTGCACGGCCAGAGAGGAAGCGCAAGGCGGGAGAGGAAACGCAAGGCAGGAGAGGAAGCGCAAGGCAGGAGAGGAAGCGCAAGGCAGGAGAGGAAGCGCAAGGCAGGAGAGGAAGCACATGGCAGGAGAGGAAGCCACAGCAGGAGAAGAAGCGCACGGCAGGGCTGTGAGTCATATGGCCTTTTACAGCCCTTCCACCCAGAGGATTCCTTTTGGGTACCACTCTCCCACTCCTTAAAAAAACTCCACTGGCGGCCATGCATAGATGAGATTCTAAATACTTTCAGGCTACCTTTCTGGAGGTCAGAAAACATGGTCATATAGCCCAAGCCTTGTAAGTCTGCATGGGCTACTGAATTTCCATGGACATTTTGTTTTTGTAGGCCTAAACAAGAAGGCTAAAGTTAGAAAGATAGTTGAGCTCAGGGGGCTCAGCATTCTACAGGCTTGTATGACTAAAGAAACCACTTCCACCCACTCCATCCCCTTCCCAGTCAGGAGAAATTCCTGGTCGATGAGTTAGAGAGACTGGATTGGAATAAAACAAAATTCTTCACTGGACATAGCTGTTTGGACTGTGATTATTATTATTTTTTATTTATTTATTTTTGAGATGGAGTCTCACCCTGTTGCCCAGGCTGGAGTGCAGTGGCACGATCTCAGCTCACTCCAACCTCCGCCTCCTGGGTTCAAGCGATTCTCCTGCCTCAGCCTCCTAAGTAGCTGGGACTACAGGTGCATGCCACCACGCCCAGCTAATTTTTTGTATTTTTAGTAGAGACAGGATTTCACCGTGTTAGCCAGGATGGTCTCAATCTCCTGACCTTGTGATCCGCCTGCCTCGGCCTCCCAATGTTATTTTTAACAATAAGTAACTGCTACCAAATATTGAGTGATTACTGTAACACCAGGCATGCCTATTTCATTTAATCCTCCAAAGTGCCCGTGAAATAGGTAGCAATTGTCATGTTAGAAGTGACAAAGACAAGATTTAGAGACGTCAGTAATTTGCCTACAATTACTAGCTGATGAGTGTGGGGCCAGAATTATAATCTAGGCATTGTGACAGTGGAGTCCAGTGTCTTACTGTTTATAGTATGCTTATGACATGTTGTGAAAAATACACGTATATTTGCATAGATTCATAAAATTCACATTACACATCCATAAAATCACAGAGAAGCAATTCTATCTTGATATCTGTTTCTCTCCCTCTCCCTGTACTTGTATCATTAATATCAATACCTATATGTATACCAACCTATATCTAAATTGATTTGCATCTTCCCATCCAGCAAGATCTTGCTTTGCAAATGAAGTTGCCTTCTTACTGTTTAAGACTGGTGGAAGTCATTGGTTCCAGAACTAAGAAAGGGAGGAAGTGTGTGGGGCCAAGGTAGCATGGCAGTAGTAAAGAGTGAGCACATCACCTTAGAGTCTCAAAAATACCATTTGAGGCCAATTTTGATACTTAGAATATACTATGCTTCTAAATAACATACTGCCTTCTTAAATTAACAAATACTGTAAAAATTTCAGAGAATAATAGAGTCATGTTCTATGAATCCACCACCCAGGTAGCACTTGTTGTTATTTTCAGCAAGAAAAATCAAAAGAATGCATGCACAAGGTTAAAAAGTAAAAACATTAGAGCAGAGGGAAGAAAATAAAAAGTAAAAGCTCCTTCTCACCCATTTCATCTTCAGATCCTCTCTCCAAAGACAACTGCCAATAAAGCATTTCTTCTGTCTTTTGTACAAACAAGTTTACACTCCGAGAACTATGTCACTTGTGTCTCCCTTTGTTATTGGTATATACTATTTCATGGATACCTAAACCCCTATAGTGCATCTGGACCTGATTCAAAGGTTTTGATGGATAACCAGTGCTATTATTAATGAAATATTGATAATAAAAACTCACGTTTATTAGGCATTAATTATGTGCCACTCACTCATCTAAGCACTTTATATGTATTTATTCATTTAATTCTCACAAAGTTCACATTTGGTATTTGGTTGGGTACCTCGCTTTGCCCACCATCTCCCCAATCCACTGTGCACCTGACCTGCAGGAAGAGCAGCAGCAGCAGCTCTATTGTCTCTGGCTTCCATGTGGGGTGAGCCCATGGGTGGCACGGAGGGTGGAGAGCAAAGTTGGGTGTTTGGCCTCTCACCTGCTGTTGCTCCCTTTGTGGGCCAGCTCCTGTCAGATGGTCCATCACACACAGCTCTCTCCCTGCATTTCAGAAACTGTCCCCTTCTCTCACTAATACCAGGCTGAGGAGTGGCAATGACCCTCCACTCCCACCAGCCAGGAGCACGGCATTGTCCCTTCTGGCCTCTTTCACCCTGTCTGTGTCATTGTAAATAGGCCTTTTTTCTTAAACTCTCTCTAAATCACTCAATTCAAGAGTGTACCTTGTTTTCTGCTAGGATGCTGATTGATAGAAATATGTGCAATTGACCCCCATGACATCACTGAGAAAATGGAGGCACATAGCCCATGGTGGGCATAGGACCCAACCCATGAATTTGCTCCCCAGAGACTGTGCTCTCATCCCTGCACTCCCTCATCTCTACAAGGTCACCCATCTTAGGGATACACCTCTAGGTCTATTCATATGACACCTCAGTGGCTCTTAGGGCTTTGCCAATACAAATAGTGTTTCTGTAAATATATTTATATGTCCGTCTTGGTAAATATATGGAATTATATCTATCGAGCATATTCTTAGCAATGCCTAGTCAATGTGTATATACAATTTTTAATTTGAGGGGATATTGTCAAATTGCTATAGTAGTTAGTCAAATTAAATGTACTTGTATACCATGACCTGGTAATTCTACTCTAAGTAGATAGATTTAGATATAGTGATAAGCATATAGACATATCAAAGAAATGCTCACACATATCCATAAAGGGATATGTACAAGAATGTTCATTATAGTTTTGTTTTGTTATTTTATTTTATTTGTACTGTCTTTGTTTGGAGCAGCGGTGAGAAGTTGGTGTTGGTGATAGTTCCTCATTGGGAGGGTTCTTAGGTAAACCGTGGTGGATGTTCACCATGGGATTTTGTGCAGCAGTTTGAAGTAAATGTATGCATAATGATATTGTAAATATAGTGCTGAGTGAAAAAAATAAGATGTATGCCATAATGCTACTTTTGTACATTAAAAAAAAAATCCACAAGAAACACTATCTCACATTTTGCAAAAATACATGCAAAATGACACCCATTAAACAAACAGGGAGGGATTGCCTAGGAGAGGTGGGTAGATGCGTATAAAGAGGAATGACTCAATCAATCAAGCAGCGGAGGGGAGGAGGGGGACATGATAGAGAATATTGTCACATTTCCTTCCAGAAAGGTCATGCCATTTACATTACTCCCTACAATGTAAGAGAGTGGCCATTTTTTCCATAATATTTCCAATGGTGAATATTATGAAACTTGCAAAAAAATTTCCACAAGCTAATGGCTGGTATCAGACTGAATATTTTTTCCAGTCTGATGATTTGATTTGTGTTTTTCCATTATGAGTGGAGTCAAACCATTTGAATGTCTTTTTCTGTAACTCAGAATACTTTGCATTATTGGAAATGTCCCATGCACTTCAAGGGGTTGGCAGATCCACCAGGGCAGTCAGACAAACAGGTCTTCCACCATCCTCAGGCACAAAGGGGGCCACGTGTCCAGTGGACACACAATCCATGAGTATGAGTGCCATGGTTATCCCCAAACCTCTCTTTAGTTCTGACAGCACCAGTGTCTTGGTGACTTCATGACCTCTCCAGACCAGAAGGCCATCTGTGCTTGGTTGGCAACCCCAGCTGCATGATCAGATTATTTCAAACTCTGTTTCAAATTCACTCACACTAAATGCACCAAAAAAAGCACTGCTCTCTCTGTGCTGAGCTATTTAATGTTGTGGGGCTGTTTCCATGAGCCCTTTTTGTTTAGCTGGACTTTTTTTTTTTTTTTAACCCTCCTCCCTTCCACCCCTCCTTTTTCTTTTCCTTTTTTTTTTTTTTTTTTCTTTCTTAAATGTTCTTTTCTTGGAAGAAGTTGTTCCTTTGCCAAACATAAATGAAACTTTGGCTCCAAGTTCAGCTCAAAATTTACTAGCTGATAAATTGGAAGTAGGGAGTGCGTTGTGAAGGTGGGAGGAGAAGGGAGAGGGGGAGGGAGGTTTTCATTTGGGGGGCAAGTTCAAACTTGGAATCAGAAGCTATTAAAGTGTCTGATGTGTGCTGAGTCATATGGAGGTGGGGGCAGGGGATGACGCTGGCTCCTTGCCAGACACACGTACTGCCCAGGTTGATGAACGAGCCTCCAAAGGCACTACAACAGGATTATAATTTCACTAGCATTTTAAACATAATATTAGAAGCCACGTGCATGACACCGAGCAAGCAATCAGCATGGGCCTCTTGTGTTTATGAGACTGGTCTTGGAGTATACATCTTTCTTAAACTCCATATTCCCACTCAGCTCTACCCCTTTCCCCTACTCTCCCCTCCCTCCTCCAGCTGAGTCTCTCTAGAAGCTCCCTGGCTCCCCATTCAACCAGGGGTTCTATGGAGCCATGGAGAAGACACCAGCGCTGAGAGGAGAAGCTTTCCTATAAAGATAATGATGATGGTGATATTCACTCATCTAATATTGAAAGGAATCCTATAAAGTAGATAATGTTATCCCCATTTTTACAGATAAGGAAAATAAAGCACAAAGACAAAGCTAGTAAGTGCAGAGCTGGGATGTGAATCTAGGATTTCTGCATTCCTAGCCTCTCTAACCTCTGCCCCTCATTCAAGTGCCTTCGTCTCACCATCCTGCATTTCCCACAGGATGGTTTCTGACCTTGGCACATGCTGTTCTCTTATAAGATAGAGAAAGGCAGTAAAGGGTAGAGACTTCCAGGTCTTCAGCCCCTTCCATTACACTTCCTTGCTCAAATCTTAGTGCAAAATCCGTCCTAACATTCATCACTCCTTTTTTCTTCCAAAGTTTTATTATGGAAAATTTCAACCACACAGAAAGTTGAAAGAATAGCACAGTGAACATCCATGTACTCACCATCTCTTTACCTTCTTCCCTCCCTCCCCTCCCTCCTCCAGTTGAGTCTCTCCAGAAGCCCCCGATTCAACAAGGGGTTACAAGGAGCCATGGAGAAGACAATTAAGGGTTCTACAATTAAGATTTTGCTCTATTTTTTCCATCATATCTATGCATCTCTCCATACCTTTATTCCTCTACCCAATCCATCTTATTTTTTGATGCATTTCAAAGTACATTGCAGACATTAGTACATGACACCTCTAATCACTTTTATGTTCCTTTCCTTTTTACTTTATACGAAATAAAAATCACAGTTAACAATTATCAAGTGCTTACTGTCAGGCACTGTGCCAAGCACTTTCCTTGCATTACATAATTTGAATCTCATGGTAACCCTATAAGTACAGTTACCACCTTCATTTTACAAACGAGAACTGAAACAGAGAACAATGGTGTCAATTAACATTTTAAAAGTCTTTCTATGGGCCATTCACAGTGCAAGTACTTTTCATGCATTATCTCAGTTAATCCCTTATAGCAATTTCATAAAGGCAATACTATTACAGATGACAAAATTGAGACTTTGAGAAAAAGATCCTGCAACCTAATAAGCATCAGAACCTGGGTTTGAATTGAGGGAGTCTGACTCCACTATGCTTGGCTTCGCCCATTGGTTAGCCACCCTATTGTAGCATTTTTCTTTGCTATTGTGTTTTAGCTTTTTGGCTCCACTTATGTTTCTCACCAGACTGTGGTCTCTCAAGTTCGAGTCATGTTTTAGTCTTCTTAGTTCCAGGCCATCATTCAGATACAACTAGGCACTTCATAGATGTTTCCTGAATGGATTCATAAATAATGAATAGTAATAGCTGAAAGCCTTACATCTTAGAATGAAGTAAAACAGTGACCATTCTAGAAAATGCAATGAAAATCTTGAAAACTGATGATAGGTCCTGCTGAGAATTTCCTGAGGTTTTCTTTACACCAACAGGATGTACAACTAATCAAAGGCCCTCCACATCATGCAGTCTGAGTAACCTGGAGATGCGGGAGACAGCCTGGGGGAGTTCAGTGCTCTTGCCAGCCCAGGCAGGAGTACACCCCCATACCCTTTGGCTCACCAGGCATCTTTTATAAGCCCACTGTGTGGCAAACACCAGGCTAAGGGATGGGGAGAACACAGAGGCTAAACCTGCAAGGCCCCATCTTACAGAGCACATAGGCTAACAGGGCATAGGAAGAGACTAGCACATTCATAACCATGACAAAAGTCATGATGGGCACTTCACAAGAAAGAGACAAACCCATTTTTTAAAGCAATTCCAAGGAAGGAGAAATTAGATTATGGTGTAGAGAAGAGTCTCAGCGACACCCTGTTGGAGAAATTTTATTTGGGATAGGCACAATTTTCAATAATAGAAATGTGGCAGGGAGTAAATGAGCAAAGATGGGAAAATGCAGTCCCATGATGCTCCAGTTGTCAAGAACATCGAAAACAGACCCACAAGGCCAAGTTACCCGCTGTGGAGTAAGAAAACAGACAACACTAAGGCCAAATTCATGCACTATGTATGTTTTTACCCAGAGCAGCACTATGGAAGAAGCAGTGACTATAACCTCACTCACAGGTTGAAGCTCATTCAAGGTGCCTGCAGCAATGGATACCAAGGCTCTCCTGGGTGGTGCCACAGTGCAGCAAAAGGCACACTATGGGAGAAGAGCTTGAAGGACCACACAGATGGAGTGTCCCAGGCACCTAGACACATGCTATGCAGTGCTCACAGTTCTTTATATTATCTCATTTGACCCCTATAACAACAGATCCCAGAGCTGTTATTGGCCCCAGTGTTTCAAATGAGAAAACTGAGGCAATGAAAGCTATGAAAGCTTAATGACTCAGTCAAGGTCACATGGCCTGGAAGAAGAGAAATCATTGCCTCCAAATCTAACTTTCTTGGTGTTGTCTCATTAATGGATAGGAAGATCAGGGCTTTGGAAATGAGTGTCATGCTACAGAGATAATGCTTTCCCCCCACCCGCCCCCAAAATCTGGGTACTTCACAGTGAGTCTAAGAGTTATTAACTGCCTCTACTAGAGTTAATGAATAAAAAAAAAAAAAAACTATGACTTTTGAGAAATTAGTCAAGTCTGCCATTGGGATAAACTAGATGCTTATTTCATTTACTCAGGAGCACCTTTCGCTACAGCTTTGTGATTGTGAGCTCAGCCTCTGGAATCAAACTGCCTGGGTTTGAATCCCAGCTTACACTTACTGGCTGTGTGCCTTTGGGTATGTAACTTAGCTTCTCTGTGCTTCAGTTTCCTTATTTGCAAAATAAAGAGAATAATCGTATCTACATATGCAATTAGTAAACTTTCAATCGTGTTTGGTACATATTAACTGTCTGACAAAAATAGCTTGATTTGTCATTTGTATCCCATTATATCACTTTTTTGTTGGGTGCCTTTGGGTTTCAGAGAATGGAGACCTGCTTGGATGACCTCAGATGCTGGGGGCTTATTACAAAGATACATGGCATAAAAGAAGACCAGGGGCCGGGCGCGGTGGCTCACGCCTGTAATCCCAGCACTTTGGGAGGCCGAGGCGGGCGGATCACCAGGTCAGGAGATCAAGCCCATCCTGGCTAATATGTTGAAACTCCGTCTCTACTAAAAATACAAAAAATTAGCCGGGCGTGGTAGTGGGCACCTGTAGTCCCAGCTACTCGGAAGGCTGAGGCAGAAGAATGGCGTGAACCCGGGAGGCGGAGCTTGCAGTGAGCCGAGATTGCGCCACGGCACTCCAGCCTGGGCGACAGAGAGAGACTCTGTCTCAAAAAAAAAAAAAAAAAAAAAAGACCAGGAACTTCACAACTGCATGACTGGCCACATAGATCTGGAAAATCATTATTTATCTTTTCAGCTATTGCATGCATAAATTGCCATATTGCCAAACTAGTGTTTGTCTGCTTGTCTGCAAAGTAAGAATCCTTTACTCCTGTTACTCATTTTTCCTCCCTCTCTTCTTTTCTTCCTTTTGTTTGTTGCAGAAGGTTGAGTAAATTGCACTCCTCAGTCCATGGCCCATTATTTATCTCGTTTGCTTATTTATTTCATCTCCATTCCTTCATTCTAGTTTTTCTTCCTCCCTCCCTTAGGCAAACACTCTTATTTGTGTTTAATTTAGATCCTTTGGTTTGTATGTATTCTTAGAAAACATTCATTTTTTTATCCATGTATTTTTAATTTAAAAAAATGGTACTTTGCTATATATCTCTTTTTGTTCCTTACTTTTTTCACCCAGCACTGTTTATCAATTCATCTGTGTTATTAGATGCTCAGCCAGGCTGTTCATGCTCACTGTTGCTTCATTCTCCATGATGTATACTCACCATATGCTGCCTACCTAATCTGCATTGATGGATTTCCAGATTGCCGCCAACTTCCTGTCACCACAAACAACACTATAATGAACATCTTCAAAGATATCTCCTTATGGATCCAGGTGAGATATCCTTGGAAATACATGTAGGGTCCATTTTAATTTGACTAAGTTGTGTCAGATTGCTCACCAGAAAGCCTGTTCCTGGAGACACTCCCAGCAGCAGTACACAAGTTCCCACACCCACACCAACCCTCTGGCATGCTGCAATTCTCCAACCTCGCAGCCATTGCTTCCCCATCGTTCTCCTCTTTCCACAATCTTGCTGCTTCCTCGGGCTGTTTCTGCTCTCACTGCCCACCTACCCCATCCTGCTGCTACCTGTCCTCACTTTTTTCTCTGGCCTCCCCTACACCCCATGTGGTTCCTTCATATTCATGGCTTCTGCTTTTTGAATAAACATGTTTGAATATTTTCTAGTATTCTTTTTTCCTCCTTGTCTTTCTCTTTGACCTTCAAACACTCTAATTGGACTCCTTAGTTGCTACCCAGTCTAGCAACATCTGTGAGGTGAAATTCCGTTTTTTGGGGTTTTTTTTTTTTTTTTTTTTTTTGAGATGGAGTCTCACTCTGTTGCCCAGGCTGGAGTGCAGTGGCACCATCTTGGCTCACTGCAAGCTCCGCCTCCCAGGTTCACGCCATTCTCCTGCTTCAGCCTCCCGAGTAGCTGGGACTACAGGTGCCCACCACCATGCCTGGCTAATTTTTTGTATTTTTAGTAGAGACGGAGTTTCACCATGTTAGCCAGGATGGTCTCGATCTCCTGACCTCATGATCCACCCATCTCAGCCTCCCAAAGTGCTGGGATTACAGGCATGAGAGGTGAAGTTCTTTTTTTGGGCCACTTCTTATGACTGCTGTGGATCAGCTCAGATGTCTACCCCTGGCCCAACAGATGTCTCCAGGGTGTTGAAGGTCACCGGTCTAAACCCTATTGACCCCTGGGGAAGGAGTATCTGTTACAGGCTCTTTCCATAGAAGGGGGCTATGGCTATGGCAGGCATTCAGAGTTCTATGAACTGCTCAGTATACACATTCATTTGGTATTTTGTTAAATTCACCATTTACCAATTTTGATGTGAAGTGGCCACAGTTACACAAGAAAAACACCAACCTTGAAAATTATTTTATACATAAATGTTACCAGAAAGGGGTCCCAATCCATACCCCAAGAGAGGCTTCTTGGATCTCATGCAAGAAAGAATTCAGGGCGAGTCCATAAAGTGAAAGTGAGTTTATTGGGAAAGTAAAGGAATAAAGAATGGCTACTCCATAAACAAAGCAGCCCCAAGGGTGGCTGGTTGCCCATTTTTATTGTTATTTCTTGATGATATGCTAAACAGGGGTGGATTATTCATGCCTCCCCTTTTTAGACCATATAGGATAACTTCCTGACGTTGCCATGGCATTTGTAAACTGTCATGGCGCTGGTGGGAGTGTAGCAGTGAGGACTACCAGAGGTCATTATCGTGGCCATCTTGATTTTGGTGGGCTTTAGCCAGCCTCTTTACTGGAAGCTGTTTTATTAGCAAGGTCTTTATGACTTGTATCTTGTGCCAACCTCCTATCTCATCCTGAGACTTAGAATGCCGTAACTGTCTGGGAATGCATCCCAGTAGGTCTCAGCCTCATTTTACCCAGCTCCTATTCAAGATGGAGTTGCTCTGGTTCAAAAGCCTCTGATATAAACACAGTGGGAAATCACCTATTCCTTGCCCATTGTTAATCTTGAGCCCCTGTTTTCCTCCTTACAGTACTTCCTCCACACAGTATTGGGGAAATTATGTCTTAATCCAGAGAATATGTTGTTCCCCTTGCCTGGAATATTCTTTCCTAACTCCCTTTTGCTCTGACTAAAGTGACCCCATTCTTCTGACATTAAATTTCACTTCTGGTAAGATCTTCACTGACCTCTACTCTAGGATAGGTTCTCCTACTGAATGTCCCCATCTCCTATCCTCACACACACTACACTTTATTATAATTAAATGTCATCCTGCCCTGCAAGATATGAGTTACCTAAGTATATAATTGCACCTGTTCCTTTCACTACTGCATTTCTACTGTTCAGCAAAGTACTTTGCATCTAGTATGTGCCCAAAAAATCTGTGGCTGTCTTTGTTGAATGACAGAGAGGGATATCTCTGGGAGATTGAGTTTAAATCCCTGTCCTGTTATGACATCTGAGACAAGTCATAGTTCCTGTATTATCTACCTCACAGGGTTTTTATATATGAAAATGTTTTTTCAAATTGTGAAGGTCTACAAAAATAAGACAAAAGCACTTGATGGGAAAAGACACTCAGATAATTTTGTGCCTCTTCAGAGAAATTTAAATGATTTAAATGCCAATTGCTTCAGTAAGTGGATAAAATAATACTCTCATCCTAACATAATTTCATAAATCAAAGATTATCATCAAAGGAGTGTTAGAGACGGAGAGACTCTGGAGCTTATCCTTTGTTCTACCTGGAAACGAATTGACTTGGAATCTATGTGACTTGCCCAAGTCAAAAGCTGTAAACAAACAGGGCTCAGAAAAAGGGTCTTCTCTAGGCCTGCCCTTCACATACTCAGAAGCATGTGCACTTGTAGGAGGAAGCCTGTCCAGCCGCACTTGGTCTCGGAGTGCTTACAGCAGCCAAGCAGCCTCCTCTTTGGCTGCTACCAAGCCGACCTTTGATTCGAGCTTCCCACAAGCCATTATTTCTTAAAATCATGGAATCATCAAATTCTCTAGTGCTTTTTTTTTCATTTTTTTCTTTTCTCTGTGCTTCACACTGACCCATTTCTTCTCATTGACCCATGAAGAAGTAGCAAAAAGAGAGATGTGCACATTGAGTCAGAGCCTTTATGTGCTATGATCCAATATGTACCACACTCCCATTAGTTGGCTGGAAAGCTATCTGGGGTTTTGAGAATCTAGACCGCTGATTTCCAAGCAAGTTGAAGTTATTCCCAACACACATGGCTTCCCAGTAAGAAGAATTCTCTATATTTCTGTGTGTGTGTGTGTATGTGTGTGTGTGTGTGTTTCTGGTTGCTACAGGAATTAGAAGCAGTGGCAAAAAAAATAATCCTAATAAGGAGTCCTTTGTGCCCAGCTGTTATAAAACAGGATTTTTCACAAGCATTTACTCTCTCCCCACAACGAAGCCTTAAAGTGCAAAAGTTCACCCTGAGCATTGCCCACTGCTTTTCTTTAAACCTTCCAAGAGACACACAAGGCTCTTATTTTTCAGGGCCCATCTGGCCATAAATTGCAATAGACATTAATTTATGAAAACAAATGACACCAGCCTACTCCACGACATTTTCAAATGGGAGTATTAGGCAGGGCAATAAAGCAGGAATAAAATAAAAACACTCAGACCCTGTAGCTGCCCTGGCAATGCCCCAAGCCACACAGGGACCCTCAATATCCCTGTTCCAACACACTCTGCTCTTGCAAAGTTACGGTTATTTGATCATAAGACATGAAATTTGCTTTTTTGGCCAGAGTGTGGCAGGAAATTAAACACATCCAAGCCTTTCTCCATGTGACCAGAATCACCATTCTACCTGCAGAGTTTACATCAATGGTGATAACCACAGATAGAGCAAAGGAGCTGGATTATCAATACTGGCAGATGATTTAGCTGGTGGTTAATCCATTCTCCCCAGAGTCTAGAGGAGTTACTTCATTCTTGGGACTCTTGTCTAAAATTTGGTGTGTGGAACTTCTAGTAGAGTCAAGGGGATGGTTTACAGGCATGCAGAGGAAAGGTAATTTTAACCTCCTTATTATATACCTGCAATCGCCAGCATTAAGCAGACAATCAGTGCCAACTCAAATACCATAGGAAAGATGCAAAAAGAAAGGGCTGAGTAATATGTCTGTGACTCTAGGCAAGACAGCTGGCCTTTCTAGTTTTCTGTTTTTCTGGATGCTTGAACCTAATGTATCTTAGTTTTTCAGACATGCATACTGAGGGCAGTAAGATGCACATATACATACAAGAAATCTTTGTGCTCTGAGAGACAATAGGTATAACTTTAAAACTCATTTTCATTTTATTTATTTGTTTATTTTTTGAGACAGAATCTCGCTGTCACTCAGGCTGGAGTGCAGTGGTTCAATCTTGGCTCACTGCAACCTTCTCCTGAGTTCAAGCAATCCTCGTGCTTCAGCCTCCCAAGTAGCTGGGATTACAGGCATGTGCCACTCATTTTCATTTTAAAAGGCTACACTTAGCATTAAAAATTAAATGGAGGCTGGAAGAGGGGTTACAGTCTTCTCCCGCCAGTCTCTCTTTCAACAAATGAAAAGATACAAGACTCATCAGACCCAAATGGGGGTTAAAAGATCAGCCTCTTTATTGCTGAAGGATATACCTAATCATTCTCTAAAAGTAGAACTTCTAGAAAATTTTTAGAGAGTAGGACTTAAACCTTGAGCTCAGTGGAACTTCCTTCTCCTCCTACTCAAATCTTGGTCTCAGGACTCACCTATTTGGACAGCTGAGTTGAGAGTCTGACATAAATTCACCTGCCTAGCCACCAGCAAGGTACCTACAAGGAAGCACAGGGCTGCCCCATATCCTCTCCAGGATATCCTTTCTGGGCCCTCCATACTAGGGGACCTTGCCTAGAGAAGTTTATCTCATAGAATTTCCTATGAGGAGGAGATTAAAGACTATGATCCTGCAATTCCCCCGAGAGAACACAGAGCCAAGAAACTAAGAAACGATGTGATGTGTGAACTGCATATGGCATTTAACACTGTCCCCCATCCACTATTAAATGTGGTTCCATGAAAGTCAGGTCCTCAACAGTCAGGTTAGCTAGTCCTCCCACTTTGGGGAGGGGCAAATAAGCAAGTGGAGAGAGAAGATGGAAGTATTGTATTCTTTCTTTACTAGTCAAAGTGCAAACATGAGAAGGAGAGTGTAACTGTTCCTCCTCTCAGTTGGAATTTCCTTACTGGGGGAATTCAGGAAACAGGAACATAACCAGTAAAAGAAACTTTGGCAAGACCTTCCTCAGAATGTTTCAAGACTGGGAGAGAACAACATCCCAAGTGGGGCAGAATTTTAATTTTTCTCTCTTGAAATGTTTCCAACCTTGGAACTGCATTCATGGTAAGATATCTGATTGATCCCATCCTGCAGCCTTCTTGGTTGGTCCTGGGGGTGGGTGGGCAAAAAATAACACCCCTCCATATAGAAGGCCATGTTTTCCCTGATCTGCTGGAAGGTGAAGTGATGGCCCAAGGCCTAACAGCAGGGTCCTCACCACTGAGGAAAAGAGAGAATGTTCTGTAGATTTTCCCGAGACTGACATATATAAACTGTGAATCATTCACTTGAGGACAGGATGGGAAGAGCTGATGGAAGCCAAGGGGGAGAGAAAGTACAAAGGAAGATTTCCAGAGATAAAGAGAACAACTCCTCAGTGAGCGGGCTTGGAGAGAACAAGTGGAGGGAGGCACGTCTTCAGCCTGTCGTTAGCAGATGTTTACTAACTCACTGTGGTACTGGAGCCAGCTGGGGCTAACTGAGGAACATTTTCCATCCCAGATCCTTTGTGGTGAAAAAGAATAAAGTAGAAAATGAATGGCACCAGATTGTGTCCATGATTTATCATTTTAATCTTGTCACCAAGAATTGAAGAGACCCAGGCTAGGGCAAAGGAAAAGGCAAAAATATATGTATTTGACATGAATCAGTTATTTGAGGTCAATCTGGGAAGTTTTTCTAGCACATAAAAAACATCTAAAAGAAAGAATAGTAATCTAGTAATCTCTCATGGCAAACTTTCAAGGGTGAAGAATTTAATTTACTAAGGATGTACAGCAGCATAGTGTAAGGATGAACACTAGCTCAACAAGTTAATAGGGATAGAATTCCTGCGATGGCAGAGTTTCTCCAGAGGTCACTTGACTGTTACTCAGACTCTAAGAAGAGCTGTTGTCAGCCCAAATATGGCCATGCTCTGTTCTTATGACTATGACTTGTTCCTGCAATTTGTAATATTTGGAATCAGCATCCTTTGAGAATTAGAACTTACGACAAATTTTCTTTCACCTTTTTCTTCTTCTCAGACTCTTTCCTATTCGTTCCTGCTTCAAGACTTTTGTACTTGCTGCCCTTGTGCCTAAAATGCTCTTGTATCAGCTCTTTACCTGGCTGATTTCCCTTCACCCTTCTGGTCATGGATTAAATATCATCTCCTCCAACAGGCCTTCTCTTATGGCCGCATCTAAAGCAAAGACAATTCCCTATGAGATTCTATCCCATTACTCTGTTTGTTTACATAATAGCAATTAACACATTATCAAATTTTAATAATTATCAGATTATCAAAGAGGAACTCAAAAGGGAAATTAGAAAATATTTTGAACTAAATGAAAATAAAAATTTGTGGTATGGCACTAAAGTAGTACTTTGGGAAAAATACATTGCCAAATGCTTAGATTAGAAAAAGATACAAGTCTCAAATCAATTACTTCAGCTTCTGCCTAAAGAAAATGAAAAAAAAGATGCTTACCAGGGGAGATACCATAATCATCAAGAAAGTGAAAAAAGAAGAGTAAATTAAATCCAAAGTAAACAAAAAAGAAATGATAAAAATCAAAACAAAAATCTATGAAATATAAGAGTAAAACAATGTAAAAAATTAATTAAACAATGAAATAATAGTTGTTTCTTTAAAAACATCAATAATCAACCTCTAATCAGACTGATCAGGAAAAATCAGAGAGCAAGAAAGGACACAAATTACTAGTATCAGGAATGAGAGGTGGCATCACTACAGATTCTACCATATGAAAAGGACAATAGGAAAATATTATAAATAACTTTATGCCAATAAATTGACAACCTAAGTGACAGGCAAATTTTTTGAAAGACATTGTGTTAGTCTGTTCTTTGTGTTGCTATACAAAGAAATCTCCGAAACTAGGAATTTATAAAGAAAAGAGATTTGATTGGCTAATGGTGCTTCAGGCTGTACAAGCATGGCACCAGCATTTGCTCAGCTTCTGGGAAGCCTCATGGAGCTTTTACTCAGGGAAGAAGGCAAAGCAGCAGCAAGCACATCATATGGTGAAAGTAGAGCAAGAGAGAGAGTGTGTGTGGGTTGTGGGAGAGGTTCCAGACACTTTTAAAAAACCAGGTCTCAGGAGAACTCACTCACTGTCGTGAAGACACAACCAAGCCACGAGGGATTCACTCCCATTGCTCAAACACCTCCCACTAAGACCCACCTCCAACACTGGGGATTACATTTCAACATGAGATTTTGCAGGAACATATGTTCAAACTCTATCAGGCACAAACTACCAAAGCTCATTCAAGGAGAAATAGGTAACATTAGCACAAATAACTTTATATCTAAGAAAAAAATTAAATTTGTAGTTAAAAATCTTCCCACAAAGAAAACTTCAGGCTTAGATGTCTTCACTGGTGAATTACATTTTAGAAAGAATTAATACCAATTCTACATAAACAACTCTAAAAGTTGAAAAGGACAAAATATTTTCCAACTCTTTTTATGAAATCAGGCTTACTCTGATACAAAAGTCATACAAATACATTATAGGAAAAGAAAATTACATACTAACTGTCATCAAACATAGATGTAAAATGTCTATACAAAGTTTTAGCAAATCAAGTTCAACAATATGTACAAGGAATTTTACAAATGACCAAATAGGGTTTATCCCAGAACTGCAAGGTTGGCTTAATATTTGACGACAAATCAATGCAATTCACCACTATTAGCATACTTTAAAAAATAAAACTCATATGATATTTCTGATAGATACCAAAAAAGTATTTGACAAAATTCAGTGTTCATTCCTTACCAAGAAATTAAAATTAAAATAAAAAACCCACAAACCTTCAGCCAACCAGGAATAGAAGAGAACTGCCTCAATCTTACTTAATGGTTAAAAAGCCAAATGTCTTTCTCCTAAGACAAGGTACAAGAAAATCATGTCTGCTCTAACAGTTTCTATTTACTGTACTATGGGTTTGAGTCAGGGCAGTCGGACGAGAGCAAGAAATAAAAACCATCCAGATTGGAAAAGAAGAAGTGAAACTTTCTTTATTTGCAGGCTACATGACTGAATAGTAGAAAATCAGATCGAATCTACAAAACATCAGTTGGATTTCTATATGGTAACAATGATAAAATAGAAATTGATGTTAAACATAATATTATTTATAGTAACATCAAAAATATGAAATATTTAAAGACAATTCTGACAAAATATATGAAAGGGCTATGCCCTGAAAATTACAGAACATTGTTAAAGAAATCTTTAAAAACCCAAATAAATGGAGAGATTACATCATGTTCACGGGTCAGAACATTCATGTTGTTAAGATGTCAGTTCTCTCAAGATTGAGCTATAGATTCGGTGCAATCCTAATCAAAATTCCAGCAGATTTTTGGCATATTTAACAAACTGTTTCTAAAGTTCATGTGACAATTTAAAAGATCTAAAACAAATTTCAAGCAAAATTGAAAAAGAAAAACAAAGTTGGATGACTAACACTATCTGAGCTCAAGATTTATTGTAAAAGCTGAAGAAATCAGGACAGTGTGCTATTGGCATCAAGACCAACAAACAAACCAATGGAGCAGAAGACATGGTCCAAAAATAGATCCACGCAGAGATGGACAACTTGGTTTTTTACCAAGGTACAAAGATGATTTAGAGTAGGAAAGGTAGGCTGCAAAAAATTGTGCTGTAACATTTGGATATCCGCATGCCAAAGAATGACCTTCAATCCATATTTCACCTCATAATAAAAAATTAACCCAAAATACATCCCACTATGTAAAATCTAAACTATAAAACCTTCACAAGACAGCACAGGATAAAAACATGGCACATGTATACATATGTAACTAACCTGCACATTGTGCACATGTACCCTAAAACTTAAAGTATAATAATAATAAAGAAAAAAAAACATTTGTGAACTTGAATTAGGCAAAGATTTCTTAGGTCTTACACCTAAAGCATAATCCATAAAAGGAAAATAAATCATATATTGGCTTTCAAAGTTAAAAACTTCTCCTCTTCAAAAGACAGAATTTTGTAAATTCTGTAAAGAGAATTAAAAGATAAAAGGCAGCATAGGAGAACATATTTGTAAATAATATATCTGACAAAGAAGCTGTATTTAGAATTCATAAAGAACTCTCAAAATTCAATAATAAGAAAGCAAGTAATCAAATACAAATGGTCAAAAGATTTGAACAGACAGTCACTAAAGAAAAAGTATGGTTGGCAAATAAATAGACGGAAAGATGCTCAACATCAGCAGTTGTTAGGGAACTGCAAATCAAACTAAAATTAGATACCACTATGGAGTTATTGGAATGGCTAACATTGAACACACTGACCCATTTCATGTGTTGTCAAAGATATGGAGTGACTGGGACACACACATCACTGTTGGGCATAGCCACTTTGGAAAACAGTTTGGCAGATTTTTAAAAAGTTAAACATATACTTACTGTATAATCCACAATCCCACCCCTAGGTAAAATAATCACTTATCTTCACACACAGAAAACCTACACATGGATGTTTACTGCAGCTTGATTTATAATTGCACAAAACTGTAAATGACCCAGATGTCTTTCGTCAGGTAAATGGTCATACCAGATTTGGCATATCTTGTACATATTATGGTACTCTATTCAGTAATAAAAAAGACACATTCTTTTTTCTATTCATGCAATCCATAACACAGGTGAATCTCAAAATAATTATGCTGAGTTAAAGAAGCCAGACGCCAAGAAAAAGATGCATCGACCAGGCAAAATAACCAGTGCTCTGCCCCTACTAACCAGTGGGTTTCAAAAATGATTTTTTTTTGTCAGTTGTACCCATGGCATGAAACACTTGCTCAGAATCCATACCTCTTGATTATGCCGTTAGACAATAGCTTATATTCTGTGTGCATTTTGGGATCATATACTTTTATTTCATTGGACACTTCTCATCCCTATTACCACCATCGCCACAAAGCAATCTTCAGAGTTATGATTTAGAACTCAAGAGCTGCTAGACCTATGAATTGGGCAACTCAAGAATTCCATGGTTCAACCCTGAAGTTGCAACTTTGATGCTTCTAGCTGGAAGTGGGACAAACTTGGTCATCTATAGATGACCCCCAAATAAATAAAATTCCTGATCTCTGCTTAGATTACTCCTGCCAGAAACCTCCAAAGCCAGGTTCTCCAGAAACAGTCTAGTCCTGGATTCTGACTCATTCAAGTCTTTCCCCTTACTTTCTCCTGAAAATGTGGAGCACAGGGAGCTGCTCCTGTCCAGAGTGTGGACAACTGGAGTGAGATACTTGGCAGGTGAAGCATTTGCCACCACCTTCACATATAGGTCTCTACTTTGTTTTTGCCTTACCCTTCCAATTTGAGCTGAGTTGTTTTCTTCAGAGCCTTTAAAACCAGGTTTGATTTCTAATTACTTTTTAAAATCATCTCATCAAGTCAATGATTTCATGACTGTTTTTCTGGTTAAAACCCCCAGTTTAATTAATCTCAGAGGAATCTTTTTGTGTGGTCTCTCCTTACAGTCATCTCCCATCCCATCTGTCCCATCCTTATGAGGGGGATACAGCTGCTCAGCAATCGTGATTCTTCCATGCTGCTATCCACCCTTTCTGTCTGGTTTTCCCGAGTTGCAGGGATTGCACACCCATTTGGATTGTGAGACTTCTCAGAACCAGCTTCTTCACAGAAATTCTTTCTAACTCTTCCAGCCCATGGAGCTGCATGTCAAGTTACACATTCTTAAAAGGTTCATCACTGACTAGGATCTATCTCCCAGTTCCTCCACAGTACTCTCCAACCCTACCACTCCCCTCCAACTCAACCTACTGGCATCATTGCCTGCTCCAAACTGTGAGTGGGAAAGTGAGAGTAGAAATTTCTGCATCAGGATCCATAAGCTGAAGTGAGTGGGAGAAGGACTTGAATACAGTCTGTTAACACCTCAGGGATAGTTAATTAAAACCTGAGGAACCAGAGATACCAGATAGTCCTAGCATATCTCAACAATGGCAACTTAGCAGTTTTTATTAGTGCCACAATCATACTAAAGAAGGAAATGAGTGGAGAGGTGCAAAGAAAACAAAAAGAACAGAGAAGATGATGGGGAGGACAGAAGCCTAGCTTTTGCTGACTTCTTGGACTGTTTAGTTGAAATCCAGGAGTTCTGAGAAAGTTTAGTCATGCCTGTCCAGCTTTGCCCATCGCTGGACTTTTTCTGGATTGCCAGTGCCAAATATTTGAAAATTTTTGAGAGATTATTTTTTGTGGAAATATAGCCAAAAGTTTCAGGGAAATAGACAAGTTTCTAAGAAGCTGGACTCCAAGAATGGGTTCCGTGTGAGTAGAAAGGAATATTTTAAACAAATCTAGTATTAAGACTATGGCTATATTCAAAAGTGATTAAAAGTATTTGAGGATTAGTGAGAAAGATACCAAGTGGTATCAAAGTGTTTATTTTAAAGATGAAACAAAGAGATTAAGCTTCTGATGTGTTGATAGAAGGCTAGCCTGTTTTAATAAAACTATTCTTCTTCTTTTGCTTTTTGTCCCTCTTTTTATTTTCATTTTACTTATAATCCACTCCCATTAGCCTTATTCACAGCAGTGGCCCCAAGCCGTCTCAACCATGCATCTAAGATTCTATTCAATTCACTACTTGGTGTCAGTACAGCCCAAACAAAGTGTCACCTCTTGGGGTGATGGCCAATGGTCCTGAAAACTGATACAAACTTACAAAAATAACTCACCACCTGCATTTCATATCCTCATTTTCTTCTTGTCCATCTATGCTTCAACTTGTACCTCTCTTCCCTTGGCAACCAGAACCTCTGCATTAGCACGCAGTGAGCACACAAATAAGATGATCATTTTTCCCGAGTTCTCTCATCTCCAGCCCATGATGTTTTACTGTTGCATAAGATTTCACTCCAGAACGTCCTTTGGGCCTGACATTCTTAGACGTCAAACATCCCATCCCTACTTGATTTCAAAACTGTTAGTATTCCATAAGTAAAATTAAGTAGGACCCCTAAGGTAACGTTTTCTTTATCTGCTAATTAGTGGCTTTCTAACTTTGCTAGACCAAGCCCTTCAAAACACCAATACAGAGGGAGTACAAGAAGGGGACATAGAAAAAGAAAGCAAACATCTAAGTATATTCAGGGATCTCTGTAACATTCAGACACAGAATGTTAGAACTTGGAAGGATCTTAGGCAATATGGTTCAATTCTTGCCAGCTTCACAAGTTGTAGCATTAGCTAGGTGAGCTTGGACATACCATTTACACTCTCTGTTTCATTCAGTGACAGAGCCAGGTTTGGGACCCAGATATTCTGATACTTTTCTTCCATGAAGCCTTTCCTATTACATAACCTACAAGTGTGCTCACTCTTTAGTGCAAATGTAGAAAAACAAGCTTTGTGTCCATCGGGGATGAGCAGTGTACCCCCTATTGACAGTATTTTTGCCAGACTTGGTTGCTCATGCCTGTAATCCTAGTGACTCAGAGGCTGAGGCAGGAGGATCTCTTGAGGCCAAGAGTTCAGGAAGAGCCTGGGCAACATAGAAAGACCCAAAATCTAAAATCAATAAATCAGTAAACAATAGTCAGGTGTGGTGGGGTGCACCTGGAGTTCCAACTACTTGGGAGGCTAAGGCAGGAGGACTGCTTGAACCCAAGAGTTTGAGGCTGCAGTGAGCTATGATTATCACTGTACTCCAGCCCAGGTGATGAAACAAACCCTCATCTCTAAAACTAAAATAAAACTAAAGATAGATAGATAGATAGATAAATAAATAAATAAATAAGTGTTCTCAGCACCCACAGCTGCAGCTGTGAATGGTCAGATCAGCTCCAGAGGGCCACTGCGGGAGAGGCTCTAAAGCAATAATACAGAGTCCACCATCAGCTCTGAAACCACCAAGAAGCAGCAGACCTTTTGGGAGAGATCAGCACTGACCGTAAGTTTTCCTTTTCTAGAGAACTATTTTCTCTCGCAAGCCCTCATCCCTTATCAGGTCCCCAGACCCAACTCCCAGCCTCAGCTCTAGAGAAGTGAATCTTTAAAGACCCAACACTTGACCTGGCTGGCTAAGGGGTAGAGTGCTGTTCATTCGTCATGGAAAATTTCCTAAGGAAAAGAAATGCATTTATCTTAATTCTGCCCTTATGTTTATACGATTCTTTTCCTGAGGACTTCTACTCTTAATAGAAAGGAGAGAAAGAGGAAGAAAAGAAAATCTTTAAAGAACATACTTTATAGCCCTATGTACTGGGTCACGGCTGATAAACTAAGCCCCTTCAAAAGGCTCGAGAGCAGAGTAATTTAGATTTCCATTACCTCAAATAACCAGGGCGGTGTGCTCAGACCATTCCCTGGGTGTATTCTCCTTCTTTGGAGGCCACCTATTTCAGCCCATTAGACTTGCCTGAGAGGTTGTCTTGGGGTTACCGTTGCTTCCCAGGACTTTAGCTGAACTCTGGGAAAGGCAAGCTGAGGGACTATTGAAAAACACAGACATGAAAAACGGAGCTAGTATAAACAACAAAAATTTACGTTATGCAACTGGCAGACGTTTGCCAGGGAGGATTTTGAGTGCTGGAATATATTTTTAAATCTCCATGAATAACTTAAGATCTAGGTCAAGCCAGGGGCAGAATGAAATAAAAATAAAGAAAATAAAATGAGAGAGATACTGATTTGATTCATTTTCCCATCTGTGAATACCCTGAGATGTAGGCTAAGGAGAAATGCTTGTTAATTTGTGCAAGGGAATTTTTTCTCTGGTTTACTGTGTTATCCTTCCTTTTGGCCTTTGTCGCTCAGTTCCAAACATCACAGTACACTGATGCCTTAAACCTGCTTTGCAAATGCTCATGTCTAGTATTTTGCTTTCTTCTTTAAGCTCAAACCTTTGAGTTCTCAGGCCTTCCATCAGCTTCACGAAATGCACCCCAGCATTGCTCTCTTGATCTGTGTGTCCTCTCCTGAACCCTACCCCGCTAACACCTTAGCCTTCTAGCCACCTAGAGTCAGTCCCATGTGGAGTTCTGAAGACACAGGTCAAATCTGCCTTTTGAGCTTTCAGACTTCTCCAGCCCTATCTCCTTTTCTTCCAGGGACCTAATGACCATACTGTATCCCATATCCATGCACAAATCACCAGCATTTTCTTGGACAAAATTACCTTTCTCAGAATCCAGGGCTTAGCCTTCTGGAATTCTCTGTATCTGCTTCCCTCAGAAATCCTAGTAATAGGTAAGAATTTGAAAACAATAAATTTAGGCCAAGTTGTTTGTACCTGAAAACTGACCTCATAGGTGAGCCAATTGGGCACTAACAATAACAATGTAATTTTTGATTTCATTCTGTCTCATTCTATTTTCACAGTCACCCTGTGAGGAGGCATAGAGACATATTACAGATAGCTGAGGTCTCAGTTAGGGGCAAGACTTGTCTAAGGGGATGACAAAAGCTTCTCATCCCACTCAGAGTGAAACTAATCTTCTTAGCATGGCCTTCAAGGCCTGTCATGGTCTGCCCTGTCTTTCCCTCTCATCTCATTTTCCATGACTCTCTGACTCTTATTTTCATATTTTCTTTTGCTAAAGTACAATTTTCAAAAGTTTAAAAACATCACTTTCATAAAAGTATAAATTCAACTTATTAATTAATGAGAGAATTAGTAACCTGTTAATATTGTTACAAAAAAAGAATTTGAAGAACAAAGTATATAGGGTGACAGAAATGTTGGCGTGAATTTACTAATAGATGCAAAACTGGCTAAAATCCAATAGGAAAACTAAGTATAATGTTTGGAGCAATAAAATTGACAAGACTTTTAGCTAGAATAATAAAAAAAATAATAAAGAAGGCTCAAATTATAAAGTCAGAATGGAAGAAGAGACATCATTACCAATCTTACATAAATAAAAAAAAATTTATAAGGGAATGTTATGAACAACTACATACCAATGAATTAGATAATATACCTGAATTAGATAAATTTTTAGAAGACACAAATTACAGAAAATTCCTCAAGAAATATAGAAATAATGAATAAATCTTTAACAAGTAAAACAATTGCATTAGTAAGTTTAAAACTCAACAAACATTCAAAGAAAAATTGATACAAATACTTCAGAAACCCTTCCAAAAAACACAAGAGCAAGGAACACTTCTCACCTCATTATCTGAAGTCAGCATTACTGGGTCATCATACAAAGAGACACCACAAGAAAACAAAACGTCAGATCATTACCCCTTATTAATATAGACCCAAAAGTACTCCACAAAGCATAAGTAAATTCAATAAAACAACATATAAATACATATATACACTAAAACAAAGTGAGACTTATCCTAGAAATGCAAGGTTTGTTTAACATCAAAAAATTACTTAATGTAATATACCATACTAATAGAAGAAAGAACAAAGCATTTTCTTATACCCTTTCTCAATGGACGCAGAAAAAAACTGACAAAAGCCCAATGCCCATTTAAGATAAAAATGCCCAACAAACTAGAACTAGAAAAGGACTTTCTCAGCCTGATAAAGATCATTATGGAAAGCCCACAGCTAATATCATACTTAATAGTAAAAGACTGAATGCTCTCTCCATAAGATCAGGATTAAGATGAGAATGTACATTCTTGCAACTCCTATTCAACATTGTAAGGGAGGGTCTAGCCAGGGCAATTATTTAAGAAAAAGAAGTGAAAATGAAAGTCAAAGGTTAAAAAGGAAAAAGTAAAACTATTCCATTTGCAGATGGCAAGATTTTGTATATACAAACTATTTACAATTTCATTAAAAAACTATTAAAACTGGTAAATGAGTTGAGCAAGTTTGCAGAATACAAGATCAATATGCTAAAATAACCTGTGTTTCTATGCATCTGCAGTAAAATTTCCAAAATGAAATTAAGAAATCAATTCTGTTTATAATAATATTAAAGAGAACAAAATACTTAGGAATACATTTAATAAAATATACACCAACATCATTGAAGGAAATTAAAGATTTAATGAATAGAAAGATAGTCCATGTTCATGAATCAGATGACTTCATATTTTTTAAGATGAGTATGCTTCCCAATTTAACCCACAAGTACAAAACTATCCCAATGAAGTTAGCGGCTGCTTCTTTGTAGAAATCACTAATTGGTCCTTAAATTCATTTAGAAATGCAAAGGACCCCAAAAATCTAAAACAATCTTGAAAACAACAATAAAATTAGATAACTCAAACTTCCCAATTTCAAAATTTACTACAAATCTATAGTAACCAAGAAAGTGTGGTACCGACACAAGGCTAGATGTATAGATCAATGAAACAAAATTGAGAGTGCATAAATAAACCATATTTTTATGATCAGTTGATGTTCAACAAAAGAGTGCAGTGGCAATTTCATGAAGAAAGAATACTCTTTTTAACAAATTGTGGAGGGACATCTGGACATCCACATACAAAAGAATAAATTTGGATCTCTACCACATAATATATACAGACATAAACTCAAAATGAATCATAAACCTAAATGTAAGAGCTAAAACACTAAAACTCTTAGAAGAAAACAAAAAATAAATCTTTGTGGCTTTATGTCAAGCAATGGTGTCTTTGATATAACATCAAAAGCACAGGTAACAAAAGAAATAATATAAATTGGATTTAAAATTAAAAACTCTTATGTTGCAAATAATACCATCAAGAAGTGAAAAAGACAAACCTCATAATGGGAGAAAATAGTTACCTATACAAAAAAACAAAAATATAGCTATCTATACAATTGAATATTATTTGGCAATAAAGAATGAAGTATTGATACATGTTATAGCATAAATGAACTTTGAAACCATTATGCTAAGTGACAGAAGTCAGTTTTGAAAGACTGTACACTGTATGTTTACATTTACATAAAATTTTCAGAATAAGCAAATCTATAGAAACAGAAAGTAGATTAGTGGTTGTCTAGGGCTTGGGAGATGGGGAAAGCAAAACATGAAAAAGAATGAGAAGGAGCTGCTAATAGGGATGGGGTTTCTTTGTAGGGATGAGGAGGAGCAATAAAATGGTCTAAAATTAGATTGCTGTGCTGTTTGTACAAGCTTGTGCACATACGGAACAAAACTGAACTGTAAGCTTTCAATGGATGAATTGTATGGTATAAGAATCATATTTCAATAGAGCTGCTTAAAATGTATTGTTTGGGACTATCTTTTCTACAGGGTAGAATTCAGTCACATCTCTATTAGACAAAATTCATTGTATTTCTTTAAGGAGGATCATTTGCATTACTGTCAGTTTTCCACAAGTAAAATAACTTAGAAAATGGAAATTCAGTTAAAGAGAAACATCTCAATATAATCAGATATCCCCAGAGGATACCCTAGACAATGCTCAGCTTTCTACTGAATGGATACTTAGGTATCTCTTGCCCATTTCCAAGTCCTGCAATTTCCCTTGAAAAATATGAAGCTTGTTCTAACCACAGGACCTATACCAGTTCTATCGCCTCCACTTCAAGCATTCTTCATACATATATTTACCTGGCTCATTCCCCTTTTTCATTCCCGTCTCTGCTCAACTGTTAGCCTCTTATTAAGAGCTTCCCTAATCACATGTATTAGTTATGTTTAACACATTGTCCCACAAAGCTGTGGCTTTAAACAACAAATATTATCTCAGAGTTTCTCTAAGTCAGGAATCTAGGATTATCTTACCTGGGTGGTTCTGGTTCCGGAACTTTCCTTCCACCGCAGTCAGAAGGTTGGTAGGGGCTGTAATCATCTGAAGGTCTGACTGGGGCTGGAGAATCTGTTTCCTAGATGGCTCCTTTACATGGCTGTTGGCAGGAGGCCTCCATTCCTTGTGACATGAACCTCTTTATAAACTGCTTGAGTATCCTCACAACATGACAGCTAACTTCCCCAGAGAAGACAGTCTAAAAACAGGAGGAGGAAGACACAGTGGCTTTATTATACAGCCTGAAAGCCATACATCATCACTTCTACTTTATTCTATTTGCTAGAAGAAGTCACTAAGCCAAGCCCATACTCAAGGGGAGGTAGCTTAGGCTGCACCTTTTGAAGAGAGGGTAAAAGAGTTTGTGGACCTATTTTAAAGCACTATAACACACCCCTATGCAAACACATCTCCTTGCCTGGTACTTTCTACTGCCTTATTTGATTTTTGCTTCCTTCACAACATTGGTATTATTATATTATATATGTATGTGTGAATTATTGCTTTCCCCACAATATAAGATCAATAAAAATATTGCATTATTTCACACTGAATACTCAGCACATATAATAGTACAAGACATATATTAATTCAATGACTGTTTTGTTTCCTAATTAAATGAACATATGGATGAAGTTATAAATTACAGGAGCAGAACCAGGCTTGGAAACTAGGTACAATGACTCCTAACCTATGCTATTTCCCCGTATTTTACCTTAGCGGAATTGTAATGGTTGAATGCACCTCAACAGTGATTCTGCATGAGGAAAGGGATCCTCCCAGTCCTCCATGACATCACTCAATTGAGACCTCTTCCACACTTCACAGATCTAAAACAAACCCTGCTGACCAAAATTCAAGAAAGTCTTTCTTTGATCCATATGCACAAACAAAAACCCCCTCATCTTTTAAGAGTCTGCATGGGGCCTTGGAAGGGTGGGATATGTCTGATACCCCCACATTTTCTCTTCTCTTTGTAAAGAGAAAGTTAAATAGCACTGAAGCAGCCTGGAGCCCAGGGTTTAATACAAGTATTGCAACTGGGTTTAGGAGTAAGAGACCTTGAATGCTACCTTGCTTGTTCACTCCCATTTATTCAGGATTTAGCAGCATTTCTGAAGCCAAATATTGATGCTCCTTGGCTCTGGAGAGCAAGGAAATCCACACACAATTAGGAAACAGATGGTAATGGAAAGTACACAGGATTGGGCATCCAGATACTTTGTATCTATCACTAATTTGCTGAAAATTTTATTTTTCATACCTGTAAAATGGCAGGGTGTGGCTGAGTATAGACAACTTCAAATTCCTATTCAGGTTCTACTGTTTTGTAAGTTCGGACATGTCTTAGCATCCCTTGGATAGTCTTTGCCAGTTTCTTTCCAGGTATTTCAACAACAATCAGCATGGGACTCACTTTCATGTTTCTCTCTCTTCTCTAGCAGCCTTCAGATTCTAGGAAGATGATGTGTATAAAAGAAAAAAAAAGCCATTTCTCAATGATCTTTTTAGTACAAAGAAAAGCAATGGGAGACATTTAAGACAAACTGCCCACTTCCCGCACAATATGAGGCAAAACACCAACTTCAGGGGACTGGAGAATGGAAGTCTTAGCTCTTCCCTATCACCTCCCAGCCAGTGGGAAGTCAGAAAGAATGGTGACTCCTCACGCTTACAGAGGGCAGTGTTATTTCAAAGACTATGGTGAGTTCCCCAGCTCTCAGCAAGGGTACCATCTCACCACTCCCCTTGGTGCCCTCGATGGAGCTTCTCAATCAACACCAAAGGAGATGCGATCTTTAGGGAAACTCCAAGCCTCAGGAACTACCTCATTAAACTGGTGTCTTAGCTGAAGAGACAGTGGTGGGGGTGAAGTGGCAACAAGATGTTCATATGTGCCCTCTGATTAATTTACAGGGGGAAATTGTCTTATAACTTTCCACCTCAGTGTCTGCCTCTGCATAGCCATGGAGCAGTGCCCTGGAAACAGTAACAGTGATGATAACAAGAGAACAACAACCACTCTGTTTAAGCCCTAGCCCCAGGCAACCTCCTTACCTGATGTGACACCAGAAGGAAAGGACATGGCATTTTCTCCCTCGGGAATGTCTGGGAAATCCTATCCTTGCTTGGGTCTTGGGCTGCCATATTTCAATCAAAAGCAAAATGGAGAAAGAAGAATTTAAAAAGTTATTGGGAAGCAAGGAATAAGTGAAAGGAGAGAAAACTCAGTTTTTTTTGCTTTACGGCCTGTGATATATGCAAGCTAACCCATTAAAGAATGTCAGAGCTAGAAACGTTCTCAGAGATTTAGTTCAATGTCCTTCTGTTTTAGATGAAGAAATACCACAGACAGGTGAAGGAATTCATTCACAATCTCATGGTGTGAGGATCACTTGATGGTTAGGAGTTATGGTTGCAGACAGAAATGAACGGGCCTGAAGAATGGAAGAAACAGGTGAGAAAGCCAAGATGCTGATTTCTACTGAGTTTTAGAAACCATGATCAATATTATTAGTGACTCTTAAGGAAGGCGATAAAAGGGACAGAGTCCAGGATGTTCCCAGATTTCTAGCATGGGAGACTGGTTACATCTCGGTGACATGTATTAAGATGGGAGATACCAGAGAGGAAACAGGTCAAGAGTTTGAGACTATGTGTCTTATTTGAGAAGGAAATTCAGTTGCAACACCCAATAATCAATTAGGGTTGGAACCCAGGAGAGAGGTTCCGATTTGAGAGACAACATGTACTGTGGGTGACAATCAAAGCCATGGGAATGGATGAGGTCTTTGAGAAAGAATTTGTAAAAGGGAGTGGAGAACAGAGCATCTGAAAGAGATGGGTGCTTGAGAGGCAGAGAGAGAAAAAAGAAATGGGGAAACTGAAGAGTGGCCACTTGGGTTGGGGGTAGAACCTGGAATAGAGTGTTGGAGTCAAGAATAGCTCACTGCAGAATCTAGGGTCCATGGAGCCCACATGTGCTTAGCCAGGCTCTCAGACCTTTTGCTCTTTCCTGGTCAGGATGAGGTAGGAAAGTCTCCAACATATTTGCTCTGATTTGCTCTCCTGCATGTCCCAATATGAAGTTTGTAGGCTCCTGAAGCAAAGTCAGTGTTCTCAGATACAACCCAGAGTGAATGCCTCTAGAATCAGCCTCTGCTAAGAGATTTCCCAAATGCTCCATATAGCCCATTTGTAGTGTCCCGCATTGAAGGTCTGGTGTGCAGATGTGTCTCTTTAGATAAGGGTGCTGCTCTTTCGATATCTGTTAAATCACAATGACTTGGACTGTCTCTTGTTTAGAAGACTCAGAACTTTGCAGAAAAGATGAGAGGAAAAGCGAAGAGAGGGAAAAGAGTAAGGAAGAGCACGGAAAAAGAAAAGCAGTTAAAACAAACATCTAAATAGAAGTCTCTGTGCTTTCAAAGCTTTGATTTCTCAAGCAAAACATTTCTTAAGTGAAAAAGCCACCACTTATTCATTCTTTATTTTTACCTTTCTAGTGTTTGGTGTAAAGTAGGAGCATAAATCATGTCCCATGAATTCATTCAAGAGTCCTAATGCTAATTTTATCACAAAAACCCAGCACAAAATGCCCAAGCATTCATTATAACAGGGTTTGAGACCCAACGTGCTGCTCCTTCATGCTTCTCCTGAGAGCGATTTTCCTTGGTTACCCTCATCCTCCCTTTCATTGGCTTCCCCAAGCTCTGGCTTCTCCAAAGCATTTGAAGAATGAGTAGTCATTCTTCATGCTACCTGTTCATTTTTTTCAAAATGAAAAGTTGTATAAACTATGCAGAAAAGCACAAAAATATGCATTTGTCTTAAGAAGCCAGGGCTGTCCCAACATATTACTCCCATAATTTTCCACTGTGGGTTCCCAGATGGGTTGGATGGTGCTCATGATTCTTCAGCTTATTTCATGCCTTATGCAGCCAGCTCCTAGGGAGGTATGGAAAATGAGAGAGCCCAGTCTGGAACCTCAGACCTTCGGACTGCCAAGGGCTGGTAGGATTTCCCCAGCATCCAATCTTCATCCTTATAAGGGTCTGCTCTGCCAAGGACCCATTCTCTTGATTTCAGCTCAATGATCTTGTCTGCCTTGGCAGGGCCTGCTCACCACAAGCTTGGATGTCATGGAATTTTGGGGAAGAAAGAGGATTAAATACTTCTCCATGTTACTTCTTGCCCTCCCTGAAACAGTTGACTGGACTCTAACACTTGGTTTGGGGAAGAATTTTACCCTGAAGCTATCTGGCAAGGCTGAAGACATGTCTTTTTATATTCTGCTTTCCTTGGGAGTAATAGGCCAAGAGAGATTCATGTTTGTCTCACAAAGAGGAGGTGACCGTGGTTTCTGGCGACACCTTGCTTTAAGGCAGTGGAGTCAAGAGTAAAGAGGCTGGAAAAGCAGAATACTTACTCTACCTCCACCCCTCACTCCCCTGGGGACTTGTCTATGGTCAAATCCCTAAAGACTCTCTTTTCACATTGATAAATCAGGGGCAAGAACCACATAGCTCACCCCAATTTAGTAAGGCCAAAACAAGAGAGGAGTAGTGAGCATTTGAGAAGCACTGACATGGAAATTATAAACAATGAAGCCCTCTATAAACAGGCTCTTGGCTGAGTTTTAGAGGTGGATTTCTTCATCTGGTTTGGGGCATGTCAGTTCATCCATATAACTCCTGCACGAATCTGATCCAAAGTGTGCAACTCAATTCCTTCTGCATCTCCTTCCCTCACCTTGCTCATTTCTATAGGACACAGTATATTTCAGCACATAACTGCACATCAAGTAAAATTTACTTGGGAGGGGTGGCAGCTAACTAGAATTTGAGTTCTTGTTCAGCGACATGGAATGTATGAAGCAAGGGCCTGGCTAAACAGCTTTATATAATACGACCGAGTAAAGTAGGGTAGTACCAACAAAGAATTTGACTAAGCCTTTGGAGCTTCTTGTCCTGACCAAGTTCACCTGTAGTGAGGAGAGAACACCCATTCATGGATCACTCAGGTGGTGACAAGGAAACGAGGTAATGCCTTTACTTTCACAGCATATGAGTGGCCTCTCTGGGCTGTGGGCAGAAGCTGCCATGGCCTGGAGGCAGGTCCTGCCATTTTGAAAGTGCCTCCATATCACCCTTCCACATTCCTTTTGTGTTTGTAAATGTATGTCTGTCTATATAATCTCCCCCTCTATTCTGGCAGGAAACTCATTTTGTAATGGAACAAAATCAGTCAGCTAGAGTGTCCACTAAATCGCTGTTGCGATATACAAAGGGGCTGGGTTGATATTTGATGTCGAAGAAAGAAAGAGAAAGTGGCCCTGAAGATGAGCCTGGGCCGAGAGGAAAACAGATCAGGCACCCTGAGACCTGGGAGGCACAAGCATGACGAATTTCTACCTACTGTCTTGGTACAATGTCGACTAAATGTGTCTTTCCACTTTACATCTCAAAACTTAGGTAATGGGGTAGGAAAGCTTAGTGTAACTGAGACAGAATTGAGGACAATGAAGTCTGCTGGCCTGGCTTCCCGCTGTAATAACATGCTGGATATTCATCTCAGCTAAGCCACTTCAGACAATAAAGGAAAGGTCTTAGGATGTCAAATAATTAGTACTAGGCCTATGTCGCTGCTGTACATTGTATTTATGTCTCACTGTGTAACACAGAGCAAGTCACTGCTGTCTGGAATTTTTCATCTGTAAAATTATATTACAGCTAAGAACTGACCTACCAGAGGGCCAGAGAGTTCCAGCCCTTTAACACCCTGGTATTGCATTAGGGTTGCTCAACCCAAGGGTCATGATGCCTAACTCTCTGGCCATGGAGAATCGTTTGTGTGGCTAGAATTTCCTGCTGTGCCCCCAGCCCAATGCCAGGAAATCTCTCCTCTGTTTTTTTTAATTGATCTTTTGTTCGTATGTGTTGTTTCTTCTTTTCTTTGTAGGCTATGAGAAACTGAAGTAAAAGAGGATGGCTAGTGATCTAGTAGGAACTGGATTTCAGTTTTGAATCTGAGTACTTGGTGACATGAGATAGGGTGTTGATAGGTTCACCCATCACCTAACAGCAGAGCAAGGAGAAGATAAGATGGGATGCCAAGCACAAGAATAGATTTCTGAAGGGTCCCAGGGCCCATGCAGAGGGGCCAGACCCACACAGATCCCTACAGTAACTTAGGAGCTGGCACAAGGCAGTGAATTTAAGGGCAGTTGGTCCTTCACTCTAGGTATGTCCCTTTATGGTTTGGCAGCCAGGTGTATGCCAGCTTTTCAGGGGCAGGCATTGAAAGCTGCTTTGGGAAGCACAGCTGGCAGACCCTCCAGATTCTCGAAATTTCACCACTGTCCCTGGTATGTTGGCTAGGCCTGCCTCACTCCTTTCCCTCTTACTGACTCTCAAGAAAGGGATGCCAACCTGTCTGCTTTGTCTGGGAGACTTCCGCTGTTTCTGAGAAATACTGGCTATTGAGAATACCTTCCGGTCTCTGGTCCTCCCCAGTTCAATCAGCCACAGACAGGGCACTTGTTCCCTCCTTGCACCTTGAGGGACAATCCACCCACCTGCCTCCTCACTCCTCACTCTCAATGCTTACCCAGCCTAGGCTGGAGCCCACCTGAAATGGGGAGGGCCAGGACAACTCTCTTCAGAAGTAAGGGGTGTGGGCGACTTTGTAATGTCTGAGGCTTTGGGTTTCTGAAAATGTCACTGTGTTTTTGCTGAGTCATGGCCAGTTTTCCTGATCTCCATTTTTCCTCTTACTGCTTTTGCCCCTTTTGTCTGGTCCTCATTCCTTGGAACTCAGAGATCACAAAATGTCTCCTGGGAATAGATGTACTGAGGCACTGCTACCCTCTTTCTCTCTCTCTCACACACACCCACACATACACACACACACACAGAGGAAACCTCATGAAATCTACAGGAAAAAGTATTAGTTTGGTGCAAAAGTAATTTGCGATTTTTGCCATTCCTTTCAATGCCAAAAAACACCATTACTTTTGCACCAACCTAATATTTGGCATTCAATTACTTCTCAAGCAACTGATTGCCTAATCTCTTTTCCTTTAAAAAAATTTATGTTCTACCTGTAGAAAACAATATATACTTTTGTTTTTTAAATTATTCAAACTGGAAAGTACAAAAAAGTTTTAAAAATCACTCCAGTATTCCATCATTAAGACCACCCTTGTTCCTTTTACGTAAGAATTGTTCCTGTGATCTCTCAATGTATACTGATAGGCATAACTTTCTAAAAATGAGATCTTACTGCTGTTTACTTTTTAAAATCAAAAGTATTAAGTTTGCCTGAATTTAGACTAAGAAAAAGATTATTAGGAACCTTTAAAAATTCCTAATATAAAAAATATCACTTTAACACATGAAATATTCATTCCTAAAAGGATTCTTTTTGTTTGGGGTAGGGGGAGGAGTTGCAAAACTTTAAGATATGGGAACCACGACATTTTTTAACTCATTTATTTTAGACCCTGGCTTTTAGGGCCATGGCTTGTATTTTACACTTGTTTAGAAGCTATGTTCTTCAAAAATAAAATTAGAACTCACCAGGTGTTTTAATTATTCTTTACACTCCTGCTTCAACACTTTTGCATCGTGCTTGCTATCTACGTAACACGAAGAATCCCCCTCCACTGGGACAACCATCTAGAAAGGGGGAAGAGAAGGAGAGGTTAAGGAAGAGACTGAGAGGATCAGATATCTAGAGAAAATCCATTTGAAGCAAGGTAGACTGGCTTTCTGCCTAATTCCCCCTTTCTCTTAGCAATAACAGTTTCATAATTAGCTTTAGCCAGATTTCTAGACAATTAATCCTCCCACCACAACCTGCCCTACACCATTGTGACTTGGAAAAAAAATTAACCCCATTTTAATGGTACTGATCTACTTACATATGTTCTTATAAAACTGCTTTAAAAATGCAGTATAAGTAAGTGTAATGCTTAGAAAGCTGTGGGGCATGTCTCAGTATCAAAGCATTACTGAATTCAAAACAGCATGGGTATACCGGTATTCCAACCTGTACTCACATTTCTTCTAACATTTTAGGATGTGCCATAGCATAGGTCAAGGTTGCTTATTAAACTTTCAATCTTCTCCTGTTCTTTGGCATCCCAAACTCCCTGACCCCTCATACTTCCTACCCCAGGAGAACTTGCCCTTCCATCCACAGCATTTTATCCTGCCATCTTGGTCCCTCAATCTTCCCCCCTCCTTTTCTCCCCTTCCAGTGTGCTCCTCAGTAGTCATGAGCCTGGGCGCTTGCAGCTCCCGCTCAGGAATGCGCTTGCCTTGCTTTCGTCCTTTCTCTTTTCAGAGAGGAGTGGGGAAGAGAGAAGATGAGCAAATATGCCATAAGAGGGGAAAGGCAGGGTCTGTCACCTCCACTTTGCTGATGATTTATGTCATGTTGCACTGGCTTTGTGGCTGGGCCCTTGTGAAAGGTGTGAATAGTGGTGGGGTGGGGGACAGATTGTTTGAAACTTACCATCTCTCTCTAGTTGGTTTTGTTGGTTTCTCTACTCCTAGAAGCAGAGGGAAAAGAGGGGGAAGTTAAATATGTGGTGATGGTACTACCTTTTAATCAGTGTCTCCAAATATCCTCCAGAGCAGATTTTCTCAGCATTGGCCAGCATGAAACGAGGGTCTTTTTAAAGATCATTTTCTTTCTTGGATCAAAGTTTGTTTGTTTGTGATTCTGAGTTCCATTCCTGTGTGTCTCTGTGGTAGGGCCTTGAATAGAGGACTAGAAGGAGAAGAATAAAAAGAAAAGTGTATATCAGGTGCTTTTAAAAAAATCAATTCAAACGAAAATTGCAAAAGGGTGCCTGGACAGCCAGGCTGACAGTGACCAGAGCTGGAGAGAGAGGCTCTGCCTGGTAACAGAGCTCTGATTGGCCAGACCTGTGCAAGGACTAGGCCTATAGGGACGGCTCTGAGCTGAGCTTCTGCAGGCAGCTGAACTTGGCAGGCACAAGCAAGCCCTGCAAAGACACGCTCAAAACAATCCAGAGTACAGACAGCTGCTGGCGAGAAGAAGCTGTGAGTACTGACAGCACTTGGGGTTGTGAGCCTGCCACTTAACTCTACAGCCTACTGCCTCTGCCTCTTGTGGTTAGATTTCTGTCTTCCAGATGATTAACTCTTTGAGACATGGTCTTATCAACAGTGGTAACACAGGCAGGGAGTGTCTTTGAAAAACAATTGGCCAGGGAGTCAGGGGTCTAGGTCTATACCAGGCATTAAATACTGTATGTATTAGCATGAACAGGGGTGTCTGCTTGACACTGTGGTACATGCTCCACACCACCAATCCCTCATACAGCCCAAGAAGATAGAAACAGTAACGATCCCATTTTCCAGAGAAGAGAACAGAATCAGGCCCTGCACACACAGTCTGCAACTATTTGGGGGCACATGTGGACTCTCAACTATCTGCCGGTCGACAGCAGTTCAGTGTCAACTGGAAGACAGGCTGCTCTAAGGCAACGATGTCTTCTGGCCAATTTTGGGCTAAAACTGAAGTATTAGGTAGAGCCAATTGTTCCTATTATTAAAAATAAAACACTGGGAGAAAAGATTGAAAAACGAATATTTTTTAGTGAGGAATTAATAGATATTTGTATTCACAAACTGAGTACTTAAATGCAGTTTAAAATGAAGGGACTGGCCAGTTGTGGTGGCTCATAGCTGTAATCCCGGCACTCTGGGACACCAAGGCGGGAGGATCACCTGAGGCCAGAAGTTCAAGACCAGCCTGGCCAACATGGTGAAACCCCGTCTCTACTAAAAATACAAAAATTAGCCTGGCATGGTGACATGTGCCTGTAGTCCCAGCTACTCAGGAGGTTGAGGCAGGAGAATTGCTTGAACCTGGGAGGCAGATGTTGCAGTGAGCTGAGATCACGCCACTGCACTCCAGCCTGGGCGACAGAGCGAGGCTCCATCTCAGAAAAAAAAAAAAAAGGAAGGGATTGTATCTATATGCAAGAAAATATACAGTTCAAAAACATATTGTTTACTGGAAACAAATTGCAAAACAATTCATGCAGTATATTATTCAGCCAAAATTTTACAACTACAAAGCAATACCATCTATTATCTGATATATAAAATCTGTAATGAGCTAACAAAAACATGGACTGGAATAGTATATATCAAATTATTGACAGTGGTCATCACTGGAGAGAAAGAAGCAAGACTAGGATGGAGAGGAGGAACAAAATGGTTTTCAATTTTAACTGTGAGATATACTATCTGAAGCCTAAGTGACAAAAAGTGAACATTTTAAATATGAGCAGGGGATATGTCTATCATATTATTCTTCTGCTTTTTCTGAATTAGAAAAAAATAGGAGGGTCTTTCCCGGGGGCATCTTCATTGTGCCATCCTGCTCATGTGATGGGAAGAAATTCATCCCTGGTGTTATTGCTCCTAGGAACATCCTGCGGGAGATGAAAGTGTGCGTGCTGTTTTGAAATTAAAAGCAAAGCAGGAAAAGTCAAGACTCCTCTTTTTCCGAGAGAAAAACTTGCAGAACCTGTGGAGTTGTTACCCCCATACTGTTGAGAATCCTCACTCTTCCCTTCCCTTCTCAGCCAGAAAGCAGCCTTTATTATTTTTTATTTTTATTTTTTGTACAGGGCTCCCAGCCAGCCTCAAGGGTCTATGTATGCTAATGTGATTGCGTGTTTTTCTAACCACTTCGAAGGTCATGTTCACTTATCTGTGAAAACAAGTTCTCATTCCTTGCACCCTATTTGCCTTCATGTCTCAGGAAATAGGGACGGGCAAATCACTTGCCAGGTGGGAAGAAAATAAAGGAATGTTGTACACACACCCAACTCTGAAGACCAGAGCGGAAAGGGAACCTGTCTGTGTATCCCAAGGGGGCTGTGAGCAGGAGAGAAAGACAGAAATACAGCAGAGAGATGTGACTTACATGTCCTAATCTCCCCACTCCTGAGGTGAACCCCAAGATCAGAAGGAGGCATAGTGAACATTTCCAACTAGATATGGAAGGAACCTGAGAATATTTGGAGGAGGTGACCAGCGACACTGTTTCCCAAACACAGCTTAGGGGAGACTGGGAGCATCTTGGAAGAGCCCCACACAGAGCCATGTTCAGCATGGCCTGAGTGAGGGCAGAAACTTTAGCAGTGGAGCAGGAAAGTGACCAGCTAGGCAAGCCTCCAGCAGCACTGCTTGCACTCCATGGCCTGCCCGGGCTGAACAGTGGACCTAAGAATTCATAAGTGCTCCAGAGAGGGACAAGGAGGGACTAAGAGGGCCCTGAGTTAAGAAAAAGACATCACATTGCCCCCAAATGCCACTGGGGACCAGTGGTGCAGAGTGAATCAATCGGTGACTGTGATACACAGTTTAGTTTGTCCTCTGTCATAAGAATAAATATCAGATATCATAATCAGGGAAAGCACAAAGAAGAGAGCTTTTGAGAGCTGTTTACCTAGAATTTAAATTCTTCATGTTCACTTTAGTACCTCTTTAAATGCTCAATTCCTGCGAAAACATGTATTGTAACCCAGTGCTATCACTCTAAAAGCTGTGGTAGAAGGTGTGGAGTTTTAAGTATGGAAGAGGGTATGTGCTAAATAGAAAAGGTAAGTAGAAAGCTTTTTAAAAATCTGGGTAAATGCACACACATATCCACATGCAGGATGCACAAATGAACCCTATGAGGGCTCTGACACCAAGAAACTGGCAGTACCTGGACTACAGATTCAGCAGGAACAAGTCCACAAACTGAGCAGGCAGTTAATGAGCTTAGCACCCATCATCCCTGGCTCAGAGTATGGCCCTGGAATTCTTTGTTGCAATAAAATATAAAATAGAACCTGAAAAGAAGCTTGGCTATGAGCAAGTAAGGCTTCCTTCATTTGCCTGGTCCCGCAGGCTCTCTGTTGCAGTGGCGGCAAACCCACCCAGATGGGTTGTGCTCTGCAACTTCAAGCAGCCCTGTCACCAGTGAGGGTGGTGGCAATGCTCCAGGCCCCTTGGGGCAGGGGAGGTAAGAAAGCATGCCATCTGGTGCTGTCCCCCTTGCTGACCTGGGCAGTGGGCACATTCCTCAGTTCCCTCTGACCCATGGGCTGTCCTGAACTGAACTCTGCTCAGCTCCATCCCCTCTGCTCGCCTGCTCCCTGCAGAGTGAGCCCGCCCCTTGCTGGCTAGGCTTTCCCTGCCTTATTTGGTTTAAATTACTTTTTTGAACTTTGGTCTCATTATTTTTGGACCATCATTTGGTCTGGAAGATTTTCTTTCCACGGGTTCCTTCTGTTCTTCCTTTTCACCCTCTTGAATGCGCTTCCCAAGGCCTCTTTTTGCAGTTTCTTTTGGGTGGTTTTTATTACCTTCATGCATCTAATCTGAGTAGGGAGAAGCTCCAAGATCATTGTTATCTTCCCGCTTGGAATCCTGCTTGTTTGGTTGTTATGGGAGCTCCTCCATTTAAAGGGCTGGGGAACCCTGCTTCTCCAGGAGCTCGTGACCCAGCTCCCAGAATGGCCTTTTCCAACACAACATGAGAAACCAGCTTCAGCGGCAACCCTGCAGGGCCACAACCCATCCTCACTCTCAGAAACAAACCCATAGATCTGGGGCCACCCCTCTAGGCACACACCTAAAGATACCATAGCACTATTTCTTTCTCTCCTCTTATAGCAAGAGTTTGATTTTATAGTTGAACTGGTTTGGATGGTTCAGGCTGCAAGTAACAGAATATATCTCAACTGGCTTGAGCAATGAAGAAAACATTATCTCCTATAACAAAAGTCTATGGGTAGGACAATTCTGAGGCTGGTGAGTTCAAAGCTCACAGACATCAACAAGGCCCTGGTTCTTTCTGTCCTCCTGCTCTAGCACCCTCATGTATGGGCTCATCCTTGGGTTAGCTAATCTACTAGTGAAACGTGACTACCATAGTCTTACCCATTGCTATGGTCTGAGTGTTCGTGTCCCCTGCAAGTTTCTATGTTGAAACCTAACCACTAATGTGATAATATTAAAAGGTGGGGCCTTTGGGAAGTGATTTGGTCATGAGGGTGGAGCCTTCATGGTTGGGATTAGTGCCTTTAAAAAAGAGGTCCCAGAGACCTGTCTTGCCCCTTCCACCATGTGAGGACACAGCACCATCTATGAACCGGGAAGCAGGCTCTCACCAGACATTGAATCTGCCAGTGCCTTGATCGTGGACTTCCTAGATTCCAGAACTGTGAGAAATAAATTTCTGTTTTTTATAAGCTTCTTAGTTTATGGTATTTTGTTATAGAAGCCCAAAAGACCAAGACACCCAGACACCACAACATCCAACAGAAAAGAGAGGTCATCTATTCTCACATGAATACACCTTTCATGGAAACCCCTCCATGGGATAAGGCCTTTTCTCACATCTTATTGCCCGTGCCCAAACCAATTCCTATCAAGAAGAACAGGACCACTATTGACTCGGATCAACCATAAATAAAGTTCTGGAGTTGAAGAGGGGCTCCATCTTTCCAGAAGTTCATAACTTCACAGAGGAAGGCAAAGGCCTGAACCCACCAGTAGGCCTTTTAAAAGAGAGGAAAGGGGGAGTGTGTTGATGGGTAGACTCACAGCTCTCTCTGCTACCCTGTAAGAGAAAATCCAGATTTCTGTCACAAAGTTTTTGTTCCTGTATTTCTGATTCACCCTACTTCTCTCCAGTAACTCTGATGTTTTTTGTTTTCTAATGTCTCTATATTTTTTATGTCTCCTGGGGAGGCAGAATATTATAACAATTAAGTACTTGAATTTAGAGTTAATTAATCCTGGATTTGAGGCCTAGCTCTACCATTTACTAGCTGGGAACTTTTTCAAGTTACCTTATCTCTCTGGATTTTTGTTTTCTCATTCAGAATAGCAAATAATAATAGCAACCACTTATATAGAGATTACTATATACCAATCAGTCTCCTAAGTCTTTGCATATATCAACAGATTTAAGCTGCACAACAATGCAGTGAGATAAATACTCCTACTCCCCACTTTTAAAATGAGAGAGGCTGGGTGCAGTAGCTCATGTCTGTAATCCTAGCACTTCAAGAGATCGGGGTGGGAGAATCCCTTGAGCCCAGGAGTTCAAGACCAGCCTGGGCAATGTAGCGAGACCCAGTCTCTACAAAAAACAAAAAACTTAGCCAGGAGTGGTGGTGCACACCTGTGGTTCCAGCTACATGGGAGGCTGAGACAGGAGGACTGCTTGAACACAGGAGGTTGAGGCTGTAGTGAGCCATGTTAGTGCCACTGCACTCCAGCCTGGGTTAAAGAGCATGACCTAGTCTCAAAAAAATAAATAAATAAATAAACAAACCAAGGCACAGAGAAGTTAAGTAAGCTGCCATAATCACACAGCTTGTAAGGAGCAAAGCTGTGATCTAACACTATAGAGTCTATGACCCCAATCACTTCATCATACTGCCTCTTTCCCCTGCCCCCCACCCCACCACCCAGGAGTTTAAGAGTGGAGATTTAATAGGCAGAAGAAAGAGAAAGGAAAACGGCTCTCTATCTAGTGTGAGAGAGAGGACTTCTGAGAGGAAAGGCCCTCATACTGTCTCTTAATGAAATACAAAGGCAATCAAAACAGTGCTCATAGGCTGAAGATTATTAAGAAGATAACACAGGTCAAACATTTAGCAGAGAGGCTTGAACACAGCATATACTCTAAATATTAGGTAAGAAATTCTACACAATCACTTCACATGTATACAAGTCAGCCTGGCATACAGTGAGAGAATTAAACACCCCCTTTCTGGTCCTCCTTGGGCCAAACCTCTGTCAGTTTCACAACTTGTTCTAGAACCTAGTCCGTGGTTTACTTACAAAGTATTTCTTTTACTTTCTTAGCTATTAATAGAACAAAGCAAAACCTCTGTGAGTACAAAATTATGTGATCCAGAGCCCAGCCTGTGTCTACCTGACTGTGACCTAGAGAGTCCTGTCCAAATCCTTCTCCAGATCTAAAGAAATCCCCCATTGCCATAAACTCATACTGGTCCTAATTCTGTTTCCACAGTCATACAGTTCTACTTCTCATTTTATTCTCCTTCAAAAATTGTGAAGTATTTCTAATACAGGATATAAAAAATTCTAGAGAACAACTTAAAACACACATATGTGCCACAACCAAAATTTTGAAAAATATTAATGTTATCATATATGTTTCATGCCTTTTAAAAATAAATAAAACACTAAAATACAACTGAAGCCCCATCCCCTCATTTTCTTCCCCTTTTTGGTAACCCCACACCTAAAGATATGTATCCCACTTCCATGAGTTTTTATATTTTTAGTACATTTTTATACAAAAACATTTATTATCGTTTTGTGTACCTGGTAACTTTAAAAATAAATGATGCCATACTGTTTATAAGATTCTGCTCCTTGCTTTTTAGTAAATCAATGTTTATTTTCACTTCTTTTGTGTTTTCTCCTTTTATGCTTCTTTTTTAAATCTTTTTTTTCTCCTTCCGTCTTGTGTTAGATTAACAGGGCTTTAGCTATTCTCTCCACATCAACACCTTTTCACCAATCAGCTTCTGACTTAGACGTTACATTGTATTTCTTTCTTTCTTTCTTTCTTTTTTTTATTTTTTTGAGACGGAGTCTTACTCTGTCGCCCAGGCTGGAGTGCAGTGGCGCAATCTTGGCTCACTGCAAACTCCACCTCCTGGGTTCACACCATTCTCCTGCCTCAGCCTCCCAAGTAGCTGGGACTACAGGTGCCCACCACCATGCCTGGCTAATTTTTTTGTATTTTTTTTTTTTTAGTAGAGACAGGGTTTCACTGTGTTAGCCAGGATGGTCTCAATCTCCCGATCTCATGATCCACCTGCCTTGGCCTCCCAAAGTGCTGGGATTACAGGTGTGAGCCACCATGCCCGGCCTGTATTTCTTATATTTTAATGGTTACTGATAAATTGTTAAATATACATATATATACAGTCTTGCATCACTTAACAACAGGAATATGTTTGAGAAATGTCTCATCAGGCAATTCTGTCATTGTGCAAACATCATAGAGTGTACTTATACAACCCTAGATGGTATAGCTGATTACACATCTAGGCTATATGGTATAGCCCATTGCTGCTAGGCTACAAACCTGTACAGCATGTTTTGGTAATGAATACTGTAGAAAATTGTAAGTATTTGTGTATCTAAACATATTTAAATATAGAAAAGGTATGGTAAAAATATGATATTATAATCTTCTGGGACCACCATCATATATGTGGTCCATCATTGACCAAAATACTGTGCAGTGCCTGATCTCACAGAAATTTTTGCTAAGTTCTAAGTTTATTCATAATTTCTAGAATCCTCTTAAACAAAACAGAAATCTTAGTATGTTTTAACTAGTTTATTGAGCACTCCCTACCACCAACATTCTTTGATGCTATTGTCTAGACTTTTGGCCCCATTTTTTAATACAAAATTTATTTTTATGTAGTTAATAGTTAATGCACTTTTACTGAACTACTTTGCAAATTTTTCTCTCTTGCTCCCAATTGTTCTCTCTGATTTCTCTTTTCTCTTTCTTGAACTAAATGCAAGGGTCTGGGAGCAGTAAATTTTCTTAGTCTTTTTGTAACTTAATGTATCCTTATTTTGCCCTCACAATTGATTAATTTAGCTGGGATGAAATTCTAGGTTGACTTTTTTCTTACTGCTATGAAGATATCAACTCATCTGCAATGGGGGGTCTAACCTAGCTGAAGATCATTCTTTTGTGAATATAATCATTAATCCTTTGTGAGTAAGCTGTCTTTTCCTTCTGGTAGCTTCTAATATGCATTTATTTTTATTATTCATGTTCTACAGTTTCACTACAGTGTAAATAGATGTGGTTTTATTTTCATTTGTTCTGTTTGCATTTTATATGAACTTTCACCAAAAGATTCACGACTTCAATTCTGGAAACTTACATCATTCTCTATTTCTTTTCCCTGGAACTCCTAATCAGATGCATACTGGAGTCTCTCAATCCATTTCTATTCCCCTTAACTTCCCATACAAACATTAATATGTTTGTATGCATATATATGCATAATTTTTCTTTTTGTCTATATTTTGTTTATATTTCTGAGTTCTATTTTCCCATTGTAATAGATTATCCAGAGAAACAGAACCAATATGGTGTGTATATATATAGAGAGAGATTTGTTATAAGGAATTGTCTGACACAATTATGGAGACTTTCAAGTTTAAATCTGCAGTGTGGGCCAGCAGGCTTGAGATGCAGGACAGCTGATGGTGCAGATGAAGTCCTATTAAGTGATCTGCTGGAGAATCTCCTCTTACTTGAGAGAAGATTGGCTTTTGTTCTATTCAGTCCTACTCATCTGATTTGAAGAGACCCGCTCATGTTATGGAGGGCAATCTGCTTTACTCTGCCAATTGAAATGTTAAATTCACCCAAAAATATCCACACAGAAACACCCAGAATAATGTCTGACCAAATATCTGGGCAACCCATAGCCCAGTCAAATTGCCACATAAAATTAATTATCACTGCCATTTAAATACTCTCTTTTTATTGTTTGCTCTAAACTCTACTTCAGAATTTATTCCATTTATTGAGTATTTTTTAAAATAGCAATTTTTTAGTACACAATTTACTATTGTTACTATATTCTCTTATATAGGTTTAATTTTTGCTTTTTTGTTTCATCATTTCTTATTTTATCTTTTAATTTTTTATTATACTTTATCTCTGACAATCCTAAAGACTTCATTTTAAATCATTTTCAAATTGTCCTATCATTTTCATTTCATCTGACGTGAATTTATTTTCCCACATTTTATTTTGTTAAGTGCTTGTCTTATGGTTAATATTCCTCATGTGTCTCGGATTTTGGTTTTATAGGTTCATGTTCTATGAGTCCACTTCAGGTTATATATGGGCAGTTTGGGATTTCTATCTTGGTGTGATATTAGGAATATCAGATGTAATCTCTGTATCAGTCCATTTTCACACTGCTGATAAAGACATACCTGAGACTGGGTAATTTATAGAGAAAAAGAGGTTTAATGGACTCACAGTTCCCCGTGGCTGGGCAGGCCTCACAATTATGGTGAAAGATGAAGGAAGAACAAAGGGACTTCTTACATGGCGGCCGGTAAGAGAGAAATGAGAACCAAGCAAAAAGGGATTCCCATTATAAAACCACCAGATCTCCTCAAACTTATTCACTAGCACTAACAATATGGGGGAAACCACACCCAAGATTCAATTATCTCCCTCCAGGTCCCTTGTGCAACATGTGGGAATTATGGGAGCTACAATTCAAGATGAGATTTGGGTGGGGAAACAGAGAAACCATATCAATCTCTAAGCTAGCCGGTGCCTTGACCCAGGCCTTCCCTTAGGGGCTGTGCTCCACCTTCTTCTGCCCTCCTAGACATGCAGTTTTATGTAAGCCATAGATTCATGTTGCAGCATTTTTCCCCAGCCTCTTCATGACTTGACAGCAAAAGCAGAAATATGGGGATTTCTATACCCAATTTTAAACTAACAGAATTGCATATGCAGCTTCCTCTGCCTACTTTTTTGACCCGTGGCCCCACAGGGCTGGAGATTCAACTACATTGACATGGCTTGTATTTTACCGATCACTGTGATGGGTCAAAAGCAGAGTAAAGGCCTCAAAACGTGAAGTGATAACATGGTTTTGACTAAAGTTCTCCCACTTCTATTCTCCCTCTATTGTTACAGCTTCTCTAATGGTTCTCTTTGTATTCCTGGCATTCTCTGGAGGCTTCTGATAAAAACAGGGTCTTTAATTGCCCCCCTTTTCCAGTCAGGTCCCCAATAAGAAACAGATGTTGTACTCAAATGGGGTAATTGAGGAGAGTTTACTAAAGGGACTGCTTGCAAAGATGTAGTCCAAGCTAAGATAAATTGGAAAGGATTGGTGAAGCTCCCAAGCCAACAACAACAGGCCTAGTAGAGAACTATCATTGTGCTATAGGAGAGAGCTGCCTGGCAGGAGTGCTAGCCTTTGATAGAGGAACATGGTCCACTACTGAACCTTAAGTTGGTAAAGAGAGAGACAAAGGAGTAAATACTCCCAACTCCTTCTCCTGCCCTTTGATCCTCTGCTTCCCATGGGCCAAACTCAACAGGAAATCAGACTGCAAGGGACCCCTTAACATAGTCAAGAAAGGTCAGCCTCTCAGGGCACAGAGTAGGGCAAGGAGTGGATCTGGATGTGGTAAAGAAAGAACACGCAGAATACAGAATAGCCCAAGACTACATTTCTCAGGTCACTTCCATCTTCACATTACAGAAATAAATCATCTTCCTTTTCCACTTCCCCCTCTTTAGCTAATGCCTTTTTTACTTTTTTTTTTTTATTTCATAGGTCATTTCTTGAAAGAGTTGTCTAAAGGCACTGTCTGCACTTTATTCTTATTTGCTACTCAACCTCCTGTTGTTCAGTTTCTGACTTTATAGCCCCCTGAAATTTCTCTCCAGGAAGTTACTGATTTCTTGCTGAATTATAAACCCAATCCAAACTTTTGGATGCTTATCAACTGCATTGAGGCACTCCTTGCCTAAAGCCTCCTCACCTCTTGATCTCTGTGTGACCACTTTCTCTCAGTTCCCCTCCTTTGAAACTGCAGAGGCAGCATGTAAGAGGAGCAACTACCTGAGCTGAATTAAGACCTGAAGGCCCCAAGGGAATGAGGCTAGTGATAGCCAGAGGTGTGGTGCAGGGTGCAGGGTGGGGAGCATGTCCTAACAGAGGAAACCGCACATGTGGTATCCATTGCTTCTTATTTGCCATCAGTGGCTGCATGGTTGACCACCAAACTCTATAGGGTCACTCTGAAGAATAGAAAAAGCCGAAGTGGTCTAGAAGAAATTAGATTTTCTATAGGGAAGACATAAAGAAAACTTGACAGAGGTATCTGTTTTTAAAAATACATAAATCTCGGCCTCGACCAACACTTATTTGATGTGACCCTTTCACCCAAGACCACTTCTTCATCCCACTAGAACCTCAGTTCTCAGCACTGAGCAACATCAGCTGACAGCCTTTCATCCAGCAGGACAACAGAACTGTGGGACCCCAGCAGAGACAAGGCTGTCAGTGAGGCCTGTCCTGGTGGGCTGTCATCCCACGTGGAGAGGTGAGAAAAGTAGGGTGGAAGAGGAAGCGATGCTGAAGACTGAGGAGGCAGGTGGAATTCAAAGTTGGTCTTTTTTTTCTTTTCCAAATTAAAGAGATGTTTTCTCTGCCACAGCTTCTGGGCCCTGATACAGCAATAAGTCAAACACTAGCATTCATCCCCTTGCAAATGGGAACCACCTCCCCACCTTGGAGCACAGACAGATTGTAGTTGAGAGGCCCAGTGGAAAAAGCTGAGTATGGCTGGGCAGCCTCACACAGGCCTTTGCCTCTAGATCCCCTTGAGCTCCCTTCCCAAGAGTCCTTGACAAATATGCAGGGCTAAGAGGCTGTCCAAGGAATGCAGCCGTCTCAGCCATTCATTACCAAGGCTCAAAACCACAGGTGCAGGAAGAGCAGACAGAGCTGGGTAGGATCCGTCTCCGGTGAGGTTTGGAAACGGGAGATACCCCTGACTGGGCAGGCTGAATTGATGTGGTCTGGCCTAGGGGCAAGGGGAGGGACAGAATGACCATCACCACTCTCAGCCAGCCTGGTGGGTCTATGAAAAGAGACATTTGATTCATTCTCAGGCTCTACCCAAGTGACTCTGAAATATTCCTAGACGGTTGCCAGGACAGTCAATAGTGGGTGAAACAAAGACCCAGAAGCCAAAATTCTGGGCTTCCAAGCTGCTTTCTTCAATCTTCTTTAAGTGTTTTCCTTTATGTTTGTTCCTTTATGGCTTGTTCCCCTTCTCTGATAAACTGTAAGACCCCTGAGGTCAGAGGTGCTTTCCTCTCCTGCCCACTCCTTCCCCCTTCTGCTTTCTTTCTCCTGCAAACCTGTGCTAGGACACCTTAAAAAGAAGGATTCCTGATGGACTCAAGATGATTTATCTAATTTGCAACTGGTCAGCCACAGGGCTATGGAGAGGGTGAGCAGGATTGGGGCTGGCAAGAATGATAAGAAGGAACAAACCTGGAACCATGATTACTCATTCATGGTCTTCCAGTTTACACTCTACTGTGATGACCATGAAAGAGAAAAAGAATTAGTAAAAAAGAAAAAAATACATAGACAGACTGCCCTCCCAGACACAGAAAAATGATTTTCTTACCCGTAAGAAAATTCCATCAAACATGAAGATTAAATGGGGACCTAAAATCTGATACCTACCAGTATCTGGACACACCTGGATCCTGTGGAGGTAGCTCTGTGCAGACAGACAAGTTGGAGGGGCAGATGGAATTAGTCAAGTAGGGAGAGTCAGAGAGAACAAGTCAGGAAAGCCCTCCCACAGGAAGAATTTTGAGTAAGGATTTGTGAATGAGAAATCCAGAATAAAAAGAGGCAGGTACAGTTCTCTACAGAGAACTATGGCCAGCAGGGGATATTCACATGAGAGCTGGGCATGCAGACCAGGACCAGGAAACATTCTAGGAGAGCCCAAACATAAGGGGAAGTGGGCACATAGTGAAATGGGGCTGGGGGAGTGAGGTGATGGAGAGACGCTGTCCTAAAAGCTCAAGCTGAGGAGACTGGATTGAGTACAAGGGGACATTGGGAGCCAAGTCAGAGATCCATCCCAGCATCTCTGGAGGTCTGTAAGAAGCTGTGGTCTCTCTCTTCTCTCAAGGAGAATCGCAGGAGCTCTGATGCCTCAGAATTTCCCATGCAGGCAGACCAAGGGGAGAAGGAGAGATGCTTTCTCCAAAGAGCTCAAGAGGAGTCAGGAGAAGGTGGGATTAGCAGCCAGCAGGAAAAGGCATGGACCTCTGGTAAAGCCTTTAGAGATATCTTCCTTTCTCCTGCAGTGGGTGGGGAGAGGTTGTGATGGATATAAAGAGGCCTGATGGAAAGTCTGGATTTACATCAAGTGTGAGGGGAAGGACTCTGGGAAGGACGGCAGTACAGGAAAGTCAACACGTCACTGGCCTTCATTGTATCGGCCACCCAGGACTGAGTTCCGGCATGAGGCTTGTCCATGTTGTTTTTTGTTTGCCCTACACCCACAGCACAGATGGCCCATGGTGTGGAGGAGGCTCATTTCAAATCCATCATCAGTCATCTAAAGTGCACTAAAGTTCAACAAATGATTTCAAGTCCATCTTCAGTCAACTTCAGTGGACTTTTAAAGTTCAACAAATGATTTTTCAATGTCTATCTCAAGCCAGGCACAGGTTTGTTACTGGAAAGCAACACAGGATGTTAACAGAATGGATGTTTCTGTCCTAGAAGAAATGTCTGCATTCTACAAAGAAAAATGGCAGCCAGGCACCATGGCTCATGCCTGTAATCCCAACACTTTAGGAGGCAAAGTCAGGAGGATCATTTAAGGCCAGGAGTTCAAGACCATCCTGGGCAACATAGCAAAACCTGACTTCTACAAAAAAAATTTAAAACATAGCCAGGCATGGTGGCTTGCACCTGTCATCCTAGCTACTCACGAGGCTGAGGCAGGACGATTGCTTAAGCCCAGGAGTTGGAGGTTACCATGAGCTATGATTACACCACTGCACTCCAGCCTAAAGCTAGGCAACAGAGTGAGACTCTGTCTTTAAAAAAATAATAATAATTTTTTAAAAAAGGAAAAATGGAAACTAAACAAGTAAACAAACCGGCATAATCATTTAGTTGCTGCTAAATACTCTGAAGAAGATAAAATATCCAGGCCAGGTCAGGCGTGGTGGCTCATGCCTGTAATCCCAGCACTTTGGGAGGCCAAGGATGGTGGATCACAAGGTCAGGAGTTCGAGACCATCCTGGCCAACATGGTGAAACCCCATCTCTACTAAAAATACAAAAATTAGCTGGGCATGGTGGCGGGCGCCTGTAGTCCTAGCTACTCAGGAGGCTGAGGCAGCAGAATCGCTTGAACCCAGGAGGCAGAGGTTGCAATGAGCCGAGATGGCGCCACTGCACTCCAGCCTGGCAACAGAACGAGATTCCATCTAAAAAAAAAAAAAATCCAGGCCAAAGAGGGAAGGAAGTGGCATGCTAGAGAGTGACTGGCAGTGCCAGGAGGTGAGCAAAGGCCCCTAGGAGGACTGGATGTCAGTGCTGGGACAAGAATGGCAGCAAGGGGCAGCCCAGGGGAGAGGTAGGGGGAGTGCCTCCCCCAGCAGAAGGGAGAAGCACGCTCAATGACCAAATCTGCTGCTGGTGTTTCAGGAAAGGGGTCCTGATCCAGACCCCAAGAAAAGGTTCCTGGATCTCAAGGAAGAAAGAATTCAGGGCAAGTCCATACAGTAAAGGGAAAGCAAGTTTATTAAGTAAGTAGAAGAATCAAAGAATGGCTACTCCATACACAGAGCAGCCCTGAAGGCTGCTAGCTGCCATTTTATGGTTATTTATTGATTATATGCTAAACAGAAGGTGGATTATTCTTGCCTCCCATTTTTAGACCATATAGGGTGACTTCCCGACGTTGCCATGGCATCTGTGAAGTGTCATGGTGCTGGTGGGAGTGTAGCAATGAGGATGACCAGCAGTCACTCTCGTCACCATATTGATTTTAGTGGGTTTTAGCCGGCTCCTTTACTGCAGCCTGTTTTATTTATTTATTTATGACCCGTATTTTGTGCCGACCTCCTATACATCCTGTGACTTAGAATGCCTAACCCTCTGGCAATGCAGCCCAGTGGTCTTAGCCTTATTTTACCCAGTTCCTATTTAAGATGGAGTTGCTGTGGTTCAAATGCCTCTAACACTGGGGCTTATAAAAAGAAAATTAATAAGATATTCAATGTTCAGAGTGAGGGCTGTGGCTAAAATGTCACACCCACAGACAGAAGTGAGGAAAGAAAAGTAAGCTATTGAATGTTTAAGTGGGACTTAACAGAGGCCAAGATAGAGAGAGAGAGACAAAAAGAAATGGGCAGCGGGAGAGCAGCATGTCTCCTATGTGTGTGTGTGTCTGTGTGTCTGTGTGCGTGTGTGTGTCTGTGTGTCTGTGTGTATGTGTGTGTGCATGCATGCAACTCTCATAGTTAATTGGCTTGTGCCCATGGAGTCGGTAAGAGTGCGGCCACTAAGCTCACGCCTGAACACTGCTATAGGGGGCTGGGCAGAGGCTGAATCTGTCTCCAGGAAAGTAATTTACAGGAGTGGAGAGAAAAGCTCTGTGAGCCAGTGCCTGGGGCCTCTCCACTCTCTGGGACAGATCGCTGCCCATATTTTCAGGGTCTGTCTTCCCACAAGATGGTCAAAGCCTCAGGCACAGGGCTGTGCTCAGTACGTCTAGAACAGCCACATCAAGCAAAAGCACAGATTTTCTTTGCACCCTCAACCTTTATTATTGTTTCAAGTCAAGGAAATAGGGAGATGGCTGACACTGAACACTGGACTAATTTCCAAGATTTGTGGGTTCCAGGCCTGGCTGTCCCACTAACTCCCGTATTACTTTCCCTCTGTGGGTTTTACTTTCCCTATATAAAAATTAGGAGACTGGATGTTGATTTCTAAGGGATTTTCCAGCTCTGATAGCTTCATAAATATAGGAAGTTCATAATAAGAAGAGATACATGGGAACTCTAAGCAGCTACAGCATAGCAACATCAAAAATCAAATGGACCACGGAGATGAGATATATTGGTTCAGAAAGTATCTGGCTGCAAGTAGCAGAAAAAGTAACAAAGAATGGCTTAAGCTAAAAGGGTGTTATTTTCTCTTAGAATAACAACTGAATAGGTATAACCTCGAGTCTGTGCTAGGTAGGAAGGAAGTGAAGTTTGGTTAGGGGTGATTGGTATTCAGCTAATGCACTTGGCGGATAAGAAAAACATGATGACTTCAGAGGCATCTGGCAAGCAAGGGAGAGAGGGCCAAAGAAGACCAGTGTGGTCTGTGCAGGGATTCAGTGGTTACCATATCAGAGGAAGAGTTTTGGGAGACAAAATCACCTGCAGGTGGCCTTGAGACAGGGTTGCTAAAGTGCAATGAGGAAAAAGAGAAAACCAATCTCATCTGGACTTTGTTCCTTTCTTAGCATCCCTTACAGATCACAAACTCTTATTTTTATTTTATTTTATTTTATTTTTGGGAGAGATGAGGTCCCGCTATGCTGACCAGGCTGGTCTCCAATTCCTGGCCTCAAGCAATCCTCCTGCCTTGGCCTCCCAAAGTGCTGGGATTATGGGTGTTCCAAGCCAACCACAAACTCAATCATCCCCACTCCACCCTCTTCTGCCTTTCCCGACAGAAACATCTAGAACATTAATAGAAGAGGTAGCAGAGGTGAGAACACATCAGCACAGATACCAATACCAGCCTGCCCTGAGTGGACAGTAACCGGCCTGCAAATGGCAAAGCTAGGAAGGAAAGGAGGCTGGTGGCATTGCAAGTCTGTACCTCAAAAGAGGAGGCATTGGGGTGGCAACGTTGCCAATGGGCTAGAAGTAAGAGTGAGAGCCAGAAGAATCTACCCCACTGTCTGCCAGGTATACCACAGAAGCCAAGCAAACTGCTTCTTTCCTGGGGAGGGTCTCTGTGCTCCAAGAACCATGCTCATCCTAGCAACAGGAAGCTATTTAGTGCCAGCCTGTTGCAATGGACTTCAATGGCTATTTCTCCTGTTAATGCCTTTTCTGTTTTGCTCTCTCAAGATCTTAACTGCAACTGCCCCTATTACTCCAACTGAGATTACAATTTTTGAGAAACCTGCAAACAGGACAGCTTTAGAGTGTACCCCAAATACAAGGACATAGAATCAAATTCCATGAACCCCTATAAATCATGAATCCACTGGAATGGAAACCCCATGGTGGCTAGACTTTGCTGTTTGCTCACTGATGATTCTTGAGTGATAAGAACCAGGCCTGGCACATAGTAGGTACCTTCTATGTGTGCTGAATAAGAGCAGCTGTGTCAGAGAGCTGCTCCAGCACTGCACCCAGTAACATCCCTCCCTGCCAGTAATCAATCATCTTGCCAAAGACCAGGTCCTTTGACTCTTCCTTGCCTCTGGTGAAGTTTCTGTGCACCTGAGGTTAGGAAGTGAGCTCTCTTCCTCTTCACAGCCTGGCGTCCTAGGTACCTTGCCTCTCATAGAACTCCTTCCTATTTCTCACGAGGTCTTAACACTCAGACACCCAGCCTGCCAGCATTCAAACACGATGCTTTTCTCTGCGGCCTGGAAGACAACCATACTTGCCTTCTCGGGGTCAAAACAGCCTCAGAGCCTCCCAGAAGCCAGCTCTTGGGTTTCTGTCCCGCCCCCTCCCCTCTGCCACTTGCTAGGAGTTTCCACAAATGCTGCGGCCATGACTCATTTGATGAGGCACAAAGGGGTCAAGGGGTGGAGTGAGCAAAGAGTCCCAGGTTGCCAGAGACTGGACAGCTCAGGAGGAAGCAAAGTCTAGGCAAACAATCACTCTTGTTTCCCCACTGCCCCACCAGCCCACCCATTCCTCATGGTAACAAAGTGGATCTGAGGTGAAACATCTGTTTTGCTTTGAGCAGATTTCATTTGTCTTTTCTTTTTCTCCTTTGTTTTAACCTCTCTCTGCCACTAGGAAGCTTGCCAGATCAACCTCACTTAATCCATCTCCTCAGGGACAGTCAGCCTTCTAGAGGGACATTTTCCAGTTGACAGACTTTAAGGGATGATTTGTCCCTTTTCCTCCCTTGGACTACCATGTATCTGAACTGAGATCAGAGCATTAAACAATGTCTGCCCATTTCATTCACCCAACAGTTTTCTATTGAGAGGGAAGTACAAGCCCAACACTGTGCTAGTTGCTGCAGACACAATGATCAGAAAGACAGACATGGTCCTTTGGAAGCTTGCACTTGTATTCCAGTGCAGGAGACAGAAAAAGGAGCAAACCAATAAATAAATAAGTCACCACAACTTGTGATACATGCTTAAGAGGTTAATAACCAGGGCGTTTGGAAAGCTAATCATGGGGGCAGAGTCACAGAAGGTCATAGAAGATCAAGAACTTCATTTCATGGAGACGACATTTAAATGGAGAGGACGACATTTAAACTGAGGATGACAAAGAGATAGCTATGGAAAGAAATGACTGAAGAGGATTTTGAGAAAAAAAAAGAGTAATGACTATAAGGGACAGAAAAGAGCTTAATGTTTTGTTATAGAATTCTCAGAATTGTATAACAAAATTTTTATAAAAACTCTACTGACTTAAAACAGAGCTTAGTGAGGCAGAAGATAGTGGCACAATGAGATCAGAAAGGAAAACAGAGGCTAGTGTGGCAAACCTTGCAGCCCGAAAGGAAGCTTAGATTTTATTCAAGGTGCACTGGGAAGAACGTCACTAAAGAACTCTGAAGAAGGTCATGGGTTCCCTGAGAGAAATCCCTGGGGGCCTTACTAGAGTGACGCAGACTCACCCCTGCCTCATCCCCCAACTTTTGTCCTCACCTCCTACCCCCATGCCCAGTCCCAGCAACCGGGGGGTGGGTGGGCTAAGATCATGTTTAATTATTTCACAGATTCTTCCCTCCTCTGATAGAGGCCATGAAAAGACATACAGTTCAAATCAGTCCATTTGGCAACCTCTGAGCAACTGGAAATTTTGGTCAATAGTCAACACTCAGCAAAAATGAGATTTTTGAATTATTGGAAGTTTCAATGATCCAGCCTCTACCTGTGTCCCATGACTGTGAATAATCCCAAATTTGTTATAGGACAGCACAGGCTTTCTTCAGCCAGAGGATGTTAGCCAGATATTTCTACTCTGGATGGCTACAAAAAATGATATCTAATAACTGCCCAGACTTCTTGTGGTTAGAGACTCATGATACACCCAGATGTGCAGAGAAATTGTGCTTCTTTAAATTTTTATAATGGATATGACACTCCCCAGATCAGTGCTTTTAGATAAAATGTTCACATTCTCAGACTTCATTGCTCTCCCACCCTTTCTTTTCCCAATATGGTTTCTGGGCATAGGGGAATGGCTTCTTGTGTCCTAAAAGCAGTGAGGAGAGAAGAGGCCCTTGCATCCACAGGTGCCCTCTGGATTCTTGGTGATCAATGCTGTAGAATGGGACCATTTAGGAAGATGGTTCTATACTGGCCAATCTCTTGACATTGGCTATGGAGGGGCTTGGATGACGCAATTCAATTGTCTAATTTCTCTTTTGGTTTGGCTGCAGCCCAGTAGCCCTAGCTGGTGGACCTGGCCCACCTTGGCTCCTGCTTTCATTATGGCTGGTGCTGAGAGCTGGCTGGGACTTCCTGTGGTTCTAGTCCAGGTAAACCATTCCATACCTACAAGGCCTCTGTAGCCCTGCTCCAGAAACCCAGTCCCACTGCCCTCAGTGAGCTCATTTTTAGCATCTCAACTAGCTTCCCATCCCCAAGTCTAAATCTCGTCCATAACTCCCAGGACCCAGGACAGCTTGAGAGAACAAATCCCTTGTTCTTTCTCTTCCAAATCATGGGGACTCAATCAATTTTACTTTGATGTGGCCACTGCCAGCTTGGTGCTTTCCAGGTGAGCCTCTCCAAGAGGTGGGGAGATGTTTCCTAGTCTTCAAATTTTATTAAATCTAGATATTTTGGATCTTTCTTAAGTGATTGCTCTCACCTGTCATTCCATGTCCTACTCAACATCTTCCTTTTCCTTTTCCTCTTTCCTCATTTCTTTTCCCACAACCCCTTGAAGAACAAGCCTGGGTGGCCAGCCTTTGGGCTGGTAATTTTTCTATGTAATACATTCCTTCTTCCCGAGTTATCCATCTTAGTGATAATACAAGACTGTATATTTATGTCCCTCCCCTTTTTGTCATCATCTGTGGCATAATTCTGAATAATTAATGGAATCTAAAAGGAGCATCTACTTGATCTTGATCTTTGAAGCATTTTCTTTTAGGTGGCAACATATAACCTCTATTCTTTCTCTCTAGATCCAAATACACTATCAGGTTTGGAGTAAATAGAACTTTGCAAATACTGTTTATTGGTTTTCAATATTCATATAAATGTTCAAAAAGTTAAAAAGACCTTATGGTTACAAAATGGCATGTAAATATTATAAACTTGTAAATTTCAAAAGGATGGGATGCTTGACAAATACTGGAAGGTGAGTGGGTCAGAGAAAAGAATGAGGGAAGTGATTGGACACTGACTTTATTCATAAATAATGGAAAAACAAAAATATTTTCTAAATTTTTCAGTGTATAGTGCTTTTAATATATTATTTATTGTAATAAACACATTTAATGGAGGGAATACTGGTAATAGGATAAATTTCTCAACTATAATACTATCAAAAGATGTGATTGAAGTATTAAAAGATGCTATTAAACAATTTTTGATGGAGGTAAAAACATGATATTTACATTTTTGGAGACAACCAACAGAAGGTCTAAAACTAGAAATCACTCTATGTTTTCCTCTGAGGAGTGAGGCTGGTACAAAGAGAATCATTTTACTTTTCACTTTATACATTTCTAAGCAAGGATTTATTTCCCCATGAGAAAGCCCTCATGGGGAAGACCATATTTGACATGGGTGTCAAAGACTGAAGAGTGTTTCATAGGAGACAGGAAGTGGGATTTGGGAGGTGGTGCAGGGAGGAAGCCTCAAACACAATAGTCCAGTTTTGAAGACTGCCTGCATAGTGGTGGCAGGAGCAGGGAGGAAACAGATTGGGCACAGGAACTGCCAATCTCAGAACTGATTCTTGGGGCACATTCTGACGAGACAGACCCTACAAAGAGGCTCAGCCGGTTAGGCGTGGCCCTGCCAAGATGCCCTGTTACCTGGAAATAAGACACAGCAGTGTGAGAAGGGTGCAGATAGACATCAGTATTCAGGTGTAAGAGAGCTCTCCACCCCAGCCCCATGATGAGGAAGAACCCGGGCCATGGCTGTGGGTTGGGAGTTGCAGGCAGGGACACCAAGAAATCCATCCAAGCAAAATGACCTCAGAGATCAAATGAAACAAATATAAGCAAAATTCCAATCTAATAATCTGGATCCCAAAGAGTATAACCTAAGCACTCCATGGATCCTCAGCACTCAATCTTAGGTATAGAAAGGAGGAGGAGGAGCAAAGGAAATTTCAGAAAAGACATATCAGAGCTTGGAGGAAAAGACATCAAAGGCCAAGAAAACAGCAAAAGCAAAGGCACAAAGAAGAGGATAGCACCAAAATGAAGGAGCTGATTAGCAGTGTAAACATGAGTAAAGTCCTAGGAGAACAAAGACCATTGTGAGAAAAGCTATTAAATCCTAGGGCTCATAAGAATTCTAATTTCTTCTCTACAATAGTACTATTCACCCCCTTTTTTCTTCCTCAAATCCCATAAGGAATAAGGCAGATGACAAAGGAGACACATCCTGGTGGTGATTCGATGATTATTAATAAAGGGAGGGAGGGGCTATTAGAATAGGGAGGGAAAGAGCACAATCCGAAGTCTTCCCCAGTTGACTCTGAAGCACTTTCTCCATGTCTATAATCACTGCTCTATGAGCAGCAATACTATATTCTGCTCACATGACCTCTGGGCAGTTTACTCTCTCAAGTCTATGTTGGGCATGTTAGGTCCACAGTGGTTGAGATTAGTTGTGTCCTAGCTAAGACCTCTTTGCAAGTTGTTTCACCATCAAAATTATGTTTCAACTATTTTCATTCCTCCCTATCTCAAATCTCCTAACCACCCAAAGAAACTCACACAAATCCAAACCACTTTGCACGACTCAACATGCAAATATTTCCATGAACTGAGACAGAGAAAGAGGTAAGTCTATATGTGTTAGCTGCCTTTCTTTCCCTACTGTGCCCAAAGCACTTGTTTTCACTTGCTCAGTGAGACTCAAAAGACTAGGTGGCCATTCTTTTTCTCTCTGCAGATTAGAAATCTTACTTTTAGCAAGGTTTTGATTCTGTTAAAATTTCATTTCAAGAAATCATTTATAAGAACCCTGTGGTTTGTTGTAAAATTTGCTTGTGCAGAAAACTGAAAGTTTTGGTTAACTAGTATCAGGAATAGAGAGGTTCAGCTCTTTAAACACTATCAGTGACACTCAATGATCAGCCCAAACTAGTGGTCTTGTAATGCCTACTTGTTTGTAAACCTGCAAACCTGTGCTGCTGGTTTTGGGGAGACAAAAAGAAAGAATAAACCAAGGCCTGGCCCCCAGCAAGTTATACACAGGGACTAGAGCAAGGATTGTTTTTGTAATTTACTGCAATTGAAACATGGAAACAACCTGAAAATTCAGCAATAGGGAACAAGTTAAATAAAAATTAAAATATAATTTAAGTATAATTAAACGTATATATAATTTTAAAATACAATTAAAAGTGTAATCATTATAAGACTGAAATACCTAAAACTATGCTGATAACAAATAATCTCCAAAATATATGGCTCAATAAAAAAGGAAGCTAAGATATAAAACAGTAAATATAGTACGCTACCACTTGTGCACAAGAGAACTTATACTCGTTCCCTCATCCTCACCCCCACACACTCTCTGTGTCTCTATGTCTCTGTACATATTTATGTTGTCACAGAATAGCCCTGGAAGGATTCTCACTACACACATACACACATACACACACACACACACACACACACACACACACACACACAATATTGGTTATCTCATTCAATAACTTTCAGAGTTTTAATTAATTAAATAGAAAATACATTCCCATCGTTCAAAAATCAAAAGGAATGGAATATATATATATATATATACATCTCCATCTCCTGTTCATAGCTTCCAACCAGCATCCCTCCAAGGAGGCAACCAATGTGACCAGTTTCTTGTGTATCCTTCTAGAGATATTTGATTCATTTCTATGTGTGTGTGTGTGTGTGTGTGTGTGTGTGTGTGTGTGTGTGTGTGTGTGTCTGATATGGTTTGGCTGTGTCCCACCTAAATCTCATCTTGAATTGTAGTTCCCATAATCCCCATGTGTCATGGAAAGGACCAGGTGACAGGTAATTGAATCATGGGGACGGTTACCATCATGCTGTTCTCATGATAGTGAGTGAGTTCTCATGTAATTGGATGGTTTTATAAGGGGCTTCTCCACCTCCTTTGCTCTCATTCTTCTTCTTCCTGCTGCCATGTGAAGAAGGACATGTTTGCCTCCCCTTCCACCATGATTGTAAGTTTCCTGAGGCCTCCCAAGCCCTATGGAACTGTGTATCAATTAAACCTCCTTCCTTTATAAATTACACAGTCTAGGGTATGTCTTTATTAGCAGCATGAGAACAAACTAATACAATATTTTTTGTACCTTTCTTAAACCATGGGCATGTGTTGACTCTGTTATTTATTTATTCTTTCTATTAAAGTCTAGATAATTTTTAAATGACCCATGGGAAGCAGACATGCAGAGAACAATGGCATGTTAGAAGACCCTGAGGAACTCAGATGCTTTCGTGAGTTGAAGCACCAGGAAAGGCCCCAGAGAGAAGATAAGGTAGACCTTATCACACCTTATCAAGTGTGTCTATGCAGAGAAAGACCTGGCAAGAGTGTCTATGCAGAGAAAAACCTGGAGATCAAGCTTCTCAATAGAAGAAGTGTCTAAGATGAACTAAGAATCTGGCATTTGAGTGCTAGGTATTTAAGACCAGACACAGCTTTCAGTGTCATTTCTGTGAGGGAAAGACCCTAGATTCAAGGTGAGGCCCAGTCAGCACCTTTAGATAATCCTTCACCTGGGCAAACTGAGATAGAGGGGGAGAGTGTGGTTAACATTAATGCTCAGGACTAAACTGTTTATGAAGCTATGTAACCAAATCCCACAATTTTCAGAATTACCGTTGTTGGTTTGGGATTTTATAAGAGTTCCAACCCTTTTTATGACTTTTTCTCCAGCCTCTTTCTTATTCTCCTTTTGCTTTTGGTTTCACAGCATACTTTGGCCTGCTCCCCTTCTCTTTGATTTGAGCCAATTCATTGTTTCTCAGGAGAAACTGACTAAGAAGCAATTGCTCTTTGGACACAAATTCTTTTCATGGGGTGTTCTCACTTAATATCAAGTTCTCTCCAGCTTCTAAAGGAAAGAGAGAAATACCACTCAGGTCCCCACTTTGAGTGAGACCAGGAAGAGAGTCAGAGTTCTGAGAAACTTCAGAAATCCATGCTGTCTCAGAATGGAGGACCATAATCCACCTTTCAGGCCCTCATAGGTCATTCCCAGTCCAGAGATGTCAGGAGCATCTGCCTTCCATGGTGAGGCAGGGATCCCTTTGATTCACTTACGTCAGGCCACATGTAAGGAAGAGGGGAGTCACTATCTATTTTAGTGCCAAATATCTGGCAGAAGTTGGATCAGAGTTAACCCTTCTCTTCCAGTACAGACATAGCTATTCCCTGAGCCTGCTGCAGTGTCCAAACCACCCCCAACACTCATTCCATCGGAAGAAAACACTGAAGACCAGCAACAACCAGTTACATGACCGGCAATTCTTGCAAAGAAAAGTCACAAAGCCATCATCAGACATTTGCAACTGAACTTCTAGAAAGCAAACTCACCCTTTGAGCCAAACTCAAACTTATATTTAAGCTCCAGCACTCACATCTAATGGACTGACATCTTGGCTTTGTCAAGATGTCAGTCCATTAGATGTGAGGGCTGAAACTCAAATATAGGGGGAGGTGGTGAGAAGATGTGAGAGAGATATTACAGCAGACCTATAGAGAAGAGCCACAAACTGAACTGGAACAGACCTCAGGAATTACCTAGCTCAACCCCATGATTTTACATTCAAGGAAACTGATTCCCAGGACTACCAATGTAATTGCAAAGCTAATTACTGATGGGAACAGGTAAATTCACTTTCATACCAGGGCTTATTCCATGGGATTGATTCATGGAAGCATGCCACTTAAGAACTGAAGTGCACAGGAATGAAGGTCTGAGATAAGAGTCAAGAATTTCAGAAGAATTGAAGGTACTTACACCTGTTACAAAAGATAAGGCAAAAAAGTCAGGTGTTCCAGTTATTGGTGTGTGACACACCACTCCAAAACTTAGCAGCTTTAAAATAAGAACAACATTTCTTTTGCTTGTGCATCTGAAATGTGGACAGATCTCTGTGGGGACAGCTCTTTTCTTCTTCACTCAGCATCAGCTGGGGCAGCTGAAAGGCTGGGATCACCTGAAGACTTGTTCACTTGCGTGTCTAGCTGTTGATGCTGGGACACAAGATGGAGCTGTGGCCAGAGCCCTGCATGTGTCATCTTCATGTGCTACTCGGAACATGGTGTCTGGGTTCCCAGTGGGGTGTCCTGAGAGAAAGGCAGGCACAAGCCAAATAGTTTTTACGACCTAGCCCTGAAAGTCACACAGCATAACATATGCCACATTTTATGTGTCACGGCAGTCACAAAGCCTGGCCCATCTTCAAGGGGAGGGAAATTAGGCTCCAACTTTTGATGGAGGAATGCCAAATAATTTGCAGGCGGATTATAAAACCACCACAGTAGGCTACTTTTCAAAGCTAATTTAGGGGCTTCTTCCCAACTCATTACTGGGCCAGCCCTGAGTCAAGATGTAAATGTAGGGGCTTCCTTGGGCCAACAAAAACTCCACAATGGTGGAATATCATTTCTCATTATCCTGGCTTCTGGAATTCCTGAATCATCCAGCTCACCCCAGATTCTGTAGCTTAAGACTTAGGAATCTCAAGAATAGAATACAGAAAGTGAGTCAGCTCATTTTCCAGGTTCCTAAAGCTGAGAATTAAATTAAGTCCATCAGAATAATAAGTCAAGTGGCTAGTGAGAGTTCCAATGAGGGAAGAATAGAGAAGGCACCCACCAACCTATTACAAACAAGAAGAGAGCAATAATTTTAAAGTTCTAAAAAGGAAAAAAGAAAAAACCCCACAAAACTATGGTTTCAGATCTCCTAGGAATTCACTGGGAGAAGCTGGATCGGTCTCACCTTTTCTGGCTACTGATTACAGATCCATGGACACAAGGATGACCTCTCCCTCTCAGGTTTAATAAGGCCAGGCAAGATGCTCTCCAAGTTTCGCAGGCAAGGTGCAACTTGAGGGGACTAGAGTGCTCCCTAAACATTCATGTTTTCTTGGTGAGCTTTCTAAGTGCCTCGATCTCTCACCCTATAGCATTCTTCTTCAGAGCCCAAGTAGAACACCTTCTGTCTGCCTATAATAAAATGTGAAAATTCATCACATTAATCTCTTAGTCTTTCAATCCCATCACCAAAGCAGGGGACCCAAGATCCTTGGGGGGCGGGGACCCAAGATCCTAAGGACAGTATGATGAAGCCACACAGAATGGACAAACTTTGACAAATGAGGATGTTGAAGTCAGGTTACGGGCTAGAGAAATTGTAAAAGTGGAGGGAAAGAGGAGAGAAAGGTACAGAATACCTGGGCAGATGAGTTAGAATGAAGAGGAAGAATTACTTAAAAAGTGGACTATCAGCAGAACAGATAAAAGGAGAAGGAGCTCTAACACTCAATACAGATGATGAAAATTTGCTTCCAGGAGGGGTTAAGAAGTTGAATTCTCTACCTCTGTGAAAATCCACTGAGACCCACCATTTGTGGGCATTTATCTTCCATGGGTCTGATGTGTTGGATAGATGAGTACAAAGGGCCAAGGGAAGTGCGACCTACCACCTGATCTCATGAATTCTGCTCTCTCTCAAGCACACGTTTTAGGTATTTTATTATGCAACTATTGTGCAAAAATCATAGCCTTTAGATTGCCCTGACTCTGGCCCCTAAGGAGTTAAAGTACATCTTCACCCTCCAGAAGACTCAGGGTCAGGCCTTTATGAATCACAATCTTAGAGTTCAAGGGGACTTTTAAGACCACTGTGAGGATCCCCAATATGACTCTCCCATCAGAAGCAACTCCCTCGTCTCCCAGCAAGCAGTCTCCTGTGGGCATTGTGCTCTCAGGGGATCTTGGAGGAGTGAATTGGGCTGGAGGACAAAGCCAAGATGTCAGTCCATTAGATGTGAGCACTGAAACTCAAATATAAGGGGAGGTGGAAAGAAGATGTAACAGTGACAAAAACAGAGGAGGGGGCAGACAGAGAGAAGAGACAGGAGACAGAGAAAGAAAGGAGATGGAGGAAAGAGAAAGAGTTCAGGCACACATTTGTATGTGTGTGTGTGAGTGCTCATGAGTGTTTAGAGAAACGTCAGGGAGATGAAGAGAGACAGAGAGGAAGTGAAAGGAGGCAAAGCAGGGGAGAGGAAAAGAGGGAGAAGAGACAGGAGAGAGAGAAAGAGAGAAGACGGAGGACAGAGAAATTGTGCAGGCACATGTGTATGTTTGTTTCTATATGCTCATGTGTGTTTAGAGGGACAACAGAGAGGAGAGAGACAGCAAGTGAGAGAGAGAGAGAGGGCAAAGAGGAAGGGAAAGACGAAAAAAAAAAGTTGACACCTGAAAAGTCTTTCCTTATGTTGAGGCCACAGCAAATCAGATGATAATGAAATTCTGCATAGATTAAACGCCCATCAACAGAAAACTTGGAAGCAAATGAGGAATTATATCACAGAAACTCAGTGTCATGTAAATCTCACTGAACAGGGAAATCAAAATGTTAGCAACAATTACATTCTTCTTATAACAAAATGGGTTCCCAAAATGGAAAAAAAGAAGAATGGAAACACTTCTGGAAATAATTAAAGGGGGAGCAGGGATCATGGGTCGGGGGAGCTGGAGACAGAGGGAGGGGTGTGCTGGCAGTGATAAATATAGAACCATAATTTAAGAGACAGTAGGAAACGCTTTGTGTGTGTTAATTGGAAATGCATTCTGGAGGCTGCAGTTTGTTCACCATGAATGTCATGACCTTGGGTTCCTTGAGGGAATATGGTCTCCACCCTGTCCCCATGGTGAAGGGAAGAAGTGAGAAAACATGTCATTCAATGGATGAAAGAAGTTCCAGTTTATATGGTGGAAGGAACCATTTTTTTTTTTGCCTTGCTTTTTGTTTTTCTGTATTTCATTCTTTGGATTAAAGAGAGAAACACTGTGGGATTACAGCAAAGTCATCTTATTTGCCAAGGAAAGAGACTCAGAAATGAGACAGGTTGAGAACACTCTTTATCCCATGCTGTAGTGGCAAGATGGAGTCTCCTCTCTGCTTTGGCCTCCTGAGATTCTGGTTAATCAAATGAGCATTTGGCCCAATGTAAATGGAGGTGCTGGGAACTGACTTTGGAAAGAGCATTTATACCACTTCTCTGGGACAGTTCTTTTCCCAGAGACCTGGCTGTGCGTCTCAGGATAGAGAAGAATGGGTCAGACCGGCTCACTGGAAAGCTCTAGTGAACGGCAAGTTGAAGTCTGTTATATATTTGGAAGAAAACTCTTGGTTTCTGAATGAGCAAAATGATCAAAGATAATTCTTCACTAAATTCCTGGCAACTCACTTCTACTCCTTTACTTATTTTTAAAATTGTTTCCTCCTTCTATGCTTAGTTCTAAAATGCTCTTGTTGTGTTCAATTCTCACAACTGAACACAACATTCAGTTGTCACAACTGAACACAACATTCAGTTGTCACAACTGAACACAACATTCAGTTGTCACAACTGAACACAACATTCAGTTGTCACAATTGAACACAAAAAGAGCATTTTAGAACTAAGACCTCAAAGATGACCTGAGGCAGTGATGCACGGGCTGTAGTTGTATCCCAGATGTAAGCACATGAAGAGAAAAGCATGAACTTGATAAAAACACAGGCTCCCAAACCACCCCAGACACACCTAATCAAGATTTCTTGGGCTGGGAGGGTGGGGGTGAGGAGGGCAGGAAATCTACATTTATAACAAGCTCCCAGGTATGTTTATGTGGCCATCCCAGCTCTGGTCTCCAGACATTTGGAAGCCGCTAAAAACCAAACTCCTCAAACTCCTTATTTTGTAACTATGTAAACTAAGACTTGGATATGGAAGTACTGCCAAAGGCCACACACAGCTGGACTAGAACTCAAGTATGTCACTTCTCAGTCCAGAATTTTTTTTACTATACCTGAATCTCCTTCAAAGCATGACAGAGGCCTAAATTCTGTCTACCACCTCAGTCATTCCTGAGCCTACATCTAGAAATTCCATGGTCATGATGATTGATGATGATGATGATAATGATGATGGTGGTGGTGGTGGCAGTGGCAGCAGTGGTAAGCTAATGCTCACCTAATGCCTACTATGTGCTTACCATTATATAATAACTTATTTAATCTTCAAAACAATTCTAGGGGATAGGCTCTATAATTGAATTGAGGCACAGAGAAGTCAAGGAAGTCATGCAAGATCACATAGCTAGCAGAAGGTGGGACTGGGATTCAAGCCCAGGACAGGCAGAAGACAGAAGTGAGCCACTTCCTCTAAACACATCTCTGTGCATTTTGGTACTTTTTCTTTTTGTCACACATGATGTTCTCATTGTCAGTTACCTCTCTTGACCTTAACTTTTCTCCTTACTTCCCCCGCCTCCCCCGCCCACCTGCTTGTAGATACAACAGAATATGGCAGAATGATCCTGGAATGAAGGAGAAACACTCAGCAGGAACCCCAAAGATGACTAGAGATATAGGCAAGGACTGTGGCTTATTAAGGTAAGTGCTAAAAGGGCTTTTTAGGAGTGAGCATAACAGGCAGAGCCAGGCATAGAGCCAACTAATGTCATGCTTTATTTTCCCCCAAACCCACCCCAGGTTCCTGCAAAATTGAAAGCAGGATCCAAATAAGAATCAAAGTCAGCATTAGCTTTATTTCTTTGCCCCCAAATACATGGATTCTGCTTTACTGTGTTGGAGGACATGATTTGAGCCTTCTTTGGTTCAGAAAGATGTATAGGGAACCTCCTTTCTACCATCTTCCTGGCCTCCCTCACACCCATAATCGAGATATGAGGACCCATCTTGGAATAAGTAGAGAAGGAAGAGAAAATTCCAAGCTAGTTACTATAAGAGAAAGGCCACCAAAGCAGTGACCTTGAACACAAGCTCAGCAATCAGATGAGTTCTTCTTCCTCCTTGCTTGGTGGGGCTGGGCAGGGGTCAGGAGCTGGGGGCATATGGGGGGAGTAGGCGGGAGGAGTCAGAAGTCTTTCTCTAATTGTATTCTCTCCTGGGGGATGAAGCAGAAGTCCCTTCTCCTCTACAGAAGTATGAAGAGTAGGGTAATGGGTGTTATCTACTAACACCAGGGCTTGTCTCTGACATGCTCCGTGGCTGTCTCTATGCACTAACTACTCTGTAAGTGCTGCAAGCTCTTTGGCCTCTATTTCCTCAGTGCAGCTAATTTTCCTTGAGTCATTCATACTCTCTTCCATTCTCCTCTTGTGACCAAAGAAACCCTGAATGTTGAATAGAAGAAACCCAGCTCCATGATCATGCAAGCAATGTCTTTGAACACATATGAATAGGTTAATTCACCTCTGGTCCATGCTTCCAATAACAATGAAAAGTCAGTACAAAGCATTAACCCATTATGACATAACATTATCTTGGTTTTCCTTGCTTGCTGAAAAATAAGAGCAAGTATCCTTGACTGGGAAGAGAAGTGGGGCAGAAAGATAATAAAAGAATCTTAGGGAGTACTGAGGATCATCACTACCACTGGATACCAGAGCTGAATCCATGGAAGGTGCTGCTTAACTCCAGGGAGGCCCTATCTGCCTTGCCTGCAGCGTCTCCAGCAGGAAGCTCTCAGTGTATGATCCACCTCCGCAGCCCCCTGGGAAAGCTGTATCATGAACATTTGGGATCATTTCATATTTCATAAATGGGCTTAACTCACACTCATGAGGTCAACTGGAAGGCCTACTGGATTTAATTATGCTAGAAAGGGAGTCAACCAGAAACATCATGCATGAAGCAGGAGAGAGGCGGCTGGGAGAAAGTGAGCAAGCAGAAGGGAGATTTGATGTGATATGAATCATCCCACCAGGATGAGGGGCTGAACCATGCAGCACCCCATGGGGGGGAAAAAAACAAAAAAAACAACCAGCAGTCCCTGAGCCCAACAGAATCCAAAGGAGATTCTCATCCCGCTCTATTTCCAGGAAGGCTTTAGGAAGCTGGTTGAGTTTATGTCACATTGGTGAGTGCAAAATAAGCCATGTAAAATGCTACACACTGTTGTGTCCAGATCCTTAAAAAAAAATGCGATAAAGCTATCGAAGGTGTTAATACATGCAAACTCTTTCTTTCCATATTAGTTAGTTCTAAGTTCTGAGTCTAGGGTATGAAGTCTACAGGTTTGTATAACTTGACTCGGGGCTGACTTTGACGGGACAAAGAACAAGAATACATGTGAAATCAGGGAGGAGAGACACTGACAGAAAGTCACAGAGATGAAAGAAGAATGAGGAACTGGTGAGCACAGACTTCCTATAGTGACATGGATTCATGGAACAACAGAAGGAACACACTGACTATACCAACACAGGCCAGTAAGATAGGTCAGGGCCAGGCTCCTAGGAATTGCTGTGGCAGAGTCTGCTCAATTTCTTCCAAATCATTTCTCTTTTTCTTCCCTAATAATACACTTTTTAGCTGAGCATATTGCTACTCATAAAAAAGATAGGATTTTCCAGCCTTCTTTGCAATAAGTGTGGCCAAGGAACTGACTTCTTGCCTATGGGATATAAATGTGTGTGTCATATGGCAGCTCCATGTAATCTCCCTTAGGAGACAGATGGCATGCTCTCTTGGCCTCTTCTTTATCGTCCCTTTCTCCACCTGCTGCCTTAAATATAGATGGCACCATCTTGGGCCATGATGATAAGGGCCACATTCCAGAGATGGTAGAGCGATGAGCTCCATGGAGACTTAGTTTGCAAGAATGTTGTAGGGCAGAATTATCACATCGGTCCTGGAAGGCTTATCTCCAAACCTTGTGTTCCATCTCTGAGAGAGACAGCCTACACCCTGGAATGAATGACTGTCTATTTGGGACCAGGTTTAGCTGCAAGTGACAAAAACAACTGAAATAACTGTCATTTAAATGAGATAAAAGTGTTTTTATTTTTCTCATATAAACAAAGATCCACCTCCTCTGTTTAAAATCTTCTCTCATCTCTAGGACTAAAGACTATTACCAGGTAACAGTTAATCCTCTCTTCTCAGAAGTAAATTATTCAATTGGGCCACCTCTCTTTGAATGTAGGCCTTCTTTCCCCACCATGTCTCTTCATTGTCCTCTGATATCTGCCCTTCCATTCTTCCCTTTATTCCTTTTGAGTTTGGGAGAAAATCCAGTTAGGGGCTAAAAATGCCTTAAGTCAAAGCAAAGCTCCAGGAAGTCTGCAGAATCAGCCATATGACTTGAATGTTGGGCCAGCAAGCCAGCAGAAGGGCAGATTGGCTTAAAACCAACTCAACGTCCAGCTCCCTGAACATGACCCCCGAGGCAGTGCAGCCCCAAGAAGAGAGAGGGAGGAAGTGGGCTTCCAGTACGGGTAAGCCTACACACTTGAGTGGTTCTGCAGGCCCAAGGCCAAGATGCACAACACCCCCCCAGCTGCCTCCCAACCCCGATCATTTGGGATTGCCTCACCCCTGCGCTTTTTCATTACCTGACCTAAGGACCTCCTGAGGCAAATAAAGTTCTCCATGTAGGGTGAAGTTAGTGAAGTGAAAATAATAAACTTTCATGAGTGTGTTTCAATTTTCACTTGTGTTTATGGCCAAAGGTGTTTTTTATTTTAATAATCGCTGCTGGAACAAGGGCAAGCCACATGCTGCTAACTTGTTAAAGAGAAGAGGAAAGAGGAGAGAGAAAGAAAGAAAGAGTGAATGAGAGTGAGAGTCTGTGTTCAGCTGTAAATTTCCCAACAGCCTGCTCTAATCCTTCCAGTTTTGAATCCCACCCTTAAAACCTTAATGACAGAGAAAGGGATAAAATATTATCTGGACCATGTTCTGTTGACGGTTTGTCCTGGGCTCATTTTAGCCATGATAATTCAGTGATTTTTGCGTGTGTGTGTGTGTGTGTGTGTGTGTGTGTTTTAAGGGAGAGCCATCAGCATTCTGTGGTACCATTTCATAATGTAGAGTGTGTAAAAGGGAAGGAATTTGGAAGAATCAGGCTCCTTCCAGTTGGACATCAACTTGACCGTTGTTTTCAGCTCACTTTTATCTGGCAGAGTTTCTGTTTGCTTTTAAATGTCAGAAAAGGTTAAGAAACGTTTGAAATCTGCAAAAGATTTTCTAGACGTATGAAGAGGATGTCCACCCTATAAAAGCATAAATTAATCACCCCTCTCCACTTTTGAAATTGCCTTTTAAAGGGAATATATCTGAGGAATCAAATTAAAGACAAAAGAATTCAAATAAATGCTGATTTGTGGGTCTGAGTATTTGACTTCAGAATGAGAGCACCTAGAAGTATCCAAATGTTATATTTCTCTCTGTCTTTATCATCCGTCCTAACTCACATTTTCCCAAATCATGAAGATTCAAGAGAAAATATTGTGGCTCAGAGAGCATTAACATATCCCTTGGCCCTACCTCTAAAGCTGGCTGCAGTAGTGAGGGACTTAAGGCCCCCAAGTGACTAATGAGCCCCCTGTATGTCTAGAAGGTGCTTTTTTTTTTTTTTCACTATCACTGGTGTCTAGTACAAATGCATGGGGTGAATGAGCAGACACAAGCTCTCCAAGTCTCAGTAGACTTTCCTATACATTATGTGCCAGTCTGCAGACCACCACCAGGGTGCACAGAAAATATACCTCTCTGAGGTCAGGGGGAAGTGTTAATAACTAACTTTATAGTTTAAGATGCTATTCTGATGTACTTAAGCTCAATACTTTCAAGAACCCATCACCTTCCAAAGGCAGATGCTAAGTCTGGGTGCTCACAGAGGACAAAAGCCTGTGGGCTCTCAGGCCACCTGTTCACCTGAGTGCCCACAGAGACATTCTTCAAGCATCTGGTTCTCAGTGGCTATCAATCCAAGCAGATTGCTGCTGAATTGTCCTTTGCTCCTGTCACCTGCCTGTTTAGGCCCAAGGGCTTTTCTTACTGCATTTGCAGATACAGGTTCCATTATGTTGTTCTGTGCCCTGCAAAGGCATGGAAATCTCAGTAAGGGACCATATGCTGAGACTCACTGCACAGATATTTCCTGCCTGGGATTCTGTATAAGAAGCAGGGCCTCTCTTTACATGACCTACGAAAAGTATGATCTTACCACTTTCCCTTTCATTATCTTCCCCACTTCTGCCTGTGGGAACATTTTCTAGGATGGATCTTTCCAGGCATTTTTTTTTTTCTGTGTTTTGAGTTCTCCCCATCTCCCTGAGGTTGTGGACTTTAAAGACAAAAGCTACAAATAGCCTTTTATTTCTATTCTCTAGCACTATCTTAGCCCTTCTTTGCCCTGAGAACATAACACTGAATTGAAAAGTGTGTGTGTATATGTGCCCATGCAGCTACACGCGTGTGTACTCAGGCACATACAGGGGCTAGGGAGTGGATGTAGTAAAGTATTGGAGGGGAGAAAGTCAGTTTATATCTTTAAACTCTTCTTCTATGTTTATAAATACACAAAAGTAGGGTGAGGAGCTTTTGATACTCCCAGCATTGAAATAGTGACTGTGGAACATTGTCATTTTTAGTTCTTAGAAAGCTATTAGATAATTAATCTAAGCAGCGTATATGGTTTACTTCCCTGAAATTGCTTCTGCTTAATCTATGTGTTCAATAAACTGGAGTAGAAATAGAGTTGAAAGGGCTCTGATTTTCTCATGCAAGCCCTGGAGGACAGGACTGAAGACACTTACCCTGAAGTAACCATAGAAGGACAGCCCACAAGGACTTTCCAGTCCTCTGTTCCAGAGATCAGGCCAAATTACTGCGCAAGTAGTTGAAGGTAGTATGTACAGGCTGGGTGGTCAATATCAACAGCAAAGGGAGGAGGGCATGATGTGCTGTGACACTAAGGAATCACTAGTTTTCTAAAGAGCAAGTCCCACCCCAAAGAAACAGAGCTAATCTCGCAACTTGGCACCCAGAAGGGGAAAGGCACAAGTCAGAGTAGCCTCACAAAGCAATGAGGTGCCAATTTCCACCTCATCCTTAAGTCATAACTCTCCAAGCCTCAGATCAGTCAAGCTAACCACTCCTGCCAGCCGAGGCTTTCTCCCATCCTATTCATTACAGCACAACCCAGAACTCTTACCATAACATGCAGAACAACAGGCCAAACCATGAGGTGAGGGCTGCAGCCAGGTAAAATGTATTTTATATCCATAAGGAGAGCAAGCCTTTATAAAATATTTGGGCACCTTAAATCTCAATGTCTCCAGCTCAGTCGTCCTACTTCTGGAGTCCTTTCCCTACTCACTTTCCTGGCATCCCTCCTCCTCAAAAAGTCAGAACATTTCTGCTGTCATTTCTTCCAGAGGATAATTGTAGATAGGAAGAAGTTAAACGTGGGGGTCTTCAGACCTGTGTTGGAGCCCAGCCCCTATCAATAGCTGAATAATTCTGAGCTTAGTAATCAGCATATGGGAGGCCTCCACTAAGTGTCTGTCAAGCTGAATCCATCCACAATCTCATGAAGATGCTACCAGTAATTTGCACCTTCAGCACGTATTTGTTCTAAAGCATGGCTACCAACTTTTTCTGTGCGCGTATTATTTTTAAAAACCAAGAAATTTTATAAACCACTGTCTTATGATTAATATCTATTGATTAATAGAATACATCAGAACCCAAAGCTATATGAATTCAGCACCCCCTGAAATATGACTCATATTTTTTAATCAGAATATCTACTGTGTTTAAAAAGTCATAGTACATATATGTGCACAGTATATCATCTATTCAATCTATTATAATACTTTGTTTAAAATGCAAATTTCTGAGACCCAACCCTAGAATCTCTGATCCAGTGGATTTGGAAGTAGAGTCACAGAATCAACATTTTACCCACTGGTGTGTGTGAGTGTTCTTGTTCTTGTTTTCGTTTGAGATGGAGTCTCACTCTGTCGCCCAGGGTAGAGTGCAGTGGTTCAATCTCGGCTCACTGCACCCTTCACCTCCTGGGTTAAAGTGATTCTCCTACCTCAGCCTCCTGAGTAGCAGGGATTACAGGAGCCCACCAGCATGCCCAGCTAATTTTTGTATTTTTAGTAGAGACGGGGTTTCACGATGTTGGCCAGGCTGGTCTTGAACTCCTGACATAAGGTGATCCTCCTGCCTTGGCCTCCCAAAGTGCTAGGATTATAGGTGTGAGCCACCACACCTGGCCTGGTGTGTTTTCTATAATAGTGGTAAAAAAAAAAAAAAAAACACTGTCCCAAGGGGGCTTACTTGAATTAAATGTCTATTTACTATGAAAGCTTTCATAATTTAAGTAAATAGGGCTTTAGCTTTTAGGTTGTTAATACTTTGTATTAGCTTTGCTCATCATCTGTCCTTAATGTTTTGTGAGGTACATGAAGGTAACTATTATGAAGATTCGTGGGAAATACTGGTTCAATGGCTAGGTCATCAGATTGCAGAGGTGATAAAAATGGAATTTAGTACCTTGTGAGTGTCCATTAAAGAACACTCTTTCCAATTTTCTTTGTCTTTCACAGTATAGGCTTAAAGCCTGCAAGTGTCATTTCTAGCCCTGCAAAGAGAAGTGAAGATTGTGTTACTTCTCATTGGCTCTACACCAGTTTTACAAACTCAGTTTTGGCCAGAGTTATTCCTTAGTTGTGTGTCTTCCAAATCACACAATCCAGAGATCCATAATTGAACAACTCATGTAGTGCTAGAAGTTTAGCTCCCCTTCTCCAATAAACATGGGGATGACCATGGCATCACTGTTGCTGGTCTGGGCATGGCCTGTGGCTTGTCCATTTGGGAGTCCAATTAGAGAATATGGATGGTTTCAGAATCCATTTTGCCTAAAAAGAAAGGAACTTGCCCCTTTCAATAATGCTGTGGAATTTCCAACCTGATTATTAAGAGCTCTGATGAGTCAAACTTAGGCTGGGTTTCTGGCTTCGCATAACTCCCACATTCTTTGAGTTTTGGATCCTCTAGAATCCATCACATCTAAGACCCACAATGACTTCAGTTCCTATGTTATATTAGAGATCTGAGGAGCATAGCAAGAATCTGCTTCCCTAGCCCTAGTTTCCATTTAATTCAGAGAACAGAACTCTTAATTTATATTTCCCTTGACAAACAATGGCTTGACTTACAGAGAAAAGGCGTCTCAGGAACTTGGACAAACTTCAGAGGAGAACTAAATTAGAGGTTAAATAAAATTCAGCCTTCCCACTTCAGCCAGGTTCTGCCATCTCTAGTTACTATAAACAATTGGGATTCTGAAAGTGTTGAAAAAAATACATTGACAATCTCCCCCAAAGGAGAAAGGAATTATAAGACCATTTTGAGCCTCTCTGCTTCTCAGCAGTAATATGGTTATACAGGACAAATTTAGCCCAGAGAAAGACACCTAGCTACTGTTCCACTAAACCCTTGGAAAGGGGAGTAAATGGTCCCAACCTTTGTCATTTGTCTGCAAAGTCCTCTTCTAAGACATGCATGGAATCCATAAAATAATAGGCAATGCCTCCTGGCTCTCTCTCTCTCCCTCACTCCCTACCACCTCACGCCCCACAAAAGAAAGGGTGGATTTTCATCCTACTTTGCTAACATTTGGGGAGTATCAACCTTGTGCTAGGATTTCTATAAGCCAAAATGTTGAAGATAAGGGCCACAGAAGATGTGTAACATAAGATATGCCAGCCAGAGATAGAAATTCAAGCATCATTTTGTGTTGTCCTATGCTTCCTATGAACAAGAAAATTACTATGTATTTTTTTCAAAATATACAAACCAGAGAAGGGGCACTGATTAACTTTGACTTGGCTTCAGTGGTTGAGGTATAGTTCTGTAATGCTGTCTTCCTTTCTGCAAAACTGTGGCAGCCATCATCTATCCTAATTTTCCAACTTGAGGAAACCTATCTCCACCTTGGGAAAGACTCTTATACAGAAACATTTAGGGACTCCTAAAGGCAAACTGAGCAAAGACAAGATGTGTGCTTTTCTCACTGTGGCTTTGGTTAAGTCTGTTCCCCTCTTGTGGCCATGGTTTCCCCCCATTGTATGAGACAGCCAGACTAGACCTCCAAGGCTCTTTTGAACTGAAATAGTCTACCGGTCTGTGGAACTCTGCCTCCCCTTCACCTCCACCTCCCCACATACACACACAACTCCCTTCTCTGCCTTGTGGTAAAACCCTGGCTCCCTCCTTTTTCTTCTTGGCTTCTATACCCAGGGCCCCATACTGTCAGAGGAAAAGGAGTAGAATAGATATTCCATACTAAACAATTAGAGTCTGGCTGTTATTTGTGTTACTGTCTCCAGGTTGGGGGTGGGATAGTATTTCCATTTTAGTAAGACCCTGTGGGACTTCCGCATCAGTACAGTTGATAGAAAAAAGAAAGAGGAAAGGAAATAACAGACTTTCCAAAGACCTTTACTGGCCACTCAAGTCTCAATGTGCCATTTTTATGAATAACATGGTCCTAGAAAAGTCTGTCTCATAGAAGAAGAGGGAGCCATATTTCAGAACCATTAGGAGAGAGTGAAAGGAAACAAAGGCTTTTGGGAATCTCGGCAAGAGGAAGGATTAAAGCAAAAAGGTTGCTGTTTAGGATATGCAGGGAGAAAAAGACTTGAGATGATCAGGGATAGTGAGTCCATATGCAAAGGCTGCTAGCCTGGAAGACATGGCTAAACGACCATAGCTTCCCATGCAGTCTCAAATTGCCTCTCAATGCAGCCTCCAGGAGCTGCCACCATTGATCTATTGTTAGGGGAGGTTGAGCCTCCTGGGCATCCATTAGGTTATACTGAAATAGGCCATTGCAGACCTGGCAGATAGGAGTCAGAAAAGAGCAGGGGAGGTCCTCTGACATTTTGAGGGTGATGGCATGAGCAGCTAACCTGGTGCCTAATGAGCAGGGCCACATCGGAGATCGAAATGCTTGAACCATGGTTGACCTCAAATTCTAAGGGGTCATGGCAGTACACTGTTCTCTCTGCTACTCAGAGTAGAAGCCACCTCTACAGCCCATCAAGTTCCCTGTCCAGTCTCTCCTTGAGAACTTCCAGGAGCAGGGAGCTCACTACTTTTTGAGTCTGCTTCATTGCCAGGCAGCTCTATTAGGAAGTTTTTCCTTGAGTTGAGGAAAAAACTTACCTGTCTGTAACATGCACCCACAGAGTCTAATTCAGTCTTCTGAGACCACACAGTGGGAAAGAAATAACTAGGGAATTGATTAAAATCCTGTTGTCGGATAGAAGAGCTGACAGGGATACCCAGTTTACTAACTAGCCTGCAGCTATTCAGCTCCTGTGGAAGTCCAACAAGGTAAGTCTCAACACCTAGGGCAGGCTTTGCACATGGAAAAGTGGCCACAAATGTGGGAATTATAGGACCAGAGAACCTAAGCATGATCAGAAGTTCTCAACAGCCAGGAATATAAAGAGTGGAAAAAAGAAGTTATCGCTAGGGTCATTCCTATTATTTATGTATAATTTGTTCTCAATATCTTCTCAACACCTGTAACAGGGCTTGGCATATATGAGATGCTCAATAAATACATGTGGAAAGAAGGAATCTCTAATCAGAACCTTGTTAATGGCTCTAAGTTTTCATCATCTGATCATTTATGCAAACAACATTTAATAACCACTGCATGTGTATTAGGCACTGGAGAGTTTATAGATAAATGTGACATGAGCTCAGGACTGAAAATCTGATGGGGAAGGAAAAATATTTACCCAAGTAGCCATAAGTGCACTAAGAAAGGGTCAAGATAAGACATGGTGAGCCCCCTAAACACAGGGACATATTGTAAAGAGAGTTAACAAAAAGCCTTGATGTAAAAACTCTTCAACTAATGTCACTCTGTTAAACTTGAAGCTCAATATTCCCTCTTCAATTGACAAGAACACAGACTAATGATTCAAACTAAAATTCTAAGATGTGAATTTCCCAATGGAGCTGGAGGGAGAAAGTTTCCCATGGAGGGTCCTTGTTTCTGGCTCTCTCTTTGCTTCCTGGCAAGACCTCAATTGGCACTCCTCCGAACGACCCACCCTACTGTAAACTTCTCCCTGGCAGCTCACCTTCTCCCTGGGCTTGCAACTGCGAGTCGCATACCTGGCTGCAGCCAAGATAATTTCAGGAAATGGTACTTTGGAAACTTGTCTTTAAAATGAAAACAGATAAAACAGCTGGCAGTGGAGCCAAGGAAAACTCCACTTTTTCTGAAAAGCAAGCAGCTTGTTGGCACCGGAAACCTACCTGCCCAATGCCATCACTACCACATCCTCTAATAAATGCACCAGCACACATAGGATACACAATGTTCCTCAGCAGGGCTGCAGAACACACCCTCAAAACCTGAGGAACCTTTTTCCCACCGCCCTTTGGAGGATCCTACAGCCCCTGGAGCCCTTGGAGGCTCAAACCTACAGGCCTGCATTGTATACTTCCTCCTAGAGAAACCCTGATGGCTTCTTCCTCCACACTGGAGACAATGTAAAGCAAATTGAGT